>NC_090446.1:861411160-862742410 GCF_031143425.1 Pleurodeles waltl | reverse complement strand
CTTGAGGGTAGCTGTGAGTCCATCCATGCCTGTTGACTGTCTACTAGGGAACAATCTGGAGCTTAGTGCCTGGAAGGAGGTGGAACTCAAGTCACACTTGGAGATGTTAGGATTGCCAGATTGGACGTACGTGACCACACAGTCAATGGCCACCAGAGAGGGTGATCAGAAGGACCTGGAGCCTGAAACAGTGGCCCATGTGCCTGCTAGGAGGAGGAGGGGCAAGGGGCACGAGAAACCCACTCCTGAGATTCCCATGGTCCAGGAAGAGGTTGAACCTGAGGGGGGATGCCTTGGAACCTAAAACGGAAGAAGTGGCCGAACTGGGGGACCTGCCTCAGCTGACCCATTAGCAGTGGGAAAGTGACTCCACCAGGGAGGAGTTCTGCGCCACTCTTGAGGGCCTTCAAAAACAGGCTGAGGCCCAAGCAGCTGGTGACTCCTCTTGATCTCACCTGATCTACTGGGAGAATGATCTCCTGTATAGCAGGCCTGTATAGCAGGCCTAAGGTTGCTGAGCCTAGGGCAGCCTTTGTGCTGGTGATACCCCAGTGTTTCAGAGCTTTCCTACTGGGTCTGGCTCATGATGTGCCACTGGCCGGTCATGTGGGGCAGGACAAGACCTTTGACCTCTAATGAGGAAGGCCTCAGATGCATTCTGCAGGACCTGTCAAACCTGCCAGGAGAGTGGCAAATCTGGAAAGAGGCACAAGGCTTCTCTTCAACCGTTCCCTGTCGTGAGTATCCCTTTAGAGCTGGTGGGCATTGACACTGTAGGGCCTCTGGATCCCAAGACTGCCATGGGCAACATGTTTATCCTGGTCACCCAGTATCCATAAGCTATTCCTCTGAGAACAGTGACTTGCTCACTGTGGCCAGGACACATTTGGGGAGCTTTACCCAAGAGGGTTTCCCCAAGGAGGTGATATCTGACTGGGGTACCAATTTCATGTTGTTGTACATGAAAGCAGTGTGGAAGGTGTGTGGTGTTACCTACAAATTCACCACACCTTACCACCCCCAAAGAAATTAATTAGTTGAAAGGTTCAACTATACCCTGAAGGACATGATTGTGGGTTTCTCAGAATCCATGAGGAATAAGTGGGATGTCCTGTTACCATGTCTGTTGTTTGCCTACTGGGAGATACCACAGAACGAAGCTAGCTTCAGCCCTTTTGAACTTCTGTATGGGCACCCTGTGAGAGGGCCTCTCATTTTTGTAAAGGAGGGCTGGGAGCAGGCTCCTAAGAAGCCACGCCAGGATGTATTCAGTTACATGCTGGCCTTCAGGAACCACAGAGCTTGCTTCCGGAAACTCACCCTGGAGAATCGGGAAGCTAGCCAGGAGGATATGAAATGATGGTACCACCAGAATACCATCCTGGTTACGTTTCAGCCTGGCCAGAAAGCGTGGGTGATGGCCCCAGTGGAGCTCTGTGCTCTCCAAGACCGTGAGTCTGGGCCTTTTGAGGTGAAGGAGCCCAGCAATGTCACTTTCCTGGTGGACATGCAGACTCCTAGGAACTCTTTGAGGGCCCTGAACGTGAACCACCTCAAGCCGCACTTCGAGAAGTCTGAGTTGACTATGCTCTTAGTCATGGATGATGCGGTGGAAGAGGAGAGTGACCCTCTCCCCAACATCCTGTCTTCCAAGGAGCCAGATGTGTCAGTGGAGGGTGTGAACCTCTCCCCTACACTGACCCTAGAGCAGCATAGGGGCTGTCACCAGTTGCTGGGACAGTTCGCCTCTATGTTCTTGCTCACCCTGGAAGTCACTCAATGGTGTATTCATGACATTACCACTGGGGACAGCCTACATGTTAAACACAAGTCTTACAGGGTAACTGATAGAGTGAGGAACAGCATCAAAGAGGAAGCCTCTAAGATGCTGGAGCTAGGGGTGATTGAGTACCTCAGCAGTCCTTGGTCAGTGGTTCTGGTCCCCTAGGGACTCATTAATGTCTTTATTGGCAAATCACTTAAGATGAATGTAAATTACAGAACAGAGCATATAGTGTGTCCTATAAAGATCTAGTCCCAAAAGATCTAGTCCCTAATCTAATCTAGTTTCAGGAAAAAATAATTCAGCAGAACCCTTACGGATTTCTACTCTCAGATGTGAACGCATATAATTTCTAGTCAAGCAATCTCACTGAAATATTTCAGTAGAATCTCTTGGCAATAAGTTCAGGCAAGATAAAGTTAGTCTCAGAAGGAATCCAAGACATCAGCATAAAGAATAGGACAAAATGTGTCAGTCAGAGTGCTCTCTTACAGAAGCTGAGTAAAGAGTCTAGCAAGTGTGGGGAGTCTATCCTTCTTAAGTCTAGTCTCTCTTAATCCCTATTTTAGTCAGGGAACACACTTTTATAATACTATACACTGCAACAAATTATACAACTTGAGTAGATAAGCTTCAGCAGTAGCCAATCAGTGCTTGAAGTCTCCATGTGAACAGGAAAGCTTCAGTTAAAATGGCAAGTTTTAACAAATAATATTCTAACTACACGATGCAGTTAACTACTATCTAAACAGCAAAGAAACACTCGAGTTTCTTCCCATCATTCAATGTCTATAAGGGAAAGAATAGTTAGGTGAACATGATAGATAATTCAAATTATTTAATTTCCATTCTCACATCTCTTTCTAACATAGCCTATTCATAAAGAAACAGGTCGAAGATGAATCTAACATTGTGAAAATTCTTCTCATAGGTTACATGATCATGACACAACACACTCTAATTTTCTCTATTCAATTATTTGCTACTATTTACATCATGAAATGTTATGCTTAGAACCATGACACAGGTCAAAACTAACAAAGAGGAAATAACAAGGAAAAAGGAAAGAAATAGGAGTTTGTCCTTGTTAGTGGCTCAACCAAGTACATGTCTTGCAAGACGCAAATGCAAAATCCACGTTTAAATGAAGTGTTTATTTAAGGCTTACAAATCTTTCCTACAGGTTAATAATATAATGTTTTTCACTTTCATAATTCACTTTCCCCCATTACTGTGCTCCCTGTGCTCACTGTGCCACAGGATGCAAGTTGCCCCTAATCATAGGCCGAAAATGTTCTGGGGCTGGTTGTGCTCCTATTCAGAGGAGATGAGTTCTATTAGTTTGTGCTGCTCTGTTTCTGTTAGTGGCTTCTAAGTCCTAACACAGATATGGAAACAGTCCAGCCACCGAAAGCCTGATTTGTTCTTACTTTGGCCCACTAGACCTTTATGTGATTGGATAAACCTCATTGTCATATATTTGTGGCTTTGCATGGTTACACTTCAGTCACTATGCTTTTTATTGCACTGGCAGTTTATTTCAGTTTGGATAGTGTACTATATAATATTTTTGCCAGGGTGCAGTTTCAGTTTTCCAAAGGCAAATCATGATTGAACCTTAATTAACTGCATTGTCCTTTTCAATGTATGTAAATAGGTTATACCATTGTTATTTTTACTACCTTGAGATTAAACAAAAAATGACCCAATTTTAAATGTAAATTAGAATTCACTTTATGTTGATTTATTATGTGCCTTTTTCGTTGCACTGGTGTTTTTACTTGAAGGTAATGCTTTTCCCGAGTCCTCCTTAGGGGACAAATGTTCTTAATTCGTTGGCCCACCTGTGTCCAGGGGACTTCTGCTTTCTCATTTTGTTACTATTGCAGATAAAAGTTTGGACTTGTGAGTTACACCACAAAAATGTTGTACATGGCTCCCATAGAGAGCTAATATCATTACCTCCTGTCCCTCCCTCACCTTCCTTAGTAACCAATGAGGCCCCTTTGCCTCACCTAGACCCCTCCCCTCTCTTTTTAAAAAGTCCCCCTGCCCCAGTCCACCCCTGTTTATTTTTTTTCTATCCCTAGACTTAACTTTCTCTCCTCCTTGTCGTGGCCTGGGGGGGGCTTCGTTCTTCCTCGCTGGTGGTTGCAGGGCTTCTGGAGGTGAGTTCCTGGCTGGGCTGCTGCGATGCGAGGTATGCATGGCTGCCTCTGTTGGTGTTGCTTCCGCATCGTCTGACGTGGTTGGTTAGCTCTGTTACGGCTGGGGCTGTGCTTCCGGGTCGCTGTCTTGCGTAGCAGAACAGGTGCCCGGCTGCATGGATTTCACCATCTACGCGGTAAGGCGAGCTTTTGGGCCCGCGTTTTTTGTATCTTTTGGGGGTTTTCCTGATTGGGGGCCTCATTCTGATGCAAACTAATTGGTGTGTGTGGGTGGTGTTTTCTCTCTTTTTTTAAGTCGTTTGCTGGTGGATTTGAGCATTTCTTTTGTTCCATGATGTCTGGGCAGAAGGGTGTTAAGCGGAGACGTGTTCTCTCCTCATCTTCGTCCTCTGAGGAAGGGGGGGGGGTTCCTATTCCATTACAGTCAGCATGTGTGGACAGGGGTGCTATAGATGTAACTGTTCCTCTTATGTCTCGGGAGGAGGTACGAGATATGATTGAGGTGGCTGTCTCAAGAGCTCTCCAGGCTGGTGCTGTCCGGTCCAGTCGTCTCTCTGCTGCTCATGCCTCTGTGGAGGCTGCTGGCTCTTCTTCCTCAGAGTGTGATGTTCCTTCTACCTCTTCTGGGGGTAAATATGTGTCTTGTGAGGAGATGTGGAACGTGGAACGTTTTGGCTCATGTGTGGGACAATCTAGGATTTCCTTTGTTTCAGCCTACACAGGAGGAATCTCCCTTATTTCCTCAATATGTTACCCCTTCCCGTTTTGCGATGCCTTTCTAAGGGCCGGTGAAAGACATAGGCCCGTATTTATACTTTTTGACGCTAAACTGCGCTAACGCAGTTTAGCGTCAAAAATTTTTGCGCCGGCTAACGCCATTCTGAAGCGCCATGCGGGCGCCGTATTTATTGAATGGCGTTAGCCGGCGCAAGCAGACCGGCGCTGCCTGGTGTGCGTGGAAAAAAACCACGTAGACCAGGCAGCGCCGGCGTTGGGCAAAAATGACGTTAGGGCGTCTTAAAATGGGGCAAGTCAGGTTGAGGCAAAAAAATCGCCTAAACCCGATTTGCGCCATTTTTTTAAGACGCCCAGACGCCATTTCATGACTCCTGTCTTAGTAAAGACAGGAGTCATGCCCCCTTGCCCAATGGCCATGCCCAGGGGACTTGTGTCCCCTGGGCATGGTCATTGGGCATAGTGGCATGTAGGGGGGCACAAATAAGGCCCCCCTATGCCACCCCAAAAAAATTAAAAAAAAATAAAAATTATACTTACCTGAACTTACCTGAATGTCCCTGGGGTGGGTCCCTCCATCCTTGGGTGTCCTCCTGGGGTGGGCAGGGGTGGTCCCTGGGGGCAGGGGAGGGCACCTGTGGGCTCATTTTGAGCCCACAGGCCCCTTAACGCCTACCCTGACCCAGGCGTTAAATAGTGGCGCAAATGCGGGGTTTTTTGACCCGCCAACTCCCGGGCGTGATTTTTGCCCGGGAGTATAAATACGACGCATTTGCGTCGCCGTCATTTTTTTAGACGGGAACGCCTTCCTTGCATCTCATTAACGCAAGGAAGGCGTTCACGCAAAAAAATGACGCTATTTGCCAATACTTTGGCGCTAGACGCGTCTAACGCCAAAGTATAAATATGGCGTTAGTTTTGCGCCGAATTTGCGTCGAAAAAAACGACGCTAATTCGGCGCAAACGGAGTATAAATATGCCCCATGGTTTTCCGTAAGTGGAAGGAGGTTGACAAAGTCCAGGTTACACGTTTTCTCAAGAAGTTGTATTTGCTGGAAGGGGAGGATGCTCTACTTCCCTCTGTGCATTTGGATTCCATGCTGGCTATTTTGATTGATATAACTGCTGTCAATCCTGAAGACTGTACTCTTTCTGATGTCACTGACCGGAAGGTTGACTCTGGTATGAAACAGGCTTTTTCTGCAGGGAATTTGGCTCTTCTGGCCGGTATATTTCCTGCTTATTCTGCGCAGTCCTTGGTTCCGGACTTTGACAGACTTGCTGTGGCTGTGCAGGATGGATCAGAATGTTCTGAATTACTGTTGGTTATGTAACAACAGGCCTGTTTGTTGGCGGATATTTCTTCTGATGTTATCAGCTCCTCGGCTATGGCTTCTGGGGCTGTGATTGGAGCCCGGAGATCTCTGTGGTTGCGGCAATGGAAGGTGGATCTTGGGGAGAAGGCGGCTCTTCTGAGACTTCCTTTTGAGGGCCAGGCTTTGTTTGGTGATCAGTTGCCAGCCATGATTTCTAAGGCCTTTAAGGCCTGGAAGCAAGCCTTGCATTATAAGGGGGGTTCCGCATCTGGCAAGGGGTGCAACACACATTCTAGGTCCTCTCCTAAGTTTGTTCCTCGGTCCTCTTCTTCCAGGAATCGTAGGTTTCAGCCTTGATTTCCTCCTAAGAGGTCTGTTACCTCTGAGAAAGGCGCTCCCAAGAAGGGATCCTGACAGTCAATGTCATGGAGATTGACCGGTTGGTGGAAGACTGCAGCATTTCCTGTCCGCCTGGCAAAGGGATGTCACCGATCGTTGGGTCCTGAACGTTGTAGAGAATGGATACTCCATAGAGTGAGATCTTGTTCCTCCAGATTCTGGGGTTCATCCAACACCTTTGTCTGTGGAAGGAGGCAGAAGGGAGGCCTTGGTCAAGGGAGTCTGGGATTTGCTGTTGAAAGGAGCCATTTCCAGAGTGTCGGTGGAAGAAACGGGGCAGGGGGCTCATTCTTTTCTGTTCCTTGTTCCGAAAATAAATGGGGGTTTTCATCCTGTCTTGAATCTCAAATGGGTGAATTCCTGGATCAAGACTGTGCACTTCAGGAGGCTGACCATTCAGGCAATTTTTCCTCTGAATGCTCTAGGGGATTTTTGGGGATCTCTGGATCTTCAGGATGCTTACCTCCACATGCTTGTCGCAGAATCCTCTCTGAGGTTTCTGCATTTTGCAATCGGTCCAGACCATTTCCAGTTCTGTGTTCTTCCCTCTGGCCTAAAGTCCTCTCCCAGGGTGTTCAAAAAAGTGCTGGCTCCTCTAATGGCTCTTCTGCATGCAGAAGGGATGTTTGTTCATCCTTACCTGGACGATCTTTTGATACAGACTCCCAACGCCAATCTCATGAGGATTCATGTGGCACGTGTCTTACAGGTCCTCCAGGGTCACGGTTTCTTGATCAATTGGGGGAAATCAGATTTGGTACCTTCCCAGGTCCTGGTGTTTATCTGGGCTTGATTTCTAATTCTGCGGGGGCTGGTGACTGTATCAGAGAGGACGTTGCTGGGCCTTCAGGAACAAATGAACGCTGTGCTGTCTCGGGTGGCTCCCAGAGCGCTTCACTGGTTGCGGCTCCAGGGTCACTTGGCTTCGGTGATATTCCTGGTTCCTTGGGCCAGGTTTAAACTCCTTTGTCTGGTCAACTGGTTGCCCTCCCATTGGTCTCCGGATCCTTGCAATCTTCTGGCACGCATTCCTGTTTCGGATTCCATTTGCAGGGAGTTCGGTTGGTGGCTGGTGCCGGCTCATCTCCAGATAGGGGTACTTTTGTCTCCTCCGGTACCTGTGGTGTTGACGACTGATGCCAGCCTCTCAGGGTGGGGGGCTTGGCTGGGGTCGGAACAGGTTCAGGGTTTTTGCACTCTCCGAGAGTCAGACAAGTCATCGAAATTGGAGGGAGTTGACAGCTGTTCGGCTGGCTCTGGTGCATTTTCAAGTGATCATGCGGGGGCAGCAGTGATGGTCCAGACAGACAACTTGGTTGCCAAGTTTTACATCAACAGACAGGGGGGAACCAGGTCCTGATCGCTGAATCTGGTTGCTCGGGACATTTTCTTATGGGCTTAGCATTCTGTTCTGTCTCTTCGGGCCGCATACATTCAGGGGTCGGACTATGTTCTGGTGGATCGGTTGAGCAGGATCATTCCTTCCTCCCGGGATTTCTCCCTTCAGTTGTCTCTGTTCCGTTGTCTGGTGCGGAGGTGGAGTCGTCCGGGTGTGGACTTGTTTGCCTCCCCAGGGCATGCGAAGGTGAGGAGATTCTGCTCCCAGTTTCGGTGTCCTCAGGCGTGGGCGTTGGATGGTCTGACTTGTCAGTTGCCACAGGGTCTTCTTTGTGCCTTTCTCCCTTTTCAGTTGATCCGCTCCTCTCTTGTCAGGGTCTGGAAGGTGGGGGCTCAGGTGATTTTGATCTCTCCCCATTGGCCTCATGTGAATTGGTTTCCTCTGCTTCAGCGGTTGGCCTCTGGGGCGGAGTGGGTTTTCTCCTCCATCCTTCTCCTCAGGTGTTTCCTTGCCTCTCCCGGGTATCCTTGAGGAGGCTGCACTTGATGGCTTGGAGGTTGAACGGCAGGGTTTGACAGGGCTGGAGGTTCCTGGTCCTTTAGCTGTGACCTTGCAGGCTGCTAGGCGTAAGGCCATGTTGAATTCTTATGGTCGTCAGTGGAAGGTTTTTTCCTCTTGGTGTTTGTGACAGCAGATTGACCCTACGGTGGCCTCTCTGTTTGTGATCATGCAGTTTTTGCAGTATGGGGCACGTATGAGGTTGTCTGTGGCTACGTTCTGTGTGCAGTGGGTGCTGATTCAAGCCTTCACAGGCCCTTGGCGGAATTTGGAGGATGATGGTCATTTGATGCCCACATTTTTTCAGGGCATGGTGAACTTGTTTCCGAGGCCTGTACATTCTTTTCCTGGCTGGAATCTCCAGTTGGAGATGGATGTCTTGCTGGACCCCCCTTTCAAGCCTTTGGGGGACATTGATTTGAAGCATTTGACTTTAAAGACTTATTTTTTGTGGCTATTACTTAGGCCAGGCATTTGGGGGAGTTGGGTGCGTTATCCTGCTCTTTTCCTTTTTGCAAAATGTTTGCGGATCGGGTTGTTCTGGTTCCGGTTCCCTCTTTTGTGCCAAAGGTGAATTTGGCTTTTCATGGCCGCAGGAAGTGACCTTCCCTGCCTTTTTTTCAGACCCATGCTTTGGATGTGCGGCGGGCCTTGTTGTGTTACTTGAAGGTGGTTGCTGAATTTCAAAGAGGGGATTCTTTGTTGGTTAATTTTGGTCCTGCTTGGAAAGGGGAGAAGCCACCTACTGCTTCCTTGAGTCACTGGATCCGGTCTATGTTACAGTTGGCCTATGATTTAAAAGGGGTGGTGCCTTCTCCTGGGATTCAGGGTCGTTCCACTCGGGGTATGGCTGCTGCCGTGGCTGAGTTGCAGGGCGCTTCTTTGATAGAGATTTGTAGGGCCGCTACGTGGGTGTCTCCCTCCACTTTTGTTCGAGACTTCCGTATTGCTGAATTGGGGAATTTGGAATCTGTTTTGGGTCACAGAGTATTTTCCTCTATGATGGAACAGGGGTCTTTATGTGTCTTGACTGGTTGTAATTAAATGTCTTTTTTATGCATTGCAACTCAGTTGTCTGTCTCCTGATTTCTTGCTATGTTTCATTGGTTACTAAGGAAGGCGGGGGAGGGACGGTAGGTAATGTGTCCATGGACTTACTCCATGGCATTACTCCTAGTCCTACTCCCTCACCTTCCTTACAGTTCCCTCCCACCCTCCTGGTGCAGGACAACTAAGTTGCCTTTGGCATGTTTCTGTACGGGAGTGGACTGGGGCGGGGGGACTTTTAAAAAAGAGACGGGAGGGGTCTAGGTTAGGCAAAGGGGCCTCATTGGTTACAAAGGTAAGCGAGGGAGTAGGACTAGGAGTAATGCCATTAACGATCAGTAATGGACGCAAGAACATTGTAGTCATGCATTGCTGTAACATCACAGGAAGCAACAACAGCTGTGACGTCACAGAGGCAGGGAAGTGGGGAATAGTTTCCTTCCTTGTTTTCACCCATTTCCCCTAGTTTAAGCAGGCCCCAAAACATGCTAAATTGGAGGTAGTGTACAGTCATAATCAACCGGTTACTCTGCCTCTCTTGAGCCTGCAGCCTGCTGCATACTTTGGATATCTGCGGTGCTCCACAGAAGTCTCACAAACCTGCCTCCTTGCGCGATCCTGAAGCCGATCCTCCCTGCCACACGCAGAGAGCAGCATGCGCAGGGAGGGAAGGGGATGGAGCTAAGAGACTGCATGTGCAACACTGAATGAAGCATACATGTTTACTTACAAAACACTGTAAATTAGTTAAAACGATTTAGAGAAATATCCCCTGTCTTGCTGCTTTTGTGATTAAAACAAACAGTAAACTGATTTTGCTTGAAACTTAGCCAAAAGGGGCATAATTGAATAGCAAAGAAGATATATTTTCGCCTTTTAATAATAATGTAAATATAACCAATTTAGACTGAAACCATCATGTTGTGTCACGTTTGCCAACGTGTAGCGAGTGGTTAATTTCTATTACAAACGCCGCAAAAAAGGTGCAAACGATTATCCCTGTTTTTCCCCAGTTCAAAGTTACTGTAATTCGACCTCAGACACTTCTTCATATATATATATATATATATATATATATATATATATATATATATATATATATATATATATATATATTCGGAGCGACAGCAGCACATTCTTCATAATAGGGCCCACTTTCCCTGTTTGCATAGGGCATACTTATTTAAAGGTGTGCACGATTCAAACAGGAGAAGCGTGCCCTCCCTGTAATAGGGTGCCTTGAAAATGAGATAAGCAATGTATGCAAATAAAATACTTTCCAATTACCAGTGGCATTTAACACTCACGGGATAAAAGTACTGAAGTGTGTTATTGAGGGAAAAGTGGCAAACTCTACGAACTACATGCAAGCTAGTAGTCAAGAACTCCAAAAGACTACACACAAATAAGAAATATTCATACTCGTAAAACTCGAAAAGGGGTTATGCACAACATAAAGTTATTGACGGGTCAGTATGACAACTCAAGCTTTGCTGTCATTGTCTATGAAATCCCTCTAAACTTCACTGTATAAATGAACTATTCTTGTCGGTAACTAACTATCTTCAATTTAGTATATCTGCCTCCTTTGACGCTGGATCTTCTCTATTAGGTCTGATGCCAGCAAAGACATCTTGCCCATACTTAGACTTTTTTTGCGCCGTATTTGCTTCGTTTTTTCACGCAAGAGTGGCGTAAACTTACAAAATCCAATTATATTTTGTAAGTTTGCACCGCTTGCGGCGCAAAAAAAGTATAAATATGGGCCTTTGATTTTACAACTTTACATGCAATATATCACTTAAAGGGGGCTTCAGTGATCCCACTTCATTCATTGGTCTTCAGTAGTATCATTCACAATTTGCTTCCGCCCACCACACCATCCTGCATGGGACATTGGGTCAGCCCACTTCAGCTATTGACTCCTATCGATGTAGATGATAGCATTCTGCCAAAGTAAAGTGTTATCACCCACAGGAATAGTAATATCTTCCACTGCAGCGGCCTGGTGACCCAGTGTGTGTGTTTTTTTTTTTTTTAAGCTGTTATCTTTTGTGTTTTGTTTATGATTTTGTAATAGTTTACAAGACATTACAAAAAAGCATTGGCAATCTCAAAATTCTAGCACCCAGTACCAGGCCTATTGGCTTTGCCAATACTTGTTTTAGGTCTGCATGACAGCACAGCTGCCTTCAACACTTATTGTTACCAGGTTTTAAACATATGTGTTAGAGGATTTTGGTTCCACTCTGAGGAGTATGTCTCTGTCAGCTCATACTGTTAGCTGTTTGATTTATCATTACACCTCATATGGAGTGCTTGCATTGTAGTGCACGAGGGATTATTATACATCTCAAAAATACATTGATTTCTCGCACATTACATTCTTTATCTCACAGATGAATTGTTTACAGAAAGTAATCGTTTTTACTTTTTTATTTTAACTACAACAAACTTTTTTTTTTTTTTTATTTACTCGAAATGCGAGTCAGACTAGCCTGACAATAAGTGTGGACATGACACAAGGATGTTGTGGGATGTAAATGCATTGCGGGAACAACGACGGGGAAAGGGTGCTTATTTTCATGAGAGTCATGCCCTGCACTGAGCACAGGTTTAGGACTGCCTTCTGCAAGCTAAGCACAGTCAATAGAACAGTAAACATGCGTCATTGAGTACATCAATGCCTGAATGCCTGCTGGCTGGAAATACTATAGTTTAATTAAACATGTGCTGCATTACAAGACAGTGACGTTAATTTGTTATGGATATTGATTGCAGTAAACCCTCCGCCTCTGCTCTAGTGACGCTCACTCCTTCGGGAGCAAATCCCATTCATTCCCCTCACAACCTGCCTTCTTATGTATGGGCGACATTCTACAGTTACAATAACGCTATATATTGCCACGACACACTGTGTTTTCCTAAAAGATAATAACTAAAAGTATGTGCTTCGTGAAAGGTCCCGCTGGTTCCTAAAAAGATACATGCACATTTGTAAATGTATCAAATTCAAACCTTGACGGTTACAGAAAAAAGCTAAAGGTGGAAAGAATAATAACTTCAGTGTACCCCAGAAAAAGTAAGACATTTATGAAGAATTTTCCAAGTAACAATTCAGTTTAGGACTGGTTTAGTGTTAGGTGCAAATTCTGTTTTGCACCCTCTTGTCCAATTTTAAAAATAACAAAGAAACGAAACGAAGGAACCTTGTCTCATCCAATCAACTAATTAGGAGGTAAACGCAAAATTATTATTATTAAGAACATCTTGTAGTGCGCACATCTAATCTAAAAGGTTTACCAGGGTGCCCACGTGCAAGAAGTGTAAAAGAGCCAGATCTTCAGGCCTTTCCGAAAGGTCAGTAATGATTTGCAATTTCTCAGTGATTGAGGAAGAGAGCTCCATAGTTTCTGGTCTAGATAAGCAATGGAGCGACTTTTCATGCAAGCTAGATGGAACCTTGGCACATTATACAGGGCTCAATCGGAAGATCTCAACGATCGGGTGGCCTGGTATGGCACCTCTAGCTCCTGACTACACCGTGGCCCTAATCTCGCTTTGGCCTTGAACATATAGCACAATTTTTTAACTCAACGCACTTAGAAATCTTGAGCCCCTGCAATTCCTGGAAAAGATGGGATACTGAGCCAGATTTTGGAAGGCAATAGCATCCTAGCAGCAGCATTCTGGACTATCTGTAGTCGATGGACCATAGCTGTATCAGTACCCAGGTATAGCACATTGCCATAATCTAATCTAGATAGAATTAGAGCCTCTATCACAGTCCTCTGAGCAGAAAGGGAAATTAGCCAAATTATCTTTTTCAGCCATCTGACGACTGCAAAACAAGTGGCAGTTACTTTAGTCACCTGCGGCTTCATAGATAACTTTTTATCCAGGAGAAGGCCCAGGTTTTTCTCCTTGGGAGATGGGGTATACAAGGATTCCGGCCAGTGTCTAGGACCACAAGGAGAGTTGTTCTTACCCAGAACCATGACCTCAGTTTTGTCACCATTAAGCTTGAGTGAGTTTTTGATCATCCCTAAGGAAATTCTACTCAAGCCCAGGTCAAGATCAGATGTGTCATGGTTCTTTGCAGATTACAGAGTACAGATGATCTGCATGTCATTGTTGTGAGAAAAGAGGGTCAGTCCACAATTCTCTATTAAAGTTCCCACCTTGCGGTCATAGATATGCAGGGGGCTCAAGACTGAGTCTTGCAGAACTCCTGAAGTCAAAGCTAGTGGTTCAGATTTCGCATTAGCTGAAAATCCTGAAGCATATGGTCTTTTAAGAAGGAAGCGAGCCAGTCTAAAGCTGAGCATTCAAGGCCTAATGCCTCCAATCTTTCCACCAAATAGAGTGGGACACAGTATCGAAAGCTACACTCAAATCTAACAGAATGAGTGCGGCAGTGCCGCCTGCATCCAAGTTTTGTCTCAGTTGTTCAGTAATCCCCAGTACGGCTTCAAAACTGTGTCCAGCCTTATGTCGACTGCGAGGGATGGAAAACATTTTGGACTTCTACAAATGCAGTGAGCTGTGCATTAACAATGCTTCTCTAAACCTCGGAAAAGACAGATAGCAGGGAAATGGGCCACGAGTTCAATAAGTTATAAGGATCCAGATTATCTTTTTTCAGGAGTGGAAGAACCATAGCATGATTCCACTTCTGATGAACAAGCCCTTCCCGCAAAGAGGAATTAATAAGCTCCATTTTCATAGATATAAAGGCCATGTCCAGTAGCCTAAGCTTGCCAGGTGGAAGGGGATCCTGATTTGATAGATTGAAAAATTCAAAGATATGATTAAAAAATAGTACACATAAATCAATTAAAAGTATCAGCCTCTGAGATAGGAACTGTGTAGAGCTATTTAAAAGTACGTGTTTTCTTATAGCAATAAGCCTTGAGGACGTCCATTAGTCTACTGGACATGCATGGTCTCGACTTATGAATGATAATTTTGATGTGCATCAAATAATGTAATTATTGTTTAACATTTCTGAAAACTCCTTCAAGTGACTTATATTTCATGCTGCTGGTGTTTTTCTGAATAATAACCGACTTAATAGGTGGATTGTTCTACAAACACTTGAAGTGATACAACCTCCAACTAATATAACTTTGTTTCATTGCACACTGCTGCAGAGGAAGGGACTGAGATCTGGCCATTTCTTGCACTAAATGAACGTAGATGACTTCAGTACCTTTTGATGCATGGTGTCTGGAGAGCTTATCAAACAATAATCTACAGGCTCTTCCTCAGCATCAGGTACTAGAATGAGATTGCTGCAAGAGAAAGCATGGTGGTCCACACATTCTGATCCTTGAAGCAGAACTCATGAGAGGCAACAATGTTTCAGTTTTTAGGAGGCAAGCATGCCACAGTGCACCCCTTTAATTGTTCTTGAGTCATTGCTAAAAGCCGATTGTTTACCAGTTGCTGAAAATGGTCCCCGCTGAGGTTGTAAGCAGGAATTTCAATTTTGCCAGTGCATATTTAAATATAACCTATCAAAGTATGTACTCACAACACTACAAAGGATAAATGTCTCACATTAAGACGTCCAGGACAGAACCTTCATCACCAGCATGAGAAAGGATTTTAACATCGTGAGCTGATGCATTTTGGAATAGGTTGTTTGCAAAATGTCTCATTGCCATAAATTCAGGCTAGATTAGCTCTTTGAGTAACATATCACTGGGAAGACTTACTGTTCTGTATTCCTTGTTTTAGTTCAGAGCTGCAACTGGGGAGTGTCCTGTCCCATCCCAATGTTTCTGTGGAAGCTCTGACAACTCTGACATTTAAGACTGATGTGGATTGCCTCATATTGGCACTTTTCTCCTGCAAGACGGGCAGGAGTCTCTGCAGTCTTAGATGACGCAGGAAGTGGGACCTGCACAGAGAAGTCAACTATTTGAACAGCCTAACTTGGGCCTCAAGCTGCAGAGAAGTCGTCTGAGGGTACAAGACATTCTTCAAGAAGCAGGGCAGGTCTCTGGTAGCAGCAGGGCAGACCTCTGAAGTGCAAGTTGGACCTTCTGGGGGCCTGCCATAGGTTCATGAGTGAACTGTAGAGTCGGTCTAAAGGTTCAGTATTTATACCTGATGCTATCATTTGAAGTTGAAGATACTTCTAGGCTCTCCCCCCATCTGTTTCTGGAAGCATCCATGCCCAGGCTCCAAGTTGCCTAGGGTGAAAATGGCTGGTGCCACTTTCCTTTGTGAGTGTGCTAGACAAAGCCCTTTGAAATGCAAGTGGGACAAAGAACAGCTCTGCCTCATCCATCGTGGTAGAATGGCCCATTCTGCCAACACCTAGTACCCCTTTGTCTCACTGTGTGGGAGGAATACACAAAAGGCCAACTGCCAACTATTCACAGTCATGTGACCCAGGACACAGGCAGCTGTAACCAGGGGCCAGATGTTCGACATGTACCAGAGGCAAAATGTTAGTCGGTAACCGGTTACCGACTAACATTTTGGTTGTGCAATTCAGTATTAGAAAGAGGTGTGTTAAGGCCGTCCCTTCCTAATAGCAATCGCAGAGGTATATATGAATGTTTTGTGACTGGGAGTGTGGTCGCAAAATATTCATACTTTACCTACTCTTGAAGGAAGGAGTAACGCATTCGCAAACAGGAAGGGACCTCCCCCTTTGTGACTGGGGGTGCAAATATTTTTTCTGGGCAGGCAGTGGACCACTTTTCACTATAAAAAAATTAAAAGAAAATCGTCTGTATTAAAAAACATTAAAAGTAAATTAAATGTGCCAATTGGCTCTCTGGCAATTTGACCATGTTTCAAGGAGTGAGAACAAGCACATTAGTACTGCTTAGCAGTGATAAAGTACATGGTGCCTTCTGAAAGAAATTAGGTCCCAAGCCAAAAAAGAAATTCTTAGAACATTTTCCTTTTGAATATAAACCTTCAAGCTGTTTCCCACGCAAAGCTTAGGGTGAAAGGGAAAATACTGTTAATTGACCATCATGAAATTAATTTTAGGTCATCTGCAAACAATGAAATCTGTGCCTGAAGGTGTATAGTGAATTAAAGGAACGCTCAAGGTTCTTACATCCAGGAGACGTTTTAAAGAAATAAGACATAGTTATAAAGCAAATTTTGCCATAAAATATTTTAATCACAAAGCAGAATTATCTAGCCAGGAAAAAAATGCAAATTTAAATCTAAATTAACATCACACTTATTACTGTACTTTGGAACAGGTGAAACAACCAATAAAAAACCTACAGTTAGAACCACTCCGAAACAGGTAGTCCACAATATAGTCCATTGTTAGTTTCTCCTCTTCCTCTTTTTGTCACGCAAGTTAGGCTGTACATCATCATTAAGTATCTTGTTTCACTGGTTCAGTTCCTAAGAAGAAAGAATACATTTTGAAAAACATAGTATTTGGAACTTGAAAAGAAAGTCTCATAGAAAAGTCTATCAAATTAATACTTATATAAACAAGCACATTAGAGAAACTTACATATGAATGGCAAAGCATAATGAGTAATTACTTACTTAATACGGGGAGGGATCCTTTAGATATGCAATATTTATAAGATGTGTTAGGGTGGGATAATCCTCGCCTCCGAGTCCTTAATAGAATTGAAACTTTCCGTTACGTTAGCTAGGAAAACTAATTGAGCAATATTAAGAACTGGTTTGAAGAAGAATCTCTTAAAAGTTGAGTCCGAAGACCAGTCTGGTGCGTTCATTGTATCCTCTAAATGAGCACCTAAACTAAATGCCCTAGAAGCCGTAGCTCCATGAGTGAAATGAGCACCGAAGAGGGAAAGAGTAATACTAGCCTCCTGCATGACCCATGAACCCACCGAACAATAGCTAGTTAGGTATCTGCTTCATGCGGCTTACACAATGCAAGAAGAAGCTGTCGTTCTCCCAGAGGGCGAATTTCTGAAGACATCTCCTCCTATGCTTTGAGGCAACGCACAATATACAACTTTGGAACATCTGGAAAAGCAGGATCAGAGATTATCCTGGTATTGCTCTTTGTTTATCTACTTACAGTAAAGGAGACTCCCGAAGGAGAAAAGGTTCTATTTGAAATATCTAGAAATACTGATTAGGTTGCCAAGACAGAGAGAGGTTCAGCACTTGATTGACATCTCAAAGGGATGAATAACAGGGTTCAGGAGGTAAAGAAAGCCTGATGGCCCGAAGTAGATGACACTCTATGCTCTCCCACAGGAAAACCATCTACCATAGAATGTCCAGCCGAAATAGCTGATCTGAATGTATCAATAAAACGATACGCCAGGCCTTTTGATGCAAGGTTGGCAAGGAAATTAGGGACATGGACTACGTCTGCTTCCACGGGACTGATACTCCTTCGCAAACATCAATGGGCCCATCGACCCCATGCTGATTTGCAAAGTTTAGAGGTGCTGGTATCCCATGCTTTGGATTATAGCTCTTCAGCTTGTTGTGAAAGTCCCGGGACTGACCATCCTCCCCGCAAATACTCATGTAATCAAGGATAGGTAGCCTTCCAGAACCATCTGATGTGGCATTTTTTTTTCAGAATGAGAAGAAGTGAAGGAAACAGGGGGAGTCGGATTGGAGAATCCCAAGAAACTTGAAGAAGAACTGGAAACCAAACTTGAGACTTCCAAATTGGAGTAATCAAGACTATGTTTGCTCGCTGGCAACATACCTCTACAGACGTTTGAGTAATCATTGCAAAGGGAGGAAAAGCATAAGCTTTTTCTTTACTCCAATCCTGGAGGAAAGCATCTGTGGCTGTCGCTAACGGATCTGGTCTCCAATTGAAAAATCTGGGTAGTTAGTGATCTAACCTGGATGCAAATACATCCACTGTAAACTGACCCCATAGATACAGGAGGAGAGAGAAAACCTCTGGATGGAGTTTCCACATGCTGGAGTCGTTCAGGTGTCTGGACTGTGTGAGCATCTTTTAATTTTTAAGAATCAAATGTTTTTAACTGTTTGGGGGACATTTTAACTTTTAAGAGTCTTCTGGCTTTTCTCATTCTAGGGGGAATTTCGTTTTAATTTCGTTTTAATACATAAAGGGATTGGGATTAATCGAATTTTTTTTCCTCTTGTGGATTTACAAGTATTGGGGGCATATTCCTGTTTCTGTGTCTGTGTTTTTGGGACTTTTGTTGATTCCCTGCTTTTTAGCAACCTTGGGACCCGTGTTCAGTGGTTCCAGGTTGCTTATTCTTTTTTCGTTTTTTCTTCTCCCCACTTCCTGGTTGGGACGAATCAGACCGCCATTTTGGGTCAGCGGTCTAGTCGTTTTCCTTAGGCTTTTCAGCCTCGTTTGGCTCCCCGGCTCATTTAATGCCGGAAGGACGCCGGACGCGCAGCTAACCTGACTGTGTGAGCATCTTTTAATTTTTAAGAATCAAATGTTTTTAACTGTTTGGGGGACATTTTAACTTTTAAGAGTCTTCTGGCTTTTCTCATTCTAGGGGGAATTTCGTTTTAATTTCGTTTTAATACATAAAGGGATTGGGATTAATCGTTTTTTTTTTTTTTTCCTCTTGTGGATTTACAAGTATTGGGGGCATATTCCTGTTTCTGTGTCTGTGTTTTTGGGACTTTTGTTGATTCCCTGCTTTTTAGCAACCTTGGGCCCCGTGTTCAGTGGTTCCCGGTTGCTTACTCTTTTTTCGTTTTTTCTTCTCCCCACTTCCTGGTTGGGACGAATCAGACCGCCATTTTGGGTCAGCGGTCTAGTCGTTTTCCTTAGGCTTTTCAGCCTCGTTTGGCTCCCCGGCTCATTTAATGCCGGAAGGACGCCGGACGCGCAGCGGGCGCGCCGCTGGCGCGCCAAAGGCAAGCCCGTCTGCGCCTGTCCGCGCCCTGAAGCGCCCAGAGCCCAGAAATGCTGTTCCTTTTATCACAGACAGGTTAGTTTATTCTCCCCTGCAGCTCCACGCACTTAGAGGGGCACAACCTGGACTACCTCCTTTAGTATCCCCTGGGTCCTCTGCCTCTTCTTTCTGCCCGACCTGCCCCAGCACCTGTAAGGCGGTCTCACCCCCCGCTTCTCTCCCATCCGTAACCTGTAAATTTCTGCTCCTTAACTGTCGGTCTTTACCAGCTCATTCCCTTCACATATATACCCTTATAGAAGATCTGTCCCCTGACGCCCTGTTCCTCACCGAAACCTGGTTGGGCAATGACTCAGCAGCAGATATCTGCAATTCTTTACCCTCCACCTACTCTATGGTGCATGTAGATCGTCTCCATGGAAGAGGTGGCGGCTTAGCCATTATCTACAAAAATAACCTTCGGTGTACTACCCTCCCCTCTGATATCCCGGAGTGTGAAAGCTTAATTTTCTCCCTCCCTCTCTCCCCTACCTTTACTTTCTCAGGTTTGCTTCTCTACCGACCCCCAGGACCTTGCACCTGTTTTTTAGATTCCCTGCCGGAAGTGTCAGCGAGTCTTATCTGTAAATCCCCTAACTTTACTATCCTTGGGGATTTCAACATCCATCTTGATAATGGAAATTGTCCACACGCAAGGTCTCTACTTGCGTCTCTCTCTGCGCTTGATTTAAATCAACACGTAATAGGACCTACCCATACCAAAGGCCATACGCTGGACCTTTTATTCAGTAATCTCCCTGTCCTCACCACTCTGCCATCCCAGCCTCTAACCTGGACGGATCATTGCCTTCTATCTTTTTTTTTTCTTTTTCCCCTGCAATGTTACTCCAGTTGTGCAGTCTACCCCCCCAACTTTTGGTCGCATTTGGTCAAAACTGGCCCTTGTGGAGTGGCGGGCGGCTCTCCAGACCTCCTTGGGGGCCAGCACCCCCTCCATTTCTGCAGATTCATTTAATAAATGGATTTCCTCCTCTTTGGATAGTATTCTGCCCATCAAATTGAGATCTAACAAGCCCCCCCATAAGGCCAAACCCTGGTTTTCACCTTGTCTGCTAGAACTAAAAAAAATGTGCAAAAGGCTAGAAAGAGCCGGGAGAAAGAATTACAGTCTCATTGATAGAGAAATATATAGGCAATCCGTCAGACTCTACCATCAAAACATCAAAGCCGCCCAGTCCTCCTACTATGGATTAAGAATAGAAAGCTCCTCCTGCTCACAAAAGGAAATTTTTCAGATTTTTAAGGAATTAACTATAACCCCTATGCCCTCTCCTCCCACAGAACCCTCCACTGAATATAGTAATCTTTTGGCATCTCATTTTAATGACAAAGTCATTAAGATATACTCTGGGTTCCCTTCTCCTCCTCCCCCAGGTACAGTAGAGCACCAAATGATGGATCCCTCCCTCTCCGGAACCACATTAACTGTCTTCACACCTCTTACTGATACTGTTGCCACTAAACTTCTTCTTCAGATTAAATCGGGCTCCCCCCTGGACCCCGCTCCTCCCCCCATCCTCTCGCGAGTTTCAGATATTGTTGTACCTCCCCTCACAGAAATACTGAATCGTTCCCTATCGTTAGGTCTTCTCCCCCCTCTTTTTAAGCATGCCATTATTAAGCCTCTGTTAAAAAAACCGAAACTGGACCCATCTCTGCTGGAGAATTATAGACCCATTGCTCTTCTCCCTATTTCAACAAAAACTTTGGAGAAACACGTTAATCACCAATTAACCAGCTACTTAGAGACCCATGAACTCCTCCACCCCACCCAAATGGGTTTTAGAGCCCATCATAGCACGGAGTCAGCCCTCCTTGCAGTGACTGAGTCAGCCAGGCAGCTTTTGGACCAAGGGTCCCATGTGGCCATGATTCTGCTTGATCTCAGCGCTGCTTTTGATACAGTGGACCACAACCTTCTCTGCCGCAGGCTCTCAGAATTGGGGATAGGAGGCCTGGCATTGTCCTGGCTGTCCGCTTTTGTCAAAGGCAGATCTTTTCAAGTCCTGGATCGAGCCTACTTCTCTGACATTTTTCCTTTGACTTGTGGAGTTCCTCAGGGCTCTTCTTTGAGCCCAACTCTTTTTAATGTCTATTTATCCCCGCTGGCTAAGGTGATCGCTCCCTACAATTTGTCTTTGGTCACCTACGCCGACGATACTCAACTTGTGGTGTCCCTATCCAGCTCCGGGGACTCGCCGGCAGCTAACCTCTCGTGCTGTATGAAAGACATTGGAGCTTGGATGGTCCAGTCTAAGCTCAAATTCAATGACAGAAAGTCAGAAGTAATCGTACTAGGCAATTCCCCCCCAGCTCTTTCGCTTCCGCTGTACTCTGAGGCTTTCAATAATCTTCCTCCCCCTAAGGACCAGGTAAAAAGCCTTGGTTTCTGGGTGGATTCTCGTCTGACCATGGATTATCAAGCAAAAAGAGTCTCCTCTATATGCTTTGGCATCTTAAGAGTTCTTAGGAAAATCGCAATTCTTCTTCCCCCTATGGCCAGAAGAATCCTCGTTCAAACTCTTATCCTCTCCCGGTTGGATTATGGGAACTCACTTTTTCTCAGCGCCCCGGCTTATGTTATAAAAAGGCTACAAACAGTCCAGAACGCAGCCGCCCGGCTTCTTGTCAATCTTCCCAGACATGTATCCGCTAAACCTGCTCTTTCCTCGCTTCATTGGCTCCCTTTCAAGCAACGTACCTATTTTAAGGCCCTATGCATTGTTCATAGAGCTCTTCAACATAAGGGCCCAATGTTCTTTAGAAAGCGGCTATGTCTTTATGTTCCTTCTCGAAGTCTGAGGTCCTCCTCCTCTCGTCTTGTGACCATCTTGAGGTCCAAGAGAGCTTGGGGGGCCAACTCCTTCCTTACCAAGGCCGCCCGTCTTTGGAATGATCTTCCTTCCGATCTACGTCAGGAACATTCAGAACTACTTTTTAGGAAAAAACTCAAGACCATTCTTTTCTGTAGGTAGCGCTCTCAACTCTCCTAGTGACAGCACCGGTCAGGTTAGGTTAGCGCTGGGATGCCTTCGGGTCACTACGCGCTTTATAAATTCTTAAACTAAACTAAACTAAACTGGAAAGGAAATCTGCAATCTGATTCTGATTGCCCGGAAGATATTGTGCAGTGACCGAAACTTGCTGATCCAGGTAATATTGCCAAAACTGGTCACCAGATAGGAGAGTACCTTGGATTGAGTACCCGCTAGATGATTGATATAGCTGACTGCTGAAATATTGTCCATCTTCAGAAGAACACATGACTGAATTGAGTCTTTGGTCCAGCACTTGACTGCAAATGAACCAGCCAAATGCTCCAAGCAATTTAATTGTAACCTTTGGTCCTCCGGAGACCATGTTCCCCCGGTGGAAAAATCTCCACATCGAGCATCCCAGCCTGATCTGCTGGCATCTGATTCGATTATAAAATCTGGAGCTTAACCGAAGATTGCTCTGCTGTGCCAAGCCTCCATGTGCGAAAGCCACCAATGGATTTCCTCTACTTATTCCTGCGAGAGAAGTGCCTTTTGAGAGCATGTTAGGCCTTTGTGAAGATGAGTCGCCTTCAGATGTTGAAGAGCTTGATAATGGAGAGGGCTGGGAAAAATTACCTGAAAAGAAGAGGAGGGAAGTCCTACTAAGAAGGAAGTTGTCAAAGGGAAACCTTCTGTTTGACAAGAGTACATCGTAGTTCGTGGCAAATTTTCAGCATTTTGCGGGATGGAAGACTTAAGGTAGTCGAAATTGAATCTATGGTGAAACCTAGAAAGAATGCCCTTTGAGAAGGGGTTAAGAGAGATTTGGACTTGTTTATGATAAACCCTAGATCCTGCAGCAAGTTGACTGTCAACTCTAGTTGGGCGGAACGTTCCCTGGGACATTGGGCCAAGAGTAACATGTCGTCTAGATAAATGATTAGCCGTATCCTATGCACCCTGAGGTGCTACACCACAGGTTTGATTACCTTTGTGATACACCATGGTGCCAAGGATAAACCAAACAGAAGGGTTGTAAAGTTGAATGTTTGATTTCGCCAAACAAATTGAAGAAAACATCTGTGCAGTAGAAAAATAGGTCAGATAAGTGTCTTTTAAATCGAGACGCACCAACCAATCTAGAGGGTGTGACACATCGCAAAGAAGGTGAATCCGTTCCATTTTGAAACGGCAATAAACCAACCATTTGCTGAATTATTTTAGATTGATAACTGGTTGATGACCCCTACCGGCTTTGCTGACCAGAAACAGATTGCTGATGAACTCTTGAGGATGTGGCACCGCCGGGCACATAGCTCCTTCGTCCAATAATGCCGCAACCTCTGCATCCACCAAAATGGTATCCCAGGAGGAAAACACAAGGGGATTTGGGCGTGATATCTGTCTGGGACTCCCACAAAATTCGATCTGAAAGCCTTTTATTGCCTGTAGGCCCCATGCATCTTCTGTTATTTTTCTCCATGCCTGGGTAAAATTCCCCAAACGCCCCCTATTCTTAGAAGGGAGGAAGGGAGAACACTAACCGTAAGAGGATGTTGTTGAAGATCCTGTGCCACCTTGAGACCTGAAGCATCTGCCTCTTGTTGGGTAGAAGTTGGCAAACTGGGATAAATCCTGGAAATGTCCTTGTTTGGAGCCTTGTCCTCGGTAAGAGGTGAGTGCTTGAGCATGGCCGGTCGAGCGGCCCCTGCCTCAACTGACCCCGTAGAAAACTCAGGAGGAAAAGACTCATAGATGATTGTGCCTTATCCAATGAAATGAAAGTATTTACAACCTTCCCTAGCTTCTTTATAAAAGGTTTACCAAACAATACTCCCTGAGCGACAGCACCCACTTCGGAGTCAGCTAGATCTCCCAGCTTAGGATCCACTTTTATTAACAAGGAACAATGACGTTCTGTAGAGAGAGCACAGTTTGCATTGCCCAAAAATATAATAGCACGCTGTGCCCAACCTGAGAGGATTTCAGGAGAAATTAAACATCTAGAGAATATAGCATCTTCAGCCATGTCATGGATTTTTGTTAATGGGCCCAGGTCATCCATGAGTTCATCCTAACATGCCCGCCATGATCTATCAATTACTTTTCTAGGATACTTTATACATTTTTGCAAAAATGTGGACATCTTGGGAGCCAATTCAGGAGTTATGGCAAGTTTGCCTACCAGGGAAGGACAGGGGCATTCAGCCCTGAGGCAGTTATAGGTTTCCTTTTCTGATGGTTTCCGAAAGTGTCCTGCAAAATAATTTGCAACTTTGTCCGGTTCTAGTGTCACTTTAGGTAATTTATAAAGTCTCTTTTTTCTTTCAATTTTCAAATTTCAGATTCTAAGATTTCCTCAGATTCATTCAGGTACCGTAGTATTGGCCTGGTACTTCTCGATCAAAACAAAATGCCAGGAATTCTTGTTGCCGTTCAGATGTTGTAGCATATACCTATTCAGGACCTGTATATCTCCTGTTTGCAATTCTTTTTCTTTTCAACTTTCGTTCACCTTGTTCTCCTTCGCTTAAGTCTTCTACTCGAGATGTATCACTTTCCTCTATTACTGTGTCTCTTGGCACACCTCTTATTTTAGAAAGCGGTTTGTCTGGTCTGTCATCACCCTTATGCGTCTGATGTGTCTTTTCAGGACTTTGGACAGCACCCTCCTCTTGTACTATGGTGTTTTCGCTTGATGGACCTGCAATTGGCTCAGGAGATTTCAGCTCACTCTGACTTCTCTCTACTATTTCTCCTTCCTCTTCTTCTTCTACTTCTGGGTCTGTACCAGGTTCGAGTTCTAGCCCGTATCTGTCTATTTCTGGGAGAACTTCTTCTTGATTTTGTTCTCTTGTCGTTTCTACTGATATAGGCTCTCTGTCACCTCTCTCAAACTCATTGACTGTTTGAGGGACGAGGCTGTTCTCAGTGAGTTCTCCAGCAGTCTCAGTTCTTCCTTGACTGATTTCTAGACCTGAGACTTCTCCTTCTACAACAGGTGTGCTGGTAACTCCGAACTCTTCTTCCTCTGGACATGTTACCTTTTTGGTGTGGCTGGCATGTATCCAGTTTGGAATTCCGGCACACTTTACAGCAGTGGTAGTTGTCAAGATCACTTGATAGGGTCCTTTCCAGCGTGCCTCCAGACACGACTTTCTCACATGCTTTTTGACAACCACCCAATCACCAGCTTGCAGAGAGTGGCCTGGATCCCCAATCGGTGGCAAAGTGTTAGCTTCTACCTGGTGAGAGAAAGAGCGAATCACATCAGCCAAACCTTTGCAGTAATCCAACACCATAACTTCTGTAATATTCACTAGAGCATTGGCAGGTACTGCTGGTAACCTCATAGCTCTACCCATGAGGATTTCATGGGGGGACAATCCCGTTTTCCTATCTGGGGTGTTTCTCATTGACATCAGCACTAGAGTTAATGCATCTGGCCACTTCATATTGGTAGCTGCGCACATTTTTGCCACTCTCGATTTCAGGGTACCGTTCATCTGTTCTACTAGTCCTGATGCTTCAGGGCGATAGCTACAATGCAGCTTCTGTTCGATGTTAAGTGCAGCACACAGAAGTTTGATCACCTCATTGTCAAAGTGTCTGCCCCTATCTGATTCTATAGAGACCGGAAACCCGAATCTTGGTATTAGTTCCCTGAGTAGTATTTTTGCAACTGTGAGACTGTCATTTCTTCGTGTAGGGTATGCCTCAATCCAGTGACTGAAAACACACACAATCACCAACACATATTTCAATCCTCCGCAAACAGGCATCTCAATGAAATCCATTTGCATCTTGCTAAATGGACCTCCAGCTCTCCCAATGTGGCTCAAAGTTACCACTGTCCCTTTTCCCGCATTCATCTGTTGACAGATGATGCACCTGTGACAAATGACTTCGGCAGCATGTCTGAATTTTGGATTGAACCAATCAATTTTAAATGACCTGATCATTGTGTCTCTCCCAAGGTGAGCCTGTCCATGGTACAATCGGGCAAATTGTGATAAAAGGCTATTTGGTAGAACTAATTTTGCTTCCTCTGAAACCCATATATCATCAGCCCTCTGGGTACATTGCATTCTTTGCCAAGAGCGTTTTTCTTCCTTACTTGCACGATTCTGTAATGTCTTTAACTCATCTAAGGTATCAACTGCTCGTAATGCAAGATTCAAACATGTGTCATTTTCAGTCTGTGGTAATAGTTCCCATTACTCTTTGAACGATATACAGTTCAATGCACAAAACCGTGCGACTTGATCTGCATAACCGTTTCCCATGGACACAAAGGGGGTCATTCTGACCCCGGCGGGCGGCAGGCGCCGCCCGCCGCGCGGAAACCGCCCAAACACCGCCTGCGGTCAAATCACCGCAGGGGGCATTCTGACTTTCCCGCTGGGCCGGCGGGCGATCTTCAAAAGATCGCCCGCCGGCCCAGCGGGAAAGCCCCAGCAAAAATGAAGCCGGCGGATTTGCTGGGGTGCGACGGGTGCAGTTGCACCCGTCGCGATTTTCAGTGTCTGCCAAGCAGACACTGAAAATCTTAATGGGGCCCTGTTAGGGGGCCCCTGCAGTGCCCATGCCAATGGTATGGGCACTGCAGGGGCCCCCAGGGGCCCCACGACACCCGTTCCCGCCAGCCTCTTCCTGGCGGTGTAAACCGCCAGGAACAGGCTGGCGGGAAGGGGGTCAGAATCCCCATGGCGGCGCTGCTTGCAGCACCGCCGTGGAGGATTCCCTGGGGCAGGGGAAAACCGGCGGGAAACCGCTGGTTCCCCTTTTCTGACCGCGGCTTTACCGCCGCGGTCAGAATTGCCCCGGAAGCACCGCCAGCCTGTTGGCGGTGCTTCCTCTGCCCTCTGCCCTCTGCCCTGGCGGTTACAAACCGCCAGGGTCAGAATGAGGGCCAAAGTCTTGTGATCTAGTATGAGCGCTGCATTTCACCACAGCAATTTCAAGAGGTAACTGAATTGCATGTAACAAATCTTTTATGTGTTCACCATTTTTCACAGGTGAACCAGATGAGGTCATGAAACCTCTCTGGGACCAAAGTTGGCCAAAATCATGCACGATTCCAAATCCGTATCTGTTGTCAGTATAGATAGTGACTTTCAAATTTACAGCTGCGTGGCATGCCTTAGTAAGGGCAATTAGTTCGGCCACTTGTACGGAAAACACTCTTTCGAGCCAGGAAGCTTCAACAATGCCCCGGTTATAGTACATACCGCATAACCAGCTCTCAGCGTTCCCGCAGAATCTCTTAGACAGGACCCATCAACAAACATGATGCAGTCATTTTCTTTCAATTGGGTGTCCTGAATATCTGGACGAGGTTTGGTACACAGTTCAGTTACTTCAAGACAATCATGTTAAAATTCTTCCTCATTTTTAATCTCAGTGTTTTCAACAGGAAGTAAAGTTGCCGTGTTCAATACACTGCACTGCTTCAAAGAAACGTTGGGTGACCCCAATATGATCGTCTCATACCTAGTGAGACGTGCATTAGTCATGTGCTGAGTTTTAGTTCGAGTCAACAGTATTTCAACTGAATGTGGAACCATTACTGTCAGAGGATATCCCATGACAATGCCTTCACACTGTGTGAGGCTCTGACCAACTGCTGCAACTGCGCGCAAACAACCCGGTAAGGTTGCTGCAACAGGGTCCAAGGTAGCTGAAAAATATGCTACAGGGCGATTTGCATCTCCATGGACCTGTGTTAAAACAGACAAAGAACAAGCATCACGTTCATGACAGAACAGCAGAAAAGGTTTCTCATAATCTGGCATTCCTAATGCTGGTGCCCTGCACATGCATTCTCTCAACTCCAAGAATGATTCGAGCTCTTCTTTAGTCAACACTATGGTATATGGTTCATCTTTGATCTCTTTGCCTGTCAGTTTTATTAATGGCTTTGAAATGATCGAAAAGTTGGGTATCCACTGACGACAGTGGCCCACCATTCCCCAAAACATCCTGACATCTCTTTTTGTCGTTGGAGGGTTCATTTGTAAAATGGCTGTTATTCTTTCCTTTGATATTCTCCTGGAACCTTTTTCAATCAGGTGCCCTAAGTATTTCACCTCTTTCTGACAGTATTGTAATTTCTTAGGTGATACTTTGTGTCCATTCTTTCCCAGATGATTTAGTAAGGCAATGGTATCATATTTACAACTGTCCCTTGTTTTAGAGGCAATCAGCAAATCATCAATGTACTGCACCAGAGTCAAATTAAAAAAAAGTACCAAAGGTTCCAAATCCTTTTTCAATATCTGATTAAAGATGGACGGTGATTCAGAAAACCCCTGAGGAATTCTGCACCAACTGTACACTTTATCCAGGAATTTTAAACTGAACAAAAATTGGCTGTCTTCATGAAGGGGTATTGAAAAGAAGGCTTGTGATAGGTCTACCACGGTAAACCATTCAGCATCGCAAGGAACCTGAAACATTATTACTGCTGAATTGGGTACCACAGGACAGCATTTTATCACAATTCCGTTTATTTTTCTCAAATCCTGCACAATTCGGACCTTTCCACAGGGCTTCTTCAAACCCATTATTGGAGAGTTACATGGACTGCTCAAAACTTCCTTCAAAACACCTTGTCTGACAAAATCTGCAATTATTTGTGACACTTCAATGAGAACGTCCTGTGTCATGTGGTACTGTGGCACTTGAGGGAATACTGCATCTGGCTTTATTTGGACTATGACTGGTTCTACTCCTTTTATTAATCCTACTTCTTTTCCAGTCAGATCCCACACTTTCTCTCTTACTGTCCCCTTTAATTCAACAGGCAGGTCAATTAAGGTAAGCATTGGGAACAGGGTAATTAAAGGGTAATCTTCATTAGCTGTTCCTGTGTCATCTTCTGTGAATTGCCCTTCGTCTCCCTCATCGTCACTATTTGTTTGTACTTCAATTCCGTCATTGGAACAGGTAATTGAACATATTGTCTTGCACAGTAAGTCTCTCCCCAGTAGGGATACCGGACTTGAATCACAGACTACAAACCTATGCAGTCCCTGAAAGTTACCAATCTCAACCTGTACTGGATCTGTAACCGGATTTGTCAAATACTGGTTTGCCACTCCGACCACTCTTATAGTACGTTCTGAAAGTGGCAACTTTGGGACCGCAACACTTCTGACTGTAGAGCGTGTATCTCCTGTATCCACCAGGAATAAAACCTTGTATCCCATCACTTTCCCTTCTACATATGGACCCCTCTGATCCACCTCTAAGGACGCTGCAAGCCTGCACTCTTCACTGTCTGAGCTATCATCTCACCATTCCCCATTCATGCTGTTGTCACCTCGTAATGGGAACTGTTGTACTGTATTATTTTGACTCATTACTTGACCTGTGACCTGCTGAGGAACCATCACCTGTTGCTGTCCCATCAGAGCCATTGGTAATTGCATTTGCTGTCAAGGCACCATAGGAATCTGCTGTTGTACTGGTTGCAGTTGCACTGACTGAAAACGTGGCATTTGCATTTGCTGCATGGGCTGTGCCCCTTGCATTTGTACTGGATTGCCCTGAAAATTCGGGTTTTGATGTCTCATTTTCGGACCTCGGGAATTTTGTAACGCACCAACGTTAGCACCTTGCTGAACAGCACCATCCTGCACCATATTCGGGCACTCCCGTTTCCAATGCCCCACGCCCCTGCACGCGTGACATGGTAAAATCTTCTTTACCCCTTGCGTGTCATTTTGAATTACAACAGTATTCATGTCTGAACCACGGTTCACAAACCCTCGACCTCGACCCCTCGGTTGGGTCTGAAACACACCATTCATTTGCGGTTGCTGCTGTATCATCTGTTGAACTCCATTTCCCTGTATTCCTGCCTGTGCAGCCCTTATCTGCATCACCATCACCTTTTCTTTCAACTTTTTCTGTTTCAACTCAATCTCGTCACTACAGTACTTCTCATACTGTAACACCTCATCAATCGGTTTTGCTTGCCAACAAATCAAATGATTCTTAATCATCTGGCTAACCTCTGGTCGCAACCCTTCAACAAATCTAAACACGAGATGGTTCATATCCTTTGGTTCAATAGTTTCAGTACCACTGTAGTGTTTTAAATGCCTTTAACAACCTTTCATAATAGGCATGCATTGATTCCTTAACCTCTTGGGAGGTCCGGTCGATTTTCTGCCAATCAGTCACTTTCGGCGACACCTTTTGTTTCAAAAACTCAATCACCTCATGATAATACTTCATCACCTCTTCAGAAGGTGCCCCAGTCACCTTATCCCTTGCCGGTTCCTTTGTCGGCCAATCAACTCCTCTCTTACACTCAAGCCACAAATCGGGCGGAACAATGATCTCAAACAAGGTATTCAGGTCTTCCCAAAGACATTTCGCAAGTTTCACGAACCTATCTGTTTGCTGATACCACTCGATCGGTTTCTCTCTTAATCTGGGGTAATCGTTAGTAAAGGATAGAATGTCTCCTCTGGTCCATGGCACATGAACTAGAACACCGCCAGCCATCTCTCTCATAGGTAATATTTTTACTGATTCCAAATCGGGTGAAGCCTTAGTCTGATCAGTTCCTGGACTGTCACTCTTTCCCTTATCTCTTTTCTTTGCCCATCTGCCTTCCCATTTCTCCAGTGCACCCCTAATATGCGCACTTTGCAACAGTTCTCTCAAATGTGCTTTCATTCCTGCAGATCTCATGTGTTCAAAATCTTTTGAGTCAAAATCTAATCTGTAACTTCTTTTCAAATGCTTAGTGTTTCCGATATCAATGTTGTATTTATCTGCCAGGTTTGATAATCTCTGATGCACCTTGCCTACTTCTTTAGTAATTTTAGGGCATAGGTATCTCAATTCTGCCTCTGGGTATGACTCCAATCTGTTTACCCCCATTGTACCTTCCACTAACTCAGCAGCTTCTGCCCCTAGTCTTACAAAGTTCAGGAATTCGTCCTGTTTTTCTTTTTCTGGTTCGACTGTAACCACTGCAGTCTTTTGTGGAGTATAAGTCCTTTCTAACCATTCATTTAACTGTTGGACTGTGAAACCCTGCAACAAAATGTTCCCTGCATGCATCATTGGTGAATGCGAGGTGTTTATACTCATTGTCTGTGGAGTTAAAACTCCTAACCCTGCTTGACGCATTGCTTCGATGGGTGCTCCCACTGGACTAAGGTCCATTAAAGACTTTGGTTGTTCAACTGCTTGTTCTCCTGGGGCCATAATCTGGGGAGTTCCCATAGACCCTCCTCTTATCGCATCTTGAGTCATCACTCCCTGATCACACACTCCAGGTTTACCCTGTGCATACAATGGCACTGGTGGACCGACAGTAATTGGTAATGATATGGCAGCAGGTGTCTGACCCGTACCTAGACTGCGTGGAGCAGCGACTCCATAAGTCTGCTCTAATGTACCTGGGACAGGTACTAATGGTGGACCAGTTACTCGGTTGTACCCTGGCATTAGTTGTGGTTGCGGCTGGGACACTAATGTCGGAGTTGATTCAATCTGTATTAACTTTGGCTTTGTGTATATCGGGTCTGGTGGTACTATCAGATTTGTAGTAGTCTCAAGCACTGGGACGTCTGGGTAGATTCTCTGTATCTGTGGTGGAGGCTGTAACTGTATCAGTATGTCTGGTGCAGTGGGTACACTGACACCATTCTGTATCGAAACCGTATCACTAGTCTGTACCGTATCAGCAACTCCCTTTTCCTGCGTCTGGTTCCCAGGATCCATACTAGTGCTTGGAGCACTATCGCTTACCGCATAAGGTGGTGGGCGATCATGTAACAGTCTATCCATAAATTCCTCATCATCTGAATCATCTTCCTCTTCCCAAGATCTTTTATTTTCCTTAGATTTGCCTGAATCTTTATCTGTTTTACATGAGTCTTTCTTTCCCTGTGTTTCTTCCCCTTGTGCTATTGCTGGAAACAGTTTTATTCCATCGACTATTCTCCTTCTCCACATTTTACTCTCATCGTCCCACCTGGCTTCCGCATAAGATTTTTCTGCCTTTCGCAATCTTTTCTGAAATTTCTCTTGCTTTTGTTTAAGAGCCATCAGATCCCAAACCGCTAACGCCTCATATTGTGCTGGCCTCGGAGGTGGTTTCTGTTCACTTAACATCCACCTCAATCGTGCAAGAATCCTCATATTGAATGCTCCATATTCTGGAAACGCTAAACATCCCTCTTTCTCTGTTAATTTGCGCCACTGTTTCATCCATAAACAAGGAGCAACACCCTTCTCTTCCATAACTATATAAGCTGGGGTACCTTCGGGTGGTGTAGGCTCCCCATCAGTTGCTATGATATATGTATCTCCCTTCAAAGCGCTCTTGAATGCTTTAACAAAATTCATTTTTACGGTTTTCTTTTATTTTGTACTTTAATCAGAAATGACTTAGTTCCCAGGACAGTCTTCACCTGCCTTCTCACGGACGGCAGCCAATCCGTGCGCGACCCCTCTCGAAAACTGACCTATGTCAGCGCAGCACCACGGACGTCACACTCACACACACTGCAGCTGACAAAGTCTTGCGGCTCGTCCGCTCCTCACTGAACCCATACAACCCCATACAAACTAATGCAATTATTGCGAGCACCTTAAATGACAACACAAATCTGCCGGTTTACTACAAGAAGGGTAACACATTCGCTTCAAACTTTACAGAGATTTCACTTGAAGCCTCAGCCGCTACTCTCTCTTTATCAGTTCCCGCATACGCAAGCAGAATTTGACCCTCGACTTGTCAATGACTCCTTCTAGTGCACTTTAGAATTTGTCAAATCTCCATCGAAGGTTTCACACATACATTATGATTCAAACTTGACTTGTCAACCACGCCCGATTGACCTATTAAACCGCACAGATTACAACATAACCCTAAGTGTCTTCCACACTTGTCTACATACTCCGGAGTCTTAGACCTCAACAGGTCCGTAGAAAACAACCACGTGGATGATTTTGAGCATTAAGCATCACACTCACATGAAGTACGCCAACTTCCCTACTCTCATACTGCGGAGTACGCCCACTCCTCCTAAAACAACACTTAATTTGGCCTAAATACACACAAATCTTCACAATCTTCTGCAAAAGGCATAGGTTAAGCAAGCGTAAAAACCCTAAACCACATACATTATGGCGCAGAGAACATTCCCAACTCACTTAGGCAGGCTCCGAGATCCCGGGAAAGTCATGGTGAACTTAGAAACCCATCATACCTCCAATTTGCATTATCACAGAAAAACAAATTAAACAATGACTCTCTGTCCTAGGGCCCCCAAGGGCCAAACCGTCGCTCTGCTACCAGAACTGATAACGTGTCCCTTTATGCCAATTTTATACACATTAGGACTCGTTTTAGGCCAATGAATCTTTTGACCCAGTGGTGAGACACCGTAGGACAAGATAACTGATCAATATGTCAAGCAATATGTCAATAATGTCACCAATATTTATCACCACAATATACTTTACTTTGGATAAAGACATTGATTAAACTGTCGGCGCAACCATGACCTTTCAGCCATGAATAATCACACCCTTTGATAGAATTTTATGAATTTTATTCCCTATTGATTACAATCTACTAGTAAAAATGTCAATCTCAAAACCAAAAAGCATAAGAACATCAACACAACGTGGCAATTATAACAAGATTTCACTGATGCGAGAATCACGAACATTAGAATATAACATAGCATAAACATAGATTAGAACACAGAGAATATAGTGCAGTCTCAGTTCAGCATAGCGTAACGTCAGTTTGTCTATATGAGTCAGTCAGGGTGGTCACCTAGCCTAACCACTAATTAGTATCAGCATGTTGGACTTCATGCAAAATAATTTAGAACACCAATTTAGAAAACATCTAGCTATGCCCTCTATTCAAAATACAGCAGTTGGTACCTAGAAAGAAAAAGCAAACAGACAAATTGTAATTTACATTGTCATAATTACCCTCCAGTAATGGGCCAGCACACAGGATCAGTCTTCGTCTTCAGGACATCAGTCAGATCGCCTTCAGTCTAGCTTCGTCTAAGAGACAGGGGACACTTCCCTCATAAGGAGGAGAAGTGTAAGGGTAGGCTATGAGCAATAATAATTTTATTAAGTCCCCAATCACCAGACAGAGTGACAGAGTTTCTGGATGAAATCGATAGCATTCCCTACCTAGTTCCAACGTCCCTTCTGTGACATGAGTTTTTATCCCTTTTCGTAACCCCTTCCCCCAAAATTCTATTGGTCATTTACTATACCCCACTATCTTTAACCTATCAAATTATACATTAGGTAATTTCAAATGTCACCCCACGATAATTTACAACACTTTGATTGGTCTTCATAATTGACGTCTTCGGAGGTGGCACATCCTGGATTAGTTCATCATTTTGGCACGTTCCTCGGGTCATAAGTTCTTCGGTCCACCGTTAAATGTCCTTGAATATTTCTTTTAATCTATTTTGTTGCAAATTGTATAATAATCCATACAAAAGCAGCTAGCATGCGGATGGGAACAGAACTATTATAGTTACATGGAACGAAGAAAAAGAACAAATGCAGGGTCATGGGCCTTTGTGAGTCAGCACACTGAAAAACAGAGAAACATGCTTTAATATGAGAGCTAGGCAGCTAAATTCGCAGCTCACGCTAACTTAAGGCCTATGGGTTTTATTGCAATATTGTAAACGCCAATATAAGCTCGATTAATTATGAAGCAAGCAATCATTTTTATAACTAACATTCGTTTGTGTACGCAATGGTATTTTCACGTTTCATTGACATAACTCAAAGGCACATTAAGCAAATTACTATTCATTGTCGTTTTCTATGCGGCATTTGTTAGGCATTTACATAACCATTACACTTCTAATAATTGATACATTCAAACTACGCTATCTCAGAAGAAAAACATTCACTGAGGAGCGAAAAACGCTCCTGAGGCGTAATGAATACATTCTTACGACGTAGTATTCAATATAAACTTTAAACAACACCAATTTAACATGCAGTTGAAGACGGGAAGAAAATACAACTTATCTTGGCTGTGAGCAGCGAAGAAAGAGGAAGAGGAGAAACTAGCGATGAACTATATTGTGGACTACCTGTTCCCGGATTGGTTCTGTTTGTTTTTTATTGGTTTTTAAGTACTCCTATTCCCAGGAGGTCATGGGAGTAGTAGTTTTCTTTATTGAATTTTCTGCTGCTGTGAAATAAAGTGGGGAAAGTATGGCAGAATCTTTGCCTCCAGTCTTGACATAGAATTGGTGCTTGAAGTCATGTTGGTAAAAGTTAGAACTTTATATTGGACATCACCTCTTGTCAGAAATCAGCCAGCTAAGCAGTTCCTTCCTTTGCCTGCCTGTCGAAAACCTGAGATCCAAATATCTTCAGTAAGGAGAACTGGGCCTTGTCAATCGATACATATGGGGAAACGTATTTCCTCATCTCCATGATGAACACATCACTAAATAATAGTTTGCTTGTCTGTGAACCAGCCTCTTTTGATTGCAAATTTCCCAGATTCCAGTCTGTTTTTAAAAGCGACTCTTTCTTTTCACCTTTCAATTGTGATAATACTTTCCTGTTAGATGCTTGAATTATTAGCTTGTTCCTCGGAACACAAGCGGTGCTTCCTTCTCTCAGTTTGTCCAAGTGTCTAAGAAAGAAGGTAAAGAAGGACTCTACTGAATCAATGTTTTATTTACTAAAGCTTTTAGACCTCTGGTGAAGGTGAGATGGAATAATTCACTGCGTACTGCACCAAATCTTTAATGAATTAATTTAGGTTTTCTCACAAAATCAGTGCCTCCTGGTCGTAAGAAGAGGTTTCAGCCTGCATAATTAGGTGTCATTTTATATTTAAAAAAATAGCACATATAAATCAACAAATAATGCTTGGGAAGCAGTTCGGGAAGATTAAGGAGAGAAACCTCTCAAACTAAAATATCTAGCTCATTAAAAACAACTGTAAAAGAAGCAAAATGCATAATAATAATTCCAAGAAATAATCCAACTCAATTGCCATACATAACCCTGATTAAATGAACGTTTTGCATTAATGTCACAGGAAAAAAAGCCAAGCAACATTCCTTGTTTGAAAGGGAAGGGATAGCATTATGAGCGCACTCATTCAGCCTTGTTTGAAAGGGAAGAGATAGCATTATGAGCGCACTCATTCAGCAGACAGTATCAATATTACCCATACTAGTCTGATGGCAAAACCCTGCCTCTTGGCATGGAAGAGGCAGTGAAGAAAAGAGGATGCTACCAACAGCAGCAAAGCCTTGGTCACTGTCTGCAGATTTCCTCACACACTGAGGAGAGCAAAACAAGGATTCTCCCATTAATAAAGTGAGATATTGATTCTCTTATCCTTCCTTTTCACTACCGGCCACTGGTATCCACATTCTCTGTAGTATTTTTCCTTTCCCAACTGGCAGAGCTTTTTGCTGGACAGTTCTGCTGATTCTTGTGCTATTTCAAAAAGCCTTCAGACATCTTAAACTATGAAACAAGTTCAGCATCAGATCTGAACAAAGCTGTAAAGTGAAAAGTAATCAGTCATACAACTAACCAATCTGATGTTGAGTTCGGGTATGCATAAGACCTCCTAACTTAAGTGGGAGAGGAGCAGTTTTTGGGCAAAGAGTTCTCCATAGAAGGGCTGAAATCCCTATCCCTCTCAACATCCTTTCCCACTACAACCACAGTGTTCCCAATTATTGATCTCTTCAAGCTATCTGGACTTTCATGACCTAGCAGTATTGTATGACTAGTAATATAGTTGTCAGCAGAAACCCCTGTGACCTGATCCCCAGATGACACTCCATGACACTCTAGTTGGTTCTTTCCTTTATGCACAGCACCATCCCTCAAATTCTGACCTCCTACACTTTTACTAAGATCATGGTTGAAATTGTTCACAAATGTTGCCACTAAACCTAAGCTCAGCTTTACATGAACATGATAGCCAGAGTACAACTGTTCTGAACCAGAACCAGCAGTGCGACCAGCTTCCTTTTTTCAAAACTTTATATTGTGGTTTTACAACTTACATTCTTTACAGGAATCAGAATTAACTGTAAGTAAATAAGCAGTTTTCTAATGCCTGTAAACAGTGGTATGGTTCATATAGATTGACGAATGAAAACATATGGTGAAGGAAATGTATTGGGAAAACAGACCGTAGTACAGCAATGTAACTTCAACATTTCTGTATAATCAAGAATATTGTTAACAAAGTTTGAGCCTGATGTAAAAAATTATAACAGCATGCGTGGATTGTAGGTGTTTCGACAATCCCGTTAATTAACCAAGTCAATGGGGGGTTGGGAGAAACCTTCAATATACTGTGGGGGAAAACCATGAAATTGGAGAGTGGGTCAGGGCACTAAGAAACAAATTGGAAGTTTGGTAGCTCAGACATCAACAATGAGTTGTGATGAGATAGTGTAGTCTTGACGTGTGCAAAGTTATGTAGGTGGGACAATGGGTAGTTTGAAGGGGTAATAGTCAGTGGCATATTCCAGCCATCGAATAATCTTACAGGGGTTAAGGAAAGAGATTAGTGGATAGTGGAGGGTCTGCTTGAGGGTGTAAGGGGATCTTTGGGTGTGGGGCAGAGAGTCTCTGATAACCTTAGGTCTCCAGAGAGATGAAGTAGTCTAAGAAGGGGGAGGGGTATTGTCTGTAATGAGTCCTTTCAGTTGTGTGAGCATAATGTCCCAGTCTGCCGCCGTAGGGCATTTTGCGAAGTCGCCAGTCCTCTTTCCATTGTAGTGTCAAACTTTCTGCCTCCCCCAGCATAGCAACACTTGTTGCCACTGGGTCGGGAGGGTTGAGCTCTCCAGTGGAGGGTCAACTGGCATTTTGCAAGGAGGAGGCCTAGATTAACATAACATGTTCAAACCTTTTGGTTCTTTCCCCTGCGAAAAAGACCAGGAGCCGTTGCCTCCCAGGTGTCTAATGTAGTCAATTCAGTGATTGTTGCTAGTATGGTATGTACTGCTTCTCAATAAGTAGTTATGGCAAGACAGGTCCAGACCATGTATTGTAGACCGGGTGTCTAAGTTTGGCATCTAGGACACAACAAGTTGGCCACCGGAAACATGTGGTTTAGTCGGGCTGGTGTTAGTACAAAAAATTTAATATTTTTGAAACATGTATTTCTGAAGTCAGTATTTTAGCTAGGATTTTAACTTTTGCATTAAGAAGCGTAATGGGCCTATACGAGGCACAGTTCTCAGGTAGTTTGCCTTTCTTGGGTGTGACCACTATGCTAGCGATTTGCTGGTCCTGGGGCAAAAGGCCCTTGTACCTACTCGCTAGATACATCACCAGTAAATGGGGCACAATGTTAGATGCAATAAGTTTATATAATTCCATGGGTATCCCATTAGACCCTACGGCTTTCCCTGAGGCCAGGTCTCTTATTGCTTGCAATACTTTGTTCTGCATTATTTTGTGCTCTAATAGTTCTTTATCTTGGCGGTTGAGAGTCGGCCAATAGTAATTCTCGGGTGTCAACAGCGGAGGCTGATGTAGTTTTGGAGTACAGGGCGGCATAGTATTCAGCAAAAAAGCACTTCGCAATGCACAAACCTCGTTTTGCGATTCGGTAACCTGGTTACCAAATCGCAAAACGGGTTTGAGAGTCGCAATTAGGAAGGGGTGTTCCATTCCTAATTGCAAGTCGCAGTGCAATGCAGAATTGCTTTGTGACCGCGAACGCGGTCGCAAACCAATCGCATTTTGCACCATTTTGAAATGGGTGGTAACCCACTCGCAAAAGGGAAGGGGTCCCCGTTGTGAATGGCACTGTAAGCATTTTTTCAGAGCAGGCAGTGGACCGATGAACCACTGCCTGCTCTGAAAAAATGAAACGAAAACATTTCATTTTTCGTTTTTGTAATGCATCTCGTTTTCCTTTAAGGAAAACGGGCTGCATTACAAAAAAAAAACTGCTTTATTAAAAAGCAGTCACAGACATGGTGGTCTGCTGTCCGCAGCGGGCCACCATCCCTGTAAGGGCTGCCATTCGCAAGGGGGTCGCAAATTGCGACCCACCTCATGATTATTCATGAGGTGGACCTTTGCGACCCCCTTGCGAGTCGCAGATGGTGTCAGGGACACCATCCAACATTCAGAATTGCAACTTGCAAATTGCAAGTCGCTCTGACTCACAATTTGCGGTTCGCAATTCTGATTTTTGCTACATCTGGCCCATTGTTCCTTCTGGATCTGCCTTCATAATCCTCCAGTTTAGCCTGCATGCTGGTAGTGACGACCTGTTGTTTGCTGGCTTGGGTCTTAAGAATGGCAGTGTCATCTCTAGAGGTGGCAGTGGAGTCCTCGATTTCCTTCACTCGCGAGCCCATATTACAGAGGTCCGCTTGCACAAGGCCCACCTCCGTTGCTTTCGAGTCGATTTGTGATTCTAGGGAGATACAAATTCCTTTTATGGCCTCCATCACATCATTAAGTGTGGGGGACCCCGACTCTATCACTGCCTGAGCCTTCGTTGGCATCCTCTGGTCTGAGGGCCCTTCTGCATCTGTGGACCCTTTAGGTACGGCATATTTGTCGAGCTTAGTTTGTTGCACTGCCTTTCCTCCACGCCACCCCCGTCATTGTGTCACTTTGGCCAGTTGTGCCGTGTGGCTAGACTTTTTATTCCAGGAGACAACAGGGACCTGCAGCGAAGCTGCTGTTCGGTACTCGCTGCCGCCTCGCAAGGGACCAATCAATTCCATCAGCGGCCTGTCGGTTTTCCCCTCACGTAGCCCCCCACCTGTGCAGGAGTTGTTGTTACTTCTCCTGGCTGTGCGCATTTCAGGGCCCTCGCTCCATCACTTGGTAAGTGGTGGTCTTGACACTGTCGTTCAAATTGCATGTTTTTTTAACCTTCATACCTTGCTATGGTTCTGACACTCCGGAGGGGTCAGGGCCCCCCTCATCTCTTCCCCATGGATTGCTCCTGTCTGGCTCTCCTTCAGGTCGGATCAGCAACTGGCGAGGACTCAGAGGTCTCAGCAATCTTCCTCTCGTGATCCGTCTCTTGCCCCGGGGGCCCCAGTACTTCTAGTTGCTGTCACCTCCCCTGGCCGGGCACTCTCACCTTCTTCATGGCCCAACTTAACCGGAGGTTCCTCGGCCCCCTGCTGGGGGGCTTTCCGTTGTGTGAGGCCACAGCTGCCAGGCCCTGAAGTACCTGTCCTCTGCCTCACCAGCGCACACATGGGATCCATCTGCCCCCTGCTAGATTAGGCACGCTGGGCCCCCAAGCATTCAAGGCAGTCACAACCTCTTCCTCCTGTTACAGCCTCACAATCACACTGCCGATGCAGCTCGACTCTTCGGGCCCCCTCCTCATCCGTCTCTGAGCAGGCAGTCCCCGTGACCCCCTCCTCCACTGCACAGGAGGTGGCTGCCCCCAGGAGCAGGGGTCCCGTACTCTACTTGTGGAGACCCCCAGCCGCCGCAGCCACCACGATCCCAGCGGGCACTTACTCTCACCCGAGACCGGCGGGCTGGTCGCCATGGCGGCCGCCACGTCTCCAAGTTCCCCGCGTCAGGGTCTCCTCCGTGTGATCTACTGCTTCTCCTCCTGCTGTCAGATGGGCAGGATCCCTAGCTTTATGTGAGTGGGGATCCCAGCCACTTGGGTCAGCAGGAGTCACAGTGGGGCCCCGGTTTGTTCCTGTATGCCTGCAGGGTTCGTAGCAGCGATTTATCAGATGGATGAGCAGACATTTTATGGATTTAAGCGAGTTAGGGACACAGAGCCTCACTAGTTTGCGGCCATCTTGGATGGCGGTTGGCCAGGCCCTTCCAAAGACTACTTTTAATTGTACACAATGGGAACACTGTCCAACTCCACCAGTGGGGGTTCAAAAACATATTCTGAAAAGTTTGCATATTTTTCTAGGCACAATGTTAAAAATGCTGAGTAGTAATATTTTAAATTGCCAGTGATGGAAAATCAACATAACTTATTAACAGATACCAAATCTGAAGAGAGTTTCAGTCCCCTTGATTAGACCTGCGTTCCAGGTGCTCTCTAATAGAATATATGTGCTTCTTAACAGTGAGAGCTGTTCCGGAATGTGAGCCGGAATTGCTTATGTCGTTTCGGTCTCCCAAATTGTCACCTGTTGGGGGAATGTTCTTTTTCCTTTTATACAACACACAAAAGTAGCATATATTTGGCCTCACATTGCTACTTCAACTGTGACAAGTTGAGCAGACTAAAGGCTTTATTGTTTCAAAAACATGTAGCGCTTACATCTGCTCACGAGTAGCGAGGTCATCGTAGAAATACAGTCTATTTTAAATACAAACTTTCCGAGACACTTTTGTGAACTCGTGGGATGAATTTTTAACACGTCCAGTACTACTGGGATTGAACATTTCTTTAAGGTTGTTGGTTCTGGTTTCGTATGCACCCTCTCCTCTGTAGTTGGCTTAATACCTTCAGCCATACACTCGATATTTTTAAGTATTTTTGTGAGATTTCCGCTTACTTTGGCTATGATAGGTGGCATCTTGCTGTTGCTATTTTGTCTTCGCAGTGGTTGTCCCATCACATCAAGGAGGACTGAAAGTTCTTCCTCCAGCGCAACTTTGTTGTGTACACATGGTGCAGTATTACGGAGCACCACTCCTGGAAGAACTGGAGTGTAACTGGTCTCTGTCATTCAAACCGGTTTTGGATGGTGTGCAACCCGTGTTTTGATACCTCTGGTGCCTTTTTGAATGTGCACTGAAAGTTTGTCTTTCCAATTTGTGCTTACTTTTATTGGACGCTGACCTGTTGATATTCTCGCTGAGGGCTCATTACCAGACATGCGTGTTGACGGTGCATTTGCTATGGGAAGCTGTCTATGAGTTGCCTTTCACGGATCATGCAGCTCTTGATGTAACATTAGGCAGAACATGGAATACTGCTGCCTCAGCTAGAGCTCAGGCTTTGGAACATGAGTGCTCTTTGGTTTTCCTTGGCAACGATTTGGTTATTTGCCGAAGTGGAACATTTCCTTGCTTCAATTGTCCCTGGAGTAATTGGAGATTTAAAAATGACACCGATTTTTCAATTTAGTTTTATTGACGCCACTGCTAACATTTTAAATTTACCCTTTTGAACATTTCACATGTTCATGTGTGTTTTAACTTGTCATTATTGACATTTATGTATATATGTTTTCTAGAGAATAGCTTTTAATTGCTTTTATATTTTTTATGTTAGGCTTCTTTACCACCTTTGAACCGGCAAGGGGAGGGTGTTGTATAGCCATTTTAGTAATGTCTCTAGGCATGTTATTTTAGCATCTAGGCTTGCCACTTGTGCCCTTTAGCCCAGTTACATTTTATTTTGCTTCATTTTTATTATATCAGCACAGGCTACAATCATGGTGCTGTTTTATTTTATTTATCTAGTTGTTCCTTTGCATTGGAAAGCAGTGTGATTCTTAGCAAGATATTCTTTTCACTTTGTGCATTCCTCAAGGCTGCAGTGAGATAGGGTTGCTGGCAAAGTGGTACACTGTGTCTCCAACATTCACAGAAACATAGACATCCTTATGTGGGGACATTTTCTCGGAACATCAACTGTTTTATTATAAAAACACTTCTCTGTCTCATGCACATTAGAGGGAGATTCTAGCCAGATGACCATGACCGCATGCTGACTGATTTTGCTACAGCCACTTTCTGAGACCACCGGTTCCCTAGCCTACATAGGGATGGTGTCTCTCTAGATAACAGGCTTCCTTGCTCAGGTATGGGGGATGATGTCTCCCCAAGGGGGAACCCTGAAGGGCAGATTAGGGCTTATCACGCTGTGCTCTAACATTGCTTAGGTAGGAATCGCATATATTATGGATAGTGACAGTATGGTGGGATTTTTCTTGTGTTTCACTTTTCTTGCCATCATTTGACTTTTAGCGTGTTTCATCATTCCAATTATTGCAACTCATGCCATTTCATCTAAGATGCAGCTACTTCAATACATCTTATTGAACCATTTTCTGTCTGTGTTTTCTGCCTCTGTCTTTGCATGTGGAAGACTAATGTAACTTAGAGAAAAGGTTGAGATCTGATACACCACAATTTGCTTGAGAAGTCATTCTTGGCATGTGCCTGGTTGCCACAAATCATCCCTGCTCTTGGGCGGAGGTGAGGCGCTGCTAGTTGATTAGGATTAGGCAGACAGTTGTCACATGGTGTGGGATTGGACTCAGTTCCCTACAATTCAGGTGATGCTGCCGCCCGAATCTAGTAGCCTCATTAGGATAATGAGAGCTCATGAGACACGGTGTTGTTTAATTTTTGGGTGGAAGAGTTGATGTAGTACGTGTTGGGGAAAGGATCTTCCCCCATGCTTGACTCATAAAGATTTTGCCACCAGATTGTAGGCCTCATAAGAAGGCACTCTGTAGCCACAGAGGCCCACCGGCAACTGATGTTTTGGAAGGGTTACTCTACTCCTGCATCCATTCCACAACAGGTCCCCAAACAAACAGTCTAGGCCATCAACTGTGAAATACCGAGATGATGGCAAAATAATATAGTAATCTGGAGAGGACTAAAACTTTGGAGTGGGCTACTCAACCCGTTAGGGCGAGTGGTAGGCATGGCCAGAAATCCATATGAGCTTTAGGGAATGAGAATGCCCCTAGCAGGTTACCATCAAAAAGGTCCTGTTGTAAGTGGTAGAGTCAGTATCGGACCTTTCTTCCATGGTAGTGTAGAACCACCTTGTTGGATATCTCGTTGGGGTGTGTCCAGGTGGAGCGGTAAGACGCAGGATTTTCCCCAGTCTACCTGGAGGCCGGCGACCTATGCAAGGTCATGAAATGTCTCTAAGATGGAGGCCAACTCCATTGATGCGTCTTGTATATAGAAAAGGACATCATCAGCATACCATGTGATGGTCCCATCAGGGGGGATGCCCCACTGCTCTCCCAAGCAGAATCAGTGAGCCAAAGGCTCCATGGTGATCGTGAAGAGGATTGGGGAGAGTGGGCAGCCCTGTCTATTACCACAGCCAATTGGAAAATAGGCCGATATGAGGCATATCCTAGAAGTTGGGCCTGTGTATCAGAGGTTTGTATATGCCAGTAGTCTTAGGCCTATCCCCATCGTCCAGAGAACCTCAAAAAGGCAGTTCCAGGAGAGAAAATCAAAGGCCTTTTCCATATCTAATATATGAGTCATCGCGGAGGATAAAGCAATGACGCTTAGTTCATAATATGGAAGACACGCCTAGATGTATTGCGACCTGGGACTAAGCTGTTTTAGTCATGGTGAACTAGCGCAGAGAGAACCTGTTAGTATCAGCCTGCAAGAATCTTACCGAGGATTTTTTAATCTACACCCAGAATGGCTACTGGTCTGTTCGAAGTTAGGTGTGTGGGTGTCTGTCTAGTTTTAATAGGGAGGCAAGTAGAGCTTCCTGAAGGGAAGGCAGGAGAGTGCCAGTGTTGAGGGCCTCGTTAGGAATGGCTACTAGTTTTGGGACCAGATACACTGAGAAACGATCATAGTATTCCAGCGGACGTCCGTCTAACCCAGGGGTTTGATTACAGGCCAAGTCATATATTGCCTTTTTTACCTCCTTTGGTGTTATCAGCTCATCTAGGTCTGCGGGTTCCAGGGCGTTTATAGTGGGTAGAGTGAGGAGAGCCAAAAAGTGCCTATTGGCATCAATGGGAGGTGATGGGGGAGCCTTATAAAGGTTTGCATAGTAGTCAGGAAAGGCTTGGAGTATGGGTGTTTGTGAGTATAGAGGGGGTTCCCCGTGTGGATGGAGTTATTTCCATGATTGGAGGGGCTGTATGTCATGATGGGCTAGCCATGCCAGTAGCCGTCTGGGTTTGTCCCCTGTTGCGTGGAGTCTGGAGGTGTATTCTGTATAGGTAATGCAATGTAAATGCTCCAGTAGAGTGGTCTGGTGAGCCTTTTCCTCCATGAGGGCTTGGCGTGCTGTGTCATCCAGAAGGGGGCGATTGTCAAGTGTTGCTACCTTGGCCTTGGCCTCTTGGAGAGCAGTGGTCAATTCCCTGCACACCCCAGTGATATGCTGAATGCAAAATCCCCATGTGACTGTCTTGAAGGAGTCCCATGTGACTGCTCGGGAGGTGGCTGTATCTTGGTTGGTTTCAAAGTAGTGGGAAATGTGGGTTAGTTGTGTGTTACCAAAGACCTGGACATCCAGCACATCCTTGGACAGCCGCCATGCAGGGAATGGAGGGTGCCGTGCGCCCCATTCAACGTCTCATGTGTGGGCGGCATGGTCTGAAAACATGACCGAGATAGTCTGTGTGTACAAGTTGTGGCATCAGTTCAGGAGAACAGAGGAATTGGACCAGGCGGGCATGTAGGTCTTGAGGAGCTAAATAATGGGACTATAGGTGGTGGTGTGGATTATGAGTTCTCCAAGCATCAAAGAGGGGCCGCTGTTGAACCCATTGTGAATTCTCCTTTGAGTGTTGGCAGGCAGGGGCCTGATATTAGGGAGGTTGAGAAGTGACCTGCTTCCTTGTCCTTCCCCTACCAAGTGGCCTAATCAGGCCTCAACCTAAGCGTTGCATGCCTATGCAGCCCCTGAGCAGTAATAACATGGGGCCTGTTACAGTCAAGGATCCCTAAACAAGTTACCCTGATTCACAGGCACCCTCGCCCACCCAGTATATAAGGGCAAACAGTAGATCAAAATTAACCAATGTGTTGAGTTGTTTGAGGAAGGCTCTATATACTTGATAGGCAACATCCATATATCCAATGTGCGCAAACAATGTAACTCATGTCATGAGGTTACCTTGGAAATAGCAACCAGTTGACCTCTGATGAACCCTGTAGGAGTATACTAGATACTACAGTTCAGCTTTTCCAGTTTATAGGAGTTATTCCAAAAACTCATCTTCTCCTTGTCTGCTGCTTTCTGATAAATTTGGTTAAAAGTGATCCACTGGATCAGCTAGCAGTGTTCTACCATGCCCATGCTCTCTTTCAAGTGAACCGTTGACTAGGCAACACATACAATACAAAAATGCTGCCTATGAACACATTGCTGATGTCAGAGAAGAGATTTTATAAGAAAATGACAAAACACATCACTTCACTCCTGGAAATAAAAAAATGGCTCGACATGAGTTTTGCAAAATTGTAAAATGTACTCAAACCCATCTGAAGAAGAAAAATTGTTAGTTATGTGTCAGCAAAAAAGAGATTTCGTTAAGGGTGTGAATGCTCTGCAATCTCATCTGTAAAAAGCAAAACTTGTGGGTGCACACACACAAAAACAGATGTAGATGAAGTCATAGAATTACAATGTGGTTTAAAATAATTGTCAATCAGTGAGCGCAATAAAGTGTTTGTGTAACTAATCAAACATTTGGGAGGTCTTATGAGAGGGAGGAAAACAGGATTTGTCACAGTCAATCAAAACATTTATTTGCTCCTAGAATTTTTTCCCCAAGGAGCTGACTTGATATTTTTGGAAAAATTCTGCGTCTGATTTATAGTTTGGCAGGAGGACGTAAAGCAATCGGTACGGCGGAGCCCTTTACTACCACCATACCAAGTGTCCTCTGCCTGCCAACCTGGAGACAACTCTAAACATTGACAGTAACCACCATCACTGCAGTTCCTGACAATGTATTAAAGGTTTGATAGACAGTCTGTATTGTCTGTGAAACATTTAACACATTTTTGTTTATTAAAAAACAAAATAGAAAAAAGTGGGGTTTTGTTCTGAAAAAACAAAAACTAATCACTCCCACACCATGGGAGTTTTCTTCCATGCTGTGGGGATCATTTAAACGTTTTCACTGTCCCTATTGCCACGTTTTTTATGGTGGTAAGGGAAAGTAAAAACTGGACATTAGACCATGTACTCTAAATTGGGTGGGCAGTCGAATGGCCTTACTCTGTTGGGCCGTCAAAGGAGATGTAAGCAATTGAGAGGAAGCAATCTGTATTGCTGACATACTTGAGGACCACACATTTGTAAATGAGGGGAGAGGACCTTCAGTTTTTCAGAGAGGGAACTCCCTTGCTGTTGCAACAGAGTTTCCCATCCGCCAAACTCTAAATCAGCCCCTTTGTCTATAAGAAAGTATGTCACTGTGTTCAATCTATCCTGGAACTGCCTCTATGAAATTTCATCTGCATAAGGCCCTCTTTTAGATAATATCACACTAGCACAAGATTTAAACTTCTTTTGGAAATCAGTTCAAGTCTTGTCAAAAGATTTTTTTTTAAAATTGAATAGAGTAAGAATGATAACTCAATATGCTTGTTTTATGACTGACATACTGGGACATACCTATGTATTTTGGGAATCTTTGAAATAGTCATGGGGCTGACTGTGCAAACACTAAATCGCCAAATATAGCAGAGGATTGAAGTGAAATAATAGAGACAGTGCACGTATAGCCTTTACAAAGCTTCACAGGTACCCTTTTATGTAGTTCAACTGTAAAGGTTAAACTACCTTTGACACTCAGGGGCATATTTACACTTGTTTTATGCCGAAGTTGCATTTTTTTTTTTACGCAAATTCGGTGCAAAACGAACTCCATATTTATACTTTGGCACTAGACTCGTCTTGCGCCAAATTTATGGAGTTAAAGTAATTTTTGGGACGTGGAAACCTTCTTTGCGTCAATGAGATGCAAAGTAGGCGTTCCCGTGCAAACAATGACTCTATGGCCTTAGTGACATATTTATCCCCCATGCTAAAATCACGCACAGGAGGGAGGAGGGGTCAAAAAATGGTGCATAACTTACTTTGCACCAATTTTTAACGCCTGGGTCAGGGCAGGCGTTAGGGGACCTGTTGGCCTACTTCCATGGTGGAACACCATGGAATAAGCCCACAGGTGCCCTCCGCAGGCCCCAGGGACACCTCCACCCACACCAGAGGGACAGCGGAGGATGGGGGATCTCATCCCAGGTAAGTATAGGTACGTACAGGTAAGTCGTTTTTTTTTTAAGTGCCACAAGGGGCCCTGAAATGCCCCCCCTACATGGCACTGGGTGCAATGGCCATGCCCAGGGGACCCTGGTCCCCTGTGCTGGCCATTGGGCTAGTGGGCATGACTCGGAGTCATGTGGTATGGATGGTTTTGAGTCAGAAAATGACTCCAGGTTAGAGTCATTTTTTTTTACTCTAACATGCCTAACGTGATTTTTGTGTGCAAAACCCCCTTCTTCCATACCGCCAGCCCCACCTGACTAACATTATGTTTTTTTTATGCTAGCCTACCCTTTGCACCGGCTTGCACCATTCCATAAATATGGTGCCCTGCTGGTGCACAGAAATGGTGCAAGCCGGTGCTAAACTTTTTGGCGCAAAACTGCGTTAGTGCAGTTTTGCACCAAAAAGTGTAAATCAGGGCCTCAGTTTGTGATACCAACCTCTGCTTCACAGCACACTCAAAATGCTTCCGAGCTTCATGACTTGTTGCAGTCATCAAACACCACACAAAACTATTACACTATATTTTGACCACTTTTGATGCCACATTATACCTGTGAAGACATAGTTGTTGTCACCCTAGCCAGCAAATCGGGAACAAAAGTTGTAAAAGAGGGCACACCTATAGACACAATGCACTGTTTAGATGTCTACTGTGTTGCTCATACAACCATACATGAGCATCTACATTATCCAAGTAGAGCTCCTGAAGATAGTGGGTTCTTTGCAAGTATGCCTCACAACATGGCCACTAACAGACACTTCCCTACTCTGAATTACCATAGCCCTCCCCTGACTAGAACACAGCTGCTACTCAGGAATGGGGCAGTCGGACACATACTGCAACACCATTATCCTGAAAGAGCCAGGACAAAACAGCCCAACTAAGCACAAGGGAATCTAGAGGGATCCAAAATGGGGAAGCCTATGCCCAAACAAGAATATTACATACAAAATCAGATTCAGGCATACACTTTTAAGTTTCTGGAAGTGGATATAGACACTCACTATATGTAGGGGCTTCATAACTTTTTTATGCTCAACAACCATCGGGCACATGAATGGCAATGTGCTTTCTGCTACTGTCAATAAATCCATGGAACCACAGTGGCACACATCAAACAATGAGAGTAGCCACCTTACAGTAGCTACCATTGGGTATACCAATTTTTGTTGCTCCGTTTTCCTGGTTTCTTGTCGTTGGTGGGGTCCTGAGTCTGTATGTGGTTGGGAGGAGGAGATTATGAGGGCCAGTCTGTGTCTTGGAGGGAACTGCCCCAGGATGTCTTATTGTCACTGTGATTGCTGAAATTGGCTGTTGCATCTATCTTCTCTTTAGTGTCCCCTACTGTGGAGTATATTCCTTTCTATTAGGTGCAGTACCACTAAGGCATCTTGGTTGTCTAATTGCGTATATGTTCGGGGACAGCCACATACAAGGGAAAAATACGTCCAACGCTTCAAGTTTTTTATTTGCATGTCACCTAGCACATGGTTAAAAGAACTTATATTTAATTCAGTCTTTTCACAAAAGACCATGCCATCTTTGTCCCTGTCACAGCCAGAGACAGCAGCCTTCGATGCACTGCTGCTGTTGTGCTGCTGGTGCACCAGGGTTTGTTATCTGTCCATGGCAGCGTTCAGTGATCCCGTTCAGATTGAATCTAGGAAATGCTGCGCCTCTACATTAAGAATCAACTGCTTGTTGTTGTCCTACAGACCTAATCGGCTAAGAATTGGGCCTTGGAAAGTACCACCATATTGAAGAAATCCTATGATTAGTTATAATATTAGATGGTGATCCTTAGCTTAGCCTCTAAGTACCTGACTGCCGACTGGCCATGACTCTGTTAGAGCCACGCCGTCCACTTGCCAGTCTATTATCTCAATTGCCATTAGCAGTGGCCCGACCATTCACATGCACAGCCGATTAATATCAGACTATTAAACAGGAAACAATTTCTAAATCATTTACTTAAGAAAGGATGAGGGCTGATTGACCTTGACTGCATTTTAACCTAGCCTCTGTAGAGGAAAGGCATTGTTCAACCAGGCCAAAAACAACAGCAAGTAAATGCACCAGTATTTGTACATTAACCTGGATCTCTCCATTGTTTAACACTTTGTTCCAAGCTCTAGAACTTTTAAATTGTGGTTTAAAATGTTGAAATGACTTTAATTTCTGGGTGTCCTAAGGTTTAATTTCAGCTGGAGACCGGAATCTGCAGGTCAGAGGTGCTCCAGCATTTATAGTCACCTGGACTTTCTGTGTGAAAAAATTGGGAAAGGGGTCTGTTATGCAGTTATCTATGTGGATTTTTTTCGAATAGTCATTTTATGCTATTTTATTTAGGGGGGTGACGATGAAGATCTAATCTGGGACTGTCAAGTTCGCTATGTGACCTTTATTGGTGTTGGAAAGGACCCCCGAACATTTGCATTGATTGTGGACGTGGGGAACCAGCAATTCCAGTGTGCGGTCTTCTGGTGTGAACCTGATGCAGGGAACATCTCTGAAGCTGTGCAGGCGGCTTGCATGGTGAGTTGATCCTATGCCGGGTGAGTGTGAATTATGAATGAGAATGAGCTAATTACAACCAGAACCCCTAGTAAGCAGTATTAGGCCATTTAGATCTGTAACAGAACAATACTTCCAAGCAGAAAATACACAGGCAAATGCTATTTCTAAATCTGCCAACTAGTGCATGGGCTGACGTTTATCCCTAAACCAGTGGCAATGATATGCTGAGCCGGTCAGATCACTAGTATTTGACTTTTATCCCTTTCTGATTCCTGAGGGAAAGTTCTTACTTTTCATCACATATTGATATGTTATCTGCATTGTTTACTTCTCATCTCATAAGGGATCAACTGGATTACAGAATTGCTCCTACATTTGGCCCCATGTGCTCCAAAACCCCAACAAATAGCTTGATAGGTGGAAAGCTTTGTTGGATTAACAGTACAGGGGCACAAAGGAAGCTGCATTATTGTAGCTGCCTGATATAAAGAGGGCCCATAATCGTACATTAAATATTAGCTACTAAAGAAACAGGGATCCTTACAAAATACTCCAGGGGTAAAATGAAAATATTAATTTCACTCACCTTAAAATACATTTTACTTTTAACTTCTACAATTGAAATCATATCTCTAGCCTCTTTAAAATCTAATTTGTAATGCTTCTTACTAATGATTTTGCCAGAAAAACATCAAGTTCTCTTTTTCTGATATTGACTTCACCTAAATTGTTTGAAAATGTCTCTCACCTGCCCTTACCTGACTTCACCTTGCAGATGTTAATATTTGTACTGTGTATGTGACTAGTGCTAGGTCACATTACAGATAACTTACAGAAAAGGATGGTTTACTTTGAAAGGTTGATGTAGTTTAGTATGTATTTTGTTTATGGATGATAACTGATAATCTATAAAAAGTGGTAAAGAGTTTCTTTTAATTACAATTGCTGAGGTTGACAGTAGCAAAAACACACTGGTCCCTAGTAACTGTACTTTAGATGCAAAGAACCAAGTGGTAAATAACATTTATTCAAAAGAGCTTTAGAAAAATGATTTCACGTTACATAGTGGCTCAGTGAATATTGGAGAAAATTAGCCCATAGTGGGAAGCGTGCGTGAGGTCTGGGTATCAAGGTTGAGTGCCAGATTCCTTCACAGGGCTTGAATCAGCCCAAAAATGAAGATTTGCTGGTAGCGCTGACTGGCAGCATAGAGTCCTTTCAAGACAATGAGTTCCCAAAGGGGTCCTCAAAGGGGAACACAATTTTTATGGCGATTGAAACATTGTTAACTTGAAAAACACTGACCATATATGATTGTTGAGAATTTGCTGTAAAGGGCTTTGCTGTTCTTGTGTTTGTTGATGCACTTGTAGATCATGATTTATCACTTGATTGTATTACCTCTAAAGAGAGCACAGATCATGTTGATTTTACACCAATATTCACTTCACTGCTATGTGTCTTGAAATTGTTATTCATAAAGTCCTTTGAATACATTTCATTAGCCATTGGTTCTTTGCATTTAAATATTGTTACTAGGGACCAGTGTGTAATTATTACCCCAGCTCTCTAGAGACCCTTGGGTCTCCCTTGTTGAAATATTATGGCTGAAGTTGACAGAGAATCTCCATCACTTACAGTGCCTGTCCTAGAACCTTCTGCACGCCATGTGCATGAGATTTACAGCTCATGTGGACACCATCATCTGATGCTCCTTCTTTCAGGGGCGTTACTCACCTCCTGATCAGTCGCCAACAATATCAGCTACATCCATGACATCATCACACTCTCTTTACCTTCCTTCCTTTTCTGAGCCCTTACTCTGTGATGCCAGCATCCTCATTGACCTCCTATTGCCGAATTACACAGCCTATTGAAAAACAGATACACAGTATGAGTTGTCCGGTAGCATTGCTCTTATTTATTATTCTCACCTACATGGAGCACTTAAAGTCTAGTTAAGTATTGTATTGTGGTCTTTGTATAGCACCTGATCCCCCTCAAAAGCACTTCTGGGTGGTTGGGTAAGAGACTAGTCACTTTTTGTGTCAGAGAGGACACCTGCAAGTGCATTTAGCTGAAGTGCAAAATCTGGCCCCCACATTTTTCATTCCATTGGTCAACTGCTATGCTCTCACGTCTACAGCAGCCTTTCCTCTAGTTTTTAATGGTATCTTCCAGCTTCTAGGGAGCCTCATATATTAGGAAGGGTGACTCTTGAAACTAATTGCAGAAATGGATCTACAGGGATTCGCCACATTTGTTCTTGAGCCCATTCATGAGGCAGCTCACATTATCAACTTCATTGAATTCCAACATGAATCTATAAGACTTCTTGACATTGAGAACACATCTGGCCCATTGCCTAGTTTCTCTGATACCAATGTATCTTTTTATGAGTTCTGAGAGGTAAGGAGAAACAAACCAACACCTTCTGATCAGTGTAACTCATTTGGTCACACATTAAATCTTGGAAGCAGAAGTTCAAATTCAAAGATTTGTTACCAATTTAAACCAGACTTATGTAAATGAGTGTTAGAAACATACTATATAAGTACAGAATCACCAATGGTGAATTAAAGCATCTAATCAGAATAAATCTTACACAAATAAGGCATACCAATATTTCAGATGTTGCAATATAAAAGATGAGAAAAAACATTTGGTATTCAGAGTCCAATTTGTGATCTTCCTGTCTAATCATCAGAATACTAAATAGGTCTAATTATTCTAATTAAGCTAAGGGGAAACCTAAATATTTCTCAAGAAATGCAGGAAATAGGAAATTAATCAAAAGTGTCAGCATAACAGAGTCATCCGTAGAAGCTCTGCAAGAGAGATGTGCATAGCATTTCGCCACTTTAGCCAAGATAAAATAGAGAGATCTGTAACCCCCCTTAGTCTCCAGAAATCAGCTCTAGTCAAAGGGTACAAAAGGTCTGCCTCACCTAACTAAACGAGCACCACTTTAGATCTTGCAGAACATTCAAGGGTTCCCGACATCAGAGCCAGTAGTTGTCTATCTTCCATGCACAGTTTGGAGTTTGCAACTCCCATCAGACTTCCATCCCACAAACCAAACTTCAGGCAACCTTGGTTACCTCCTGTATGCAGGAGCTTGGAGGGGAGTTGTTCTCTTTCATCCTTAGTTAGTGCTGTCATCCTTGCCAACATACCCTTCCATACCCCTTTATTTCAAACTTAAGACAGGCCTTTCATTAACTTTAGACTTGTGCAGATGCACCTGCAAATAAAGAAAATGCAACATGAGCAAAACTCCATGCATAGTAACACATTTCAGACCTTTACTTGAGTCAACTTAACACAGAATACAACGCACATTTGAATACATGGTTATATGTGCATTTCTACTCACCAGTTCTATAAATGATGAATAACTGTGATTGTATAACATTCAAATGTAATGTCATAATCCCCAATACATTGAATATGAATGTGCACATGTATTATTTCTAGTCAATAAATGTCATTACAGAAACATGCATATGGCTTTTCTATGTTTTTACTTGAGAGTACACCTTGAATAATATGATTTTCAATTAACCACATTAAAATGAATATATTAGAACACACATTATATATGTAATTGATTACATTTTAATGTCACTTCCATAGTGTATAATTGCACAGCCATGTTATGTTCTCTCAACACTTTTGTTGTCTGAGGACTTCATAATCCTGTTCAATATACCCACCAAACTCTGCAAACAGTTAGATACCAAATGGTCACTGCACACTTTTCTAATTTAGAGACCTTAACACTGCTTTATGAAGGCTAAATCACAGTAAATAATAAAATCTCTTCGATTGTTGTACAGCTCTGCACTGAGTTAAGCCTGAGCATCACCCATGGCAGATTCGGCTGGCAGTGCCACTGCTCCAAGTCTCCTCTGAGGTTGAAGTGGGCGGAAATGTTTGGGAAACTTTTTCATTTAGGAAAAATAGTTATACTTATCTATAAGAAAACAAAAAAGATAATTCCTGAAAGAGTGATGCCAACCCTGAGTTGGCGAGCCTGGGTGAAGAGCAGGGATGGACAGATGAAGAAGATAGAGGGCTTCTACCCTGGGTGCCTGATTCCTAAAAGAAAGGTAAATGTGTGAAATGGGTTGACTAGCTAATTAGTAAATGTAAAGGCTGTTTGGGAGCCGCTGTATGTCTTTAATGTCCTTAATGGATGCAGTCATTTCAAGCTTCTTCCTGGCAGAAAAAATATCAAATGACTGGTGAAGCAGAATACATTTTTTTTTTAACGTAATTGTTTTTCTCCACTGCCCATGATGTTCGTCAGCCACTTCATTCCCACCCAGAAAGACCTGTGCTGATCTAATAATTTGGTTTAATGTATGTTGCAGCATATATCTGTTAATGGTAGCTCCTATTTAATGAAGATGAGACGAGATGAGCATTGGCTTGGTAGCATACTTCCTAGGCTAGAATTTAAAGAATGGGTCACTTCTTCCAAGTGGCCACGTCATGTATAACACTTCAGTCAGCCTTGATGTTTAAGCTCATATGACTTTGCTATCTGGGACTTGTAGTTTTACTTTTAACATTGCAAGTATAGTCTAAAAAATATCAGCATTCAAAAACCCTATTGACTAGGAAGCCAGGCTGTGAGAAGGTGTCATACGTTACGTAGAACCACGTGGCAGCTACTGGTCTGTAATATTTGGGGTGGGTGGGGGTAAGGAATGTTGCAGAAAGGGGACAAATAAAATAAACTAGTGGTCCCCACAGTGACCATCCTTAGTTTGTCATAGCAAATGTTCTCTATAGGAAACCTCTGAGGACCCTAAATGCCACAGTTTCCTCTTTTGGTGATCAGTGATTAAAAAGGGAAAACTTCTCATGTTTTGAAGAGGTATTTAACATTCAACAGTCTATGCTTTACAAATTATATAATATGAACTATAATATATTAAATTATCAGCTAGTTTTTATGTAGTTGTCTGTTAGTGAATAAACAGCAAACTAGTTACCATATACTTTGCCTTTTTAAGCCTTGCCCCTAACCCTGCCCTCAAACTCACTGACCCTGCCTCCACTGCTCTCAAGATCACAGTTTGTTGCATTTGATCCATGGCCTTCCTTGACTATGGCATGCAGTCCTTGTGAAAGGCAGACAATATGTGAAGTCTAACCTTCAGGCACCACCTGAAGACACAGATATGGGATGGCTACTGTTGACTAAGGGCCTACTCTGAGGGGTCATCCCAAACTTTTTGCCTTCCTCCTCCTCCTTTTCTGACCTCATTTGTGTTGGCTTTAGGACTCTGAGCACTTTACCACTGCTAACCAGTGCTAAAGTGCATCTGCTTTCTCCCTAAAACATGGTAATATTGGCTCATACCCAGTTGGCATATTTAATTTACTTGTAAGTCCCTAGTAAAGTGCATTACGTGTGCCCAGGGCCTGTAAATTAAGTACTCCTAGTGGGCCTGCAGCATTGATTCTGCCACCCACATAAGTACCCCCTTACCCATGCCTCAGGCTTGCCATTGCAAGGTCTGTGTGTGCCGTTTCACTGCCACTTTGTCTGGGCATTTGAAACTACTTGCAAAGCCTTAAACCCCCTTTTTATTACATACAAGTCACTCCTACAGTAGGCCCTGCATAGGCCAAATGGCAGGGTACTGGGTAAGTAAAAGGCAGGACATGTACTTGTGAGTTTGACATTTCCTGGTAGGGAAAAACTTCCAATTTTGTTTTTCACTACTGTGAAGCTTGCTCCTCTCATAGGCCAGCATTGGAAATTCCTTTATTTATTAAGTGGTAATTTCTGATCTGAAAGGAGTGGCATTGTCATGTTTGGTATGGTTGGAATGGTAGTGAGAAATCCTACTTATTGGTGAAGTTGGAAATTACATTTATTTTAGAAATACCACTTTTAGAACACAGGCATTTCTTTGCCCTTACTGCTCTCTGTGCCCCACAGCCTATCTGCAGTCCATGCCTGTTTGACAGCTCCCTCTGTGCATTCCACGCAGACAGCCATGAACACAGGGCATCCAACTGCAAGCGCATTCATCTGCATTCTGATGGGTCTTCCTTGGTAGGATGGGTGGAGGGGCTGTCACTAATACTTCAAAGACTAGTGGCCTGACCTCACTCAAAGGACTGATAACCTCCCACAGATCTCCTGGAAGATAGGACTGGGTTGAAAAGGGAACTAGTGCACTTCAAAACCACTATTTGAAGTTTTCCTCCACTTCAAAGGTACATTTGGGTATATATCCTGGGTCTGATGACCACCTAAAATCAGACACTTCTGGACCTACAACGGGACTCTGTCAGAGGGGATGCCGTGCTGCCCAAAGGACTCATCTCGACTGCTTTGCTGGAAGGATTGCTACCCTGCTTGTTGCCCTGCTGCCTGCTGGCCTCTGACTCTGCTGGAAGAACTCTGCCTTCCCCCACAAGTGCTGCCCAAGGGATTGGACTTAGTTTGCCTCCTGTTCTGAAGTCTCAGGGCCATCAAAGTCTTTACCAAAGAGAGAAAATCCAGCACTTTGGAAAATCGATGGAATGCCTGCAAAATTCAATGCAACACCTGTAGAATAGACGCTGCACCTGTCTCAAAGGTGAAAAATCGCTGCATCATCTGCCAGATCGAAGCAGCACCTGTTGCCTCTTCACAACGTGTTTTGGATTTTCCACACATCATCCCTGGGCGTCAAACTATCCCCACATCTCAGTGAGGAACTAAGGCTGCACTCCCAGAAACCAACACCTGACCTTGCCACATGGAAAGAAACGATGCATCACCTTCGCTGCACCAGACAAACAAACGCATCACTTTACTTTCCAACGCATCTCCTCCTGTGTCATTTTTTTTTATCCATCCCAGGTACTGTGTAATAAAAGGTTACAACCACTGATTCTTAAGGATGCGCTCATCTAAACCTTTAAGAAGTGATATATTGGCTTGTGCATAGTGGATTTTTGGCATTTTATTCTTATTTTATTTAGATAAATATTATCTATTTGTCTAAACTGATGTGGAGTACTTTTTGTGGTGTTTTCACTGTGTTACTGTATGAGTTATTGCACAAATACTTTACAGATTGCCCTCTAAGTTAAACCTGCCTGCTCTGTGCCAGGCTACCAGAGTGTGGGCCCAGGATAATTTAGGTTGTGTTGTGACTTACCCTGACTAGGATTGTGGCCCCTACTTGTTCACGGTGCATACCTCTGCCATCTAGAGACCCAATAGCTAACAGCTACTCGATTTTTCTTGTAGGTCCCCAACTGTCTATTGCCCTTTCCCTCCATAAAAAGCTCTGGAGAAAACATTATTTTGGTCACTACTGGGCGCCATGACACCATTCATCTGACAGATACTTTGTGCCATGAAACCCGCCTTCAGCAGCTAGACAGAAAATTAGCCTGTCATTCATTTAGTTGGCCAAGCTATTCTGCTACAACCAGAGATGACGCACTTGGGCACTGTGGTTTCCCAGGCACGAACAAGAATATTGAACGCGGTTGTACGAGTGGTATAAACCAATAAACCTCTTAACTTCTCTTCCATTCTTTCTTTCCTCCAGGTCCAGTACCAGAAGTGTCTGGTGGCCACAACCTCGCGAGCAAAAGCCAGCTCCCACGCCAGATCTTTCCTGAAGATGAAGCGCACAGCCTCAGTGGACTCCCCGATAACCCCTTTCTCCTCGGCCGGCCACCCCTTACAGAAGGGCATGGGCTCCAGCCGAAAAAGGGGAATGAAGGCTATCTTTGAAGCATTCAAACAGAAGCATTCAGTGATGCACACTCCTTAGAAGGGATTAGACACCTGCCACTATCCTGGGGTCAGTGGAGGGGCAACTATCTCTGGTTATTAAATAATTTTGCGGACATTTTGCAGCGGGTTCTTTGGTGCTTTCGTTGAGAAGGGCAGAACAGAGACAATGCAGCGGTCGCATGTTCCTGCTGCAAAGGAGAGCACGTCATCCAGGATAATGACTTTGTGGATGGAAAGCAGACAGCATTAATAATTCAGCGTAATTGAAGTGGGTAGTTTTACTGGTCCATAAGGTCTTAGGCATTTTAGGAATTATGATAACAAAATGGTTCTACGGTTGCTGTGTTAGATGCATTTTTTGTAACTGTTTAGGGAAATTGCTCTGCAGAACCCGAGGGTAGGGTCCCGTTTGCCAGAGTTGTCGGGTGCTTCATACATTGAATATTAACAAAGCGATGCTTCGAGGCCAGGCAAAGGAGCACATTAAGGTGCAGACAGGGCAGGGCATACTGGAGCGGGCAAGGGAACTGAAAAAACTCAGAAAGGAGCAGGCAGAGAGCGTCTCCCAGGAGCGGGTGGAGAGAGGAGGGCCCACAGGGACGGAAAGAGAGTCATACACACGAGCTGTTAGAGTGGAGCAAAACTTTAAAGTTTTGAAAATTCTTAGGAGTTAGAACTAGTTAACAAATATGTATGATCACAGGAAGTGATATCACAGGAGCTTTGACATCAACGACAACATAGGGACTGACAGCGTAGGAAATTGGCATTTATCCTTTACTTGGCAGTTAATCGATAAAGCAATCAAAACGAATGTCAAATTATTCAGATAATCAGAAAACCTCAACAAGATGGACAAATATCTGACAAACGCTAAGGATAAATCGGCTCCTCTCATCAAATGAAGGCGTGTGCAAGAGCGCTCCCGAGGGATGGTGCTGCTTCCTGAAGGTCCTGCAGCGCCTAGGAGACGCTCTGCAAAAGCAGAACTTTGAACATATGTGCATTTAGAGGTCAGGCTCTAGTCCTTCCCGGCAGGAGTGACATTTAGGCTGCTTCGAGCGAGAGATCAACCCAACCTCCAATCGGGACATACATACGTGACACTCTTGTTGGTGTAAAAGGTCATTTTATTAGAACAGGATTTAAAACACAACAATACTTCAAAACATTTAACTGTATATCTTTTAAAGCAGACTTTAACTTTTACAACTCCCTTGCCTTCATTTTCTCCTCAAATGTCTCCCTTCAATTTTCCTGCTGTATATGCTCCCCTATTCCGCCCATGCCTTCCTTGCCTGTAGCCTACCCCTCCCCACTCTGATGCTTCACCTCCTTGTTTTCCCCCTGGAAGGGTGGACAAGCCCGCACCTGGCTCTCCACCCTCCCCCATCTCCTGCTACTCTCTTCTCAACTCACCTGTCCTAAATGACTATTAACCCCCCTACCTGCCCTGACTAACCTGCCTAACTACAACCCTTCCTCCCCCTGTCTTCCTAAGCTGGGTGGGTGGGTGGTCACTAAAATTAACCTCCTTCCCTCACCTAAGTCGGCGCGACCCCACCCTCCACCCCCCTTTTAACCTATCCTAATCCCCGCCCCCACTTACCTTCTACCCTATCGGGCGCCTTGCGCGCCACTTCCCCCGTCCCGAAACCACCCGCGGAGAGACTAGACTGCGTCTCACTCTCCGCGGGTCCCTTCAGTGCGCGAGTCTCACTCCCAATGAGTGAGAATTGATGTCTCTGGGAGAAGAGCACACGCATTAGAGGCCCTGTTTGCTTCCAGTATCCCTGTGACTTAGCAAGTTGTCAGGTGCAGCTAAGCATGTTTTTAGAAGATGGTACCCCACGGCGTGAGCCTGGATGAGGCTGGACACCGCTCTGCTGTTCATCCGTAGAAGCGGGTGCTGGGAATGCCCGGTGACATATCAAGCATAGCAAAGGATGCCGAGAGAGCAAGGGAAGAAATCCTCCTAAGAGTCTGCATGAAGGGAACTATTTTCGACTTCTATCCGATCAAACCATAGAAATACCCTGACAAACATTTAAATAAACGCCATACAAACTACTGTAAAACACATCCCCTAGAGGCGTAACAGGGTAGTGCAGGCAGGTTCTGTGTGCCATTGAACAGTGAATCATAAACACTAAGCAGACAGAACATGGGCGACGGAGGTAATTAATCTGCATTCTATACTAAAAACAAATGTATATTGAAGTATGTGGCTAACTGGGTTGCCATTCATTTCGACGACCTGTACGTCACCGTTCTGAAGTTAACCTAGATGATTTAGTGCCACCTGGTGGCTGTTGGGTGGATTGCGGCAAAATACCAAAGCGCTTTTGTTGGGCTCTCGGAAGGTCTCCCACCACGAGACCCAAAAACCAAAAACAAATAGCAGGATTTTGGCATGAGTTCGTAGAAGTGGTCGAACCAGAGCCGATCAAGGGACAACTCTGGGCTCTAAGATTCCTAGCACGAGCGGAGCGAACAAAATATTTAACAAGTAAATAATTCAGCAAACATCATGTAAACACAAAACCAAGAAGTTTCACATTTCAAATAAGTCATCCTTGTAAAGTGAAACAGTTTCAATTTAGTACATCAGTTTGTATTGGTTAACTGTGAGTTATTTGTTTGAAAGTGGTAATTTCTTAAGATTAATTTAAATGTATTCACTCCACCACCTGCCTCGCCATTACAACAATGCCAGTAGCGAAACAAGTGGCAGGTCAGGTGCCAGCTGCCTCCTAAATGTGGCTCATGTCGAAGAGAGGATTTTGTATAGCACATATCTCGAAATGATTTAGTTAAAGGTACTTATCCGATGAACTGATGAAGGAAAAGGCGATACAGTAAAATAAAACAATTGCCTAGTATCACACAGTTTCCAACTGAATCAGGAAGACGAGACTCCTCGCGTTTCCTGGACTCTCACTGCAACATTCAACAATTGTACTTTCACGGCAGTGCCCGCATCGTCAAAAGTTGCTGCATTTTACATTTCCTCTCGGGGATGGGCGAGGGCAGATCATCTGATGCAAAACGGCTTACGAAGAGGGTTGGGAGGGCTGGTTAGCACAAAGAGGTAAAAGCGTGGACGGCAGGGCACGCAGAAGCCATCTGAAGGCTTAGCTTCTTTTGAGCTCCAGGTCCAAGAGGACCACAAGCTGATCCAGAGCCAGGCATCTGGCTTAAGCCTCACTCGAGCCCTCAGTGGCTCGTCCTCCTCTAATTGTTCGTAGAGAAATCTGAGTGGCTATGAACGAAAAGAAACTTTAAACTGGATTATCATCGTTCAAGGCAATCTGCCAAAATCAGGGCCTTGAGGGTTATTGGAAGCTCGCTGTGGCTCATGGTTTTCTGGTTTCTCACTGAGATCTTGAGCTCTGTGCACTTCTAGATCACTTACCGGTCACACAAAGTCTGAAAAATTACAGAGATGTATTAGATATAGAATAGATCACTATACTTTTCATATTAGAATATTATTGTCTTTAAGTAACATTCTGTAGTTATCTTTACATTATATAGTTGAAGGGAAGTTTAACATCCTTGATTTTTGTACTTTGTATTTTAAAGATTTCCTGATTGTAGGCTTAGCTAAACAAGAAATAAGCACCACAAATGAAGTGCCCACTTGGTGCATATTACCACAACAGGTGTAACTTTTAGAGTGGAGAATCCGTAACTGGGCTTAAAATGTCCTGAGGTCACTCCATCTATTATGGCAGTAGGCCTCAAACAGTGAGGGGACCTCTTCCTGTGGGGGGAAGGGCTCTAAAAAAGTCCCTTGGTACATTTGGCAAATTGTACATTTCTAAAGAGAAAACTGACAGCCATTGTTATTGATTTACATGCTAAATATGTCAATGGCATTTTTTTTTGTTAAAATTTCACCGACCATCATATATCCCTCAACCTCACATTCCTCTTGTGCGTTTTAATTCCCTCTCTTGCAGTATATTAGTAATTATACTCACCATATTTATTGCAAGAGACAAATGGAACACAATATGTATTTTTTAGAGGTCCTGAAGGTCCCCACATGATTTCAATTGTCTTGTTTACAACGTTTTACATTGCATACATTTTATTGTGATACATTGAAACGCACCCTGGAAGATAAGTTAATATTTACAACAATAGGAGGTAAATGCCTGAAACCCCATTCTAATATTTCAGGTTGTTTGAAACATGTAACTTTTGATATAATAACTGTGAGTTTTTTTTTTTTTTTTTGATGGGCAGGGAGTGCAGATAAAATTATTTCATATTCCATCATGAAAAGGTTTGAAGACCACTGCATTATGAGTGTGCGGAAGGAGGTTGTAATGTTTTTCAATTTCCCACTACTCAGCTATCAATTCTCTGCAGGGCGGTGTATTTGGTAGAAGAAGCTAATCAAGCAGATGAGGATCGCATCTGAAGGCAAAAAGGAAATGTCTTATTTGCATTATGGGGACATGTTTGGATCCAGAATAAGCTCAATTTTTTAGTCTGTATGTTTGTAAAGCGAAAAATAGCAGATGTTAGGATGACACTGCCCACTATGTATAGCCTTTATTAAAACAGGTCAAGTTAGTTCCTAAAGAAGTATAGGTGCGTACTTGAAGCAGTGATTTAATCTCTTAAAATAGTTTGTGTCAGGGACACAGCTAAGTAGGATTTCCCAAACCCACCACACCTCTCATAGAAGGACAGAAAAGAAAAGAAGGCATATGTTCGTTTATTCAAGATATGGGCATTGGGCATAGTTTTGTCTCTCTTCAGAGGCAGTTTCTCCGTTTTGTGTGTCTTATGAAATTGCTGAAGGATATGGCCAATGGATGCCTGAATCAAGTCCCTCTGAAGTAAGAAAGAGCTTAAAACATGGAACAAAACATGAATTGTTTAATTCTCGGTAATCATAGATCACTACAAGAAATTGACTAGAGCTCCCTAGTGAGGGACTGGGACTTAACTATGTATTAGACTTGTGCCGAACAAAGCATGGAAATGGTCACAAGAAATAGCTTTTTATATAGTGCATTTCAGCACATTATCGTCTTCGAATTAAGCAGTAAAGAACAGGTGTAATAGACATTGGAAAGCTAAATGGATCTATTATCCTTACTAGGATGCGGAATTGTGGCCTAAAGGTCACACGCAACTGTGAGTAGTAAGTGTTTACCACACTGTGCCACCCTGCTGGGCGACTTACTTAATGTGTAAATATACAGAATATCTGCTATCAGAAAATATTGTCCCTAACAACCCTTGGTTCTGTTACAAAGTAACGCAGCCTCCATGCCCAGAGCAAAATTTAGAACTTCAATTAGAACAGATGTACAACACACTTACTTTTCACAAGTTTGGAACTTGGCTTATCAGTATTTTTAGGTTTAGTTGGCTAAACTCAAAACGAGGCTTTGCAGGACCTTAGAAAAATGTTGCACAGAAGGCTGAGCTCTCCCATGTAGACCAGGGTCAGTTTGCAACTACCGAGAATGGTGGCGGACGCAAATAGGTGGGGCTGGGTGCAGGCATGCTCGCTACATGAAAAGGGGAGGGGGAGACATAAAATAAACAAAATCAAAAATAACGTACATTGCTTTCAAGTTTCTGACTGACACGTCCTCCTCACGCCGGTTTCCTTTTTCGCTGCAGCCTCCATCTCAGGCCCTATCCAACTCCCTTAAATAATACTGGTGCTGCTCTCATCCTTTTAAACAGCATGAGAGAAGCACCAGTACTGGAGGGTGTGGCCTCTCTCGGTGCTCCCAAGGTAGCGGGAGGCCTGTGCTAGCTCTCAACCCAGCTGTCTAGGACAGCTGGGTTGAGAGGATTAAAGTGCAAACGTCTGACTGGCCGTCGCAAGACAGCTGGCCAAAGTGACATGCACACTTTAAACAAGTGTACAAGCAGCCCACCACACCTCCCTGCTGCTGGCACTCAGTTATCCCCCTCCCCCTCCCCACCTCGTCCTGACAGTCAGTTTTCGGGATGGGTGATGAAAAATAAAATGTTAATAAATGAACTTTATTACCATTTTGTTTTTCATCTCTGGGGAGTGTCTGGTAGCGTTTTCCCTCACCTCAAATGGAGGGGGGGACCTCTGATATAGACATTTTGTAATCATTGGCTTGGAGCCAGGCTAGGAACCAAAACAAGCCCTGGCTAAAACAATTCTATCATCCATGTAGTGTACCATGTAAGGAGCATAGCAAGTCATCCAGAGCCCCATGCACACCCTGCCCTAGAGGCCGCGTGTGAGAAGTGATCAAATGTGGACATTTCTCCCCCAAAGAACATTTTAGAAACAAATTGGTGTAAACTGTGCAGGCTGAGGTATAATTGTCCAAATAGGGCTGTCACAGCTGGATTGTACTAGCTCATCTACCCTCCAAGAGGTCTCCTAGCTTGCAGTCAACTTGGAAATGCCAGAATGCTCATATAACTAGTCTAGACTTGCTTGAGACTGGATTGATGGTACTGGGATTGGCTCACAATATATTCTCACTGAAGCCAGTGCAATTTGGAAAATACTGGAAGATTGAATTAGATACATAAGTATATTACATAAGTTGTGGGCTTGTGCTCTTAAAACCATTGGCCCTGGGAAAACAAAAAACAAAGACCGGTGCTCAGTAACTGAACTTTGTTATTACATTTTACAATCAAATATGACAAATATTTATGTATTCAACTGTAAATAATAAAATGGGTAATATAATTTATATGCAACCAATGAACCTTGAACTGATTACAATCTCTCTGGGACAAATAACTACCTCACAATTTAGTGACCTCTTGGCAAGCAAAATGCCTTAAGTTCCAAAGGAATGGCAGGATAGAGAAATATGATGGAAGAAGAACCTAGTCCTAGATTTTGAAAGCCAAAAGCAAAGATTTTAATGGTTGCAGATAGAATGTGTTTCCCAGAATACATCTGGACTGGAACTGAAAGGACAACTCAAACCCTTTTTCAGAAGGACCCCTTTTTCTTCAAGCTGGGTTTTAACCTTTATTTTACATTACGTAAAAAGAGAATACAAGTTAAAAAAAAGTCACTCCAAAAAACAACACCCTATTTCTAATATCAAGATTATTTGTTCTACTAAGGAAGTAAATGTCAACATATTTGCACCATCCTCTGATCTATTTAATTTTTGTTAAGTTCTAAAACATTAAAAACTAAAATATTTATTTTACTCTGGTGTCTCGCAAAAGCAAGGACATTGGGGGTGAAAATGGTAAAGGAAAATGTATGTGTTCATCTTGTTTTGTGTATTTGTGTTCATAAGCATGTGCACAATCTCTTTTTTTAATAATGTATTGTGAATTAATGAATTTGTTTCATCCCCTTTCTAGCATTTTGAACATATTTTAACACTAGGCTGCTGAATCCTACGGCAAGTACAGCCTTGCTGACACACATGTGTTCTGTAGTAAGTAGTTGGGTACAAGTGCTTTCAGTCAGGTAATGTGGAGTGTCTATCGGATTTCACCTGGATTTTGTATATGCCCACAGTGACAAAAACACACAAACTCTCTCTCCTATGTTTTTAAGGCCTTAAAAAATGTTGATAAGTTTGAAAAATATCGAATTTTAAGTACCCCTAGCAATTCACTCTCCTCTCTCTTTGCAATGCCCCTCAGCCCAATGTGTTTCAACAAGATCCCCCAAAGTGATTGTTGAAAAATCGGAAGTTCAGCTCCCTCAATCATAGTGACTAAGCTACGCCCCTGCTTAGTGCAGCCAGACATCCAAAAAGTGCATTAAGTCGTAAAGAATGAAACTTCGGTTGTTCTGATCATAGAATGGTTCTGCACTCTTGCACCCATGGAAGACAGCAATCCAACTGACTCATATTTTAATCAAACATGTCATTAAAATCTATTGGGGAGATGTAAACAGAAATCCCCCGAACCAAATTATATACAGAGAGAAAATATTGTTTTATACACAAAAATCAATATCAACAACAACTATCTGTGTGCTCCATTGCATATATATGGATTTTAAACACATATCCTAATCCACAGTCCATAATTCATTAATGCTGGTAGTAAATAAAATGTTCTGTTTGACATAAATAGTTGGTTTCTGTTACCACATGCACGTATAAAAGCCAGACTTTTCCTTTTGTTTTTTTTTTTAATAAATAACAAAGATTTTTCATCATATGGGACCCCTCATTACAAATCCAAATTTCATTTGTTCATTCCCATATTTTTTATAAATATCTCCATGATGCTCCCAAAAAATGAAAGACTTGGCATTTTTATGCCAAAAGCAAGGAAATACAAGGCAATATGTTACATTGGAAATTAATCTGTCAAAATAAATGTCTGTTGTACCCAACATTAGCCCTGAAGAATTGTTGTATATCCAAAACGTGTTGGCTGTTGTCAGAAGGCTGTGTAAAAAAAAAAATCCTGTTTGTGCCCAGCAAATTTTATGTGTGAAGAACATATATGTGGCTTCTTTCAACGTGTCAATAAAAATGACAAGGAAGAATGTGATACAATCTAATGGCATTTGGTTTCAGAAACTAACTATGTATATTAAATAGGGCATTTAACGAGCTAATAGTATTAATGAATTATAGACTGTGGAGTATGATATGTTTTAATGTTTGCATGTGAATATTAGCATTTGATATGAATTTTCTGTGTATAAAATAACATTTTAAAAATACATATAATTTGGTTATTTGGTTTTGGAAACTTCTTTTACATGTCCCAAAAAGGCAGTAATGTAATGCACTATGTTGTTAGAGTTGGCTGGCCCAAAGAAATATTAGAAGCACGACAATGTTCATATAATGAAGTTAAGCTCAAAGGACCAGATTTATAAAAAAAAGTCATTCATCGACACTCACACACATACTCCTACTCTTGGCTGTAGGGGAGTGAGTCAGTCATAATTTTCCCACTTTTTTGTGGGAAAGTCAAGTAACATTTTTAGGTTTTAGTATTTTCACAATGCTCAATTAGACCATAAGAACAAGTGAACATTGCAGGAAGCCAGCACTTATGTAAAAGGCACATTTTTTTTCAATTTGTTCTCTGTTGAAAAATACTTTCCCTGTGAAGAAATCCTTACCCTTCACATTCATGAAGCATGGGAGGGTTCAATCCCCTATTCAGCCAAGAAAGGAATTTCCTCTAGCTATTTCTCTGACCATTTTTGGATTGGGGAATGGTTGAAGGACAGTCTGAGAATGCGAACAGTGCAACATGCTTGTGGGCTTTCCCAAAGTTCACAAATTCTTGTAGTCGTCCTTTCCCACCCTTTGCATGACAGTAATTGCCATACAATTGTATACTATCGTCACACACAATTACGCAAGACTAAGTAGAATTACATCTGCTTGGTACTCCGACCATTTCAGTGTTAAAAGCATGTTTAAAACTGTAAACCCCTATATGGATCTGGCCACTAAACTATAAACACTGTACTTTAAATACCATAAGTTTGTTTACCATAAATACGCATAAACGTATACATTGAATATCTACACTTGTGCTATTTTATGTATATTGGGGATTCAAAAATATCCATTTGACTATGCATGGAAATCTATTCTAGTCACTTTTTTCGTACATGGGGGAACAAGTATTATGTAAGGAAAGTGCTTTATCTATCCCCCATAAAATGTGGGGTTATAGTCTTTGGCTGGAAATGCAGTACCAATAGAATCTATTGTTTAGTGTTAGTGCAGGCATACTATAAATGCTGCATAGTTTGTACAGCATGCTAACTGTAAGCAGATGACACAGATTGATTATATTGTGGTTAATACAGCCAGACATACAAACAAATTGTAAACACTATTCTAATTCCATCATGTACTCAGTGCAATGAAACACACAGCTCACACCAAAAACCTCCATCTATTTGCATCATCCACATAGTACAAACAGACTCACAGCTAGACCTAATCTTTGCACTACTTCTGCCATGTGTTTAATGAGACCAGACACTACACTGTTTATATGAATTGCTTAACAAAGCCAAACAACTGCCTGTAAAAAATATACCGTTTGCATCAAGTACATACTTCTGCCAGATCCCAGAGTGCAAATACTGCACCATTTCTAGCATGTGTACAGAGTAGCTGGATACATAGATTAAACTGTAAACACTGCACTATGGTGGTCATTCTGACCCTGGCGGTCTTTGACCGCCAGGGCGGAGGACCGCGGGAGCACCGCCGACAGGCCGGCGGTGCTCCAATGGGGATTCCGACCGCGGCGGTAAAGCCGCGGTCGGACCGGCACCACTGGCGGGGTCCCGCCAGTGTACCGCGGCCCCATTGAATCCTCCGCGGCGGCGCAGCTTGCTGCACCGCCGCGGGGATTCCGACCCCCCCTACCGCCATCCAGATCCCGGTGGTCGGACCGCCGAGATCCGGATGGCGGTAGGGGGGGTCGCGGGGCCCCTGGGGGCCCCTGCAGTGCCCATGCCACTGGCATGGGCATTGCAGGGGCCCCCGTAAGAGGGCCCCTACATGTATTTCACTGTCTGCTGCGCAGACAGTGAAATACGCGACGGGTGCAACTGCACCCGTCGCACAGCTTCCACTCCGCCGGCTCGATTCCGAGCCGGCTTCATCGTGGAAGCCTCTTTCCCGCTGGGCTGGCTGGCGGTCTGAAGGCGACCGCCCGCCAGCCCAGCGGGAAAGTCAGAATTACCGCCGCGGTCTTTCGACCGCGGAACGGTAACCTGACGGCGGGACTTTGGCGGGCGGCCTCCGCCGCCCGCCAAGGTCAGAATGAGGGCCTAAGTTTCCTGTAAGGTATGACACTGTACTTAACCAACGTATCACAATTTCGTTTCCCCTTTTGAGTAACTGTATGAATAAAACATGTTATGCTATGTTAATTTGTGTTCCTCACTTCTCATCCGAGGGGCATCCAGGCACTCGGGCAGGTGTCCCCAAGCTGCTTATAGGAAGAACCAGGTCTTCAGCTTCTTGCAGAACTCAATAAATGAGGAAGAGGAGGCTCTGATGTGAGGAGGAAGGTTGGTCCATGTCATGGGTGCTTTGTAGGGGAATGAGTGACCTCCAGTTTTGCTTTTGCAGATATGGGGACTGTGTGTGAGTGAGACTAATGGATTGATGACAGTGTATGTGGCTGTTCAGGTATTCTGGTCCTGTGTTGTGTAGGGCTTTTTATGTATGTGTGAAAAGTTTAAATTGGCTGCTCTTGTGAATGGGGAGCGAGTGAGGTTTCCTGAAATGCAGTGTGATATGGGTGTGGTGTGGAACGCTGAGTAAGAATCTTGTGGCAGTGTTCTGGATGGTCTGGAGTCTGTGTAGGAATTGTTTGGAGATTCTAGCATAGAGAGTGTTGCTGTTGTCCAGCCTGTTTGTATGAGTGCTTGTTTGACGGTCTATCTGATGTTCCGAGTCAACCATTTGAAAATCTTTCACTGTATGTGCAGGATGTGGAAACAGGAAATACATAAATACATACTGTGTTGATTGAGCCATCACATTGATCTTGTTGTCTAGGATGCTCCCTAGAGTTTTTGCATGGTCTATGGGTGTGGGGTGTTGGTACTACCGCTGATGGCCACCAGGTGAAGTCCCAAGGGGTGGTCTTGTTGTCAAAGACCAGTACTTCCGTTTTGTCAGAGTTTGTATACAGTCTACTACCATGGTCATGCAGATGATGAAGTTGGTTTTGGTGGTTGTTTTCTTGTCCATCAGGGATAGGATGAGTTGGGTATTATTGGCGTAGGAAATGACAGTGATGTCTTGTGATTGGATGATGTTGGCGAGCGGTTTTATGTATATGTTGAAACTGGTGGGAGGGACGATCCAGATTGGGCTCTGCATATCAGTTTCTTGGTCTCTGATGTGAAATGTGGCAGCCGGACCTTTTGGGTTCTTCCTGTGAGGAAGGAACAGATCCATTTGAGAGTGGATCCTTGTATGCCAATATTGTGGAGCCTTCTGATGAGGGTTTTGTGGGAGACAGTGTTGAAGGCCACAGAGAGGTCAAACAGGATGAGGGTCACTGTTTCTCCTCCATCCAGGATTATTTGTATGTCATTGGTAGCGACAATGAGTTATATTTCAATACTGTGGTTGTTTCTGAACCTTGATTGAGTCTTGTCTAGAAGATGGTGAAGTTGTTCTGTTATGTTATAATGTTATGTTATGTTAAGGATATTTGATCTAGTGCACATTTCACCCCCAAAAGGGTTTCATGGCGCTGGTGCGCAGTCCAAAAGGAGGAAAAAGACTGTGAGGGATCCCTCAATAAGCCAGGGTTTTGAGAATCTTCTTGAAGTGCATCAGATCCAGGCAGACTCAAATGTACAGGGGAAGATTGTTCCAAAGGAATGGGCTGAGATAAGAGAAGGCCTGGCCTCCGCATTTCATCAGCTGTACCCTCCGAGGGCAGAGCAGAAACTGATTTATAGAGCGCACATTTGTAACTAGACTGTAGGGAGTTACCTTTTGTCAAAAGTGGGGCTTAACCCTGAATAGGACTCAAATACAATACATAAGAGTTTTAAAACGGCTCATTTTTTTATGGGAAGCCAGTAGAGAGATCTTAGAATAGGTTCTGAGAGAGTCCGAGGAGGGAGGTTGCAGACCATACAGGCTGCAGTATTCTGCACCACCTGCAATTTTCCTAGGAGAGATTAATTTGCCGCTACCAGGAGCGCATTGCTGTAATCCAGACCACTGACTACCAATGCCTGACTAAGGGTCTTTCTTGTGTGAAGTGGAAGCCACTGAAACACCTTATGCAGCATGCCCAGGAGACCGAAACAGGAGCTGCAGGCAGAGGCAACCTGCTCTTTCATGGATTAGCAGTCGTCAATACGAATACCCAGGTTCTTGTCTAGCGGTTTGGGTTGGTAGGGGTGCCTAGGTCTAGTGGCCACCAATCATCAGACCAACAGTCCTGAGCTTTCCCGAGTAGCACTATTTCTGTCTTGTCACTGTTAAGCTGCAGGCAATTCTGGGGCCTCCAGAGTGCAATTTTGTATAAGCATTGTTTAAATTTGATCTTGGTGTGAGTTGGATTGGGCCCATCTAGATGATCAACTGAGTGTTGTCTGCATGTGATATCAAATCAAAGCCACAGGATCTGATAATCTGGGCGAGGGGAGCAACATAGATATTCAACAAAGTGGAACTCAATGATGAGCTCTGGGGTTCTCCCTTGTCCACAGACATACTGCGAGAGTTTATAAGGGCCAAGACTGATGGTTTGCATCTGGCCACTTAGGAAGCTTTAGAGCCAGTCCCGGGCTTTACCCTCAACACCAATCTCTGTAAGTCTTTGAATCATGATAGAATGAGATATGGTGTTTAAGGCAGCCGACAAATCTAAAAGCACTAGCATGGCCGGATGTCCATTGTCTTAAATAAGACGAATGCTGTCTAATACTGCCAGCAAAGCAGTCTCAGTACTATGCGCAGCTCTAAAGCCGGGTTGGGACGGGTCGAACAAATTGTTGTTTTCAAGATAGCAAGAAAGTTGTTTATTAACTAGACGTTCCAGAATTTTACTCAAAAGGGGAGAAGCGATATCAGCAGATAATTGGCAGGATTTGTGGGTTCTAAATGAGATTTTTTCTGAACGGGCAGAACAGATGCTTCTTTCTAAGTGAAGGGAACTACCCTTTTCCATAGGGAGAGGTTGAACAACACTGTGATCTCTTCCAACAGAGATCGGGTGAGAGAAGTCATGATACGGGAGGGTGCATGGTCAGTCAGGGAGCCTGATTTGACTTTGGTCAGGGCCTTTGAGGCCCTTTCCAAAAGATAGGTGTGAAGTCACCCAAAGTGATGGTCGGCCTGCCGTAGGAAGGAAATATAACAGTTGTCTGGTCATTTGCCAAGAGTGTGGCTAGATAGTTGTAGTTTTACTCGATTTTATCTTCGAAGCAATTGGCTAGTGAGTCACACATATGTTGGGAGGCTGTAATTGGTGAAGAGCTAGCAGCGGGCCTCAGGAATTTGTTTTCCATTTTAAACAATTCCTTAGATGAAATATCTGCTCCTTCAACATGGGTAATAAGATGAGTTTCCGAATCAGCGTAAGATTTATATGGTAATTTTTTTAAAACTAACTTGTAGCCTGTTTTGTCAAGTTCCAATTTAGACCTGCACCAATTCCTTTCTCACTTTCTACAAGCTTGTTTCTTCTGCCTCAACTTATCTGTGAACCAAGGAGCCTGAGGCCTCATAGAGGTGACCCGAGCAGGTTTAAGATGTGTTATAATATCTAAGGAGTGGGTTAGTGTCTGGTTTTTTTTTTTTCTCATTGGTGACAACAGTGTTCACTACTGCTGTCTCTACATTGCTTGTACGTAGTGTCTCTGCAGTAGTGACAGCTGTTGTCACTTCTGAATTTCTTGCTGTTGTTGGAAGTTGACACTGTTGCACTGCTGTTTCCCTTGCTCTGGTTACCATGTGGTTACTGCTGATGTCCCTGCATTCCTAGAAGCTATTGTTGCTGTTGTTGTCTCTACCATCGTTGTAGCTGTGGTCGCTGCTTAGTCCTCGCAGCAGCTGTGGCCACTGTGGCCCATGCTCTTGTGACAGTTGTTACAGCTGTTCTCCCTGCTGTGGTGGCAGATGTTGTTGCTGCATTTGTCCCAGCGGAGGTTCCAGCGTTGGTTGCTACCGCAATACATGCCATTCTAGCAACAGTTTTTACTGTTTTCTCTGCTGTGCTGGCTGATGGTGTATCTGCTATTATTCCTTTTGCAGTAGTAGTTGTGGTGGCTACTGTGATCCCCGCTTATGTTAATACTGTGGTTGAAGCTGTCATCATTGATGTATCCCTGTTGTTGCTACTGTTGTGGTGGCAGTTGTTGAAGCTGTGGTGGTAGCTCTGGTAGATACTGTGGTACCTGGGCCACAGTATCTGGTTGATACTGTGTAGTTTCCCTGGTGCCTGTCTTGATCCAACCTGTTGCCCCTGCTGTGATCCCTGCGGTCATTGCAACTGTGGACACTGCTGTGGTCTCTGCTGTACTTCTAACTGTTGTTGTAGTTATGACAGCAGTTGCTGCTGTGGTACATGCTGAGTTGGCACCTGTTGTTATTGTAGTCCCTGCTGTGGTTGCTACGGTGGTCACTGCTGTCTTCCTAGCTGCTGTTGTTGCTGCATATGCCCCTACCATGGTGCTAACTATGGTTATTGTTGTAGTTAAATTAGTGGTTGCTACTCTCATCTTTGCTGGTCTAGAAACTTATTTTGTTCTTGCAATCATCGCAACAGTTGTCTTTCCTGCCATCACAGCTGTTGTTACTGCTGTGCTCTGCTCCATGGTTCCAGTTGAGGTTGTTGCTGTGGTCCCTGTTATTGTGGCTGCTATTCTACCTGCCATGGTTGTGGCACTGGTCTTCGGTGTAGTTGCAGCATGTTGGAGTGGCAGCCGTGATTGTTGTGGGGGCCCAATTCACAAAGGTAAATGTACACTTTTTTCACAAACAAACAATTGAATAATAACGACTGCTGAGATTCCGTCGGCACAGAAACTCTCTGCACATAAAAAGATAGGCCTCTCCAATCTTTTTATGTGTGGAGTTCTGCACCCTGACTGCAGAGACCCTGCAGGCATAACATTAATTTTAAATTGTTTGTTTGTGAATACCGAAAATAGTAAACTTACACAAAAGTATAAGTTTACCTTTGTGAATCGGGTCCATAGTGTCAGCAATCTGGGACAGTGTCTGACTGATATCACTGACAGACATCCCACAAGTCTGGGTGGAGAATATAAAGAGCTTGTGGGAGGAGACAGGGCAGAATACAGATCTCAGATACACTTGTATGAAACAGAAATATTGGCTGCAAGGTTGGCTGGAATCAATGGAAAACAGACAATGAAAGTTAAACTCGAGACCTCGACAGCTAACCCCTTTAGTGACTCACTTCTATATTAGGCTCACCATTTTCAGGACAATATAGGCAGTGGGAGTAATTATAATTATTGGTAGAATGCAGAAGCTGCCTGACAGCGTTCCACTGTGGGGCACGGCAGCCCAATTCAGCTAGCTTGACACCATATTCAGATTCCCTCATTGTGGCAGCTTTGGTCACTCCATGTTTACTGATTTTTACAGCTGTGGTCACTACTGTTGCCCTACTGTGCTTACAGCTGTCAGGACGTTCACACTCTGGAGCACCCACTCCTGGCCCCGCAGGGTGTTTAGAAGTGTAAAACAAGTGTTTGCTAATTGCAAAATGTGCTTTATAGAGTCAAAAGCGTATTCGCTTATGTAAGCTAAACTCATATTTGGAATCAGCTTTGTGACTCTGGCCTCTCTTTTAGGGTGTTTCCCCAAATGGAGAGCTGTGGTTAGAACTACCTCTGCACTGAACACCTCTAATGTACTTAAAGGTCTGCACAGAATAAACTTCCCCTACCAGATGACCCACCATTGAACACCTTTCCTTGATTAAAAGGAGTTGCATGGTTGCATGTATCCAGTGCTTAATTTGTGGTTGGTGCTTCCGGTGCTGTGCACCGGCACTTGTTTTTGAAGGCCGGGACTTATTCTTCTGCCTCGAGCATTTGCTACGATCAAAAGACACATATGGGAAAGACAGAGGAAGGGAAACACGAAAGCGTCACAAAGGGAGAAAGTAGAAAGCTGCAAGAGTGAGCTGAAGGGGCAGGGAGTGGCTTTATGGCTTGAAGAGCCCCGAGATGGCTTCAGAATTACGCCGCCTCAGTGATCAGTGTTCGCACATTTAATTGCAGCAGCCTTTTTATTAAAAAATTAAGCACTGCATGTATCCCTATAAATATACATCCCTGGCTACAGGTCTGACAGCCCTGGCTATAGGTCTGTCCTAGATAGAATATCAAAATACAAAATAATCGCGGTCTAAGTATTCTGTGGCCCACTGCCACTGACCCCAGGTCCCTGATCGTCCTGTGTTTGTGGGGTGGCCTGGGGTCCCTGTAGTGGTGGACACACTGCTGATTGATGTGTCCTGGGGACAGAGGTATGTGCCTGCTGGGTAGGTACTGTGCTGGTGTTTCCTTAGGGGGAGGCTCTGTGGTGGTATGGGACTGTGCCAGGGTTACCGACTGTCCAGAGATCCCTGATGGGCCAGGTTGGTCAACCAGATCCAGGCGTCCAGAGCTGCTGTCATCACTGTGGGACTCTTCTGGGGTGGACTTAATGTTGCTGGCACCTCCTCTCCGGTGACGTTGGGTGGGGCACCTGTTGGGATGTAAATGCAGTGTTATTGTTTCTGTGTGTGTCATCTTGTGCATGGGTCTGTTGCCCTGTATGGTTGTTATTCCCCTGTCAGCTTTGCCTTGTGTGAGTAGTTATTTTGTCTAGTGTGCATGCTTTAGTGATGGGTGTCCATGCAGGTCTGTGGTGGGGGTCCGTGCAATGATGTTACATGCAGGGCTTGGTATTGGGAGGGGTGGGTTGTGATGGGGTGTGTGTGAGGTGGTGAAGTGATGGGAGTGAGGGTAAGAGTGGGGGTTTGTGATGGCATGCATTTAGGGGGGGTGATAGTAATAGAGATTTGACTTACCAGAGTCCAGTCCTCCCCCTAGTCCTGCCAGTCCCTCAGGATGCATGATTGCCAAGACTTGCTCCTCCCATGTTGTTAGTTGTGGGGGAGGAGGTGGAGGCCCACCGCCAGTCCTCTGTACAGCTATTTGATGTCTTGCTGCTGTAGAACGCACCTTCCCTCATAGGTCGTTCCACCTCTTCCTGAAGCCATCCCTTGTTCTGGGGTGTTGTCCCACGGTGTTGACCCTGTCCACGATTCTCCATCATAGTTCGATCTTCTAGCAATGTATGTCTGCTGCACCTGTGATCCGAATAGCTGTGGCTCAACCCGGATGATTTCCTCCACCATGACCCTTAGCTCCTCCTCAGAGAACCTGGGGTGTCGTTGTGGTGCCATGGGTGTAGTGTGAGTGGTGTGGGTGAGGGTGTGTGGGGTGCTGTGTTGGGGTGTGTGATGTAAGGTGCGTAGATGGTGTATAGGTGATGGTGGTGTGTGGCTGTGGTCTTGCTATCTCTCTTGTGGCAATTGTTTGTATTGGTAAAGGGTTCTGGGTAATGTGGGTGTGTGTTTTATAGTGGTGTGGGTGTGGTGTGTGTATGTGTGTCAGGTGTGTGTTATTCAAATTGTCCAATGTGGTGTTGTTTTGTTAGGTTGTGTGTATTTTGAGAGCGGCGGTATGTACCGCCAATGGTTTAGCGCCATTAAATGTCCGCCGCGGTGATTTGTGGGTCATAATACTGTGGGTGTAGTTCTGTTGGCATAACGGTGTGCGTTTTGCTACCGCCAGTTTATCACTGACCTTTGGGCTGGCGGACTTATGTGTGTGGCTGTATAGTGACAGATTGCAATGTGTGGGTCATAATATGGGTAGCGGTAATCTGCTACAGCAGCGGTATGTTGGCGTCAGTCAGCATGGCGGTAAGCGGTACTGACTGCCAATGTCATAATGAGGGCCTTAGTGTACTATGAATGTGTAACTTTTAGTTATCTAACTGTGGTATTATTGGTTAAATGTACAACACCCCATGTCCAGACCAATCATGAGCTTTGTGAAAATTAACATAACGTTCAGTCACTTATTCTTTGAGTCAGACCTTACGAGATTTTTTCAGAAACTTTCCAGTGATGTTTCCATAGTTAGATTAATGGGGATTTTTGCATTCAGGTAGACTTAGGGGATTTACAGATCGTTCCTACTGATGGTGTCCCCTTACTGAGGCGATATCCTATTGTTATCTTATGGGTAATGTATAAACTGCGAAATTGTTATACGTGTCTTGTTTTACAGGTACTAGCTGCAACTCATGAATTAATTGCTGCATAATAATAATAATATTATTTTTGATATAACCTGAGTTGGCATCTTTTCCTAAATTTGTGTTTCTAAAATGTTTACATGAAGCCCAACATGTTAATGCTAATTAGAGGTTAGTGAGGGATTCATATTGACGTTCTTTGATATATTGCTTCAATGTATATTATCTCCCTTGTGCAGATTTTGGTGTTATTAAGTTGTGTCATAACCATCAAGTTAATTTGTTTACTTGCTATAATAAAACTCAGATATATAAGGCGTTCTAATCAACCGTTGATGATTCTTTATGTGTATCATTTGTGTTTGAGAATTATTTTTGTGACTTTAGCATTGTTAATATAGGGAAATAAATTTACAAACCCTCTTAATAAACTCGTGTGGACATTGCAGTGTAATTAGATTATCAATTTCTTATTATTAATGTTTATTGTGAATGATTATGACATATACTATTGACATCCCCTGTAATCAATGTCGTGTCGGTCCATCAGCCTAAGGTGCGAGATCCACTATTTTGGTCTGAAGTAATAGCTAAGATTTCTCCAAACTGCAGCAGTTTTTGGTAGCAGAGTTATGGTTATGTCATTATTAGATGATGTTATGGTGATGTCATAACTTGTGAAAGAATTTTATTGAAATTCTCTTTTTACTAAATGTTTCTGAAATGTTTTATGGATCTGGGTAAATGAGCTGCTAGTTGCCTTAAGTGACTCCCCAGTCCTTGGAGATGCTCTAGGTTGAAAGGTATGTTCCTAGCGGTGTTTGATTGAATCAAGTGAGGTGATATTATTTTGCGCTTGCAAAGCTTGACCTAATTTGCAGATGATTGAGGTGTTCATAAGTTTAGAAGGAGCGGGCGTACTCCAATAGAGTTTATAGGGAGTGGGCGTACTCCAATCGGTATGAGAGTAGGGAATCGGCGTTCTTCATTTGAGAGTGGCGCTTAGTGCAGGAAAAATTGTCCACATGGTTGTTGATAAGATGGACCTAATGAGAGAGGTCTAAGACTCCGGAGTATATTGACAAGTGTAGTGAGACACTTGGTACAAGTGTAGAGAGACACTTGGTATATGTTGTAATTTGTCTATTTAGTAGACTGATCCGGCGTGGTTGGTAAGTCGAGTTTGTGAGATGATTTGTGCGGTTGAAGTTATAACTGAGATTTGGTGAGTACTAAGTGCACTACGACAATAATCCAATGAACAGTAGAGAAGTGAAATTTGCAGGTCGAATTTTGCTCATAAACGTGGGGAACTGTGAAAAAGAGTAAATGTAGATGCGAAAGCTGAAGGTGAAATTTGGAAGCTTTGTGAAGCGATTGTGTTACCCTACCTGTAGTAAATAGACAAATTTGAATTCTTTATTTTTGGCTTAAGATTTGCTCGCAAACTAATATTGCATAAGTTTGGTATGTTAGTTGTGTGAAAGTGAAGCCGAAAGACTTTGTCGGCGTCTCCGCGGTAACCCTGAGAGGGGGTGTTTGTATTAGTGTGACATAAGTTGTGCTGCGCTAGGATAGGTTGGTTAGTGAGAAGGGTCACGCACGGATTTGTCCATCAGTCCGATATTTGTGTAATGCGATTGAAAGGCAAGAGCATCGAAGAGGATTGTGGGATTGTAGTCAAACTTTCTGATTGGTTATTTTTTAACAGATTTAGTTGTTTTGTTTGGAATAGACTTTGTTAACCATTTCATGATTAAATTGTTTTTTAACAGATTTTGCTGAAAATTAAGTTTTTCAAAGCTTAAAGAAATCTCAACTGGGCTAACAAGAGGTGCCTTTAGATGTGATGAGTATATTCCTGCAAGAGAAGGAGAAATTTGTCTGCCAGAAAATACTCCAGCATATATTGTGATTGAGGAGAAGGGTACAGGAGCGTGCCTTTGGTTGAAACACTGGGTCACGATCACAAAGAAAGAAGGTTGTTTGGCTTTTCCAGAAAATGGTACATTTAATTTGAGAATTTTGGAGAACCTGAGGCAGAAAATGTACAGTTTAAAACCTCCTCCGAGACCAGCTCAGTATGAAGCTTTTGGGAGCTAGTAGCTAAACAGCAACAAGCTTTGAAATTGGAGAGAAGAATGAGGAGAGTAGAATAGACATCAGCAGAAGCTAAGTGGGACCAGGAGCAGAAGGAGTGGAGATTAGCTACCCTACAGGGAATTAGGTTATATCCTGCAAGAACAGCAGAAGATGAGAACGAGTCAAAAGCTGAGAAGAAAAATAAAAATAGTTCTTTAGTAAATAAGGAATGAAAACTAAAAGAGCTGAAAAAAGTTATGTTTAATGATGATGATGAATTGGATGATGATTGATTTATTTCTGAGTTTATGCGAAATCATCCACCACCATATGCAGCTCAGGAAGGTCATGGAACAAATGAGAGTAGAACTAGTGAGAGTGGAACCAGTGGAAGTGGGAAATAGTAATATGAGACCTACTGCACCATCCACATCGGGGGTATCACAGAATATCCTGAACAGTGAACAAGTTCAGATGCAGAGTAGTTTTAATGATTCATTGAACAATGAACAGTAGTTAGAGATAAACATTCCTGATACTTATCCAGAGGCTCCGATTGTAAGGACGACTACTAATTTAGTATTGCCTCCAAGTCAACAAGGGCTGAGTCAAATTCAGAAAGAGCCTGTTCAAATTCAGATTCCTCAAATGCAGAGCATGAGAACAATGCAGACACAGAACATTGGATCTTTTGTTAGCCCAGTTGCGACTTCAATACCTATTACAATGGGTCCGCTTATGCCACTATATTCCCAGAGTAATAATAGTGGAGTTAGTTCTTTGGTCCAGTTTCAGAATGGGGTTTTGGAGAAATCGACTCCAAGGCAAGAAAAAAACCTGAATGAGACTAGGTCTTTAATAGATTTGTGTTGGGAATTCTGGGATCAGATCCTGCCGTAATCAGGAAGAGAGACTATTGTCTCCACAGCAATGTGCGAGTACAATGCAACAGCAAAGTTCGAGTGCACAATCAAATGAAATTTCTCTGAAAGGTCTATCCACGCAAGAAATAACAAAGTGGTTAGAAGACCTAAATAGTTCAGAGACTCTAGAGAGACAGAAGAGGGAGGAAGACTCAATAGACAGAGTGAGATTGTCATTGGAAGGAAATGAACTTCTTGAAGGGACAATGGGTGTGAACCGACTTGAGTCATAAACTGAAGCTCGATTGAGATACTTATGCAAGATCGTTACAAAGGGAGCAGGAAAGGTACACCAACAGTTACAAGAAATAGCAGATGAGTATGACATTGATCTCACAAAATTGAAAAGTCTGAAGAGAAGTCATAGATTAGATCTTGAAGAAGATTATTTTGTACACATGAGGTCTGCGGGGATGAAGACACATCTTATGAAATTACTTGAAAGAGTACAACTTTGGAGAGCCTTAGACAAATGGGAAGGCAGATGGGTAAAGAAAAGAGAAAGATCAAAGAAAGGAGATGTGACACAGACAGGAGAATCAGTGAAGATGTTACCGGTGAGAGAAACACCAGGAGGGAATTTTGTACATGTACCCAGGAGTATGAGTGATATCTTTAGTTTTACAAATGATTACCCAAGGTTGAGAGAGAAACCAGTTGATGGTATCAGCAGACAGATCTGTGAAGCTTGCGAAATGTCTTTTTGATATTGTTGTTCCAGCAGATTTGTGGATTGAGTGCAAAAGGAGTGTGGATTGGCCGACAAGTGAGCCGCAAAGAGATTTGAAAACAGGTGCACCATCCCCAGAAGAAATGAAATATTACTTTAAAGTTGTTGAGTTCCTGAAAACAAAAGTTTCGCCGAACAATATTGATTGGCAATGCATAGATAGAACAGCACAGGAAGCAAAAGAATCAACTCATGCATATTATGAAAGGTTGTTGAAGGCATTTAAGCATTTCAGTGGTACGGAGACAATTGAGAACCAGGACATGTATTATTTCGTGTTCATGTCTGTTGAAGGACTGAGGCCAGAGATTAGCCAGATGATTAAGAATCATTTGATCAGTTGGCAAGCCAAATCGATTGATGAGGTGTTGCAGTATGACCTTTGCAAAACTGACACATAAGGATGTTTCAGATCCTATAATGATGGATGAGGACAGCAATTACTGAGTTGGAAGAGAGTTTGTACCAAGCTCCAGCTTTAGGTATGCCTGATTACACAAACAGTTTTCTGTTGTTTTGTCATGAACGAGAAGGATGTTCTTTATCTGTTTTGACACAGACACATGGTGGTGTCAATCGACCAGTAGCATATTTTTCAGCTACTTTGGATCCAGCCTTACCTGGATGTTTGTGAGCAGTTGCAGCAGCAGAGCAGAGTGTAACCGAAAGTGAGAATATTGTGATGGGTTATCCTCTGACAGTAAAGGTACCTCATTCAATAGAAATTCTGTTGACAAGATCCAAAACGCAATACTTGCCCAATGCATGTTTGACACGTTATGAAACAGTGACTTCTGGGAGCACCAAGTATAACAACTAAGAGATGTACAGTGCTTAACCCAGCGACTTTGTTACCTGTTGAAAGAATTGATTCAGATAAAATTGATGATATTGAACATGATTGTTTGGAAGTTACAGAATTGTGCACAAAACCAAAAGCAGATATTAGAGACATCTGCCTAGAAGACAGTGATCGAATTATATTTGTTGATGGTTCCTGCTTGAGAGATAACGTGGGTACACTGTGAGCAGGGTATGCAGTATGCACATTTACTGGCATTCTGGAAGCTTCGTGGCTTAAAGGAGTGTTTTCTGCTCAGATTGCAGAATTGGTGGCTCTCACTAGTGCATGCCAAATTTCAGACCAGATAAAAGTAACGATCTATACAGACAACCAATATGGATTTGGCATTGTACACGATTTTGGACAGATTTGGTCACAGAGAGGTTTTCTAACTTTGTCTGGTTCACCTGTAAGAAATGGTGAAAGAATACGTGAATTGTTACAAGCTGTTCAGAAACCTGAGAAAATTGCTGTGGTTAAATGCAGTGCAGATCAAAGAGGACAGGATTATGTGACTTTGGGAAATGCTTATGCAGATCAGGTTGCAAAATTCTGTGCCTTAAATTGTATTTCTTTCCAGGGAAAGTGGGAACTGATGCCTGAAAATGATGAAGTGTATACAAATTTTACGATGCTAATTGTTGAGACTTTGGAAGAGTTGAAAGCTATACAAAAATTTTTCCAGAAGAAGAGAACAGAGATTGGGTGAAACACAATTGTATACAATGGCAAGATGATATTTGGGTAACAGCGAAGGGAAAGGTAGTTCTGCCAAACAGTTTACTGACTCAAATGGCCACATACTATCATGGTCAAGCACACATGGAGAGAGATGCAATGATTAGAAGTTTTATACAGTTTTGGTTCATTCCAAAATTTAGACAAGCTGCCAAAGTAGTTTGCCATAGATGCATTGTCTGCCGGCAGATGAATGTTGCTAAAGAAACAGTGGTCAACATGGGACACATGGGCATGGCAGGAGCTCCATTCAGCAGGATGCAAATGGATTTTATTGAGATGCCTGCTTGTGCTGGTTTGAAATATGTGCTGGTGATTGTGTGCATTTTTAGTCACTGGATTGAGGCTTATCCTACAAGGAGAAATGATAGCCTTACAGTAGCTAAGTTGCTTCTCATAGAGTTGATTCCACGTTTCAGTTTCCCGGTCTCTTTAGAATCAGATAGAGGAAGTCACTTCAACAATGAGGTGATAAAGTTACTATTTTCAGCTTTAAACATTCAGCAGAAGCTACATTGTAGTTACGGCCCAGAAGCTTCAGGACTTGTTGTGCAGATGAATGGAACTCTAAAGTCCTGACTGGCAAAGGTGTGCACATCAACGAATTTCCAATGGCCAGATGCTTTGCCGTTGGTTCTAATGTCAATCAGAACTACTCCTGACAAGAAGACTGGCTTGTCTCCTCACAAGATCCTGATGGGGAGCGCAATGAGATTGCCAGCAGTATCTTCAAATGCTCTTGTAAATATTACAGATGACATGGTGTTAGACTATTGCAAAGGCTTGACTGATGTGGTCCGATTTTTTTCTCATCTGGTGGAAGCCACAACAGTTCAACAATCTCAAGGTCACAACTTGAGAGCTGGTGATTGGGTCATCATACGAAAGCGCGTCAGGAAGTCGTGTTTGGAGCCACAGTGGAAGGGACCCTATCAGATTATCCGCGTAACAACGAGAGCTGTGAAGTATGCAGGTTTGCTGAACTGGGTGCATGCTAGCCATATGCGGAAGGTGAATAATCCAACAGAACCAGAAGAGGAGCTGCTGAGATTACCAACAGGTAATGGCATTCCAGGTCAAGAACAAGAGGAGAAGAACTGGAAAAAATTCCTGAGAATGTTCGAAAAGATGTACCTACTCCTATGACGGATAAAAAAGAGAGAAGGTTGGAGGAAAATGAATCCTCTACAAGTGGAGTAGTGGGAAAATCGGTACAAGAAGAAAGAGAAATACCGGTTGAGAGAAGTTCTGATCCGAGGACGGTGTCCTCAGAAGAAAGTGATCAGAGACGATCGAGTGAGAGAAAATCTGCTCAGAGGAGGGTGTTCTCAGCAGCAGGTGGTTTGACATACCAAACTGAACAAGTGACTGACCCCGTTGGAAAAGGAATCGAGACAGATCCCGCCCAAGTGGATTTGACTCTTCCTGAACCAGTTGTTGTAACGTTAGAAGAAAAGAGTTCGAGTTCAGATTCAATTTTGAAAAAGTTGCTGACAAGAAAGCCACTGAAAAGTGATAATTGGCCAGAGAAAAGTTCAAAAGGAGAAAAGTTAAATGTAGTTCAGCCAAATCAGGAGGAAAAAGAACTGAATGAAGGAGAAAATACTAGTTGGGAAGAAGGTGAAACTAGTAAAAGACCAAAAAGGAAGAGAGTTGCAAGCAGAAGATATTCTGGTCCAAAATGGGCATACGTAACTACCAATGAATGGCAAGAAGAATTTTTGAATTATTGTTTTAATAGAGACATTGACAATTTCCATTTTGGCACATGAAGAACAACAGTGCATGGTTGGGAAAAAGCTGAAACAGAAAGAAGACTTGAAAAGGCATGCTTAAAAGAGACATTGATAACTGATTTTGACAAGCTGTGATACTGATTTTGACAAGCTGCTATACCGGATTTGATAAGAAGACTGTCCTGTGTGAATGAACTTTTGAAAAAAAAAAATTAGGAGGGATTTGCTTGCTGAAAAATGTTGACAATTTTTTGTTTTTTTTGTTTTGTTTTTTTCTGATTCGTCAAAGACCATGAGAAACTTCAGTAATCAAAACAGTCGAATTTGTCGTTGCAAATGTGTAGGTATTGGTTTGACATTAGTAAGTGTGTTAATATGCTCATTGTTATTTGTAGGTGTGATTGTTTATGAGATGAGTGGAGCCAACCATACTGTGGAGATTGGCAATTCTTTGGAGACTACTACTACATCATTAACAAAAGATAAGTTTAGAATAGATGTTAAGTACTTACATGAAGAGAAAGAGCTTTCTTCTAATGTTTTCTATCGCTTATTGCGTGAGTATATTGAGGTGATGGACGCAAAAGATTGTTATGTCTGTACGCAGATTCCAACTTCGGTGGAAGAAGGAACTACTTATCATAGTCTGCCAGTGACTAATACTATAAGTTGCAGTCTTTTACTAACATGTTTCTATAACCAAGAGTATATCCAATATTTATTTTCCAATTTTGATCTTGTGTTTTCGTTTGTGCCTGTCATTGGTTATTTGAATAAAATAGCCAAGAATAGTAACATAGTCATAATGAGAGATTTCTTTGAGCCTACATTAACTTTTGGTGCTGCTTCTGCACTTAGGAATAATCTAACCTGTTTACTAACACCTGTAGAAACAACATTTTTAGATAACACAGAGGATAGGCGGAGAGAAATCAAGGCTAAGATAAATAAGGGAATGATTAATCGTAGACCTGGGATTGATTATGCTTATACTGACATTACTAAACAAGGAAAATTAACACTGGATGCTGAGCATGTGGGAAAGCTTTGTGTGTATATATAGGTCACAGAGCAGTAGTGATAGAGTGTTTGTGGGTACGAGTGAATGTAGACATGTGTTTATGTTTTGGAGTAAATGGGATTTTATGATGAATGGACAGGACCCACAATGCCTGGTGTATACTATATTTGTGGAAGAAATGTTTATTACGGTCTTCCTAGAGGATGTTATGGCACATATTATTTGGGAATAGTCTTTCCAAAATTGACAACAATTCAAGCGCGACACAAGCGAGAATCAATTTCTAGCATTGTGGGAGACATTTTTGGAGCTATAATTCCCTCAGTGGGAGTAGTTCGGAATTCAATCAAGTTACAGAAGTTGTCTACAATAGTGGATAACATGTTGATGAGTTATCCTGGAGCTATCATTCTTCTAGATTCGGAATTAGCTGCTACTAGAGCTATTGCTCTTCAGAACCACCTTGCGTTAGACATTCTTTTGGCGAAAGAGGGCAGAGTTTGCAAATTACTTGGTTTGAGTCATTGTTGCACGTATATACCAGACAATTCTAAAGAAGTTAGAGGTTTGATTAATAATGTAACAAAAAACAAAGAAGATTTAAAAGAACTAACTGAAACTACTATCTGGGAGAAAGCTGGCAAGGGAATTACAACTGTGGGAAAATAGTTTGGTAACTTGGGAAAAGGAATTATATTAAAAATAGTCAAATGGTTTTCAATAATTGTGTTTGGTTTAATTTGAATCTGGGGTTCATATAAATTATTTAAATGGGTGAAAAGGAAAAGGTTTGAAAAGAATCAGAAGAGATTTGATGTTCAAATGGATAAATGGGAAAAGTAAAGGGAAAAAGAAAATTCATGAAAAGGTGAAAGAAACAAGATTTTAAAATTTGGAGAAGAAAATAAATACATTTATTTGGGATTTGTGTGATGACATAATTAGTCATCAGAGGAGGGATTGTGAGAGCAGAGGTAAATGGCCACCATTATCCATTTTGTTTTTTTACTTAGGCTAACTTTAGTGGTAATAGAATTGATTTTTATTTCTCAATGCTTACTCAAAAAGAGTGTGTTTAATAGTTTATAGACGTGTAAACAGCTACCCTAGTGGAATTTTGTGTTATGTCTTACAAGGTCAGATTTATTAGATCATTGCTAGAGTTTGACTGCCCCATTGTTTATAAAATGTCACTATTGTGTGGTTTTCCCTTGAGGGATGGAAGTAGATGCAACATTGTTAGAAGTTTCTTCTTGAACATGAGATTTTGATGAGATGGAATAATGGATCCACAGACGAGGCGGAAGAGAATGAGAAATTGTTATATATTGTGTTTAGCTAATGATTTCATCAATAAGAAATTGGTGAATTAGAATTTAGTGTACTATGAATGTGTAACTTTTAGTTATCTAACAGTAGTTGTATTGGTTAAATGTAAAACACCACACCTCCTGACCAATCATGTGCTTGGTGAAAATTAATATAATGTTCAGTCACTTATTCTTTTAGTCAGACCTTACGAGATTTATTCAGAAACTTTCCAGTGATATTTCCAGAGTTGGATTAATGGGGAGTTTTGCAGTCATATAGATTTAGGGGATTTACAGATCGTTCCTACTGATGGTGTCCCCTTGCTGAAGCGATATCCTGTTGTTATCTTATCGGTAATGTATAAATTGCAATTTGTTATATGTGTCTTTTGTTTTACAGGTTCCAGCTGCAACTCGTGAATTAATTGATGCATAATAATAATAATATTATTTTTGATATAACCTGAGTTAGTATCTTTACCAAAATTTGTGTTTCTAAAATTTTTACACGAAGGCCAACATGTTAATGCTAATTAGAGGTTAGTGAGGGATTTTGTCTTTCCATGCTCATGATTCAGATTGACGTTCTTTGATCTATTGCATCAATGTATATTATCTCACTGATGCAGATTATGGTGTTATTAAGTTGTGTCATGATTCTCAAGTTAATTTGTTTACTTGCTTTGATTAAACTCAGATATATATAAACGTTCTAATCAACCATTGATGATTCTTTATGGGTATCATTTGTGTTTGAGAATTATTTTAGTGACTTTAGCATTGTTAGTATAGGGAAATAAATTTACAAACCTTCTTAATAAACTGGTGTGGACATTGCAGTGTAATTAGATTATTGATGTCTTGTTATTGATGTTTATTGTGAATGATTATGACATATACTATTGACATCCCCTCTAATCAATGTTGTGTCGGTCCATAGGCCTAAGGTGCAAGATCCCCTATTTTGGTCTGAGGTCATAGCTAGGATTTCTCCGCGCTGCAGCACAGTTTACCTCACAAACAGAACTAGTCGAGCACAGGGAGTAAGAGGCATGTTTTTCCCTCCCAGTCACGGAGCAGGTACAGCATGAGCAGGAGCAGTTGAGCTTCCCATCAGACACATAGATTAGATATAACGTGCAACTGAAGTGTACAGGATAGCTGCAGTGCATGAGTAGCATTGCACGTGCCCCTCATACACACATGAACACTTGCATGTGTAGCATGGACAGCTCCAGCGGGTAATTGCCCTATCATTGAGCATCGCAGAGAGATATCAAAGTGAATAAATAATAAGGCAAGGCAAAAAAAATGAATGTATAAGTGAAAATGGAGTGACCTAAGCACTAGAATAAGGAGGGTCTGGTACCACTGTATAGAGTACATATCTCTGATAAGGTTTCATAAGCAGGATTTTTTTGTGAATGCCACATCTGTATTATTGCAGCCAGATTTGGCCTGTATGTCCAGTTATCGAGGGCCCATGTGACTGTTGTGGCCAGGTCAGGAGTACTCACCTTAATCACGCTTTATGAATCTGGAGGCCCAGTCTCAAGTATTCTCATCATCTTTCGAGGATACTTCTGCATGTTGTGTCCCTTTTTAGAGGTCTCATTCGGAATACCGCATCAAGCACCTGATACTAAATCTAGATTGTTCCGAGCTGTAACAATGCTTCACCTAGCGTAATGCTGAGAAACTGTGCCCATTTCTAGTTGGCACGTTTGGAAAACTGCGTTAATTTATGGAGGCCACCTATGGTGAATTGCCTGGTGTTCTGGAGGCCTCCTCTTGAATATTGTGGTTGGTCCGGGAAGCAATATCTGCAATACTGTGCCAAGTTCTGGAGGACTGATCTCAAATGCTCTGTCAGATTCTATAGATTGCACCTGGAGAAATGTTTCCAGCTCTGATGCCTACGTCTGTAGCTCTGTGTCCTTTTTTGTAAGTCATAAATAGAAAATTGTTCTCATATCTGAAGGCCATAGCTGGGTTCTTATGTTAGATTTGCAGACTTCAAGCGGGGTCCTATTATGGAGCCTTATGTTCCCTTTAAGTTTTACTTCTAGCATCCCGTCTGTTGGCTTTTTTACGGGTATATGCATATTATTGAGTTAGTCTTTACAATACAAAAACCTCACAACATTTGTCTTATCGATAAATGACTGTGATCCAACACGTTTGTTTAACAGTGACTGCTATATCTAAAACCTGGTGAGCTACAACTTTAGGGTATAACATGGATATTTATACATCCCATCTTCTCCGCCAGCAAACACGTCTTCTTCAGCCACGCCTCTGCCCTACACTGGACCGACCACAGCTGCGTCCACTTCACATTCCGACGCGAGACCCGCCACCTCCGCACCCAACCCATCCCTCGTCGACAGTGGAACAAGATCCCCGAAGAGCAACTCTTCTCCGCACTCGCCGCCAACCAACCCACCCTCACCACCGACCCCAACGACGCAGCCCTCAACCTCACAAACTGGATCTCCAACTGCGCAGACATCCTTGCTCCCCTCAAACGCACGCATCGACAGACCAACACCAAAAAACCTCTCTGGTTCTCTGACACCCTCAAAGAATCAAAGAAAACTTGTCGCGCCCTTGAGAAAGCCAGGCGCAAGGACCGCACCGCTGACAACATGACCGCCCTCAAGAACGCTACCCACGAACACCACCACCTGATCCGCGCCGCCAAAAGGAACTTTTTCACCGACAGACTGGACAAAAACAGACACAACAGCAGAGAACTCTTCAGCATCGTCAAGGAGTTCTCCAACCCCAGCGCCAACGCCAACGCCGTCACACCCTCACAGGATCTGTGCGAATCCCTCGCCACTTTCTTCCATCGCAAGATTAGCGACCTCCACGACAGCTTCGGACACCAGACCCAACCAAACACCACCGAACCGGCATCCACGGCCATCACCCTCAACAACTGGTCCCACATCAACACGGAAGAAACCAAATCCATCATGAACTCTATCCACTCCGGCGCCCCTTCGGACCCCTGCCCGCACTTCATCTTTAACAAAGCCGACGACATCATCGCCCCGCACCTCCAGACCGTCATCAACTCTTCTTCTTCTTCTGCTACCTTCCCCGAATGCTGGAAACATGCTGAAGTCAACGCCCTACTAAAGAAACCTACGGCTAACCGGAGCGACCTGAAAAACTTCCGCCCCATCTCTCTTCTGCCTTTCCCAGCCAAAGTAATAGAGAAGACCGTCAACAAACAGCTGACCACCTTCCTGGAAGACAACAACCTGCTCGACCCCTCACAAACCGGATTCCGAACCAACCACAGCACGGAAACCGCCCTCATCTCAGTCACTGACGACATCAGAACCCTGATGGACAACGGTGAAACAGTCGCCCTCATTCTGCTCGACCTCTCGGCTGCCTTTGACACCGTCTGTCACCGCACCCTAATCACCCGCCTCCGCTCCACCGGAATCCAAGGCCAGGCCCTGGACTGGATCACCTCCTTCCTCTCAAACCGTTCCCAAAGAGTTTACCTCCCTCCGTTTCGCTCAGAACCCACTGAGATCATCTGCGGCGTACCCCAAGGCTCATCACTCAGCCCGACACTCTTCAATGTCTACATGAGCCCCCTCGCCAACATCGTACGCAAGCACGACATCATCATCACCTCCTACGCCGACGACACGCAACTTATACTCTCCCTCACCAAGGACCCCGCCAGCGCCAAGACCAACCTACAAGAAGGTATGAAGGACGTCGCAGATTGGATGAGGCTCAGCCGCCTAAAGCTGAACTCTGAAAAAACGGAAGTCCTCATCCTCGGCAACACCCCGTCCGCCTGGGACGACTCCTGGTGGCCCACAGCCCTCGGCACCGCACCGACCCCCACAGACCACGCCTGCAACCTCGGCTTCATCTTGGACCCTCTTCTCACCATGACCAAGCAAGTCAACGCCGTGTCCTCCGCCTGCTTCCTCACCCTCCGCATGCTCCGCAAGATCTTCCGCTGGATCCCCGCCGACACCAGAAAAACCGTGACCCACGCCCTCGTCACGAGCCACCTGGACTACGGCAACACCCTCTACGCCGGGACCACAGCCAAACTCCAAAATCGCCTGCAACGCATTCAAAACGCCTCAGCCCGCCTCATCCTCGACATACCCCGCAGCAGCCACATCTCCGCACACCTGAGACACCTGCACTGGCTCCCAGTCAGCAAAAGGATCACCTTCCGACTTCTCACCCACGCACACAAAGCCCTCCATGACAAGGGACCGGAATACCTCAACAGACGCCTCAGCTTCTACGTCCCCACCCGCCTCCTCCGCTCCTCTGGCCTCGCACTCGCTGCTGTCCCTCGCATCCGCCGCTCCACGGCGGGTGGGAGATCTTTCTCCTTCCTGGCGGCCAAGACCTGGAACTCCCTCCCCACCAGCCTCAGAACCACCCAGGACCACTCCGCTTTCCGGAGACTCCTAAAGACCTGGCTGTTCGAGCAGCGATAACCCCCCCCTTTTTTCCCCTAGCGCCTTGAGACCCGCACGGGTGAGTAGCGCGCTTTATAAATGTTAATGATTTGATTTGATTTGATCCAAGTATTTTCATCCAGGAATTACAAAGGCATGGGTCACTACAACTACAAATGTTGGTCTTCCGCCTTACCACAACTACAAATGTTGGTCTTCCGCCTCATGTTAACATTGTGCCACCCTACGAACAGGTGTGAAATCCCCAGCACCCAAGTGCAATCCACAAATTGTTTGGGGAAAACAGACCAACAGACTCATGCTTCATGCCCTCAGAAAATGACAAAGTCAGCCTGACAGATCTACACTGCTTAACCTCCACCACAATATATACCATTAAATATTTCCTCATCAGACCTTCATGAACAGACCAGTCCTACCCCAACACTAATGATGTCATATCACATTATCAGGAACTCCATGAAAGCAAATTAGAGTAGGATTTATTTACCACTTGAAGCATTTTGGCCTGAAAGAAAACTATACAGCAGACTGCAGTTGCTACAGAAGCCTTGGAGGTGATTACATTTGGTTGGATGAAACAAAAATGCCCTTATCAATGGGAAGTGAAATAAACATGTAACATATTTACAAAAGGAATGTTGTGGATAGAAGGTGAGTTAGATATTGTACAGTATGGTCTGGTGTATGAGTAGGAGACGCCCACTGCATCTCATAAGTCTCGGTATCAACTAACGACAGAATTCTGTGGTCTCTGTCTTTCTGATTGCTGCGCTGGGATGGGCTAGAACTAAGGGGCATATTCATACTTTTTGAGCACTGAATTTGTGTCATTTTTTTAAGCAAACTGAACTCCATAGTTATATTTTGAAGTTAGACATGTCTAATGTCAAAGTATAGGAGTTTGCACCATTTTGTGGATGAGTGAACCTACCTTGCGTCAATGAGATGCAAGGTAGGCTTTCCCATCCAAAAAAATGGTGCTATTCCCATACCCCAATATTTATCCCCTGTGCTAAAATGACACATGGGTGGGAGGAGGGGCTAGATAATGGTGCTAAGCTTGCTTAGCGCCATTATTTAACACCTGGGTCAGACCAGGCGTTAGAGGACCTGTGGACCCATTCCATGTGGAAATGGGTCCACAGGTGCCCTCCCCAAGCCCCAGGAACACCCCTACCCCACCAAGGGGACACCAGAGGATGGGGGAACCCATCCCAGGTAAGTCCAAGTAAGTATTTTTTTAAAAAATATTTTTGCCATGGGGAGCCTTAACTTGGGGGCCCCTGCATGGCACAGGTTGCAGTGGCCATGCCCTAGGGACACTTGTCCCTTGTGCTGGCCATTGGGGCGGTGGGCATGACTCCTGTCTATTCTAAGACAGGAGTCATGTTTTTGGTGGTTGTGCACCAGGAAATGGCACTAGTCTGGTCAGAGGCATTTTTTTAACCTCAAACCAGGCTAGCGTAATTTTTTGACCCACAACCTCCTCATTCCCTAGCGCCACCCCCACCCAGCTAGTGTCTTTTTTTAAGACACTAGCCCAAGTTTAGCACCAACTTGCGCCATTCTATTAATACAGCGCCAGGCTGGCGTTGTAAAATGACGCAGGCCGGCACCATAATTTTTGGTGCAAAACTGTGTTCCCGCAGTTTTCCACCAAAAAGTATACATTCAGGCCTAAGTATCTCAACATGTCCTAAAAGGGATTTGTGATGGTTCAAACGTTTACTGGATTGTCACGCATGTAGATACAGTCAGGCCCATTAATTTATTGTATATTGTTTTTGAGGTATGCTGTAAGCCAAATGCAGTCCTTTTGATATTGTCCTGTCATACTCTACAACTGCTATCCTTTGCTGAAATTAAATGACAAATAAAGAATGTAAACAAAGCAAGGGAATGCTTTGACTTTAGACATGCTTGGAGAGGACACTGATATGACAGCTGTCAGGTGATCCTCGAGCAGGTGATCTTTTAGGTCAGTTTTTAGAAGGGTGGAGGGAAGCCCAGTGGGAGCTCATTCCGTTGAGGGTCGCCAATATAGTGAAAGAACAGGAATGTGTCATTTAGCCAAACTACATCAGCAATGCTACTAAAGCTAAGTTAAATACAGTTCACTTGTTTATTTACTAGAAGTTTTTTATGGCATGGGCAACACTCAAAATTAGTGGGAGAGTACCACCATTATAGATATTGTGACAGAGCAAATTTGACCCAAAATATACTATTTCAAATTGGATAATGCCCAGCTGAGTTTCAATTGGCGTCGCTGGTGAGTGTTGTTTGTGTAGTGTCAGGTTCCCTCAAGTACATCTGGATCTCATCTGCATAAATTGACACAATGAGTTCCATCCCTCCTATGCCTATCTCGCAGCCACAGGTAGGTCGCGCTGCCACTGGAAACACAGGCGTGAGGAGTCGACAGCCCTGCCAGGTTCTCACACTCAGCTCCCCCATCTGAAAGTGTGTCACTGGTTCTCACCCTTTTAGTTTGATATTCAGTAACTGCATTCGTTCTATGCGCTTCGGTCCACAGTTAATCCTACTAAGTACTTGCAGCAAATAAATCCACCCTACTATATCAAACAATTTTGCAGCATCAAGGGAAGCCTGTGCGTTCTGTTCCTCTCGTCCATCTAGAACCCTTACCTCTGGCCACCTTATTGTCCTTCTGCCCAAGGAGCATTGGTTTTCCTGAACTCAAGGGAATATAAGCCTCTGCAATCTTGCAGAGAATATTTTTGCGTCTACACTAACATAGAAACAGACCTATACTTTCTCTTTCTATAACATCAGACATATATGCGTTGGATTAAGGAACCAACATAATTCTCCCTTCCTGGTACATGAATACAGGTAGTATTCCTTTAAAGCGACGTCGCCATTAATATATCGGCTGAGGTGGAGAATAATCACCATAGAATTTTGCCGGAAGGCCTTCACCCGTGTTGTTCCATAGTTCAAGCTCCTGAAGGCCCTCAAAATGACATCCTTAGGGTGCGAGCTGTACACAGATGCCTTTGAATTATACAAGCACGCAGTATCTGTGCCAGGTTCAGGGACCTCTGCCTGCACATATGCTCATTAAGTAGGCCAAACAGACTTTATTAATACCCGTCTGCATGTATACCTTTTCCCCTCTCGCGTTTCATATGGCTGTTAAGTGTCTGGAGGGAGTCTCTCTTTTCAGTAGCCACATACACTGAATTGGACAATTAAAATCTCCTCGATCCCCCCCCCCTCCCCCCCCCCCAAATCAGTGGCACTTCAACATAGGGCTGCTCTGCTGCAGTAGTGGAGAGTAGAAATGTTATAAACATTTGGAGCATAACATAGCATCCAGCCGTCCAGGATCCCCCGCAGCAGGACACACCTGCCATCCGTATCCACCACTGTATGTGTAACAAGGCAAACCTGAAGCTACTTACGTTCACATTACCCTCGAATAATAACAATATGAGGGGCAATAATACGTATCCATCCACTCTCAATGATTTCTTACTATCTTTGAATGATAGGTGGGTTTCTTGGAAGAAAGGTAGCTAGATTATAGTTCCAAAATGCTAGAAACCCCAGATGTGACACATCCCCTCCAATGTCAGTACACAGCCTTTCTAACTCACGAGTACCTAGATACTCTACTTCCAACAGTCAAGAAAAAGCCCGATATCCAGATTATGAGGCAAACAACGTTAAGGTTTTTCACACCCGAATCCCTTCCATTCCCCTTTCCAGTTATTACATCAGCTTTGGTGTAAGCTGAAAATAAAGACAAATGAAATAGAAAGGTGGCCGAAACCTATGTGCCATAAAACAATATGTTTTCAGGGCCAACCTCACCCTTGGTGACCGTATCAGTGGGTCTTATGACGATCCAACCCAATCCGCCACCACCACCTGTTCGGAGCAGTCTGTCAGGAATTCGTAGGGCAATCTACTGTCAATTCAAGATGTAAATAACATATTTCTGTCCTTCAACCCCTCCATTAAAATGGATCACTCACTGCGTCGGGTGCCACTATAGAGCAAAAAAAGGTGTGATGCTTTCTGTACTTCTCTGAACGTTACACACTCCAAAACGTCTTATCATCACATACACAACACTTACAACTATGCCCCAGCAGCAGTTCAACCATTTGATAGTGTTGGCTTCTCCGGACCTACACCCAAAGTGCTATCATTCTGCTCCCAGCAACGTGACTCCCTGTTCAGTCTTCTGGGGTGATCACCAAAGGGATGGTGGGGGTGCACGTCTTCCGATTGAGCTGGAGGCCATTCCATTTTGGAAGCTTGGTCCTTCACTACATCGGCTGTGTTGTACTCTGTTCCCCACACCAGTCCCAAGCCTATTTTAAAGTATTGAAGAAGATCCGTCTGCTGTCATCCACCACCCACTGTCTCACCATGAACAACAGCATGCATCTCCAATGCATGAAGCTTCTTCTTACTGCATCAAAGCTCCATCTTTGTTGCTGCACTATTCTGATGTAATCCAAACCTAAGAGTATGTCTCCATATTCATAAAGTATCAAACCCACTCCCATGGCCACTTGGAGAATAAAATGCATATGCCTGAAATTCAGCAGATGGATAACCACAGCTCTAGGAGGTGCAGTGGGCTTAGGAGTGGTGCCAGTGCTCCCTGAACCCCTTCAACAATGAATAGGGATTAGTGGCTTCTTGGTTTTAAGTGTTCCTTATCTATTCCCCACAAAAAGCTCTATTTGTGTTTGTTAGTTAAATTGCATCAGCCATCCTCGTTTTCCTTTGACCGTCTGGAGAAACATCATGGCCTCCACATGGTACAGTTCTGGAGGTTAACTATCAGCAATACAACCAATGACAACACTTTTACAGCATAACATTGCCCACACTCACTCCAGCAAGCACAGAAACTTGTTTCTTTCAAAGTGTAGCGAACCCCACCATGCAATGTATGAAACTGCAATTAACCACTGAAGCATTTTGTCCATCACTGTCAGGAGCAGTACCATACCGCAGGAGAGTTTCTCAAAGAGATCTCTAGAGCGGTAGTGACCCAAAAATCCTTAGTAAGGGTGATAATGGGCCAGACACAGATCATGGCTCACTAGTTATAGCCATTTAAGTCAAGGTTCTTTATTAACATCATAAACAGAGCCAGGTTAATATGACTTACATAATTAGGCTCTCAACTCCTCTATACGTGACCTCTTGCATAGCTTCAGTAATGAAGTTCGGACTGGGGAACCAAAATCAGCCCTGGCAAAAATGCTAAAACCAGCCCTGCTCCTATTGTGTCTTTGCACGACCCCCCTCTCCTTCTATCCATTCTCTCTCTCTGTTCTTCCTCTGATCACTTACTCTCCACCTCTTCCCTCCATTCCCCTCCTTCTCTCTCTCTTGAAGCACCTTCCTCCCCTGTATGCTGCAATTAGCCTCAGGGAGATGGGGATAGAGACGGGGCACCAACAGCAACCCTGGGCTTTGAAACCAAGCCTCCAGGGGCTTCAGCCCACTGGGGAAATGCCTTGTGGATTAACAGACCTGTCAAGTCCTGTCATTAACTACCTTTGCTATTGTGTGTCAACATAAATGCCCGAACGCAGTTCATATCAGTGCAGTATCACTTATGTGACTTCGGGAAGTCAGTTACACCCAACAGCGCTACGGTCGCACTCTTGGTCTTTCAGGCCTAACTTCATCTCTCAGTGCAGGGATCACTCCTGATTTTCTATATAAAACAGAAGGGAGGGTGCCAGATCCATCATCTTGCCATGCTGCAAGTGGCCCTTGCTCCCTTCTTCTCATTAGTAGCCCTGCAAAGAGGGATGGTGGTAGCTAGTGCTCAACCTTTGGGCCACTTGAAGCAGTAGCACTAATTTTCATCTGAAAACTATGAACACAATTGCTCAACAGGTTACACTAAATCTAAGTCTCGTTTGGCTCTTCCTGTGACGTTGAGCATAAGAAGTGTCAATAGTAAGAACGCCTCAATTAAGGAGAGTATACAACACCTGCACTACAACTTATGCCTCACTTACGAGTTTGGTAGTAAACACTACCAAACTTGCAGGTAGGGTAAATACTGATAATATGGGGGTCGGTCTATAACATATGTTAAATAACACTGATTATGACTTTTTACCATGCACTGCAGAACCTTTATTTACCGCATGTGTTAAATACCGAATGTATTATTTAGTGCATGTCCTAAATATCACATGCACTAAATATCAGGAAGTGTCCATTTTTAGGCTTTGGAAGTTCCTGGAGTGTGGCAATCCGTAGAGAACAGAAACATCCGTAGAAACACACAAAAGGGGCTTAGTTCACTCTGAGAGTACACCACCAACTTCTTCCTATGTGGGAATGTGCAGCAATTCATTTTCTGTGAACAAAGCACCTTGAAATAAGACAAACATAATCCACTGCAATCCTCTGATTTCACTCAGCCATCACAAGCAGAAACATGCTAGACTTCCTTATGAACAGGGAAAGGGAGTAGAAGTTTACGGTTCCTGAGCAGGAGGTCCTGGCCAAGGTGATGATAAGACCCCAAGACCGTTTAATGTGCCATCTCATGCTGTGATTTGCCCTAATTGGGCCCCTCCTTGGACAGCCGTGGAATGCCTCCCTCCTGCTGAAGGGGTGCTGGTGTACTTGGGGCCTTGTGAAGTAGCCTGAGCCTAAAACTGCTGCTGATTGCCTCAGGGAAGGTGGTGGGACTACCCCACAGGACCTGAAAGTTGCCATTGGGACCTACTGCTTGGCTTTGAGTGAGAACCTGTACGGAGGCAGTGCAGGTGCGTCTTCATCTGAGGTACGATGTGCCCAGACTATTTTGGGCAAGTGCTAACTTGTGTATTCTGGGAGCTATCTGTGCTTGGCCTGCTTCAACTAATTAGAAGCTCACTGCAGGTGACCTCTCCCCCACAGGCTATTTTCATCATTGCTGGGACAATCACTATGTATTGGCAGCCTCCTGGGGACACCAGTGACGTCTGGGTGACTGGTGCCCACCATATTGCGGTAAAGGCCTGTCAGACCGGTCATCCTTACTGTACTGCTCTCTGGTATTGCTATTGTCATGATGGTAAAGCCCAAACCCTCTGAGTCAGCTGCACCAGGATTTGCAGTGACACCATGCTCGGCCACTCAATCTGATTGTGTTGTTGGTACTTTGGAACACCTTGAGTCCACCTTTCTTAATCACTCCACCCAATTTGAGAAAACTCTGCATGCAATCCTAGACACCAAAACCACATTGGGGTCCAAGATCAATGCAGTCTCCAGGAATGTGACTTTGCTCCATGCAGACCATAGAAAGTTGGTGGACTACGTGGGTGAAGCTGAATCCTCCTTGATTGTAATGCAGCCCATGCTGCAGGAGCTCCAGACATAGGTGCAGGAGATGAAGGTGAGGTGGCCTCCCTTGACCGACGGGCAGACGATGCTGAGGGGTGCCCATGGCGCAATGATGTTTGCTTTTTAAGCTTTCGGAGCACTCACAGGTTCCTTGCATGGAACCTTTCCCCGAACAGCAGCTGATGGGTACCAGCCTGGAGGACAACATGCCTAAATTTGTCTCTGTTGAGTAAGCACATAAATTGTCCCCATGGCAACCCCGTCCTCATCCAGTGATAGCTTGACTCCTAAATTATAGGGATATGGACATGATCTTGCAGGGCTCTTGATGTTTTGAGGGCAGCACTATCACTGCATACCCAGATTTCACCATAGAGGTGGCAGCGACTGCGCATTTCTTGCACTGCGGTCAAACAACGTCTCTGAGAGCTTGGCCTGAAGAGTGCTCTAGTATACCTTGTGAAGCTTAAGATGAAAGATGGTGAGGCCTCCCATATCTGTTCAACCCCTGAGGTTGGGTGGACATGGCTCCATGTCAGGGGTATGATGAGCCCCATCAGAGGATCAGGGTGCTGATGGTTGGCTGATGCCTTGGCCACGGCACAGGAAGTGTGTGGGGATTGGGAGCTTGGCCTCCACCTCACAGGCAGCCAGGGAGCAAGCACAGACAGAGGAGGAAGTGTTACATCACAGGCAGGGCGTGCGTTGGACCCTGGTGGCTCTGTGACCTCAACGAGGAGGGCCCCCTTGGGGCATGTGACTTGCTTTAATGAGGAGGGTCCACTGATTGCCCGATGGCTTCTACTGTGGACTGCTCACAGAGTACTCCATTGAATGCCCCTGGGTGATCCCCTGGGCTGGGATCTACTCTTGGTACTGGTGGAATGGGCCCATGTGCCTGTGACCTCTGCTCTTTGCCACCACGTCACTCTTACTTCCTGAATAGGACATCTTCTTCCTTTTTTCATATTTTTCTTATGTTACTGTTTATTTGTTGATTGGTAATGACTGGGTGTTCGATGGAGCCCCGACCAGGGAGAGATGGGGTTGTGTGTGTTTTATTGCTGTTTCCTTTTTTGGTTGCACAGTTGGAGTCACCTATGTTTTTAGCTGCAGCGTGACTCAGTTCTGCACCAGCCGCATATATTAGGACAGGGTGCACAGGGACATCCGCTTATTCCTGATGGAAGGTTGACTTTGCGGGCCCAACCTTTTGCTCTTTCTTACCACCTCCTATGGGCACGTCAGGGGTGGAAGACGCTATAACATGCTGATGTGGAAGGTGCACAGCATGGCCACTCCTGCAAAGAGATACAGGGTTTATGCATACATTAAGCAAAGGAGTGAACACATAGCTTTCCTTCCTGTCACAGATGGAGTTATATAAGGTCCATGCGAAATGGAGAGGTCAAGTAGACAGCACCAAGACCTCAGCATTTGTGAGGGGGGTGCTAATTTGGATTGCCCCGCGGGTTCCCTTTGTGCCGGATTCAAACAAGATGAATCCGGAGGACATGTACGTGATAGTGGAGGGTCACATGGATGGGGTGCCCCTTGCACAGGTGGGTGTTTAGGCCCCCAACACTAATGTTTATGCTTTCTTGGACCTCCTTATCCCAGCACTCTTCAGGGACCCCTTTACTCCCTGTGTAACTGGCAGTGATTTTTACTGTGTCCTGGATGTTACCCGGGTGGGTTCTACTCCTCCCCCTGAATAGTGCTCCCAGTGTGCAGATATCCCAGTGCTTCTGCGACTGGATGACTTAAAGGCACGTGCACTACGTGTGGCATCGGTGCCACTTGGACATCACAGAGTTTTTGTTGTACTCTACATAGCATGACCTCCACACCAGGCTTGATTTATTCCTCTGCAGTGAAAGGGTGGGCATGCAGGTGGACAAGGCGGAGTACTTGGCACGTACCTTCTCTGACCATTGCTGGTTGCTGCTGTTTCCCATTTGGGGGCGGACACACCCGTGTTTACTGGCCTGGTGGATGCTGACTGAGGCCCATTAAGACAACCCCTTTTGAGAGACCATCTCCACCCATATTGTTCAATACTTTGAACTCAACAGAAACACTATCCCTACTAGAGCCCTAGAATGGGATACTCACAAGGTAGAAATGAGGGGCCAATGCATTGCCACCACATGAGGGATCCATAGTACTCTGACAAGGGAAATATGTGACCTAAAGCATGATCTGTGCCTCCTTGAGATGGAGGTGACCAGGCAGCCGACATTGCCGGAAAGGCTCCAACAGCTACTTAAGACCCACAGGGATTTGGAGATGCGTTTCGGGTAATCGTGGTTATAGGGTCTGCCTCACTTTTCTCCATACATACAGCAGGTAGACTGCTGGCCTGGCTGTGTAGGAAAGACCAAATACGTCCATCTAGAGGGGACTCTGAGTGGTAAATCGCACAGTGGTCCACACCCAGGTAGCTATCAATGGTACTTTTGCAGAGTATTATTGCTCCTTACTTGAGGCTGTGGAAAGTCTGCCTGTTGCTCAACTGTGGGGATTCCTCTGGGGGCTCCCACTTTCCCAAATGCCTCCACTCCTATGCACAGAGATGTATGAGCCCCTTCATCTTGAAGAGGTGCGTGCAGCGATTGGGCATATTGCCTGCAATAAAAATAAGGGACCAATGGCATCCAGATTGAATACATTGCCACTTTCAGTGCCAACCTTTCCCAAAAGCTGCTGGATCTGTTTATTAAGGCCCAGACGTGGGGCCAACTCAAGCATTCCCTCTGCAACGCACTAATAGAGGTCTTACCTAAGCTGGCCCGTGAACCCCTTGATGTCCACTTCTATTGCCCACTTTCCCTTTTAAACTTGGATTATGAAACATTGGAGAAGATCCTGGCCAGCAGACTGTTGCCTGCAGTCAATGCCCTTGTCCACGAGGATCAATCTGGGTTCATCCTCGGTCATAATACCTTCCTTAATATCCGCCTGTTGAAGGATGCTCCAAGCAAATACCAGGGGCAGGTGGCAGTGTTGCACAATATAGCGAAGGTGTATGACACCCCGGAGTGGGACTTTCTGCTGGCGACACTGGAGACTACGGAGGTCTGTCTAATTTATCTCCTCTGGATCTGTGCCTTGTATAAGTACCAGATGGTGAGAGTTAAGATGGGTGTTTTGATCTCCAAGAGCATTGATATTCAAAGGGGCACCGATCAGGGTTGTCATTGTCCCCTTTCCTCATTGATCTTTGCACTGGCCATGGAAACCCTGGCCTGTAGTCTGCAACAGCATGCGCAGCTGTGAGAACTGAATTAATTAGCAATAAATTTGCATTGATTATTAACTAAGAATTGAGATGAATTCTGCTAATACAAAGAAATCGAGTGTTTTGGAAAATATGCCCACCAAGGTGGCAATCATGATTTGTACGACATTAATAAAGAAATGATATTAGCTGTTTAGAAATAATATGCACATACAGAACTAAGGGGGTCATTCTTACTTTGGCGGGCGGCGGAGGCCGCCCGCCAAAGTAACCCCGTCAGAACACCGCACCGCGGTCGAAAGACCGCTGCGGTGATTCTGAGATTTGCCCTGGGCTGGCGGGCGGCCGCCAAAAGGCCGCCCGCCAGCCCAGGGCAAATCAACCTTCCCACGAGGACGCCGGCTCAGAATTGAGCCGGCGTAGTGGGAAGGTGCGACGGGTGCAGTGGCACCCGTCGCGTATTTCAGTGTCTGCATAGCAGACACTGAAATACTCTGCGGAGCCCTCTTACGGGGGCCCCTGCAGTGCCCATGCCATTGGCATGGGCACTGCAGGGGCCCCCAGGGGCCCCGCGGCACCCCCTACCGCCATCCTGTTCATGGTGGGTTTCCCGCCATGAACAGGATGGCGGTAGGGGGTGTCTGAATCCCCATGGCGGCGGAGCGCGAGGATTCAGAAGGGCAGCGGTAAACCGGCGGGTGACCGCCGGTTTACCCTTTCTGACCGCGGCTGAACTGCCGCGGTCAGAATGCCCTTCGGAGCACCGCCGGTCTGTTGGCGGTGCTCCCGTGGCCGGTGACCCTGGCGGTCACCGGCCGCCAGGGTCAGAATCAGGCCCTAAATGTATTATTGGTCCATACTAATGTGTTAATGAAATGTATTTGCTTAATTTACTAGGCATAGAGTAATTGTGAATTTATGGGCCTAATCGACAAGGCCTCATGTTATGCTTCATGGCATAAATAAATGTTCGTAAATGTTTTCTGTCTCAGTAGAATATATACTTCACACAGTGCTGACCAAATAGATTTGTAGCGTTGCAATGTTAAACTAGTTGAGGTCTTAAACTTTTTTGTGAGAATGGTCTGCTGTAATGCGATTTACTAGCAACCAATATATTTGTATCTTTGGTGTGGAGAAGCTAACGTTCCCAGGACATGACAATCGCTTCACTGACTGGAGTTATATTTGCAACTAAACTTACCTGATAAAAACTGGTGATGGAAACAGGAGCAGATGAGTGAATCATCGATGTGCGAAAGACTGTCTGACCATATCACAGATTTAAGAATTCATTTTATTGGTTCTACTGTGAACACCTGATGTTCTGACCAATGGCGGTGTGAGAAATTACTTTTTGGATTTAACTTATCTTGACTGCTCTTACCAGGAGTAGTGCAGTTCCAGATACCCTTTCTTCATAGCCTTTAGCCTATCCCATAATTACAGCTATTGATGATATTAATTGCTATTTGATGCTGCTTCCTTAGCTTGATGCCTTTTATAAGTTGGTTCAATTAAATTAGAGCCCAATTGTGGCTGAGCCAATCCCTTTCACTTTTCCCTGCCAGCGCTGACCTGTCGGATGTCCAACTGACGAAGAAGTCTCTGTTTGCTGATCCATTCAGGAGAGGTATAACAAAATGAAATTGTCTTTGTTATTGATTTTGTTATTTTCTTTAGGTACCAATCGCTATTTTTAGAGCCATAGCTAGATGTTTTGCAAATTAATTTTTGTCTAATTTTTCTTTTGCATGAAAGCCAAACATGTCATTCAAATTAGAGGGTTAGTTAGTGTGTCCATGTTTAAACTAATGTCATTAACAAAGGATTGATTTTATTCACCTTTCGTGTCTAGATGTATGCCATTTCTTCTGTTGAGATATTTTTGTTATTAATTTGTACGGTAACTCTTGAATGTTTAATGATAAATGCTCTGGTTAGATTGAGATTTTTGCGCTACTTTGGTTAGCCTATGTTGTTCGTGTATGTTTATCATTTGGTTTTAAGATTAACTTACGTGATTTTAGCATTGTTAATATAGGGAAATAAACTTCCTAACTTTATCAAAAGGAGTGGTTATTTATGCTCACATGGGGCATGGTGTGTAAAGTTTACTGACTCAAAGGTTCTGATAATGGTGAGTTAAATCAAATTGTATTTTTGCTGGTTATGTCATGAGTAAAATTTGTGTCCATGGTGGATCACTCATAGTGGAGTCAAAAGGTCCATCGAACCTCTAATGCGTCCTCTTATAAATAAATGATCAGACACCAAATAAGGCCTGATGCGCTCACACAGCAATGAGGGATACTGGCACAGGATGAACACCACATCATCTTGGTCTATGTGGATGATGCCCTCAGTCACTTATGTGATGCCCAGGCTTCACTTCCACCCCTGATTGAGACCCTGGAGGACTTTGGGCCCTCTTGGGTCTCCAGGTGAATTGGGCTAAGTTGTGCCTCTTTCCCCAGTCTCTGAGTGCTTATGCAATTTCATGAGATCATGGACACAGACAGGATAATAGAGGGGAGTTTCTTACTGTACCATGCTGTACTGCATGCAGTCATTATGGAGTGGGGGTTAGGAAGAGCTGAATCTCCATGGTGGCTGATGTTGTATGTCATGCTATCTATTTGTGGTACACAGAAAGTTCCCATACACAATGACAGAGGCAGATCTTATATTGATTCCCAAGCCTATGAACATTCCAAGAGATTTCATATCATAGGCCAGTGGTTCCCAATCTGTGCGCCGCGGCTCGCTGGTGCGCCAGGGGCGCCGCACACAGTTTGGGAACCACTGAGCTATTTATAGCCCTTGGGCCAGTTCGTACAAAATAAAACTAATCCGTTGTAGCAGCTCTTTTTTAATTTTGTCCTTGAGCGCCCTCTGGTGGTTAAACACAACTAAAGGGATTCTACATTTCACAATATTTAAACAGTTATGTTATAACTACATAAAAATGAGACCTGCCCATTTTACTAGGGTTACCGTCAACCAATATTTTCCCCTTACTAAAAAACCCTATGCATGCTGTAATTAAACTACTGTTACATTTTTATTTTTTACAGTTATATATAGAATTACAATACCTTCATTGGCGTCATCCCAATTCTTTTCAGGGAGAAAAATGGATGTACTACCTAGGCCAGGCTTACATCCCCCACCCGCCAACAAAAAGTAACATAATGGGGAGCCGCAGCCAGTGGCCAATAGATCAAGGGAGCCGTGGGTCGAAAATGTTTGGGAACCACTGTCATAGGCTAATCACCCTACTTAATGGAGATACAAACGTCCTCTTCAGTGTTCTTGCCACGTATACCAAACACATGAGATTATACGAAGGACATCCCACATAACAGAAGAAAACACCCAGGTGGGGATCCCGGTGGTTCTGGTAGACAGTGGATGCTAAAAGAAAACATTTGATAAGGTGAGCTTGGAAGACCTGAGTATCTGTAACTTTGCTAACTACGCTGCATTCAGATCAAGCATGCTGTTAAATAGATCCAGGACTATGAGTATACAGGTTGAGCAGGGTACAAAAAACAGCTGCCCTCTGTTTTGTCTTCCCTTTTCCTCTCTACAGAGCACCTAGCAGCACATATAAGTTCCAACCCAAATGTCCATGGCATAATGTTTGGAGGAAGCCAACCTAAAATAATTCTCTTTGCTGGATGGTCCTATGACCGTAACAGATCAACAAGTTTCATTCAAAGCCCAATTCGATTAATATGATGGTTTTAAATGTATTACTAAGTTTGGGATTAACATCAAATGAGATTCATAAAGTAACATTGAAGATGGATCAGGTCATAGAGTTGCAAATGCCCTTCCCATTCGCCTAGGCCAAATGCCCAATCAGAATAAATGTAAATGAGTATCAATGAACCTTCTTTAAAAACACCATTAAAAAAGACCAGGCCAAATTTAGAAGCCCAATCTAATAGGGTGCCAACAAGTGAAAAGAGTCGCAGATTTACCTTACATTTTCTATGCGGTGACAGGCCATGTTTTCTGCTTCTTCTCTATTTCTGGACAGATCACTACTTGGTTCTCTTTTCCATCAAGCTTTCTACAAAATACTCTTGAACTACTGTTCATAGCGGTGCATTCTGAGGTGAACTGACTGGACCATTCAGGCTGGCCTGTTTCTACTGGAGGAGGGTTATGGCTGATTTGAATATGAGTGACCTCTGTCAGAAGTGTGATGGAAAATTAATGTTTGCTGCCACACCATACTACCACTGTTTAAGTCACACTTCGATGACAAACCCAGCTTTTCAACATGAATCAATCGCTGGCAGATTTTAATTCAGGAATGCACCATGGGTCATATGTACAAACACTTTTTCCCATAGACACAGAATGGGTAAAAACCTTTGCTACATCTGGCCCCATGTTCTTACCCCCGTAAGACCTGCTTAGAGAAAAGTCTGCTGTCCACACAATTCAATGTTTGCTAAATATCTTACCCAAGCCCAATTATTAACTGCGTTGGTATAGGAAAGCTTCTACATAGCTCTGGAGAGTGTGCTTTCGTGCCCTTTGTTTACCTCCTGACAAGTCATTAGAAAGTTGATGTAGGTTTTTTGATTTCTACCTCAGTAAACATGCCAACTACACATGTCCACTGAGGGGCTCTCTATTTACAAGAACTGTGAACCACCCAAAGCTTTGCTCTGACGTTAAGGGTTATCAAAAGTGCACCCCACTTTTACAGAGACCGACTACTGTCCTTTCTGTACAGTCTGTGGCAACAGCATTAATCCATTGTTTTAGGGGAACCTGTACCCCTTGGGAGGGGTTACCTGTAGCTGCCTCCTGGTAAAGTCTGTGCAGTCTCCAAGATCTGGGCTCTTTTTGTCTCTGTCATGTCTGGTGTACATGTGTTGAAAACAAGTGTGTTCACTGTGTGAGGATGAATTAGTCGTCCATCATGTTTAATGTAAACTGAACTGATGTGTGTTCTCTTCTAGCTCCCCTGTGCCCTTCCCTAGTCCTTGCAGGAACTTGGTGGGCTGGAGAAGGAACCAGACCTTATCTACCTTATCTATGTTTTCCGCTGGATGATGGTCAGGGCCTCTTGGCTTGTAGTTAATTAACATTCTTTATTGGGCATAGCACAGACAGGTGCCAAGCAAGATGAAGCAAAGCATCAGGTTCTTCTCATGCACTGATCACATGGTGAACATGTAGGGCGATTGTAGGGGCACCTAGACCTCAAACATATAAAACCTCTGATTGTATCAACCTGTTCATTATGGAGTAATAAAAGACTGGCCTCATTGGTCAGTGGGTTGTTTAATGCTGGGCTCATTTTCACACAGCAGTAACACACCAGGGTGTTGAAGCAAGAAGAGATCCAGGAGTGGAATCCAGAAGTTGGGTTGCCATTCTCTCATCCCCAGACCTAGGAACAGGGTCTAGGCTTGAGAAGATATCTCTGTGATAGATTGCCTGTGGAAATGAATTTACCAGTACGGTGGAAGGAGCAGGGTTTCAGCTCCCCAGGAAGAAAGAATATGCAGCATACCAATGCACACTGAGCTATCTGTAAGGATCATGAAGGTCAACTTGTTCGAAGCACAAGGAGACTCCGTTCAGCTGCTCAAGAAAAGGAAACCTGCAGCACATCAACAATGGGGAGGCAGCAGAATCTCCTTACTGTCCTTTTGCTGAGACTGATTTACCCAACACTACCCCTGTTCCGTGGGAGCCTGTTGGTGCTTCCAGTTACCATGCGTAGCTAAGAAAGAGTACCATGTTGAAGATCTTACCATTTGAACCCTTGACCATTGCCACAGGACTTGCATAGTCTGCAACTTTGTCTTTGCATATTCTGCACTAGTAGCAAGCAGCACTGGTCCTGTGAGTGCCATGGCATTTCTCACAGGGTATAGGTGTCTTTCTTTTTTCCATCCCTTGCCATAAGGCATTTCCTGACAGTAATGAACAGAAAAAGATGTTAGACTTCCCACCCTAAAGAACATTTCCTCCCCTGTGTAGAGCTCCTGTGTCCACCCAAGAGGTGTGGCTAGGGAAATTAGCACCCCCCTCCTCTATGGTCACTCAAAACAAGCTGTGAGGGCAGCTCCTCTCCCACTGAGACCAGCACCTAACTGACCAGAGGAAGAAAGATGGGGCAGGCCCAGCTGTTAGCCTGTGACAGGATAGGCCTCGTTGAAGTTAATTATGTTCTTAGGCACAACCCAGATAGTCATCCTATCTGAGGAACAGAACAATTCCACACACTCATGGCCTGTGTCTCGGATGTGGGAGCAAGTTCATAAATCACGTAGCCTATTCAGCCTCTGGTTGACAATTGGGAGCTTGTGAAAAACAATTTTCTAGAAGCTTTAGGCAGAGAAGAGAGGACCTTCTAAAAGTAACCTTTTAAAATATTAATTGCAAATCCGACTTTGCCAGTGATTTGGGCCTGTGATACATATTATTAAAAAGTTCAAAAATGAACTTTGTAGCTGATTGCTACTCAGGGATAACATTATTACATTTAATTCTGTATCCCAATACTTTTCTACGGAACAGCTAGCCATGCTACAGTTAAAATAGCTTTTGGGGTTTTGTCACTATAAGGATATGTTTACCATTGCATTTTTACATGTCCTACTTTGGAATACCGTGCACCCTCCCTTATTGTCATAAAGGCTTACTTAGAGGTCACCTAATGACATTTAAGTTTAGGCCTGTCAAAAGTGGCTATTTTGGCAGGTCGAACTTTCAGTTTCAAAACTGTACCGACAGGCTACAGGAGTAGGCCTGCAGTCATGTTCACCTGGTCACTGTAGTGGGTGGCACAATGGGTGCTGCAATTCACTAGTGACATTTATCTTGTGGGGCCTGGATGCACTTTGTACCCTATACTAGGCACGTACAGGTGAGTTAAATATGCCGTTTAGGAATATAGCCAAGTTTGATATTTTTTGGGAAGTGAGAGCACATGCACTGTTACCTGATTAGCAGAGCCCCAGTGCACTAAGTAAAAAATAAAACAGTAGCATCAGTTCACAAAAATGGGGTGATCATGCAAAAAGAGGATTTTTCCTACAGTTCACGCTCATTGTGGTTGCGGCAGTAAAAGGGTCGTGAGTCACAGTGCAAAGGACCTTGGCCATGCCAGAGCCTCAGCAGATAATACGTGACTTAGTCACTGCAGCATAGATAGACGTGTGGGAGCTGGCCAGGGTGCAATCCGGTGATCAGATCAGAACTGAGCTTGGAACATCCTATGGCAGTGCTATGTACAGCAGCCAGATCAGTATGTTCAGGCACTCAAACATGCTTCCTAAATGCCCGGCCTCATAAAGATGAATGTGTGTAAACTGAAGTTGTGCTATTATTGAGGCCCAGATTCCCAGAGTGAGGCTTTTCAAAACCATAAAGAGGGGCAGGAGAAAATGGCCATTGTTCTGTAGTTGCCAGGGGCTAGTGGGCTGACAGCTCTATCTAAGTGGCGTGGCAGTGGCTACTATTGTATTGGTCGGATTTGTTTTCCAGATGAGCTGAGGCATTCTGGGCATTTTCAAAAGATTGGGGATTCACACCTGTATTCAGGCCTCAGTGCCTTTCATTGAATACAGTGTTGTCTACCTCCCGTTCCCGCAGTAAGTTTGCACCCAGCCGACTGGAAACCCAGGTAGCAATAGCAGCCGTGTCACATAGAGCAGGTTCCTGCTTGTGAGCGGCTGATTAGAGGTGAGCAAGAAAGCAAATCAATAGAGAAATCTGAGCCAAAGGTTTGGCTTTGCCAGGGCATGAGCTGAGTGAAGCCATCCATTTGGCTTGCCAAAATTCCACAACAAATATCATGCAAAATAAAATAAAGACCACGTTTAAAAAGTGTATTTGTTTTACTCTTGCAACCCTTTCATTTACTACATTAGATTATATCATAATATTTATTAGAGGTGATTTTTCTTTGTTATTTATTAATGAAAAATAAAGGTACCCCATGCAAATTGATGGTGTTCCGTACACGACTGTTGCGACCTGATTCATATCCTCTGCAATTGCAGTCTGTTGACACCACACTGAGAGAGATTTTACCAGTCAAAATCCCTTGTCTCATCCCCTGATTCTCACACATGGCCTCTCCAGAACTTGCCCGCCTTCAGGGGCGCTCACGACGGTGAAAATCTGCTTTCTCCTTCACTGGTGCTCACCCACCCCCTTCCCATGACGAGTGGCTCTCAACAATGTACCAGAGGCCACCTATGAGCGGGTCATCTTCAATCTGCAAGACAAGACAGAGACCTTCCTCCTCTGCAGGGCACCTTTTCTCCGGGAGGGTACCCACTAGCTCCCAGTTAATTACGCCCTTGGCTCCCTAAGGGGAGGCCAGATGCTACACTACGCTGCCTCTGTTCTTGGGACCCAGTCCTGGTCATGTCCCTCGAGGGTGCTCACCCACTTCCTACTCTCCAATTTCGCTTTTTCCACTCTACCCTTCCCTCTGCCTTTTATTTCTCTATTCCCTCCCCTCTTACCCCACTCATTCTCCTCCACTCCCCCGGACCTGTGTGTGAGTGTGGGCCCCCTGTTTGTTTTCCTCTCTCTCCATCCTATGTTATATCCTGTTTTTCTCACGGCTCCCCTTAACCCGACGACTGTCATGTGCACAGATGTGGACCCATGCGCCATCCTTGGTACTACACTTCCTTGACCTCCGAGGGCACCTCCACATGCTATGTATCATCTAGTGCTATTTTTAATTTTGCAGTGTACTTTGTACTGTATCATTGCTTCTTGTATCAGGTCTAATGTTCCCTGTCCCATTCATATATCCCCTCTTTTGTTTTGATCTCTTAGTAAAGAATTGTGAAACTAAAAAAGAAAAAGAAAGGTAATGCTAATCTTGTCTTGTTTATTTTGTTGTACTTTGAACTGCAACAGCACCGACAGGTACAACATTACAGAGCCTTATGAATTGTTTGAAACTGTAACACATCATTAGCATTGATATCATTTGAGAAAGCGATTTGTAATGAGGCAAAATGTGGTAAACTTTGAATGCTGTCTTTTCAGGATAACGTCCTGTGATGTCACTTCTGTAATGTCACTTTCTTTGATGTCATCAGGTCATCTGATGTTACTTACTGTGTTGTCATCAGTTCTGTACTTAATGAAAATAATTTCTAAAAGAAAAAGCTCTGTGGATATATATAAATAGGGTGTACACAAGTACATGTTCACATGTATTTATATAAACATATGCACTGTGCATATATGCATACACAAACAGCCTGGCAACGTACTCTTGCACAAACACTGTGCAACAATATACATATGCATACATATGCATTTCACATGTGTACAACTGGCCCTGCGTTGTGTCTTCAGGAGTATGTTGGTGCGATTGGTTATGGAAAGAGTGTTGATGAGCTGTGGATGGTTGCTGTTGAATCTGAGCGATAACAATTGTGACTGGGGGAAAGAGTGGCGTATTCCCTTTAGAGGGATGTGAGTATGAGTAAGATAGCATGGTTAAGTGAATATATGTGCTATAACTCATGTTGTGTTGATTCTGGAAGTCTAGGCACACATATAAGATGTCACAGGGTAGATGTTTGTGGGGTCCCAAAAACATACAAATCTGAGTGATTCAAGTAGTATGACTCAACAGAGAAAATGTGTTAATACCATTAGTATTTTTGTTTACTTGCGTAATGTGTGATGTATCTAGACAAAGTCACCAAATGTTTGCTCCCATAATAAGAACACGAAGAGCTAACAATAGGCACCTTCTCCAAGGGGACATCAAAGTTTGAAAAATATCATTCAAGACAATCCTGTTGATAGAATAGATTTGTAAACACACTTCAGGATAGATGATGGGCGAGGTAGAAGTGGTTGTAGGTCACCTCAGCAGTAGACGTAAGCAAAAAGCTGTAGATATAAGAATCACATACTTTCATGAGTTTTGAACATTGTTCCAACAACCTAAAGTATACATTCTCACTAAAATGACCTACTGAATGATCTCTATGCAACAATTTATTACCTAATTTCTTCTTTCATCAACTACATTCTGGTTAATATGTATTTTCGGTGAGGCTTGCTCAACTGAAGTGTTAAAGCCTGTATAAGTTTGCAGCCAGCAATTTTTCTCATCGTCAGACATTTGTCTTCTACAAAAATACTAAAATGAATTTTAAAACAATCTAACCACTACATTTCCAGTACAACAATCAATAAAATCCAAAAATATCATAATTCAAATATCAGTCTCAATCCATATATTCCATTCAAATATCAGTCGCAAGTTATGTCATTTTAGGAAAGAAATGCTACTGCTTTCAACTGGATACCTAAGGATACTGTAATCTTCGACTGGATAACTAGGGTGCGAAACAAAACCGATTCCAGTTTGAAAATTAGTTCAGGATGTTTATTTTAGCTTTTAATCAGTTTATGTTCATGGAGGTTCATCAAAAGTGAATTGACAGACTGTCAAATCATTGATTTCTTTATCTGACTGTTCTGATTGCCGGACATCAACTAGATATGACAAGTCAGAAGATTCATACTTTCTATTATGCACTCTTAATCTCTTTGAACTTTTGACCTTTGGTTATCCACCATTACTGTCACTCTGTTCTACCTGATCTGTTTCTTCTTCTTCAAATGTCCCAGGTTTTCACACTCTTTTCAATATTCTTTTCCTTTTTCCTGCACTTTTTGGCCACTCTTCGGGATACAATCTCCCACTTGAAATGGTTACGATCAGTTCATATTCACGGTGCTCACGTCCATGTTAGTCCTGGCTCCTTCAAATACATCTGTAAAAAAATTATTGTCCAGAGGTTTTAATTTTTGATTTGTGTTTTTGTGCCATTAGAGAAGTAATTTAGATTAGGTAGATGATTTTTTCTGGACAACATTTTTTAAAATGTAGGATGTGTTGCAGTGATGATGCAATATTTTAGGAACCATGAGACCTAAATACTTCATTATGGTGTCAAAACATAGGTTTTGGGGGTCAAGAGGTTTTATAAAGACAGAAAATAACTCCTCAGAGTAACTCTTCCGTCATTTTCCAAAATGGTGGCTCTACAATGATGTGTTAATTAGGCATCATATTGGTAATTTATTTTAATATTGTTTTTGGTTCAAATTTGTAAACATGAGCGAAACAGGTGGTAGCAGAAGATCTTTACGTCCTGACAGAGTTCTGTTAACTACAAAATCTGAGGACTCCTTCAACAAAGAAAAATGTGTCATATGCAAAACTAATCAGTAAATAAAGCTAACACCAACTGCGGCTGGACAGAGAAGAGTTTGAGATGATGCAGAAATGCAGCATGACGAAGTTCACAAAAGATTGAAACTGGTGAGTGAAGAGGATCAAATATTTTATCACTGTAGCAACAAGTGCTACAAGTCATATACAATGGAAAAATGGCTGGAAAAAATTGTCAAAAGATAGCAGAAACCAGTGAATCACAACAAGAACCTGAACCTTCTGAGAAAGCGACGATAACCGAATCCAATGTCCATCCACTTAGAAGATCGATGGCTACCCCTCATCTACCTCCAACAACTGATCAGAAAGCTGACGGATCTTCAATGTGTTATCTGTGGTTTAGTCAGAACAAGGGCCAAGGGGATTGACAAAAGAACATAGTACAGAGTATGTTAGTCTCAAAGGGAAAACACATTTTTATCTGCAGCTAGTTTCTCCAAGATGAGGTTTTCAGCTGAGTAGCTGATCTAAACAGCAAGGTGAATGTATTTGCAGCAGAGTTGTATGCCCACCTGAACTGCATGTGTGCATACATTTGAAAATATGATGAGCTCCCAGCAGCAACAGAGCCGCCAGCCCTCAGTTAAATTTGCACTCTTTGAAAAAGCAAATTAAGTTTTCAAGCCACTCTTGGGTGCTGGCTACGGGCTCACACTCAGTGAGATCAGAGAACTAATGGTCAACATTGATGAAGCTGTATTGATCCATAATAATGAAATTAAGATTTTTCTGGTGAGAATGTACAATGACAGAACTCATTTTTGCCAGTCTAACAAAAATAATGAGCCACTTATGGTGTTCACAGCTGATTTGACTCCTGAAGTTCTTCCTGTCAAAATAAGATCACAAGTTGCAGTAAAATCAGCAGGAACCATTTTAAGAAACGTCCTGAAAGATTTAGATTTTAGACTGAATGACAAATTCTTTGATACCCCGGAGCTCTGCAAATCATTGGAGTCAACAAGAATGGCTGATGTTGTCTTAACTTTTTTCCCATCATTGTTTAATATCAGCAAAGCAAAACTTTTACAAACTAAAGTTCTTGAGTTCAGAACAGAAGCCGACAACATTGATGATGGCTTTGAAGATATAAGCGAAGAAGTGTAAGATAATCCCATGAACTGACAGGCTTCTGCTGTGCAAATGTGCTGTCTATTCAAATCATGTTTTATGAATTACATCACGACAAGAAGAAACTCTTCTACACATGATCTGTGACAAGTGCAAAAGTAGAGAACTAATCACTTCAATGAATAGGATTTGTGTATCAACAAGTTATAATGACATAGTACGGAGCAGGAACTTGTTAGCAGCTCATGCTGTAAAACTTGTGAATCCACCAGCACATCATTTCTAAGTCTCTTTACCAGGAAAGGATTTACAATAGCTGCTCTTGATAATTTTGATTTTAAAGACAGCTCCTTTTTGTCTGTAACATCCAGCACCCATGACACTGCCATGTTGCTTTTTCAAGATTGTTCCAACGAAGTAGCTACTGGAAAACAAGCTTTGTCAGCTGGAGGGCATAAACAAAGGAAGCTCCAAACTTATAACCCAGCTGCCATGCCAACGGGTGCAAAATCACTACAAGCAATCAACACATCCCAGTATACCAGAAAGTTTCAAAGTAGCTGAAGAAGTGGATCTTCTTGTACCTGATGCTGCGGTCCACATAGCTGGATTAACTGAATTTATTATATTGCTTATTCAGTGTAGACTGAAGGATAAAGAAAAACCAGTGTCTCCCTGAGGAGGAATTCATGCTCTGAATTCCATCCCACTGAAGAAGGTTGGGTTTTTCCAGTAATACCACCTCCAGTCATAGACTATGCAACAGTATACACAGCTCTAAAAAAAATTACAAATGTGTGTGCTCAGCTTGAAGACCAGCCTATCCTGCCAGTTTTCTGTAATGTAGCTGACATTTTTATGAGCAATCCAGTAAATCTGATGACCTTCATCCAACAATGGGCATTTTCCACATGACAAAAGTTGAGTTGCAGTGTGTAGGAAGTTATCTCAGTGGATGTGACATAGACAATGCACTTATTCAGGCTGAATTCTTTGGAAGAAAAACTGTTCAGTCAGTATTGAGCAGAACTCATTATGTTTGTTCGTTGCAAGGTATGTTCATCATATCTGAGGCTATAGAAACATTGTGTTGGAATGCTTTCTGGAACAAGAATGTCAAATTAGATTTGGAATATCTCATCTCAGAAGTAAACAAGGCACATGGTGCACTTCATTTAAAAGACATAATGCAAAGCCAGACAATGTTCAATCCACTCAGTTCAAAATCAGAAAACCTGAAAATGAGGTTTGTAGAGTTTGTCAAAGAATGTAAAACAAAATCAGAACTTTGCAAGTACTGGGCAAATGTTTTACACATGATAGTTCTAGTGAAAAACTTGGTACAGGCTGATCGGGAAGGTGATTTGGAGCTCCACGTGAAGACTGTGGAGTAATTGATTACTGTAGTTCATGAATTTGATTGCATAAACTATGCTGAGATGTGGTTACTGGTATTGGGAAGGAGTGAAGAAGCCAAAGTTGGAAAAACCATACCTCTACAGAAAATTCATCCAAAGACATTTTGTGGTGAAAGACAGAGAGGGAAGGTTCAATGCTGTCGCTCCAGATATGAAACTGGAACAGCCAATCCAGAGATCACTGGAAAGCTCCAAAGGAATTGTTGGCCAGACATGTAAAAGTGAATATGTTGCTCAATGGCAGCTAGTTTACCATGAATCTGTTTCTATTTGCAATGTTTTCAGAGTGATGACAAATTCAAAATTAATGCACCAGCATGAAACTGTTCCTCATCAGGAACTTGTGGGGAACATTTTAATAGACATGTTGCCAGCCTTCTTCATTCCATGCAGCAGCAAGTGAACCCCTTTGAAATGACTGAGCCTGTGCGATTACACATCTTCGTGATCAAACAATATGTGGATAAAAATATAAAGACACGTCTACTAGACGTACTGGAACATGGATCTAAGCTATCTGCAGAACTGAAGCAGGAGAGATTTGTATTGAAAGAGAAAAAGCTGTTTGACATTATCACCAAATCTAAACTTTAATGCTTTAATTGCCACAGTGAGAGTTTTGTAAAACCAGCAACTACAAAACAGGTTACAAAAAAACAAATTTCGCAAGCACATAGAGAGATGGATGCAGCAAAAGAAAGGGGAGAATTTAGCAAGGAAATTCTGTCACATAATCTTCTTCCAGCAAACACACTATTTGATGGAAATGCTGAAACTAAACCGTGAAGCACAAACTCGTCCAAGAGTTTGAAAAAAAACTTTCACCGGAAAAATTTCAATTAAAAAAGGTGTCCTCTTTGAATACTGCTGTTGTTTTGCACCATATGTCACAATTGCAAATGGTCAAGATTTCATCCATGCAAAACTGAGGAGAAGTCATTCAGACTATTCTACAGATATCAAAGTCAAGGAGCACCTTGCAAAAACTGCACATTGTCTTTGACAGTTACCTTGAACTATCTGTCAAAGAATGTGAAAGAATCAGACACATGTCTACAAGTGGAACAATTGAAGTAACTTGCATCAAAATTTGACACCTATACCTGTGAAACTTGATACATTCTGGTCATCAACATCAAACAATATGAACTTTAAGATGATAACGCACCAAAACATTGCTGGTGCTTCAGTGAACACTGAATTTCCAATTATTTCAAGTGGAATGGTTGTCAATGAGGAGTTGGTGCCTGCAGAGATATATTCAAAAAGTACAGGCCATATTGTTCAAGAACTTAACAGCAAATTGGGGGAAGCTGACCTTCTTGTTGTGCTACATTGGGCTGTTTGAAATGGTTCCAATCAAGTCATTGTACGGTCAAATGACATAGTTGTTACTATTGTGCTACTTAGATTTGTTGCAATGCTCATAAGTCAAGGATTGTCAGAGTTATGGATACGTTATGAAACAGGCAAGAAAAGACACAAACCCACTTCATCTTCTGTACAAGAAACTTGACCCAGAGATGCCGAGTGTTCTTATCAAGGCACATATTCTTACAGGTGATTACACCATGAGCAAAATTGGAACACATCTTGGAGCTTTAACTGTTGAACCTGTGAAGTTTCTAAAAGGATTTGCTGAGACAGAAGAAGAATGTGACTTTAAAAACGTAAAACAATACAGTGTGTGTGTGTGACAAACGAGTTCTGACTGTCACACATTTGACGATTGATACAGTGAGTTCAAGAGATCAGTCCTGCTAAATGGCCTTGAACCGACATCATATTCTGTTTGTGGATACATTAAAAGAGTGTTCTACTTGATCAGAAGATGTGTAAATGTTTTGGATCATGCATATGTAGAGAAAAATTGGTGTGAATTTGATTGGGAAGATATTGATTGGGTCCTAAAGCCTACACAATTTCTAAAGCCTCCACCCTCAGAACTTACCCATACATGTGCTTCAAAAAGATGTCCCTGTCAATATGCTCTTCTCAAATGTTCAACATTCTACAGATGTGCCACGAGCAATTACTGAAACAAATAAATAAAGTGAACTATGAAAATGTGTCTAAAACAGGAGTAATAAACATTATTTATTTCATATTCAGATCTTAAACAGTGTTTGGTGTTTACATAAAAGGATTAAAAACATCATTATTTGTTTCATTTCTATATATGTCTCTTCTTCGTCTACCATTGCCATCATTTTGGAAAATGTCAGAAGGGTTGCTCTGAGGAGTTATTTTATGTCTGTATGGGCCAGATGTATCAAAAAACGATTTGTGTTTCTTAAATAGCGAATTTTAAGAAATTGCTAATTAAGAAATGCAAAATGGTATGTATGATTTTTGCGATTCGGTAATAGCGATTTCTTAAAATTCACAAATGCTATTACCGAATCGCAAATAGAGAATCTGACCCCATTCACAACTGTGGGCCTGTAGGCCCATAGTTGCAAATGTTTTTGCATTTCCCAAATTGCGAATTCCAGTTAGGAATTCACAAATTAGGAAATGCAAATCCCAGAGTGCTGGGGGCCTAAGGCCCTCTCTGCTGCCTTAGGGCCATGTGTGCGCTACATCTCCATTTTAAAAATGCATTTATAATGCATTTTTCAAATTTGCACATGGTTACCACCAAACTTGAGTTTGTGGTAAATGCATTTCCTAAATGTCCAATCACAGGAAATGCTTGATACATGTGCTTTGGAAATCGCAAATAGGAATTCTCTATTTAAGATTTCCAAATTTAGAGAATCGCAATTTGCGATTCTCTAAATGGGGTCGCAATTTTAAGGAATCGCTGTTTTTGCGAAAGGCAGCCAAATTTTGCGATTCACAACGTTTGCGAATGCAAAATCACTTGATACATCTGGCCCTATAAGCCTATTTGATCCCCAAAGCCTATATCTTGACACCTAAATGAAGTATATAGGTCTCAAGGTTCCTGAAATATTACATCATCTTTGTAACACGTCTGTCATTTAAAAAAATGTAATCCAGAAAAATTTGGCCCAGTTCAGCAATGTCTACCTAAGCTAAATTACTTGTCTATTGATCCAAAAACACAAATCAAAAATGAAAATATCTGAGTAACAATTTTTTTACTGAGGTATATCAGGGGGCCAGGATTATGTGTGACACGTGAATCCACCCAGGTATTCTGCCATATTTCACAGCAATGTTGGTCACAAGGATTACTTGGTGTGGGCTCTTCCATTGAGGCTCCCACAGGACTTGCAAATGTGCTTTTTCACCAATTTTGAGTCTCCAGGATTGAGGTTATAGCACTGCTTCCTTCCAAGGCTGCAGTGATAAGTTGACCTAACAAGACATAGAATGCACAACATCAGTTAGTCCCTTGCAGGACTCGAGAACAATATTATTTGTAATATTTACTAGCGCATCTACAGGAACAGATGAAATTCTCATAGGTCTTCACATCATTAATTCTGGAACGAGAGTCTTGTTCTTTTCTTTGGAGTACTTTTGACACTCATCAAGACAAGAAAGAGTGCATCAGGCCAGAACTAGAGGCACACACCTTTGCAATTCAGATTTCAAGATACTATAGACTTGCTCAACAACTCTGATGCTTCTGGCCTGTAACTGCAATGGAATTTCTGATTATTTTCTGAGCTCTCAAATATTATTCTTAAAATGTGTTCCTTTGTGTAGTTCTACAGAAACTGACATACCAAACCCTGGGATCAACTCCATCAGTAATAATTTGGTGAAACCTAATTTATTACTGCTAATTCACGAAAATTGTGCCTATTCTCCAAGGTCACAGGTTGTACCCAGCAGTTATGTAGGTAATGCAAATTGGTGCCTTTTTGTTGATTAACTAGATGTTTAACAAGATATAAACCTGGTCTTTTTTATTTTGGAGGAATAACCAGCTGTAATGTTCTTAATGGAGACTTGGCTTGTAGGAAGACTCATAATGCCCTTAGTAAATGTAAATGCAGGAAGGAAATTAAAAAGTATCACTGTGCTATGGGAAGAACATAGGCAACTTTTCTTTGCTCAAAAACATTGACAAGGATGCCAACTAAGTGAAAGAAGTATTTACAATAGTGAAGTTTATGACCAATCAAGCCACAAAAAGTCCATTAGTGATGCCTCCTGCAGCCTGCTGCAATGACTTAGTCAGATTTTTTTCCAGGAAAATGTCAGATAGCTATGCACGTTTTGATGGTCATTGAATTGTAACTGGTTATGCATCTTTTGCTGGTCAAGGAATTGAATCCCCACCGAGTGAAATTTCCAGTCAAACTAAAGGTATCAAATAAATTATTTCTGTTTTCCTCCCTATTGAAGGTGAAGACATGGCGGCCCTCACTAACAGGGTCAAATCAGGTTCTCCTCTTGACCCTATATCACCCATCCTTAACCAGACTGTTGCGATTATTCTGTACCAAAGGACTTCTCGAAGTGCTCCCTTTCCAGTGAATTAATGCCTAAGAAGTGGAAACATGCTATAAAAAACCTCCGCTAAAAAAATCTTTGGATCCACCACAGTTTGAAAATTAAAGACCAATCCCATTTCTTTCTTTCACTGGGAGAGCTCTAGAGAAGCATGTCAACAATCAGCTGTCTGAACTTCTGGTGGAGAACAGCCACTTTCATCTTTCTCAGATGGATTTTTTCTGGGCCACAGCACTTAGTCGGTGGTCCTGCTGTGGCTGAGAGCCTCAAATGTACATTGGATTGACCGCAGCCTTCATCCTGTTAGATCTTAGAGCCGCTTTTCAAATAGTTTCCCATACGATTCTGCTTGAGAGGCTATGCAACTTTGGAGTGACACAGTTGGCTTGGAATCGTTTGCTTCCTTCCTTCAGGACTGGAGTTTCTAGATCTGAGATGAGCCCTTCTACTTAGACTCCATGTCTTTGAAGTGGGGGGTCTCTCAGGGATCCTCTCTGAGTCCTCCCTTGTTCAATGTATATGTCCGTCCCTTAGCCGATATTGTTCAGTTCTTCAGTCTTACCTTGGTATTCTATACAATTGATACCCTGCTGTCCATTTTCCTATCTCCAGAACAGCATTCCAAAGCAGCTCAGTTAAAGACAGTCCTTATAGCAGTTGCCAAGATGATGGTCAATTATTGTTAAAAACTCAGTGGTGGAAAAACGGAGGTTATAATACTATGTAACATTCCAATTTGGTGGATTCCTGAGTGCTGACCAGACAGCCTGGGCCTCAGCCTCAGCCTGAATGGGTCATCAAAAATATAGGAATCTGGTTTGACGACAAGCTGTCATTTGAAGCTTAGGTGAAGCAACTGGTGGCAGGTTGTGTTAGCATTGTACTATGGTTCACTAAAGGTTCTGTACATTTTTCCATGCTCCTCCTAAAGAACTATAGTACAGGCCCTGATTATATCTCATCTTGTACTCTGGAAATGTACTATATCTGGGTCTCTCTCAGTCGGCACTAAGAAGACTGTTTAAATGGCAGCAGTTTATCTTTTGCTGAGGTTGCCTACGCATCAGTCTGTATCTACCTCTCTGGTAAAACTTTGCTGGCTTCCTGATACAAAGGGATCAAATTCAAAGCCTTACATTTTTACTTTCCTAGCCTTTAACAACAAGGGCCTGAGTCTGTTACATCATCTGGTCAAACCTTATACTCCTGCAAGACCTCGTAGATCCTCGGCTTCCTACTCAGCAGTAATTCCCAGAGTGCATGAAAGCAGAAGTGGTGGCAGTTTCTTCACCCTTCTTGCTTCTAAATTAAGGAACTCTCTTCCATCTACTGTCCATAATTCCCCTGATTAATGCATTTTTATGAAATCCTTTAAGAGTTTTGAGCATTTATGCTAAGATCTTGTCTGGCTTCTCTCTTTCTTAGCATGGGAAACCACTCTATGGGTAGACATGTGCTTTACAAGAATAGAACAGAATAGAATAGACAGTGAGAGTATCACCCCTTCTAGCTGGGTGTACCTCGACCCATCAGAAAAAAAGGGAGACTACCACTAAGATATCCTTTGTCTTAATTTGTTGCTATGCATTCTCTCCATGGTTACCAGTTCCCTGCTGCTCAGCCAGTGTGAGTGTGATGTAATAGAATGTCGATGAGTGCCTGGTTGGGAGGAATGTCAGTTGGAGAGGCTTAGTAGCAAGGATGCTGCTCCTGGTGGGGCATTTACATAGACATTTACCATCTTACTTATTAACTCTAACTAAGACTTTATTCTTTAAAACAAATCATCATAAAACCTATGTTACCTGCCTATTGAGGATCTATGTTTGATTGCAACACTTTAGCCCAATACTGACAAGCACCTAAACAAAATACAACCACAAATTACTAAAGGGGCCATCAGACTTCCCTATGTGACTCATGGTCATGACTATCCTTTTGCCGTCATTTAGCTACTGGCATGTAATGCATTCCTTACTAAAACTCTCAGCCATGGACCTAAAATGGGTGTTAATTCAGTATTATTTGAATGTGCAAATCATCTTCCCCCCCCACCCAATATGGGTAGGACCATGGAAGTTTTGTGCCACTACAGGTAATAGAGAATCAGGTAGCACTGGCCTGTCATCATTTGAAACTCACGTGTCACTGTTATGTTATGTTTGGAACATCCTGCGCCTGCCCACTTCTCTTTCTCATTATCAGAGGCTTCATGTTGGATTTCCCTGAGCACATTGGGCGTTTGCACTGTTGTTAACAGCTTGCTTGCTACATGGTCACTTTCAGTTTTGCATCATTCACCTTGAGCTGGACTCGAGCACAATATTTTGCCACTTGATATTCGTATCAATTGCCTACTGGGACTAAGTTGTCATCACTGTTGTGTGCCATGCATTTCACAACAGATATTTCTCTAGGTAACTGCAGTGCTTCAAGGAGATTTAGAATGTACTCTCCATTCCGGATAGGGGAACCAGAGGATGTGACTGTGACTATAACTGGACAAAATCATGGGTGTGCCAAACCCATACTGGCTGTCAGTATAGATGGTAACACTCAAATCATCGGCTACATAGCGCGCACTGGTCAAGGTGATCAATTCGGGTACTTGTGCTAAGGTTACATTGCCCAAGTAGAATGCTTCCACAATACCAGATGTGGTCACCACTGCATATGCTGCTCTCAAACAGGATCCATCTATGAATATTGTAGAATTGAGTGGTTTCAGGTGAGGCATAGCTGGCAAAGATGGTGGACACAAGTTTGAGGACTCCTATTCAAAGCCACATAATCCGACAACACCCATCAACACCACTACATCTTTGTTGATCCCACAGATAGAGCTGTTGCTGCTGGACTGCCTTGGGGTCTGATTGAGTGAAGGCACAACAGGTGGTGCAGCAAACCACACTTTCTGTGACAGGCCCGGCCAGGCCTGATGACTGAGGCAGATGATATGACCTGACCCATTGCAGCATTGCCATGGGCCATAATATGACTGCAGATACGAGGCAGCAGATTAGGTGAGCCCTGCCAAAAGAACCAGCTCAGAGGAGCAGCACAGATGGAGGTAGCATACCTCTGAGGGTGGCATATCTGTGGAGACTGGCAGTCTCTCCCCCCACTCAAACTCTACTGAAGTAAAGGCAGGGAATGCACAGGCTTCTCACGCTGCCTCATTCCACTTTACTGAGGGCCCAGACATCTAGTGGGCTGGCTTGGCTAGCAAAATCTTGTCAGCTTGCAAGGATACTGGACTTCGCTCACCCCCTTACTCATGGTCTTGAGGCTTCCAAATCATCTGCAGGCTTTTTTCCTATGAGTTGCCAATGCCTTCCTTGATAACCATGGGGTAAGGTGTGTTCCAATAGGATTAGACACGGCCTACAGAGACTAAAGGTACTATTTGATAGAAACCTGCACTCTCCTGGTCTTCCGATCCATCAGGAGAACTTGGTGACTGCAGTAGGCCCACTACTTCACCGCAGAACTCTAGCTGTCCCTCCCCCATGAGAACTGTAGATGTCAGACGGATTCTGCTGAGGCTTGACACACTGTACATGCTACCCTCGCTGTTCCCTCATTTCCACCACTGCCGAACAGATCTGTCCCGCAGTCCACCATGGTGAAAGATAAGCCGACACCCTGAGTGGTAGGCTACTATGCACAAGTTTGCCAAACCTACCATCCATACAGACACCAGTCTTCTACCACTCGCTGAGGGTGAACTGCCCCCCTAAGCCATGACTGTCATTCTCCAAGCCAACAACAACTCCCACTCCTCCTTAGAAATGAAAACTGGGGAAGTCCGCATGGATTTCACACTTTAACGACAGGACCTTTGTGACGTAGTTGATAGAGTGACTGAGACGGAAAGCAGACATGCAGAGGTGAAGCACTGTGTGTGCATTTTATAAACTCAAATAACAGTGTGTACCATGAAAGGACTTGTTGACTAGAGCTAAGGGTGCTGAAGGATGCTCCATGCAAAAAATATTTGGATTATGGGTCTACATCAAGGTGTCAAAGGACCCCAACTGATCCAATTCAACTAACCTGGTTCCAGTCCTGGGTCACAACTGAGGCCTTATTGGCCTGTTTTATAGTGAAACATGCTCATTGATCGCTTGCGGCCAGACCTTTGCCAGGTGCACCCTGAGACTTTTCATTGTTCATTTTTTAAACTACAGGGATTGCATAGCCATTCTCCAGGAGGTGAGGAAAGAAGTCTCTCCATTCAGACTGAACCCCGTTATGCTCTTTCCTGACTACACCCTTGTGGTTCAGTGCCAGCCTCAAGCCTTCTTGGAGGTTAAACTAAATCTCTGAGCCATACAGCTTACATGTATGTTGCTATTCCTGGTACGTCTCAAAGTTAGTTATGATGGCAAAGCACACTTCTTCAATAATCCCGAAGAGGTGTGGAACTGTCCGAGATCCATCCTACATCAAACGCCCTGGTGGCCAATGAGGAGACCTCTCCCAAGGGAAAACTGTGGAGCCAACAGAGCAACAACAAATGGCGAATCCTCTGTTGGGAGGTGTTAGAAATGGGGTCTTTGGTTGACAGTCAGGTTACCTCCTGTTCAAGCAAGGACCCTCACTCTAGTCAGGGTAAAAGAGAATCACCCTCAGCTAACCCCTGCTTAACCCCTTGGTAGCTTGGCAGAGCAGTAGGCTTAACTTCAGAGTGCTAGGTGTAAAGTATTTTTACCAACACACACAGTAACTTAATGAAAACACTACAAAATGACACAACACCAGTTTAGAAAAATAGGAAATATTTATCTAAACAAAACAAGACCAAAACGACAAAAATCCACCATACACAAGTCAAGTTATTAATTAAAAATCAAAAAGAGTCTTTAAGTAGTTTTAAAAACACACTAGCGCTGCTAGAGTGAAAATGTACCTGGTGTGCGTCAAAAATAACCCCGCACGGGCGGGTGTGCGTCAAAAATAACTCCGCACGGCGGTACTTGAGTCAAAAATCCAGCCGCACGATGATTTGAAAATCCCGCCGCGCAGGTTGCGATCTCCCAGCCTCCGTCAGCGATGCTGCGCATCGTTTCTCCTGCTCCGTGCGTCGATTTTTCTGTCGCGTTTCCTGCGAGCGTCAATTCTCAGCTGCGGAGCCGGCGGCGCGTCGTTTTTTCAGCCGCAGATCGGATTTGCGTCAATCTTTTCCCCGCACAGCGCTCTGTGCGTGGATTTTCTTGTCTTTAGGCTGCCAGCTTCTCCTTTCAGGGTCCCATGAACTGGATGGGCACCACAGGGCAGAGTAGGAGTCTCTCCAGAGACTCCAGGTGCTGGCAGAGAGAAGTCTTTGCTGTCCCTGAGATTTCAAACAACAGGAGGCAAGCTCTAACTCAAGCCCTTGGAGATTTCTTCACAAGATGGAAGGCACACAAAGTCCAGTCTTTGCCCTCTTACTATGGCAGAAGCAGCACTGCAGGAAAGCTCCACAAAGCACAGTCACAGGCAGGGCAGCACTTCTTCCTCAGCTATCAGCTCTTCTCCAGGCAGAGGTTCCTCTTGGTTCCAGAAGTGTTTCTCAAGTCTGTAGATTTGGGTGCCCTTCTTATACCCATTTTAGTCTTTGAAGTCACCTTTCTTCAAAGGGGACTCACACCTACTTGTGAAATCCTGCCTTGCCCAGGCAAGGCCTCAGACACACACCAGGGGGTTGGAGCCGGCATTGTTAGAGGCAGGCACAGTCCTTTCAGATGAGAGTGACCACTCCACCCCTCCCTCCTAGCAGAGATGACTAATCAGGAAATGCAGGTTACACCCCAGCTCCCTTTGTGTCACTGTCTGGTGTGAGGTGAAAAACAACCAACTGTCAAACTGACCCAGACAGGGAATCCACAAACAAGGCAGAGTCACAGAATGGTTTAAGCAAGAAAATGCTCACTTTCTAAAAGTGGCATTTTCAAACGCACATTCTTAAAATCAACTTTACTAAAAGATGTATTTTTAAATTGTGAGTTCAGGGACCCCAAACTCCACATGTCCATCTACTCTCTAGGGGAATCTACACTTTAATCATATTTAAAGGTAGCCCCCATATTATCCTATGAGAGAGACAGGCTTTGCAACAGTGAAAAACGAAATTGGCAGTATTTCACTGTCAGGACATATAAACCACATTACTATATGTCCTACCTTATCCATACACTGCACCCTGCCCTTGGGGCTACCTAGGGCCTACCTTAGGAGTGCCTTACATGTAAGAAAAGGGAAGGTTTAGGCCTGGCAAGTGGGTACACTTGCCAAGTCGAATTTACAGTGTAAAAATACACACACAGACACTGCAGTGGCAGGTCTGAGACATGATTACAGAGCTACTTATGTGGGTGGCACAACCAGTGCTGCAGGCCCACTAGTAGCATTTGATTTACAGGCCCTGGGCACCTAAGTGCACTTTACTAGGGACTTAACAGTAAAACAAATATGTCAATCATGGAGAACCAATTACGTACACATTTTAAACAGGAGCACTTGCACTTTAGCACTGGTTAGCAGTGGTAAAGTGCCCAGAGTAACAAAAACAATAAAATCAGAGTACAGCACACATCAACACCCTGGGGAACAGAGGCAAAAAGTTAAGGGAGACCACGCCAAGGATGAAAAGTCTAACAGGAGGGAATGGCAGTCCAGGACTGAGGGCACAGCCACCCCATCTTCACCCAAGAAAACAGCCCCTCCTGTCTAACGCACAGTACACAAGGAGATTCAAAGACCTCCACTCTATGACTGAAGTCAGACCCACTCACACCGGATCACTACCTACAGAGGCTCCCAGCAGATAATAGTGATGGGAGGGACTGGTCACCAGCCATGAATGCCGCTCCAACCTTCTATCTCAATACTGCAGACACAGGGCTACAACGGACTGCCTACCACAAACTCCCCCTCTCTGTACTTGTTGTTACTGTCATATGAACAGCTAAAGGTTATTGTGTTTCTGTTTTTGTTCTTTAACATGGATGCCAGATGCTTCTGGGGTGGAAGTGTGATGTGGGGGATTTGGGGGGAAAGGGACTTTGTTTGCTTGGCTTAGATATTTTTCTTTACTTAGATTTCTCTTGGCTACACAGGCAGGTGTTCCAACACATCTGTTGATACCACACATACCCCACACAGCAGTAAAACAGTCACCCCGATACAAATACTTTCCTGGAATATTAATGGATTAAATAATAAAATGAAGTGAGAGGCTGTTATGGAGCCTCTTAAGCGCCACAATCCGAACATCATGTTTCTTTAGGAAACACATTTACTCCACTCCTGCTGCTAATTTCAGGGATGATATAGCTATGGCAAGGTACACCATGCAGCTCATGAGGAGTGCCATCCTTCTCCTTAAGGCAACCCCCTCAAACTCACACACTCTGTGGTCGACCATGTAGGTAGGTACGTCTTTCATTTCAGGCACAATGTATGTAAGCACTTTTAGATGGATCCGTGTGCGTTTTGTGTAGTGGGGTGTAGTGCTTTAGGCCCTAGATGCTTCACTTGTTTACAGCATGATTCAGCGCACTAGATAATAACCACAGGACACGCAGTGGCCATCAACTGACTTCTGAGAAGGACCCTTGGATACTTTATTGCCTCTGGTCATTAAGTCAAGGTTGAGACCACAATGCACATAATGGGGAGGGGTCTTGTCCCGAACCCTGTATGGCACTTCGTAACTTGGCATGTTCCAATTCACACCACACAAGATCCCTCCCAAACCAAACAAAACAAACAAAAGAAACAAAAATCAGAGTGAGACACTAGCAAAACTCAAGATGCAGATCAGATGAGAACAATCTAACGGTGGAGGTACAGGAGAGCATTTCATTGCTGAGTTCATCGACCAAACAGTTAATCTAAAACAAAATCATTCAGTCTGGTGGATACCATAGGGTGGGGTCTAATGTGGTATCTCAGGGCTCTGGCATGCCAGCTCGGGATATTTTCCTTGGCTTTGGAGTTAGGTTCTTGCTCAGTGGGTGTCAGAGAATCCTGTCCTAGTTCAGGTGTGTCAATGTCTCTGCCAGGCAGGTGTTTCCTTGTGCTACTCCCTCCGGAGTTTCAACATCAAAATCCAGATCATCACCATTTGGTGATGGTCAGTTCTTCTCAGCAAGACCAGCTGCGTGTTTGTAAAATTTGAAAAACACATTTCTGGTGCTCTTGGTGCCCTTGGTGACTGTGACTGTACTTTCCAGAGGGTAGGTTCAAAGGAGAGACAGAACTTGCACCCCGAGTGTCTGTCTTTGATGAGGACCATGTCACCCACTTGCATGTGTTGATGACGTGCTTGCCTTTTAGAAGACATCTTGTCATTTTGGATCTTCGGCTGTTGTAGGGTATCTGACACCATGTCTTGGGTGAGTGAAGGGGCCTCCATGTGAAGGATAGTGCCGATCACTACTCGATTGATGCATAATGCACTGGGCTGACTCCCATGGTAGTGTGGGGAGTGAGCCGGTATTCCCTTAGGAATGCATACAGGGCACATTCCACATTTTGTTCTTCTGCCAGTGCGATGCAAAGTGTTTTGTTTAAAGTTCTCATAAAACACTCCACTTCTCCATTCACTTGGGGCTTCCTGAGTGTGATTTTCCAGTGCCAAATTTTTCTTGTGTTCATGTATTCTGCAAACTCCTGACTCGAGAAAGAAGGCCCGTTGTCTGTGCGGAGCTCTCGTAGGAGACCATATGTGGCCATACATTTTCGAGAGGAAGAATCATTTGGCTAGCTGTTACCAGTTCAATAATCTCCACTTCTGGATATTTTGAAAAGTCATCATCTACAACTAGGATATGTCATCTGTCTGGGAGACTGCCACTAACCTGATGCCAGGGAAAGGGATAAATAGATGTCATAATGATGGGCGCTGGTGACTCCGCTGGACTGGTCACTTGGCACATGGAGCTTTGGCTGACAGTCTGTTTTACTAGACTGCCAAGGCCGGGGAACCATACCTTGCACCGCAACTTGGACTTTGTGTATATGATGCCTTGATGTGCAGAGTGGGTCAGATCCTCCACACGTTATTTAAGTTTCCTCAGGATTACTATATGAGGTCTTCGCAGCAGGCACCCTTCCGGGGACACAGCTAACTCATCACAGACATGCTGTAGGGGTGTATTGTTCGACAGGACAGTTTGTGGGTCACTTTGTCCCAGTTGCCGGTTGATACGGCCGCCATTGCCAGCTGTAGGCACTCATCACCCTTAGTTTCTTCAGAGATGTCGGAGAGTGATGTGGACAAAGGTCTCGACCTTTCGACCACCAGCTTCACATATTCTTCTACCTCCTCTGGTTCTGATTCTTCACCTAGAGTGGCAGGTCTGGAATGCCGGGTTATGAGTTCCTGGTCTGTAGACCTCTGAGAAGCAACACTCTTGAAGTTCGAGTATCCACTTTTCAATCCTCAGGGGTGAAGAGAGGAATGAGAGGCTTATAATCTGTATGGACTGTGAATGGGTGCCCATAGGGATACAGATGGAAATGCAATAACCTTCTTCTCAATATGGAGTATCATTGTTCTGTTTCAGTTATAGCGCGGATGGCATATCATTCGGGGCCTGTTCACACTTGCTTCGCTTTTGTGAAAGTACAGCCTAAAGGCCTGTGGGGCTTGCATCTGCAGACAGTTCTGATTCGAGGCATGGATCAAACAATGCCAGCGTCATGTTCTCTGACAATGCATCTTTGGTTGCTTGGAAGGGCTTGTCTTGTGAGGGTCCCCCATCCCAGAGGCACTGGATTTGGTCAGCTCACGGAGAGAGGTGAGATTTGAGATGAAACGGCCTCAGTACGTCACCATCCCCAGAAAACTCCGTACTCCGGTGACGCTGGTAGGTGCAGATTCAAACCGAATATCTTGGACCTTGGCAGGGTCAGGCATGACTCTGTGTTCTGAAAACTTGTACCTGAAGAAACTGACTTCCTTTTGGAGAAATGCACACTTTTTCTTGTGAAGGGTGAGTCCATTATCAGAAAGGCACCAAAAGTTTGCTTGTAGCCTCTCAAGATGCTCTTTCAGAGTTAGGACGTTTATCTAAATGTCATCACTGACATTGAGGATGCCAAGAAGTCCTGCCTGTGCTCCTCAGATAGTTTCTTGGAACACATCTGCAAGGCTTGAAACTCCAAAGCTGAGGCACTTATATGGTCTCAGGTCCACGTGAGTGGAGAATGTTTTGATCGGTCTTGATTCAGGTGCCAGCATCAATTGGTGGAATCCTTCCCTGAGGTCCACCTTAGAAAAATACTTGAAGCCACTCACTTCGGTCACAATGTCATCCACAGTGTGTGTCATGTGTCTCTCTCTCTCTGAATTGCCATGTTAGGTAGGGCAACCGGTTGTATTGACTCATCAATGTGAAGATGAACCATTTGATTCTTCAGACACCCGATCCCTTCAAACAGTTGTGTGAACTCATTTACAAAAGTGTTGATGGCTGCTAGGTGTACACTGAAAGCGAAGGAGACTAACTGAAGGCGTTCAGCCATCTTGCAGGTCAGGGGCATCCCTGACACTCCTTGGGTAAAGCAGAAATTAGTTCTAGTTGTGTGGTTGTCATGTGTGATGGTAGTTGTGAACACCCCATCGAAGAGCCAAAGGCATAGACCTGAGTCAGTTGACATGGAAAGGCCTGAAAGAGTGGCTGCTCCCTGATGTTGATAGAGGTGTCTGTATTGATCAGCGATGGGATTGGGTGTTCTGCTACTGCAACTGTACACTTTGGGATGCGGAGTCCCCTATGTACTTCTGGTTGCATGGCAAGGACGACATACACTGCACATTTGACATTGTCATCATCCATGTCCTCTTTGTCATCCTGGGCATCAGATACTTCCACCGCGTGCACAGATTTGGACTTCTGCGATGGTTTGTTGGCTGTGGATTTACAAACTTTGGCAAAATGGTTCAATCTGTTGCATTTTGAACACCTTTTGCTGTGTGCTGGGCAGGTACCTTGGTGCAGATAAGGAACACCACACCAGTAACAGGCTTTAGGAGTCGTGGATGACTTGGGTCAAGCTTTCCATTTGTCTGTATAGGTGCTAGTTACTGCATTGACAGGCTCCGTTTTAATTGCCAGTTGAAAAGCAGCTTCTATGAGTGGTGCCCGTGCTTGAGAGAGTTCCTTAGAACAGCCCAGCATCAATATGCTGGCCATGGACATCCCCAGAACATGTAGACTGTTCTTCAGCAGCTTGACATAGGAACACCTCTGTATGAATTGTGCTCTGATTTCAACCTCTGGATCTGGCAGCATGCAAGTGCCTGCTAACTCTCTGAGACTTGCATAGAAAGCATTGACTGACTGCTCAGGTTGTTGTCTATCTTGTCTTAGTACAAAAAACTCATAATCCGGATTAGGGAGCAGCTCAAAGTAGGCTGTGAATGCTTGTTTTAAGGTATAAGGATCAAAGATGGTCCTGTTTCAGCGACTGATTTTGCAATCTTATGTATTGAAGCACCCCCTAGGTGGAGGAGCCTGGGCGTTTCCTGTCATTTTCAGAGCAACAGAGGCAAATAACATTTCCAGATTGTCTACCTAGTCCTCCCAATATGATGCTTGAGAGGATGAGGGCCCATCGCATACAAAAGGTTCAAGATTAGGGGTAGATGCCGTCTTAGTGCAAAGTTTGATAGAGACCCTAAAGAAACACTCTTTCGCACTCATGTCATGAAAAGATGTCTGGGCGAGAGTAAATTGTGCACTGTGTATGTGTGTCCCTTTCCTCAGTTGACATATTCCTCACCTTCACGACATTTGGAGGAAAAGCTGGATGACAGGTCACATGGGTCAGGCGGAGGATAAGTAAGCCAAAGTTAATATGTGGGGCTTGAAGAGTGGTCATAGTCTTTGCCACACTGTTTTGGTAATGTCACAAACACAAATATTCCTCTCCAGGAGTGAAATGTGAGTGCTCTGTTTGTTAATGTTAACCCCAAAGTCTTGCAGGCAGACCGGTGGTTGCAGGGGTGAAAAACATGCTCACGCATGGTCCAGAGGAAAGTGAAGATGTGCAGTGTGTTTGACGGTACCTGCAGGAGGAAGTAGTCTTTCACAGGTGCAACATTCCAGACCCTGGGCAGTGAATGCTCTTGGTCCTTGAGGAGGTTTAGGGGTGTGGCCAGGCAGCCGACAGCATCCCCTTCATGACCAGTGCTTCCGTGGCACCGCGGGATACAGTCAGCGGTGCGGGCAGGGAAAACACAGCCTGATCAGCTCAGTAACCGAAGGTCACCAGATGAGTGTTTCCACTGCAGAGGGCAGATGCCACAGCAATTCTGGAGCCGCAAGAGGTGAGCAGCCTCACATGGCTGGGCCAGCCACCAACTCACCGACAGGAGTGTAGGCTGTAAATTGGTAAATGCACGGTGAGGCACGCCCTTCTAGTAGCTGGTAGCAGGAGAGTGGGCCCCCCTCTTTGCCAGTTGTTATATAGTGGGGTACAGTGCTTTGGCCCAAAATGCTTCACATGTTTACAGCATGCCTGAGTCTGCACACTAGTAATAATCACAAGACACTCAGTGACCGGCAACTGACTTCCGAGTGGGACCCTTGGATACTTTACTGCCTCTGGTCATTAATTTAAGGTTGAGACCACTTTGCACATAATGGGGAGGGGTCTCATCCGAAAACCCCCATGTCACTTCATAAATTAGCATGTCCCAATTCACACAACATAACAGTGCATACTAACCGCAGAACTGACAAACTTAACCCAGGCATCCTACTTATTAGAGGAGACACCTTGATGTCTGGCACTTAGGAATCCCAGCCACACATAGGCCCATGATACTTCCCGGGTGGGTGGATGCTAAGGACCTAGCTGACGTATGGCACTCATGTAAAGGAGCTGAAGCATTCTTCATATCCCATGCAATGGAACACAAAACCCATTATAGACTAGAATTTTTTTATGCCTGAAGTGACCACCTTTCACACCATGGGGAACTTTAAATGGCATGATTAGGGAAAGAGCCATGACATGTGTCAAGGAGCAGTGTCGCCATAGAACTGTAGTGTCATTAGAAAACAATACCCTGTAGTTTGAACACAAGGATCTTAACTCTCATGATCCTTCTCTCTTACAAAATCTACAAAACACCAAGGCCCTAGTAAAGGATACTATACTTGATTCACCTAGGCAGACATGGTTGGCTTTGCAGAGCAGGGTATACGATCACAGCAATAAATCAGGTAAATTGCTCAATTGGCTCGTCACTAAGGACAAGAGACCAAAAATAGTCCGGCCTAACAATGATGGCACTGTTGCCCCTATCAGTGGCGCTAAAAAGGTTGTGGATGCCTTTAGACCACAGGGTACTGTATGAAGCTCTTGCACTTTCAGAGAGAGAACAAGACAGACCACTCAAAGCAGACCTCTCTTTGGCGAGCCTGCTGCCCACAAGGCACTAGGGACCAGAAGTACAAAAATGCAGTTTTGCATTTCTTAAATATCGACTTCATAGAGATCAGCTGGAGTCAGAAATTCTGCCTCACAATAGGAATTCCACATCAATAACACCATTAGTCAAAATCATGGCAGTACTACATTTTGTGGCCACAGGATCATTCCATTACACAGTGTCAGTATATGGTGGAAGTCACAGCCAACTTTAATTGGTGTGCTACAAAAAGTTATTTCGTCTATTGGTGTTATTGCTGTGGGATTCCAAAATGGTGGCCGCCTGATGTTGCTGTCAGGACATTTGCAATCCGACGGCTATCAGCGGAAGTTGACCGTGTAGTGGGTGTAAAGCTCCACAACAGACACAGCTATAGGCTAACATGTGTGACTGTAATGTATGAAAGCCAGTGTATGTGTCTGTCTCCACTGACAATCGCTATGTTGTGTACATGTACACAGCATTACGAAAAAAGTTCACTTGCCTCCTAACACTGCAGCATACACAATACTGACACCACACCCACAACACCCACTACCACAGACAAAAGAACCACCACAACCATCACGACACAAACAACCACCAGCATACCACAATCACCACAATGACCAGTGCACCCACAGCCACCAGTACACCCACAAGCACCACAATATCCTCCTCAACAGCACACTCATCCAAACAAATAGTTACACAGACACACACAAAAACATGCAAAACAGTACTCATCAAACCCACACACTCAAAGTCACCCGAAAACAAAACACCAACAAAACCATATACATCAAATATACACAAGACACACATGCATCTACAACACACACAGATACATGCACCAGCCACCTCAATGGCCACCTCAATGGCACACTCATTCAAACAAACACAGTCACAGAAATGCATACCCACAACAACACCCACCAAAAACAAATGCACACACTCACCTGCACACCACACACTTTCTAAGAAACACACACCCAAACATACACCACATACAGGAGACCCACATGAACCTACAAAACAGACAGATACACACACACACACACCACACACTCCAGCTCCCTCTACCTGCTGTACCCAATCCTCTCCCACTCCTTCTACCCTTAATCCTCCACCCAATTTCACTACTTACCTGTCCCTGACCTAGGTGAAATCCAAACCCACCCCTCCAAAGAAGGATTCTTGAGGTGCCTGCTCTGTGCCCACTACATGCCTATTCCTGAGGAGGTTGTCCCATGTCAGTGTAATTAGGAGGCAATGTCATGGGCATAAACCCAAGCATTGATGCAGTGCCTCCTGTGTTTTGTTAAATTATGATTTATCATTAAAAAATGATATTGAGAGACAGATCTCATTTAAAAATAAAAACATTTCTTTTTACAAAGTTTGCCCTGACATTATTTATTAAATAAAAGTAATTGATTGATGACAATGTCATTTATGGAAATGTGTGTAACATGATCTTAATTTCATTATTGACAGTGAACAAAATGGGTTGTATTTCTAACATATTTGTATCGTGCTTACATGAGTGATGAACACTTGTAATGGACATGGTAATTTTGGTGCAGCATTTATCATGAAAATGGACACTTACACTAAAATGGAAACAAATTAAATGTATTTACGTATTGATTCAGGTGAGTTAATTTAAAAATGATTAATGTTAATAATAAACATAGATAGACACAAAAATTAGAGTTAAATGAAATGTAATGATGGAAACATACTAGACAAAGAGAAATGTAACAATAATATTTTATGAAAAGTTTTAAGTTTAGACATGACATTGCATGTCCATGTCTTCTAACCCCACTTGTTGAATTGTGTAGAGCAATTACTACATTTTAATGGAATTATGTTGTTCAAATAATGTGTAATACATATGTTTCTGATTCGATAGTTTTGGGAACACACCTATATGGACACATTTTGAATATAGGATGAATGTGATTTTTTTGTGTATGTGTCCATCAGCATGAAGGCAGCTTGGACAAAATTGGTAAATGTAAATAAAACATACAGGTGTATTTCTTTACATTTCTTAAACTACCTCATTACACCAATATGCATTGGACATTATTATACTATTTTTTGTAAGTATTTATAAGAAATTCACAAGTCAAGAGCTAATGTAAACAGACAATTAAGATGGTAACAGTTAAAAGAAATTCACTTATCTTCAGTTCCAGCGATGGCAGGGTTGATTTGAGTCATTGTCAAGTACAGCAGAAAAGGAAGGACTTGAATAATCGGGTTCATGGTAGCAAGGAAAGTGAAAAGTATAAAACATTTACGTTTCAACCTTATATGCCTTCAAGTCCAACAATTCAGGAGTGGAGGTTTAGTCACCACAGTTACATTAGCAGGAAGGCACATCATGATTGGCCCGCCTGTAAAACTGGCTGTGGTCCTGCCACCAGCCGCTTTAGCCTATGGCACCATCGACGCGGGTCTAAACTTTTGGTGGTGACAGCAGCTCGCCGGCTGAGGTTCGTCTATGGCCTCGCCAGCATCTAAATAAAGCAGGCGGACAACCTAGTCAGCAGACGGTTTATCTGATGGAAAAACAATGGCAGGACCAATACCGCCAATATCTAAATCAGACTCTAAGTGTCAGGAGTCCTTCCCTGCATTTACCTGAGAAAAGATCCCAAAGTAGAGAGCTCTAATAGTTCTGGTTGAGCTTTCTCATCTTACAAGCCCTCTTAAAGGCTGTAATACCTTGGTGGAGGGGATTACTCCATCACAAACATGACGGATATCCCATCCACCGTATTAGAAGTTCCATAGGATATAACTGAACTTGTAATACCACGGGTGAGAAATCCGTCAGGTTTGTGACGGAGTAATACCCTCCGCCAAGGTTGTATTCAGCCCCTTAGTGAAATCCTCACCCTCAACATCCCTAAAGGGATTGTACCACAATATTTGGGTTCCTCCCTATTTAGTTTGTTGCTGCCACCATTCATGAGTGCAAGACACAATTCAGTCCTTTCTTTCTTTTTGGCCAAGATTTTGGCCTCAAGGGCTACTCTTCTGGCTAGTCTCTCCAGCTCTAAATCTGGATCCTCTAGTTCTTCTATGGGCTTGAAGGAGCCTGGCTTACCTCCAGGTACTGCTTTAGGGTAGAGGCTTCTATTGTTTCTCTCACCCTCAGGGTCATTTGAAGGAGAGCTCTCCCCATGAGCACTGTTGTCAGGCTCATCCTCACTGACTGGATCTTCATCCACATCATCAAGGTTTTCTTGCAATGCATGGGCATTATCGAACTAAGCAAGCAACTCCTGGAGTTGTGCCTTTGTTGGTTGAGACCCAGTTACCATTTTGCAAGCTTTGCAGAGGTCTTTAGCTGCCTCAGACTAAGAAGCAGGTAAGGGATGAGGTTGAGCTTCACAACTCTATCCTCTGAGGTTTGACACTTTTTAGAGTAGTTGGGACCTTTTTAGTGTAGGAAGCTGGCCTGGTGTGTGGTGAGCACCTATGGTGTTATCACCTTATACCAGGTCCAGGAATCCCCTATTAGTGAGGTGTGGGCACTGTCTAGGATGCCAGGGCTCTCTATAGGTTGCTGTGGATGAGCATCCAAGACTTATCTAGGAGCCATGCAAAGTTTATGCAATACCACTGTAATCACACAGCACTTACACACATGAAAGTACCACACAGTGTTACAAAAATAAAGGTAGTTTATTATGGTAACACAAATACTAAAATACTGCATAGGCAATACTCTACTAGCAGGTGAGTAACCACACTATTATATACACATTAGTAATTAGGAATGGGCATAGGAATCAATAGAAAACAGTGAAATAACAGAAAAAGTTAGAGACCCTGGGGGGGGAACAATCCATATACTAAGCAAATGGAAGGCAAAAGCAGGTCCCCACCCAAGGAAGTGGAATCTGTAGAGGGGAGCTGGAGGAACTAGGAACCCCAAAAGTTAAGTATTAGAGTGCCCCCCAGCGACCAGGAGAGAAGAGGTAAGTATCTGGTTTTTCCCCAAGTCCACGGGTAAACTTTGTAAAAGGACTGTGCAAGATCCAAGCAAGACTGGAAGAAACAGAAGATCGATCCAGACATAGGAGGACGTGCAAAGGAAGGGGACCAAGTATAGTTCAATTTGGAATGTCCAGCTGGGGCAGGAGCCACTACCAACCCTTCTGGAGATGCAGGACCGGGTCGACAGTGAAGACCAAGGATCAGCTATGTAGCACTGGAGCAGAAGAGGAGTTCCAGAAGTGATGCAGTCAATGTCCAATGTTGGTTGAAGAGTTGCAGTCAGTTAGTGGTGTGGAAAAAAAACACCAAACAGCCTTGGCAAGGGCAAGAGTTGTAGAGCTGTTTGGGACCAAGAAAAATAATTAATTTACTCAACGCTGGAAGAATTCTCTACGAAACGAGGCACCTCAGGAACAATGCTCATTCTCCTCAGGATGACAGTTGAAGTTCTCCCAGAGAGAAATAGCTGGAGGGAGGCTACAGCTCGAGACTAAGGTAGAAACACTAGAGTGCTGACCTCACAAATATTTGCGGCCACCATCATGAGTGGCAGTGAAACCTAAAGAGGCTAGTTCTAAGAACAGCCTCCGCAAGAGCCACCAGGAGTGAGGACGCTGCTGCAACCAAAGTGGGTACAAGGAAAAGGGGTATTGCTTTAACTGAGGGAAGAACTTAACAATGCTGGCAATAGTTTTCCTGACACAGAGTTGCAGGAGAGGGGATCCACGCGGCCGGTCATCAATACAGTTGGTGCCTGCGGATGCACGGAGGTGACTCCTTCACTCCAAGGGAGATTCCTTCTTGCTTCTAGTGCCAACTGAGGACCGCCCTCAGAGGATGCACAGCCGGGGAAATGTTGCAGTAACTGGAAGGAGCTGGAGAAACAATGTTGCAGGGCAAAGTCGTTGCTGGAGCTGCAGATTGTGGGTTCCTGTGAAGTCCAGGTGTGGTTTCAGTGGCCAGAAGTCATAGTAAACTTTGCAGAGGAATCCTGCTGGAATCTTGCAGGTTAAATATGAGGAACCACCCAAGAGGGACACCCTAAAAGGGGGATTGGTCACATAGCTGGGTGACCACCTATCAGGAGAGGGCTGTGGCTCACCTGCCTGAACTGGCCACTCAGATGCTCCCAGAGGCCTCTGCCCACCTTAGATTCAAGATGGCAGAATCAAGTAGCCACCTGGGGGAGCTCTGGGCATCACAGCTGGGGTGATGATGGCCAGTGAAGTGGTTACTCCCCTTTCAATTGTCCAGTTCACGTCAGAGCAGGGACCAGGAGTCCGTGGACTGGTGCAAACCAGATTATGCCAGGAGGGCACCAAATGTGCCCTTCAAAGCATACCAGTGGCTTGGTGAGGCTACCCCTCCCAAGCCATGTCACACATATTTCCAAAGGGAGAGGGTAATGCCTCCCTCTGCCAAAGTAAATCATTTGTTCTGCCTTCCTGGGCTTGAGCTGGTCAAGCAGCAGGAGGGGAGAAACCTGTCTGTAGGATGGCAGCAGCGTGGGCTGCCTGGGAAAACCCTGCAAACTGGTAGGAGCAAAGCTGGGGGTCCTCTAAGGAGCCCCCAAAGTGCATGGAAACATAGAATCAATACTGGCAACATTATTGGGGCATGATTGTGACATGTTTGATACCAAACATACCCAGGTTCGGAGCTACCATTATGTAGCTGGACACAGTTAGTGACCCGTGTCCAGTACACACGTAAAATGGTGTCCCCGCACTTACGAATTACAGGAAAATTGAGCTGGAGTTCATAGGGGCACCTCTGCTCATACAGAGGTGCCTTCACACGCAGGTACCTGCACCCTGCCCTCTGGGCTAGGAGGGCCTGCCATAGGGGTGACTTAAAGTGATCTGGTGAAGTGACCTCTACTGAAGGGGTGCATGCTCCTTTTCATGCAGACTGCAATGGAAGGCCTGCAGACATATTTTGCATGGGCTCCCATGGGTGGCATAATACATGCTGCAGCCCATGGTGATCCCCTGGTGCCCCAATGCTCTGGGTACCTAGGTACCATTTACTATGGACATAGATGGGGCCACCAGTATGCCAATTGTGGGGTGTACAGAGTCAATAACAACCAAATTTAGAGGGAGAGAACACAATCACTGTGGTCCTGGTTAGCAGGGTCCCAGTGAACACAGTCAAAACACACTGACAACAGGCAAAAAGTAGGGATAACTATGCCAAAAAGAGGGCACTTTCCCACATTTAGCGAAAAATTATAAACAGTTTTTAAGGGCCTAAATATCTAGTCACCTTTTTATTTTATTTTTACCAAGTTGAACCGGGGGACTTAACACAAGCCCCTAACAGGTTAAAAAATAAACAGATTGGTAAAAAACACTTTTTTGTCTAATGTCAATGGTGAGTTTCTTTGTGAAAACACCTACTGACAGAGGGTATCAGCAAATGTAAAGACTTCTATCCCACCACTGCTACCAATGTAGGAAGCTTGCAGTCTATGCAGTGTACTAATATAAGGGGGCACTATGCAGATAGTCCAGGAAACCTTTATTGGTTTACAGGGGTTACAATAATAATCCTAGATGCTCTCTTTTCTGGTAGTGTGGGCAAGCAGTTTGCGGTTAGAGGGTAGTTCTAAGCATTTGGTGAACACAGTGAGTCAATAAATGAGACACACACTCAAGAAGAAACTCAAGACCAATGTTTAGAAAAATATAAGTATTTTTTTATAGAATGTTCCCACCACCACCAGAAAAACTTCAAAGAAGGTAAGTACTGTTACAGTATATCAATTTTTGCAAGTAAGTAACAAGTGACATGTTGGTGAAGTGCTGGAGGCCCTCGGAGGGTTTTGAAGGATGTACAGCTGCAGGATGAGTCGGGTTGTCGCAGTTGTTGGGACAAGTGTAGGTAGCAGGCAGGGTTTTGTGCCAAGGTCCACCAGCAGTCTGCAGTTCTTGTTTCTTTGGATCTCCTTGGTCCTTCTTCTTCTTTTGTCAGATGAATCTGCTCTTCTGGGGTTAGGCCCCCCCCTAAATACTCAATTTAGGGGCATTTTAAGGGAGTGTGTGGTAGTAGCCAATGGGTTACTTACTCCTGGGGTGACTACACCCCCTATATGATTACTACATGTGGGGACATGACCTTGTCCCAGGAATCCCAGCTCCTCCAGAAACAAGATAGTGGACCCCTTCTTTCCTGGAGCACATCAGGCTATCCACCTTAAGGGTATGACTAGCTTGGGAGTGGACCAGACCTATATGCATAGCTAATTTCCCACAGATCCTGGTGCCAACTGAGTAAACTGGGGACGTAAATAAAAGGAAGCAGGGACTTTGAAGTCCCTCTACTTGGTATGCAGATTCACTAACCATCCTGATGAGGGATGTAATAACCCCTTCCTTCAGAGAAGACATTTGTTCTGGCCTCAGAACGCATGGCTCTCACCTTCAGTGGGTCAGAAACATGTCTGTGTTGACAGGCTGGTTGATACCAGTCAGTCAGCACACTAAGGGGGTCATTCTAACTCTGGCGGGCGGCGGAGGCCGCCCGCCAGAGTTCCCCCCTCCGAAATACCGCACCGCGGTCAGTAGACCGCGGAGGTTATTCTAAGTTTTTCCCTGGGCTGGCGGGCGGTCGCCAAAAGACCGCCCGCCAGCCCAGGGAAAAACTCCCTTCCCACGAGGATGCCGGCTCGTAATCGAGCCGGCGGAGTGGGAAGGTGCGACGGGTGCTGTTGCACCCGTCGCGTATTTCACTGTCTGCCAAGCAGACAGTGAAATACTTGTAGGGGCCCTCTTACGGGGGCCCCTGCAGTGCCCATGCCAGTGGCATGGGCACTGCAGGGGCCCCCAGGGGCCCCGCGACCCCCCCTACCGCCATCCGGTTCCCGGCGGGCGGACCGCCGGGAACTGGATGGCGGTAGGGGGGGTCGGAATCCCCTCGGCGGCGCAGCTAGCTGCGCCGCCTTGGAGGATTCCTAAGGGCGGCGGTACACTGGCGGGAGACCGCCAGTGTTGCCGGTCCGACCGCGGCTTTACCGCCGCGGTTGGAATGCCCTTGGGAGCACCGCCGGCCTGTCAGCGGTGCTCCCGCCGACCCTGGCCCCGGCGGTCTTAGACCGCCGGGGTCAGAATGACCCCCTAAGGGTCTTGTAGGTTTCAGGGGGCACCTCTAAGTTGCCCTATGGGTGCATGTCATGATAAATGCAAGACTGGCATCAGTCTGAATTTATTAAGATGTGGTGTTTGATACCAAACACCATAGTAATCAGTGAATCCATTATTTATCTGGGTAACTTGTGATGACAAGAATCCAGTACATACCTCAAGATGGCTTCATTGTTCACTTGCAACATCTAATAATCGAACTGGACATCACAGGGGCATATCTGCTTATGCAGGTATGTCCTCACATCAAGTATAGCGCTCGCTGCCTTAGGGATCTAAGGCCTGCTGTAGCTGTGACTTACATATATTTAGATGCAGTGAGTAGGGTATGGTACACAATGAACATGCCATGTCATGTTTTCTCTCATAGCTTGCACCATGACACGTAGTCTGCAATGGCATCTTAAGGGGCTGTAGTGTACATAGGGAAAAGTTGCGGAAGACATTGTGGATTGGATTGACTAGCTTAGGGAGCCTTGGTGAGTAAAAATGCATGCAGAAAACCTGTGCACAGTGTACTTGGGAAGATTGCGTTTGACATTCCACAGTGTTTTTGACTTCTCACAAGTGAGGCCAGTAGTTACAATATTCAGTTTATAGTTTATAGTATCAAGCTGCACGGATCACATGGCGCTTGTTTTCAATGTTCTTGGAACATTGCTATCTCATTTACCACATACCATTGAGGCAGTGCTGACACCAATAGAACTTGGGAATAAGATTGATGGGTACCAGAAAAAACGGAATGGTAAACACTGATAACAATGCCAGAACCTGAGATAAGCAAATAGAATATTGTAGAATATCCCGCAAGTCAGCTTTTAGTGTATAAAAAAGCTCAGGTGTCAAAGCTCGGGAAAGCTAAAAGACAGAGGGCCTGATTACAACTTTGGAGGAGGGTGTTAATCCGTCCCAAATGTGACGGATGTCCTGCCTACCGTATTACGAGTTCAATAGGATATAATGGACTCGTAATACGGCGGGTGGTATAGCCGTCAATTTGGGACGGATTAACACCCTCCTCCAAAGCTGTAATCAGGCCCAGAGTCCTTCAGAATTGCTGTTGCCCTGCAAGCCGCCCCTGTCACCATGTCCGAGGGAGAGAGAGCAGAATAGTTGGAAAGGGCCAGGGGTGAAGGGCCAGATTCTCGTGCTTTATTGTGATCTATATAATTGTTACACTGTTGTAGAGTCATTGCATTGTGAATGATTACCATTTCTTTCTCATGTTATCCTTGTGCTAGCATTGCATTATAAATACACATGCCACTGTCCTGCATTCATTATTCTAGTGTTGTTTATGCAACCATTCTGTTGTGTTAGTATTTCTGTCATATTCCTTCTTTCCTCTCTATTAACTGCATTGCAATTGATTCCAGACCATGGGGGTCATTCTGACCTCAGCGGTAAAAGGCGCTTACCGCCGGTCAGAAGACCGCCATAACACCGCCGCGGTCGCGGTAAACCGCCACGGTCATTCTGACCTGCTACTTGAAAACCTCCAAAAACCCGACATCCACAATCGTCCGCCACACCAAAGTTCAGCGAAAAAATGGCGATGACCAAACCTCCACCGTCACGCCAACAGAAATACGCCCATGCCATTCCGACCCACGAATCCACGCGGCGGTCTTTCAACCGCGGTATTCCATTGGCGGTACACACTGCCGCGGTCAAAATACACACACCCTTACAAAACATAACCACATTGGACAATTCAAAATACACACACCTGATACACATACAAACAACACTCCCACACACCCAATACAATATAAAATACACACCCACAAACCCCCACAAATCGAAATTCAGAGACAAGGCGCAATACACAGAGAGAGAGCACAGGGAACGCAAACCACAACACACACAGGAACCCAACATCATCACCCACACCACATCTACGCACAAAACACCACACACCACCACACTCAGCACCACAAACACCACCCCACACCTCATCCACACCACCCCATGGCACCCCAAAGACACCCCAGGTTCTCGGACCAAGAACTCAGGGTCATGGTGGAGGAAATAATTAGGGTAGAGCCCCAGCTCTTCGGCACACAGGTGCAGCACACCACAGTAGCCAGGAAGGCGGAGCTATGGCAAAGGATCGTTGACAGGGTCAACGCTGTGGGACAGCATCCCAGAAATCGGGAAGACATCCGAAAGCGCTGGAACGACCTACGGGGGAAGGTGCGGTCGATGGTGTCAAGACACAACATCGCTATGCAGAAGACTGGCGGCGGACCCCCCCCCACTCCACCCGAATTCACAGCATGGGAGCAAGAGGTCTTTAACATCCTGCATCCTGAGGGCCTCGCTGGAGTAGGCAGAGGAATGGACTCTGGTAAGTCTAATCTCAACTACTTCATCCCCCCCAACCACCAGCATGCCAATCCACACCCCCACCCTCACCCCCAAACCCCCAGCACACATCCTCCCTGCCAATGTCTCACCAGCACAACCCACCCAACCCAACACCAACCCCTGAATGCCAACCCAAACCATGGACACCCATCACCTAAGCATGACCACTGCACATACCCATCCCCCCCCACAAACCACCCTCACAACTCCTCCCACAAGGGAATGCCAGCACTGGGGGACAAGGGCACCCACAAATCGCACGCCATGGCACACACAGAAGCAATAACCATACTCTTTTACCCCTGCAGGGCCCGAACGCCAACACACCGGCCAGGAGGGTCCAGAATTGTCCATCCCACCCCCAGAACAGGCCCCCAGTGATGACAGCAGCTCTGTCGACCCGGAACCTGATGACCAGCCCGGCCCATCGGGGACCTCTGGACAGTCGATTACCCTCAGGCAGCCACAGGCCACAGCAGACTTTACCCCCCTCTGGAAACACCAGCACAGCACCCACCCAGCGGGCCCATACCTCTGTCTCCAGGACAGGTCAAGCAGCGGTGTGTCTACCAGTACAGGGCACCCAGGGTAACCCACAACCCCAACAACAACAGGGACCTGGGGGCAGTGGTAGTGGGCACACCGTCCAGGGGACAGAGGCCCAGGAACAAAGGGGCACTGGGAGGGCTGCTGTGCGACAGAGGGAGGACAGGGCTAGGGAACCCACTGTCCAAGAGGCCCTCACCACCATCATGGGAGCGTACCACCACTCCCAAGAGACGATGGCGACCGTCCTGGCCAGGTTCCAGGAGATCCAGCTTCTGCAGGAGCAACAGTATATGGGGTTCCGGGAAGAACTGCGCAGCATCAGTTCCGCAATGGGTACAATGGTGGTGGCACTCAACCAGATTGTCACCACTTTGCGTGACCTTGTGGCCCCCCAAAGGGCCCCTGCCACTAGCATGGAGGAAGAACAGCCCACCACCTCCGCCGGCGCTAGTGGTCAGGATGCTCGACACAACAGCAACTGCAGAACAAGAACCACCCCGCAAGAAAGGCCTGAGATCTAGGAAGAAGACAGAGTAGGATGTCAAGACCCCCGCCATGCACGGATCCCCCCGGATGTCATCCCACTGTCCCACTTGTTCACCCTGTCCAATCTTGAACTGCCCCTGCTCCACCTACCACAGGCATATGGACAATGCACCTGTACGAACGAGAGTCTGGACTCTGCCATGGACATGCCTCCACCATCACCCATCACCTTTTTTGAACTATACACCTATTTTTCAACTTCAATAAACACAATTATTGCACAAAAACCATCAGGAGTCTGCTATCTATTTATTCTAATCCAAATGTATTCGATATGACCAACCAAAAATTTCCAATTACATTGTGATGACAACATACCAGTGTCACACAGTGGTAGTCCATGGGGAAATAAACCAGAAGGGCACACCGTGGGGACCAGGGGCCAGATGTAGCAAACGTTTAGCGAGTTGCAAACGGCAAAATTTGCCGTTTGCGACTCTCTAAACGCGTATCCCAATGCAGAAATGCATTTTGTGAGTCGTTACCGACTCGCAAAATGCATTTCAGACTCGCAAATAGGAAGGGGTGTTCCCTTCCTATTTGCGAGTCGCATTGGGATGCAATACCATTTGCGACCGCATATGCGGTCGTAAATGGCATCGCAGTTACCATCCACTTCAAGTGGATGGTAACCCAATCGCAAATTGGAAGGGGTCCCCATGGGACCCCTTCCAGTTTGTGACTGGACCCCAAAATATTTTTTCAGGGCAGGGAGTGGTCCAAGGGACCACTCCCTGCCCTGAAAAAAACCCGAAACTAAAGGTTTTGGTTTTTTTGAAGTGCAGCTCGTTTTCCTGTAAGGAAAACGGGCTACACTTCAAAAAAAAAAAAACTGCTTTATTTAAAAGCAGGTCGCGAACATGGAGGTCTGCTGACGTCAGCAGGCCTCCTTGTTAGCGAGTGCCCATACTCGCTATGGGGCCGCAATTTGCGACCCACCTCATGAATATTCATGAGGTGGGTCATTGCGACCCCATAGCGAGTTGCAGTCGGTGTCTGAGACACCGTACTGCATTGGGAATTGCGACTTGCAATTTGCGAGTCACTCCGACTCGCAAATTGCAAGTCGCAATTCCCAACTTTCCTACATCTGGCCCCAGATCACTGAAATAGGAAGGGAAATACCCAACTAAGTTACCATACATTGGGGTGAAAGGTCAGACAGTAGAGAGCCAGTACTGTTACAGATATAATACAATGCAGGAGTAGATTCTTACCTGTGTGTCACTGGAAATACTGCATTATCACTCTGTCCCTGTTGTCTGTGTCGTCCTCTTCGTCTTCCTCCTCTTCACTCTCCGCAGGCTCCACAGCGGCCTCAACACCACCATCTGGACCATCCTCCTGCAGGAAAGGCACCTGGCGTCGCAAAGCCAGGTTGTGAAGCATGCAGCAGGCCACGATGATATGACACACCTTCTTTGGTGAGTACATTAGGGATCCACCAGTCATATACAGGCACCTAAACCTGGCCTTCAGGAGGCCAAAGGTCCGCTCGATCACCCTCCTAGTACACCCATGGGCCTCATTGTACCGTTCCTCTGCCCTGGTCCTGGGATTCCTCACTGGGGTCAATAGCCAAGGCAGGTTGGGGTAACCAGAGTCACCAATTAGCCACACACGCTGTCTCTGTAGCTGTTCCATCACATAAGGTATGCTGCTATTTCGCATGACGTACGCGTCATGCACTGACCCTGGGAACTTGGCATTTAAATGGGAGATGTACTGGTCAGCCAAACAGACCACCTGGACATTCATCGAATTATACTTTTTTCGGTTCCTGTACACCTGTTCATTGTCTTTTGGGGGGACCAAAGCCACATGGGTACCATCAATGGCACCAATGATATTGGGAATGTGTCCAAGGGCATAGAAATCACCCTTCACTGTAGGCAAGTCACCCACCTCAGGGAAAACGATGTAGCTCCGCATGTATTTCATCAGGGCAGACAACACTCTGGACAACACCTTTGAAAACATAGGCTGAGACATCCCAGATGAAATGGCCACTGTAGTCTGAAATGATCCACTGGCAAAAAAATGCAGTACTGACAGCACCTGCACTAGGGGCGGAATCCCTGTGGGTTGGCGGATGGGTGACATCAGGTCTGGCTCCAGCTGGGCACACAGTTCCTGTACAGTGGCACGGTTGAGTCTGTAGGTGAGTATGACGTGTCGTTCTTCCATTGTCGACAGGTCCACCAGCGGTCTGTACACGGGAACATTCCTCCATCTCCTCGCAAGTCCCAGCGGACGATGCCTAGGAAGGACAACATGGAGCACAGAGTCAAGCAACCCACAGGTAAGTGCCCACAGCATGCACAGTACACGAATCTCTCTGGATTGAATGGCTAGTATGATTGTCAGTGCAAGGCCTAGCCATGTGTGACGCAGTAGGAATTAAGCCATGTGGGCCCTTGAAATGGCGGCTGCCTGACCTGTGAAGTGTGACAATGTGAAGTGAGGTCATTGCGCAGGCGTGGCACATCGTGGCGGTAGGCGGTCGCAGTCCGCGGCGCAAAGCCGCATTGGACAACATTGAACCCTATGGGTTTCAGGAGCCAATGGCGGTGAGAGCCGGCGGTCGCGGTACGCACCGCCGCGGTACGCACCGCCGCGGCCGTAACCGCCATGTTCTCTATGCTAAATCACACAAGACCTGAGCATCCACAGGAGAGGACCTATACTGCAAGTGCTGCTGTGACCTCGGTCTGGAAGTGACAATGGCTGCTGCGACTGGGGAAATGGCCCCCGCCTTCACTTCAGAAGAGTTGGAGAAGCTCGTGGACGGGGTCCTCCCCCAGTATGCGCTACTCTACGGGCCTCCAGATCAACAGGTGAGTACACGGGGGCAATGCATAGTGGGCTATGCCTGTGATGAGTGGGGAGGATGTACGATGGAGGGGAGGGCAGCGAATGACGAATGCATGGCACGACAGATGAGAGCATGTGCCACATGGCAAGGTTGGGGAGGGGGGGCAACTCACATCGAGCATGCAGAAAAGTGATGATGTTTCTCTTCCCCCCCTGTACATGTCACATAGGTCAGCGCCCATCAGAAGATCGACATTTGGCGTGCCATCGCCAAGGACGTCCGGGCCCTGGGGGTTCACAACAGACAGGGCACCCACTGCCGCAAGAGGTGGGAGGACATCCGCCGCGGGAGCAGGAAGACCGCCGAGGCTCTGCTGGGGATGGCCTCCCAACCTAGGAGGGGTGCCAGTCGTACCTAGACCCCCCTGATGTCCCGGATCCTGGCGGTGGCCTACCCCGATTTAGATGGGCGCTTGAGGACATCACAGCAGACACAAGGGGGTGAGTACCAGCACATTCAGCTATTTTCCGCGCCGTGGAGGTGCCTGGGTGGGGGAGGAGGGCTGTGGGTATCCCTAGGCCAGGGCGATTTCTGTAGGATAGGCCCGTCCGTGAGGTATGGTCCTGTGCCCCCGCCCCCCACCTCTGTAGGGTGCCTAGTAACGCGATTCATGGACCTGTGTATTCTGTGTGGGCAGTTGTCGCCCATCGGCTTGTAGGGCATGTCCCAGTGAATGAGTAGTGTACCCCAAGTGCGCAGCGTAGTGCAGGGGGCTTCTGTGTCTGTCCTCTCCGCCAACGGTGTCCCCAATGCATGCACTCAACTTGTCTTTATGTTTTCCACCCCCCCCCCATTTTCTTTTTTTTCTGTGAATGTGTGCATTAGCATCATCAGGCGGAGGAGAAGTGGCCAGCGCCGCAAGAGGGAGCTGCATCTCACATGTCCCCGGAGGGCCATGCAACGGACTCCGACATGACCAGTGAGACGGAGGGCGAGGGGGGATCCACCACGGGGACCCGTGCAGACGTCAGTGACACCGACACGTCTTCGGATGGGAGCTCCCTTGCGGTGGCGGCAACATCCGTGCCCACCGATCCTACAGGTACAGCCGCCACCCAGCGCACCAGCTCCGCCCTCCCAGCAGCCCCTCGGCCTTCGGCCCGTGCCCGCACGGCCAGGAAGCCGGCCATCTCCTTCGCCCCAGGCACCTCAGGCCCTGCCCCAGTCACCCCTGCTGCCCTCAGTGAGGAGGTCATTGACCTCCTGTGGACCATCATTGTTGGGCAGTCTACCCTTTTGAATGCCATCCAGGGTGTGGAGAGGGAGGTGCATCAAAGCAATGCATACCTGGAGGGCCTTCATTCGGGTCAGGCTGCCCAGCAGCGATCGTTCAACGCTCTGGCCTCAGCACTGACGGCAGCGATTTTCCCTGTCTCCAGCCTCCCTCTTCTAACTCCCTCCACCCAGTCCCACTCCCCTGTTCCTCTGCCTATCCCATCCACACCATCAGACCAGCCTGCACACACCTCAACACCCAAGGGAAGCTCATCCAGACATAAGCACCACAGAACAAGCATTCACCCAAGCAACATCCAGATGCAGACATGCCAACAGTCACTACCTCCTCTGTGTCCCCCACCTCCTCGTCTCCCTCCTCCCTCCCTGTGACGTCTCCACTCACACCTGCAAGCACACCACCATCAGCCATTACACCCATCACCAGCACACCCTCCAGACCACTCCGCACACGTGCAGTCACCACCCCCACTGCCATGTACACGTCCCCTGTGTCCTCTCCCAGTGTGTCTGTCACCTCCGCTTCCCAACCACACAAACGCAGGCAGGCACCCAAACAACAGCCATCCACCTCACGTCAGCCTCCAGCCCAAGCACCTGCACCCAAAGACAGCACACTTGACTCTCCTACAACCACATCCTCTTCCTCCACTCCCATACCCACTCCAGCTACCCTTCCAATGGCTCCCAAAAAAAATTTCCTCTCGAAACTGGACCTCTTTTCCTCACCTGACCCACCCCCTCCATCCCGTAAGAGTTCCACAAACACCTCAGCCACCACCAGCCCAGCAACTCCCAAGCACGTCGTGCCTGGTTTTTGGAGTCCACCCTTTCCTTGGTCTGGGACATCGTCCAGCAGCAAAGGCACAGCCAGCCCCCCCCTGGGAAGAGGAGCAAAAAACTGAAGGGCAGGCGCGACAGGCCTGATACGCCTGCCCCCAAGGAGGGTAGCCTTGCACCGTCACCTGCCACATTGGGTAAGGGAGCCAAGTGCCACGGACAGTATGCCAAGGAGGGCAAGGGCAGCAAAGAGCAAAAGGCAGGGAGCAGCCGACCTGGCCATCAGGGCCCCACCAGCCCCATTCCGGGGGTATCGGAGGAGACCCAGGGCCCCAGGACTCCATCACAGGAGGGCCCCGCAACGGAAAGGTCCGATGCAGACTGAGCGGCAAGTATTGGCCAGGTGTGGTTCACTGGAAACACAAGACAAGCACCTCTGAACAGGGCCCCGCCATGACAAGCACCGCTAAACAGGGCCCCGCCAAGACAAGCACCGCTGAACAGGGCCCCGCCAAGACAAGCACCGCTGAACAGGGCCCCGCCGTGAGGAGCACCGCTGAACAGGGCCCCGCCAAGACAAGCACCGCTGAACAGGGCCCCGCCGTGAGGAGCACCGCTGAACAGGGCCCCGCCAAGACAAGCACCGCTGAACTGGGCCCCGCCGTGAGGAGCACCGCTGAACAGGGCCCCGCCAAGACAAGCACCGCTGAACAGGGCCCCGCCAAGACAAGCACCGCTGAACAGGGCCCTGCCAAGACAAGCACCGCTGAACAGGGCCCCGCCGTGAGGAGCACCGCTGAACAGGGCCCCGCCAAGACAAGCACCGCTGAACAGGGCCCCGCCGTGAGGAGCTCTGCTGAACAGGGCCCCGCCAAGACAAGCACCGCTGAACAGGGCCCCGCCTTGAGGAGCACCGCTGAACCGGGCCCCGCCAAGACAAGCACCGCTGAACTGGGCCCCGCCGTGAGGAGCACCGCTGAACAGGGCCCCGCCAAGACAAGCACCGCTGAACAGGGCCCCGCCAAGACAAGCACCGCTGAACAGGGCCCTGCCAAGACAAGCACCGCTGAACAGGGTCCCGCCGTGAGGAGCACCGCTGAACAGGGCCCCGCCAAGACAAGCACTGCTGAACAGGGCCCCGCCGTAAGGAGCACCGCTGAACAGGGCCCCGCCAAGACAAGCACCGCTGAACAGGGCCCCGCCAAGACAAGCACCGCTGAACAGGGCCCTGCCAAGACAAGCACCGCTGAACAGGGCCCCGCCGTGAGGAGCACCGCTGAACAGGGCCCCGCCAAGACAAGCACCGCTGAACAGGGCCCCGCCGTGAGGAGCACTGCTGAACAGGGCCCCGCCAAGACAAGCACCGCTGAACAGGGCCCCGCCGTGAGGAGCACCGCTGAACCGGGCCCCGCCAAGACAAGCACCGCTGAACTGGGCCCCGCCGTGAGGAGCACCGCTGAACAGGGCCCCGCCAAGACAAGCACCGCTGAACAGGGCCCCGCCAAGACAAGCACCGCTGAACAGGGCCCTGCCAAGACAAGCACCGCTGAACAGGGCCCCGCCGTGAGGAGCACCGCTACACAGGGCCCCGCCAAGACAAGCACTGCTGAACAGGGCCCCGCCGTAAGGAGCACCGCTGAACAGGGCCCCGCCAAGACAAGCACCGCTGAACAGGGCCCCGCCGTGAGGAGCACCGCTGAACAGGGCCCCGCCAAGACAAGCACCGCTTAACAGGGACCCCGCCAAGACAAGCACCGCTGAACAGGGCCCCGCCAAGACAAGCACCGCTGAACAGGGCCCCGCCGTGAGGAGCACCGCTGAACAGGGCCCGCCAAGACAAGCACCGCTGAACAGGGCCCCGCCAAGACAAGCACCGCTGAACAGGGCCCGCCAAGACAAGCACCGCTGAACAGGGCCCCGCCAACAGGGCCCCGCCAAGACAAGCACCGCTGAACAGGGCCCCGCCAAGACAAGCACCGCTGAACAGGGCCCCGCCAAGACAAGCACCGCTGAACAGGGCCGGCCTGTCAAGCACCGCTCCGCTGGGCCCTTCCTGTCAAGCAGTGCTCCGCTGGGCCCTTCCTGTCAAGCAGCGCTCCGCTGGGCCCTTCCTGTCAAGCAGCGCTCCGCTGGGCCCTTCCTGTCAAGCACCGATCCGCTGGGCCCTTCCTGTCAAGCACCGCTCCGCTGGGCACCGCCGTCTCAAGCACCGCTCCGCTGGGCCCTTCCTGTCAAGCAGCGCTCCGCTGGGCACCGCCGTCTCAAGCACCGCTCCGCTGGGCCCTTCCTGTCAAGCACCGCTCCGCTGGGCCCTTCCTGTCAAACACCGCTCCACTGGGCACCGCTGTCTCAAGCACCGCTCCGCTGGGCCCTTCCTGTCAAGCACCGCTCCACTGGGCACCGCCGTCTCAAGCACCGCTCCGCTGGGCCCTTCCTGTCAAGCACCGCTCCGCTGGGCACCGCCGTCTCAAGCACCGCTCCGCTAGGCCCTTCCTGTCAAGCACCGCTCTGCTGGGCCCTTCCTGTCAAGCACCGCTCCGCTGGGCCCTTCCTGTCAAGCACCGCTGGCCCATTGGCAGTCCCGGTTCTGTGTCGGGCACTGTAATTCCACAATTCCACACTCAAAACAGGGGGATGCCTTGGACACAAAGACCATCCCTCATGGCCCTGCTACTCTACCTGTGACACAACAGTCTCTGAGACCATCACCCACACCTCAGGCCTTCATCTCCCAGTTATGTTGCCCAGTTCCCTTCACCCTGGTTGACGACTATGCTTCCTCTGAGTTATCATCATGCTTACCTCATGGATGTGACGGACAAAGCAGGACAGTCCCCCGCCTTTCTAAGGCTTCACACTTGGTTCCCATCAGCCATCATTGAATACAGGGGCTCAAATGCCAGTATTATTTATATCTATAGAGTGCTGCTTTGTAACCCTGCTGTCTTGACTTTGTATTGTCATGATATTAATTAAAATGTTTACACCAAAAAAGTCTGTAGTTTAGAATGAAGCTGTAACAATAATAGAAATAATAGACACAGGCTAATGTTTGAAAGCTCATTCAAAGAATATAAGAGCATAATTACATAAACTGAACCATCAATCAATTTAGCATGTAGGCATATAAATCACTAAAGTATAAAGAACACTCTAAAGTTCTACAGAAAATCCAGCATAGATTTGCCCTCTAAAAGTGGGAAAAGGTGACCCCTCTTGACAGAGAAAACAGGTCCTTTTATAGTACTTTAGACAAAGAATTTCATACATTCACTAAACAAATATGTGGTTTCCAGGATCTGCACCAATCAGGAACAAGCAAGAAGAAACATTTTACAACAGAAAACATTCCAAGATTCTTTAATAATTCTATTACATCAGCTGCAGATTTTCCCAGAGCCTATTCAGGTGACATGACTTGATACATCCTATGTGATTCAGCCAGGGACAGACAGACTATCCTTGATTAGTTTCATTGCATTGGGTGTGAGTGGGTAAGTCTGAGTCTTTCAGTGGAAAGCTCACCGTTCGTTTATTACTGCAAGGAAAACAACAGCAACAGTGATCATGTGGTACATTACTACGCCACATTCAAAATGGAAGAAAGCATGAAATTGGCTTAGGTTAGTGTAAGCCTGATTTCCCATTAAGCACTGCAATTCAGAAAACAGATCCCACAGCTGTTCCCATTGTAGCAGGGCCATGACTGATTTGCATATGGATGGGTCCAAAGTGAGGTGGGCATGTTGTGCAAAGAAACAATGGACTGAGATGTGTCCCCAGGTAACTACCACTTGCTAAGATTAATTCAAGAATTTCATCCATTACCTTTCGTATGTTTCAGTGTGGCACCCTAGGTAAGACGAGTATGTTCAGATGTAGGTCCTGTGAACACTGTGCCACTGGAACTAATCTAGTGAGCACTAATAAGGGTGAAATCTGCACTGGGTTGCTCTTTTTGCTTCAATGTACTTCAATAGGGAAAATAAAGTTCCCCAATTTATTTTCAAATCTCCCTCGTCAGTATTTCAAAATGTTGGCATATATGAATCACTGGTAAGCAGGCCTGACCTTGCATCTGCAGCTGAGATTGATATTTTGAGGGTGTGCAGGTGTTTAGCTCTAACTGCAGGTGATATCGGCAAGGGGGTAATTTAAAATTCTGCTTTCCCAAATTGCACAATTTTGCAGCAAGCACAGGTAAAAAGAGGTGAACACCAGAGGAGGAAATAGTTTCAAATGTGAGGAAAATAAGGAAATCAGGATTACCATCCGGTCGGTATTTTACGGGCATAACTAGTATTTTTATGTTGAGGCTTGTAAAAAAAAATTGGAAAATTAATCAACGTTAGTATTTATTTTCTTTTTTAGTACGTACTTCAAATAGCAAATATTAAAATAACTTATTTAAAAAGGTGCTCTAGGGCTCACTAAATGAGTCCTGCATGACTATTACTTACATGCCAACATTTTAGAAGTGGAAAGAGGGAGTGTTAATAAACATTGGGAGGATGTTTTTCCCTCATTGGCTTCTTTTAAAGCTGAAGCAATTTCATACAGGAGACAGACAAAATAAAACAATATTTGGCTCCAAAAATTGGGAGTCTCATGCCTGAATCAGGTCTATTGTCATGCGCCCTAATAAAATAAACAGAGGTGGAAAAGCCATGTTTCAAACGAATACAGAGGATTTTACAATAAATGTAATTATGTCCTGGCAGAATATTAACACATGGAAATTGGCCAGACCTTTCTCTTCAAAGGTGGCCACCCTAGTTGAAACCCATTGCCGCTCTGCCCCAGACTTGGAGCGAGTTTGCAGCGCTATCACTGTGGCTCCCTCACCATACCTATTGACGTGCTCACTCTCCAAAGAGCATACATGCCAACATTTTAAAACTAGAAAGAGGGAGATTTTGTGGATTTTTTCTACCCACTGATATAGAAGCAAGTTTAGGCACAGACAACTAAAGTACAGCCATTTTTGGCTTTAAAAATCAAGATTCTCCCGCCTGAATCCAATCTGTTGGCATGTACGAATGAGGGTGAAGTCAGATAATTAAGAGAATGTTTCCAGTAAAGCAAATGGAGAATGTCAATGACCAGGGTGGTATAGAATGCATGCCAATATACCTGATTCAAGCAGGAAGCTCGGAATTTTTTGGCCAAAAATGTCTTAATTTTAGTTGCCCACCGCCCAAAATTGACTCTGCTTCAATAGAAGCCCATGGGGAAAATGCCAACCCTGACTGTTTTTTTAAAATCTCCCACTTCCCCGTTGAAAAAGTTGGCATGTATGATATAGGCTTCAAAACAAATGTGACCCCCTGATTGAAATCTATTGAGGCTTTATGTTTGTCAAGCGAGTGAATATGAGTGAAGAGATGGTGGCGCCTGTAGTGAGGCAGAGCTCAAGTGTTTTGCATGCAGCCTGAGGCCAGATATAAATACAAGGACCACCTGCTGCTCACGGGGTGACGGTACCGATACAATATCCGGAGTGCATGTGCCTTTGTGTTGCTGCTTTGGCTCTGGCACCAGTGCTCATTAAGCCCTTGCGGTCCAGGGTGTGCCTATGTCAGCGGGACAGCACCACACTGGCGACGACAATCTGAACCCTCGACCTGGCAGGTGCCACTGCTGTCCCTCCATGAGTGCAGCGTGGCCTGCTACTGCACACGCCAGTGCATTCCAGCCCGTGCGGTGAGACCCCACGCAGTGCTTCTTAGCCGACCAGGTACTTGGGCTTGCTGAGCTCTTGTGCGCTGGCACCCAGGGTCCCTGCAGACATTAGGGCAAAGAGGCATGTCCCACACTTGTACCTCTCACCAAAGGCCTGCAGCGCCCCTTGCGGACTGAGGAGTATCAAAAGCCCGGCATCCCACTAGTTGGCTCAGTCTAAATGACCACACGCGAGTGAGTGCATACTATGTCAGCCAGCGCTATCTCACCTATTTCAACCCTCCAGGCTTTGCTCCACCTGCTGTTACCCCAGTAAATATCAGGACCTTTCCAGGCATGACATGTCTGCTGCTGCCCCAGCTACAAGCCCCACAGCCCTGCTCTGCCTATTCCTTCTTACACACCTACCTCACCACCCTGACTCCGGCAGCATTCTGCCCTTCAGCGATCTTGCAGACCCTGCCACCACTGCCACCCGCTGGAAGACCTGGCAAAGTCGACCCACTAATTACTTTTGTGGTACGAGGAAGACCAACCAGGTGTTAAATGCTCCCTATTGCTGCATTACACAGCTGAAGAAATATTCGAGATATCTGAAAATGTACCAAATACAATTGATGAGGGTGTTAAAGCTGAATTTTAATTAAATGCTCATGTATTTCTGAATGTTGAATCTGCATAGAAAATGAATTAATATAGAAATATAATATATAACTTTGAAAACGTGCCTATTTGAGTGGCCGCTAGTAATCACGAAGTGTCTTTATTTATTGCTTATTAATATGAAATGATGTGCCCTTGGTTATATTAATGTAGTACTGTGGTATATGAATGATTACTTATTATGTTTTTGCTTTACTAATGGTAGGCCTTAAGTTAGCAAAATCCTGGGCCTAGTTGCACAGCCTCATGCAAAGTTGCACTGCCTAAATAAATCACATAAAATGTCTGCATAGAGAAATGGATATTTGTATTTTTCCACCGTGTTGACCAAATGCTAGTAAATTATTTTCTTTCCCATGAGAACTGCTTGCTAGAACACGTTGTATTAGCTATTGATACATTGTAGAGTTTAGTGTGTGTTAAAGCCATGTTCTCAGGAGCTAACGATGGATGCACTGACTGGAGGACAGAGAGATGCATAATTGTTACCTGATGAGTCTGATGATGGGAACAGGAGAAGAGGAGCCAATCATCGACATGTGAAAGACAGTTTTGGATTTGACGTTCTACTTTCATTGGACTAAATGTAAACATACGATTCTTGGACCAATCGCAACGTGGGAAGAGTCCTAGAGAACTTTAACCTAGCTGAACTGCAAAGAGAGGAGCAAGCTCACTTTTTCTTAATCTTTTACTGAGAAGCACCATTCCGATTATCCCGGTTCCTTGAGAGACATTTTCCCGTTTTCTTTCTTCACCAATGACGTGTACTCTTTACTTAGAGAGAATCCTATCTTGAAATTTATTGCTAAGTTCCCATGCTTTTGCTGACCGAATAGATGTCCAAATGGGCGAAGATTATCGCAGCTTGCTGATCCATACCGAGGAAAGGTATATCAGAATGTTATTGTTCTAGATGTAATTTTTCTTTTGTCCCTCGGTACCAACCACTAATTTTGATAGAGCCATGGCTAGATGTTTTCCAAATTTGTGTTGACTAAATTGTTGCTATTCTAATCAGAAGGTCAGCTAGGAGGCTCCCAGAAAATGTTTGCTAAACATTAATAACAGCTGATGTCAGTTCTTTGCTGAATCTAAATGTATCCTTTTTCTATTGCGCAGTTATTTTTGCTATTGATTTGTGCTGTGATTCTACAGTGCGTAACCATCCATGCTTTGATTACATTGAAATTCTTTAGAAGATTTGGTCAACCGGTATTGTTTCTGTGTGTTAATCAATTGATTTTGAGATTAAGTTATGTGATATTAGCATTGTTAATATAGGGAAATAAACATTCTAACTTTTACATAAAGGTGTCGTTATTGATGGCCAAAGGGGTTATGGTGAGTGAAAATTACTGACTCCTAAGATTATTGATCTTATTGACTGACATTGTTGTTTATTGGTACTGAAATTGGGTTGTCACGGTTTCAGGCGGGTCTAGTCAGAGCTCTGGTTGGGGAACCCCTTGAGATCACAAAATATCTCCCAAGGAGGTAGTGTACCAAAGCAGAAGGGCAGCTAAAAGCATACACGGGGAAAGGACAGCTATGGTAAGGCAGAGAAAACAGAAAAGTGAAGGCAGAGCAACCTTACTGTGAACCAACAAGGAACGGATCAGTAGTGGACAACACACTGGGGTTATCACTAAGGTTGAACACAGGGTAGGACTCAGAACTTCCCACAGCAACAGGGAACATCAATGCCTCTGTCCAGATTACTCTTACAGATAGTCACCCCACAAGCCCTATAAAAAGGAGGCAGCAGATGTGATTCTGTCTCTGGACCCTTAGGTCACAAACAAGGATGGAACTTGAATACACAAGACTAGCCCTTAGGGGTCCAGCTAGAAACACAGTGGCAATTCCGGGAAAGCAGCAATACCACACTGTCACGGTTAGGCACTAAAGACTACATACAATACTAGACAAAGGACAGGGGCTGTAATTGCCCCTGGAAACCAGGAGCCAACCCCAGTACAAAGGAAAACACTTATACACAGGTGAGGACTTATAGTACACTTACCAGACACAATAACCCAAGAGGAAACAGAAACAGAAGGAACAATCTAGGAGGCAAAGGCAGGAACAGGGAACAGGCTCAGGCTGAAGCAAAGGCAGGAACATGACTGGAAAAACAGGGAGCAGGCTCTGGCTGGAAAAGCAGGATCAGGACTGGGAAGCACAGAGCAGACTCTAGCTGGGACAAGCAGGAACAGGACTGGGAAACAGAGAGTAGGCTCTGGCTGGAACAAGCAAGAACAGGACTGGAATACAGGGAGGTGGAACAAGCAGGAACAGGACTGGGAAACAAAGAGAAGGTTCATGCTGAAACAAGACAGAAACCGGACGGGAAAATAGGGAGCAGACCCAGGCTGAAGCAGAACAGGAACAGGACTGGAACACCATCCAACAAGGTGTCTGATACACAAAGGAATCAAACTCCAATGCACGACGAGGAGCTTCAGGGAATGGCAGCTTATAAGCAGTTCCAGGCAGCAGCAAACACAGGGTGGAGTCTTATGGCTGGGCTGCACAAACAAGGCCACAGGTGTGTGCAGTTTCAGTCTCTCACAAGTCCTGGAGGAGAGAATCCAGTACAAAGGAGCAACCAGACTTTTCCCATAAGAAGCAATTGACAGCAGATTACAGGTCCTGCCATCTACCAGGCAGTGCATTATGGGACCTGAAGTCCATGGGAGCAAATGTAGTTCTTCTATAGCATGCCATATTGAAAATGGAAGCAAAGAGAAGTCAGAAAAGGACTCTGGGTGAGTGTTAATGATGATTCCCAGGTTACAGATAGTCTGATAACAGTGCCCCATAGAGATGGGATGGCAGAGTCGTAACATGTGCCTGATGGAGGGAATTACTCTAAGTGCAGTCAAAAGGTCCATCGAATCTCTAAAAAGTCACCTGCTAAACTAAAAGATAAAAAAGCCTAATAAGGTCAGACACGCTAGCAAGGGCGACAATAAAGCAACTGTTACCACAGCACTAAATGCACACTTCAAACAACAAATCAACCCAGATTTCAGGAAGGTCAATTTTCAGCAGCCCAGGCAGCAAGATGACAAGAGCATTGATATGTTCTATGCAAGGATCTTCAAACTTGCCAGCACCTGTACTGATGAAGATCTACAGAAGTAATTGCAGGGGCAAATCAGCCAAGGCTGCCACGCCATCCTTTTGAGGCAGTTCATCCTTCCAGGATGCAGCATGAAACGTGGCATGAAACTCAAAGACATCTTTGTCCCCATGCAGGCCTGCAAGCTATCCCATAGTGGAGCTGAATGCATGAATGAAGCGTTGGCGAGAATCTCTATATCTCAACACACAATAAAAATTGCAAATCAGGACAGAAACACTTGATGAGATCCGCAGAACAAGACTATCTCCTATGCCACCCAAACTCAACCAGGCAGCCCTGCTGGGTGACTACTGCAGGAGAGAGGCTCACCCCAGCGCAATGGCTGGCACAAGGCAAAGCATGTTTCAAGCATGCACAAGTGTGACACAGTGGTGCCAGGACACCTCTTGGAGACATCAGGCCACAGATAAGGGTCCAAGTGTGAGCCACTGATTTGGATGCCCCGCAACCGCACAGCCACTCCACGGCAGAGGATGACAGATGACAAGGATGCATTTCTCATCTCTTACATGAACTGCAGTCATAAATCCACCAAACCACAACCATCCTGCAACACTGTAGTCAATGGGCAGACTGTACCAACTCTCACTGATACAAGAGCCTCTGTTAATGTCATGGACCACTATAAATACCCCCTATTGTAAAACAAGCCCAAACTGACCCCAACCAAAATGAGAATATTTGTTTATAGAAGCAACTCACCTTTTTCCCTGGCAGGTGCTTTTAAGGAAGTAATACCCCACAAGGGCCATCGAGTGAAAGCCAAATTCCTTTTCACCACAAAAGGGGGCACTATGCTGCTTAGTTGCCATACGGCTGAAGAACTAGTGTTCATTGCATTCACAAAGACAAATCTACACCCACCAGCTAGACCAGTTGCTCCACAAATTCAAACACATCTGTAAGCCTCAAATGTTTGAGGGAATATGCGGTCACACTTCACATCAGCAAGACCATCAAGCACCTAGCACCTAAGGCACCACAGAGTTCCTTTTCCCCTCAGGGGAAAATTCAAAAGAGGAACTCACACACTTTGAGAAGCTGGGCATCATAGAAAATTTCTCCATCCCATCACTGAGGGTTCCCCCATGGTAATTGCTCCAAAACCAAAACAGCCAGAAGCAGTGAGGCTATGTAGTGACATGCACCTCCCCAACACAGCAATTAAAAGAGTGCCACTTAACCCCACGATGTGAGATATTATCGCTGATCTGACAGATATAAAATGGTTTTCCAAGGTTGGCCTTAACTCCAGGTATCACCAGGTATCACCAACTCCTCCTCAATCCGTTCAGCAGATGCAGCACGTGTTCAACTCTTCTCGGACTGCAACATAACAAAGATCTGAACTTTGGCATTTCGTCGGCAACTTAAGTTTTCCAGAACACCATAAGGGAAATGTTGTCTGTGCTACAAGGAGTTCTTAACATAAGTGACGATGTCTTGATTTATTAAAAACACATAATGAACACTTCCAACAAGTCCGGGTAGTCCTCCAGCGTCCAAATGCTCCTCCTTTGACCACTGAGTAGATTTTTTTGCTACATCTTCTTGGCAGACAGAATCAAAGTGGACCCCAAGAAATCAATGGATATCAGTAAGGACCCAGTCCCAACCACTATAACTGAGCTTAGGTGTTTCCTAGTGTAAAGAATTTGTAGTGTGATAGAGTATCAAAAAGATTTTTTTTTTTATTACAGGAAAAATGCCCCTGGTACAATGCAAGTGCGACAAGCCAATATATCAGTCCATCTCACGTTTCTCTCCAATCTTCTGCTCTCAACTTTCCCTTATTACATTACTATAAAAACCTCCATGTATGGAAGCTGACAAGGTTTAACTTAGAATGAGAATGCAACACCTGGGGATGGTGAATGATTGTGGTCAGTCTATCTCCTACTTGGACACACTCATTGAATCACTATGAGCCTTATTGAAAATGATTGCTCAGTGGGTATGGTGTCCCACCGAGGTTGAAAAGAGTTTCAGAAGATCAAGAAGGATCACCTGCATGATGTTGCAATGGTCTACTTTAATCTGGCACTGGAAACTGAACTGGTCATCGACGCTAGTCATGTGGGCCTTGGAGCAGTACTAATGCATAAACAAGGCCCAGATATCTGGGTCACTATTGTGTTTGCCAGCAGAGCTCTGTTGGCTGTAAGAACGAGCTATACTCAAATTGAAAAATAAACTCTTGCCATCAAATGGGGCTGTACCCACTTTTATCTCTACCTAATAAGGCAAGGTTGTGGAGTGGTCACTGACCACAAACTATTTGTTTACCCGTTTTGGGAACGTCACCAAACTTGCCACCACATATTGAGAAATGGGTCATACAACTCCAGCAATATCAGCTTCAGGTGTCCTGCAGGTCGGGATATGGAAAAGCTGCAGATTTCTTTTTTAGATACCCACAATTGGATGTCACCGCTGCAGATCACCAAACAAGAGAAATAGAGCACTATGTTCAGTTCGTCTCACAATTGGAATGCCCAAGGGTGCTCTTGCTCCAAGATTTTATTCAAGCAACAACTCATGATGAGTGTCTTTCCAAAGTAGCTGACGTGATAAAACAGAACAAGTGGATGTCATTTCTGGCAGGAACCTGGCAGTTAGCACAGTTGGCTGTCAAGACCCTCACCGCTGGCTGTGGTGGGTTTGTGTAAGCTGAATTAATTACTAATAAATTTACATTGATTAATGGTTAAGGATTTACATGAATTAGGCTAACATAGAAAATAGTGTGCTTTGGAAAATCTGCGCACTTGAGTGACCACCATGACGTGTACAAAAATTAATAACTAATTCACACTTGTAGTTATATAAAGTGCACATGTAGAGAAAGTTGTATTAACGGACCACATTAGTGAATCAATGTTATGTATTTGCTTAAATATTATTAGACGTTGATTAATTACGAAGTTCGGTCCTAGTTGACATAGGCTCATGTTAATTTGCATGGCAAAAATAAATGTTTGTACATGTTTTGCGAAAGCAGAGAATTAATGTTGCCCATTGTTCACACAGAGCTGACCAAGCGATTTGTAAATGTCTTAAACTTTCTCATAAGAACTGCTTGTTAAAATATTCTGCACTAGAAGTTGCTACTTTGTAGATTTGATGGGTGAAAAGGAGATGTTCTCAGGCGCTAACAGCGGATGCACTGACTACAGCTAGGATTGCAACAAAAAAGGTTAACTGATGAACCTGACAATAGGAACAGAAGAAGAGGAGCCAATCATCGACGTGTGAAAGACTGTTTAGTTATATTTTAGATTTGGAGTTTAGAATCCAATGGTTCTACTGTGAACGTATGATTTCCTGACCAATAAAGGCGTGAGAACATGCTTGATGGAATTTGGTATATCCAGACTATGGGGATCATTACAACCCTGGCGGATGGCGGAGAACCGGCGGTAAGACCACCAACAGTCTGGCGGTCTTACCTTGGTGTATTATGACCATGGAGGTTACCGCCATGGTCAACCGCCGGTTCTCCGTCCCGCCCGCCAGGGCGGAGACGACCGCCGGGCTGGAGACCTGGGTCTCCAGCCCAGCGGCCGTCAGTATACTGCCGGCGGTATTTGGACCCAGCTTACGGCCGTGGATTTCCAGCGGTTTCAACCGCCATGAAATTCATGGCGGTAAGCACTATCAGTGCCAGGGAATTCCATCCCTGGCACTGATAGGGGTCTCCCCCACCCCCCACCCCCACCCCGACTCCCTCTCCTACACCCCCCACCACCCCTGCCACCCCCCAAAGGTGGCAGGACCCCCCTCCCCACCCCGACCCCCAATATCACAGCACTCACACACACCCGACACTCATGCAGGCAACACCAACACACACACGCACACACCCCGACATACATGCCTACATCCACACACACAGTCAGACACGCACACCTACATTCGAACATACACGCACACATCCATACAGACATACCCACACCCATACACGCACTCATTCCCATACACACAACACCCCCGCAAGCATACACGCACCCACACACCCCCTCTACATACACAGACGCACACCCCCATGCACGCACACAACACACCCCCCACCCCCCTCCCCTAACGGACGATCAACTTACCTGGTCCGTCGATCCTCCGGAAGGGGACGGGAGCCATGGGTGCAGCTCCGCCGACACCACACCGCCAACAGAACACCGCCACGGCGGATCACAGGACATGATTCGCTGGGCGGTGTTCTGTTGGCGTGGCGGTGGAGGTGGAGCAACCTCCACTTTCCCGCCGCCCGCAAGTATGGCTGTTGGTGGCTCTCCGTCGGAATAACGACGGACAGCAGCCAACAGTCATAATACGCCGAGCGGCAATACGCCTGCACAGGCGGTCTTCCGCACGGCGGTCCCTCAGCGGTCTTGCAAAAAGACCGCCGAGGTCGTAATGACCCCCTATATCTTGCAGAGCAGGCAGCCATTCTATAATATTCCTGTCCAAGTCCTGTTGGTGGAGCAACACAGTTCCAGATGTCTCTTACCCCTTAAATATCCTCAATATCCTCATAGAGAAATTGCGTTAATGCTTTTGATGCTGTGTACTTAGTTCAATGTTTCTAAAGTTAGTTCAGTTAACTTAGAGCTCAGCTGTGGCTGAGTCATTCTCTTGTTCTGTGCCGTTGCTGACGCTGACCAGACAGATGTCCAACTGACGAAGAGAAATCACAGCTGATCCATTGCTGATCCATTGGGGAGACGTATAACGAAATGCTATTGTCTCTATTGTACATTTTTGTTCTTTTTTTTTAGGTACCAACCACCATTTTGATAGATCATTAACTTTTGACTAAATTGTTTTTGCATGAAGTCCAAACATGCCATTCAAATTGGAGGGGTAGATAGAGTGCCACCTGCTTACAACTGTCATTAACTAAGAATTGATTTTTCTTCATCTGTGAAGTCTAGCTGTATGCTATCTCTGTAGTTCAGTTATTAATGTTATTAATTTGAACTGTAACTCTCGAATGTCTAATGTTAAATGCATTAGTTAAATGTAGAGTCTTTCGCTGCTTTGGTCAGCCTGTGTTATATGTATATGCGTATCATTTGTTTTTTAGACTAATCTACTACCAGCGTTGATAATAAAGGGAAATAAACTTTCTAAGTATACTAAAAGGTGTGGTTATTCATGGCCATATGGGTCATGGTGCGTAAAGGTTACTGACTCAAAATCTATGAAAATTGATTTGTTGTCCTTGTTATGTTGTTTGCTGATCAGATTTTGAGTAGGTATTGTGTATGTGGTGGAATCACTCTACGCTTAGTCAAAGGTCCATCGAACCTCTAACACTTCCCCTTATAAATAAATTACCAGAGACCAAATAAGGCGAGACGCACTCACAGATCTTGGTAGGAAAGTCGGATGGTTAGTCTCCTTATGAGCCCACCATAATTTGAAGTTATTATTAGAAGAATAGAAGGATTTTGTCTCCTTAAAAGGCCACCATAAGTTTTTCCAGATCTTGGTAGCAGTGTTGCGTCTTCTTAAGAGACCACTATGACTTCCCGGACATAACAACCATAATATTCCAGTTTCGGTAGTAGAAACAAAAGATTATGGGGGTCATTACAACATTGGCGGTATAAGGCGCTTTTCGCCGTGCAGAAGACCGCCAATACACCGCCCCTGTGGCGGTAGACCGCCACAGCTATTATGACACACATCACGGAATCCGCCGAAATTCAGACACCCACACAAGTCCGCCACACCAAAGGTCAGCAATAAACATGCGGAAACAAATCCTCCACCTCCACACCAACAGAAACACGCCCATGCTATTACGACCCACGAATCCACGCGGCGGTCTTTCAACCGCGGTATTCCATTGGCGATACACACCGCTGCGCTCAAAATACACACACATCTCCAAAACACTGCCACATTGGACAATTCAAAATACACACACCTGATACACATACAAACAACACTCCCACACACCCAACACAATATAAAACACACACCCACATCACCCACAAACCCCTACAACCAGAAATTCTGAGAGAGAGCACAGCTATTGACAACCCCATCACACAGAGGCGCACAACACCATCACCCACACAACATCCATGCACAAAACACCACATACCACTACACTCACTACACTCATCAACACATACACCACCCCACACCTCACACACACCACCCCATGTCATGCCAAAGACACCCCCGCTTCTCCGAGGAGGAGCTCAGGGTCATGGTGGAGGAAATCGTACGGGTAGAGCCACAGCTATTTGGCTCACAGGTACAGCACACATCAATAGCCAGGAAGATGGAGTTATGGCCCAGAATAGTGGACAGGGTGAACGCCGTGGGACAGCTCCCAAGAAATAGGGAGGACATCAGGAAGAGGTGGAACGACCTACAGGGGAAGGTGCGTTCCACGGTATCCAGGCACAACATCGCGGTGCAGCGGACTGGCGGCGGACCCCCACCTCCTCCCCCACAACTAACATGGGAGGAGCAAGTCTTGACCATCTTGCATCCTGAGGGCCTCGGAGGAGTCGGTGGAGGATGGGACACTGGTAAGTCAAATCTTAACTATCAAATCCCCCACCCTAACTGCATGCTATCACACACCCCCACCCTCACACCCTCCCCTATCACCCCAAATCCTCACTAATGTACCCATAACACAAACCAACCGTCCCAACACGAATCCCTGCATGACACAACTAAGCATGGGCACCCCTCACTAAAGCATGCTCACTGCACATACCCAGAACACCCCCCCAACCATCATCACACAAGCCCCCACACAGGAATGCTTGCACTGGGGTACACAAACACCCACCCATTGCACACCATGAAACACACACATGCAATAATCATGTTCTCATACCCCTGCAGGAACCCGAAGGACCGTCACCACACCAGAGGGTCCAGGCAACACCACTCCACCCCCAGAAGAGGCCCACAGTGACGACAGCAGCTCTGCCCCACTGGATCTTGATGACCAGCCCGGACCATCGTGGGCCTCAGGACGGTCGGTTCCCCTTGCCCAGCCACAGCCCAACACCGAGCTGCCACCCTCTGGTAACACCAGCACAGCACCCACCCAGCGGGCCCACATCTCCCTACCCAGGACAGGTCAATCAGCGGTGTGTCCACCACTACAGGGCACCCAGGCTAACCCACCACCCCAACAACAACAGGGACCTGGGGGCAGTGGTAGTGGGCACACGGACCAGGGGACGGAGGCACAGGAACACAGGGGAACTGGGAGGGCTGCTGTGCGACAGAGGGAGGACAGGCCAAGGGAACCAACTCTCCACAAGGCCCTCTCCTCCATCATGGGAGCATACCACCACTCCCAGGAGACGATGGCGACGGTCCTGGACAAGTTGCAGGAGACCCTGCGCCTGCAGGAGGAGCAGTATTTGGGGTTCAGGGAGGAGCTCAGGACCATCGGCTCCGTCCTGGCCACCATCATAGGGGTGCTGACGGACATTCAAAAGACCTTGAGGGACACCGTGGCACTCCAAGGGGCCCCTGACACTAGCCACGACGATGGACTGCCCACCACATCTGCCGGCGCTAGTGGACAGGACGCCCCGCCACAGGACCACTACACCAGCACCCCACCCCCTGCAGACGGACAACCACCCCGCAAGCGGTCCCTGAGAGCCAGGAACAGGACAGAGCAAGATGGCAAGACCCCCGCCAGGAAATGAGACCACCCTGATTGTCCTCCCACTGTCCCACTTTGTTACCCTGTCCATATTCGAACTGCCCCAGCTCCACTTCCTATGCCCAGATGGGCAGTGCACCTGTGGGACTAATAGACTGGACTCTGCCATGGACATTCCTCCACCATCACCCCTTACCATTTTACCACCCCTTCAATAATTAGCACTTCAATAAACACACTTGAAACATCAAAAAATCTGGAGTCAGTCTATGATTTGGTACTTTGTATTATCAATCACAGTGTCATAATGGGTTACCCATTGTAAGGCAAACATACCTATGTCACACATCACAAGCCCTTGAAGGATGCAAGCAGTTGACACGTAGGTTACCACACTTGTGAAACTGAAATGGAAGTGTACAACTCAATTAACAAATAGTGAGTGAAATGTAGGTACAGGATAGAGGTAGACGTGTGAAAGTTAATGTAATGTTAAACCAGATAATGTTCTCACCTGTGTGTCACTGGAAATATTGCTGTATGACTGAATCGCTGTTGTCGTTTTCTTCTTCCTCAGCTTCATCCTCATCACTGTCCGTAGGCTCCACAGGCTCCACAGCTGCTACAACACCGTCATCTGGATCATCCTCCTGCAGAAAAGGCACCTGGCGTCGCAATGCCAAGTTATGGAGCATGGAGCAGGCGGCGATGTTGTCGCACACCTTCTTCGGTGAGTAGAATAGGGATCCACCTGTCATATGGAGGCACCTGAACCTGGCCTTAAGGAGGCCGAAGGTGCGTTCGATAACCCTCCTAGTCCGCCCATGGGCATCATTGTACCGTTCCTCTGCCCTGGTCCTGGGATTCCTCACTGGGGTCAATAGCCAGGAAAGGTTGGGGTAACCAGAGTCCCCCAATAGCCATACACGGTGACTCTGGAGTTGACCCATCATATCAGGGATGCTGCTATTGCGCAGGATGTAGGCGTCATGCACTGAGCCAGGGAACATAGCATTTACCTGGGAGATGTACTGGTCTGCCAAACAGACCATCTGGACATTCATAGAATGATAACTCTTCCTGTTCCTGTACACCTGTTCACTCCTGCGGGGGGACCAGAGCTACATGGGTCCCATCAATGGCACCTATGACGTTGGGGATATGTCCAAGGGCATAGAAGTCACCTTTCACTGTAGGTAAATCCTCCACCTGAGGGAATATGATGTATCTCCTTACGTGTTTCAGCAGGGCAGACAACACTCTGGACAAGACGTTGGAAAACATAGGCTGGGACATCCCTGATGCCATGGCCACTGTTGTATGAAATGACCCACTTGCAAGGAAATGGAGCACTGACAGCACCTGCACGTCAGGGGGGATTCCAGTCGGATGGCGGATCGGTGACATCAGGGCTGGCTCCAACTGGGTACATAGTTCCGGGATAGTGGCACGGTCAAACCTGTAGGTGACGATGACATGTCTTTCTTCCATTGTCAACAGGTCCACCAGCGGTCGGTACACCGGAGGATTCCGCCATCTTCCCAAATGTCCCAGCTGACGGTGCCTACAAAGGACAACAGCGAAGAACCAGTCATTAATCCTCCAGGTATGTACCCACTGTTACACACAAGACTACACCAGACACAAAACCCTTCCTGTATGTGTGTTGAATGTAGGCCTAGCTATGTGTGACGCAGTAGTAAATGAAGCCATGTGGGCCCCTGAAATGGCGGCTGCCTGACCTCTAAAGTGGGACAATGGGATTGTGGGGTAACTGCGCTGGCGTTGCACACCATCGCGGTAGGCGGTCGTAGACCGCTGCGCAATGCTGCATTGGTTAACATTGGACCCTATGGGTCCCAGGAGCCAATGAACAGGTGCCCTGGCGGTGATGATGCGCACCACCGCGGACGTCACCGCCGCGGACGTCACCGCCATTTTCTATCTGTTCAATCACTAGATACCTGACCTTCGACAGGAGAGGACCTACACTGCTAGTGCTGCTGTGACCTCGGTCTGGAAGCGACGATGGCTGCTGCGTCTGGGGAAAGGGCCCCTGCCTTCACTGCACAGGAGTTGGAGAAACTTGTGGATGGGGTCCTCCCCCAGTACACGCTACTCTACGGTCCTCCAGACCAACAGGTTAGTACAGAGGGAGCACGTTGTATGGGCTAGGCCTGTGTGGAGAGGGCTGGGTGGAAGAGGGAAGGGGGCAGGCTACATAGAACAGTTATGCATGGGAATGAATGGGCCACATGGCCAGAGTAGGGAGGGGGCCACTCACATTGACGGTGCAGTTGGTAATGACTGTTCCTCTTCCCTTGTGCATGTCATGTAGGTCAGCGCCCACCAGAAGAGGGACATTTGGCGTGCCATCGCCAAGGAGGTCCGGACCCTGAGGGCCCACCAGAGACGGGGCACCCACTGCCGGAAGAGATGGGAGGAAGTTCGCCGCTGCAGCAAGAAGACGGCGGAGGCTCAGCTGGGGATGGCCTCCCAACGTGGGAGGGGGGCCCGTCGCACCATGACCCCCCTGATGTTCCGGATCCTGGCGGTGGCCTACCTGGAGTTGGATGGGCGCTTGAGGACCTCACAGCAGACACAAGGGGGTGAGTACAGCCTCATTCTGCGGACTTTGCGTACAGTGGAGGGGTCTGGGTGGGGAGGTGGGCTGTGGGTGTCCCTATGCCAGGGCGAATTCGGTAGGCAAGGCCCCTCCGTTATGTAGGCCATGTGGCACTCAACCCCACCTCAGCAGAGTGCCAAGTTGAGGTATAGTTGCCCCTGTGGCATCCATGTGTGCAGATTTCCACCATTGCCATGTAGGCCGTATCCCAGAAATTGCATGTGCAGAGGTCAGGAGCACGGTGTAATGCATGGGGCTGCTGCGTCTGTCTTGTCCGCCAACGGTAGCGGTATGCCATGCACTAAAACTCTCTTTGTTCTGTCTCCCCCCCTTTTCCTGCTCTCCCTGTCCTTTTGTACATCAGCATCATCAGGCGGAGGTACAGTGGCACCGGAGCACGAGGGAGCTGCATCCCACATGGCCATGGAGGGCCACACCACAGACTCTGAATGCACCAGTGGGACGGAGGGCGAGGGGAGCTTCACGTCGGCCACCGGATCACCAACCAGCAACACAGACACGTCTGCCTTTGGGAGCTCCCCTGTGGTGGTGGCACCATCGGTGCGCCCCACTTCTACAGGTACAGCCGCCATCTCCCCTACCAGCACCGCCCTCCCAGCAGCCCCTCAGCGTTCGCCCCGTGCCCGCTCACCCAGGAGGGTGGGCATCACCTTCGCCCCAGGCACCTCAGGCCCTGTCCCTGTCACCCCTGCCACCCTCAGTGAGGAGGCCATTGACCTCCTCAGGTCACTCACTGTTGGGCAGTCTACCATTGTGAATGCCATCCAGGGTGTAGAACGAGAGTTGCAACACGGTAATGCATTCCTGGAGGGCATTCATTCTGGTCAGGCTGCCCTTCAGCGAACCCTGCAATCTCTGGCCTCAGCACTGATGGCAGCCATTGTCCCTGTGTCCAGCCTCCCCCCTCCAACTTACTCCACCCAGACCCAATCCCCTGTACCCCAGCCCATCCCAAGCACACCTACAGACCAGCATGCACACAAGTCAACACACACAAGTTGTTACGACTCTGTCGTCCCATTTCTAGGGGGCGCTGTAAGGGGACTGTCGGAAGCCTGGGAATCACCTTAAACACTTATCTAGAGTCCCTTGCTGACTCCTGTTTGTTTCTCTTTTCTCCATGGTACACTTGTGTAGTACTACATTTGCTGCCTGGGACTGCAAATCCCATAAAGCACAGCCTGGTAGTCAGGAAATCCTGGATTCTGTTTCCCATTGTTTTCAATGGGAGAAGTCCAGTTGCTCCTTTTCACTGGATCCTCTCCTCCAGGACTTGCAAGTGTCTGAAACTACACACACCTGAAACCTCTCCTGTGCAGCCCAGCTTGGAACTGCTTATAAGCAGCCATTTCCTCAAGATCCCTGTCGTGCATTGGAGTTCGATTCCTTTGTGTTACAGACCCCTTGTCGGATGGTGTTCCAGTTTTGTTCCTGTGCTGTTCCAGCTTGATCCTGTTTCCTGTTTCTCTGCCCTGCTCCTGATTGTTCCAGCCAGAGTCTACCCCCTATCTCTTAGCCTTGTACCTGTTTGTTTCTTCCAGAGCCTGCTCCCTGTTTCTCTGCCCTGCTCCTGCCTTGTTTCAGCCTGAACCTGCTCTCTGTTTCCCAGTCCTGTTTACTACTCATTCCTACTCCCTGTATTCCAGTCCTGTCCTTGCCTGTTCCAGCCAGAGCCTGCTCTCAGTTTCCCAGTCCTATCTCTGTTTGTTCCAGCCAGAAGTTTGCACCCTGTTTTCAAGTCCTAGTCCTGCCTTTACTTCAGCCTGAGCCTGTTCCCAGTTCTTGCCTCTGCCTCTTTGTTTGTTCCCTTCTGTTTCTTCTTGGTTCTTTGTGTCTGGTAAGTGTTCTATCAGTCTTCACCCGTGTATAAGTGTCCTCCTTTGTACTGGGGTTGGCTCCTGGTTTCCAGGAGGCAATTCCAGCCCCCATCCTTGTCTAGTGTTATACGTTGTCTTTCGTGCCTAACAGTGACAGTGTGCTATTGCTGTTTTCTCAGGAATCGCCACTGTGTTTCCAGCTGGACCCACAAGAGCGTGTCCTGTGTATGTAAGTACGTTCCTTGTCTGTGCTCTAAGGTCCAGAGACAGAATCACTTCTGCGGCCTCCTTTCTATGGGGCTGGCAGGGTGACTGTCTGTAAGAGCAAACTGCACAGAGGCATTGAGATTCCCTGTCACTGTGGGACGTTCTGCGCCTTACTCTGTGTACAACCCCAGCGTGTTTGTCCACTAGTAATCCGTTTCCTATTTGTTCACACAAGGGTTGCTCCGATTTTACTTTCCTGTTTCCTGTGTCTGTCCATAGCCGTCCTTTTCGTGTATGCCTTTAGCTGCTCTTCTTCCCCAGTACACTACCTCTTTAGGATATTCGGTGACCTCAAGGGGTGTCCCAACCAGAGTCCTGATCAGACGCGCCCGAAACCATGACACAAGTAGCTCAAGCAAACTTAGGCACCACACACACCACAGGCACTCTCGCAAGCCTCACCCACATACAGACACAGCAACATCCACTGTCTCCACTGTGTCCCCCTCCTCCTCTTCTCCCTCCTCCCTCCCAGTCTCGTCTACACACACACCTGCATGCACCACATCTACAGGCACTAGGACTCGCACCAGGACACCCAGCACCACAAGCCGCTCACCTGCACTCACCACCTCCACTACCATTTACACGTCCCCTGTTTCCTCTCCCAGTGTGTCTGTGACCCTCCTCCCAAAGTACCCAAACGCCGGCAATCACTCACCCAACATCCATCCACCTCACAACAGCCTCCAGTACCTGCACCGGCACCCAAAACACCTAAAGTGACACCTCCTACCTCCTCCTCTTCCTCCACTCCCAGACCCCCTCCAGCTACCCATCCCAGTGTCCGTCAGAAACTGTCCCTATGTCAAATTGACCTTTTTGCCCCCACCCCCCCTCCAATTCATCAGTCCTGTCGTAGCGCCTCAGCCAAAAAGCCTCCAGTACCAGTGGTGCGTGTTCCAGGTTTTTGGAGTGCACCGGCCAGCAGGGCAGGCAGTAGGACCCGGAGCCAAGGCACTGGCAGCCCACCTCCTGTAAAGGCTCTGAAATTGGAGAGTGGACGACGGGACCGTGTTAAGACTCCTGATGGGACAACAAGTGACATGGGATCGAAGGCGATTGGTGAGTCAGCTGTAACTCCAAAAAAGGTGGGGAAGGTCCAGAGGAAGTCTCCCCAGCCTGTTGTGAGTGTCACGGCAGAGAAATGCGCCATCATTTCCGGCGGTCCAGACACAACCGCCAGCACCGTCGTCACTAGTCCAGAGACCACATCACAGCCCAGGAGGGCCCAAGTATCGTCACTGGTCCAGAAACCACCGCCAGAGTCACAGCCCAGGAGGGCCCAAGTATCGTCACTGGTCCAGAAACCACTGCCGGAGTCACAGCCCAGAAGGGCACAAGTATCGCCACTGGTCCAGAAACCACCGCCGGAGTCACAGCCCAGGAGGGCACAAGCATCGTTACTGGTCCAGAAACCACCACCGGAGTCACAGCCCAGGAGGGGCCAGGATGCCACAGCCCCGCTGGACAATGATGCCACACACCAATGCCCATTGTAGGGATCGTCATGCCACACACCAATGCCCAGTGTAGAGATCGTCATACCACACACCAATGTCCAGTGTGGAGATCGTCATGCCACACACCAATGTCCGTATCAGAACCGCCATGTCAAAGCACCGCTGAACAGTCCAGACCCGCCATGGCAAAGCACTGCTGAACAGGGCAAAGACCGCAATGTCAAAGCACCGCTGAACAGTCCAGACCCGCCATGTCAAAGCACCGCTGAACAGGGCAAAGACCGCCATGTCAAAGCACCGCTGAACAGGGCAAAGACCGCCATGTCAAAGCACCGCTGAACAGTCCAGACCCGCCATGGCAAAGCACCGCTGAACAGGGCAAAGACCGCCATGTCAAAGCACCGCTGAACAGTCCAGACCCGCCATGTCAAAGCACCGCTGAACAAGGCAAAGACACCATGTCAAAGCACCGCTTAACAGGGCAAAGACCACCATGTCAAAGCACCGCTGAACAGTCCGGACCCGCCATGGCAAAGCACCGCTGAACAGGGCAAAGACCGCCATGTCAAGGCACCGCTGAACAGGGCAAAGACCGCCATGTCAAAGCACCGCTGAACTGTCCAGACCCGCCATGGCAAAGCACCGCTGAACAGGGCAAAGACCGCCATGTCCATGCACCGCTGACCAGGGCAAAGACCGCCATGTCAAAGCACCGCTGAACAGGGCAAAGACCGCCATGTCAAAGCACTGCTGAACAATCCAGACCCGCCATGGCAAAGCACCGCTGAACAGGGTGAAGACCGCCATGTCAAAGCACCGCTGAATAGAGCATGCACTGTGTAGGAATGAATGGACCGCCACATCAGGCATCCTTATCCCATGTGCAGCTTGGACAGTCACAGGACAGGAACTTTCACGGGGGGACTCATCCAGTCTGGGCACCAGTCCCCCTCCAGAACCAGTGGAGACCTGCATCTACTTGAGAGACTGTGGCTTTGCACTCCCCAGGATGGCACAGTGGGCAAACCACCCACTGTAGAGACTTTAGAGACCGTGACTTTGCACTCCCCAGGATGGCACAGTGGGCAAACCACCCACTGTAGAGTCTTGAGAGACCGTGGCTTTGCACTCCCCAGGATGGCACAGTGGGCAAACCACCCACTGTAGAGACTTGAGAGACCGTGGCTTTGCACTCCCCAGGATGGTACAGTGGGCAACCCACCCACTGTAGAGACTTGAGAGACTGTGGCTTTGCACTCCCCAGGATGGCACAGTGGGCAAACCACCCACTGTAGAGACTTGAGAGACTGTGGCTTTGCACTCCCCAGCATACATCAATGGGCATGGAGCCCCGTCGTGGATCTGGCTTCGCATTCATGTGGCTGAGGTGCCCCCCCTTCCCTTCCCCCTGAGGTGCCTGTAGTGTTTCCATCTGATGCCCCGGCAGTGTTCTCTCCGATTTTGGTCAGGTATCTATTGTGGGCCTCGCCCATGCATTTTTGGACTGTTGGTGCACGGACATTGTTGTGTACATATCTGCACTACTTCTCGGATTGTATGTGTAAATAAGAGTGATTTAGAGATATATATCTGTATATTTTTGTATGACATGTATATTGGCACATTACAATGTTTGCCCGAATTTCGCATTGTCTTTGCATTCTTCTGGGGGGATTGTGGGTTGTTAATGTGATTTTTGTGACTGCATTTGTGTGTATGTTGTATAATGCGAAGGTGGGGATGGGGGTGTTTGGTGGGTGTCCCCCTGACTTTTGCCTCCCCCATGTCGTAGATGCAGTACTCACCGGTATCTTCTACGCCTACGTAGCTGTTGGTCGTAAAGGAGCAGAAAGACAAGGGCAGGGAGTATTTGTAGCTCCGGCTCCATGGAGTCCTCGTTCCTCATGGGATATGTTCAGGTGAGCGTTTTCCCATTGCAGAAACTGTTTCCGCCGTGTTTTTATCCACGGTGAATCCGCCCCGGAAAAGGTGGCGGATTGGCGGGTTGTAATAGTGTGTGCGGTACATTGGCTCCCGCCTGTCTGTTGGCGGTAACCGCCACGCTGCTTGTCTGTACCACCGTGGCGGGCGGTGTGTTAAAGTGGCTGTCTTTGTTGGCGGTTTCCGCAAGGGTCGTGGTTCCATTTTTTTGTCCGCCGGCCTGTTTGCGGTATTACCGCACCTTTAACACCGTCCGCCAGGGTTGTAATGACCACCTATGTCTCCCTAAGAGCCTACCATGACGTTCCCAAAATTTTGGAGCTTGTCGATGCTTGTTTAAAGATGTTCTCAGCATTTCTAGCAAGAGTGTAAATGGAATAGGTTTTGTGCTTGCACAGCCTAAGCAAATCGCAGGTGAATTGTGATGTTTGTGAGTGAATAGGGAGACTGTGTACTCCAAATGAAGATGTTTAAGGAGGTTGCGTACTCCAATCAAGTTGTTTAGGGAGTTTGCATACTCCAAATTGTGTGTGTAGGGAAGTTGTTGAACTTCACATGTGTGTGGCGCTTTGTGCTCAAGAATTGCCCACGTGGTTGTTGGTATATGGACCCTGCGTGGTCTAAGGCTCTGGAGTATTGTATAAGTGCATGAGACACTTGGTTTATGTCGTAATTTGTCTGTTCTGTAGGTCAAGCAGGAGTGGTTGACAAATTCAAAGTGCGCGCTAAAGGGATTAATAGTATTTGAAGGAGATTTGGTGAGTCCTATGTGCACCAGGAGGATCCAATGATCAGTTGAGAGTAGAATTTGAGTCAAATTTTTCTTGCGAGTCAGGGAAACTGAGATAGAAGGAGTATCTGTTGGAGCTAAAAGCTGCAGCTGAAAATTCAGGAAGGTTTCTGAAGGGATTGTGTTACCTACCAGTAGTAAACAGACAAGTTGTGTGTTGATTTTATTCAGTGCTTGCAATATTTGCATTTAGTTTGGCACAGATCTGAATTGAGAAAGACAAACCGAAGGTCTTTGTCAGCCGCTGTATGTGTGAGTGTGATGTCATTAGAGCCACACTGGGATAGGTTGGTTGGTGAGAAGGCCGCAAACAGATTGGTGGACAACCATGAAAAGTTATTGGTTGAGAAGGCAGACTAAAAGGATTTTGGGATTGAAGTTCACATCCTGATTTGATTGAAGCATAATGTAAAATACAGAAATTACATTTTTCAAAACATTAAAGAGTGCCCTAAGGGGAGATGTGTTAATTCCAGTTAGAAAAGGAGAAGTTACACCACCACAGGGTACACATGCATATATCGTATTCGAAGAATAAGGTACTGAGCCATGTTTTTGGCTAAAGCAGTGGTGCAAAGACAGAGAAAGAATGGAACTTAGCGTTTCCTGCCCGTGGAACATTTAATTTGAGGATTTTAGAGAATTTGAGGAGAGTACTGTATGATTCGAAACCTCCTCCGAGACCTGCACAATTAGAAGCCTTAGCTGTTTTGGTTTTAGTGGCTAGACAGCAACAGCAACGGAAATTTTAGAGACGAATGAGAAAGGTTGGGACAACTTTTAATTTTGGAGAACTGAGACTTCACAGGGGATTAAGATGTTTCCTGCAATTACACAAAAGAACGAAAGCCATGCCAGAAAGAGCACCAAAAGAGGGATTCGTATCCTTCTGAGGAAAGGGAGCAGAGTTCAAAGGAGTCTAGAAAATGATGATGATGAGTTTATTTTGCAGCTAGTAGGAAATCGCCCCCCACAATATGCAGCAGATGAGACAGGTCCAAGTACTAGTGCAGACCCTACAGCTCCGGTACCTATCGAAACTACATCAGGGCAAGTACAGGTTAGCCACAATGTTCCTGGCTCTTCTATAACACAGACAGCAATGCCGCAGGTCGACATACTGGGAATTTATCCAGATGTATCTATTGTAGATACTGCAATGAGTTTAATGGTGCCGACCGGACAAGCTGCCCACTTGAGACAAATTTAACAGAAGGCAACACTAATTCAGATGGAGTCTACCCTTATTTTAAAGCCTTCAATGCAAGCACAGACAATCATGAGGTACACCCCTATACCAGGGTCACAGACAGACATGTCTGCATTAACAAGTCAGAATACAAGAGCAATGAACCCTAAAGCTCAAAATGTTTGATCAAGTCCAGACGCTGTGTCAGTACCCATTGCTATCGGTCCAGTTATACAATTTTTTGCCCAGGGAAACAATAGGAGCAGTGAACAGAAAAGTTGGAATTCAGTTGTAGAAATGGAAAGGTCCAATGTACATACAGGAATAATGAATCCAATGAATCGGACATTTGATATGACAGGTCTGTTAATTGACTTCAGTTGCCCCAGGACTCCAACAAATAATCAGGGGAGAACAGACAAGGGTCCCAACCCAAGCTTATTGTCACCAGAGACTCCCTGTCTAACATTGCAGCAGGTACCCAATGTAAGTAATAACAATGGGGGTTATTACAACTTTGGAGGAGGTGTTAATCCGTCCCAAAAGTGACGGTAAAGTGACGGATATACCACCAGCCGTATTACGAGTCCATTATACCCTATGGAAGTCGTAATACGGCTGGTGGTATATCCGTCACATTTGGGACGGATTAACACCTCCTCCAAAGTTGTAATAACCCCCTATATCTCTTTACAAGGTTTGACAGCCCAGCAATTAACTGAATGGCTGAGTAGCACACCAGGAGATTTAAATGGAGGTCCATTGACCAGGCTTTAATTAGAAGTAGAAGAATTAATCAAGGGAACAATCGGATTGAACAGCTTTGACTCATATAGAGAGGATGAGTTGCGCTTTTTGTGCAAACTAATTACCAACAAAGCAGGATTGGTACACCAGAAATTAGCAGACCTAGCAGGTAAATACGACCTATAGATTAGGCAAATGAAGCATCTGAGAAGAAGTTACAGATTATAATTTGACTCAAAGGATATAGAGAACATGAGAATACTAGGAATGAAAATTCACATTAGGTAATTAATCTAGAGCATTCAAACATGGGGCACATTAGACAAAAGGGAAGGCAGATGGGTAAAGAAATGAGAAAATAAGAAAAGCGATTCTGCAAATTTAACTGGTAGTGTGCAGCAGACTGATAACCCGGTGAAAATATTACCAATGAGGGAAATTCTGGGAGGGAATTTTGTCCATGTTCCTTGGAGCCGAAGTGACATTCTCTTACTTACCAATGATTACCCCAGGATGAGAGAGAAACCAGTGGAATGGTACCAGCAAACAGACAGGTTTGTGAAACTAACAAAATGCATGTGGGAGGATTTAAACACTCTATTAGAAATAATGGTTCCACCAGATTTATGGGTGGAATGCAAAAGAAGTGTAGATTGGCCGACAAGGGAACCTCCACAAGATCCAGCTACAGGTGCACCATCTCCTGATGTAATAAAATACTATTACAAGGTGGTTAAATTTTTGAAAACGAGAATTCCTCAAAAAAATATTGATTGGCAGAGAACAGACAGAACAGCTCTGGAGGGAAAGGAGTCCAAACATGGCTACCATGAAAGATTGTTGCAGCCATTTAAACATTACAGCGGTACTGAAACAATTGAGCTGAAAGACATGATTCAATTTGGGTTCAGGTTTGTTAAAGGATTGAGACCTGAAATTGGCCAGATGATTAATTGTCATTTGATTTGTTGGTAAGCAAGGCCGATTGATAAAGTATTGCAATATGCTAAGTACTATAGTGATGAGACTAAATTGAATCAGAGAAAGTTGAAAGAGAAGGCAATGGTGATGCAGATTAAAGTGGCACAATCAGGAATGGAAAGGTCTTTCCCGCAGCAGCAGGGAGACATGTGGTTTCAGAATCAGGCGAAAGGTAGAGGTTGTGGTGTAACTGGAAATGTGAACAGTGGTCCCGATTTAAATAATGTAGTTACTCAGAATGATATGCAGGCAATGAAAAGAATGTTACCTTGTCACGCTTGCAGAGGCTTTGGACATTGGAAGTGGGAGTCCCCAATGCTAGGACAGGAAGGTGTTGTCCCACAGACAAATTAAATCAATTCTTTCCCAAACATGAGCAGACCAAGAATGAGAGGTCAAAAGGTTAATTTCCAAAATATTGTGAACCATGTTCAAGGTCTTCAGCCTATGCAACAGATGCAGATGCCACGTTTGCAAATGCCCCAGTCGCAGCAAATGCAATACCAAGTCCGAATGGTACCTATGCATAAAATTCAGAGACCTCCAGCCCCAGTGGAGCAGCAGCAGACGATGTTTCCTCAGCAGGGCACAGGTCAAATGTTAAACACAAGTAATAACACAATACACCAATACCCATTGCACAGTGAGGATGAAGCGAATAATGACTGGGTGAGTGAGAGTTCAGATGAAGAAGAGTGTGTGTTACCAGCTTCATTAGAAGTAGACCAGAAGGGTCCATATGTGAAGGGAAGGGTGATGGGTCACAAGGTCTCATTTTTAGTCGACACAGGAGCTACATGCTCTACTGTGAGAAGTGCAGAAGTTCCAAACTTGACCATTTCAGGGAAGACGGTGCAGATTGTAGGAGTGGCAAATCAGTATTTGACAAACCAGATTACAGAAACAGTTACAGTAAAAATTTAAAATTTCAAAAGATTACATAAATTTGTAGTTTGTGACTCGAGTCGGTTTCCTTACTAGGAAGAGATTAGCTACGCAAAACGAGATGTTCAGTCACCTGTTCAAATTATGGAATTGCCATCCAGACAAACAGCAATGATGAAGATGATCAGCCTGAAGGAACAGATTGTGACTTAGTAAATGAAGAGTATCCCCTGATCAGTTTCTTTCCTGTTTTTACAGTACCAGATCTTCCTTCTGACTTACAGGGAACAGTTAAGATGAAAGTATGGGATTTTTCAGGGAAAGACATTGGTCTAATCAGAGGAGTCGAGCCAGTTAAATTCCCAGTCAAGCCAAATGCAATTTTCCCTCAGATTCCCCAATACCACAGGACACAGGATAGTATTGAAGGGATTTCACCTATCATCGCGGAATTTGTGAGACAGGGTGTTCTAAAAGAAGTATTGAGCAGTCCATGAAATTCACCTATCATGGGTCTATGAAAACCCTGTGGAAAGTTTCGGATAGCTCAGGATTTGAGGAAAATAAATGATATTGTGATTAAGGCCCTCATTCCAACCGCCGCCCGCCTGGCTGGAACCGCCATATGGCCGCTCCGCGGTCGAAAGACCGCTGGGGCTATTCTGACTTTCCCGCTGGGCCGGCGGGCGCTAGCCAATATAGCGCCCGCCGGCCCAGCGGGAAAGCGGTCTGCAACACTGAAGCCGGCTCCGAATGGAGCCGGCGGTGTTGCAGGTGTGCGACGGGTGCTGTTGAACCCATCGCGCTTTTCACTGTCTGCTAGGCAGACAGTGAAAAGCATACTGGGTCCCTGTTAGGGGGCACCTGCACTGCCCATGCCAGTGGCATGGGCAGTGCAGGGGCCCCCAGGGGCCCCAGGACACCCGTTCCCACCAGCCTGTTCCTGGCGGTAAAAACCGCCAGAAACAGGCTGGCGGGAAGGGGGTCAGAATCCCCATGCAAGCAGCGCCGCCATGGAGGATTCGCCCAGCCGGGGGAAATCCGGCGGGAAACCGCCGGACCCGGTTTTCCGACCGCGGCTTTACAGCCGAGGTCGGAATGGGCTATGAAGCACGCCAGCCTGTTGGCGGTGCTTCAGTCATCCGTGGCCCTGGCGGTCATGGACCACCAGGGTCAGAATGACCCCCTAAGTGTTGTCCAGTACTGCCAAATCCAGCAGTGATATTGTTTCAGATCCCATGTGATGCTGAATGGTTCACCGTAGTGGACCTATCACAAGCATTCTTTTCTGTATCTCTTCATGAGGATAGCAAGTTTATTTTCTGTTTTAAATTCCTGGATTGAGTGTATTGTTGGTGCAGAATTCCTCAAGGATTTTCAATCACCATCCATTTTCAATCAGATACTGAAGAAGAATCTGGAGTCATTGGAAATGCCTTTCCAATCAACATTGGTTCAGTACATTGATGATTTGTTAATCGCTGTAAAAACAAGAGAAGCATGCAGGCATGATACTATTGCCTTATTAAACCATTTGGGAAAGAATGGACATAAGGCGTCCCCCGCAAAATTACAGTACAGAAAAGGGAGCTAGAAAGATTTCCAGAGAGAAGGTCACAGCTATATTGCAGCTGAGTCCCCCCGTTATGCAGAAATATGTCAGAATGACTCTGGGAATGGTGAGCTATTGTCACCAGTGGATTCCCAATTTTTCAATCATTTCAAAGCCATTGCAGAAGCTGACTCACAAAGAGGTTACTGATCCCCTAGAGTTAGAACAAACATGCATGAATGCTTTTACTGAGTTGAGAGAAAGTCTGTGCAAAGCCCCGGCTTTGGGAATGCCTTACTGCTCAAAGCCATTTATGTTGTTTTGTCATGAGCGTGATGCATGTTCCTTGTCTGTTTTGACTCAGGTCTATAGTGGTGTAAACCGCCCTGTAGCATATGTTTCAGCTAGCCACTTGCAGCAGCGTTACCTGGCTGTTTGGGAACTGTAGCAGCGGTTGGATTGAACCTTACTCAGAGTGAGAGCATTGTGATGGGACATCCTTTAACTGTTTTGGACCCTCACTCCATTGAGGTTTTGCTTACCCGATCAAAGACCCACCATCTTACAAATGCAAGGTTGACCCGATATGAAACTATAATATTGAGATTGCCAAATGTTACTATGAAAAGGTGTACAGTGCTTAACCCGGCAACCTCACTTCCAAAGGAAAATGTTGAAACTGATAAATTGAAAGATGTTGAACATGACTGTTTGGAAGTAACTGATTTGTGCACAAAACTTAGACCTGATATTTGAGATACCAGATTGAAAGAAAATGACCAAATTATTTTAGTTGATGGTTCCTGTTTAAGAGATAACATGGGAACACTAAAAGCAGGTTATGCTCTGTGCACAATTTCTGGTATACTCGAAGCTCGAAGGAGTGTATTCTGCACAAGTGGCTGAGTTAGTGGCTCTTACTAGAATGTACCATTTCTCTGCACTGCTTAATGCTACCATTTATAGAGACAGCCAGTATGGATTTGGAATAGTCCACGATTTCGGTCAGCTATGGTCACAGAGAGGTTTCCTGACCTTTTCTGGTTCGCCAGTTAAAAATGGTGAGAGAATCCATGATTTGTTACAAGCCTTACAAAGGCCTGAAAAGATTGCTGTGGTGAATTGCAGTGCACTTCAGAGACTGCAAGATTTTGTATCAATGGGATATCGATATGCGGATCAGGTTGCAAGGTCTTGCTCATTGAATTGTATATCTTTCAAAGACAAATGGGAATTGTTACCTGAAGAAGAGATTTATTCAAATTTTGCTTTAACTGAAATTGACACTTGGGTAGAGCTGAAAGCGCACCAAGAAACTGTTGACAAAGATGAAAAGAAAGCATGGGTTAAAATGAAATGTATACAGAGAGAAGATGATGTTTGGGTCTCAGGAGAAGGCCAAATAGTCGTACCAAAGAGCCTGTTGACTCAAATGGCTAGATACTACAATGGTCAAGCACATGTTCAGAGGGATGCCATGATTCAAACTTTTAAGCAGCTTTTGTTTAATCCAGGATTTAGACAAGTTGCATAAGCAGTTTCCACCATTGTATCATCTGTCAACAGATGAATGTGGGTAAAAGGACAGTGGATAATATGAGCCACACTGGAAGAGTGGGAGGTCCATTTAGCAGAATGCAGATGGATTTTATTGAAATGCCTGTGTGTGGAGGGCTGAGATATGTGCTGGTGATTGATTGCATTTTTAAGTCACTGGATTGAAGCCTAACCCACACGAAGAAATGACAGCCCTACTGTAGCAAAGCTATTGCTTAGGAAACTGATACCTCATTTTGGTTTTCCGGTCTCTTTGGTATCAGATAAGGGAAGTCACTTCAACAATGGAGAATCAGAGACAGACTCTGAGCGGACCGAAGACCATTTAAGCACTCCTCTGAGGGACAAAACTGAGACCTAGAGAAGAGTGAAATCGAACAAACCTCAAATGAGGTAGGAGGACAGTCTAGCCAGAGGGGGACTCTCCCAGGAGCAGATGATCTTGAAAGACAAACAGGGCAACCTACAGACGCAGAGGAAGGAGTTGAGTTGGATCAAAGTCAAACTGATCTGATTCCTCCAAAAGAAATCACAGGTACAACAAGCCAAAATCCTGCACAACTAGAAGAAGGAGCTGAAAGTCCAACATTGAAAAGAGCATTAACCAAGGGTTCACTGAGAGGAGCCAAGTGATGGAGAGTTAAATGGAGATTGAAGACTGGAAAGAAAGAGAATTGCATGTCAAAGATACGCAGGTCCCAAATGGGCGTATGCCACAACTAGTGAGTGGCAAAGTGATTTTTTGTCTTTTTGTTTTGATCGTGAGTTACCAGGTCAATATTTTGGCAAGTGAAGTTGGTCATTGAACTGGACTTTGAGAATTCTGTGTGACTGAAATAAAGAAAAAAAGACATTGAAAGTAACCTGAAAAGACTTTTGAAACAAAAACCAGATTTTGACTAGCTGCTAAACAGATTTCGACAGATTGCCAATTTTGACAAAAGTTCTGGAAAAGAGACTGAAAGCTGTAAATATTTTTGTTTTGCTGCATAGTTATATATTTTTTATCTTCTACTTTATGATTCTTTACAGATCATGAGTAACCCAAACGAGCAGGTTAGTAAGAATAGGTGTTGTAATTGCATAGGTATCGGTTTAGTTATTGTATGCATGATAGTATGTTTGCTATTGATTGTGGGTATGAGCTTTCTCAATACAGCTGTAGCTAATCAAACCTTTGCTTTACAAACTACAACTGCTACACTTTCAGAGTTAGACAAGTTTAAAGGGGGTGAGAAATATTTACACATAGATAACTCCCAAGGAGATCTTTCCTCTAACACTTTGTATCATTTATAACATGAATATGTTGAGACAATGGATCTGAGCGAATGTTATGTTTGCTCGCAAATTCCTTCATCAGTAGAGGAAGGGATAACCTATCATAGATTTGCTGCTAATGTATGGAATTAGTTGCATTCTTTTATTAACAAGGTTCTATAACCAAGAATACATCCAGTATTTTTATTCAAATCATGATTTGTTTTTTTTGTTTGTTCCTATTATTAAGTACTTGAGTACAGTGGCTAAGGAAAATAACACAGAATTGGTGAGAGGTTTCTTTGAACTGACATTGACATTTGGCACAGCTTACGTGCACAGGAACAACCTCACATGCTTGCTTACACGTGTAGAAAATAATTTCTTACATCAAACTGATGACAGGAGAAAGGCACTAAAGGAGAAGTTAGATAAGGACTTAGTGAAAAGGACATTTAGAATTGATTATGCATTTAGTGAAACAAAAATGCAAGGGAAATTAGCTTTAGGTGCACAACACAGAGAGAAGCTTTGTGTATGTAGGCCAAAGTGTAGAACTGATACATTATTTGTGGGAACGAGTGAATGCAGGCATGTGTTTCTGTTCTGGAGTAAATTGACTTTTATGTTAAATGAACAAGACCCAGCAATTCCAGGGGTTTATTACATATGTGGACCAAATGCTTATTACTGTCTTCCGAGAGGATGGTATGGCACATGTTACTTGGGAATAGTTTTCCCAAAGGTTTATCTACTTGAAAACCTGAATGAGTCACCTAGACTGAATGAAATACACCTTGCTAGACCAAAGAGAGAATCTTATTCTGGCATAATTGGAGAATATTTGGTAAAATGATTTCCTCAATGATAGTTATCCTAAATTCCATGAAAATTCAAAATTGTCTACTATTGTGGATAACATGCTGAGTAGTTTCTCAGGAGCCATGATCCTAATGGACACTGAAATGGCTGCAGTAAGATCTGTGACTCTTCAGAACCGCCTTGCATTAGACATTCTTTTAGCAAAGGAGGTTGGAGTTTGTAAAATGCTGAAATCGCAACATTGTTACACATTCATTGCTAACAATAGAAGAAAAATTAGAATGCTTTATTACCAATTTGACTAACATTAGCTCTGACTTCAAAGTTCTGAAAGAACCTGGAGTATAGGAAAAGGTTGGCAAAAGTGTTGCTTCTGTGAGAAATTGGCTTTGCAACCTAGGGAAATGTATAATCATGGAAATAATACAGATAATATTGATTATTGGGATTTATATAATTGGAATATGGAGAATTCTTAAAGTATATACTGTGATTAAAATGCAGAAATTGAAAAAAAGACCAGAGGAGGGAAGAAATTAGAAAGATACTTTAGAGAAAATCAGGAAAAGAAAAGAAATGTAAAAGGTTATAATGAGACAACATTTTGGGTAAACAAAAATTGTGTTAGAGTGATGTAAGGTGTGATGACACAATCAGTCATCAGAGGAGGGATTGTGAAAGCTGAATTAATTACTAATAAATTTAGATTGATTAATGGTTAAGGGTTGACATGAATTAGGCTAACATAGAAAATAGTGTGCTTTGAAGAATGTGCCCACTTGAGTGCCCACCATGACATGTACAAAAATTAATAACGAATTCATACTTGTATATGAAGTGCACATGTAGAGAAAGTTGTATTAATGGACCACATTAGTGAATCAATGTTATGTATTTGCTTAAATATTATTAGACGTTGATTAATTACAAAGTTTGGTCCTAGTTGACAGAGGCTCATGTTAAGTTGCATGGCAAAAATAAATGTTTGTACATGTTTTGCGAAAGCAGAGATTAATGTTGCCCATTGTTCACACAGAGCGGACCAAGCGATTTGTAAATGTCTTAAACTTTCTCATAACAACTGCTTGTTGAAAATCCTGCACTAGAAGTTGCTACTTTGTAGATTTGATGCGTGAAAAGGAAATGTTCTCAGGTGCTAACAGTGGGTGCACTGACTACAGCTAGGATTGCAACAAAAAAAGTTAACTGATGAACCTGACAATAGGAACAGAAGAAGAGGAGCCAATCATCGACGTGTGAAAGACTGTTTAGTTATATTTTAGATTTGGAGTTTAGAATCTATTGGTTCTACTGTGAACATACGATTTCCTGACCAATGACGGTGTGAGAACATGCTGGATGGAATTTGATATATCCAGACTATAGCTTGCAGAACAGGCAGCCATTCTTTAATAGCCCATTCCAAGTCCTGTTCGTGGAGCCCCACAGTTGCAGATGGCTCTTTCCCCCTTAATCATCCTCATAGAGAAATTGCGTTAATGTTGTTGATGCTGTGTACGTAGTTCAAAGTTTCTAAAGTTGGTTCGGTTAACTTAGAGCCCAACCATGGCTGAGCCATTCCCTTTTTCTGTCCTGCTGCTGACGCTGACCAGTCGGATGTTCAACTGACCAACAGAAATCACAGCTTGCTGATCCATTGAGGAGAGGTATAATGAAATGCTATTGTAGATTTTTGGTCTTTTCTTTTGGATACCAACCGCCATTTTGATAGAGCCTTAGTTAGAAGTTTCCACATTTTACTAAATTCCTTTTACATGAAGCCCAAACATGCCATTCACACTGGAGGGTTAGCTAGAGTGCCATCTGCTTACAACTGTCATTAACTGTGAATTGATTTTGTTCACCTGTGAAGCCTAGATGTATGCTATCTGTGTAGTTTAGTTATTAATGCTATGAATTTGCACTGTAACCCTTGAATGTCTAATGTTAAATGCATTAGTTAAATTGAGATTCTTTCGCCGCTTTGACCAGCCTGTCATGTTTGTATATGCGTATCATTTAGTTTTGAGACTAATCTACATGATATTACCATTGTTAATAAAGGGAAATAAACGTTCTCATTATACTAAAAGGCGTGGTTATTCATGGCCACATTGGTCATGGTGTTCAAAGATTACTGACTCAAAATCTTTGAAAATTGATTTGTTGTCCATGTTATGTTGTTTGCTGATCAGATTTTGAGTAAGGATTGTGTATATGGTGGAATAACTCTAAGCGTAATCAAAAGGTCCATGGAACCTGTAACGCGTCGCCTTATAAATAAATTACCAGAGACCAAATAAGGTCAGATGCGCTCACAGGTCCATACAGAACTGAGTGCAATGGAGGATGGGCAAATACTATGAGAAAAGAGGATTATAGTCCCCATGAGCTTGCATGCTTGAACTAGCCCACCAAAGACAAGAAGGGGCCACAAATTTAAAAGTCAGGCTACAAGAAAAACTGTGGTTCCCTGAACTGGGCACACAGATAGACACACAAGTGGCTGATGCTTGCCACGTCAACTCATCAGTGCAGGGGACAACCCTGCACCCATCATAACCATAAGTCCCAGCTCCACACCATGGATACTTGTCAGCACCGACTTTGAAATTACCCTGGATGGCTGGCAAACTTTAGATGCATACTTCTAATTTTCCAGTTGGTGGATGGTATCATTTATTTGGAATTTTTGTTCTAATCACACTACATTGCCCAGAATGCATTAGAATGGATAGTAGTGAAGATAGTATAAATAATAGACATTGAAGAAATATTGAGATACTGTGAACAAGACCAGTGGGTCGAAATGCGTCGGTGGTGGTGGTTGGTGACCTTTTGACTGCAAATAAAGAAAATAGCTAACTATTCTACTGGAGTGCAGTTTTGCAGTTGTTTCAACTATTTCAACTGTTTTGTTTTGGAATTTAAAGAGGAAAGGTCCATTCCTCTGAACTGCACCAGCATGAAATGGCGCGCCATAAGGAGGACCATGTTGTTTGTTTTGTTTAATTGATTTATGGCAGCGCCCGATGAGAAGAAAATCGATTGAAGCATACCCCATTCCAAGCATTAAGCAAGTGGATTTGTCCATTGGGGCAAGCAACATTTAAGGGCTGTATGTTGACTCCTTACAGCCGAGCAAACTGCAATTGCGAGAAGAATTCCATTAAATAAAGTAAAATTAAAAATAACTGACCTTCGGAATAACAAACTCATGTCCGAAAGGTAATATCCTTTGACGAATGGAATTGTTAGATTTGAAACTCGATAGTGCTAGATGCGACCTCGGAGGAATGTGAGGGCAGAGCTCTTTCCTCTCTAATTCGGATGGAGGAAAACACTACGAGAAAAGCCACATATGGAGATGGCAGCCACGGTGAACGTGTAATACGTAAAGCCTGCCAAACAGGGAACTCTGGCGTTAGAAGGGCGGAGAGGAAACCCTGAGCCATATTGTTTCCCTTCCGCGAATTCCGTGAAACTAAAAGGTTTATCAGGCAACTAAATACAAACCGGTTACGTGGTAATGCTCCGTTCTAAACAATATAAATCAAATGGGGAACAGGAATTCTTGCAGCACTTATAAGGAACAAGTTATTCGCTGCAACAATTAAAAACTAAGGATTCAATCTGCCGGTACAAGACCAAATAAAGGTAACAAAAGCTAATATTGCTGGTTTAATAACAACACATGGAAACTAGCATTTTGACCTAGTTTTAATGGTATATGGACTTGGAATTTGTGCTAGCAAGCAATATAGCTGTAAAAGAGAAAGAGAAGGAAATTAATGTTACATCTTTTTGCTTGATTCAATTATATTGTTTAACGTCGGTGCGATTCGGAAATAAGGGAAATCATAGTTAAAGGGCTAGCTCCCTGTTTGTTTCCCTTAAAGTTGATTGGGAGAAATGTCTCTACAGCAATCTTAATAACAAGTCAATTAATAAAGGAAGGTCACCAATTCATTCACCTTGAGGTATCAGTTTATTTCATGTTGCTATGGATCCATCTATAGCACAAGATTGTAAATCTCAGGTCCCTGAACAGGGACACTAATCCGAAAACATGGAAACAAGCGTAGCCAAAAGGCTACAAAGAGCTGAATGTGTATTTAGCAAAGATAAAAGAAGTGATGTGACAACCATGAATTCGACAGGTGAAGTGTATATGGAGAATAATTTGAAGTGGTTATATATGAAGCTAGAACGTCTATTGAAATAGGATATTACAAAGAGTTGGGAATGTCTTACGTTGGAGAAGTATATAGAAGTGGGTAGAGTTCCCAGGGGTCTGCGGATCGTTACATTGCCTAATCAACCGAATACAAAACCAGAGATGCTTGAAGAATGGGGTGCTAACAGCATAGAGTGTTCCAAAAATATGATGCGCATTATTATTAAATATGCGAAGAAAGATACTGAGGAGATTCTAAAAAACATAAAGGAAGTAGAAGAGAAGATTGTGTTGTTAAATAAGGAAGATGAAAGTAATAAACTAAGACAAACAATGGAAAAGAATTTGGAGAAAAATGAAAGTATAATAGAAGAACGGAAATAGAAAATTCAGAAGAGATTAAATTGATTATGATACTGGCAGAATACTAACATTTGCTAAAAGATTTGATCTATTAAACAACAAAATAACACTGGAGTTGAAAAGATGATGAGCTCCACAGAAACATCAATCAGTGAATCTGACGTAGATTTGAGTGAAGGAGAAGGTACATCTACAACAACCAAGAAAGTAACTTTTTTAGACAAAATGAAACTGATCTACATGGAACAGAGAATACCGAGAGGCAGAGGTCAGACACGAGGAAGAGGGAGAAGATTTGGAACAAAACGGGGAAACGTTGGAAGATAAGAAGGGGACCCCGAAAAAACAAGAGGTTACCCATTGAGAAGCAAAAAAAAGAACTGAAAGAACCATCAGTTCCAGAACAGGATGTAAATTTGATAGTCAATCTCTCCAATCATGAATTGACACAAGAAGAAAGAACTCTTTTAAACAAAGGCTTAACTTTCTGTCCTGAGAAACATTATGGCTATGTGAAAACCAGAATAGATCTTTATAAATTTGTGCGAAAAATAAAATTGGCAAAATTCTTTGCAAAAAATGTGTCCGAGAAAGACCCTAGTAATTACAGTGAAACAACTAGTTTGAATCTGATTATCCAACAAAAGCCTGACATTAAGACTGTGTTTGATCTAATGTACAATCTTGAGGATAATGAGCTTTCTGAAACACAAGTGTTAGAGGAACTGCAGATCGATAGAGCAGGACACTGTTGCACCGATTTTAAGCTGAAATCCAATTTCTGTCCGGTATTATCACCAGTGAATAGGATGGCTACATTCCATGCCCTTGTGATTGATTAACTTGATAAGATAAATAAGACCAAAAATGTCAAAAGTGAAAATATCACCATACAGGAACGCAAGGCACTTAAGGAACTAATGGAAAATAACCATTAGGAAATAAAACCAGCTGACAAGGGAGGTAACATAGTGATCATGGAAAAGCACCAGTATATGAAGGAGGTCTATTGATAACTCAATGAGAAAAATCATTATTTGAAATTGAAGAAGAATCTTATAAATGAAATGACCTTGGAGCTGAATAAACAACTGGATTTATGGTATGGAGAAGGCCTGCTAAATGATGCTGAAAGAATGTTCCTGAGAAATGAGAACCCCACTATACCCACTATCTACTTTCTTCCAAAGATGCATAAGAGTTTGGAGAATCCACCAAGACGTCCATTCATTTCCAGCTGTGGAGCCTTATATGAAAATATCTCAACCTATGTAGATTATTTTTTTGCACCATTAGTACAGAACTTAAGCTCTTACATCAACGATACTGGTGATTTCCTGAGGATTCTTGCAGGTATTGGCTGGGATGATAGCTACAAATTAGTCACCATTGATGTGGTTTCACTATATACATCCATCAACCATGAAGTAGGATTGAAAGCAGTATATTATTTCCTGCAACAACGTGATATGAATAAGTTAAAACATTTGCAAATGCTATTGAAAATGATTGATTTATGCCTGAATAACAACATATTTTTATTCAATCACCAAATATATGAAAAAATTCGCGGGACAGCAATGGGTGTTTCCTTCTCACTCAGCTACGCAAACCTTACTATGGGTTGGTGGGAAAAACATGTAGCGTGGGGAGAAGAAAATGAAGAACTAGTGGAAAAGGCCAAAATCTGGCTGAGATAAATAGACCACCTTTTCATCATCTGGAATGGTACAGAGAAAGAATTCATGCAATATTTTGAAAAACTCAATCGAAATGATATGGGTCTACAACTCACGTATAATATAAGTGACAATTGCGTCCAATTTCTGGACGTGAAAGTATACATAGAGAACAATCAAAATGAGACAACCTTATTTCGAAAAGAAACATCTACCAACAGTATATTGCATGGAGATAGTTTCCATCCAACATCACTTAAAAGGAGTATACCATATGGGTAATTCATCAGAATGAAACGAAACTGTTCAACAGGACAAGAAATGGAACAAAGAGTTATTGAAACTAGGAATAGGTTTCTTCAGAGGAAATATAGAAGTAAAGATATAAAGTCTGGAGAATTAAAGGCAAGATCTCGGACAAGAGAGGACCTATTGAACACACCCATGAAAAACATTCCACAGGAGGACTCAAAAATTAGATTCATAATGACGTATATTAAAGAAAGTCATCTAATTTCAAAGATCCTGAATAAAAATTGGGACGTTATAAGGAAGGACCCAGATGTGGACAAAATGGTGGGTGATAGACCGATGATAGCTTATATGAAAGTTCCCTCTTCACAAGATCTGTTGGTCAATAGCCATTTTCAGAAGGAAAAACAACCGAATTGGCTTGCAGTGCAAACAACTGGCTTTATATGTTGTGACACATGTAAAGCTTGTCGCATAGGTATAAATATGAAGTAGTTTGTGGACTCTGGTGGAAAAAAAGGTGAGGATCAACAAAAGGATTACTTGCAACTCCAACTATGTGGTGTACATAATTCAATGAATCTGCGGATTACGATATGTGGGCACTACTATCTGCCCTCTCAGGAAACGGATTCTGGAACATATTAGAGCTGTTCAAAATAAGGATCAGACCTATGCCATGGCGAAACACTTAATGAACCATGATGGAGCCAGTTGGACAGACATAACATTATTTGGAAATGCAAGAATTGACAGCAATGAAAGGGGAGGTAACAGGTAGTTGAAACTAAGACTTCTAGAATCACATTACATAATACAGTTAAGAAGTAAGAGTCCGAGGGGTCTCAATGGGGATGAGGAACTCCATTATCACTTGTAATTAAAACTGCAACAAAATGAACAATAAGTGATACTATGCAGGGACATAACTGGTTCACTATGAAATATTAATGGATATAAGAACTGGGACATTTATGCAATACATCAATGCTAATATTAGAGAATGATAACAAGATTTACATTCAGATGAAGTAATACATGGTTGACAATAATGAGTTAGTCACTCCCAAGACTTCCCTTACACTTCACAATGCGGTTTGTTTGCACTTGCTTTTTACACATGGAGGAATTTATTGAGATTTGTGTACTATTTTTATAGCAATTTTGGTGGATGGTATCGTTTATTTGGAATTTTTGTTCTAATCACACTACATTTCCCAGAATGCATTGGAATGGATAGTAGTGAAGAGACTATAAATAACAGACATTCAAGAAATATTGAGATACTGTGAACAAGACCAGTGGGTCGAAACGCGTCAGTGGTGGTGGTTGGTGACCCACAAAGAAAAGAGCAAACTATTCTCCTGGAGTGCAGTTTTGCAGTTGTTTCAACTGTTTCAACTGTTTTGTTTTAGAATTTCAAGAAGAAAGGACCATTCCTGTGAACTGCACCAGCATGAAATAGTTAGGCCAACAATCCATATTCCAGAAGCATCTCCAGTGCACACTCTCTCACTGGCCCCCTCAATGTTAAGTGCCTGAGATTCAATGAAGATTACTGCCTGCACCCTCACCCTTGTCCCAACTCCCAGCTCAAAGACTTTGTTAAGCAAGTGACTAACCCCATTTCTTACCATTAAGGAGGAATGTAGTGAGGCAGTGCTTTAGTGTTTGCACGCAGCCTGAGGCCGGGAGTGGTCTCAGGTATAAATTAAAGAACCACCTGCCCTTCGGGGCGTGGTCCAATACAGCATTCAGATTGCACTTCTTTGTGTTGCTGCTCTGGCGTGAAGCCCAGCGCTCATGTAGAGCTTGTGGCCCAGCCTGTGCCCGCAGGGCAGCACCACAACACCAGCATAACAGAACTTGAGAGTTCCCCCTGCAAAGTACATGGAGGGACCCCTCCTCTTCGGACTCACTAGGAGCTCTTAGGTCAGAATAATGTACTGAGGGGACCCCTTGGATCTCGGAGGCCCTCCCACACCACAAGGGCTGCGGGGGCCTTTGTTATACCACTGCATTGCAACACCACCAAATGACGGTCAGTTGACAGAAGAGTTACCACCTTTACAAGAGAAAAATGCCACCCATTTGTTGCTGTTTTCAAGAGTCTGCAAAGGCATAGACATGATACTAAAAGAGATTTTAAACAAAATGGTATATATTAATTTGTAGCATAAGTTTTCTGCCATTGTTTACTTTAATTATTAGTTATGGATCATTAATGCAGCTCTATAATACATTTAAAAGAGCTTTCTATTTATAGTTGCTGTTTGAAGTATGTATGATTAAGGGGAAAACATACCAGCTTTAGGTTATTTTACTTATTTTTGTACTAGCCGAAATATTAAAATACTCGTGCCCCAACGGTTCATGGGGGATGTAGTCTTTGTCTTTTTAATAACAATGTTCTTTAAAAGTCTGCTACATAGTAAAGGTGAAGAAAGAAATGCATAACCCTCGCCTCCGGTCCTGACATAGAATTCCCAAAGGTTCTTCTGGTTCTGTTTTTTAGTTTTTAATGTGTGATTTCTTCGCTGCCGATGCAGCATATGTACTCCCATCATGGCACCCATCATTGACAGCTATTGTCCTCTAACATAGCACTCTAGTGTTCTCTGGCTGCTATGTGTCGGGATTTCTTGCTTTAGTAGGCTGTGAAATTCCGTTATCGGTTGTCCGTACATTTTGCAGGCACTTGCAGTGTGCGTGTGTGTGTTTATTTTGTTTTGTTTTGTTTTTAAAAAAGAAGTCCGGATGAAGTTGGCAGGGCCTGCTAGAGACTTGCGCAGGATATTGCTTCCGGGTGACCGCGAAGGTCCGCTGTCAGAAGAGAGATGTGTTGTCAGAGCTGAGGCTGGGCCAGAAGAGAGGGCGGGTGATGGCGGAACTCTATGTAAAACCAGGTGAATGCGGAGAGGTAGAGCAAAAGAAAGAAAAAGAAAGGGTGGGGGATTTGAGGGTGAAACTATGAGGAGGAGCGAGTGCTTGCGTTCTTGAGTGAGAAGGACAGCGCTATAAAGACAGATTATGGCAAAAAGATAAGTTGTGTGTTGTTCTGAGTGCGAAGTAATATTGTGGTTGATCTGTACGTGAACCGGTGGAGTAAAACGATAGCAGATGACCGGTAAATTTTGGTGAGCTGCGTGAGACCAGGTAAATAGGGCGGCAGCAATGTGTTTGTATTTGGACTAGATCGGAAAATGTACGAGGTCTGATTTAGTTTATTGGAAACAATGGTGGCCAAAAAAGGAGTAGCCAGAAAGTTAAAATACTCCACCTGATCCACTCCTCTAATCATGTAACCAGCACGCAAGCAAAACAAAACCGAGCAAATCTGGCTGTCCTTAGAAGAGTTCTCTTTACCCCTTCATCCTCTTTCGATCTGACTTTACATGAATTCCTTAGCCCTATTATCTATTCAACTGTAAACCTCTTCACCATTCCTTCTATTCCTTCTACCTTTCATATTTGAACAAAAGGCCAAGGCACACCAAGGACAGTTCTGTGTGGTTGATCCAAGTGGTCATTAAATTAGAGTCGAAGTCCAAAGCACAAATGAAACCAGACATTTATTGGCCAATGAAACAATAAAGTCAATGTTCAGGTCAAAGACCACAAGTGTAACAATACATCCAAGAAGCAAACAGCAGCCGACACGTGTTTCGTCTCCTAGACTTTGTCAAGGATTGAAGTATACAACTATAGACAAGAGTAGGTATTAGACAACGAGTTCCAAAAGCAGCGTGTCTGGTATACAGCCATAACGATATACCGTGTCTGGTATACAGCCACAACGATATCCAATGTAATCCAAAAGTTTGGGTGTGAGAATTGGCCCTGATAAGCCAATTACTGAGCAATAATGCCGTGCTTCCAGCATCAGTGAAAAGTCAGTTAATAACTGTTGTTGATGTGCGAGCGTTGCGGCATTTCCACCCCTTTCTGCATGTACCTTTCATATTTATAGCACACCTTTCACGCATCCACCGGTTGGTATAGCCATGTATTCATTTTTTTTCCCAACCATCCTTTTGCTCTTCACCATCTGTCTTTTCTTGATTTTTGTTTTTTCAATTCATTTGCCATTTAGCCTATCCTTTCACCTTCCATCCTTTATTTCACCATTCCATCTAGCCATTCGTTCACCCTTCAGTCCATTCATTTTTTTTCACCCGACCTCCCTTCCATTCTACCTTTCACCTTTTATTCTTAATTTGCTTTCACTTTATTTCGTTGCACCCTTCCTTTCTCCTCTAATTCTTTCTTTCCCTTTTCTGTGTACCCATTTTTGGGTCTGTCATCATTTTTCTTTCGTTCCTCATGCTCAGTATTTCTGTTTTTGCACATCTCTGTCTTCCCCTTTTGTCATCCTTTATTTTCCGCTGCATGTCAGTCCACCAGCCACACCACTCTCTCGTGGTGTTACCTAACAGCATTATTTATTAGCTACACTGTGCAGACAAAAGAGGGCCATAAACAATTAATTACTATTTTAGTGGAACCCAGTTCAACAGTCTTTGGAGCCCAGTGGCAGCCCCTGTATAAGCTGCTGAGGTGGAGCGTTATGTATGCTTTTGGTGGTGATTGATCCTAAACTAAACGGGTGAGCACTAATCGTAAAACTGGCTTTTTAGTTTGAGCGTAGTGGATTTCTGACGTGTTAGCATGTATCTGGGCTTTGAACCACACCCACCGCATGCCCATCACTATCACTCGTTCATGGGTTGCCCTTCAAAAATCCTTTATTTTTGTTGGTAAATGCTTTATGTTTGTCCCTCCTTGGGGCGGTTTAGTTACTGCCTTGGACATCACCCCTGTTATATGGCTAATTGCACTTTTGCCGATACGTTTGACTGCAAGCAAACTTCTTTTTCCTTTTGTGTGCTGTTTCACACTGATGCCGTGGCGCTTTGAATCTGCTCGCTTATGTGAAACTGTTTTACTTTTCATTTTCAATTTATGTGGCAAGGAAAGTCTGGTTAGGAGTTTACAATGCTAATAGCTCTAACTCGATCAAATGTGAGACCCATTGCATTGCAAATGCTTGTTCTCTTAAGACGTGAGAAAATAATTGCTGTATTGCCTTCTGAATATAGATTGAGTGTGATCCAAGCCACAGTGGTGTCACAGCTCGCAAACTATAACTCTTTGTATGTAGCCGTTTATGTTTTTCATAACATTTCTTTGAGATATTTTCATTCATACAAAGACTACTACACTGTATATAAACCTTGAAATGAACCTCAGGAATAGATAATACAATTGGGCAAATAACTTATCAGCTATAAGTCAAAACAGTACAGTATGCTCATCATCCAAGAGTTCTTACCATGTTATAGGAAGCAGCTATGTGAACAGTCGTCAAACTGTGCTGGCCCACAGAACAAAGAACAGTGTACTGAAATTGTGCCCAAGAAAAAATGGAGGAGATACTAAAAAGAGCAAGGGGGATAAAAGAGAGACCTACAAGAGAAAAGGGAAGGAGAAGAACCCTCCCCTCCCGGGGCACAGGGCTACCCTTAGAACAGGGACAGGAGGTCGCCCTTGAGACAAAAGAGGACCACATACTTTCAAAGAGGGGGGAGCTTATCTAGGAGGTAGTGTGGGGGGGGGCAAATGTTCATGTGAGGTGGCTACTGTTATATCTATCAGTCAGTATGGGAAGGAGGTGTCACCTGTTTCCACCGGCAGAGGACAGCTATGGCAGCTACCGCAAGCACTGTCTATCCATCTCTTCAGACGATTGTCCAGGTCTGCCAGTGTATCGTGGAGAAAGATGAGTTCCCGGGAAAGTCATAGATCCAGATCATTAAAAGCATTAATTGTACGCTAGGCTTGTTTCCAATATGTGTATAAAGTGGGACAGGAGTATATGATATGCCAACTGCCAATGTCTAGATGATTACAATGGCAACATGCAGAAGTGGGCATCAGGTTAGCTGCTCTTAGCCAGTGTGGGGACCAACGCCAATCATGTAGCAGCTTGAAAAAGCCGAACTTAAGACTCTCCTCACATAGGCCCCAGTCATGAATATCCAATAGCTCAGCCCATTGTCCATCAGAGTATTCTTTGCCAAGATGAGCATGCCATTTATCTCGTAGTAGGCATCTAAGCGGGGCAAAATGGACCTTGTTTAGTATGACATTATACAGACCAGAGATAACTCCTGTGAAAAACCTCCATATTCATAGGTAATCATGAATGGCTGACTCAGGAAGTAGGCCCACCAAAGGTATTTTGGCCCGTGCTAGGCAGTGCTTAAGTTGAAGATGTTTCCACCCATGCCGTGTTCCCAAGTGGAATTCTTCTTGTAAGACTGTGTAGAAAGGGCGTCCGTATTCCCTGGTCGGACCAGTCTTTCCACTTTATCGTGATTTGTCATGGAGGTAGGCATTAATCTTAAGGAGCTGGTGAGTGGATTTCCATACACAAATTGTCTCGGCTAGACCATGGCTCGCTTTGCCCTCGTCAGACTTATCATTGTAGGGAGCAATGTGGGTACTTATCCCTTCTGAAGAAGGCGTACTCAATAGGGATCAAGTTAGGACATCCCACGTCTTTAGAATAGAAATAAGCCTGGTGTACCAATGGTGCACTCTGTAGTATAGTGACATATCTGGAAGGTGAAGGCCCCCTGCCCTTGTTTTGGCCTGAAGCTTACTGATTTTGAGCTTCCGGCCATCCTATACATACATTTGATGAGAGTGTCAAGTTTACGAATCCTGTATGGTGGGATAGTCGTTGGAGCCAGTTCGGAACAGATCTTTAAAGCGAGTTGCATTCCCTATTTCACAGTTTGGATGTGTTATAAAGTAGACCAATTTTTAAAGTTGATAGCTGTTATTATCTAGTAGGATTCCCAGATATCTGATGATGGTGGTGGACCATTTGCAAGGAAGCCCAAGCAGAACTGTTCCAGGAGCCGTGCAATTGAAAAGCAAAACCTAATTTTTGTCCCAGTTTATCCAATAGCTGGAAAAGCACCCGAAAACATTGAAAATGTAAGGACAGAGGGAATGGTGGTTTCCGGGTTATCGAACAGAAGTAAGACGTCATCCACATAAAGGAAGATTTTCACCTCCACCGCTACCGCTACTGTATGGATACCTGGGACTTCAGGAGGTGCCTAATGTTCAGGGCCCACAGGCTTGAGTGCCAGTAAGAAAAGGAGTGGTGAGGGGGGGCAGCCCAGATGGGTACCTCATGCAATCGAGAATGATTCGGACTGCAATCCATTGCAGGCTATGGTCGCTGTCAGAGAGCGATAAAAAAGATTCCCCTTTTCAATAAAGCGCTCTTCGAATCTTGCTCTCCCCAGGACCCAGAACTCTGTTGAATGCATTTTTGGTGTCTAGGGAAATTGATATTTTGACACCTTGTGTTTTATGAGCTTCACAGATGACGTGAGACAGAAGTCTCATGTGGTTGGATGGCAAGCGTCTCATCACAGAGCTCACCTGGGATCTGTAGATCAAATAAGGGATAAACTTCTTTAAGAGGGTGGTCAACAACTTCACACACATAAATAAATTCACTCTTAATATGAGAGATAGGGTGGTATCTGCCAAATTGAAGAGGGTACTTGTTTGGCTTTGGAAGTATGATATTTGCTATATTAAACTCTTGGCGCATGGAATTCGAATCACACGTTTCCTTGTACATCTTGGTCAACAACCGCATCTGAAGTCTGATCATTAATCTTGTAATATTTAATGGGAAGTCCATCTTTACACAGTGTTTTTCCAGTAAACATATCATTGATGGTGTTCGGTACCTCATCTTCAGTGATATCAGACTCCAATTCAGCAACAGATTTAGTCGTGATATGGGGAATGGCGAGGCAGTCAAAGAATACTGATTCCATTTCCAATAGGGACTTGAAGATATGGAGATGGTGCTACAGCTTTCATTTAGCTTTCGGATCCTGGAATTTCCAGGTCCGTAGTCGCCACCTCCCCAGGAGGGTTGGGGGTGGACTCCCAGATCCATTTGGATAAGAGAGTGATACTTGAGACTGTTACCAACAATTTCACTCGAATCGAGATTGCTAGTAAATTACCCCACCAGGAGGAAGAAATCTGTTCCAGATTCAGTTGGGGGGCTAGTCCTGTCAATGATATTGTCTAGTGTAAAGTTAACAATGGAACAAGGGTTTTTTTTTTATAGGGTTGGCGCTCACGGACAATCCACCATATATCAGTCGCAAAAATAATGTTTTCAATGTCACGGTGCTCTCGGAAGGAGGATCCTCTCAAACCTCCAAATTTCTCAAGGAGAGAAAGAAACAACAATTACAGCATCCAAGGCACACATGTAAGTAAAGAATTAGTGTCCATGTATCCAATCGTCTTTTTATTTCAGGGTTGTTCCAGACGTCAATAGTCAACAGTCAACACTGTTTCGTCGTGCGGCAATTATTCGCCATTACTTCATCAGGGCTCTGAATATGTCTCCGTAAATGTAAAGCTCCAAATTATATTGTACAGTAAAAATCCACCATAGGCACGAGATCCCAATTCGAGCGTCGTGCACTAGAAGTAAAGCAACGTAGAAGGAACGGGGAGTTGGCCTTTTTTACTCCCACCTCGGCATATACGCAAGCGCTGAATACATATAAACACGTGTTGGCTGTTGACTATTGACGTTTGAAACAACCCTGAAGTAAAAAGAAGATTGGATACAATGCTAAACATGGACCCTAATTCTTTACTTACACGTGTGCCTCGGATGTTGTAACTAGTGTAAAGTTAATTTCGCCTCCCATAAGAAGGGGGGGTGTCCGAAGTCAACCAGTAGTCCATGTAATCTAGAGAAGAAAAATAGTTTGGTGCCCATGGAGGCATATACACTACCAATTATAAGTGAGGTGGCTTGAATTTTGAATCTTTCAAATACAAAACCTCTTTCTTTATCCCCCCCAAATATTGAGAACACGGGACATCACTCTTTTGTGCATTAATATGGCAGTGCCTCCTTTTTCTGGGCACGGGCCAACCACAAAGATCACTTTTTCCAACCAGTCACATAGGAGTTCCGAGGGTACCATAGCTGAGGTTACCATAGTTGATAGGTGTATTTCCTGCAGGAGAATCACAGTAGGCATCTAAGCCAAGTATGATAGTATTTTTTGATGGTGCCATTAAGTCTGTTCATGTTCAAAGAGACTGTTCTCAGACTTGCGAGAGGCATACTTGATGGTCAAATTAGCACAAGGCTGACTTGCACCTACGTCCGAAAGAACTGATTGTGAAAAAAATAATAATAATTGTAGTTGTCTGATAGCATCAGCAGCATAGTGGTGTAGAGTCAGAGCAACTCTCTAGGTCCCAAACTTTACTGGCGGTTGTGTAGCCGTGTCCGGCCCTTTAAGTTCCCAATGTTCTAATTGGGAACAAATTAAATGTTTCAGAATTGGTTATCCTTGTGCAAGAGTTTCAGGTGTGGCTGTTATTTCTTATTCCCGAGCTGAGTGTTGTGGGAAGTCACAAAATTGGTTGTGATGGTGCACAAGGCGGGAGGACGTTGAAGGTTTGTTTCTTGTCCTCTTAGGAGTATGCCTGATAAGGTCTGTTCCACTGTAGCTGTCTAGTCTGACTTTTTTGTCGATATTCTGCGATATTGTTGTGTCCGTAGCCTGCTCCGAGTGTTTGAAAGATTGCAGAGCATCAGGGTCAGTGACTTCTCATGTTTTGCAATCCACTGTAATAATCATTGTAGCAGGCTCTAGTAACCCATAGCGTGTTTCTTTTTTTTTTTCTTTCCAAGAGTGGGTGAAAGGCTAAGAATATTTTCTGGAGGAGGTTGCTCACATGAAAGAAGTCAGCCACAGCCACGATGCGGATCCAGTGACCCTTGTATTGATAGTGGCCATGTTGTCGGTCGAGTTGGAGAATAGTTAGCACCCGGTCATGACACTGAAGCCATGCATTGATGGGACTAGAGTTGTCCAGAGTGGGGTCCCGGCGTATTCGTAATCTGTGTGTCCTCGGAAATTCAAATGGGTAGTCAACTGTTATTTGAAGATTAGGTTGTAATTTAGCCAGGAAGATCTTCATGTCCAGTCCCTCTTCCTTCTCTGGGACACCACATAATTTTTCTGAGTAGGTGGCAGCACTGACAGATGTGGGGTCCATATGAGGCAATGACATGAGCCGGTGAGCAGGGAATGATATTATTTATGGTAACAGCGCAGGGTGTCGTTGGCCAGTGTGAGCAGCCAGCACAGCAGAAGGATTTCAGTTCTCATCCAACATTCTCTGTTCACAATTGGGACATTACAGTAGAGGAGACCTCCTCATTAATAGGCAGGTAACTGGGTATACGTCTGCAGGGTCAAGACTTTCAGGGTACAGTCGCCGAACAAGGGAGGCTCTGGATGCGTAGTGCACAGTCTACGGTTTACCGTGATGAACAGGCTAGTCCCTTACAACACCAGCACATGACTATGCGGTGAATATGAACAAGTTCAGGGCCTCCGGGAAGGAGAGAGTCCAGGCCCCAGCGCCGCGCAGTCATGTAGCATGTCCCGCACAAATATATCGGGCTGCTGGTTCATAGCTCCGGTAGGAGGGCAGGGAAGTCACGCAGGGATGTCGCTTGCACAGAGTGATGATACAGCCTCCAGCAGCATGAGATGTCGCTTGCACTCTGTAGGAAGTTGGCCTGATGTGTGGTGGCTACCTAAGGTATTTACACCTTATTCCAGGTCCAGGTATCCCTTATTACTTAGAGTAGGCAGTGTCGAGAAGCCAGACTCTCTAGAGGTAGCTGTGGATGAGCACCCAAGGCTTATCTAGGAGACATGCAAAGCTCATGCAATACCGCTGTAGTCACACAGCACTTACACACATAAAAGAAAAAATACTCAGCATTACAAAAATAAAGGTACTTTATTCTAGTGACACAATTACCAAAAAGTACTAGAGAGGCAACCCTCCAACAGGAGGTAAGTAACACATTAGATATGTACACTAGTAATCAGAAATAGGCATAAATTGTGATAGAAAACATTGCAAATCACCATAGACAATAGTGACTCTAGGGGAAGTCCAAAACATACACTAAAAAAATTGAATGCAAATGCAGGACCTCTACCTAGGTAATTGTAATGTGTAAAGGGGTGCTGGGGGAATTAGGAAACCACAAAGGTAAGTACCACAGTGCCCTCCAGCGACCAGGAAGAAAGGAGTAAGTTACCGGATTTTCCCCAAACCTCCCAAAAGAACTAAAAAGAAGATAATGTAACACCCAGACAAGACTGCAAGAAACAAGCAGTGGATTCATGAAGAGGAAGACCTGTAGAAGAAGGGGACCAAGTCAAGAAGTCACAGGAGTGTCCGGTGGTGGCAGGAGCCACTACCCACCCGTCTGTGGTTGCAGGAGTTGGTCAACGGTAGGACGAAGACGGTCAGCAATGCAGCCCTGGAGCTGGAGAAGAGTTCCAGGATGATGCTGTCGACGTCCCACGCCGGATGGAAGAACGCAGATGGTTAGTGGCGGGGAGGAGCAACCAACAGGCCTTGGCAAAGGCAGAAGTTGCGGGGTGAGTCTTGGGGGACCCTCAGCAATGCAGAGAGTCCACAGAAGAAAAGGCAGCCCCCACAGGAGACTCACTGGACGAGGAACCAGGAGTCTCAGAGGAGTCCACGCAGCACAACTGGAGAAGGGTCCTACGCCGCAGGAGAAACACGCAGAGAGCTGTGCATTGCAGGAAGGAGATCTGGGGCTACATGGAGCCTGAAGATCCCTTGGAGGAGATGCCAACAAGCCTTGGTAACTGCAAGAGATGTAGTGCAAGAGGGTACTGTCCTGCTTGGCAAGGCAAGGGCTTGCCTTCACCAAAGTTGTCAGCTGGCAGAGAGATCCAAGCAGACTACTCCAGACCACCACCCATGATGCAGGATCCAGGCAACTCAGGATGAGAGGAGATCCACGCAGCTGGTCGTCGTTGTAGTTGGTGCCTGCAAATGCAGGGGAGTGACTCCTTCATTCCAAGGGAGATTACTTCTTCCTTCTCATGCAGGCTGAAGTCTTGCTGCCCTTGGAGGATGCACAGCCGGGGAAATGTTGCAGAAGCTAGAAGGAGCCGTGGAATCAATGTTGCAAGCAGAGTCTTCGTCGTGGATGCAGATTGTCAGTTCCTGGAGGGTTCAGTCACAGTTCCAGTGGCCAGAAGTCGAAGTAAAGGTTACAGAGGAGTCCTGCTGCACTCTTGCAAACCGAATCTGAGGAACAACACCCAAGAAGAAGACCCTAAATAGCCTTGAAAGGGGGATTGGTCACCTAGCCAGGTGACCACCTATCAGGAGGGGGCTCTGACATCACCTGCCTGACCTGGCCATACAGATGCTCCCAGAGGCCTCTTCCCACCCTGGATTTGAGATGGCAGAATCAAGGGACCCGCTGGAGGAGCTCTGGGCACCACCCCTGGGGTGGTGATGAACAGGGTAGCTGTCAATCCCCTTTCCATTGTCCAGTTTCGTGCCAGAGCAGGGACCGGAGGTCCCTGAACCGGTGTAGACTGGTTTATGCTTGGAGGTCACCAAATGTGCCCTTCAAAGCATACCAGTAGCTTGGGGAGGCCTCCCCTCCCAAGTCATGTAACACCTATTTCCAAAGGGAGAGGGTATTACCCCCCTCTCCTAAAGGAAATCCTTTGTTCTTCCTTCCTGGGCTTGAGCTGATCAAGCAGCAGGAGGGCAGAAACCTGTCTGAAGGGTGGCAGCAGCTTGGGCTGCCCGGAAAACCCCAGTAGGCTGGTAAGAGCAATGCTGGCAGTCCTCTAAGGAGCCCCCAGAGAGCATGGAATCATACTTCCAATACTGGCATCAGTATTGGGGTATGATTCCAAAGTGTTTGATACCACACATGCCTAGTTTCGAAGTTACCATTATGTAGCTGAACATAGTTAGTGATCTATGTCCCGTACACGCATAAAATGGCATCCTGCACTCTCAAAGTCCATGAAATGGAGCTTTAGTTTGTTGGGACACATTTGCTCATGCAGGGGTGCCCCCACACACACACAGGTACTTGTGCCCTGCCATCTGGGCTTGGAGGGCCTACCATGGGGGTGACTTGCAGTGAACTGCTGCAGTGACCCTTAGTGAAAAGGGTGCATGCGCCCTTTCACACAGACTGCAACCCTGGTACCTCAATGCCCTGGGTACCATATACTAGGGACTTAAAAAGGGGCACCATTATGCCCAATGTGGGCTGTGTGGTCCAAGCAACCAAACCTAAAGGGAGCGAGCATAATCACTGGGGTCCTGATTAGCAGGATTCCAGTGAACACTGTCAAACACACTGACAACAGGCAGAGAATGGAGGTAACCATGCCAAGAAATAGGGTACTTTCCTGCACACTTCATCTCTCACTGCAGTATCGTCTTCAGGATGTGTTCTTTCCATTCATCTGGGGACAGGATCTCACAGCTTTCTCCCGTCACCTCACCTCCCTCAGATGGATCCAGTTGCAGGGGTAGGTGAGAACGCCCATGGCCCTGCACCTGTTGAATCTGATGCAGAATGGCTTATTTACTGGTAGCATAGGGCAAGAGTAGGCAGAGCTGAGGTACCAAGCATCCACCATGCCCATCTAAATATACTATATACAAACTTCAGATTTCCAAAACATGGCTGTGCCATTTTAAGCCTGTTTCTGATAACATCAGTCTCCAAACATCTTGATCATCTGCCTTTGTTGCCATTTGAGGGGAGAATTAAGCCAAAAGCCCTCAGCTTCTGTCATTAGGCCATTTATGGCGCTAGTTCTGAACCTGTCAAGGATTTGTTCCAGATCACTTCAGGTCTACGATCTTCATCTGCATATCTTCTTGCCCTTCCGGAAATGAGAATCGTTAGACAAGGATGAAGTTACTTTTCTTATACAGCTTCTAAGCTTTGGAATGCACTTCCCATACACCTACGTTTAATGGGTAATCATTTGGTTTCAGTAAGTTATTCAAAATTCTTCTGTACAAATAACCTGTTAAGCAGAATTAGCGCTAGGACACCTTTTTGGTAATTCAGCACTGATGAATGTTTTAACATGACCTGACACAGATGAGCTGTCCTTTCTTTTGTCTGCACCAGGTCCCTGTTGGTGCCCTCCACACAAGCATATTTCGTCATAAATGTTGATATGTAGCAGAGTGAAAATGGTAACAGTGTCAAGAGACATGATAATTCAAAGTCGTTGCTGAGAATGTTTTGTTGTTTTCCACTTAGAAAGCAGTAATTTTATTTTAGAAACCTATCTTTAGTGATGGAACAATAATTATTGCCCATATTCCTGGAATAAAAACAGATTGTAGACGTGTTAGATTGCTCCTTGACAATACAATACAAAGATTTTACTCTTTATAAGTGCAATTTATCATCATCACATGACTTTATTACTGTGCTTTTTACTTGGTAAACTTTGTTTCTTTCAGACTGGTTAAACTTAGACAGTGTCATTTTCTTCAATGTAGGTAATCAGGAGAAGGGCTGGAATGACCCACCTCAGTTTTCGTACGGGCTGCAGAGCCAAGGAAGTGGTAACAAGCGTGCTCCTCTGACCAAGAGGGTCCCCGCTCCTCTGGAAGGATCTCCACAAGGTTGGGAAGTAAACTTTTGCTACTGTTATAAATGTATATTTATTCATCTCCCTAGTTCACCTATTTTAACCTTCCAATGTTTTCAGTTCTTCTTCTGTGCTTGTGTAATGTCTTTCCCAGTATGGGCTAACAATACTGTGCAACAAAGTCTAGTCAGCATATCATTTAGAGCAGTATCTACGCATTCCTTTTAAACTAACTTGAGGTTCTGAACTAATGATGATTTCACCACAGTTCTCTATAATTATAGCTGTGTATTAACTACTGGGCAAGTCACTTAGCCCATGTAAACCAAGTACCTTGCTGTAGAAGGTATCTTGGCACTGTAGCACTTATGAGTTGATAGAAGATAGTCAAGAGTTCAGGCTTAGTTAAGCTTTACACAGCCTTAGACGTGTAGTTGTAGCCAGTATGTTTTTTTGCTCTGGCAAATTGGCCAATCAGAAAGTCTCACGGCTGTAACTAAAATAAGATAACATTCTTTTAGGAATCCAGTTAAAGAAAATACACAAGTTCTGTGCTTTCCATAGAAAGAAGCATTAGCCTTTCCTCATCTACCGACTTTACTGTTTAAGGCTATAAAGCCTTCTACTGTTATATCTTGTCTCAACCGAGAGAAGACCACATGATAGGGCTTTATTCTTTGTCATAGGTCGCCAGCCCTTCTAAAACGCTCACACCTGTGTATGTTCTAGTTCAGGATTCTCAGATTGGGAGAGGATTCCTCCCTTAATGGACCACTAGGCCAGCCATCCCACTCCCATGTATCGGGGACATAACTAGTACCCTTCGCTGACTCTGGGGTCCCCTCTGTTCTAACACTGTCGTTCATCAGTACCACCCTTAAATTCTTAGGGAAACCGTCCAACTTTCCCCAGCCATCTTGGTGATAAGATGCAATTTGAACCTATTGATTGGGGATCAACCACCATGCATACTTAGACAGGAGGAGGGGTATGAGTTGGTCGCCCTAGTCTTCTCTGTGATGGGAATCTTAACTTCTAAGGCATCCTTAACTAGGTATTTTTCTTCCTTTGCTACCAAGAGCGCAGTGCAGCGGGAAGTAAGTAAGTTCCACTTTAGATAATTCCCTCCCTTGAGCCCTGATCTGGAACCCCTCATATGCTAGATCACCCAAGGATATTCCAGAGAGCGAGGTTATCTGCTGGAATATGCTCAGAATTTTGAGCGGTTCAGGCGGCACAATTTTTTGTCCCCCCATTGTCGTTCACCCTCCCCCTAACAGCCCCCTCTTCCCCCCGTGGATTATATCCAGCATCAAAACACAGGAACTTGGCTCAAGCGTTAGTGCCTTCTCAACAGCAATATTGTTTTCTTACTTTGCCCTTTGGCTCCTGGGCAGTTGGGACCCTTCCCTTTAATAGGTGCTAAGGCATCTTTGTGCGCAGTGGCACAGTCTTTTATAGGCTTGGGATTCCTAGTTGACTGGCTTCTAACGTGTTGTTTCTTGCTGAGTGGAAGTATCTAATGCTAGGAAACTGCCACTGGAGAGAGGTGTGGTCTGCAGTCCCCATTTAACCTGGGATCCTTTTGTTGTGGGTGTGCTGTTCTTACCTTCCGTCTGCACTATTACCCATGCTCATCCTCCTCATTAATGTCATTGCTCCCCTTTTCGTTCCTCTGTACTCCTGAGAGAGATAATAGCTTGAGGAGAACTTGGGGGGGTCCAAAGATGCATTGCCTTTTCCTGAGTAGCATTGGGTGTTTTGAGATATAAGCTACTCTTCGGGCTCGTCTGCTCCCATTGATGTGCCAGGCCTTGCCTCAACTCGAAACTTCCCCAGGATGAGTTACCTTGGTCTCCATGCCCTACCTAGTTACTAGCATGCCCTTGTTATATTTATTTAACTCAGCAAGGATCTCTTTCAAATGCCTTTACTGAGCAACTTGATTTGCACTAACAACCACAAGTGTCTCTAAGAATGCCCTGAAGAGATGACGAACCACATGGCTGAATATCAGTGGACGCGCCCATTGATTCTTGCATTACATTAGTCATACACATTAACAACCACGACCACAAGCCCACGCGCCATCAACCACCTCAAGTGCATCCTAATCAACGCTCGCTCCGTCCACAAACACGCCGTTGAACTCTGGGACCTCCTGGACTCCATAGCACCGGACGTCGCCTTCATCACGGAGACCTGGATGAACGCCTCCTCAGCCCCTGACATCGCCACTGCCATCCCTGAAGGCTACAAGATCTCCAGAAAAGACCGCACCAACCAGGTAGGAGGAGGTATCGCCATCGTCTTCAAAGACTCCATCAGCGTCACCACCTCCACCGAAGACACCCCTCTCGCCGCTGAACACCTGCATTTTCAGATTCGCACCGATCCGAGGACCACCCTCAGAGGATCCCTCATCTACCGTCCTCCCGGGCCAAGCGCCCCTTTCAGCGACGCCATCGCCGACTTCATCTCCGCGCACGACCTCGCCTCGCCGGACTACATCCTCCTAGGTGACCTCAACTTCCATCTGGAACAAAACAACGACCCCAACACCACCACCCTGCTCGACAACCTCGCCAACCTCGGCCTCAAACAACTGGTGAACACCGCCACCCACATCGCCGGACACACGATTGACCCCATCTTCTCCGCCAGCAAACACGTCTTCTTCAGCCACGCCTCCGCCCTACACTGGACCGACCACAGCTGCGTCCACTTCACATTCCGACGCGAGACCCGCCACCTCCGCACCCAACCCATCACTCGTCAACAGTGGAGCAAGATCCCCGAAGAGCAACTCTTCTCCGCACTCGCCGCCAACCAACCCACGCTCACCACCGACCCCAACGATGCAGCCCTCAACCTCACAAACTGGATCTCCAACTGCGCAGACATCCTTGCTCCCCTCAAACGCACGCATCGACAGACCAACACCAAAAAACCTCTCTGGTTCTCTGACACACTCAAAGAATCAAAGAAAACTTGTCGCGCCCTTGAGAAAGCCTGGTGTAAGGACCGCCCTGCTGACAACATGACCGCCCTCAAGAACGCTACCCGCGAACACCACCACCTGATCCGCGCTGCCAAAAGGAACTTTTTCACCGACAGACTGGACAAAAAACAGACACAACAGCAGAGAACTCTTCAGCATCGTCAAGGAGTTCTCCAACCCCAGCGCCAACGCCAACGCCGTCACGCCCTCACAGGATCTGTGCGAATCCCTCGCCACTTTCTTCCATCGCAAGATTAGCGACCTCCACGACAGCTTCGGACACCAGACCCAACCAAACACCACCGAACCGGCATCCACTGCCATCACCCTCAACAACTGGTCCCACATCAACACGGAAGAAACCAAATCCATCATGAACTCTATCCACTCCGGCGCCCCTTCGGACCCCTGCCCGCACTTCATCTTTAACAAAGCCGACGACATCATCGCCCCGCACCTCCAGACCGTCATCAACTCTTCTTTTTCTTCTGCTACCTTCCCCGAATGCTGGAAACACGCCGAAGTCAACGCCCTACTAAAGAAACCTACGGCTGACCCGAGCGACCTGAAAAACTTCCGCCCCATCTCTCTTCTGCCTTTCCCAGCCAAAGTAATAGAGAAGACCGTCAACAAACAGCTGACCACCTTCCTGGAAGACAACAACCTGCTCGACCCCTCACAAACCGGATTCCGAACCAACCACAGCACTGAAACCGCCCTCATCTCAGTCACTGACGACATCAGAACCCTGATGGACAATGGTGAAACAGTCGCCCTCATTCTGCTCGACCTCTCGGCTGCCTTTGACACCGTCTGTCACCGCACCCTAATCACCCGCCTCCGCTCCGACGGAATCCAAGGCCAGGCCCTGGGCTGGATCGCCTCCTTCCTCTCAAACCGTTCCCAAAGAGTTTACCTCCCTCTGTTTCGCTCAGAACCCACCGAGATCATCTGCGGCGTACCCCAAGGCTCATCACTCAGCCCGACACTCTTCAATGTCTACATGAGCCCCCTCGCCAACATCGTACGCAAGCACGACATCATCATCACCTCCTACGCCGACGACACCCAACTTATACTCTCCCTCACCAAGGACTCCGCCAGCGCCAAGACCAACCTACAAGAGGGTATGAAGGACGTCGCAGATTGGATGAGGCTCAGCCGCCTAAAGCTGAACTCTGACAAAACGGAAGTCCTCATCCTCGGCAACACCCCGTCCGCCTGGGACGACTCCTGGTGGCCCACGGCCCTCGGCACCGCACCGACCCCCACAGACCACGCCCGCAACCTCGGCTTCATCTTGGACCCTCTTCTCACCATGACCAAGCAAGTCAACGCTGTGTCCTCCGCCTGCTTCCTCACCCTCCGCATGCTCCGCAAGATCTTCCGCTGGATCCCCGCCGACACCAGAAAAACGGTGACCCACGCCCTCGTCACGAGCCGCCTGGACTACGGCAACACCCTCTACGCCGGGACCACAGCCAAACTCCAAAATCGCCTGCAACGCATTCAAAACGCCTCGGCCCGCCTCATCCTTCACATACCCCGCAGCAGCCACATCTCCGCACACCTGAGACACCTGCATTGGCTCCCAGTCAGCAAAAGGATCACCTTCTGACTTCTCACCCACGCACACAAAGCCCTCCACGACAAGGGACCGGAATACCTCAACAGACGCCTCAGCTTCTACATCCCCACCCGCCTCCTCCGCTCCTCTGGCCTCGCACTCGCTGCCGTCCCTCGCATCCGCCGCTCCACGGCGGGTGGGAGATCTTTCTCCTTCCTGGCGGCCAAGACCTGGAACTCCCTCCCCACCAGCCTCAGGACCACCCAGGACCACTCCGCTTTCTGGAGACTCCTAAAGACCTGGCTGTTCGAGCAGCGATAACCCCCCTTTTTCCCCTAGCGCCTGGAGACCCGCACGGGTGAGTAGCGCGCTTTATAAATGTTAATGATTTGATTTGATTTGATTTGATACAAGGTAATTAATCCTTCCGAAGCATGTTCCTGCTCTGTTCTAGGGAGCCCGTGCTCTGTTGGCCCTGATAGTTCCCGACCCTTTGATCACTAATAAAGTTGCCAATGCATCAAGGCAGCGAGGAGATTAGTCTAGGGCCCCTGCCCAGCGTGGCTGACAAAGGGTTTGCCAGGATGATATCTTGCTGGTCATTTTCGTCTTCGGGAACCACCCTAACTTTGACTACACCTTAGGCTCCGGGGGCCACGTTGATCAGGTTGGAAGGTGAGAGTACTGACATTAAAGTGTTTAATTATTACATTCTTTATTGAGGTAGCTACTGGTGGGAGGGAGACATTTTCATTCGATACTTTAGGGCATTCGGAAAAGTAGAACTTAAAGCCACGTGAATCCTTTGGTTTTTATTAACCCCCTTCCTTTCTCCTTTTACAGGGACTATCACCCCCTTTGCCTTTCGGTCGTTTCTTAAAATTATTTACTGGTCTCATAAACACCTGTAGCAAATTGCGATCAGTATTTTGCGACTAGTATATAGTATACATAACCCAAGAATCTCTTTAAATAGCCTTTTCCGAGTTTTATTTGTAAAACAAATTGCCTTTTTTAACTCCCTGTTCATGTGTGGAGGTGTATGTGAGAATAAACCTCCCCACCCCCGACGCGGATCATAGTATTCGCCATAAATAAAGGGATCCTAGTACTTTTGAAGTGCCTTAGATTTTATTTGGCACAGCTTGTATTGTAAACTAATGGGAAAACAGTTTTTGATGAATATGTGTAAGATGTCACTATTAATGTGCATATTATTCATCCAACCTGTATGTCTTTTGGATAACAGCTGATTCATTTGTATTGTTTTAGTCCAACCACCTCAGTCTTTTGTCTCTCCAACTCCTCCAAAGATGCCCCCTGCCTCATCAACAGCCCCCTTGGGCCCCCCTCCAGCTGGACAGACACATTCTCGAACAGAGGCTCTGAAGCAGTCTCCCATTGTGGCAGATGGCGAGTGCAACATTTCACTGCAAGATGTTTTGGTTCCTTTAAACCAGCTTCTTGATGGCTGCAGGGAGGTTGTTCGGGTAGGTGGTTTATTTTCATCAAAAATATGTATATCAGGCTGTAGATGCAAGCTTATGTTTTATTATTTTGCCTCCAAACATGTATTTGGAAATTAGGGCCATATGTAGGAACACATTTTCCCATAGACACAGAATGGGCAAAACTGCTTGCTACATCTGGCCCTTAGTTCTGTGGCCTAATGTTAAGTTCCTGTGATTGAATTCGTTTCTTATTTTACCATTTCGACAGTTATGATGGGGATGTTGGCAATAAATAAATAAATTATTTAAGTGCTTTGCATACTTGTTGAGTCTAAAGTAAGCAAATGCCAAACTATGTCTGAAACAAATACTAATCAGTTATCATTGACAAATGCACGCAAAAACAAAGACGTCCAACTTGAGAACGTTTAGCAAAGGAAATGTCCTCATTCATAAGAATCCACATCGAAATGAAATAGGAAAGACATTTACGTTCTGAAATGCATCCTAATTTACATGTGCCCTCTGGTTTTTCAATACAAAAGGACATACAGGATCCGCTCCATATTTGGTTGAATATTGTGCCAAAACGAAATAGCAGCCGAAAATGGTGAGCAGGCACAAAGTCTTCTATTTCAGATACCTCAAAACATAGATCGAAATAACAGTTTGGCTTCCAGAATGGACTGTAATGGTATCTGCAAATTCATGGCAAGAAAAGGAGTTGATCTAAGTGGGTGTCTAACATCCAAGGTCCACAAACAGTGGTCATATGATAAGAGGTTTGTGCAATGACAAACACACGAGCCGCTTCAATGGGTTTTTATCCAAAATGAATCCCAAAGATTTGACGTGGAAGTCGTCTGGGAGAGAAGCCAACTAGTGTAGAACCTCACAGTGGCAGACAGGCTGGGAAATGGGACAGATGTGCTGTTTTTAATGGTTTAAATTTCAAAACCGTTAGCCATGCTCTTGTTCACTGCTCGGAGGCTGACATCCAAACAGTTTATATCCTCCTTAGAGAACTGTTGGTGAAATAACTGGGTGTAACCTTCATTGCTTTGGAGACTGATATTTATGTTTCCAGTACCTCCATACCTCTACTTTGCAGTGAACGTGACTTTTATATCACAAGCTGAAGCACTATTTAAGTAGCTAGTTAAATAATTCCTTTTTTAATTTCAGAGACTATCTGGGTTGCCATAATAATATAGGATACACCATTAGCTGTGATATTTAACCGTTACCGTCTTCCTAAATCTGGAAGGATGGCATCTGTTAGTGGCTCAGAGCATGTGTTGGGTTTCTATGCACCAGAACATTAAAGCTGGGAATCTGTACGTGAAACATTTTTGCATTAAAGTCTTTTGCAAACTTGATACAAATCCGAACCCAAGTGTTTTTCTCTGGTGACTTCATGTTGTTGCAGTGTCAGTGTGTTATTTGGCATCAGCTGATGCAAGGCCCCAAAACCTCATCCCTTGCTTGACCTTCTTCATGGTCTGGCATGCTCTAGGTTGAAAGTGAGTGTGGTTTGTAAAGACAGCCCTGCCAAGCACCACGCATTTTAGTGCTGGTGTCCTTATCACAGCACTAAAATGCATTAGTCATGCATATTATAGCGCACGGAAACCACCCCACAAGACGCGCTCTACGAGGAGCTGCAGGAAACTGCACTGATGGTGAGCCGTGCTCTGTCAGAATATAGTGGTATAACTCGGCCTTGTTTACTGTTAATCAGTCTTCATGTCACACATCACACATCATAAATCATGCACTCTGTTAGACTGGTACCGTATAAGGAGCCATAATCACTCACAATCAAGCTCTGAGCATACTATGCGGACATAGGCAATGCTCTCATGTGGATCCAGGGGGCGCCTTATCTGTTGTGGTATTTTGACAAAGCACCGGCGCTCATTGTCCCAAGATCCAGAGCATTTCAGGTAGCAGCTTTGTTTTCATCCACTGCACTCCGCTCTGGGTGGACTGAAATATAGCAGTAATGCACTGAATCCCAAGAGAGCCTCTGCCTGCCTATGTGAGCCCAACCAACACCGCCAGCAGTGAGCACCACAGGAAGTTCTTTAGACCTGAATGGAGGTAATACAAATAAAATTCTTCAAAGTGTATACACCAAAACATATGAAGGGACTGATAACTTAAAAAAGAAGCACGCTGGTACCAGAAATAAAAAGACTAAAAGAATAATTTCTAATCGATCTTCATGAGCATCTCTCGAGAGTATGTGATTTTTCTACAACTTACATATATTGACAAACTCATAGGGCATCAGCGCTCCAGTCAAAGCAGCAAACATACCAGTGTCCATATTAAGTCCCTTTGTTTCTTAGGCTCCACGAGCTTGCGCACTACACTTATTCTCTTAAAGGTGAATGTTATTAATTTAGATATTAGGTGTGATTGTCTAACACCATACCCCTAGTTCATAAATGTCACAGTGCTGTCAAAACATTACAGACGGGAAATGACAGTCATTCTGTTCACTACAGCTTTTAATTAAGCACTGATTCCAGGTTTAGTAGGCTTTCAAGTCTGGTGTGTTTGCACATCTGTATTTATCCTGCATCAAAGTTATGAATTATCAAACACATTTCATAACAGTGTGTGTGTGTATATGTGTGTGTATATATATATGTATATATATGTATGTGTAATATATATATATATATATATGTATATATATATATATTACACACACATACCTTGAGAATGGAGTGCCTTGATTATGCTAGAGTGATTGTGATCTGTTGTCTTGAATGAAATGTATGAGTGATGTTAAGCTGCGCCAAGAAGCTCTTTAGCACCATACGTAATGTACCATCCATGCCAAGTGCCACATAGCTGTCATTGTGTGCATTGTTTTACAAGGCTGATAGTGGGTGGTCTCTATGTACAGGAACAGGTAACTTTAAATGTAATGGCAGTATGTTATCAGTGATGAGAGTACCTCAGTGCAAGCATTTGAACAAAAAGGATGTAATACGTATAGGGCTTTATGTTGTATCAGAGGGTCAGTATCTGATAGTTACCTTACTCCAGGCATTTTCTGTTTGGTTTTAGTTGCAGTTAGATTTCACTCACTGTCACACATAAGCACCCCCAAACCATGGTAATGTCACACATAACAAAACTTAGCAGCTATGTAAAGTAATCTGAATTGTGAAAGTAGTGTTACAAAAGTACATCACGGATTCCATAATGATCTAACTGGAAGTGCATGTTTCTTTTTTGCGTGGGAGACCCCTCTAAAAGAATGATGTTTTGCTGCACCCTATAATGTGTTCATAAAAGGCAATGGCCCTCATCACGACCCTGGAGGTAAGAAGACCTCCAGGGCGGCTGTGGCGGTGTCACCGCTGACAGGACGGCAGATAATACTGCCGAATTAGGAGTTTGGCCAAAGGCAAACCACGAGCCTCCACCTGTCCCGCCACATTACCACGTTCCGCCAGGCTGGAGGTGAGCATGTCCAGCACTGCAGAGGGCGTGATACCGCTAGTGGTATCATGTGGTGAGAGACCGCCAGCATTTTTCTGCTGGTCGCACCGCCACAAAAGTCTGGCGGTCTTGCACCCTGGCAACAGAAATAAGCATTCCTGTCAGCAGTATACACTCGCACACACGTCCACATACCCGCACACATGCACTCACATACTTCCTCACACAAACACACCCCCACTCACCCTCGCTCTTGCGTCGTACACCCCCATTCACACTTACATACATACACAAACACCGCACCCATGCATGCATTCACTCCCCCTCCCCCAGTGCATAAATACATTCACACCCCTGACCCCAGCGCATACATGCATTCACACCCTCTCCCCCTGCACTGCATACACGCACTCACCCGCTCTCCCCGTTCACCCACTCACACTCACCCCCATCCCAGTCCACTTACATATACATGCACATGCATACACGCACTCATCCCTTCCATCCGCTCAATTGCACTCAGTCTCTCACACACGCACTCACCCCATCCACACTCACTCACCCCTTTCCCCATCCACAATCACTCACATGCAGACAAGCACCCACAAACACCCCCTCGCCCCCGCATTGGCGACATTCACACACGCAGACACATGCGCTCACATACACACACCCTCCCCTGTCGGTGATCCACTTACCTCATCCGTCGAGGAGGTTGTCTGGGAGGGGACAGGTCCTGGCGCTTCCACCGCCGGCAGCGCCTCGCCATCAGGACACAGCCATCCCGTATTACGGGTTGTAATACTGTGTGCAGTCTCTTTTTTTGGCGTGGTGGTACCAGCACTGCACTGCCGCCCGTCAGCACAACTGGTCTCGGAGTTCCACCAGATTTCAGGCAAAAGTCAGAGATCAGTCGTATTAGGGCGGTCTAAAGACTGCCAGCACTGGCGGTACTTTGGCTTCGGCGGTCTTTTAAGTCAAAGTCGTGATGAGGGCCAATGTCTGTTGTGAGCCTCAGATATTGCACTTTTTTGTTGGCACATTAATTTCTATATTTGCCCCCAGCAAATATCTGATGTGTATATGTAACCGACTATTTACACTATTGTTTTGACACATGCGATTCATTGAAAACTTTTAATTTATCAATTGTAAAATTATGAAGACTATTTAAATATTTTATACCACACATGAGCCATGGCATAGTTTTAAACCTGTTTTTCCTTCTTGCTTGTTTTTTTTTCTGTTCATGTGATAAGAAAACAGATATTCGGAATCAAAGGCAAGCATGGCAAATTCTTTATTCTACTCCTTGGTTGCATCAAAACGTTGGGTGAGGAGGAAATTAGGCAACTTTGTATGAGTTTTGGGCCTTCCATCTCCTCTGCCTGTCTTATTTAGTAGTCAAAACATAGATCATTAGCACATATGTTCTAGAAGATTCCTGGGAAGGCTTTTAAAATATGATGTCTCCAGAACTGTTAATCAAGGTGCATCATGTCTTGTATCCTTTCAGAAACAGGTTTGCGATGATATTAGCCGACGCCTTACTGTACTCGAGCAGATGTGGAATAGTGGGAGGCTATCACCTTCTGTAAGGAGAAGAATGAACATCCTAGTTCGAGGTGAGTCTATGAAAGATGAACACTGTGCAGCCAGTAATGCTGAAGTAGAATCCTAATCTAATGTCGTGCTCTAAATTTCCATGCTTCCAGTGACAGAGAGGCACTCATCATGGGATTATCCTCAGAGAGGATACAGATTTATATAATTCATGAATATCTGACATTGTAGGAAGTTGGCTATCTATGCAGTGTACCAATCTAAGGGTACTCTATGCAGATAGTACAGGCGACACTTATTAGCTGACAGAGGTTAAAGCAATAACTCTAAATGCTCTCTTTTGTGGTAGTGGGGGCAAGCAGTGTAGGCTTTTCAGAGGGTAGTGCTGAACATTAGCTGAACACAGTCAATAACTGATACACATACTAACTGATACACATACTAACTGATACACACACTCAAGAAACTTGAGACCAAATTTAGAAAAATACAACACTTTTTATATTATGTTTCAACTCCCAAAATTAACAGAATAAGGTAAGTACTGTTCAGAAGGCTACTTTGCACAGTGAGGTAAAACACACAAGTGTATCTTTATGTTATAGTGCTTTCCAATTGATAAATAACATGTACTGCATACGGTTATTTGCAGAGGTATCTCAGGGGTTCCCTATAGGTTGTAGGGTGCTATGGGGACAGGGTCACAAGAAACACCAGTAGTTTTGGTTTACTGCCCTGGGGTGTGCAGGTGTTCTGGTCGGGTGCCTTGCGCACTTAATGTTTGGCTGCAGAGGGGGACTCAGTTTGTGAGTGTCCTGGAAGCAAGGGGGCACTATTGATGGGGGTGGACCTGGGCCAGGGAGCTCGGGTGCAGAGGGTTTTGGTCGTCTGATCCTGTGTGTCAGAAACTCCCACAGTGCTTAGTTAGACCTGCAGAGGGGGAATAAAACAGACAGTTGGGCCACTCTTGTGGGCAGGCTCATCTGTTCCGTTGTCCCTCAGGTGCAGGTCATCTTTTTGCGGTGGTGGTGTCTGGTCAGACACAAACAAGCCTTGGTTGTGCCGAATGCTCCGGTGCCACAGGTATTGTTTCTGTGAGATTCCTTAAGGTGGCAGCATCTCGAGGCTTGGTAGAAATCTCCTGGTGAATTGCTCCCTCGGTGGACCCAGTGGCCAGCAAAACGTAGGATTGGGCAAGTGCGGTCGGTGCCTGCAAATGCAGGGAAGTGGCTCCTACACTCCACGCGAGATGCTGGCTATTTGCCGAAGTGAAACGATATCAGTATTATGAGCGTAGTGTAAGCATTTGGAGTTACAAAGCTTTAAAGCATCAAATGCCTGCAAACTATCATTTGCTTCTCTATTTGTAGTACTATAGTATAGTTATTGTATAAAAGATTAACTTTTTTTGTAAATGTTATTTTGATTCTAGAGATACAGGCTCACAACTGGGATGCCGCAGATGAGGTTCATCGCTCCCTTATGGTAGACCATGTTAACGAAGTCAGTCAGTGGATGGTGGGCATCAAACGGTTGATTGCAGAAGCCAAAAGCTTGCCTTCAGGAACATCATCTCTACTTAATGAGAAGGGAACTGACGTAGGAAGAAATCCTGGAGACACACAGTAATGCACAGTGTTTGTATACAAACTTAGATTGGAACCTTCATGAAACTCATGGACTTTTTAGAACACAAGATCTAGCTTTTGATTTGGACTTTCTTGCAGCAGAAAAAAATCCATTTTTTTCCAATGGAAAACCTAGACTCTAATAAAGAACTTTTCTAAAGACTCAAGTATTTGTGCCGCCTCTGGGCATAAATTGACATGTTTGAGTTTCCTCCGACAGGACCATAACAGGTTGTATGATAATGTGTGAAACGTACCAGGGATCATTTGGAATCTGATGAGGCTGACATGGAGGGCACTAGCTGAGATTATGAGTAGCAGTATTGTCTTCCTTAGTTGTGAAAGCTGAGATTAAAATATTTTCCGACGGATTGAAGATGCAATTTTCTTTTCCCGAAGTGAGTATATATCGGAAAGTTGGGTGCTTTGGATTTACTCCATACTTTATTTGTAGCTACTCAAGACTTTTGTTAAGTTTTCAGTGGGTTTCATTCGCAATGCCTAATTTACCAAAAGTCAGACTTAGCTAAGTCTTCTCAAATTAGAGCACATTCAGTGACCTTGGTTACTTGATAATAGGTAGAGATACTCTAATCAGATGACAGAATTGTCTGCAGGTACAGACCCTTTATTAGCCACGGCACAATCTGTATGTGGTACTCACCATCTGATCCAAGTATGGTATGGAGGAGAGGAAGAGTAATGGTAGGATTCACTTGCTTGGAGCTGATTTTAGGCCCATGTGTCTACTTCACAGAGGGATTCCTAAGCATTTGCTGATCCTGGGAATATTGAAGGCTCCTGTCACTCCCTTACACCAGATAATCCTTACTTTTACATTGCTGGGCTATTGCTAGCCATTTACAAGTTAGTGGGGTGGTCTGTAGCTTTGGAATCAGCCTGGCAACTTTTCAGGGCCACTCATGAACATAAGCATGATCCTGCTACCAACCTCATGTTGATGTCAGCCATCATTTTAACATGTTCACACATTGTCTGGCAGCCCTATAATTAAAGGGTGATACTGTTACTGGATGTGGCAGGGTGTAGGCATGGATGTAGATGGCGCCCACTGCTGAATCTAAATCAAAGCCGAAATAGCCTATTTTAGAAGAGTATGATAGGCTTGTACCCTGTGTAGCTGTAGTCTTGATGGCTGGGTTCCAAATACGTCCTGTAGCAGCCTTGTCTTTTACTGCATAGAGAATATAGGGCCAGATGTAGGTATGTTGCAAATTGCGACTTGCAATTTGTGAGTCCGAGCGATTCGCAAATTGCAACTCGCAATTTGCTATGCAGAACGGTGTCTCAGACACCTTCTGCGACTCGCAATGGGGTCGCAAAGACCAACCTCATTAACATTAATGAGGTGGGTCGCAGTTTGCGACCCCATTGCGAGTCTGGGTACTCACGGGGATGGTGGCCTGCTGGAGACAGCAGACCACCATGTCCGTGACTGCTTTTCAATAAAGCAGTTTTTTTTTTTCCATCTGCAGCCCGTTTTCCTTAAAGGAAAACGAGCTGCACTTGGAAAAAAATACCGAAACCTTTTGTTTTGTTTTTTTTCAGAGCAGGCAGTGGTCCATATGACCACTACCTGCTCTGAAAAAATATTTTTGTGATCATTCACAAAGGGGAAGGGGTCCCATTGGGACCCCTTCCTCTTTGCGAATGAGTTATTATCCACTTCAAGAGGATGGCAACTGCGAGTTGATTTGCGACCGCTTTCGCGGTCGCAAATCAACTTACATCGCGTTGCGAGTCGCAAATAGGAAGGGGACACCCCTTCCTATTTGCGAGTTGGAAATGCATTTTGCGAGTCGGTTCTGACTCGCAAAATGCGTTTCTGCATCGTGTGAGGGCTTTTGCGCCTCGCAAACGGCGTTTTTCGCCGTTTGCGAGGCGCAAAAGCCTTGCTACATCTGGCCCATAGATTCTGCTCCAATAATACTCAGAAACCGCTCATATTTTAAAGGTCTAACTCTTGGCTACTGACTGCCAGTTTGAGCAGTCTTGATGAATGCTGACGCCAAACTAATCCAAATTTTACTCCATCCACAACATTACACCTTTTTTAGAACTCTTGGAAATTCCTCATTTGCGTGGATCAGTGTTTAATTTGAGATATTGTTTTGTTTTATTCATTGGTGACATGGAGATAAACAAAATTGCCTTATAATTCCTACTTCTAAAATCCTTTTCACTAAATATCTTCGTGTGCTGTTTGATCGTTTCTGGAATGCCTCAGCATTAGCTTGGGTTTTTGTGGATTAACTTTTCCATGCTAGTTGAGAGGCTTTTTCAGTATTGTCCTCATAGAAAGATTTTTAAAACGTAGGTCTTGGAATCTAATTAATTTGACTCTAGGATTCGCTCATAATGTGGCATATTCTGCCGCTATTTTTGGAAGAAAGATTGAAAGTAACGTAATACTAACCACTCTGCTTTTCTCGTAGAAAAGTGTCTAAAGCTTGTATGAGCATCTTGCGAGCTAGCCAAATACCAGGAAGTAGAACTTGCCCATGCCTCTTGATATAGATCGAATACCGTTGCTTTTTCCTACGTTTGTCCCATGTTCAAAGTGAAGATGCATGAATAAGTTCATACTGAATTAACCACATGGACTTTCCAGTACTTAACTGTTGCTGCGAGTCAGTGCTTTAGTAAATAGGTGCATGTCACACTTTTCTGAACCCCTCCAGTGTTGGTTCCTGACAAATAAGTGCCGATTGTTTGTTGTAGTGTTTGACTCACATGTTGTACCTGCCTTTCCTCGCTTCATGTTTAAAGGCCAAGTAGAAAGTGTGTTGAACCAGAAGTTCAAAAGATGATTTTTCGGTGCTCTTATATGTGTGTAATGTTTGATTTTTTGGGGGGGTTAGGGGGAGTGAGGTAGCAGGGTTTAGTAGCATTTGTATACGAGTCCTGGTTTCCAAAACAAATGATGGCAGATCATTTATAATAGGATCTCCATTGTAGACGCCTTTTGTTTTCTGTTGGTATGTTTTAGGTAACTTTTTTTTTTGGCTTCGTCAAGCTGTGTATTCACAGTTCAGCCATTGATGGACCTATATGCTTATCAAAATAACACTCTTTCACAGTGCTGATACCACCGCCAGAAAGCACCCTGTCCCAGTGCTGAGCCCTTTTTTGATGTTTGTGGCAGTTTACGTTTAAGCCTTCACCTCTTTTTTCTTTAAACACATAAGATATCCAGGTCATGTGCACACATTTGCGTGGGACCTGGCACAAAGCGACTGGGTGTGAAATCTCTAGCAACAAAATGGCTGCCAACATTTTTCCTTCCATGGGGAGGGCCGGGTCTGATCAGCACCCCCAGAGAGGGGAAAAATGCTCCAAGTTGATTTGACCCCTCCCCCCCCAAACAAAGCATCCTTAGTGTTTAGTATTGGATTCCTGCTCTGGGATCGTAGGATGACCATGGTACCCAAATATGAATCAATCAAGGAGAAGCACCATTGGAAAGGGGAGAGACCACTCTTTCTAGCTGCACCTCTCCTCTCTCATATGGTACCTGCTATGAGGAGGGGGAATTTCCTCCACTGTATCTCATGAGCACGCAAGATTTGAGGATGTGCAGTAACATCTGATGCTGCACTGGGGGTTTCTACCTTTTAAGCTTTCACTGTGGACATCAGTGTCACCCCTACCCCTTTGCGGAGCGCAATCAGTGGCTGCACACCACTGGTATAATTGATTCACCTGAGACACAGCTACAGGAAATTTGTAGTTCTCATGATCCATTGTAATATATTTGGTCCTTAAAAAAAAAATTAATGATTCATTAAAATGTATTCCCGAAACATTGATTTGAAGAGGTATTCTCCATTCAGTCCAGGAAGAAGAAAATCTCGATGCTAGTCAAGTTGAAGGTGGATTTTCTTCCAGTGAACCAAGAAAATGCATATTTTTCCTCTTCAGCTATACATTGACTTTCTATCTAGGAATATCAAAAATTAAAAACAAAATCAACTGGAAAAGAAACCGAACACTATAGTATTTCACGATGCTCCGAATGAACTGCAGCCAAATGACATAAAAATGTCTTACATATGGTCTCATAATGTGTGTGTAATACACTATTTTATCTAACTTTTTGAAAGATGAATAATGTTGTTTCTTACTTAAAATATTTGAAATAAAAATAGACCATTTTCAAATTTAAAGGATGTTTTGGTAACGTTTTTGAGCTTAATTTTATCCCCGTTTAAGTAATTTTTAATTTCATAATTGATGAAAATATTTGTCTAAATACCATTTTGTGGTTTATTTTCTTTTTATACACATTTAACGTGCTTTTAAAAAAAATCAACATACCCGTACATTTCAGTATTATATTTGTCTAATCTGCAACATCAACTTGAAAATTGAAAAGAAAACTTGTCATTTTTGTTTTTGAAATGAATCTAGTTTTCGGGCCGCATAAAAAAAAAAGAAAGAAAATGCTTCATTTAAAAGGTAAAAGCAGTCACAGACATTGTGGTCTGCTGTCTCCAGCAGGCCACCATCCCTGTGAGGGCGGCCCTTCCCGATGAGGTTGCAAATTGCGACCTACCTCATGAATATTGATGAGGTAGTTCATTTGCGACCCCATTGCGAATCGCAAACATTGTTAAGTACACTGTTGTACATAAGGATTAGCGACTCGCAAACGAGTCGCAAAACTCAGGGTCGTACATCTGGCCCTGTATTCTTTACCTATACAGCAATCCTGTGCCGAGATTATAATAGCGCCACACTTGTTTCTGTAGATCATTTTGTGGCTGGCTAATCATATCGGTGTTATCTCCTTACACGAACATTCTCAAGGCCCTTCATTTAGGAGGGCATGTTACCTTTCTCTGTGCTCCCTCCATGAATGATAGTGTAAGTTGCCAGATACGTAGCAAGTTATCTTGTTCTTAACTGATGTGCTTCCAACCACACCACTGCCATTGTTTCCCCTATTTTCCAGCACCACGTCTGTGAAGTCGGATTAGTCTTTTTTTTTTCCATTGGTGATTGTCTGCCTCACTGTGAGAAGTAGTTGATATGTTAGTTTCCAATTCCTATGTGTGTTCTCTTCCCAATCTGGAAGACGTGAGCCTAATATTGTGAGATCTGGTGTCTCTGAAATATGGAAAGGGAACCCCTGCAATATCCTCAGTACCTGAACTTCCTTCCTATATATGCTCATTATGGGACATGCCCAGCATATGTGAAATGGTATCCCCGCCTCTGCCCCCATCACCCCCACCTCACCTATCTCTGTTTTTTAGGTTATATTTTGTGGAGTTTGTCCATAGTGAGCTACTATCCTGTCATTACTTTTAAAGCCCACCAATCAGATGTCATCCTTCAGTCACCTGCCCTCCATTTTTTGGGGATGTCTGTCGTAATTTCTGGGGTCAAGTCCGGATTGTCCAGGATAGGTGTCAAGGGTCTTTATTGACCATGGCTTTAAGTCTGTTGATCAACATACACATACCTGTCTTATATACTTTGCTTTTCAATACTAGAAGGTTTTTTTCTGCTTTGTGGAGTTGCAGGGCTCGCAGTAGACCCCTAATTGTTGTAAGGGTTTTAATGCCTATCCTAGTGTCTGACCATTTTGTATTTTCCTCAGCATCTTTTATATTGTTTTCAAATTAAGTTTGTATTAGTGCTCTTTTCTTTTTGGTAGCTGCAACCATAGCTATCAGCTCACCTCTGATCGCCGATTTTAAATTGCTCCAATATGTATTTGGAGAAGTATCTTTTGTCTTGTTTGTGTTCATATAGTTATCTATGGCTGTTAAGATTTTTGGTCTATTAGCTCTGCCCTGAAGTAGGTATTTCCCAAGTCTCCATGTCCTTTTCCTACGGCTTTGTGTACAGGAATCGAGTTCTAAAAGTAAATGGGCTTGGTCAGAAACCACAATGTTGACTATACTCTTGTACTGAATATTAGGATCCTTTCGTTGCCAGAGAAGAAGTTATGGACAGATGAGTGAAAAGTGTACTCCCATTCCCCTGGGTGTTCATTGTTCATGCTTTAAACAAACACAACTCTTGGATTGTTTTTTGGAACTCTTTAGACATTTGTATATTAGCAGACCTTGTGAGTGCTGATCTGCTCACTGTGCTTTGTAGGAATGACTTGCGGTCTCCTTTTACTATTGGCAGCACCCCACCCCTCTGTTCATCCTGAAAACTTCCTTCACACCCTCTCACAACCTTGATTAGTTGAGAATAGGATGACTTACACCCTTACATGTACCTCCCTTTTTTATCTATGAGTTCCTAAAGCACTAACATATCAGAGGGTTTTGCTGACTGAACAGCCACTTCTCATGTATGGCTTGGTGCATTCGAATGATCTTGTGTGTACATTTTGGATTGGACACAATTTAAGTCAGCCATCATTAAATATGTCTCTTGTCGTGCCACAATTTCCACTTTTTCAGAGGCTAGAAAAGTGTGGATTTTCTTCTTTTTGGAATGTTAATGAGATCCCTTTAGTCAGTGCTAACACCTGGAATTGTGTCAAGGATAAATGTCTTATTCCCCTGGATTCTAATTGGTCAGTGGTGTACCCAATTGTGCCCCCCCTCTTGTGTTAATCTCTCTATCCTCCCTCATACTTTCTCTTCCCCACTCACGGATTATTACACTGAAAAAATATATCTAAGACATCCAATTTCAGCTAAAAAAGGAATAATGTAAAAAATCCCTAGTGGGATCAATTACCTTTGTATGCTTTGGTGTCAAAAACAAGTATTTGGTCTCGTAATTGTATCACTGTAGGAAAGTACCATCTTGCCTGGCATGTTACCCCAATTTTTCACTATATATATGTTGTTTTAGTTGTATGTGTCACTGGGACCCTGCCAGCCAGGGCCCCAGTGCTCATAAGTGTGCCTGTATGTGTTACCTGTGTTATGACTAACTGTCTCACTGAGGCTCTGCTAATCAGAACCTCAGTGGTTATGCTCTCTCATTTCTTTCAAATTGTCACTAACAGGCTAGTGACCAATTTTACCAATTTACATTGGCATACTGGAACACCCTTATAATTCCCTAGTATATGGTACTGAGGTACCCAGGGTATTGGGGTTCCAGGAGATCCCTATGGGCTGCAGCATTTCTTTTGCCACCCATAGGGAGCTCTGACAATTCTTACACAGGCCTGCCACTGCAGCCTGAGTGAAATAACATCCACGTTATTTCACAGCCATTTTACACTGCACTTAAGTAACTTATAAGTCACCTATATGTTTAACCTTTACCTGGTAAAGGTTGGGTGCTAAGTTACTTAGTGTGTGGGCACCCTGGCACTAGCCAAGGTGCCCCCACATTGTTCAGGGCCAATTCCCCGGACTTTGTGAGTGCGGGGACACCATTACACGCGTGCACTACATATAGGTCACTACCTATATGTAGCTTCACAATGGTAACTCCGAATATGGCCATGTAACATGTCTATGATCATGGAATTGCCCCCTCTATGCCATCCTGGCATAGTTGGCACAATCCCATGATCCCACAGGTCTGTAGCTCAGACCTGGGTACTGCCAAACTGCCTTTCCCGGGGTTTCACTGCAGCTGCTGCCAACCCCTCAGACAGGTTTCTGCCCTCGTGGGGTCCAGCCAGGCTTGACCCAGGAAGGCAGAACAAAGGACTTCCTCAGAGAGAGGGTGTTACACCCTCTCCCTTTGGAAAATGGTGTTAGGGCTGGGGAGGAGTAGCCTCCCCCAGCCTCTGGAAATGCTTTCATGGGCACAGATGGTGCCCATTTCTGCATAAGCCAGTCTACACCGGTTCAGGGACCCCTCAGCCCTGCTCTGGCGCGAAACTGGACAAAGGAAAGGGGAGTGACCACTCCCCTGACCTGCACCTCCCCTGGGAGGTGCCCAGAGCTCCTCCAGTGTGCTCCAGACCTCTGCCATCTTGGAAACAGAGGTGCTGCTGCACACTGGACTGCTCTGAGTGGCCAGGGCCAGCAGGTGACATCAGAGACTCCTTCTGATAGGCTAGCAACACCTGAAGGAGCCTATCTTCTCTCCTAAGTAGCCAAACCCTCTTTTCTGGCTATTTAGGGTCTCTGCTTTGGGGATTTCCTTAGATAACGAATGCAAGAGCTCATCCGAGTTCCTCTGCATCTCTCTCTTCACCTTCTGCCAAGGAATCGACTGCTGACCGCGCTGGAAGCCTGCAAAACTGCAACAAAGTAGCAAAGACGACTACTGCAACTCTAACGCTGATCCTGCCGCATTCTCGACTGCTTTCCTGGTGGTGCATGCTGTGGGGGTAGTCTGCCTCCTCTCTGCACTAGAAGCTCCGAAGAAATCTCCCGTGGGTCGACGGAATCGTCCCCCTGCAACCGCAGGCACCAAAGAACTGCATCACCGGTACCCTGGGTCTCCTCTCAGCACGACGAGCGAGGTCCCTTGAATCCAGCAACTCTGTCCAAGTGACTCCCACAGTCCAGTGACTCTTCAGTCCAAGTTTGGTGGAGGTAAGTCCTTGCCTCCCCACGCCAGACTGCATTGCTGGGAACCGCGACTTTTGCAGCTACTCCGGCCTCCGTGCACTTCCGGCAGAAATCCTTTGTGCACAGTCCAGCCTGGGTCCACGGCACTCTAACCTGCATTGCACGACCTCCTAAGTTGTCCTCCGGCGGCGTGGGACTCCTTTGTGCAACTTCGGGTGAGCACCGTTTCACTCCACTTTGTAGTGCCTGTTCCGGCACTTCTGCGGGTGCTGCTTGCTTCTGAGAGGGCTCCTTGTCTTGCTGGGCGCCCCCTCTGTCCCCTGACGCAATTGGCGACATCCTGGTCCCTCCTGGGCCACAGCAGCATCCAAAAACCCTAACCGCACGACTTGCAGCTAGCAAGGCATGTTTGCGGTCTTTCTTCAGGAAAACACTTCTGCACGACTCTCCACGGCGTGAGGGATCCGTCCTCCAAAGGGGAAGTTCCTAGCCCTTGTCGTTCCTGCAGAACCTTCAGCTTCTACTGTCCAGTAGCAGCTTCTTTGCATCCACAGCTGGCATTTCCTGGGCATCTGCCTATCTCCGACTTGCTTGTGACTTTTGGACTTGGTCCCCTTGTTCCACAGGTACCCTCGACTGGAAATCCATCGTTGTTGCATTGCTGGTTTGTGTCTTTCCTGCAGAATTCCCCTATCACGACTTCTATGTCCTTTGGGGAACTTTAGTGCACTTTGCACTCACTTTTCAGGGTCTGGGGTGGGCTATTTTTCTAACCCTCACTGTTTTCTTACAGTCCCAGCGACCCTCTACAAGGTCACATAGGTTTGGGGTCCATTCGTGGTTCGCATTCCACTTTTGGAGTATATGGTTTGTGTTGCTCCTATCCCTATGTGTCCCCATTGCATCCTATTGTAACTATACATTGTTTGCACTGTTTTCTAATACTATTACTGCATATTTTGGTATTGTGTACATATATCTTGTGTATATTTGCTATCCTCATACTGAGGGTACTCACTGAGATACTTTTGGCATATTGTTATAAAAATAAAGTACCTTTATTTTTAGTATATCTGTGTATTGTGTTTTCTTATGATATTGTGCATATGACACTAGTGGTACTGTAGGAGCTTCACTCGTCTCCTAGTTCAGCCTAAGCTGCTCTGATAAGCTACCATTATCTATCAGCCTAAGCTGCTAGACACCCTATACACTAATAAGGGATACCTGTGCCTGGTGCAAGGTGTAAGTACCCCTTGGTACTCACTACAAGCCAGTCCAGCCTCCTACATTGGTGGTGCAGTGGTGGGATAAGTGCTCTGTAACTACTTACCACTTTTGTCATTGTACTTTTCATAAGAGAAAAATATACAAAACAAGTTCAGTGTATGTACACCTAACCAAAATGTTTTGCATTTCTTTTCTCACTTCTTTTCTAAAGTGCTGAAAAGTACCTCTAACTTTCTAAAAAGTTCTTACAAAGTTTTAAAAGTTTTTTTTCTGTCTTTCTAAAAGTTCTGAAAAACTTTTTTCTTCCATTTTTCTATCACTTAAACACTTTCTAAAATGTCTGGCACAGGCCAAACTGTTGATCTGTCCAAACTTGCTTATGATAACCTTAGCTGGAAAGAAGCAAGGAGTCTCTGCATAGATAGAGGTTTAAGTGTAAGGAAGAATCCTTCTAGAGAACTGTTGGTGAATATGCTTGTTGAACAGGATAAGGCCAGAGCTGGCACTCCTGTTGAAAAGTTAGCTGATGGTTCCCACTCTGATTCTGGGGCACCCCTAGCAAAAGAGGTGGGAGGGAAACTTCCAAGCCTGCCCCCTAGTAGACAACCTAGCATAGTTGGTACTGATGTTGAGTCACATCATACAGATAGTGTGGTCTCCCATCACAGTAAGAGTATTCCTTCTCACCATAGTAGAAGTGCTGTTTCTGTTAGCCAAGCTGTTAGGGTGCCATCTGTTAGGGCCAGGTCTCCTTCTGTTCTATCTCAGCATACTTCTGTCTCTAGACATGCCTCACCCACCCACCCTGATGACAGAGTGTTAGAAAGGGAGCTCAATAGATTGAGAGTGGAACAAACCAGACTGAAGCTCAAGAAGCAACAGCTGGATTTGGATAGGCAGTCCTTAGAGGTGGAAAGGGAAAGACAGAAATTGGGTTTAGAAACCCATGGTGGCAGCAGCAGTATTCCCCATAGTCATCCTGCAAAAGAGCATGATTCCAGGAATCTGCACAAGATAGTTCCCCCTTATAAGGAGGGGGATGACATTAACAAGTGGTTTGCTGCACTTGAGAGGGCCTGTGTTGTACAGGATGTCCCTCAAAGGCAGTGGGCTGCTATCCTATGGCTATCATTTAGTGGAAAGGGTAGGGATAGGCTCCTTACTGTAAAAGAAACTGATGCCAATAATTTTGCAGTTCTTAAGAATGCACTCCTGGATGGTTATGGCTTAACCACTGAACAGTACAGGATGAAGTTCAGAGAGACCAAAAAGGAGTCTTCACAAGACTGGGTTGATTTTGTTGACCATTCAGTGAAGGCCTTGGAGGGGTGGTTACATGGCAGTAAAGTTACTGATTATGAAAGCCTGTATAACTTGATCCTGGGAGAGCATATACTTAATAACTGTGTGTCTGATTTGTTGCACCAATACCTGGTGGACTCTGATCTGACCTCTCCCCAAGAATTGGGAAAGAAGGCAGACAAATGGGTCAGAACAAGGGTGAACAGAAAAGTTCATACAGGGGGTGACAAAGATGGCAATAAGAAGAAGGATGGTAAGTCTTCTGACAAGGGTGGGGACAAATCTAAAAATGAGTCTTCATCAGGCCCACAAAAACACTCTGGTGGGGGTGGTGGGTCCAAATCCTCTTCAAATCAAAACAAAGAAAAGAAACCATGGTGCTATTTATGTAAAATAAAAGGCCATTGGACAACAGATCCCAGTTGTCCAAAGAAAAGCACCAAGCCTCCTACCACTACAACCCCTACTGCTACACCTAGTGTCCGTACTAATAGCAGTGGTGGTGGGAGCAAACCTACTAATAGCCAATCCAAGGGAGTAGCTGGGCTCACTTTTGGTAACTTAGTTGGGGTTGGTCTTGTTAAGGAGACCACAGAGGCTGTGTTAGTCTCTGAGGGGGCTATTGATTTAGCCACCTTAGTTGCTTGTCCCCTTAACATGGATAAGTACAAGCAACTACCCCTAATAAATAGTGTTGAGGTTCAGGCCTACATGGACACTGGTGCCAGTGTTACAATGGTAATAGAGAAACTGGTCCACCCTGAACAACACCTACTTGGTCACCAGTACCAAGTAACCGATGCTCACAACAACACACTTAGCCACCCCAGGGCTGTTGTAAATCTCAACTGGGGGGGATTACTGGTCCAAAGAAAGTTGTGGTTGCTTCAGATTTACCTGTAGACTGTCTACTTGGAAATGATTTAGAGACATCAGCTTGGTCAGATGTGGAGTTGGAGGCCCATGCAGCAATGCTGGGCATCCCAGGGCATATTTTTGCTTTAACCAGGGCTCAGGCCAAAAAGCAAAAAGGACAGAGTGACTTGGATCCTGGAACAATGGACCAAGTGCTCCCTAAAGCTAGGGCTAGTAGAAGTAAAGCACTACCTACTATCCCTCCCTCTACAGTGGATTCTACTTCTGAGGAAGAAGAATTTCCACCCTGTGCAGAACCTACACCAGAGGAGCTGGAAGCAGACACTGCTGAGCTTTTGGGTGAAGGGGGGCCTGCCAGGGAGGAGCTGAGTGTGGCACAGCAGACCTGTCCCACACTAGAGGGTCTAAGACAGCAAGCTGTCAAACAAGTAAATGGGGATGTCAGTGACTCTCACAGAGTTTACTGGGAGGACAACCTCTTGTACACTGAAGCAAGGGATCCTAAACCTGGAACTGCCAGGAGATTAGTGATTCCTCAGGAGTACAGAAAGTTCCTCCTAACTCTAGCCCACGACATTCCCTTAGCTGGACATTTGGGGCAAATGAAAACTTGGGACAGGCTTGTTCCCTTGTTTCATTGGCCTAGAATGTCAGAGGACACAAAAGAATTTTGTAAGTCCTGTGAAACCTGTCAAGCCAGTGGCAAGACAGGTGGCACTCCAAAGGCACCCCTTATTCCACTGCCTGTGGTTGGGGTTCCCTTTGAAGGGGTAGGGGTTGACATAGTTGGCCCCCTTGACCCTCCTACTGCTTCAGGCAATAGGTTTATCTTGGTGGTAGTGGACCATGCCACCAGACATCCTGAAGCAATTCCTTTAAGGACCACTACAGCACCTGCAGTGGCAAAGGCCCTCCTGGGAATATTTTCCAGGGTGGGCTTCCCAAAAGAGGTGGTATCAGACAGGGGAAGCAATTTCATGTCTGCTTACTTAAAGGCCATGTGGAAGGAGTGTGGTGTGACATACAAGTTCACTACACCCTATCATCCACAAACAAATGGACTGGTGGAGAGATTTAACAAAACTCTCAAAGGCATGATTATGGGACTCCCTGAAAAACTCCGCAGGAGATGGGATATCCTTTTACCATGCCTCCTTTTTGCTTACAGGGAGGTACCCCAGAAAGGAGTGGGCTTCAGCCCCTTTGAACTCCTCTTTGGACACCCTGTGAGAGGTCCTCTAACACTTGTTAAGGAGGGTTGGGAACAACCTTTAAAAGCTCCAAAGCAAGACATAGTGGACTATGTACTTGGCCTCAGATCAAGGATGGCTGAGTACATGAAAAGACCAGTAAAAACCTTCAGGCCAGCCAAGAGCTCCAAAAGCAATGGCATGACCAGGAGGCTGTTTTGGTTCAGTACCAACCAGGGCAGAAAGTGGGGGTCTTGGAGCCTGTGGCCCCAAGAGCACTCCAAGATAAATGGAATGGACCCCACACAATTGTTGAGAAAAAGGGTGAAGTCACCTACTTAGTTGACTTAGGCACTGCCAGGAGTCCCCTTAGGGTGCTCCATGTCAATCACCTGAAACCCTACTATGACAGGGCTGATCTCACCCTGCTCATGGCAACAAATGAGGGATAGGAAGAAGAGAGTGACCCTCTCCCTGATCTCTTCTCTTCCACAGAACAAGATGATTTGGTGGAAGGGGTTGTACTGGCAGATTGTCTTACTGCTGAGCAGAAAGACCACTGCATAAATCTCCTGGGTCAGTTTTCTGAACTCTTCTCTACTGTGCCAGGCACCACTTCTTGGTGTGAGCACACTATAGATACTGGAGACAGCTTGCCTGTCAAAAGTAAGATCTATAGGCAGCCTGACCGTGTCAGAGACTGCATAAAACAAGAAGTGCAGAAAATGTTAGAACTGGGAGTGGTTGAGCACTCTGAAAGTCCATGGGCCTCTCCTGTGGTACTTGTACCAAAACCTCATTCCAAGGATGGAAAGAAGGAAATGCGGTTTTGTGTAGACTATAGAGGTCTCAACCAAGTAACCAAAACTGATGCTCACCCTATACCCAGGGCAGATGAGCTCATAGATACACTGGCATCTGCCAAGTATCTAAGCACTTTTGACTTGACTGCAGGGTATTGGCAGATCAAATTATCAGAAGATGCAAAAGCAAAAACTGCATTTTCAACCATTGGAGGCCATTACCAATTCACAGTAATGCCTTTTGGATTGAAAAATGCACCTGCCACTTTTCAGAGGTTGGTGAACACAGTCCTGCAAGGGCTGGAAGCTTTTAGTGCAGCATATCTGGACGATATAGCTGTCTTTAGCTCCAGCTGGGATGATCACCTGGTCCACCTATGGAAAGTTTTGGAGGCCCTGCAAAAGGCAGGCCTCACTATCAAGGCTTCAAAGTGCCAGATAGGGCAGGGGAAGGTGGTTTATCTGGGACACCTTGTTGGTGGGGAACAGATTGCACCACTTCAGGGGAAAATCCAAACTATTATAGATTGGGTTCCCCCTACCACTCAGACTCAGGTGAGAGCCTTCCTAGGCCTCACTGGGTTTTACAGGAGGTTCATTAAGAACTATGGCTCCATTGCAGCCCCTCTTAATGACCTCACATCCAAGAAAATGCCTAAAAAGGTATTATGGACAGCAAACTGTCAGAAAGCTTTTGAGGAGCTGAAGCAGGCCATGTGCTCTGCACCTGTCCTGAAAAGCCCTTGTTACTCTAAAAAATTCTATGTCCAAAATGATGCATCTGAATTAGGAGTAGGGGCAGTCCTATCACAACTTTATTCTGAGGGCCAGGATCAACCTGTTGCTTTTATTAGTAGGAGGTTGACCCCTAGAGAAAAGCATTGGTCTGCCATAGAGAGGGAGGCCTTTGCTGTGGTCTGGGCACTGAAGAAGTTGAGGCCATACCTGTTTGGCACTCACTTCATTGTTCAGACAGACCACAAACCTCTACTTTGGCTAAAACAAATGAAAGGTGTAAATCCTAAATTGTTGAGGTGGTCCATAGCCCTACAGGGAATGGACTATACAGTGGAACATAGACCTGGGAGTAGCCACTCCAATGCAGATGGACTCTCCAGATATTTCCACTTAGACAATGAAGTCCCATCAGGTAATGACTAGTCTTATTGTCCGTTTGGGGGGGGGGGGGGGGGGGTTGTGTAGGAAAGTACCATCTTGCCTGGCATGTTACCCCCATTTTTCACTGTATATATGTTGTTTTAGTTGTATGTGTCACTGGGACCCTGCCAGCCAGGGCCCCAGTGCTCATAAGTGTGCCTGTATGTGTTACCTGTGTTATGACTGACTGTCTCACTGAGGCTCTGCTAATCAGAACCTCAGTGGTTATGCTCTCTCATTTCTTTCAAATTGTCACTAACAGGCTAGTGACCAATTTTACCAATTTACATTGGCATACTGGAACACCCTTATAATTCCCTAGTATATGGTACTGAGGTACCCAGGGTATTGGGGTTCCAGGAGATCCCTATGGGCTGCAGCATTTCTTTTGCCACCCATAGGGAGCTCTGACAATTCTTACACAGGCCTGCCACTGCAGCCTGAGTGAAATAACGTCCACGTTATTTCACAGCCATTTTACACTGCACTTAAGTAACTTATAAGTCACCTATATGTCTAACCTTTACCTGGTAAAGGTTGGGTGCTAAGTTACTTAGTGTGTGGGCACCCTGGCACTAGCCAAGGTGCCCCCACATTGTTCAGGGCCAATTCCCCGGACTTTGTGAGTGCAGGGACACCATTACACGTGTGCACTACATATAGGTCACTACCTATATGTAGCTTCACAATGGTAACTCCGAATATGGCCATGTAACATGTCTATGATCATGGAATTGCCCCCTCTATGCCATCCTGGCATAGTTGGCACAATCCGATGATCCCACAGGTCTGTAGCTCAGACCTGGGTACTGCCAAACTGCCTTTCACGGGGTTTCACTGCAGCTGCTGCTGCTGCCAACCCCTCAGACAGGTTTCTGCCCTCCTGTGGTCCAGCCAGGCTTGACCCAGGAAGGCAGAACAAAGGACTTCCTCAGAGAGAGGGTGTTACACCCTCTCCCTTTGGAAAATGGTGTTAGGGCTGGGGAGGAGTAGCCTCCCCCAGCCTCTGGAAATGCTTTCATGGGCACAGATGGTGCCCATTTCTGCATAAGCCAGTCTACACCGGTTCAGGGACCCCTCAGCCCTGCTCTGGCGCGAAACTGGACAAAGGAAAGGGGAGTGACCACTCCCCTGACCTGCACCTCCCCTGGGAGGTGCCCAGAGCTCCTCCAGTGTGCTCCAGACCTCTGCCATCTTGGAAACAGAGGTGCTGCTGGCACACTGGACTGCTCTGAGTGGCCAGGGCCAGCAGGTGACGTCAGAGACTCCTTCTGATAGGCTCCTTCAGGTGTTGCTAGCCTATCTTCTCTCCTAAGTAGCCAAACCCTCTTTTCTGGCTATTTAGGGTCTCTGCTTTGGGGATTTCCTTAGATAACGAATGCAAGAGCTCATCCGAGTTCCTCTGCATCTCTCTCTTCACCTTCTGCCAAGGAATCGACTGCTGACCGCGCTGGAAGCCTGCAAAACTGCAACAAAGTAGCAAAGACGACTACTGCAACTCTGTAACGCTGATCCTGCCGCCTTCCGACTGCTTTCCTGGTGGTGCATGCTGTGGGGGTAGTCTGCCTCCTCTCTGCACTAGAAGCTCCGAAGAAATCGCCTGTGGGTCGACGGAATCGTCCCCCTGCAACCGCAGGCACCAAAGAACTGCATCACTGGTACCCTGGGTCTCCTCTCAGCACGACGAGCGAGGTCCCTTGAATCCAGCAACTCTGTCCAAGTGACTCCCACAGTCCAGTGACTCTTCAGTCCAAGTTTGGTGGAGGTAAGTCCTTGCCTCCCCACGCCAGACTGCATTGCTGGGAACCGCGACTTTTGCAGCTACTCTGGCCTCCGTGCACTTCCGGCGGAAATCCTTTGTGCACAGTCCAGCCTGGGTCCACGGCACTCTAACCTGCATTGCACGACCTCCTACGTTGTCCTCCGGCGGCGTGGGACTCCTTTGTGCAACTTCGGGTGAGCACCGTTTCACTCCACTTCGTAGTGCCTGTTCTGGCACTTCTGCGGTTGCTGCCTGCTTCTGAGAGGGCTCCTTGTCTTGCTGGGCGCCCCCTCTGTCCCCTGACGCAATTGGAGACATCCTGGTCCCTCCTGGGCCACAGCAGCATCCAAAAACCCTAACCGCACGACTTGCAGCTAGCAAGGCTTGTTTGCGGTCTTTCTTCAGGAAAACACTTCTGCACGACTCTCCACGGCGTGAGGGATCCGTCCTCCAAAGGGGAAGTTCCTAGCCCTTGTCGTTCCTGCAGAACCTTCAGCTTCTACTGTCCAGTAGCAGCTTCTTTGCATCCACAGCTGGCATTTCCTGGGCATCTGCCCATCTCTGACTTGCTTGTGACTTTTGGACTTGGTCCCCTTGTTCCACAGGTACCCTCGACTGGAAATCCATTGTTGTTGCATTGCTGGTTTGTGTCTTTCCTGCAGAATTCCCCTATCACGACTTCTATGTCCTTTGGGGAACTTTAGTGCACTTTGCACTCACTTTTCAGGGTCTTGGGGTGGGCTATTTTTCTAACCCTCACTGTTTTCTTACAGTCCCAGCGACCCTCTACAAGGTCACATAGGTTTGGGGTCCATTCGTGGTTCGCATTCCACTTTTGGAGTATATGGTTTGTGTTGCCCCTATCCCTATGTGTCCCCATTGCATCCTATTGTAACTATACATTGTTTGCACTGTTTTCTAATACTATTACTGCATATTTTGGTATTGTGTACATATATCTTGTGTATATTTGCTATCCTCATACTGAGGGTACTCACTGAGATACTTTTGGCATATTGTCATAAAAATAAAGTACCTTTATTTTTAGTATATCTGTGTATTGTGTTTTCTTATGATATTGTGCATATGACACTAGTGGTACTGTAGGAGCTTCACTCGTCTCCTAGTTCAGCCTAAGCTGCTCTGCTAAGCTACCATTATCTATCAGCCTAAGCTGCTAGACACCCTATACACTAATAAGGGATACCTGTGCCTGGTGCAAGGTGTAAGTACCCCTTGGTACTCACTACAACCCAGTCCAGCCCCCTACAATCACCAGTCTGCTCTTTCTTGAAGATGTTCTGTTCTAGTGTTCTATAAGTCACATCTCCCTTTAGATCATGAAGCACTCTAATATTTTCTGTTTACTGTTGATGTTTGTAACAGCTCATTTGTGTAAAGAGTGAGCATAGCTTCAGTCTAGTTTCCTTTAACCCTCTTTTTGAGAGTTCTCAGTCATTTCCCTCAAGGTTGCTGGACACCTCTGTTTTTCTCGTCACTCCCCCACCATGTTGCCCATACGTGCCCATCCTGTTTTCTCTTTATATTAGCTTAAGTCCTTCCTTGGCAGTTTGTATGAGGTGGGTTCTATTGTTAGACTGGAAAACTATACTGCAAGGAAACGTCCAGCAAAATTGTATTTTCTCATAGTTTAGGGCATCTGCTGGAAGTTTCAACTTTCTTTGTTTGTCTAATGAAGACTCAGAGTGGTGTGGTTATAGAATTAGTTTGTCGTCACATGAGAAGAAAGATGATTATTTTCATTCTTTTAGTATGACCTCCTTTTGTGGGGATGAAGACAGTTTCACTACTATGCCCGTGATCCTGGTGTTGGTGTTGACGTTCCTTGGTCCAACTTTGTACATTCTTTCAATCGCCCCTTCTCCCTCCTTCATATGCATTTCAGAGCCAAACACAGAGTGGACTTTAGCAGTTGTGTCATTACCTGCTGTTTCCTTTGTTCCATTTCGTATTGAACTGTCTGTTTGTGCTGTATTTTCTGGTTCTTCACACTTAAATTGTAAAGTGTCCAATTGTGATTCCTACGATTTGAGTTTGTTTGTGTTTTCTATTACCCAGTGCAGGACTCCAGCAGTTGCTTTCTATTTCGACCACCTTTGTGCCAAATTGATCCATGTCCCTGATCAGTGTTGTAAAAGTGCTATTGCTACTATTTATGACTCCATCTAACTCCTGTTTCAGGCCAGCCTTCCATTCTTCCCTGAATTCCTAGAGGCAGGTATTTAAGTCTTTCATAAAGAAGTTTTTTTTCTTTCATGGCAGCCATGTTTAGCTCATGCAGTAGAACCTCTCACAGTCTGACCGCCTCTTCTAATACACCAGCGGGACTCTATTCCTTTGTCAGCTGGCTATAATTGTTTTCAAGGCTTCCAAGTTATCTCCTCTATTGTGCACTCTCTGCTGGGGGATTTTATATGTCAGATCTACGGTGGGGGCTACTGAGTGTCCGTGTCTCCCTCTATGACAGTGTTCTCTTTGGGATCATTCAAGATACATGGGTCGCCATTCATTTGGCCCTTTGGAACTTCACAGTATTGTTGTGGTCTGCCTTTGTTCAGTTTGTAAGGTCTTGAGCGTGTCTTAGTGTGTCCTTAGCTTGTATTCCACTGGTGGGCCCATCTTGTATCTTCTGGCATCCGTCTGTCCCAGAGGACCCCATGTCATCACTTGAGGCTTAACTCAGAAGGGAACAAGGGGCTAAATAAATTTTCTTGCTAGTTACTGCCAGCCATTGGGATCCATCACCTCCAAGGGGCACTCCTCCTTTTATTGCCACTGGAAGCCAGTTCTTCACAACCTAGGACTCATGGTTCCAGGACCCCTGATTGCAGAGCCCCTGAGCCGCCTTGTGGATCTGCGGGGACTGCCTCTCGACTCCCAAAAGACAGGTGAAGTCCAGCTCACCATTGGTGGCCCTGTGCTGTTGACACCCATTCATCCATGGACGTGTGCAGACCAGCACCACATGGCCACCACAATCTTGTTGCCTCATTGTTCGGCTCTCCCTTTGCAATCTTGTGCTTAGGCCATCACCGCTATCTCTACCTCACATTGGTCGAGTTTGCTGTGACTTCAAGAAGCAGGGGCACCGCCATCTTCTAGGTGCTCAAGTTCAAAGGCTGGACGACTTCTAGTGCCCTTCTCCAAGTGGGTGAGGGCAGGGACCAGAAGCTCACGTCCGCCATGTTGGCTGGCTGGACACGCCGCACTAGCCCCAAGACCCGTTTCTAAAGTGCTTGCAAAAGAAGCATGCACCCTATTTTAAATTTTAGTGAGGACGTTTTATTAGTTTTCTTATTTATTGGTAGATGTAGTAACACTAATGTAAATGTGATCTTGAAACAAAACTTTCAGCACCGTTGGCTTGTGAATGTAGAAAAGCCTCATTTTGGTGTTAAGATGGTAGGATATTTGTTCATGGTTGTCCATAAACATCAAAATGCCAATAAAGATATATTTTTTGAAAAATGGCAGTATGTAACGGTACTAAGAGGAGTTCTGCAGTATCGCAAAACCTTAGGGTACACTGATGAACTGACAGTCTGTCCACAAAACTGATGGGTTGCAGCGATCCACCTGCAATATTAAAACGTCTTCTTTGTGCTGCTTGAGAACAGCACTAAAGTTCCCTGGCCAACATGACAGGAGTACTTTTGGTGAGAGATGAAACACCAACAGAGGTGCCCAGTCTCATGGTGCTCTGATTCACATTTTTCTCGAACACAAAAAAACGAATGTCCATGAAATGTTGAGAATTTTCTTTTTTTTTACCCAGCGAGTGGGGGACATTTTTGCTTTCTTGATTCACAACCACCTCACCTTTCTTGGTGATCCTAAACAGGAAAAATTAGCAAGTTACATCCATGTTGGCCCCTTGCCCATTGGCCTTCTTCAAGGCTGCTTCCCACTGGTGTTTGCCAGTAGAAACAAATCAGTTACCCAGACTCTACATGAGGCATGGCAACAAACATTTAGGTTTTTGACACACATATGTCTTGGAAGGACTCTGTATGAGACCCTAAAACTATGAAACATGTTAAAAAAAAAAAAAAATGGGCATCAAATGAGAAGATGCTCCCATGCCAGAGGCATACTTAAGTGTTCAAGAATTTCTATGAATCATTCTATTTTCCAGAAAAGCAGCATGAGGGACAGCTTGGGGAAAGATGAATGACATCCATGTCAGATAATTCTGTGTTCATAGGCATCAAATGCATCTAACGCATGTAAAATAAACTGAGCCACAACACTTTCTTTGTGCCTGATCAGGCAAACGTCTGGTAGTACTCCAATCCCTAGAGTAAACAAACCAACAGCAGAGAAGTCCATTAAGTAATAAGTCTATAAAAGACTTATTTGTGTTTTTTTTCCAAAGGTTAGAAGCATCAGAGACAATCAATATTGGTTGATGAGCGGAAATGTTATGTAGTCAGTAAATTGGTATGTGTATATCTGAAAATAGCTTCTCCTCCAAATGTGGTGGTCAGCAGTAAAAATAAAAGACTGAAATCTGGATAGGGCAGTAATTGTGGAGGACAGTTTGACTAATGATGGAGAATAAGGACATCATCTAAGAAAGGGCAGTAATTGGAATTTCACTCATGCTGATTCTCCCATTCATCTTTCTCAACACACTGCCATCACCTTAACATGTGAGGCAGTGTTTATGATAGTGCAGACTCCATCTGCTTGACCATGGCTAACCTCCATTTGTCAGACCACAGGGCAATGTAAGTGATGTTGGATGGGCCACCGTGTTGCCCGTGTCACTTCTGCTTGGCACCACAATTGAATTAATTACATAATATTATTTTAGGAAATTGTTTTAGAGCAAGACAACTAAAGCTCCTTAGCTTTATATTAAATCCATCTGTGAAAGATGTGACATGATTAAGACAGAATAAAAGCAGATTCAAAAATAAAGGTTTCGGAAACCTTTTAAAACTGAGCCAGAGATGCTGAGTGGGGTGTTCTACTGGGAGCAAATTTCATTCTTTGGAAGCTAAAGAGAGAATGCCCCTCACCGAAAAACAAAAAAAAACTGTGTGAAACTTGGAAACATCCAAGAGGAGTTTGGCAGTAGAATGTAAATTGCACGTTGGGGAATTAGATGTTAACATTTTTCGGTCAGAAAGACTAGAGCACCAATGGACATTTAAACAGTCAGTGGACCTGCATCAAGATGGGAGTTATATGTTCTTTAATGGTACTCCAAATACCAACTAAGGCTGTGGTGTTTTCATTAAATTTAAGTCTTCTGGGTAGTTTCTTCACAGAGCAATATAGTAAGAATTAACACAGTCCTGCTTTGATTGGATCATGGAAGTGACACCCTGTTTGGGACAAGAAACAGGAATGAATGTCAATAATTTCTTCAAATGTTTAACGTGCCAGAAACTGGAGACTGAAGTCTGTTTATTTGCGGGTGAAGTGTTAATTTTGTATCTAATGTAAAGCCAAGAAATTTTACCATATTGACTGTAACGGGTGCCGGGCCCAAATATGTAAAAAAAAAAAAAAAAAAAAAAAAAAAAACTGTTGCCATTTCTCGATGCAAATTTTTGTGATCCACATTTCTGACATCACTGAATAACACAGGGAATATTAGTGGGTGCGGTGATAGGGCAGAGCTGCAATAAAGCTTAAAAAGCACTTTGTTGTTGGCATACATATGAAAATGCACGCACCCAAATACACAGACATTTTTCAGATCCACCCCCCACCTGACAAAATCTTCCATTTGTTGTGTGGGTCCTGGAAATTTAACCAACTTTAGTTGTCTGTGTCTAGGGCTCACAAATGTGATGACAGTTCCAAAATGCTACCATAGCATTCAGCACTGCCACCACGGTCCATTTTACCCTCAAGGAACTTCTGCCACTTAAGTGGGATGTATTTTGAGGGAATTATAACTACTACAATGGTAGACCAGTAAGGTGAAGGTGTCTTCCATACAGGTAGTTTTGTGGCTGTTCACAAAAAATCCCAAATGAGGCCTTAAACACATATGGTCTCAAGGTTATGATATAGGAAGGACAATGAACAGACCATATGAGCCTGGTAGGTCCTATCAATTCATGCATATAGTAATGTGTGCTAGTAGGAAGCCCAGTGCCAAAAAGGTGACATCTTCTAAAGAATTTCTGACAGGGCCTACATATCCAGAGATTTCCTCATAGTTTATCAACCTTTTTGATCCAGTTATTTATCAATTATTTCTTCTGTCAGTACAAACACAGATTCATAATTACAAAACTGGTCTCGGTGAATCCCGTTCTGGCCTTTAATTGAGATAAGCCTAGTGTTGCTCTGCTGTCAAGGTCAAAACCTTGTCCTTTTCTTCCCCTGGTTTTTCAACAGCACAAGAGCATAGGAAAAGTATGAAATGTTCTTTTCTTGTACTGGTATTCAAGCCTCTAACTAAAAGCGCTTGTTATTGTGAGTGATCCCTCCACAGAAAGTTTGCAGAGGTGCTGATGATTTTGGTTCTCTGGGCCTTATGACCTCAAACGGAAGCATCAACAAACAGAATCCATATTGTTCCTTCGTTTTTAGGTCTCGTCTGACAGCGATGTTGCTGCAACGGGTATTATTACAGTAAAGGGCTTGGAGCCCGCCCTTGCTTACTATTTGTTGACTGCATTGTCACTGTTCTTTTCTGCTTTCTAACTGGCCATCCCAATCCCAATGTCACTTCCTTTTTTCCCCAGCGCACGGACCAAGCACAGATTGATTCTCTTTAATTAGTGTGCGTCTGCTTTACGTGTTATGATTCAGGCACTATTTTGACTTTTGTCTCCATCCCACCCCTTCTCCATTTGTTTTTTCCACTCCTACTCACCCCTGCTGCCGGTGCACTGCTCCCTGTTGTCGTAGCTTGATGGACCTTCCCACCTGCCTGAACAAAAAGCTAAGGTGCAGCGATAGCTGGCAGCACTAGATCGCATTATATTTGCCAGTGCTTTTTTTTTTATTTGTTTCTCTTTTTTTTTTTTATACCTGCTGTGACCTCAGAGCAGTGAATACATTTATTGTGTAAAGCCCCCTTTCTCCATGTTGCTGTCCCAGCTCTCCTCCTCATCATCATTGCTTCACTGAAAAGCTCCTTGTCGTTTTATAAGGAGTGGGCATATTTTGGGACTATTTTCTGCAGAATGAGTCATGCCAGTTCTATGTCAGGACCGGAGGTGAGGACTAAGGTTAACAAAAACACACAACACTACATATCCCATGGTCCAAGGGACAGTATCCATAACAACCAATAGTCAATCCAGATGCAGTCTGACATTCTATATATATATCACTAGTTCCCAAAGTCCTCCTTCTTTCTTCACTACTTACTGGCAGTTAAGTTCCCTCAGTACCCTTATCTTATGGTTTAGTGGGAATCAATTATACTGCTTTGTTCTGTAAACTAATGTGCATAGATCTGTTGAAATTTCTATTACTTGTGCTTGCCCCTCGTGCAGTAGGCTACGGCCTGAGTGTGTTTCTTGATACTGCGTGGGTCCACCAGGTGGAGGATTTTCATGCCAACTGCATTGCCTTCCGTAAGAGTGCACACACGTTAAAAAATGCACCCTACCGGAAGGCAGACTTGCCCAGTTGGAGAAGTGGTTGCCCCAGAAATTGACCCTGATGAAGGATTACCCATACAAGGGGAGGGTGAGACAGATGAAGATGTCTCCTCTGACGAGGGCCGCGACTGTGACCAACCCAGCTTTGGCTACTTTGGATCTCTATGAAGGAGACTCCAACACATCTGATATGTTTAACAGAGAGGGCCTTAACCACCCCAGATCCTCTGAATGGTGACCAGGCCAGAAAGTTGCGCAGCAAATCTGTCAACCCCTCAATAAGAAGGTTAGGGCCCGATACGGGCTGAATGCCCTAGACCCACATTGGAGTACAAGGTGGCTGCGACTCCCGAGATAGACCCCCAAGATGTGCACATTTTTTTTGCAAAGTACACAAGGGACCCCAAGAAGGGTATCGGCCGCTTCTGGAGGGTGAGGGTAAGTTATTGGACATCCTGGGACCCCTCACCCAAACCATCCAACTGTCAGAACAGTCTAAGCAAACGGGCAAACCTCTCCCAATTGACATAATGGTGGAATGGGCTCAGAGGGCGGTGTGCCTATTGGGCAATGCCAACTGTGCCCCCTCTACTGAGAGGCGTCGCTCACTTCTCATTAAGATTGATCCCAAGCTAGGGGAGCAGTCCAACGCCAAAGCTGGGGCGATTGCACAGGGCTACTTGTTTGGTGAGCCCTTTGTAAACGAGGTGGGAAAATACGTGGCCACCTTTTCAGTGCTGGACAAGATGCAGACCTCAATAAAGACAATTTTCCATGCAAAGGTTTTCAGTGGGGCCATAAGAGGCAGTTCCTCCGGCCGCTCCAACTTCCAAGGCCCCAAAAGAGGTCCAACAAGGAGAAATAATGGATGGCACGACGGCCGCCAGGGAGTGATCTTCCCCAACAGAGGAAGGGGAAAAGGCAAGAACAACCGCAACGCCTGGGGCTGTGCGAATGCACCACAAGGACTTAACAGTAAGCAATATCTTTTTTTTCCCTCAAGATCTGGCAGGGAGGTTGAGGCTCTTTGCACACAAATGGGCAGAGATTACATCAGACTCCTTGGTTTTGCAAACATAGAATTCCTCGGAACCCTGGTTGAGGTGGTAAAGCCAAAACCACTCTTCTTTTCAGAGACAGACATGCACTGATCGATGCAGAGGTACTAGAGCTCCTCAGGAAAGGGGCTACTCACAGGTCGCTATTACACCCTTGAGGTTTCCTGAGCAATTTGTTCCTAGTGCAAAAGAAGGAAAAGGGCTTTCGCCTGGTCATAAACTTACGGGCATTTAACAAGTGGGTAATATACTGACACTTCAAGATGGAGGGCATTCACCTCCTCGGGGACCTTTCATTTCAAGGGGATCGCGTGGTGTTCCTGGACCTCATGGATGAGTATCTCACTCTCCTGATCGTTCCACCTCATCGTCAATTTCTGCAATTCATTTGGAGACAACAGGTCTTCGAATTCCGATCACTCCAGTTCGGACTTTCATCAGGCCCTTGGTGCTTCACAAAATTCCACAAAGCAGTGGTTGAGACCTCCAGAAAAAAGGGGATCAGGTTGATTATTTACCTGGATGACATCCTTCTGGTGGACCAGTCTCGGTCCCAACTTATATCCCACTTGAACACGACTACTGATTTTTTTGCAAGATCTAGGATTTGTCATAAATCAAGAGAAATCAGAACTATCCCCGTCGCAGACCATGACCTTCCTGGGGTTTCTCATAGATTGCAATGTGGCCTCCCACAGTCTCCCGGGCTTAAAGGTAAGCAAGATCAAGAAGAAGCTGTGAACGGTATTGAGGAGAGACAGGATTTCCCTCAGACAAATGGCTAGGATAGTAGGGTTGTTATTGTTTTTTATTCAGCCCATATTTCTGGGCCATCTGCATTACAGAACCTTATAACGCCTGAGAGCCTCCCACCTCAGAAGAGGTCTCACATACTCAGAATATATCTCTCATCTCAGAGGCATGGACATGGTTACAGTGGTGGATAGATCACATGGAGGCGTGGAATGGCAGGGTGATCTTCGGAACCTCTCCGGACACGATCATGGGTTCGGATGCCAGCTGCCAGGGCTGGGAAGCCAGGTGCAGGAACATCTCCATGGGGGAAAGATGGACACAGGAGGAACTCAACCTTCATATTAATTGCCTGGAACTTCTGGCAGTATCATTTGCGATCAAATCTCTGACTCGGGACAAGGTCTCCTGCTGCATCCTACTCAGAATGGACAATATGACACAAATCCAATATATTAAAGAGTGGGCTGCATTAGCTTGAAGGCACTTCCGGAGCTGGCAAAGGACTTCTGGCACCACAGATTTCAGTGATGGCAAAATATCGCTCAGGGTCTCCGAATATTCTAGTGGACTGGAACTTCAGGCATATCAGAAACTCCAGCGACTGGACAAATTGGCCTTCCGCGCCCTCATGGGACCAATGGGGTCCAGGCTCGGTGGATCTGTTTGTGTCCAGGCTAAACACGCAACTCCTAAGTTACTTCAATTGGTGCCTGGCTGGGGAGTCTTGGCGTGGATGGCTTCCTGCAGGACTGGTCGATGGAACAGGCCTATGTGGTCCCTCCATTTCTCCTGAACCTGAGAGTGACGCCTCAAGTTTGTCATCAGGTGGTTCAGTCACTTATAACTCCTCTTTGGAAGTCTCAAATTGTTTTTCTGGCTTCTTGAAACTGTCTTGGGACGCACCAATCCAGATTCCATCGTTCTCTCAGATCCTGTTGGATCCCCGCAGCCAGCCACATCCTCTTGTACTGCATGGCCATCTAAATCTCATGGTTTGGACAATTTCAGGCATTGATAGAAAGATGTTAGAGTTTTAAAGGAGGCTGAAAGATTCATTCAGCAGACATGGGTCCTAGCGACAAGTAAGATACACAAATCTGCCTGTGCCAGATGAGTCCGTTGGTGTGTGGAGAGACATCTGGATCCCGTGGGGGCCCAGATTACGGATAACTTGAATTTCTTAGCTGAGTTAACGACTAGGCTTGGCTTACTGTGCAGTGAATTCCTTCAGGTCTCAGCCGGCCATCCAACCATCAACAATACTCCAATAGGGGAGCATCCTAGGGTCTGGAAGCTACTTAAAGGCATCAAGGTGTCTAAACCTCCGAACCCACATACTCTGGTCTGTGGGTTGTCCACCTAGTACTACATCTTTTATCAAATTGGCAGGATAACTAATATCCCTCCAGGAAAGAGATTTCAGCGAAGTTAGCCATTCTTCTCTGCCTCATATCTTGAAGGGGGTCTCGGATGTTAGGCTATTTATATCATAGCGTGGGTGTTCACCCCAGAAGGGGTTATGTTTACCATTTCTAGATGGACCAAATGCAATACCAGATCAGGAACATATTCCGCCTTCAAAGCTGCTCCCAAACTGTGTGTGGTAAGGTGTCTAAATGTCAGTGGAAATCAGACCACTGGGGGAACGGCAATTGTTTATTGCCATTAAGAAACAATTTAGAGCGGTCTCGTCCCCCCCCCTATTGCAAGATGGGTAAGAAGGATCACTGCAGAAGCAGGAATTAATACCCATGTTTTTGGGGCACATTCAACAAGGGGGGCTATGGCTTCTAAGGCCATCCAGGTGGGTGGCAGACATCATGAATCTGGCGGACTGGCCTTTGGAATTTCTCTTCAAATGGTTTCATTTCAAACCTATGTACGAGGCGTCTGCTTTACTGGTAAGCTTTGAACATGCTTAGTCCTCGCCATCGGTCCTGACATAGAATGAGAAATTTCCTAGCTAATGAGAAGGAAAGTTTCAATTCAGTTGAGGATACGGAGGCAAGGGTTATCCCTGCTGACATGTTGGTGCTATATCACCCACCCATTTCTGGATATATCAGTATAATGCAGTTATTAAGAGATGGTATTACTTTCATTCAACTGTTTAATGGAAGGTTTGTTGTTTTTAACCTTTTATAAGAACAATGCCATGATGTTTGCAATTGATGGATTTATTGGCGTATAATATCAACTTTACATGACTATGTTTTCACAATGTTAATATTGGGCACTATTGACGTGTGTTACATTGTAGGAATGGATTTAACAAAAAGTATGTTCTCCATAGGCTGTAATTCTAAGATGAATTGATGGTGCTTGAACTTAACCTCCTGCAGTGAAGTTAAGGAAGGATTTGGGGAACCACAGCTGTTTAATAAAAAGTGAAGAAAGGCATACTAAATCTTCACCTTCATGTCCTTAATAAAATTTAAACTTTCCTTCTCATTAGCTAGGACATTTTTCAATCTTTCCATGGCCGGGCTTCCGGTCTCGATTTGCTGCCGGATTGGTTTCACTCATTTACACGATGTCGACTATTGCAGGCATAAATGTCCTCCCCGTTCCGGTGTCTCCAGGTTTACTTAGTATGTTGTAAGCTGCTATCTTTGAAAAATCCCTTTCTATGTAATGTTGGTCAGTGCTTACATTTGCTTTCACTGAGCCGGTTTTCATAGTTTCAATTTGTTTTTATGAGCAGAACCTTTGTTTCTGCAACATAAAAGGTGTTTTGTGTTGACAATACACTATCCACGGGTATCTTCAGCATGTATGCTCCTTTTGCTAAGAAGTTTTTCATCAAGCTAGGTGTTTTATCCACATCCAGCACTCTCCTACAGAAGTCTTCGAGGTACATAGGTTGGTTGCTTAGATGGCCCTGATTTCAGTATGCACAGTCTGCTTCCAGGATTGTACTGGGAAAACACCGCGGGTACCTATTGTGGTTGTTTGCATACATTTATTTAGCCTTGTTTTAGAATTCCATACATGCAACCACACATATCCGAGTTATGATTTGCGAGTTTTTAACTTGCATGATACATTTCTGCTGTGAGAAAATCTGCATCCCTCAGATAATTTCAGCAGATCAAACCTGCTGAAATTCACTTGCGGAAATATGTCTGAAAAGTATTGGCACCGGCATATTTTGGCGCAGTAAGCAATGGTATACCCGTTTTGTGGGCAAACTTGTAATAGGCGATAGTTATCACACCTGATAAAATGTAATACCTTGGTGTCTGATTAGATCATGTATGATAATTAATGTACTAGACACTAGGGGCACTCATAACAAAGCCTAATGGCTGCAGACAGGAAGCACGTACTGCTATTGCTCTGGCTTCCTGTGTACTTGTGCACGCAGGCAGGAACAGGCTGGAGTCTTCTGCAGAAAGTTGTTCATTTCACCAGCTGTGCCAGCAAGGAACAACTCACCCTTTTAGCACAGTCCCCTGCCCTGAGGTTCTGTTTTTATAAGGTTTGCAAGTTATGTATGCATATTATTGGTGCCCAGAGAGACGTTCAGTGATCAATTGATCAGTTTTTTAATAAGTGCATACCCCACTGCAGGGACATGGCTATAGCATCATATTTTTCATGTTGCCTTTGCCTCCTGCTTAACCAATAGGGAGGGGAAATACACTGATAGAGCAATGAGTGCTCTGGATTGTTCTTATCGTGGATCAGTTTGAACTATTGAATACATAATAGATTATTACATCCAGTCTTATTGTTTCCAGTATGCTTCTCTGCATATGGTCAAATTATGTTTACTATACATTAATTGTGAAATCCATTTCTGCCTGAGCATTAGAAATTAAGATTTATTCCTTCTCTCAGACATTTCTCTCCTTTTTAAATGCAATTTCCCAAAGGAACCATTTTTTTTTTTTTGCATATGATTGCCCAGGTTCTTAGAATTCTCAGCTTGTGCTATTTTTCGGGTCGAATCTGCGAGAGCATGCGCTAGCGCATGTGTCTCGCTTGTGAGACTCTGTTGTTAACTAAAAAGGGCTTGGTGCCTGCCCACTGTTTACCACTTGTTTGCTTGCCTGGCACTGTTCTTTATGGCTGCGTAATTAGGCACTGCCGGCCAAGCATAATTTCCGTTCCTGTCTTTGGAGCAGAGACCAGTCACTGATTGAGTCAACTTAATCAGTGCCTATCCACTACCCCTGACATGATTGAGGTGCTTCTTTTTAACTTCTAGGGCCCTGCAAACAACAAGGTGTGTGACTGGCAAAAACGTGCCCAGCAGGACAAACAAAATTGCAAAGTTTTATTTTCTATACTTAACTCTTTTCTTTTATTTTGCCAATTCTTTTCTCATTTTGCACTCATGTTTTGTTGTTTATTTTTTGTTCATGGGCTCTCTTCTCAAAAGTTGACAATTATCTTGTTCTTAATATCGCAAAGCCACATTGTTTCTTTTTTATGTGTATTTTCTGAATTTATACTTTAATACATAATTGTGAACTACTCCCCCCAGTCCACCCTTCTCCAATCTGCCCCACTCCAATCCACCACAATCCAAATCAAACCACTCACGCCAGTCCACTCCAGTCCACCACACTCCAATCCACCGCACCCTATCACTTCAGTTCAATCCACCCACCCCAATCCAGTCAAATCCACCGACTTGAATCCACCCAAAACCAAACTGATCCACCTCACCTCATTTCAATCCACCCCACTCGAATCCACCCCATCCAGTCCACCCAATCCACCCCACTCCACCTAAGCCAGCCCACTCTACCCCATTCCAATCCACCCTACTCTACTCCAGTCCAAACCAGCAGACTATCTCAATCCACTGCAACCCATTCCACCTCATTCCACTCTACACCACTCCGACACTGCACTCTACGACACTCTCTACCACTGATTCACTGAACTCTACTCCCTTCTACTCAATAATATTCTGTTCCACTAACTCCACTCTGTGACACTCTACTCCAACAATTCCACTCTAAAACACTACTCCCCCACTTCACTGTGACCCTCCACACCACTAACTTTAGCCATGCTGCATAGCAGCTACACTGGTGTAAAGAATGGCAAAAACACATTGCCAAGCTTATAGCTCAAAATCAAAAATCAGCAATGGAAGCCCATTGCAATAGCAGAACACTCATTAATTGACTGTTAATAAAGACATATCATGGCCAATCGCATTTAATACAATTTATAAAGTTTCATGTCTTGAAAGAGGGAACAGCAAAACAGAAAAACCTCTTTCCCCTGGGTTTTTCATTTAGGGTAAGTGATAGTGAGTGCAGCGTTTGTAGCCTTCATGGGGGAGAGAGGGGGTCATCTTTCCTTAAGCAACTAAAACAGTTTTCCAGTCCAGATAATGTACTAAATCACTCACCACCCTTTGTTTTGTTGGAAGGGAGACTTTATGCTGTGTAAAGTCAATATATATTGTGAAATACAGTTTGCACTTGTAGATCTATTGTATGTAGGCCAAACTTTTAAAATGCCAATAATGTTCCTGCTAGAACTTTATAGTCAGTAACAGACTAGTTAGATGTTGTGTTTTTGCGACTTAAAAAGTCCATAGTAACATTGGAGGTCCAGTATTGCCGTGACAACATTAAGTCTTAAAACTTTGTGCAAAAATATGTGCCACTGTAAAAATATATTTTATGACCCTTTATTGAGCTTTCATGTGTGTGTCATAAATCAATTGCTATAAACATAATGTGTAACCATCTATAAGGACAACGGAGCTCTGCACATTTATACTAAGATATTGGAATAATAATAGGAATAACATTTAGAATAGTAACCTAGGAAAATACTTCCTAGTGCAATTCCTGTTTTTAGCAGAGGTTAGCACCTCTAACCTCTCTCAAGGTCTCAATGGCAGATAATCTCACTTCGAGGGAGCCTTTACAAATAAATATCTCATGCCACAGAGAGAATAGTTGGTACAATGCAGGGAGAATTTTGAGTGCAGGATTCGTGTAAGTGAAGCCACACTTACAAATAGGACTGATCATCCCTGGTCCACTACTCAACAGAATTCTACTCCTGTTACAAGTTTCAAAACATGTTGGACCCTGTATAGGGTTCATCAGCCTTTCCTTACACTTCCTTCTAAACATTTTTAGTTTTTGTTTTGGCAGCGTGACAGATGTGGTTATTAATTGAGGGGATAGGTAACCACCTTAGGTAATAATGACAATCCATGTCATAGTGAACCTGCAAAGTCACTAAATTAACCTTAGCTCAAACCCCCTGGCAGCTGTGGCACACGGCAGACAGGCTTAACTTTGAAGCAATTAGTAAAGTATTTTTACAGTACTAAAATGATAATAGTCAACATGCAAAACAATAAAAAGCCCAAACAAATTTAGAAGCATATAGTGCAATTTAATTAAAATGACAACAATCCAATAAGAGGAACTGGAGATATGAATTCATTCTTAAGCAGTTCAGTGGAAATACTGTTAAGAAGCACATGCCAATGATAGTCAGTGGTCGCTGTAGAACAGAACATAGGCACAATTTGCTTCTGACTGCGATTGAATACAGGTTGGATACACTAACCAGGTTTGTCCTGTTAAAAGATATTACCTTCTAACTATAGTCCTTTAAGGGCCCAATCAACCACAGGAGTGCACTTACAAAATAAAAAAACAGAACTTCAGGGACAACACTCGGAGACTCACAGGGTGGCAGGCAGAGGCTAGCAATAGGTTCAAGATCAGATCCAGTTGCCACCGGTAATCTGGGCAGTTGCAAGAAAAGGTCTCTTGTAGCTTGTGTCAGTTTGCTTTAACAGGAGGTCAGCCTTATGACCTAATGGAATGAATCCACTTCTTTGTCCTGTGTACAAGTGGGAGAGCAGGTCCAGTTGTCTATGCTCTTCACAGGTCTTGGACAGCAGGTTCAGTCCTTTTCTGATCTGCCGCAGGTCCAGGAGTGTTCTGAAGTGGGTACCTGGAGATTCCACATTTATGCCTGGCGCAAGCTTGTGGGTGCGAATGACCCCTGGGGATGTCCTAACCAATGGGGTAAGGTTCCTGGTTGCTACTCACTTCATGCATTTTCAAGATGGCTGAAGCCTTCAATCACATTAAATGTGCTCTGAGGGCTGGGGTATACATGGGGATTGTACTAGGTAATCCAAGTGTCCTCTCATGTCTAATAATAAAATTCTGTTTTAGGCAGTCCATGTACCACCCAATGAATCCAGAGACAGACTGGTAGGTCAGAATCTGAGCTTTCAGTAACCTTACTGTGGAAACACACAAATTGTTTTGGCCTTCCGTTTTCCTCCTTTGAAATGTGCCCCAAATGCCAAATGAAAAACCCCCAGCTGACCTGTCAGACAGGTTCTGCCACCTTAGCAGGATATTACACTGTGATGTCAACAAGCGGCCCACTGTGATGGAAGCAGTCTGGTTGGGGGAACAATAGAAGGATGCAAGCCTGTGTTTTAGATGCATCTGCTTGTGACAGAGTAGACCTCTTTGAAGTTAATCATGTCTTTGGGCCCAGTTCACAGGACACCCTGTCAAGGGCACAACAATACCTTTGACTGTAAGGACATGTTTAACACTAAATGTTTGCATTTCCTACTTTTAAATACTATGCACTCTGTCATATGAACATTTAATGCCTACTTTGGGGCGAGATTATTACTTAAAAGGAGGGTTTAGGCCTATCAAAAAGGCTTATTTTGGCAGGTTGAATTTGCAGTTTAAACCTACACAACTGGTGGCAGGCCTGCAGTCATGCATATATTGCTTCTGTAATGGGTGATAGATTGAGCACTGCAGCCCATTTGTGACATTTAACTTAGGACATTCAACAGGCCCTGGGTACACATGTTGGTACCATAGACTAGAGACTTATAAGTAAGTTAACTATGTCAACCAAGGGTATGCCAATTTCATCATGTTGAAAGGGGAAGCACAGGCATGTTACCTCTGGTTAGCAGAGGTAAAGTACACAGAGTTCTACAGCCAGCAGAAATAGTCAAGGCAAAAAAAACTGGGGTGGTACCGTGCACAAGAGTGTCATTTCTATCATGATAGCAAAGGTTTTTTTACCACTCCTCTGTCCGGATCATCTTTTTGGGTGGCTTCTTGGAAGTCAGCTCAGTCAAGAGTGAAACAATGGCTGCAAATGAGAATGCTAAAGTAGAAGCTAAACACAGACGAAATTTTTCACAGTGTCTGTCACTAGATCAAAACGATGTTCAGTAGACATGGCCATCCAAATCTTGGCCCTCTGTTGAGCACACAGACCAATGGTCATGTATACCAGTACAATTGTGATTCTAGGCAGATATGTGTTAAGGAGATAAACAGTGGTCAAAATATTGAGAAAGTGGAAGTAAAAAGAAAATGCAATGCTTACAAGTGAGTGGGTACATTAGGTGTTTGGGTGGGGGTGAACTGAATGAGATAAGAGGAGATGAGAGGACGTACAGAGGACAGTGAAAAAGTCCACGGGTGAATAGGAAAGAGATGAGGTGCCAGGTCTGCAGACAGATGATTTTAGAAAGATATGAAGAGAAAAAAAGGCAGTGGGATGTGGTGCAAAGGGAAGACAAACCTGATAGCCCTTGTTTGTTTTAGGTGTATATCAGTTGTGTTCTATATCTGCATGCAATAAGCACAGAGAAACAAATAAACACCACTAATATGACACACTACGTGAAGCACAGAGTTTTAGTTTATATGTTTAGACCACACCTTTAATAATACAGGCCACCCCATTTAGAGACACCCTAGATTTTCCATTCCACTTAAATCTCTGCACATAGGGACCAGAAGAACTGTTCAAAGGTGTCAGCTTACTGGAAAGCATAAACTGCATGCTTGTCACTCATACTTCTTCATCCATCACTCACTAAGCTCAGTGCCCGATAACATGATAACTGCACCCTGGTAGTCATCACGCACAACGTGGAAACACTTTACATACAGGATCAAAACAAAGACAACACACTTCCAACCACACATCTTACACAGTATGGCATGCTACCCATGTAGGCAAGAGTTTCAGCGCCTCACGTAGGGATGGTAAGTGCTATATAAATGTTACAAATGTCACAATACAATTCTATTGCAAAACCTGCTATATCTGTGCAGTACCTGTTAATGAAGGTGTATAAATCCTTCATTAATCTTATCTTCCTTCTGAGCTTTTCTTTTCCTACACTTTTCTCTTCCACCACCTCTTGATGATCGTTTCAGCCATTCTGGATTTCTTTTTACATCTCCCCTCTGCCTTTGTTTATCTTTTTGCTCCACTCCCCCTTCTTTTTATTTAACTTCATTTAATTTACTTATTCCTTCCACTCGTCCATTGTCCATTCTTTTCACAGTCTCGAAGGCTTCCTTTCCTCATTTATTATGGTCTGCTTGGACAGCTTTCCCCAAACAATTATGTGAGAATCACCAGGAGCAGGGCTTTGGCTATCCCTACACGTTAGGAATCAAGAGTATATGTTGTGATTGGACAGAAGATGTGTGCTTCCACAAAAGTGCTTGACTTCCATTTGCTGTGATCATTTGTTTAATTTATCCTGCTGCCCCAGCTTGAAATTTCAGGGGCACACACATGACATTATGAAGCTATTAAAGTATCTTAGATAACTAAATAATGTATTGTTTTATCTCTGGCAGTAGCACTGATGGGAGGAGGGCAGACATTACCCTACCTGGATTAGTAGGTCTGGCTTCACGTGAAACTGGCATCTGACCTTTTAACCTACACCAATTTTATTCTACAGTTCTTTGCTCCACACAAACACATATCCACTTCTATGCTATTGAATTTTAATGCTTCACATTACCATACAACATTGCTTTAAAGTCAGAATAGTGGCATTGGCAATGTTTGTTTTACATTCTATTTCCACTTTTCTCACCTCTTAACAAGCCTCCTCTTCTTAGCAATAAAACGCAGTACTGGTTAATTCTGTGGTTATTTACGAGCCTTGGGTGCTGATAGTGCTCATTGAACGGCAGACAATCGCAAGTGAAACCTTTCTGGGGCTCAATGAGAGAAGCCTGAGGCTTCTGGTATTTTTAGCAGGCCTGCTACCAATGGGGGTTAGCAGGCTGCCAGCTAATGGGTTTCTGTCTTGCGCCCCTGGGGCACATCAGAGCAAAAAAATAAAAACTTGACCCTGCTCAGTTACCCTCTCGCCCAAACTTCTTTCTCGTTTCAGGACTTTTGGTGTGTTTCGTTGCTGGAGTGTGTGTTTCTAGCATGACCTGTGGTGTCTCTCTGTGAGATTTCATTAAGGACTTACCAGACAATAACGGACATGCACCTAAAACAAGCCAAACCCGCTGTCAATGATTGTTAACAGTATCAGATAAATGAACATTGGCTATACTGTGAATAATTAGCATTTTTAAAAGTTTCAATTTTAGAAATATGAGTAAATTAAACATTAGAAGGCCTGTGGAAGGGGTGATTGTCCTAAGAGTGTCTCAAGGACACCCGTTCTTCCAGTCCATCACTTTTTTATGTTGTCTCTTGGTTGGACACCTTTGCCACTTTTCTCCCCACATCCCTGAAATCCTCCATTTGCACATCACATACCTTATCTCTTTCCTCTTCAGCACCCTCTTTTCACTCTCTCCTGTATGTACTTCCTTGCATCTCCTACACATACAATGTACCTACTCACTTGTAAGTACTGCATTTTCTTTTACTTCTGTCCTGTCAATATTTCAATGGTGGTGCGGAGAGGCCAAGGATTTTATAAGCAGATATTCTGAATGTGTTAATGGCCCACGAACGGATACTGTGAGAAACTCACACCGACTTCAGCATCATATTCAGAGATTTCAATTATGGCCCACTATAAACACCCACCCGCAACATGAACTCACACAGACACATACAGGCGACTCAGCTCCAAAAGGCATTGTACAAGATTATTGTGCTGCACGGAAAAGCCACAAACACAACATTTGTTGAAAAAGCGAACACTCCTTAAAGAATGCAAGATTAAGAAAAAGTTTCAAGTGTAAACAGGAAATACGACCTGGACTACTTTAAGAGTTTACACAGTCATTGTTCACCCATCAGTAGTTTCTGCTTGTTAAGTTAAAACATAATTTAAGGGCCCAATAAGGATTGGTTTCAATCTCCGTTTTTAATTACAGCCGGGTCTGTGACCTAGGGGGACCCGGCCTACTTAAATCCCTTTGGTGACCAAAGGGGTACCAACTGATTTCCACTATTAAAAATATCAGATTAACAAGGCGGCAGTCATTTGTACTGCTATTATGTTAATTGTTTGTGAGAATGGTGAAGTGATCAAATGGGCACTTCAGGCCAAATTATCACGGGAATTGGTGAGGGAAAAGAACCACATCCTAATTGCTGCACAACACTCTTGCATGACATGCAGTCTTCTGTGGGTGTTGACTTGCTAGGAATGATAATATATGAGCAATACAATCTTGTGTATTCCATTATGTTCAAGATGTATTTTCATTTTTAAGGAGAATATACAAATGCATGGATCATGCACAGCATACTTACTCCACTGTTAAAATTGTTTTTTGTACCATGACCTATTCAGTCTCCTCCGGCTCTTCTTGGTCAGGATATATAAGAAAGCCAGTGAAAAGGCTGTCTGTCCAGTAAGGGTCGTAGAACAGTCCATTCTGTTCAGAATAGAAGATCTGGAGCCAAACTTCATCTCTTCTCTTTAACTGAAGGATGGTGGAGCCAGAAGCAACATCGTGGTTGCCAGTGTTTGCGTCAAATGTCTTAATGCGGTACTGACCGTTGTGCACCAGCCCAATCGCTAAGTGCTTGTTTGCCAATGTGATATCGTATGTAAAGTAATAAATTCCAGGAATACTACATACGTACTTGCCACTAGAGGCATTGTAGTGTCCACCCTCATTCATGAGTACTTTGTCAAATTTTATGGGTAAGCGTTCTTTCGGGTAGCTCTTGGTGACAGCAACAGAGAAGGCAGACTTTGCTTTCTTTATACCACACTTGCACGGCCCTGGCATTCCAGTCTCTCCTGGTTTCCCCTGAGGACCTTTCTTCCCTGGTGCCCCGTCTTTTCCTGGGTCTCCGCGCATCCCTTTTGGTCCTCGTGGACCTGCTCTGCCAATGGCACCAACTTTTCCCTTTGCCCCAGGTTTTCCAGGGTTGCCTGTTCTGCCAGGAGTACCTGCAATAGAATAACGAAATGTTGTTTCAGATCAGTACTCATCCCTACAGGAACATCTGTACCTCTAACAGGCTGGATTACAGGTAACTGCAGTTTTGTGGCTTGGCCACCGAAAGGAAACGGAAGTGAAGCCGTTCATTACGGCAGAAGGTAAGGATTTAAATGTTGTGCTGATACTCATACTGTTACTCTTCACAGCTGTTTTTTCACGAAGAAAATTATAGTGCGTCTTATGTCTTATTGTGAGTTGCCAGACATACAGCTATTGCGGGCTTTTCTGCTGCCACTATATGGCTGTGATGAATTAAGTGCAGAGTTTATATTTGACTCTATTACAACAATGTATACTGTGTGACAAAAAAGAACTGTCTCGCTATGGTTAGAAATGCCCTCTAAACATGGAGCCAACCTGTGAACTTCCAAGTTTCGCCCTCTAACGTAATCCTCATAGGTCTTTTTTCTAGCCACGAAGACAAGGCTCTTCAATGCGTACCAGGTCAATCTGATGCAAATGCCCCTAGGAAGGCCCACTGTGCACGGCAGATACACACAGTGATACATGAAGACACGAGTCAAGTCAAAGCTGGACACATGGGGAGAAGACAGGAGTGGAGCATGATGTGGAGCAAGACAACGTGGGGCAATGACAGGGAAGAGGCGGAGCAGAACAGAAACAGAAAGTGATACTTGACCAAACAATGACAGGAAACAGTGTGCATCAGGAAATGGAAACTTGACAAGTAAAACAATAAATGGGAGGCAGAGGTAAAGCAATTAGAACATAACAGTGTGACAGGATGGTGATGAAGAGCAGTACGGTACACTTAAATTGATTGAGACAAGCCTTGTATCGGGCAAAATCTGGATGTGTTGTAAAAGGGATTTCAATAGGGGTCTCTTGCTTAGAACTGCTGCATGACCCGTTTACATGAGTTGGAAAAGCTGGTGTCCACCTGACATGACACTCAATCAGGAAACCAGATAGCATGTCACATTCTACACGTCCTTACCATCTTCTCCTGGTTCTCCTTTCTCCCCATCTTTTCCATCAGGTCCATCTTTTCCTGGGAATCCTACTCTCCCCACTGTTCCTGGAGATCCTGGTGCCCCTGGCAAGCCTGGGGGGCCCTGAGGCCCTAACATGCTGCAGAGTAGCTGTGGTGATTCCCTCTGCAATGCTTCCTCTTTTTCAAGGGTCACTCCAACAAGACTGTTAGCAGCAAAGAGAAAAATACAAGGGAGAAACAGCAGAGGAAGCATGACGGAGCCTGTCCAAACAGAAAATAAAAAATAAGTTATGGAAAAAGACCTAATCATTGGGATGCAGCAGATAAAGATTGGAAATCGAGCACATCAGAAATGCCAGTATGATTTGGCAAGAACTATGTTTCCTGGCCACATGGCACTGTTCTCTCTTTCCCAAAAAGCCAAAATAAATTGCCAGTTCTGCTAAGGGAAGGAACTGTGACGTACACTACACAGATCTTCAAAGTTACGAGAGCACCTGGGTTATTTTGCACACATTCTTTCAGTCACAATTATTTCCTGTCTCAGTGTCGTTGAAGAAATAAAGTTATGAATCACAGTTCCACTATTCTTAGTAGATAATTCCTTATTTAGGCAAATTCTTTAGTCCAGCAAACCAGTTACATATCTTGTTATAACATCCCAGCATCAACACTTATTGTGAAAATGCCATGTCGCACGATTTCATAAAATAAATATTGTTCTGTGTTCTATGACAGAGGCTCACAGAAATGTTTACATATACACGACCAGTGTGTGAGTTATCCACAATGTTTAATTTTCACTAAGTCGTATCATCCACGATACTTCAATGTTCGACTGTTTAACTGAGACAAATATATTTTACAAAGTCTAAGATTCCGCTTTCAAACTATTGTTCAACCATTATTACAGATGGAAGCTTACAGAAACCTATGTGTTTTCTCTATGTTTACAGATCACCCAAATGAACAAGAAGCCATTACCTACTTTCTAGTTAAATTGTATGAGCATGGTGTGGGGTTTTCCAGTGGAAAATACTATTTGGCTTGTGTTCCTGTTCCTTTTTTCTGCTGTGGGTAGGAACACCTTAAGGTACACATGGCAATCAACCACAAGAAATCACATAGTATGTTAATTTTCAAAAGTATTGTAACTGGGAAGGTTATAGCCAGACATCCAGCTCAGTCAGTCATGTTGTTGAGAGTCTGATAGGTAATTAAGTATTAAGTATAAGTATTTTTAATGTAGGGCAATAGGTGTATGAACCCTTGCTATCTCATGATACATCTGCATAATCCTTGACAGAGGAGACACAGCAGCCCCCATTTCTGGACCTCTCTGAAGTATTTGACATGGTCTCACACCCCATCCTCATGAGGCCCATGCATGAGATTGGGCATTCAATGGCCTGCTCTCTGCTGAATCTGCTCCTTAACAGATAGAATACAGCTGGCACCTTACTCCTAGGAAGTCTGCAAATTAATCTGCAGAATGCCTCATGGTTCATTGCTCAGCCCCACCCTCTACAGCACACACATGATCCTTCTGGCCAACATAATCTGTGCACACATCAACATTCTCTCTTATGCCGATGAGAGATACTTTGCCTCTCGAACAACAACCCCAAAACAAGATAAAAGTTCACCACCTACCTGACAAAAGTTGCTAACTGAATGAAAGCCAACTATCTCAAGCTCAATGCTGACAAGACAGAAGTAATGATGTTCAGCAAGAACACCTCACCATGGAACTCCAGCTGGTGGCCAGCTGTAATCAGACCCATGCCCAGAACCCATGCCAGGAACCTAAGAATAATCGACAACAAACTGAATATGACTGCTCAAGTCATTGCCATCACTGCATCCTGCTTCCACACCCTGAAGATGCTGAGAAAAAGTTTCAAAAGAGTCCCAAGCAACATTAGAAAAAGCTGCCACTCTCACCATAGTCACCAAAATGTTGGACTATGGAAAGACCCTCTATGCACGGATCACCAAGTAACTCCCTAGAAGACTGCAAACCATTCAGAACTTGAAAGTCAGACTCATCCTCAACTGCTCACACAGAACACACATCACACCGCCCCACAGGGAGCTCCATTGGTTCCTGATACACAAACGTGCTAAATTCAAACTTCTCATAAACACATCCAAAGCACTACACAACTCAGGGCTCACCTACCTGAACAGTCGCATCTCCTTCCACCAACCACCCAGACAACTCCGCATTATAGTACTTTTACTTGTGCTAATCCCATACATATGCAGAACCAATTCAGGAGGACAGGAATACCTTAACATCACTCCTAAAGCATGGAACGACCTCCTGCTCCACATCAAAACCTCCTCCTTTTTCCTGAATTCCACAAGAGCTGAAGACCTAGATTTTCAATTAACCAACCGACAACAGGTAAGATTAGGCACACACACCTGCTCAGCACCAGAGTACCCTTGCAGGTGATATAACAGGGGTAGTGTGCAAGTGCTTCTAAGAAATGTATTTTGGACCTTCCCATGTGTCCTCGATTCACCCTGATGGTAATTAGAATGGGGTCTAAGCCCAGAATAGGAGGTTAACAGTCCACATCAAACAGAAAAAGAAAGTTTAATTAATTGCACTGATAGAGGGATACTTGAAATAAAAACATTCAGTCACCTCTAGATTCCCAAACCACACTTGATAAGACAGCACTTCCAGCGTTACTCTATCAATTTTACAAATAAATGTTTGTGAGCATATAATGAAGGATGTGCCATTTTCACATATCTGCCCTACTTAGAAGCGGAGAAATGCAAATATCTGCTCTGCTGCTCCATAAAACCTTTTCAACCTTCTGAGAGTTTCAGAGACTTTACCGTCCTCAGTATAAAATTGGTTACATTCACACAAGTCAATAATTTGCAGGTTGGGATGCTTCTCTGTATGCAGTTCTTATGTCAACAGCATAGATCTGCATCACCCAACGCAGGTCAATGCAACACCTCATAACTGTACAATGACTTTAACAATGGCACAGACCAATAGGTCCTGGAACCTACATGTAACATACTTCCATCAGTATAAATTAAATACAACCTGGAAACCCACCAAACACACAACATGGCTCCAACCCATATAGTTGGCAATGGAATTTCTTCAAAAACAATGTATATTCTATCACCAGTCTGCATAACAACCATCCAGAAGACATTAACATACACTTACTAAAGCCACTTGCACATATAATTACATAAAGACCACAGAATGAATGAATGCATGGATATACAGCAAAACATAATATTCACCTGAAGTAAAGTAATAGACAACCACACACCTAAGCACAACATGCTTAGGTGTATGTCCTTCGGCACACACATCGCTGGACTTCATGTTCCAAAGAGATCCAATATAGGATCTAGAGTGCCTTTACCCAATGCAGTTCATCTATAAATAACACACAGGCCTCTTCCAACCTCACCGTCCACTTTTCATTATGACTCACATCTAAAGAATAGAAAGCACAACTAAACTGAATAGCAAAACACTACTTTGACTTTGGTCTACTAGGGCCACAGAACCGTGAGCAATTACAGTTAAAGTGCTTTATGGCCACAAAATTGTGATATGGTTTTTGAATATCAGGGCTCATTCGCTCTAGTACAACTCTCCTTGCTGAACTGTTTTATTGCACCCCATCCCTCCTTGAGAGCACAAGCAAAAGCCAAGACTGTACTTAGTGAGGGGATGTAGAACTACACATTGCCTTTTGCTCTGCTGGGCCATGCTGTGTCACCTGGGTGAGTGCTAGAGTGGATCTCACCCCTCTGAGGATGAGGCTTGTTGATCCGACACAGACAACAGGTTCTACTTTAGGGGTCTAGCAGTGGCATAACAAAACTTGAGGGGGGCCGCCTGCAAAGTACATGGAGGGGGTCTCCTCCTGACCCAGTCAGGAGCTCCTATGCCAGGGACTTCTGCCTGTGCACAATGCCGGCTTTGCTGAGGGGGACTCCTGGAGCTTGCCCCCCCCACACACCACCTGGCACTGCGGGGGCTAATGTTACGCCACTGGGGTCTACTTCAACTGAAATTTGTGAAATTTGCAAATAGAGCCTTGCGATAGTGGCCATGGGAAGTCAAGAGATGAGGAAAGATGTAACAACCTTCTGCTTTCTTTTGAACTACCCTATCCATCTTGGGGGGAACGCATCGCCTCTAACCTCAATGTGAGACTAAGGACCTCAGTGTCACTCACAACTGATGTAGTTCAGAGGGGTGCCTGATAAGCCACCTGTTACCTGGGGTAAATCCAGGTTTCAAGTTGACTCTGTTTAGGCGGCAGAAACCTACACAAATATCGGGCACTAAGCTGAATGGTAATCTATACTAAATCACAGCCATTTATAAAAAATCTACAGAATAAAAACGCAATATTAAAATGAATAGTTGACAACAATGCAGATACCTTGGTATTTTGAGAAGCAGCAACAAAATAGGACTTCCTCTGTGTATTGACTATAACTATAGGGAAATGTCAGCATGGCAAGCACTGTTGGTGTTCGTTGGATTCTATGTGTGAATAGCATTATAGTCTTGAATTCAATAAGCCGACCTTCCACTCTTGTCCTACACGTTCCATATAGTTATAGAGAGATGTGATGCCATGCTTGATAGTATAATCTACTTGTAGCTCGAACTGTGGAGATTAGGTCTGTGAAAAGAAAGGGTGGGGAAAACGTTCAAATGTATAGGTTTTATAGAAACACTTCAAAAGTTTAACTCTGTAGGGACAGACATCTGATGCTATCAGATCTCAAATCAGACTATACGATAGAGATTATAAATGAAGCCCAACCTATTTTTAAAAACTGCGTGTTTGCAAATTTGTTCTATCTACCAAAGCAAAACCAAGATGGGGAACAGATTATTAATTATGTCTAGTAATAGTTCTTATGAAGAAAAAAACATGTGACGAGCTATCAAAAGGAAAGCTGGAATGTGCAACCCTGTTTTTAAAAACAGTGCCTGCTTGTGTTCATTCTTAACCATACGATCTTCATTCAGGACACCCTTTCGATATCTGTGGTAATGCAGCAAATTTAAAAAAAAATAAGTATAAACATTTCTTTGATATTTACGAACCATCGAAGTACTAATAGGGACGTCACAACTAGTATGTAGAAATTGTGCTCCTGCCTGTCAATTTGCGACCTGGCCAATGTACTACTAAGCTGGGTTGCAAAATGTCCTGCCTAATGAAAATTAATCAGGCAAGTCACTACTAGTGACCCACTGTGAATGGTTATGAACAAAGAGGTGGTGGCCTGCAAGGGACAGCAGACCACCGTCTTTGCAGTCACCTCAACTGAAAGCGTTTTTTAAAGCATAACAAATTCCTTAATGGAAAAGGTACTCCCTTTAAAAAGGGCTCTTATTTGGTCACCTGGACTACCGCATCCTCCTCCTCTTCCCAAGACCACCTTCTGAAATTCCTAGAGAGGAAGCTGTGCAAGCGGAAAAGCTACCCTTTGCAAATAAGTTACTACCTCGTAGTCAAGGATTTTACCTTCTGTCAAGGCGCCTCATTTATATCTTGGCGGACGTCCTGCCATTCCACCATGAGGACAGAGTGAATATCTTTGTGCTCATGATGGAGGGACCTCCTGTCAAGTTTATAAGGGACCGCCAAGCAGGCATCCATCACAACAGTTCCTGCAAATGCATTTTCCTGTTAGGTGCAGGGCTGCGTCAGCATGACGCAACAGTGCATCAAACAGTACTCTTTTTTTATTTTCAAAAAGAAAATCCCGAAATGTAATTTTCTTTCTTAAAATAAAAAAACGTAATGCTCCCTTGCTATTGGAGTCACCCTCACCACCAGCATTTGCCAGGGGATGACGAACACCACTAAAAAAAATTGCTGAATTTCCGCCGAACCTGATTGGGCAGATGGGAATGTAGCCATTTTACCAAAGGCCCTTATTGTCTGTCGGTCCGTCGGAGAGGTTTGGCTATGTAGTAGTCATCCCCATAGCCAAACTGAAGGTCTGACCACATTTAAATTGGGTGGGCGGATCTTCATGTTTGCGGTATACATCTCTGTCGCAACAAACACCCAATCTATAAATGAGGCTTAGTCTTTGAAGTTCCAATCCATCACAGGGGTTTCTCTTCGAAAGCCCACCAGGACTTCAGGGAAGGCACTTAGATACTCACAGGGTGTCGGGCAGAGGCCAACAGAAGTGTATTGTGTAGGTAATACTGGACAGCGTGGTACTTCCAGGAAAACACCTCTTTTGCTTCTTGTATCTCAGTAGCTTAAATAGGAGGTCAGTGTTATGTCCCTTGGAGCCTACATCTTTGCCCTGGGTACAAAAGAGAGCAGGCCCAGTACTTCAGGGCTCCTCTCAGGTCACAGACAGCAGATCCAGTACTCTTCTGATCTTCTGCAGGTCCTGGAGTGTTCTGAAATTGGTGCCTAGAGGTGCCACATCTATGCCTGGAACCAGTGAGTGGGTGTGAATGTCTCCTGGCCATGCCCTAACCAATGCCCCTACCAATGGCGTAACAATTCCCTACTTTCTAGATGGCAGACGTCTTCGACCACCTTAAATTTGGGCTTTGAGGTTTGGGTGAGTGTGTGTGGAGAGTGTGCTATGGCAATCCTAGTGTCCTCCCACATTTAACACTAAACTTCAGTTTGAAGCGGTCGCTGTACCTAAAATAAACCAATGGACAGAATTCTGGTAGGACCAAAGCAAGATTGTAAATCAACCAGACAGTTGACACACATGAATTGGTGTGGCATCATTTTTCCTTCCTTTCAAGGGCACCCCAAGTGTTTTATGCAAAGCCCAGAGACAGAAGCCTGGTAGAACAAAAGCAAGATTCTCCAGCAAACTGAGAGTGCATACACAGGAATTATCTTAGCATCCTATTCCCTTCCTTTCCTTCCTTTCAAGTGCACCCCAAGTGTTATGCGTTAAGCACAATTTGATACTGTGATATCAGTAAGGATGCTCACTGCCTCCATCTGTCTGCTAAGCTCAAAGGAGTCATCCCTGCCCAATCAGGATGACAATATCAGTCACAGTGACTTATTGTGTAGCTCCTAGAAGGAATGTCAAACCTATTCAAAGGCTACTCACTAGCTAGGAGCTAGCAGAACATTCTGCTATTTAGCAGTCTAACAGTTCAGGCAGGTAAAGGATATCTGTCTATTATTTATTGAAAAATCAACTAATACAATATTATGATACGTGCTTCGGTTTTCTACATAGGACAGCTGGGCGTGCCACAGTGAAAAACAGTTTTTGGGTGCCAGTCACTATAAGGACATATTAACATTAACTTTCCGCATCTCCCACTTTTAACTATCATGGACCCTCGCTTGGAGCATACAATCATACAATTTCTGCAGGGGGTGAGTTATTAACATATCAAGGGGAGGTATTCAACTGTCAAAATAGTTTTTAACAGGTTGAATAACTATTTTTACCCTGCTACGATCAGACTATACTGGTAGGCCTGAAGCCATGTTTTACATTTGTGCTGTAGTGATTGGCACAATAGGTACTGCTGTCCACTAGTGACATTTAGCTTACATGCCTGCCATGGGTACACTTTGTCCATATACTAGGGACTTGATAAGTTAAATATGCCAATTAGGAGTATGGCAATTTCATCACATTAAAAGGAGGAACACATGCACTTTACCACTGGTTAACAGAGGTAAGTGCACAGAGTTCTAGAATCAGCAAAAATATAGGGTCGAGGAAGAGGGAAAAGTCCAGGGTGACCACACAGAAAAGGCCTATTTTCCTACAATGGCAGATGGGGAGAGTCGCAAAAGACCACCACACACTGTATACCAGGGGATATTCTTATTTTCCCACCATCATTATTTGCCACCATAATTACGGAGGCGCGCCAGAGGCAAGCCCGTCTGCGCCCGTCCGCGCCTGGCCCGCGCCCAGCGCCAAAACCCCTGGTCCCCAGCTCTCCCAAGCCCCGCTGACCCGCTACGACCCCACCACCCTCCACACCCTCAACCCAGGACGCTCCAACACCTGCTTCCAAGCTCACCCCAAACGCACCCATGGACCCTTCGCCTGCAACTCATGCAAACGCACCTTCCACCACGCAACAACCACGACCACAAGCCCACGCGCCATCAACCACCTCAAGTGCATCCTAGTCAACACTCGCTCCGTCCACAAACACGCCATTGAACTCTGGGACCTCCTGGACTCCATAGCACCGGACGTCGCCTTCATCACGGAGACCTGGATGAACGCCTCCTCGGCCCCTGACATCGCCACTGCCATCCCCGAAGGCTACAAGATCTCCAGAAAAGACCGCACCAACCAGGTAGGAGGAGGTATCGCCATCGTCTTCAAAGACTCCATCAGCGTCACCACCTCCACCGAAGACACCCCTCTCGCCGCTGAACACCTGCATTTTCAGATTCGCACCGATCCGAGGACCACCCTCAGAGGATCCCTCGTCTACCGTCCTCCCGGCCCACGCGCCCCTTTCAGCGACGCCATCGCCGACTTCATCTCCCCGCACGCCCTCGCCTCGCCGGACTACATCCTCCTAGGTGACCTCAACTTCCATCTGGAACAAAACAACGACCCCAACACCACCACCCTGCTCGACAACCTCGCCAACCTCGGCCTCAAACAACTGGTGAACACCGCCACCCACATCGCCGGACACACGCTTGACCCCATCTTCTCCGCCAGCAAACACGTCTTCTTCAGCCACGCCTCCGCCCTACACTGGACCGACCACAGCTGCGTCCACTTCACATTCCGACGCGAGACCCGCCACCTCCGCACCCAACCCATCCCTCGTCGACAGTGGAACAAGATCCCCGAAGAGCAACTCTTCTCCGCACTCGCCGCCAACCAACCCACCCTCACCACCGACCCCAACAACGCAGCCCTCAACCTCACAAACTGGATCTCCAACTGCGCAGACATCCTTGCTCCCCTCAAACGCACGCATCGACAGACCAACACCAAAAAACCTCTCTGGTTCTCTGACACCCTCAAAGAATCAAAGAAAACTTGTCGTGCCCTTGAGAAATCCTGGCGCAAGGACCGCACCGCTGACAACATGACCGCCCTCAAGAACGCTACCCGCGAACACCACCACCTGATCCGCGCTGCCAAAAGGAACTTTTTCACTGACAGACTGGACAAAAACAGACACAACAGCAGAGAACTCTTCAGCATCGTCAAGGAGTTCTCCAACCCCAGCGCCAACGCCGTCACGCCCTCACAGGATCTGTGCAAATCCCTCGCCACTTTCTTCCATCGCAAGATTAGCGACCTCCACGACAGCTTCGGACACCAGACCCAACCATACACCACCGAACCGGCATCCACGGCCATCACCCTCAACAACTGGTCCCACATCAACACGGAAGAAACCAAATCCATCATGAACTCTATCCACTCCGGCGCCCCTTCGGACCCCTGCCCGCACTTCATCTTTAACAAAGCCGACGACATCATCGCCCGCACCTCCAGACCGTCATCAACTCTTCTTTTTCTTCTGCTACCTTCCCCGAATGCTGGAAACACGCCGAAGTCAACGCCCTACTAAAGAAACCTACGGCTGACCCGAGCGACCTAAAAAACTTCCGCCCCATCTCTCTTCTGCCTTTCCCAGCCAAAGTAATAGAGAAGACCGTCAACAAACAGCTGACCACCTTCCTGGAAGACAACAACCTGCTCGACCCCTCACAAACCGGATTCCGAACCAACCACAGCACTGAAACCGCCCTCATCTCAGTCACTGACGACATCAGAACCCTGATGGACAACGGTGAAACAGTCGCCCTCATTCTGCTCGACCTCTCGGCTGCCTTTGACACCGTCTGTCACCGCACCCTAATCACCCGCCTCCGCTCCACCGGGATCCAAGGCCAGGCCCTGGACTGGATCGCCTCCTTCCTCTCAAACCGTTCCCAAAGAGTTTCCCTCCCTCCGTTTCGCTCAGAACCCACCGAGATCATCTGCGGCGTACCCCAAGGCTCATCACTCAGCCCGACACTCTTCAATGTCTACATGAGCCCCCTCGCCAACATCGTACGCAAGCACGACATCATCATCACCTCCTACGCCGACGACACCCAACTTATACTCTCCCTCACCAAGGACCCCGCCAGCGCCAAGACCAACCTACAAGAGGGTATGAAGGACGTCGCAGATTGGATGAGGCTCAGCCGCCTTAAGCTGAACTCTTGCTGCAATTCCATAAAATTAATTCGGTAAAATTAATTACTAACTCGTAACATAGGTTTCTGTAAAAAAAGCAGCTAACTTCAGAAACAATCCTACTGGGTAACACACCTCCTCACTGCATAATAATTGCAAGTGTCTCAAGGACACCTACATGCGAAGATACGTAAGTAAATTGTGACGGGAATATAGCAGATAAAATTTACAAAAAAAGGACAACTTGAGGCAGAGATGCCGTCACAAGGACATACGCCCCTCTGAGGATCATTTTAGCATAGTGAGGGGAACCGCAATAGATGCTGAACCGTACCAAACCTAAATCGAAAGAAAAGAGATCTTTCCCATCTATCCCACTGCTCGACCAAATATGGAGCCAAACCCTCTGCCTCCTTCAAGGCACAATAATTAGAACCAGTGTCCTTGCAACATTCAGAGCCCTTTCTCAAAGCTGTCTTTTTCATGGAAAAGCAACTTTACCTCCTTTTCACTTGAGGGGCATAGAAGCAGGAGAATCAAACTCGGGTGACCTATATCCAGGGCCGGCTTTAGCGTTGGTGGCGCCCAGTGCGACAGTCTTTTTTGGCACCGCCCACCCTATGACCACCTCCTCGGATTCAGTCACTAGTGTTAGCGCATCAGACCTTATTAAGTAGACTTACAAGAGAGACGCGAATAGGCCGATGGACCTTTTAACTGCGCATCAAGTTTTTCCCATAATGAACCCTGTACCAATACAAATCAATAGCAATAACAATCAATGACATCAATAATCAATAGAAGTCAGTAATTTCTACTCACCATGACCTCTCGACCATGAATAACCACACCTTTATGTAAAAGTTAGAATGTTTATTTCCCTATATTAACAATGCTAATGTCACATAACTTAGGCCCTCATTCCGACCCAAGCACCGCCAACAGGCTGGCGGTACTTCCTGGGCCATTCTGACTGCGGCGGTAAAGCCGCGGTCTGAAAAGGGGAACCAGCGTTTTCCCGCCGGTTTTCCCCTGGCCCAGGGAATCCTCAGCGCTGCCATGGGGATTCCGACCCCCTTCCTGCCAGCCTGTTCCTGGCGGTTTACACCACTGGCATGGGCAGTGCAGGGGCCACCTAACAGGGCCCCATGAAGATTTTCAGTGTCTGCTTTGCAGACACTGAAAATCGCGACGGGTGCCACTGCACCCGTCGCACCCCTGCAAATCTGCCGGCTCCATTCGGAGCCGGCTTCCTCTTTGCAGGGGTTTTCCAGCTGGGCCGGCGGGCGATCTTTTGGAGATCGCCCGCCGGCCCAGTGGGAAAGTTGTAATGACCCCCACGGTCATTTGACCGCGGTGCGGTCTTTTGGCGATTTCCGCCCAGCGGGCGGCGCCCGCCGCCCGCCGGGGTCGGAATGACCCCCTTAGTCTCAAAATCAAATGATAAACATACAAAACAATACTGGCTGACCAAAGTGGCGAAAGAATCACAATCTAATCAAAGCTTGATCTACTACACATTCTAAAGTTATACTAAAAGTTAATAACAGGTATAACTCTGCAATCTATATAACATACATTTAGATTCAGCAAGAAAAGACATCAACTAATATTATATGTAGCAAACTTCATCAGTGAGAACCCTAACTAACCCCAAATTAGAATAGCATGTTTGGACTTCATGCAAAACAATTTAGTCACACAAATGTGGAAAAACATCTAACTATCGCTCTATCAAATTAGAGGTTGGTACCTAGAAACAAAAGCAGACAGACATAACAATCAGTAATGTCATTTTATACCTGTCCTCAATATGGTTCAGCAAGCTATGACAGTCTTCGTCAACAGGACATCAGTTCGGTCAGCAAGACATCAGGATTCAGCATCAAAGTTCAGAAGAAAGCAAAGTCTCCCTAAGCAGTAAAGTTAAGCACGTCTCTTCTCGGGACGGGCAAGAAAATAATGGCGGAAAGGCTCTCTCCTCTCTGTGCAGTCTGGCTAAGTTAGATTTCCTAATTGGTCAGGGGATGGCATGTTCACACTTAGTCCAATGAAACTAAACTCTACAATCCTGCTACTACATGGTTCAGATTAGTAAATAAGCTGCTATTTTCTTTACTATTATCAGGAATGAACAAACAGCAATGCTCGAAATTAAGCATTTTGCGAACTTTGCCATCCTTTGCTAAAAGAATGTCTAATGCAAGGCGGTTCTGAAGAGTCATAGCTCTTTCCGTGGCTTATTTTGTATCTATAAGGATCATGGCTCCTGAAAAAATTGTCAGCATGTTATCCACAATAGTAGACAACTTTTGAATCTTTATGGAATTCAGAACAACTCCTACTGAAGGAATCATTGCTCCAAATATATCTCCCACTATACCAGAAGGAGACTCTCTCCTTTCTCTAATGTGGTGTAACACAGTCAATTTCAATAATCTCTTTAAGTCATCCAGTTGAAATATCTTTGGGAAAACTATCCCCAAATAACAAGTGCCATACAATCCTCTTGGTAGACGGTAATAAGCATTAAGTCCACAGATGTAATATATGCCAGGAATCGCTGGATCCTGTCCATTCAACATCAATTTCCATTTACTCTGAAACAAAAACACATGTCTACATTCACTCATTCCCACAAACAAAGTGTCAGTGTGAGATTTAGGCCTATATACACAAAGCTTCCCTACGTGTTGCGCATCTAAAGCTAATTTCCCTTGTTTTTTTTATTGCAGTATAAGCATAATCATTTCTAAAAGTCCATTTCTTTCAGCCCTTTTCTAACTTCTCCTTTAATGCCTTTCTCCTGTTATCTGTGTGATCTAAGAAGCTCTTTTTTAAAGGTGTAAGCAAGCAGGTGAAGTTGTTTCTATGCGCGTAAGCTGTGCCAAAGGTTAATGTAGGCTCAAAGAAACCTCTCACTTATACTATGTCATTGTCCTTAGCTACTCTACTCAAATACCTAATTATGGGGACAAACAAAAACACAACATCATAGTTTGAACAGAAATACTGAATATACTCCTGGTTATAGAATCATGTTAGTAACAGACTACAACTTATCCCATAAGTAAGAGGCAAACTATGATAGGTAACTCCTTCCTCAACTGATGAAGGAATCTGTTTACACGCTTAACAATTCTTCGCATCCATCGTCTCAACATACTCACTCAATAAGCGATAGAAGACATTAGAAGAAAGTTCCCCTTGTGCATTGTCTATGTGCAGATACTTCTCATCTAGCCTAAACTTCTCTATCGCTGTTAATGCAGTAGTTGTCTCTAAAGCTGAAGTATGGTTGGCTTTACTCTTGTCAAGAACAGTCATTCCCTCAATCAATATGACACATACAATTGCCAAACCAACACTCATGTATTTACAGCCCCTGTTCTTCCTACCCTGCTAGCTAATGTTACCCATGACCTGTAAAGAATCAGAAATTAGAAGAGAGAAATGTAGAAACTATGCAGCAAGATCAAAAACTAAAATATTCTTTCAGCAGTTATTTACAGCTTTCAGTCTCACTTCCAGGATCCTTTTTCTCAAAAACGGTAAGCTTGTCAAAATCGGTTCAGCAGCTTGTGAAATTAGGTTATCTTGTCAAAATTACGTTATCAAAAGTATTTTCCAGTTATTTTCAACAGTATCTTTTCTCAATGTGTCTCAACAGTTCAGTTTATTACTTCCCTTCAAGTGCCCAAATATTGACCTGGAATGTCTCGATCAAAACAAAAAGACAAAAATTATCCTTGCTATTTACTTGTTGTTGCATGCGCCCATTCATGACCTGCGTACCTTCGACTTGCTATTCTCTTTCTTTTCAACTTTCGATCTCCATTCAATTCTCCTTCACTTAAGTCTTCCCTTCTTGTTGTATCTACTTCTTCCTCGATTGTGGTTACAACTGCTTCCTCTCTCTTTGCTTGTGACCCTTATCTCCTTTCAGTGGACTCTTGATCAATGCTCTGCAGGATTTTCTCTTGACGGACCTGCAACTGGTTCAGGAGGAGTCAGATCACATTGGCTTTGATCCACCTCAACTCCTTCCCCCTTGGGGTCTGGCGTTTGCTCTATTTGCCTCTCCAATTTGTCTATGTCTGGGAGAGCCCTCCTCTGACTAGACTCTCCTGCTGCCTCAATTGAGATTGGGTCACTGTCACCCTCCTAGAGGTCTTCTCCTTTGTCTCTCACAGGACTGACTGAACCGCTGTCCATGTGCTCAGATCTGGTCTCAGTTCCTCTTTCTTCCCCTTCTGGCTTTGAGGCTTGTCTGGGTGTTGTTGGTACTCTCAACAACTCCTCTTCATCATCCAAAGGACATGCCACTTTCCTCGTGTGGCTCGCGTGTATCCAGTTCGAACTCCAGCACACTTCACAGATGTAGTAGTGGTCAGCACCATCTGGAACGGGCCTTTCCACCAAGGTTCCAAACACATCTTCCTCACGTGTTTCCGGAACACCACCCAGTCATCCGCCCTCAGGGTGCGTCCTTGATCTTGGATTGGTGGCAGTGTGGTGGCTTCCACCTGCTGAGTGAAAGAGTAAACCACATCAGCCAGACTTTTGCAGTAGTCCAACACCATATCATCTGTTATGTTTACAAGGGCATTTGCAGGTACTGCTGGCAACCTCATTGCTCTGCCCATGAGGATTTTGTGCGGGAACAATCCTTTCTTCCTGTCAGGTGTGTTTCTCATAATCATCAGAACTAATGGCAGTGCGTCAGACCATTTCAGATTCGTGGACACACACATTTTCGCCATTCTTGATTTCAAAGTACGATTCATCTGTTCCACTAGTCCTCATACTTCAGGGCGGTAGCTACAGTGCAACTTCTACTCAGTGTTTAATGCTTCACATAATAATTTAATTACTTAATTTTTTAAGTGACTTCCCCTATCTGATTCTAAAGAGATCGGAAACCCAAAACGTGGTATCCGTTCCCTAAGCAGTAATTTCGCTACTGTGAGGCTGTCATTTCTTCGTGTAGGGTATGCTTCGATCCAGTGACTAATGATGCAGACAATCACCAACACATATCTCAAACCTCCACACACAGGCATCTCAATAAAATCCATTTACATTCTGCTGAATGGACCTATTGTTCTTCCAATGTGGCTCAAATTGACCACTGTCCCTTTTCCCATGTTCATTTGCTGACAAATGACGCAACAATGGCAAACTGCTTCAGCAACTTGTCTTAACCTTGGATCGAACCAATTCTGCTTAAAAGTGTGAATCATTGCATCTCTCCCAACATGTGCTTGACCATGATAATACCTAGCCATTTGAAACAACAGACTGTTTGGCAAAACCAATTGACCCTCTTCTGAAACCCACAATTCATCCTGTCGCTGTACACATTTCATTTTGCTCCATGATCGTTTTTCCTCCCTGTCAACATTATTCTGCAGTGTTCTCAGTCCTTCCAACGTATCTATTACATGTAATGCAAAACTTGGACATGTTTCATCTTCTTCAAGTAACAATTCCCATTTATCCTTGACCAATATACAGTTCAATACGCAAAACCTTGCGACTTGATCTGCATATCCATTTCCCATTGACACAAAATCTTGCGATTTCAGATGTGCTCTACAGTTCACCATGGCAATCTTTTCAGGCATTTGGATAGTTTGCAACAAATATCGAATTCTCTCACCATTTGTCACTGGTGAATCAGAAGAGGTCATGAAACCTCTCTGTGACCACAACTGGCCAAAGTCATGGACTATTCCAAATCCATACTGACTATCCATATAGATGGTAATTGTAAGCTGAGCAGAAACATGGCACGCTCTAGTAAGGGCTACCAGTTCCGCTACTTGTGTGAAATATACTCCTTGAAGCCAAGACGCTTCCAGTATACCAGTAAATGTGCACACACTATATCCTGTTCTCAGTACTCCTGTATTGTCTCTTAGACAAGAACCATCAACAAAGATAATTTGGTCATTTTCTTCCAATCAAGTGTCTCTAATATCAGGTCTCGGTTTTGTGCACAGATCAGTTACTTCAAGACAGTCATGCTCAATGACTTCCAATTTTTCAATTTCAATATTTTCATTCAGAAGCAAGGTTGCCGGGGTTAAGCACTGTACATCTTTTCAATGACACATTTGGTGACCCTAGAATACTCGTCTCATTGCGAGTCAATCTTGCACCTGTCAGGTATTGTGTCTTGGTACGGGTAAGTAAAACTTCAACTGAATGAGGGACCATTACTGTTAGGGGATGTCCCATCACAGGGCCTTCACACTGTGTGAGGCTTTGTCCAACTGCTGCAACTGCACGCAAACAGCCTGGTAAAGCTGCTACGACTGGGTCCAAATTAGCTGAAAAATATGCTACTGGGAGGTTTACACCTCCATGGACCTGCATCAAGGCAGACAAAGAATATGCATCATGCTCATGACAAAACAACGCAAAGGATTATGGGCCTGATTCTAACTTTGGAGGACGGTGTTAAACCGTCCCAAAAGTGGCGGATATACCACCTACCGTATTACGAGTCCATTATATCCTATGGAACTCGTAATACGGTAGGTGGTATATCCGCCACTTTTGGGACGGTTTAACACCGTCCTCCAAAGTTAGAATCAGGCCCTATGTGTAGTCAGGCATACCCAAAGTCAGAGCTTTGCACAGACTCTCTCTAAATTCAGAAAACACTTTCATGCAAGCCTGGTCTAAAACTAGGGGATCACTAACCTCCTTATGGGTCAGCTTCTGCAATGGTTTTGGAAATGACTGAAAAATTGGGAATCCATTGACAACAATAGCCTACCATCCCTAAAACATCCTGACATCTCTGTGTGTGACTCATCTGCAATATGGCTATTACCCTTTCACTGGATATTTTCCTTGTTCCTTTCACAGTCTGGTGACCCAAATATTTCACTTCTTTCTGACAGTCTTGTAATTTAACTGGAGGCACTTTATGACCATTCGTTCCCAAATGGTTCAATAAGGCACTTGTGTCATACTTGCACTCTTCCCTTGTTTTGGACGCAATCAACAAATCGTCAATGTACTGTACCAATGTCGATTGGAACGGCAATTCCAATGACTTCAAATTCCTTTTCAAGATCTGATTGAATATGGAAGGTGACCCTGAAAACCCTTGAAGAATTCGACACCAACAGTAAACTCGATCCAAACATTTTAAACAAAAGAGAAATTGGCTGTCCTCGTGAAGAGGCACAGAAAAGAAGGCTTGGGACAAGTCTATGACAGTGAACCATTCAGCATCACATGGAATCTGAATCAAGATCACGACTGGATTGAGCACCACGGGGCAACATTTGATCAAAATGTCATTTCATTTTCTCAAATCCTGGACAATTCGAACTTTCCCACATGGCTTTTTCAATCCCAATATTGGTGAATTACATTGGCTGCTCAACACTTCTTTCAAGTCCCTTTGTTATACAAATTATGCAATTATGTGAGCAACCTTCATAAGGATGTCTTGTGGCATGTGGTACTGGGGAATCTGAGGAAAAATTGTGTTAGGCTTTACAGGAACTTTAACTGGCTCAATTCCCTTTATCAGACCTATTTCTTTCCCCGTCAGATCCCACACTTTCTCTTTAACCGGATTGTCTTTCCTGAAAGGGGCAAGGTTGAAACTTCTGCAGTTCTCACTCTAGAGTGTGTAGCTCCTGTAGCTCCAGTGTCAACCAAGAAAGAAACCTTGTGACCCATTACCTTTCACTGTACATATGGGCCTTTCTGATCTACTTCTAAAGATGCTGCAAGCACACATTCCTCTTCATCCAAACTCTTGCTCAACCAATCATCATTTATTCCATTGTCACTGTGTAACAGGAATTGATAAACTGTGTTATTACTCTGGTTTGCGTTCTGACCTGTGACCTGTTGAGGAAGCATCACTTGCTTTTGTTCCATTGGGCTTGAGGTATTTGAATTTGCTGTCTAGGTACCATTTGAACCTGCTGTTGCATTGGCTGCAACTGTGTCATTTGTACACGTAGCATTTGTTCCTGCTGCATGGGTTAAAAATTCTGCATTTGATTTACATGATTACGAAAATTTGGATTGTGACCTCTCGTTCTCGGTCCTCTCATGTTTTGAAACGAGTTGATGTCACTTGTTTCCTGAATGACACCTTCCTGCACCATCATCGGACACTCCCGCTTCCAATGTCCGACTGCTCTGCAAGCATGACAAGGCAACACTCTCTTCATTCCCTGCACATCATTCTGAACCATACAGTATTCAAGTCAGGACTACGGTTTCCATTACCAATTCCTCAGCACCCTCTACATCTCATCTGATTTCCCTGCTGCTGCCGTTGCTGTGGAACATTTCCCTGTATCCCTGTTTGTGTCGCTTTAATCTGCATCATCATCGCCTTTTCCTTCAACTTTCTCTGCTTCAATTCGATCTCATCACTACAGTACTTTATGTACCGCAACACCTCATCAATTGGTTTTGCTTGCCAGCAACTCAAATGACTCTTACTCATCTGGCTAATTTCAGGTCTTAATCCTTCCACAAATCTGAACACAAAATGAATCATGTATTTTGGCTTATATGTATCTGTGCCACTGTAATGCTTAAATGCCTGCAACAATCTCTCATAATACGCATATATTGACTCTTTTGCTTCCTGAGCTGTCCTATCTATGCTCTGCCAATCAATGTTTTTTAAAGAAATTCTCGTCTTCAAGAATTCAGTCACCTTGTAATAATATTTCATTACCTCAGGAGACGGGGCACCTGTAACCGATCGCTCTCTGGTTCTTTTGTTGTCCAGTGTGTACTCTTCTTACACTCTATCCACAGATCAGCTGAAACTACTATCTCTAATAGAGTGTTCAAGTCTTCCCACAGGCACTTTGCAAGTTTCACAAACCTGTCTGTCTGCTGGTCCCATTCTACTGGCTGGGATAATCATTTGTAAAGGACATAATGTCACTTCTGCTCAAAGGGACATGAACAAAATTCCCTCCTGGAATCTCTCTCATTGGTAAAATTTTCACTGGATCCTTGATGTGCTGCACATGTGCAGTAAGCTCAGCAGAATCTCTTTTTCATTTATCTCTTTTCTTCACCCATCTGCCTTCCCATTTGTCTAATGCTCCTGATGTTTGGACACTTTGGAGTAACTCCCTAAGGTGTCCCTTCATCCCTGCAGATCTCATGTGTTCAAAGTCTTTTGTGTCAAAATCTAACCTGTAACTCCTATTCAAATGCTTCGTTTTCTCTACTTCTATGCCATATTTCTCTGCCAGGTCTGCTAGTCTTTGATGTACATCGTTCACTTCCCTCGTAATCTTCGGGTACAGATATCTCAGTTCTGCTTCTGTGTAGGACTGTAATCCGTATAGTTCAAGTACTCCTCCCCCCTAGGAGCACTCTGCGGGGTATTCCGTTTGTCTAACCATTCAGTCAATTATTGGGCAGTCAAATCTGCAGCAAAATATTGTTGGCCTGAGCATGTGGCACTTGCTGCACCACTGTATTCGGGGACTGTGATGTCATTAATTTCAGGCTTTGACTAACATTCGACCCTATTACAGTATCCGGAGGAACACCAAATGGACTAAGGTCTAGCAATGATCTCGATCTGTCAAAGGTCTGTCCCACAGGAGAGACTACTCAAATATTTTCATTAAGTCTTCCACTCATTGAATTCTGACTCAGGGCTCCCTGTCCATTGCAGTATTTTTCTCTTGTGCAAACAAAGGTGCAACTGGACCAATGGTGACAGGTACAGATACAACATCTGGGCTTGGTCTGATACTCAAGTTCTGTGGGTGTGTAGTTCTCATATTCTGACTCATCAGTACAGACATATCTGCCTGGGTCCCTGTAATCGGAGTGTACGTTGGCATTGCTTGTGACTGCACTTGAGGCAGTAAAAGTGGAGTTGGCTCTGTCTGAACCAACATTGGTTTCAGGAAAACCTGTCCTGTAGGCACTAGTACATTTATGGCAGGTTCCACTACAGGCACATCAGTGTAAATTCTTGGGATGTTTAGGTGTGGCACTTGATTCTGTGCTACTGGAGTCATAGGTGCATTGAGACTGCTCTGCATTGGGCTCTGTGTCATACTCGGATTAACCTGCAATGGACTCATTGTTGCGTTAACCTGTGTCAGTGCAAAAGGATTTACACTAGTGCTCGGACCAATCTCTTGTGCTGCATATGGTGGGGGACAATTTCTCAATAACTGCAAAATAAACTCATCATCGTCTGACTCTTCCTCAAATGTCAATGATCCTTTAGACCCCTTTGCTGTCCGCTACCTACTCTCGGAAGGGCTTCTGTTTGTTTTTCTGATAGCTTTCCTTCCTTCTCCCTCGCTGTCTTGTGTAATCGCTGCTAACATTTTAATTCCTTGTAAAATCTCGGCTCTCCACAATTTCTGAGCATTGTCCCATCTAGCCTCTGCTAGTGTCTTTTCTGCCTTCCTCATCCTCCTCTCGAATTTCTGTTGCTGTTGCTGTTTGACTACTAACTCCCAAATCACTAATGCCTCGAACTATGCTGGTCTCGGAGGGGGTTTCAGGTCATACAGCACCCTCCTCAGATTCCCTAAACTCCTCAAATTAAAGACATGGCGCGACACCCTGCTCTTCAATTACAATGTAAGCTGGTGTACCTTCTGGCAGTGCAATTTCCCCTATAATCGATGTAATATCTGAATCTCTCCTTAAGGCACTCTGAAAATTTCATTTTTGCGACCTTTATTTTGTTCTAAATCAAATCAGGAAGTTACTTTTAATCCCAGAATTCTCTTCACCCACATTCTCGACCAAATGCGCTTCATGGACAGCTGCCAATCTGTGCGCGACCCTTCTTACTAACCATCACACTCACATTTACTGCAGCTAACAAAGTCTTGCGGCTTGTCCTCCCCAAACTCAGATTCACATTAGACTAATGCCAAATTATTGCGAGCACCAAACAAGATCAAACCCCAATTTGTCTGTTTACAACGGGTAAGGTAACACAATCGCTTCAGAAACTTTATGGATTTTTCACTGACGGCGTTTCGCTCTAACAGCTACTCCTTCTTTCTCAGTTTCCCTGCTTCGCAAGCAAAATTCGACCCGCAAAGTTCACCAACAAATGATCAGTGGGACTGTCCTGGTGCACATAGGACTCGCCAGATCTCTGTTGAAAAATTCTTTCACTCACGTTGGCTTACTCTCTGACTTGTCGACCATGCCTGATCGACCTATTAAACCAGATGAATTATAACAAAAACCAAGTGTCTCATACACTTTTCAATATACTCCGGAGTCTTAGACCACGCAGGGTCCGTACATCAACAACCACGTTGACAATGTTTGAGCACAAAGCGCCACACACATGTGAAGTTCGACGACTTCCCTACTCTCACACTTTGGAGTACACACACTCGTTCTACAACTTCATTTGGAGTACACAAACTCCCCTAAACCCTTACGACCATCACAATTTAACTGCGAATTGCATAAGCTGTGCAAGCGCAAAATCTACTTCATTCACACTGTCACTAGAACGCTGAGAACATCCTCAAACAATTATTGACAAGCTCCAAGATTCTGGGAAAGTAATTTTAAGTACTTACAGCCACATTTTCTCTTCACTTTGTATCATTGAATCTGAAAAATCCAAACTTTCACCAATTTCACCCAATCTGCAAATTATTTTGCTCTTTGTGGGATATTAGTCCTTACCCTACTACCGTCTCTGGGGACATCTGTTATTTCCTGCTTACAATCTCTGGGACAAATACTCTACCACCTATCTCTGGACTGTATGATGGGATCTTAAGGAGACAAACAATGTACCAGGCTTCTATGATTGTGTTGTATTGTATTGTATTGTAATCGTATTTATATAGCGCTTACTACCCCTGACGAGGCGTCGAAGCGCTTTTCGATGAGTAGCACGCTACTCCGGTACCCAACAAGAATTAGTGATGGATTAGTATAATTTAATAAGGAGTACAGTTTTAGTATTATTATGAGTTAATTTGAGTTGCGGATATGAGAGTTTGTTAGTTAGATTGACTGGAGTAATGGAGGGGTGGAGGAGGAAAGAAATCCAGAAGTGTTAATTGGGAGTTTATCCTTCATTTACTCAATCCAAAGGCTTGAGATGAATAAAAGGGGGGCGGAGGGGAAAGAGGATGTGGAAGGGTTAGGGAGAGCATAGTAGCAGGGTGAGATGAATGCAGGAGAATTTAGTAGGGTTGTGTGGGAGGTCACAGAGGTAGAGTGAGGTTTGGTGAGTTAGATGTGGAGGTGGAGGGAAGAGCTTAGGCAGAGATATTTAGGAGATGAAAGTGGTCGAAGGGATTTGGGATGAGTCAGAGTGAGAATGGAGGATAGTTTGATAGAGACATGACATAAGAGTGATGAGTAGATAAGTGTGATAAAAAGAGAGCAGAAAATCATAGATATCTAGTATAACAACCCAAAAAAAAAAAAAAAACAGGAGCCATGCAATGATCCACAAACATGCCAGGCACAGAAACAACATATACACATACATACACATATATATATATATTTATACACACACACACATGACTACACACACATATGCACATACAATACATAATTAGAATCATGGGTAAAAAATACTTAGTCATCCATCCATCATCCTGGTAAAAGGCGGGAATTCCTTTACCTACTTCGAGGGTGGACGGGGTGTGGCTCAGCGGGCAGAGCTTACAGGTGCTTTATAAAGGGAGAACCTTCTGCTCTGTGTCTCCAGCAGAGGAAGATAGAACCCGCGCGTCTCAGTCAGATACAGATTATGCTCCAGTACATCATCAGTTCACCTCCAGGCAGGATTCTAGATCTTTTCTGCTATGGGATCTCTGAGCGCACAGCCTTGCTTTATCTTTGCCAAGCCCAAGAGTTAGGGTGGCTTGTCCTTTCCAGAAGGTGAGCTTCAACTGCGGTATCTGCTGCGTTTATATTGTACACTAGGGGTACGTGATGGGCCATGGGGTAAACGTCTCCAGCAACCTTGTGTGCCTTTGGCAATGTTATTGTTACTAGTGCGTCTTTGTGGAGATGTCCTCGTGCTTCTGCGCATCAACAGCGCACCACGTGAAATCGGCGGTAAACGCAGTGGGGTCGTTTTGGAAAGCTGTCCATCATCCTGGTAAGAGGCGGGAATTCCTTTACCTACTTCGAGGGTGGACGGGGCGTGGCTCAGCGGGCAGAGCTTACAGGTGCTTTATGAAGGGAGAACCTTCTACTCTGTGTCTCCCGGAGAGGAAGATAGAACCCGCGCGTCACAGTCAGATACAGATTACGCTCCAGTACATCATCAGTTCACCTCCAGAAGCTGAGCTTCAACTGCGGCACCTGCTACGATTATAATTGTAAGTGCTTCCTTTGAGGTTTAGTTTCTGTAAAATGAGCATCGTGGCCTACCCAACCGGAGTATTTTTTCTACGAGTATGTCAGTAAGCGTTACCTAGCATGTTTTATACGCCCCGTTTATATTGTACACTAAGGGTACGTGATGGGCCACGGGGTAAACGTCTCCAGAAACCTTGTTTTCCTTTGGCAATGCGATTGTTACTAGTGCGTCTTTGTGGAGATGTCCTCGTGCTTCTGAGCATCAACAACGCACCACCGGAATCGCGGTAAACGCATTGGGGTCGTTTTGGAAAGCTGTCCATCATCCTGGTAAAAGGCGGGAATTCCTTTACCTACTTCGAGGGTGGACGGGCGTGGCTCAGCGGGCGGAGCTTACAGGTGCTTTATAAAGGGAGAACCTTCTACTCTGTGTCTCCAGGAGAGGAAGATAGAAACCCGCGCGTCACAGTCAGATACTGATTACGCTCCAGTACATCATCAGTTCACCTCCAGGAAGGATTCTAGATCGTTTTCTGCTATGGGATCTCTGAGCGCACAGCCTTGCTTTATCTTTGCCAAGCCCAAGAGTTACGGTGGCTTGTCCTTTCCAGAAGCTGAGCTTCAACTGCGGCACCTGCTACGTTTATATTTGGAAGTGCTTCCTTTGAGGTTTAGTTTCTGTAAAATGAGCATCGTGGCCTACCCAACCGGGGTATTTTCTACGAGTATGTCAGTAAGCGTTACCTAGCATGTTTTATACGCCCCGTTTATATTGTACACTAAGGTTACGTGATGGGCCACGGGGTAAACGCCTCCAGCAACCTTGTGTGCCTTTGGCAATGTGATTGTTACTAGTACGTCTTTGTGGAGATGTCCTCGTGCTTCTGATCATCAACAACGCACCACCGGAATCGGCGGTAAACGCAGTGGGGTCGTTTTGGAAAGCTGTCCATCATCCTGGTAAAAGGCGGGAATTCCTTTACCTACTTCGAGGGTGGACGGGCGTGGCTCAGCGGGCGGAGCTTACAGGTGCTTTATAAAGGGAGAACCTTCTACTCTGTGTCTCCAGGAGAGGAAGATAGAAACCCGCGCGTCACAGTCAGATACTGATTACGCTCCAGTACATCATCAGTTCACCTCCAGGAAGGATTCTAGATCGTTTTCTGCTATGGGATCTCTGAGCGCACAGCCTTGCTTTATCTTTGCCAAGCCCAAGAGTTACGGTGGCTTGTCCTTTCCAGAAGCTGAGCTTCAACTGCGGCACCTGCTACGTTTATATTTGGAAGTGCTTCCTTTGAGGTTTAGTTTCTGTAAAATGAGCATCGTGGCCTACCCAACCGGGGTATTTTCTACGAGTATGTCAGTAAGCGTTACCTAGCATGTTTTATACGCCCCGTTTATATTGTACACTAAGGTTACGTGATGGGCCACGGGGTAAACGCCTCCAGCAACCTTGTGTGCCTTTGGCAATGTGATTGTTACTAGTACGTCTTTGTGGAGATGTCCTCGTGCTTCTGATCATCAACAATGCACCACCGGAATCGGCGGAAAACGCAGTGGGGTCGTTTTGGAAAGCTGTCCATCATCCTGGTAAAAGGCGGGAATTCCTTTACCTACTTCGAGGGTGGACAGGGTGTGGCTCAGCGGGCGGAGCTTACAGGTGCTTTATAAAGGGAGAACCTTCTACTCTGTGTCTCCAGGAGAGGAAGATAGAACCCGCGCATCACAGTCAGATACAGATTACGCTCCAGTACATCATCAGTTCACCTCCAGGAAGGATTCTAGATCTTTCTGCTATGGGATCTCTGAGCGCACAGCCGTGCTTTATCTTTGCCAAGCCCAAGAGTTAGGGTGGCTTGTCCTTTCCAGAAGCTGAGCTTCAACTGCGGCATCTGCTACGTTTATATTGTACACTAGGGGTACGTGATGGGCCATGGGGTAAACGTCTCCAGCAACCTTGTGTGCCTTTGGCAATGTTATTGTTACTAGTGCGTCTTTGTGGAGATGTCCTCCTGCTTCTGAGCATCAACAACGCACCACGTGAATCGGCGGTAAACGCAGTGGGGTCGTTTTGGAAGCTGTCCATCATCCTGGTAAGAGGCGGGAATTCATTTACCTACTTCGAGGGTGGACGGGGCGTGGCTCAGCGGGCGGAGCTTACAGGTGCTTTATAAAGGGAGAACCTTCTACTCTGTGTCTCCCGGAGAGGAAGATAGAACCTGCGCGTCACAGTCAGATACAGATTACGCTCCAGTACATCATCAGTTCACCTCCAGAAGCTGAGCTTCAACTGCGGCACCTGCTACGATTATAATTGTAAGTGCTTCCTTTGAGGTTTAGTTTCTGTAAAATGAGCATCGTGGCCTACCCAACCGGAGTATTTTCTACGAGTATGTCAGTAAGCGTTACCTAGCATGTTTTATACGCCCCGTTTATATTGTACACTAAGGGTACGTGATGGGCCACGGGGTAAACGTCTCCAGAAACCTTGTTTTCCTTTGGCAATGCGATTGTTACTAGTGCGTCTTTGTGGAGATGTCCTTGTGCTTCTGAGCATCAACAACGCACCACCGGAATCGGCGGTAAACGCATTGGGGTCGTTTTGGAAAAGCTGTCCATCATCCTGGTAAGAGGCGGGAATTCCTTTACTTACTTCGAGGGTGGACGGGACGTGGCTCAGTGGGCGGAGCTTACAGGTGCTTTATAAAGGGAGAACCTTCTACTCTGTGTCTCCAGGAGAGGAAGATAGAACCCGCGCGTCACAGTCAGATACTGATTACGCTCCAGTACATCATCAGTTCACCTCCAGGAAGGATTCTAGATCTTTTTCTGCTATGGGATCTCTGAGCGCACAGCCTTGCTTTATCTTTGCCAAGCCCAAGAGTTAGGGTGGCTTGTCCTTTCCAGAAGCTGAGCTTCAACTGCGGCACCTGCTACGTTTATATTTGGAAGTGCTTCCTTTGAGGTTTCTGTAAAATGAGCATCGTGGCCTACCCAACCGGGGTATTTTCTACGAGTATGTCAGTAAGCGTTACCTAGCATGTTTTATACGCCCCGTTTATATTGTACACTAAGGTTACGTGATGGGCCACGGGGTAAACGTCTCCAGCAACCTTACCCCCGGGGCATCCGCGGGCTCCGTCCACAGAGGACGCCCCGCTACAGTCACTCCCCCTGGACAGTGGCCGTTCGGGCCACAGGTCAGCCGGATAACGGGAAAGATAATCAGCATTGGTGAGGAGAGAGCCAGGTGAGTGCTGAACCTGAAAGGAAAAGGATTGCAGGGATAAAAACCAATGGCGCACTCGAGCATTAGAGTCCTTTGGTCGTGCCAGCCAGGTCAAGGGTGCATGGTCAAATAAACAAGGTAAAGGTCCGACCCGTCAAATAGTAACGCAAAGACTGGACAGCCCATTTAATCGCCAGGCACTCTTTTTCAAGGGTATGGTAATGCTTTTCCCGGGGCAAGAGCTTGCGGCTCAGGAAGACAATTGGATGAAAGAGCCCATTCTCATCAGCCTGAGAAAGGACAGCCCTGAGGCCTTGATCCGAAGCGTCTGTATTGACCTGAAAGGGTTTCTGAAAATCAGGGGAATGCAGCACTGGCTTGACAGTCAGGAGATGTTTCAAGTGCTCGAAGCACGCTTTCTCTATATCAGAGAGATGAGTAATTTGATTGGGTTTACTTTTCTCTAACAGGGCAGTGAGGGGTGCTGCTATTTCTGAAAAATGAGGGATGCACTGTCGATAGTATCCTACCTTCCCCAAGAAGGCTCTGCCATCCTTTTTTTTCAGGGGAACGAAAACGGTGATGGCTGGTACCTTCTCAAGCTGGGGTTTAACTATTCCATGTCCGATGACATAAGCCAGATAATTAATGGACTCATACCCAAGCTTACATTTATCTGAGTTCGCTGTAAGGCCTTTATCACTAAGGGCATGCAATATGTAGGTCGAGTGGGATATGTGTTCCTCCCAGGAATCACTATAGATTTTGAAAGGGTCAAAGTACCAGATCTGTTAATCGTTGGAAGGTTTCTGGTGCGCCATGGAGACCAAAAGGAAGAACTTTAAATTGATAAAGACCTGAGGGGGTAGAAAATGTGTTTTTTTCTTTATCTTCTTCTTTTAGGGGGATTTGCCAATACCCTCTGGTGAGTTCTAATGTGGTCATGTACTTGGCTTTCCCTAGGCATTCCAACAAATCATCAATTCTAGGCATTGGGTAAGTATCAAAATGAGACAGAGCATTCAATTGTCGAAAATCAATGCAAAATCTAATTGTTCCGTCTGGTTTTGGAACTAGAACAATGGGAGAACACCAGGGACTGGAAGATCGCTCAATGATACCTGCCTGCAACATCTCTTCTGCTTCCTGTTCTACTAACTTCCGTCTACCTTCAGGTATTCGATACGGTCTTTGTCTGGCTACCTTGTCCCCTATTGTTCGTATGTGATGATGTATCAAATGTGTTTCTCCAGGGATTTTTGAGAAAACGTCTAAATTATTTTCTACTAACATAGATAGTTGTGACTTCTGTAGGGGAGAAAGAGATGCACCGAATTTAGGCCTTCCTTTTGTTTTATCTTGTGTCTCTAAGAGGTATAGGGGTAGGTCGTCCGCAGATCCAGTACTAACATATAGAATACGGTGGGAATCATCTGCTTCATGCCATGGTTTTAGGAGATTGATGTGGTATATTTGTTCTCTCCCGTTGGGAATTTCTAACTTATATGTAACAGGAGTGACTTGTTCCAAGACCGTAAAGGGACCCTGCCAATGGGCTAGAAGCTTATTCTCTGTAGTACGTAACAGTACCAACACCTTCTGCCCTACATCTAATGTTCTAGGTCTACTGGTTTTGTCAAAATACCTCTATTGTTTTTCTTGTGCATCTTTTAGACATGTGTGAGCGGCTTCCTACACCTCGTGTAGGGTCTCTTTTAAATCCTTCATATACGTTAGCACATCTTTGCCTTCTTCATGTAATTCTTCCTATTGCTCTACAAGCATGTCTAATAAGGTTCCGTATTGACGACCAAAAGGGAGCTTAAATGGACTATGCCCTGTGGATGATTGGATGTGTGTACGGAGAGCATAGAGAACCAAGCGCAATTTTTTCTCCCAGTTCTTTCCTGACTCATTAATGGTCTTCCGAAGGAGATTTTTAATTGTCTTATTGTAACGTTCGACTAATCCATCAGTTTGGGGATAGTAAACTGATATTCTGATCTGATGGATTCCCAATATCTGACAAACCTCTGACATCAAGCGGGACATAAAGGGGGTCCCCTGATCTGTAAGTATCTTTTTTGGAATTCCTACTCAAGAAAATAATTCTACCATAGCCTGGGCTATCGTTTTTGTGGTCATGCTAGCAATGGGAATGGCCTCAGGATATCGGGTGGCATAATCAACCAAAACTAGTAACTATTGATGGCCTTTTACCGATGGAGTTAAGGGACCTACTGAATCCATACCAACTCGTGTGAATGGCACTTCTGTAATAGGCAAAGGTTTGAGTGGAGCCCTATAATCGTTGGAAGGATTAATGAGTTGGCATCTGGGACAGGCCTGGCAATGCCTCCTAATATCCCTGTATACCCCAGGCCAATAAAATCTTTTTGTTATGGACTCTTCTGCTTTTTCTCTCCTGAGGTGTCCCTCACCCTTATCACTGTGTGCTAAGTGCAATACCTGATCCCGAAATGTCTGAGTGGCCACCAACTGGGCATTGGAGTTCGGACAGATTGTATACAATAAATAGTTTTTAAGTTGAAAGGTAGGACCTACCAACTGATTCTCAGGAGTTAGGGCTATGTTCCAGGCATTTCTCAGGGTTGGGTCTTCTTTTTGAGATTGTCGAAACTGACTGGCTTCAGACAGGACGGACTTCGGGGATTCAGAAGGAGAGGATTTCATCATGTGTAGTCTACTATTCTCCCTTTTCTGTGATTTTGTACGTTTTTTCTCTTAGAGTCTCTTCTATAATATCAGATACGAAGGGCGCTTCTTTCCACCAGTTTTCTGTGGGACTTTGTAACTTTAGACTAACTAATAGATCTGGGAAGGCTTCATAATCCGTCCCGATGATCAGATCTTCACCTAAATCAGGTAATACTCCTATAGATAGGTGCTCCTCTTGACCTCTCCAATTTATAGTTATAGTAGCAACCGGATATAGTTTCTGATCTCCGTGGACGCAAGTAATACATGTACACCATTTTCCCACTGTCTAGGTTGTACATATGTTCTGTTTACTACGCTTTGATTACAGCCTGAATTGACGAGTATGGCCCTTTGTTCATTATTGACCATTATGGGGATGGTATATTTAGCTTTGCTCGACCCAGACCCTAGAACTCGTCCTCTCACTAGTCCTATTTCCATGGGCTCTTCTGGGACAATGTCTGGCTATATGGCCCCACTCAGCGCAATGAAAGCATTGGGGTCCCGTATTAAAGTCTCGGGTTGTGGCCTGGGGACCACTGGGATTTTCCAGGCTAGGGCTTGTGGTGGGTTTTACCAAAAGTGGTTTAGGAATGGAACACCTACTGGAGGGAGGAATACTTTTGGTGGTAGAACTCCTGAATTCTGGTGCTCGATGAAAGGCGCATGCTTAATCAATAGCGGTTGTGTTATTGAGATTTGGATGCTGCCGGATCCAGTTTCTGGTGGATGGAGGAAGAGCATGCAAATATTGTTCTAACACTACTGTATCAAACATAGTGTCCTTGGATGTTTCTGTGGGATTTAACCATTTTCCAGCAGCGTATTGTACTCTATAGTACAATGTATGAGGATTCTCCTGGGGGCCCCACTTGGTTTGTCTGAACCGAACCCGATAGCTCTCTTGGTCTAATCCAATTCTCTCCAGGATGGCTTTCTTGATCTCTGCATAGGGCATCACACCACCAGGGTTTACCGCCTGGTAGGCAGCTTGTAATGTTCCTGTAGGAAGAGGTGCAATGTATTGTCTCCACTTCTCGGCTGGCCAGTTAGCGGAGCTAGCATCCCATTCAAAATTGGTAAAGAAGGAGTCTGGGTCTTCATTATCTTGGTATTTTTGCAGTACACTAGTGGGGATATTGGGATGTACTTTGCTGCTGGCTATGGTATCAGTCAATTTGCCCAGAGCTGTCCCGTGAACCAGTTGGTTATTGGCGATAATCGTAGCCTGACTCTTCAAGGCCGTCTGAAGAGCCTTCCTTTCTACCTTGGCTTCTCAGATTTGCTCTTCCCAAATGAGCTGTGGATGCCTCTGGCCTTCCGCTAATTGGGTAATCATGTCGGCCAATGATGGTTTGTCCTCCATTTCCTCTCTCTGTTTTGCTTAAGTGTATGGGACTGATAGAGAAATTCCCACTTCTGACACCACTGTAGGAGAGCGTCAAAAATGGAGGAACACACTTATCTTTGTTATAATAGTTTATTAAAGTAAAGAAGGGTTTGAAAGTCTCTTAATCGTTTTATTCTTGGTGTGTCTTGACTCTTTTTGTCTTTATCTTCTCTTTTGATCTTCAAGCTTTTCTCCTATTGTTATTCTTCTCTTAAGGGTCAACTCAGGAGGAGCATGTAAAGAAAAAGAATAACACAGGGGTTGGTAAGTATGTCCTCTTTTTGTTTTATGTTCCTTCTCTTTCCTTGTTGCCTCTTACTTTTCTCTCTACCTTCCCGTCCCTCTTCCTCGGCTCCTGTGTTGGCGGCGTCAGGTGCTGTGCTCTCCTCTCCTCGATCTCCCGGGCTGTTTAAAATCCCTGCAGTACCTGTCGTTTTTTCGATCCTTCCTCTCCTGGAGGGTTCTTCCGGGTCGGATAATCTGGTAGCAGAAGTACCACCGGGGCCGGCGGCGGCCAAGGACGTACCCCCGGGGCATCCGTGGGCTGCGTCCACAGAGGACACCCCGCTACAGAGACAAACCATGTATCGGGCCTCTATGATGGGCTCTTAAGGATATAAACCATCAATCTCTGCTACGCGCGTCAGACTTTATTAAGTAAACTTACAAGGGAGACACAAATAGGCCGATGGAACTTTTTACTGTGCTTCGAGTTTTTCCCACCATGAACCCCGTACCAATACACCAATACAAATCAATAGCAATAACAATCAATGACATCAATAATCAATAGGAGTCAGTAATTTCCACTTACCATGACCTCTCGGCCATGAATAACCACACCTCTTGGGAAAAGTTAGAATGTTTATTTTCCGATATTAACAATGCTAATGTCACGTAACTTAGTCTCAGAATCAAATGATAAACATACAAAAACAATATTGGCTGACCAAAGCGGCGAAAGAATCACAATCTAATCAAAGCTTGCTCTACTACACATTCTAAAGTTATACTACAAATTAATAACAGGAATACCTCCGCAAACTATATAACATACATTTAGATTCAGCAGGAAAAGACATAAACTGTTATTACATGTAGCAAACTTCATCAGTGAGAACCCTAACTAACCCCAAATTATAATAGCATGTTTTGACTTAATGCCAAACAATTTAGTCACACAGATTTGGAAAAACATCTAACTATGGCTCTAGTAAAATAGTGGTTGGTACCTAGGAACAAAATCAGATAGACATAACAATCAGTAACATCATTTTATACCTGTCCTCAGTATGGTTCAGCAAACTGTGACAGTCTTCGTCAACAGGACATCAGTTCGGTCAGCAAGACATCAGGATTCAGCATCAATGTTCAGAAAAAAGCAAAGTCTCCCGAAGCAGTAAAGTTAGCACGTCTCTTCTCGGGAAGGTCAAAAAAATAATGGTGGAAAGTCTCTCTCCTCTCTGTGCAGTCTGGCTAAGTTAGATTTCCTAAAACTACTTCCCACATCCTAATTGGTCAGGGGATCACACACTTAGTCCAATGAAATCAAAACTTCAAATCTACAAGCCTACTACTACATGGTTCACATGTCGATGATTGGCTCCTCTTCTCCTGCTTTCGTCATTCGGCTTGTCAGGTATCAATATTGTTGCAGCTTATACTCCAGTCAGTACATCCATTGTCTTCTCTTGGGAAGGTCAGTCTTACACATACTACAATATACATAGTTTCAGTAGCAAGTACAGCATCTTCTAGCAAGCAGTTTCTCATGAGAAAGACTTTCAGCTACAAACACGTGGTCAGTACAGTGGAAAATCACAATTTAATTATTTAAGCAGACATTTTATAGGTCGATTAAGAAATGCAGCTTTACATGAGTCCGTGCAACTAGGCCAAGACCTCGCTAAGTTAAGGCCTACAATTAATAAAGCCAATACATAATGCATAACCTTTAATATGACATATTACTACATTAATCAAACATAAGCTCAACATTTCATATTAATAAGCCATTAATAAGTACACTTTGTGAACATTGACGGCCATTCTGGTGGGCACACCTTCAAATATGTGCATTATTTTTCTCTACGTTAATACATTTCCTACGCAAATCCAACTCTCAAGACACATGAATATTCATGAATAAATTTCAGCGTTAACATGCCCCCCCCGGCAAATGTGCCCCTCATTTCTCCATAGCCCAGTGGTGTTAACAAAGGCCCTCCGCAGTCCCTGCGGTGTGGGTGGCTCCCAGCTCCAGGGGGCCTCTCTCAACACGGTACACAGTGCAGGAGAGCGAAAGCCCTGAATGGGTCCAGGGAGGAGAGGAGCCCCTACAGGTACTTTGCAGGGGGGAGCCTTCAGTTTTGTTACCCCACTGCCATACCCCCCTTTCACATACATTCATTTGTTTAAAAGCACTTGTAAAGGCTGGCTTTATTAATCCACTCAGCTATCCACATACACTATAGTTCTGTCCTTTGCAGCAGGCACATTAACCCTCTATGCTACATTATGGCGAGTCAAAGCTGCGTTTTGACAAAACTCCCACCTCTCTCCCTAGCAGAAACAACAATCAAAAGAGGTATCTTGACATTTTAATTGTTTCCTGAAGGATGGACGCACAAGGAACTTTTCAACAGGTGCCTTTAAATCGCAAGTTGTGTAAGTTATTGCTAAACACAGCGCCTCCCTGAGGTCAGCGCACCTCAATCCAGGTCAGCACCCGGTGCGGCCTCACCGGTCGCACCACCCTAAAGCTGTCCCTGCCTATATCCTATAGGGCTGCGCCGATGTAAGCCAGCCAAGGCATTGTGCTGCTTCTTTCCCGGTTGCGGCAGTGTATTGTAATATCTCTGTTCAGTCTGGCCTCTGGATTGGCCTATTTTGATGTCCACAATAGAACAGAGGGCAGTTTTATACAATCCTTCAAGTAGGGTAAACCAAATTCACTTTGACAAATAAAATTAGAACTAGCGGGAGGTTGGCTGCATTCATAAGGGTGGATAGTGATGCTGAAGTGAAATGATTCAAATGAAGATGAGAAAAGTTGTGGAAAGTGCGAGCCTGAAATAATACTGAATGCATTAAGCTAAAAACGTGAATTAAGCTGAAAAAGTTTACCAAACAAAGACCAAAGGACATACTCTTACCGAAGAAAACATTATAGGCATTGAACTGAGTTGCGATAGCCGGAGATGATAGGAGCTTCCATAACAAGTGTTGCTGATTACAGTGAGATTTGGGCAGGTCCCACTGGGAGCAATAGATGTCTGTTTTGGAAACTTTGGTCGGTTCAGCTGCAGTCACAGAGCTGGCCATCCTTGGGGATTGTGTGGGGACACTAGGCTTGATTGGACCTGTTCACAGCTGGCTTAATTCCTCATAGTGGACTGCTGCCCGATGTTCTTACTTTCCCACTTACATCTAACATCACATGTCTGACCTGCTGTGTTTCACAGGGTATAATATTGCCACCAAGTCTCGTGAATGTTAATGTTAACAAACTTTCCCACCTTCTCCTGCCCCGGGGCTTCCACAAAATGTTTGATGCTTGCTTGTTGGTGCTGCTGGCAATTCACTTGCATCCCCTGGTCTCTGTCATCTAAAAGGTACAAACAGTAAATGGTGCTCTAAGAGTCCTGTTCATTATATGTAGTTTCCACCACTTGCCCTTTCTCCAGTCCCTCCAAAAATAGAGAAGCTAGGGTGGGACAAGGAGTCAAACCAAAGATATTAGAGGGCATTGGGTGCGTGATATCACTTCTGATATATTTACATTTTGGTGACTTGGCAACCATGACGTTGTGCAACATCTCCTCTTGAAATCACCAAGCATCTGTCTTAAACGATCACAAGCCTGGATATTGTAGTGCCCATCACCAGTTTGCAAATCTAGCCATCAGCATTTACTCATGAATTGACGGAGAACTTTCTCATGAAATTGCCCAGCAACTGTTAATGAATATGCCCAACATCTGCTTTTAAACGTGTCTAGCATCTGCTTATGAATTTATTAAACATCTACTCCTGAAACTGCCCTCCATCTTTTTAAGTAACCTCTGCTCATGTGACTGTGTATCGCATGTTCACAAATCTACACATGAATTTTAGTTGCATGTGTTCATGATTCTACCCAGCATCTGCTTTTAAATGGCAAGGCGGTACTACCTGTTATCAAATTCTAGGCTTCTAAAACATAATTGTTCAGGAAGATTTTCTGACTTTAAATAAAATGCTGTCAAAACTGCAGAAAAAAACAGGCAGTCAAAGAATCATCAAAGACAACTAACGTTCAATGTGTCTGGCATCACACAAACATTCAAAATAAAAGGCATGTCGGGAACACAGTTCGAATGGGAGAATTGTACTCGGGAAATGCCTTTATAACTGTATTACAATTTAAAGAACTGGGCAATATGAATGCCTGAGATATTTTCTTATACTTTCGTCTTTGTAACACTGTCTGGGAGAGGTTCCCTATATATCCACAGGAGCCAAGAGGCCACCCACTCTCACCACCTGATAGCTACCCTTGTAAGATTATCTTGCCCATTTATGTTACAAAGGTAGGGTGCAAATACGGGTAAGAACACTCAACAGAAGGGTAGTGGGGCTAAGATCTTGGGGCCCGAGGGCGGATGAGGAGTAGAAACGCTACTATATGCAAACCAAAACAGTGTCACTAACAGCAGCAACAGAATGCTATATTTAGAGATATCTTTGTTGACTATACTACACGCCAATGAAGCTCTACTCATTTGATTTTGAGGTAGACAAGGAGTGATGATACCACTACACAAAGGCTGATTTTAACACGTGGCCATGCTGTGTCTAACAGGGCAGAATACTGGAGGAACATATTCTATACCCTGTCAGAATTGTTGGTCAATCCACTATGATCCTCTCTGCTCCAAGCCCTTTTGAGACACGTGGCAGACCTCTCAGCACCACTGCGCAAATCTGCAGAACTTGTGGTGCTGCAAATTGAAGTGGAGGTGGAGCCCATGGCACACGATTACAGACACGACAAAAGACATAATTTATTTTAATGACGCTTCGGACATTTGTGCTTTTCTTATAGCCCCAAAGTTAGGGTCAAGAGATATCTGGGATCAATAGCATAATTACCTACTAAATAAGGAGGATGGGATTGTACTTAACAACTGCAAAGACTCTCAAATTTCAGACGTCTTCCTTTGGTCCTTTGCCCCTCTCATGCTGCCCAATTCGAATTTCTTCCAGAGATTTCCCTGGATCTGCTTGTCGCTAATGGGATTTTTTCTTCTAGTGATTAATTTAGGTATTTAGGATGCTTGGTCCAGCATGCCTGTTTTCCATGTTTCCAAGTACACTGGTTTGATTGTTTTCTAACCTTATGCTGTCTCCCAAGGACTCCTGTTTGCATAATTGTGATGTTAGCTGGGTGCACTCTGTGTACCTTACTCGAATGAAGACTTTTCACAAGTTGGAGGCACTGTTCATGATGGCAACAGGAGTAAGCTCACTACAGGTAATCTCAGTTGCTGGATCAGGCAAGCCATTTCCAGGTCCTACTCTGGGTGGTTCTCCTTGGTGTGGTTGATTTGCTTTTGGTATGTAAACCACTTAGACTTAGACTGAGCTGGAGTGATTAAAGGTGACTGATTATCTGATGTGCTGCGTGTGGTCGGTGTCTAATGTTTTTGTTCACCATTGTATTTGTATCTGTGTCCTTTGATGATGGGGTTCTCAATGCTGATCATCACTGATTATACCTTTTATTTGCGTTAAACTTCATGGAGATGGAGAATGGTGTTGTCCCATAGGGTTTCTTTCCTTGGGTATGCAGTGTTGTTGCTTGGCACAATCTGACACATTAAAACTGAGACGAAGCAGGCATGTGATGTGGCAATATTCTCATTACTTATTGGTAATCTTCATTGCTGACCTTCCTTGTCACATTTCCCCATATCAACCTTCCTTCACCATTGCCCCTTAATGCCTCTTGCAGAATGTGATTTGATCCCAGAAGAGGTTATACCCAGGGCATAGAGTTTAAGAAAGCAAAGATTGGGATTGGGGACACATGAATTTCCTGCCTCCTGGGTCAGAACTAAGCTCACTAACTAGGATTATGATAAGGACGGCTGCAGATTCAGGACATTATCTGACACTATACATCTTCATGGCAAACATAGTACTACCAATATCCATGCTTTACCCGCCACTTAGGTCTAGATTCCCATTACCAGTTGTCAGACCCTGGTCAGGGGGCCACAGGGCAGACAAGAGATCCTGAGACCAACCGTGGTGGCTAAGGTACTTTGCCACTGGTGTCCTGGGTCTGTTCCTACTCTGTAAAGTGTGCTAAGAATATCCTTTCCATACTTGATGCTTAGGGTAGTGATATGATGTAGCAGTAATCTTAGTACTGTCTCTTATGTCACAGTGATCATCTATGCGTGACAATTTATGCATTATGTTAACCAAAGTGCAAATAGTTTTGTTGTAAAGTGGTGCACTGAAAAGCCACATTAGCGTGCATTCACTCTAGGTCAATAGTTGAAAAGCATGTGGTATAGCATTTTAATTTCATGTTAAAGGAATGTATTTGTCTTTATTTCATAGTTCATGATGAAAACTAACAGTTTGCATTAAAACAATATTAGATTTTATATAAGAAATATTTTAAAAGTAACATGCAAATGTAGAGAATGTAGTACCACCCTATTGTCACATGAAAGGGTTAAAAGAGTATTTTCGTTTTGAATTGATTGTAACCTAAACAAGCCTGGTAGCTTATTAATAGTGAATTTATGGTTTAGAATGCTATAGGTGTATTAAATGCATAAATGAAAGTGTTACTTTAACTCATTTGTGTTAGAAATTGGGTTTCTGATTGGCTAGGGTATGCATTTAAGCCAGACAGAACCCACCCACTCTAGTCAGGGTGAGGGAGTTGCACCCCAAGATAACCCCTGCTCACCCCCTTGGTAGCTTGGCACGACCAGTCAGGCCGATCCCAGAGGCAATGTGTAAAGCAATTGCACAACAACCACAACACACAACACAATAAATACACCACAAAGGAAACACAACACCAAGTTATATAAAAATAAACTGTATTGCATAAAACATCATTAGACCAAACACAACATGTCAGTAATACCCTGCTACACAAGCAGTTGTCAGAACATTACACTGTTACTAGTACTCTGAAAAAGCCAGCAGTAGTCACATAAAACACATAGGTTATTTGTTACTTTGCAACACAAGCAGTAGTCAGGTTGTCAGCATTATTACCAAGAATGCACGTCATAGTAAACGCATGTAACCCAAAAATGCACATGCCATAACAAACCCATAATCAGAACTGCTAAAACAACATCATGAATGCACATAAAGGGAAACATCGCCAGAAATGCACATGGCGCAGTAGACACATTATCAGAGGCCATGACATTATCATAAAGCCATATCCAATGAACTATTCCCCTCTGGTATATGTCAGGCACTAAAAAGAAATGCACATATCACTTTATGATATTCTCACCAGAACTGTCGAGTACGAGCTGTCACCTACATCAGGCGTCATAACAAGGAATGATGAGAGCAAAACGGGAACGTCTGTGTCCCAATCTCGGAGCGCCTGCACTCAGATTTCTGCACCTGCGGCAATGCAGGGTTAATGTTGGCAGGGCCGGGGACCTCCGTCGAAGATTGCCACCCTGCCTGTTACATGAGCCACCAAACAAGAGGATCCCAGGTCAGTAACAGAGGCACGCTCAACCTCTCTCACCTCTGGAGACCACGCGTCTCCTACTATAGGGGTGTCCTCACATTCATGGGGCCCTTAGGAGGCCCTGCTCTTCTCTAAGGGGAGGACCTCTCTTCCTGTGTCACCGTGCAAAGCTGCATACTCGGTCTACAGCCGCATGCGACCTCGAGGCGGCTGCAAATGCTAGTGGCTTCCTGACAAGCAGCAGTCCTGACCAATGCTATCAGCTTCGGGCAAGGCGCGTTCTCCTGGGGGCTGTGTCTGGGGCCTTACCAGGCATCCCATACCATCGGGCTGGCCTGCTCTTTTTTCCTCCTCTCCCCCGGGTTGCGGCAGTGATCCTACCAAAATGAGGGCCTACCTGTGCCCCGGGGGCACCACCAAGATTCTCCTGCGTCCTGGGGCCACTCCACAGAGCGTGCTCGACCGAGCTAGCTCTCTGGCTTCTTGTGGGGGGGCACAACTACCATGGCCCGGAGCACATTTCCAGCACTCAAAGGCAGGTGCCCATAAAGCACTTCTACCACGCTGGGTTAAAAATCAGTACCAGTGAAATGTAGCACTCTCCTTGCGCTTAGGGAAACAATGCGCTCTTCCTGCACCACAAGGGCAGCTGGCTGCAGTGCTCAGCGCTGAGAGGCAAGGAGAGCTGCAGGGGACTGGGGGGGGGGCACCACCCAGCCCCTGAGACAGCAAAGTGGGGCACATGGCGGTAGGGCCTAAGCAAACAGGCCAGCACAACGGGTTGCAGGCAGTGGCAGTTCCTCCTAGTGACCTAGGGCCAGATGTAGGTAGGCTTTTGCACCTCGCAAACGGCAAAAAACGCCGTTTGCGAGGTGCAAAAGCCCTCAAGCGATGCAGAAACACATTTTGCGAGTCGGAACCGACTCGCAAAATGTGTTTCCGACTCGCAAATAGGAAGGGGTGTTCCCTTCCTATTTGCGACTCGCACCGCGATTTAAGTTGATTTGTGACCGCGAAAGCGGTCGCAAATCAACTCGCAGTTACCATCCACTTGAAGTGGATGGTAAATCATTCGCAAAGGGGAAGGGGTCCCCACGGGACCCCTTCCCCTTTGTGAATGCTCACAAAATTATTTTTTCAGAGCAGGCAGTGGTCCTATGGACCACTGCCTGCTCTGAAAAAAAAACGAGACAAAAGGTTTCGGTATTTTTTTCTATTTGCAGCTCGTTTTCCTTTAAGGAAAACGGGCTGCAAAGAGAAAAAAAAAAACTGCTTTATTTAAAAGCAGTCACGGAGATGGTGGTCTGCTGTCTCCAGCAGGCCACCATCCCCGTGAGTGCCTAGACTCGCTATGGGGTCGCAAACTGCGACCCACCTCATAAATATTTATGAGGTGGGTCTTTGCGACCCATAGCGAGTTGCAGAAGGTGTCTGAGACACCTTTCTGCATTCCAAATTGCGACTTGCAATTTGCGAGTCGCAGGGACTCGCAAATTGCAAATCGCAATTTGGAATCTTTCTACATCTGGCCCCTAGCAGGTAATAGATCATCACAACAACAGCAGCCCCAGGGCAGTTCCTGGGAAGTCCCACCAGCAGTATCCTGTGTCGAGTTCAGTAGTCCATTAGTGTCTCTCCATCATGGGGAAAAGCCCTTGTGCCTATACTCAGTTTTGCACAACTGTTACAAAAGTGGGAAAAGAGGTTCCAACCAGTCCTAACTGGTTCTGGGATTGTCCCCTCTCTCCTCCAAAACAGGCTCCAGACAACAGTGGGGGGCAAACAAGCCCTTTGTGTGAGGCCAGGGCACAGCCTTTACAAATGCAGGTGTGCCCGCCTCTCCTTCTCTCAGTCCAGGAAGACCATTCAATATGCAGATGCACCTCTGTGACACCTCCACCCTCCCTGTGTACAGGCTGTCTGAAAAGTATGCACAAAGCCCAGCTGTCACTCTGCCCAAGATGTGGATTGGAGTCAAGCTGCAAAACACTGGAGTCATAAGCTTAGATAAATGCCCATTTTTTAGAAGTGGCATTTCTAAAATGGTAATAAAAAATCCACCTACGCCAGAAAGCAGCATTTCTCACTACCATTACAACCATACCAAACATGCCTATGCTACTCCTCATAGATCAGACAATACCACCTAGACATAAAGTAGGACATTTCCAATGCAATCCTATGAGCAAGGCAGCACTCACAGCAGTGAGAAACCAAATAGGCTGTTTGTCACTTCCAGGACAGGCCACACAACCGGGCACATGCCTTGCCTTTTACATACATAGCCCCCTGCCCATAGGGCTAACTAGGGCCTACCTTAGGTGTGACTTATTTGTAGTAAAAGGGGAGTTCCAGGCCTGGCAAGTAAATTTAGATGCCAGGTCCCTGTGGCAGTAAACTGTGCATGCACGCCCTGCAGTAGCAGGCCTGAGACACGATTGAAAGGCTACTTCTGTGGGTGGCGCAAGCTGCGCTGCAGGCCCACTAGTAGCATTTAATTTACAGGCCCTGGGTATAGGGATACCACTGTACAAGGGACTTACAGGCAAATTAAATGTGCCAATCAGGTGTAAGGCAATCATACCAAGTTAAGAAAGGGAGAGCACATGCACTTTAGCACTGATCTGCAGTGGTAAAGTGCCCAGAGTCCTAACGTCAACAAAAAGGGTCAGAAAAAAATAAGAGGAGGAGGGCAAATTGTTTGGTGATGACCCTGTAAAAATGCCCAGGTCCAACAATTTGCATTAGCCTAAGTGAGTCCTGGAATGCCCTGCTTCGTAACTGTGCAGAAAATGTTTAGTCATTCTTTCTAATGTAAATGTTTCTTTCAGATATTGTTCTCATGAGAAAGCTAGCTTGGAAATAGATACACAATTGTTTTATGCATAGCAGGCTTGTGAGCTAAACCTTGAGACCCGCACATTTAGGAACTGTGGAATAAATATGTATATAAAATATTTCAAAATCACATGGAAGAGTACACATGGAAGCCGTTCACATGAAGATCCTGAGAATTTTCACTGATGTTGCAGTCTGAATTGCATTACCTTTCGCCATTGGACATTTCCACCTTTTGTGCCACTTGGAGTGATGGATGGGCAAATCATAGTGCCATATGAATTTTAATATTTTGTTCCCCAGTTGGATTTCAGTTAGAGACTTTTCTATTCTTCACTGCTTTCTGAACCCCTTGGACTCCGGGAGGTATTGCCCTCTCTATCCTTGGCCCCTTTGAAATGCCATGCTGAGACTTAGAAAGATTTTTCCTTTGGGCCAGAGAAGAAGCCTCTTGACTGAGCTTCTGAAATGCCGACACCTTCCCTTTTCACTTACGTTTTGTCAACCTTAGTTTCCTGACTCCCCAGATTTTATTTTTACAAATTTATTTTGTCATGTTTGTGCTTTTTGCCTTTTTGTCCAAATGTGTCAGTCCCAGCACATGCTAAATGAATTTACTGTTACGACTCAGTCGTCCCATTTCTAGGGGGCGCTGTAAGGGGACTCTCAGTAGCCTGGGAATCACCTTGAAAACTTATCTAGAGTCCCTTGCTGACTCTTGTTTGTTTCTATTTTCTCCATGGTACACTTGTGTAGTACTACATTTGCTTCCTGGGACTGCAAATCCCATAATGCACAGCCTGGTAGTCAGGAAAGCACGGATTCTGTTTCCCATTGTTTTCTATGGGAGAAGTCCAGTTGCTCCTTTTCACCGGATCCTCTCCTCCAGGACGTGCAAGTGTTTGAAACTACACACACATGTGACCTCTCCTGTGCAGCCCAGCTTGGAACTGCTTATAAGCAGCCATTTCCTCAAGATCCCCATCGTGCATTGGACTTTGATTCCTTTGTGTTACAGACCCTTTGTCAGATGGTGTTCCAGTTTTGTTCCTGTTCTGTTCCAGCTTGATCCTGTTTCCTGTTTCTCTGCCCTGCTCCTGATTGTTACAGCCAGAGTCTGCTCCCTATCTCTTAGCCATGTACCTGTTTGTTTCTTCCAGAGCCTGCTCCCTGTTTCTCTGCCCTGCTCCTGCCTTGTTTCAGTCTGAACCTTCTGTTTCCCAATCCGGTTTACTGCTCATTTCCTACTCTCTGTATTCCAGCCCTGTCCTTGCCTGTTCAAGCCAGAGCCTGCTCTCAGTTTCCCAGTCCTGTCTCTGTTTGTCCCAGCCAGACGTTTGTGCCGTTTTCATGTCCTAGTCCTACCTTTGCTTCAGCCTCAGCCTGTTCCTAGTTCTTGCCTCTGCCTCTTAGTTTGTTCCCTTCTGTTTTTGTTTCTTCTAGGTTATTTGTGTCTGGTAAGTGTTCTATCAGTCTTCACTAGTGTATAAGTGTCCTCCTTTGTTCTGGGGTTGGCTCCTGGTTTCCAGGAGGCAATTCCAGCCCCCACCCTTGTCCAGTGTTATACGTTGTCTTTCGTGCCTAACAGTGACAGTGTGCTTTGTTTTCTCAGGAATCGCCACTGTGTTTCCAGCTGGACACACAAGAGCGTGTCTTGTGTATGCAAGTACTTTCCTTGTCTGTGCTCTAGGGTCCAGAGACAGAATCGCTTCTGCTGCCTCCTTTCTATGGGGCTGGCAGGGTGACTATCTGTAAGAGCAAACTGCACAGAGGCATTGACATTCCCTGTCACTGTGGGAGGTTCTGCACCTTACTCTGTGTACAACCCCAGCGCGTTTGTCCATTAGTAATCTGTTTCCTGTTTGTTCACACAAGGGTTGCTCTGCTTTTACTTTCCTGTACCTGTTCATAGCTGTCCTTTCCGTGTATGCCTTTAGCTGCTCTTCTGCCCCAGCACACTACCTTTTTAGGATATTCGGTGACGTCAAGGGGTGTCCCAACCAGAGTCCTGATCAGACCCGCCCAAAACCGTGACATTTACTAATTCATAGGGTTTCCCCTTGTCCAGTTACTAAGGACTTCAGGCTTAGAATTGCTAAATGATTAACAGGTTAGGCAGCGCATGTTTCTTTCTTTTCAGATTTCCTTATTGCTTTGATGCGTTGCTGTTATTGAGTGCTTAGTATTTCTGATGTTAGTTTGTCTGAACTTCTTTAGAAGGTTCGGGCAATCTATTATTAATTTGTATCTTTATAGTCTTGTTTTGAGAATTATTTTTGTCACTCTAAGTATTAACCTGTAATAAACATCCTGGAACTTTATTTCAGTTTGGAGTATCATTCATGGGGCTAAATGAGCCATACCGTAATTTTAATTGATTGTTGAAGTTTTTATGCCTAGTGTCTTCACACTTTTGTATGCTGGGTGAAAAGATTCATCAACCCCATCCTAGCATACATCCTGCGAAAGAAATATGCTACAGCAAAGGCACACAGTGAAAGGCTTTTCGGGTTGACACAATTGGCGGCAAGAAAGTAAAGCTCAACAGTCAGACAACAGACACAATAATGTATTGTGCAGCCTAATGTGTAAAAAGAAAGTACTTTTTTAAAGCATGAAAACTTTATGCCACACAAGTCAATGGGGGCTCAGTTATGGAATTCAGATTACAACTATGCTTCCTATTTAAGTGTTTACACCCTGAACGACGCTCCCTCTCCATTCTAGGAGCTTCTCTGGTGTTTATGAGACTTTTACTCAAGCACAGGCATAGATCAGTGACTAGAGCAGTTCAATAGGTCTCCACTCATACGGAGTATTTCTTAGTTCTGCTCAGAAATTCGTACCCAAAATGAGGTTGCATAAGTAACAGTCCCTATTCCTGTCCCAGAATACACATGTGAGACCCAGTTGCCTAATCATCTTTGTTCCGTAATGTGACAGTGGTGGCTGTACTCTTGACCATTGCTTTCAGATGAGACTACATGACACAGGACTCACTCTGGACTAGGAACGTGCTGAGCAGGTATGTATTCTGGCAGATGGCAGACTCTGAACTGCAACCCAACAGGTGTCAGTTTGGGCAGTTGCAGCCTCTGGCTAGGATCACTTGGGGCAATCATCTGGCTGGTGTTGGACTCCAGGCTAGAGTCAGATACCTACTTTGCCGGCAACAGCAGCTCATCCATTGGATTCTCTTGGAGCTGGGCGGTAGAGCAGAAGGCCATCAGGCATTGCAGGCAGTGCTTAATTTGTGCTTCTTGTTTCCGGTGCTGAGCACCAGCACTTATTTTTGAGGGCCGGGGCTTATTCTTCTGCCTCAAGCATTTGCTGCGGGCAAAAGACACATATGGGAAAGACAGATGAAAGGAAAAACGAAAAAGCGTCACAAAGGGAGAAAGCTGCAAGAGTGAGCTGAAGGGGCAGGAAGTGGCTTTATATGGATTAAGGAGGCCCGAGATGGCTCCAGGATTACGCCGCCTCAGTATTCAATGTTCACACATTTAATTGCAGCAGCCGCATGTTTAAACGGAGGGCTTTGAGCACCGGCACCTTTTTATGTACAAATTAAGCACTGATTGCAGGGATACCAAACAACATCTAGTTGCTTCTTGGGCTTGATTTCTGTATGCAGGCCAATGCAGAGACTCCATGGAAGACCAGATGATCCTTGACTACACAGGTTGGCTGGAGCTTTGCTCCCAAGAGCAGTCAGCAACTTGGTCTAACTTGCACGCTGGAGACACAGCTGGTTTCTCCTTATGTACAATCTCTCCTCCTGCAGGGACAGGTGCTCTCCTCCCTTCTCTGAGCAGGCCTTTAGAGATTAGTGAGTCATTGAGTTTCTCCAGCAAGTTGTAAACTCTTCTTGTAATGTACCCTCACCAATGGGAGGCTGGCTATCATCCAGACTACAGCCCTGCCCTGATCACACAGCAGGTCTTTAAGTATTCTGGGAGCACTCTTTTGCTTTGTCAAGATGAACTTGGACTTGTAACAAAGTTGAGTGGTTTGGACCCCACTTTTATACATATTTTCCAGACTACGGATGTGGATCCACTCGCTTATGTTTCAAATCTGGTTTGAGGTGGTTCTGTTTCAATTGTCATTTTCTGATTGTTCCATATCCACAGCTGTTGTGGTAGTTGGTGGCTCTTACATTAGGTAGCAGGCTAGTTTCTACAATGAGTGTCTGAAACAAGGGCACAATGAAGTGTGAAATCTCTGCACCTGCTTGTCATCAGCCTTTCCGAAGCAGTGAGTAGGGACCAAAAAAAGATCACAACCTTTCAAGACACTACCTCACTAAGGACGACAACTGTCCCACCCATCAGTTCCTAACTGAATTCATAAAACCTTGTCTCCATCCTTTCTCACCTCATTGTCAGTAGCTCCACTGCCCAGCCACACAAATACAGTCAATACACTTCCAGTGTGGGGAGGAGCCGTATCACCCTCCATCTTGTGGCATGCTAAACTAGGGGCCTTCCACAATTGAACCCTCTAGTCCCAGTAGTCAGACTCATACCATGCACTAAGTCCTACTACTCAACATATGCTATACACTCAATGCATGTACATGCACTCAACGTGCATGTGGGAAGTCAGTGAGAGGCTCTAGGGTTCACATAACAAAAATATGCCTCCTTACATACATGTATACATACTTACCATATATGTGCATGGTAAGAACTTGCGTTGTAAAATAATGAGTTGTAGCGAGTAGCTTTAAAATGGACCATGTGTTATAATTACCCTGTGGTAAAAGCACTGCATTAGTGGGCAGTTAAGGTTACATACTCACATAACAGCAAAACTTTACATGATAGGGGCCAGAAGACTCTCCTTTACACAGAAAAAGAGGTCTGATCGCAGTAATAATTCACAACAACTCTGTATGCTGCAACCACTGCTTTATGAGTCTCACACCAGGCACAGACAGTGGTCATATTCCATTACAAGGATGCACATTGCTTGCCCCTGTAGTTTACAGAACAATTTCTGGACATTCCATTACCAGGGCAGATCTAGTCCTCTTTGTTTACCTAGAATAGAGTGATGCCAGGGCTCAAATAAAAGGTTGAGATACCAGTTTCATAGACTGTTGGGCAGTGAGGCAAGCAGGGGGCATTTCCGAATAACAACAACATTCTTTCTGATTCCCACCTTCCCAGTATTGACCCTACTGTTACCAACCACCACGCATCTACACATTACCCACTGCTATTCTCCCTTTACCAGCTTCAATGTATCCTTGATCTTTCAGTACCACAATCCATGCATTGTCACTTTCTGCAACATTCATTCTGCCTCTAGCACCTTACCCACAACCAGCATCAGTGCATCACCATCTTCCCCATTGCTAGTCCCCATGTTAGACTAAAAGCTTCCCCAGCATTGGCCCTGAATCGCCAACTTGTATGCATGTCCCCTACATTTCTAAGACTTTCACACACCCCTCTTCTGTAAATTTAGTATCTTCAACACCAAGCCACTTAACATGCAATGAAGTTTCTGTGATGTCACTTCCTGCACCATAATCACTGTAATTCCAGTCCCTGTGACGTTACTTATGAGAGTGGTCATCTTTTTAGGCTGACCTCGTAGCTCACACCTTTAACCCTGGGAAAATGGGATGTTGAGGCATCTAGCATATTAAGTGCTACCCTTAGTATCTTTTTGGGGTAGTTACCAGAGGAGTAGCGTATCAGCCCCATCTCTACTGACATATTTTAGTTTCAGAGGAGAGGAAGGCTACCTCATACCCACAGCCTGTATCACAACTTCAATACAATAATGGATTTAGCATGGAATGTATCCACCTCATGTCCACGACAGTTATGGCAGTTGGACAGGGCTCTAGTGAGACCTCAGGAAGGGCTAGAACTGGGGATGTCTGGAGGAGACTACAGGAGAATCCCTTGGATTTTGCTTCCCACTCCTCATACAACAAGTCTCACCGTGACTTGAAATGGCCTGTTACAGAGTTGACAAGGCAGAAGTGCTACCTAAAACCATGCTTGAGCACTCTCTGGTGTTGGTGCAGTCAAGTCTTAGTGCCAGGTCTGGGTGGGGTAACTTATGGAGATTCAAGAGCTCAGCACTACTTTTTTTATTTGCTCTGTATTGCATTTATCTGTTGTCTCTTGAACATAGTGTTAGGTAAATGCAACGATTTTCATCATTGTCAGCAGTGTCATTATAACTTTCCCCAAATGCGTCCACCCAACTACACACACTCTATATCAGTTTAATTGGCCCTTACAACATTTGTGGTGACACGTTAACATCCCAGTTTTAAGTTTGCACTGACACAGCGAAATGTTGGACTGCTGCTACCATGTTGGAGAGCTGGTAATGTGCCTTGGATATTAGGTCATCTCAAAAACTTGCTTATGTGATCTCCGATATGGAGCACCCTCTTCCTGCTTGTACATGGCAGCATTTCGTCACTCTGGGCTTCGACCACTTTCAGGAAACCTTCGGAGTTTGTTATCATCTCTGGGCCAGCTCCTTGGCCTTGGAGCGCACGCAGCACAGTCAGTTGAGTCATCTTTCATTTGTGAACATCCAAGGTCCATTGCATGTATGTCACGCCATCCTACCCTTCCAGTCCATTGCAATGTTCTGTTTTTATTTAACGAATGCTAGATCCATCATGCAACATGTATGTTTGGTTGTGGTGCTGCTTTTTATTATGCCCAGTAGGCAGATAACAAGTTTTTTTGCCACTGTCTTTCAATCTATTTCCCCCATCGTCCGGGCCATTATCTCCAAGAATGAGTAAATCTGTCCACAGGTCCACACCATGTCATAGAAGGCCACCTGGGGCTGTTTTTACCTAGGCCATGGCTCTTATGCTGCTGGGAATATCAGGGCTACTTGATGTGGTAAGAGATAAGTTTAATGCAGATAGTTTGTCTGTGTGAACTTAAAACGTTTGATTTCTGGTGACTATTTTGGGGTAGTACAGGGCATCGGTCCATTCCACCTCTGACTTTTTCCACCCCCTGTTCTTATTCTCATTTGACCTTAACGGGAGAGACTTCTGTGTAGAATATTGGCACCAGGGTCCTATACAATATAGTCGCTGCAGGTCTGCACCCCCTATTAGTAATTGATCTACCTGGTTTAAAATCTTCATCATTTCATGTGTGTTGAACTGCCACATGCCGTGAACTGCAGCGAGCCCTCAACATCACAAACTCAGTCAACCTGCCACCTAGGTGTGATCTCCCACCTTAGATAGCCTCACAAGAGCTCAGCACTACTTGACCTAGGGCCAGATGTATCAAGAATGCATTTTGCGAATCGTAAATAGCGATTTTTAAGAAATCGCTATTTCTGATTCGCAAAATGCAATGTATCACATTTGCGAATCGGTAATAGCGATTTCTTAAAAATCGCAAATGCTATTACTGAGTCGCAAATTGCGATACAGCCCCCATTCGCATCTATGGGCCTGTCAGCTGATATTTGCTAATATTTAGCATGTCCCAAATTGCGTATTCGTAACTGGAATTCGCAATTTAGGGAAATGCAAAGTCCAGGGTGCTGGGGGCCTAAGGCCCCCTCTGCTACACCCCAAAACATTTTTTTACAACATGTAAGGTGCACACATGCCAAAAGGGCATGTGTGCTTTACATGTAAATTTTAAAAATGCATTTTAAATGCATTTTTTAAATTTGCACATGGTTACCACCAAGTTCAACTTGGTGGTAATAGCGAGTCCTTAACGCCCAATTCGTATTAAGGAATTGCTTCTTACATGTGCTTTAGAAATCGCAAATAAGGAATCCTTATTTGCGATTTCTTATTTAGAGAGTAGCAATTTGCGACACTCTAAACAGGGTCGCAATTTTAAGGAATGGCTATTTTAGCGATTCCTTAAAATCGCATTCAGATGCCTTTGATACATTCTAAAAAGGCTTTTTGCATTCGCAAACGGGCATTCGCACCGTTTGCGAATGCAAAAAGCTTTGATACATCTGGCCCCTAGTTTTTTTGTAGAGAGGCTTTTGCATTTTATTCTAAGACAAACACTGACACTCAGTGGGAATACAGAACGTTATGGCTTGCTTTCAATGTGTTAATCTGGGGAATGTGCATCGCAAACGCTAGGAGTTCACCGCAAGCCTGTTGGCGGAAACAGTTTCCGCCCGCCGGCCTTGCGGTAAACAGGGCTTTAACATTGACGCTGGCTCCTAATGGAGCCGGCGCCAATGTGGTGGTGCAGCGGGTGCAGCAGAATCCGTTGCGCATTCCACTGCCTGTAATTCGGGCAGTGGAATGCGTGATGGGGCTGTGCATTGGGGCCCCTGCACTGCCCATACCATCAAAGGGCTGGTGGTTTGAAGACCAGTAATCCCCAGGGCAGCGTAGCAAGCAGTGCTGCCCTGAAGGATGAAAACCACCGGACCGCCAGGCTGCCGGCTTACGGCAACCTGGTGGTGTCGGTGGTCCGACCGTAGTGGCTCTGCCACGGTCATAGTGTGGCTGTCCCACCGCCAGCCTTTGGAAGTGGGACCGCCACACCGAGACTGGCAGACATGCGACCCCCAGGCTCGTAATGAGGGCCAAAATATTTGCATACCTCTAAATATGGGTGGGGTCTGATGGTGGCAGTCTGTCCCTGACTGGCTGGGAAGCAGTAGCAGTTGTGTGAAATGTTCTGTTGTTGAAATTCTTTCTTGCTCCAGGCTGGTAACCAGGGCAACGGGCCAGAGAAGTGGGGTCTGGAGTGGGCGGGAGCATGATGGGCCAAGGGGAGTAGTGCAGAGGCCCAGGGCTCTGGGAGGGGATGTTGTCTTTGGAGAAAGAAAACTAGCTGTTAGTGGCATATTCCCTACATGAAAACGTTGTGTGATCCTGGACAACATACATTACCATGTCTGGACCTCAGTTGCTATTTCTGCAGAAGCTGGGAGCACTTGAAACAGGCAAAATGCAAATGTCAAACGCTCGATAAATAACTACACACAAAGAAAGTCCAAATTTAGCAACTTCGAGGTCAAAAATGTGCTTGTTGGCAGGTAAACTTTGCTCCTGGGTGTACTCTTTGTGAATTAGTTGGTGGCTGAAGTTAGTGAGGGTCTAACGATGAAATAGCTGGTCCATCTGACTGCCCTGATGCAGCAGGGTGGCTTGGAACATTAAACAATATGTACGGATTGGGGTACAAGTGAGGGTAATATTCTCTCAGCACTGTTTGTATAACATGAAACTCACAATCCAAATACTTGTATGGGGAGCTTTTGGGGTAAACGGCATGAATGCATTGGTAATGTGAAGCGCTTCAAGGCAACAGCTGGTGGCAAAAAGCACTAAATAAAATAAATCTTATTGTACCAACATGTTACACGTTGACTTTGATGTCTACTGTGGACCCAGGAGGCTTGACCAGCAATTTCAGTTGACCACATTGAGTGATTCTGGGCAAATACCATCATCCATTGAAGTTCACTTCCTTTACCTGCCCACATGGAGAGCGATTAGAGGCAGGCCGCACATTGGTTTTAAGCACTTTCTCACACAAAACTGGATATATTCTCAGTCAGAAGGATTACTCAATTGCAGTGTGCAGTAATAGAGCACAGTGAAGGACACACTGTTACTGGTGTTTTAAAAAGCAGTAAGGCTCTGGTGCTTCTCTTTTGAGGTACATTGGTAGATTTCACTGATATTTGTGTTTTGGGTGACCACGGAGTCTCGCGGATATCATTTGTAACTCAGAGCAGTACCTGGACACGCTATTCCTTGAGGGCTAATTTATGTCTAGGCTCTAGAGCTACCTTACGTGCTCTGTCTCCATTGCAGCTAATAACATGCCTCTTTGTGTCGGCTTGAGCATCTCGGATTTAGTCTGCCACACCCTTTGTTTGCAGCGCTACAATAACACAGGCCTACGTAACAGACACTGTACAAAAACAAGTTCATGTCATCCGACAGTGCGGAAGTGCCGCAGCCCGCTGAGCAGGGAGAAAAGGCATCTCTCATTGCGAACATACTCAAGTATGGTGGACAGCTGTAACAGGAATTGCATAGAAAAAGTATTGGAATCGTAAATCTCTGTTACGGCTTTTCATCATACTTTAGTAACTATGATGAGTGTGTGTGTGTGTGATAGAAAAGTATGTCCCTTATGCACATAGATCTGCTTCATCAGTTCCATATTACAATCCATGAGAATATTCTGCACCAGTACCTAAAACAGAAGAAACACCCGTATGGAAACCCACCATGGCATTCAAACCTAAACTCAGCCAACCTTATTAAACCCCAATCACCACACAAAATACCAATCTACTAGCGTTGTAGAGTGACAGATGCGTGGCGGGGCTCTGCAAAAATCTACCTCTGTTTTGGACAATGATGTATTTTAGATGCTGAGAATATCTGGCCAATAAGGAGCATGTCTGAAAACACCTACAGAATCAGGTGAGCACGACGGCAAAAGCGAGCAGCTGGTAGCAGCAACGGCACCGAAGATGACCAAGCACCAACAAGCGAGGAGAGAGTGGAAAGAAAAAAGTAGTGCGCCGAAAGGAAACATATGGCCAATAGCAAAAGGATCCATGTAGCACGGGCATTCTCCAGGGCTGGAACAAGGTGTGAGAAATGTAAAGCATTTACAAGCATTTACCAAACAAACCAAAGGAAGTTTGAAAGGCAGGCCAAACAACAGTAGAAAGTGATATGAGTGAGATGGGCGTGGTTAAAGCCCACAGAGTAGATTACAACATGTTGAGAGAGCAGCACATGCGCCCTGCTAGGCTCGACCTAAAAATGAGTCTAAACGGTATTAATTAAACACAATGGCCCTGATTTATACTTTTTGGTGCAAAACTGCACCAATGCAGTTTTGCACCAAAACATTTAGCACCAGCTTGCACCATTTCTGAGCACCAGCCGGGCACCATATTTATGGAATGGTGCAAAGGGTAGGCTAGCGTAAAAAAAAAATGACATTAGCCGGGTGGGGCTGGCGGTATGGAAGAAGGGGGTTTTGAACCAAAAAATGACATTAGGCAGGTTAGAGCAAAAACAAATGACTCTAACCAGCCTAGCCTCATTTTCTGACGCAAAACCATCCATCCCACATGACTCCTGTCTTAGAAAAGACAGGAGTCGTGCCCACCAGCCAAATGGCCAGCACAGGGGACCAGGGGACCAGGGTCCCCTGGGCATGGCCATTGCACCCAGTGCCATGTAGGGGGTCCCATTTCAGGGTCCCCAATGGCACTTAAAAAAGAAAATACTTACCTGTACTTACCTATACTTACCTGGGACGGGGTCCTTCATCCTCCGCTGTCCCTCTTCTGTGAGTGGGTGTGTCCTTGGGGCCTGGGGAGGGCACCTCTGGGCTCATTCCATGGTGTTCCACCATTGAAATAGGCCCACAGGTCCCGTAACGCCTGCCCTGACCCAGGCGTTAAATAATGGTGCAAAGCAGGCTTTGCACCATTATTTGACCCCTCCTCCCCCCCCTGCGTGATTTTAGCATGTGGGGGTAAATATGGCACTAAGGCCATAGAGTCATTTTTTGCACAGGAATGCCTACTTTGCATCTCATTGACTCAAAGTAGGTTTCCACATCTAAAAAATGACTTTAACTCCATAAATTTGGCGCTAGATGGGTCTAGCGCCAGAGTATGAATATGGAGTTAGTTTTGCACCGAATGTGCGTTAAACAAATTACGCAAATTCGGCGCAAAACAACTATAAATATGCCCCAATGTTACAAAAGTATCAGCTACACTTTTTTGGGACAGGATCATGCTAGTTTATACAGCCCTAAAAGCTGCCTGCAGACCCGGACAAAATGGCATAATTCCGAAAGGATTGTACATCGAGACCTGCCATGCAAGGACACATTTTTAGTTCATATCCAGAAAGCAGTGCACGGAGAAAATTTGAAGAACGACCCCTGCAAGCCATACCGATAAAGTTTTATTTGCAAGTTCCCCTGTTTTTATGCTAATCCTATACCGTAGGACAATATTCTGCAACGTACTTGACACAGGACTCTCCCAAACTTTTAAAGCAGCGAATATAAACGATGTGCTTGGATACGGCTCAACAACTCACCGTTAACACACTTGAAATATACGTCATTTACACTCACCGGGAATAATCTATGCAGCAGCAGTACTGAACACGGAATATTTTCGTGCTCCTTGGAGAAGCAATGTGAAGAGGCCCCGGATGGTTAAATTGTGTTTTTTTTTATTATTATTATTTTTTCACAGTGCTCCAGATGTGGTATTTCCGCAGTTCGAGTTGAAAAAAGTAGATTGGTTTTCTCATATTCCCAGCTTCCCTCTGAGCCCAGTTTTCAGTTCATCCTTGCCAAGGCATATTTTTATCATGATGTAACAGGGAACACGCTATTTCTGCATGTCACGTGGTGCTTGGAGACACGTTCTGTTAACATATGGCCAGGAGGATTACTTAAAGCTTCATTTTCGGGTTTATTTGGCATCCCACTCAAGTCGGATTCTTCGAAATCCAGTCTAGAGAATATGAATGAATGATTATTAAGGAAGATGAGTGTGAACTGGATTTTTATGGATGAAAATGGGTAATATTTTCTTAATTTAAAAGTATATTTATTAAGAATGTGATAGAAAGTGGTACACTGTGGAAATGTAGGTGCCAAATAATGTTTAATCTTCGTTTGGGACAGTTCTAACTATGAGGATGTGTGGCTGTGAAAGAAGACAGTGAGTGGGGGGGGGGGATATCAGAGGCTTGGATCCATGTTCTCCGGGCCTTGCCTGGGCACCCTCACTGATTGATACCACAAGGAGAGTGGCCTATTAGATAGGCCCTGCGGTGGCGGTGGAACTGACTGGTGGGGAAGGGCAGTTGCAGTGTTCCAAAAGAAGACTGTGCTGCATGGGGCCACATCGTTTCGAGAGAAGAAACATAGGCCAGTGATCAGGAGGGAGGAGCCACCACCTGGCTGCCAAAGTGGAGATATAACTGACTGCACGGTGGGGTGACCCGAATAATCTCCATTGAGCTGTTAGCCACTTTCTGGTGGTGTCTGATCTCAACAGGATGGTGTGGCGAATCAATGAAGAGCTACAGGACCAAACAGATCTGGGGTCCCCTGCCTCCCTGTAGTGAATAGAGACACGCGCAAGACACAGGACCCTGGGTACCCTGACGGTCGCGGAGACCAGCCTCAGCAGTACTCCAGTCAATGGGAAACTGAACTAAGGGTGAGTGCAGGGGCTGAGCCTGGCGGACAACAAAGAGTGTGCATCATATACAGGCTACTGGTTAATTTACTCTTACAAGGATGGTGGCGGTTGAGCTTCGCGGAGCTCTGCATACCTGAAGCCTGAATTCTGGGGCTTACAATGCAAACAAATGCACCCTTGGTGGAGGCACACTTAGAAATAATTAAGGGGGAGCAGGCCACCCTAACAGAGCCAAGCTCTGAGAGAAAAAAGGGCTGTACACAACTGGGGAGATATCTGCCCATTTCACTTTACTGTTATTAACCCCAGTAAAGCTTCTTGGTGCAACCGAGAGCAACCCTGGGGCTCTTCAGACCGAGAACGACCTACAGAGACAATACCTGCTTAGTGGATAGGTGCGCTCCCATTTTGGCTTGATCCTCGGTAACTGAACTGCAGAAGTCATTCAATCTCATGGTAAAGCCTAAGGTAGACAGGTCCTAGACATGTTTGGGCAGCACCTGTCCCCCACTGACCAAGATGAGCCCACACTAACATCGTTGGGCGCTGCACTGGAGAGACAACCAGGACAGTTTGGGAAAATCTTGAGCACTATATCAGAAATGGAGGGAGCTCTTTAAACGAAAACTGTTGGAGTGGCTGTAGCTATAGTACTCTTGCGACCTGATCTCAAGAAATTAGGCCCACCGGTCACAGAGGTGAAGGGGTCCACAGGAAAAGTGGACGCCCAAATTAGAAACTTGATGATGCAGGTCAAAGAATTGGTAGTGGCAATAACACTTCTCCTGAACACTTCTCCTGAACACTTCTCCTGGTAGGAGCGGAAGATGCGGAAAGCAACAACATCCAAATAAAAGGATTTCCCGAGAGACATGCGGTGCAAAGTGTAGAGTTATTCCTGCAGCAGTGCCTTATAGGAACCATTTATGATGGCCCTTACTCACATTTCTTCACGGTAGAGAGGGCCCTCAGTGTTCCGGGGCACCCAACAGCCCCTGGGTTAACACCTAGCCTACAGTATCCAGGCTACTGCACGTTAGAGGTCATGACACCATCCTCCAGTTTCTGTGGGTCCATGGACAATAGAAGGGAGTAAAATTCATCTCTTTCCTTACTTTACGCTGCAGGTTCAAAAACAAAGAAACTCCTTTCTCGAGGTGAAAGCCAAGGTGAAAGAATTGGGCTTGCAATATGCGCACCTTTATCCATTTGAACCGTGCATAATCAAAGATAACTCATCACACTACTTGGCACAACGTGACTGCAGAATGACAACTGGACAGTCAACAAGATGAGTCACAAATAGAGCTGAACGGGGGAGGGGGGCAACTCTAAAAGGAGCAAGCACAATACAAAACAGCCTAAGTGGTGGTGGGCATGGAAATGCCTAGACTTAACCAAGAGGCAACAACCCAGAGGCAACACCACAGAGCACCCCTGGGACTTCCCACAAAGGGTTCAATGACAAAAAACGGAGGTAAACACTATCATTGACAAAAATATTGTGTCAAAAATATTGTTTATCACAATATTGTGTTCCTATACCGATAATGGAAATGAAGAAAAAAAATGGTGTACATAATATAATCTAAAAACCCATTCAAATATTGTTTTTTTAACATTTATATAGTTTAAAGTAGTCAATGTAAATATAATAAAGTTATTATAATGTAAACAAATTGCACTAATTATTTAATACTATATATATATATACACACACACACACACATAAGTAGGACATAATAAAAATATTTATTATTCCTTATGTTAATTTAAGTTTTTGTGAGCATCGAGGAACTGGCTTTGAGTATGGTAATAAAATATTACTTTACGTAAAAATAAAACTAGAAATTCACTGAATTATACTTAGGTGTGATAAAAACATAACTTTTTGTTTAAAAAAATCTTACAAAGTCACAGAAAAAAAAACAATGGTTAAAGTAACGTTATTAGTAGGTGAATATGTCAGAGATAACATTAACGTTTTGAACTAAAACAAGACACCAGAGCTACAGTTAGCAGAGCTAACTTTAACTTGCACCATGCTATGTCCGGCTTTTGACCTTACATATCATATCACTCATGACATGTTTTATGACATCATTATTGACATTACTGGTGACATCTCAAATTACATCATTGATGATGTCACTGATGACATCATCCAATGTTTGGCCTCCCTCCCTGAGCCTTCTTAGGCCCTGGGGACCCCATCCCCCAGGCCTGTTTTGTAAATTAAAGGGAAGGGGGCTGCATGCCTCCCACCCTCTCAGAGCCTTCGTAGGCCCTGGAAAGCGCATCCCTTTGGGCCTTCTATGTAAGGAAACTGGAAGGGACTACGTTGTGCCAAACTGGAAGGGACCACGTGGTGCCCCTCCCCAAGCCTGGTTATGCCCGGGGACCCCATCCCCCAGGGCCCTTTTTTTAAACTTAAAGGGCGGGTAGCTTGACCCCTCTCTCCGAGCTTTGTTTGGCCCTGGGAATCCCATCCCCCATGGCTGTTTATTTTAATTTTGAGAGGGGTCCATGCGCCTCTTCCCCAAGCCTTCTTTCCATTCCTTAGGGGCTTTGTTATTGAATGGGGAGTAAACCACGTTTGGGCAAGGGGCACTACAAACTCAAGCTGGACAGCCTAAAATAAACAGAGCCAGCAAATAGAAAGAAAATAAATGTGAGTTACAAACCACAAAGCCAATGGTAAGCAATGGGTAAAATGCATTCCCAGGGAATCTTTCTGAATGTCCCCAAGATGTCTTCAACAAACTAGACAGCTGTGCTATCTGATAGGCTTCGACCTAAAAAGCTACTTCCTACTAGGAAATGTGATTTCATTATAGCAGTCAGTCTTTGTCTTTAGTGCTCTTAATTCTTTTTGTATATCACCAGCCCACTTCACATTTGCTTTATTTGTTGCTCCTTTGCATCTACTGCACCCTAAAAACACTAACAAAAAAATATAATTTTTTTGTTATTAATTATTTTTTAACTATTTTTTTTTAATTTCGACAGAAACACAGAACAGTAAAGGCCTCAATAGGAGGTCTCTGGTGTTTCCAACAGAGCCAGGAAATAGAGATACCACGCCAGTCGGAATGTGATAACTCCATGGACTTGTTATTGTTACCCAAAATAACCAACTCTTGGTGAAATTCTTGGGGCAGATGTGGAATAACATGGAATTACAGCCTGTATTTCCTACTTTGTCAGTTACCCCTCATTTCTGAGAGGACTCTCAAGATCTACCTTCTATCCCCAAAAGCTCTGCACCCTCCTCATTGTTACTAGTACTCCTAGGTTTGCTAATTCTGAGGGTAAAATTACCACTCCAAAATCCAAAGACGTGATAATGGAGCTTTGAGGGAGCCTTACTCTTGGGTGAAAATATAGGGCCTGGTGAGGGATTATTGTCGTGAGTATTTTGGGACTATGACTAAACCTATAATAGTTCCTCCAGGAGATTTATTTTTATTGCTCCCAACTCTGGTGGTAGATGGCTGAAGTCAGTGTATTTTGCTACCATGAAGTGAACGGGTCTATAGAGATGTATGAGAAATAATGACACTGGGAAGCAGGTAGCATAAAGGGTGGCAGCACATAATGCACTTTTATTTTACAAACAGAATCACTAAGCATAAAGTGATAAGCTATTGGTACTAATCCTGATTAACAGTTGGGAGGCAGATCCCTTGCCATTTTGTGAAGTTAATCGCAGCAGTGCCGTCTCTGGTATTGAAAAAACCTATTTAGAAGGTGGGTAGATATGGCTATAATGTAAATTAGGTCACTCTCAGCCCTCACTGGAATTGAATGGGGAGTGCACAGTCTTACTTGATCAGCTCCATCTGTGCCAAGCCATGAACTACTTTGGTCCGTGATTTTGGTATTTGAGGGGATGGAGACATGTGCTACTCACAATGGTACAACGTTCTAAGGGCTCACTTCTTTGGTGCAGCAGCTCTCTGTTCATCCTCTCTGTTCAGTTGTCGGTTGAAGAACCCTGGACCTTTCACACACAACATTATACCATTTCTCTTATTCAAAATGAAAAAAACATTGAAAGTTTGCCCGCGGCTGTTGGGAAGTGGATTATTGGAAAAAATTAGGGGGTCACTGCAATCAGCCCAGTTTTCCCAGACAGCCCCCCCAGCCAACACACTCAGGAAACTCAGCCCAACACTGAGAGAATCTTCCTGGCTTGTGAGGCAAGAAAGACAGTGAGGAAAACTGGCTGTCCTTTTGTAGGGCCTACTCTGCTTACATCCTCCTGTCAGGGACACTCCTTCTGGGTAGTGAAGCCATCCCAACTGTAAAGGGACCCATTTTAAGCTGAAACTTCCCTCTGGGGGGGGTCTTCCTCCTCTCTCTCTCTGCCAGTTTGGGTAGTGAGGTGCCCACCTCCACTATCCCTATAGGCAACACCTATCTTACCCACAGAGGTTACCCAGTACTTGAGGATCCCCACCATGACCGACAGGGTCAGGGGGCCTACTCTGCTTTTGGCCATGGGGTCTGCCTCCCAGGCCAAGTGCAGTGCTGCCATGAAGGCCAGCACCCAGTAGAGACTACTGGCAACTATCAGAACCAAGAACCACACCAAAGCCCTCCGTTGACAGGTGGGTGAGCTGCTTTAGGGGCAACTGTAGTGTCCTTGCGCCCCTTTTGCTCTTTAGAGTGGGGGTTACCACATCCTGTGGCAGACATCCCTCCTCAACTCTCCCTTCTGTCAGTACTGGACAGCTGCATGACTACTCAGGACTTCCTTGGGGTCAGGTGAAGCCTTACCAGTGCCAACTCTCGGCTCTCCCATACTGGAGCAGAAGACCTTTGCTCTCTGGACCTCTCTTTAAGAGTGGCCTGCCCTTCCTCTTCTATTTCCCTTTTCTTGGGGAATCCTATTTCTTACTGGTAGGGACTGGCTCCTCAGGAACTATGGTTGGGGGGGGCATGGGCATCCACCTCATCTGAGATCAGACTAACCTCTGGGAGGTCATTGGCTAGGATACAATCTAAGGGAAGGTCAGCACTGACCACTAGTCAATGATACCCTCCCTCTCTAGGGGCACTATGTCTCCAGGTTTGGTTGTGACCTCACCTAGGGTTACCCTTACCTTCCTGGTTTCACCTGGCACATACCTTTCTGGTGTCACTAGCCTGTCACTCACTATGTTGTGACTGACACACATGTTCCTCAGGCCAGTGGTAAGGATCCCATTCACCTGAATGGAGTGAAAGTGCCTACTCCCACCCTCAGGGATCACAAGCTTACCATCTGGACCTGTCTCTCAGGACAATGCTATGAGGACGTCATCATCTGAAGAATCCTCCTCTATGGCTACACTGGACAGCCCAGTGCTTACCACCTTCTTGGAACAGCCTGCATGACCCCTGAAGTGACCTGTCTGCTGACAGTCAAACAGGCCTTGTTGTCCAAGAGCTTTTTTAATCCTGGGTCCCCCTGCCTCTGCTTGTCAGAGTGGGAGTGGGATCTACTCTCCTGCTTCTTAGGGTTCTGGGGTACAGAGGGAGTCTCTGTGGTGGGCTTACCACCTCCCTCCTTTGGCTTTTGTGGACCTGACCCACACGTTTTGAGGTCTCCTCCCTGGGACCTGGTAATCAATCTGGCCCTAAACCACTCACCAGCTGCCTCCCCCAGCTGTCTGGGTTTGGACAGCTTAAAGTCCACTAGATACTTCTCTGAGATACAGTTGGTCAAGATGTGCTCCCTCATGATCAAATTGTATATCCCCTCACAAGAACTCACTTTGTTACCTTGCATCCAGCCCTCTAGTGCCTTAACTGAGGTCTCTACAAAGTCAACCCAAGACTGGGTATTGACCTTCTGGATATCCCTAAACTATATACTGTACTGCTCTGGGGTGAGAACATACCTCTGGATGAGGTACTTCTTCATATTGCGATAGGACTCTGTCTTATCCTCTCCTAGGGTCAGGAACCTATCCCTCCCAGATACTGGGATCAGCTCCCATAGGAGTGAACCCCAGTACTGGGGTTTATCCCTCCTCATCCTGAGAGCCCTCTCAAAGGCTGTCCGACACTTGTCTATGTCATCCCCCTCTTGTTAAATAGGAACATCCCCCTTTGGTAGTCTGGGGCATCACCCATCACCCCTGGACACTTCAACCTCTGTGTCACTGCCAACATCTCTTTGTTCACCCTTTGCCCATTTCTTCTTCTCTAGGGCCAACTTCTCTGCCTCCAAAGCTATGTAGCCTAACCGGGCCTCAAGTTTCCTCTTCCTGAGGGCCAGTTCTGCTTCTTCTTTGGTGAATACCACACACCATCCTCTCCCACTAGCTCTGGATGGGGCCCTAACCTCTGAAGTAAAGGACAGATGATCATCATCCTCCTGGAGGTTGGAGAGGTCACCCTCTCCCCCATTTCCCATTTCCTATCTCTGAAGCTCTCACTGTCTTCACTTGCACTATCCAGGCTTCAAGGGACTGAATCATCACAGCCTTCCTAAGGTTGTTGGCAGCAGGCAATCCCCTCTTTCTGCACAACACCCTAAGCTCAGCTGCATTGAGTGTGGGTAGGCTAGCCAGATCAAGCTCCATGTTATCCATCGTTTTGGGTCACTAAAAAACTCTTTGGCACCAATTGATCAGAACAATTTAGAAAAATAAAAAATGAAGTAATTAAAAAATAAGTAGTCCAAATTTGAAAAGAATCAAAAATAATTTTGCTCTAGGTCAATTTAGATAATGTTTAACTTGCTTCACTTAAATGCTGTATGGTGATATTAAACACAAGTCCTGGATCCCACCATTGTGCACCAAAAAAGTGGATTATTGTTAAGGGCAGGTAAGTACCTACACTTAGCAATAGTCCACAAACCCCCACTAGGTCCAGTCAAGGTCTCAATAAATGAATCCTGGCTCAACCCTTAGTAGCTTGGCCACGAGCAGTTAGGCTTTACTTAGGAGACAGGTGTGTAAAGCATTTAGGGGGTTATTCCAACTTTGGAGGAGGTGGTAATCCGTCCCAAATGTGACGGATTTACCACCAGCCGTATTACGAGTTCCATAGGATATAATGGACTCGTAATACGGCTGGTGGTATATCCGTCACTTTACCGTCACTTTTGGGACGGATTACCACTTCCTCCAAAGTTGGAATAACCCCCTTAATGTACACAAACAGTAAATAAGTAAAACACAAAACAAAATAAAAATCCACCACCAATTTATAAAAATAGAATATTTTGTATATTTATACTGACACCAAAACAACAAAAATGCAATCTAGGGAACCGGAGATATGAATTTTTAAAGATTTAGGCCCTCATTATGACCTGGGCGGTCGCGATAAAGTGGCGGTAATACCACCAACAGGCCGGTGGCAATTACTGGGAAATTATGACCATGGCGGAAAGATCTCCAAAAGACAGCCAGTGTACCACACCGACCTCCAGGGCAGAAACAACAGCCACCACGGCGGTAGCCGCCTACAGCCAGGCGGAAGTCAATGTTCTGCCCACCATATTACAAGAACACAATCCGCCACATTTTCTGGGGTGGTACCAACAACATCAAAAGCCTGGCAGAAACTGAGCTCAGAAGTGAAAGGACTCACCATTAGAGATACAGGGAAGAACCACGCTGCCATGGAACCCAAACTGCATGTCTTTCCAATGATATTCTACGTTCTGCTCCACCACGAACACCAGCGCCGGCGAAGATGACGACGGTGAGTACACACTCCTAGCACACAAGGGAGGGGGGGGAGGAAAAACACAACACACACCCCACACACACAACCAATTCACAATAAAGCAAGTTAATCCCCCGAAATTGTCTGAATAATGCAAGAACAAAAATAATTTACCAAAGTGAGAGTAATAATATCAACATAGCAAAAAAAAATTAAGTTAGGCAATGTAACAGTTATTTACAAATGTACAGAACAAGGGACACTGCCCAGTCCTCAGTTCACGAGGGCCACAGGCCTCACTTGTCACCTACATCAACACGGAGAGAACACTGCAGGGGCATCAGTTGGCAAATAGGCAGGCACCTCAGGGGGAAAGAGGGTGCATCTCAGTCGGGATCAGAAACAAGACCACTGGTTCTGGAGGGGACAACATGCCCTGTGCTTGGTCCCGGGGAGTGCAAGGCCACACTCTCTGGAGTGGGTGACTTGCCCACTGGTTCTGGAGGGACCAACATGCCCTTTGCTTTGTCCTGGGGAGTGCAAGGCCACAGTCTCTCGAGTGGGTGTCTCCCACACTGGTTCTGGAGGGGGCAACATGCCCTGTGCTTGGTCCTGGGGAGTGCAAGGCCACAGTCTCTCGAGTGGGTGACTTGCCCACTGGTTCTGGAGGGGGCAACATGCCCTGTGCTTGGTCCTGGGGAGTGCAAGGCCACAGTCTATGGAGTGTGTGACTTGCGCACTGGTTCTGGAGGGGGCAACATGCCCTGTGCTTGGTACTGGGGAGTGCAAGGCCACCGTCTCTCTAGTGGGTATCTCCCACACTGGTTCTGGAGGGGGCAACATGCCCTATGCTCGGTCCTGGGGAGTGCAAGGCCACAGTCTCTCAAGTGGGTGACTTGCCCACTGGTTCTAAAGGGGGCAACATGCCCTGTGGTTAGTCCTGGGAAGTGCAACGCCACAGTTTCTCGAGTGGGTGTCTCCCAAACTGGTTCTGGAGGGGGCAACATGCCCTGTGCTTGGCCCTGGGGACTGCAAGGCCACAGTCTCTCGAGTGGGTGACTTGCCCACTGGTTCTGGAGGGGGCAACATGCCCTGTGCTTGGTCCTGGGAAGTGCAAGGAAACAGTCTCTTGAGTGGGTGTATACCCCACTGGTTCTGGAGTGGAAAGGTCGCACAGCAGCCCATGGAGGCATAATTACATTGCGTCCGCCGGAGGTGACGGCTGCACTGCACTGTGGTGGTGCTGGTGGTGGGAGGCTCCTGCACATCTCCTGCACCCTCGGATGGATGCACTGTGGTGGTGCTGGAGGTGGGGGGACGCTCCTGAACACCCCTGCACCATCGGATGGATGCACTGTGGTTGTGCTGGTGCTGGTGGTGGTGGGGGGAGGCTCCTGCACATCCCCTGCACCCTTGGATGGGTGCACTGTGGTGGTACTGGTGGTGGTGGCAGGCTCCTGCACATCCCCTGCACCCTCAAATGGATGCACAACCATGGTTGGTGGTGGGGGCTGCGTGACAGCTGCTGGTGCAGGCTCCTGGCACTTCTTGCATGCTAGTGCAGGCTCTTTGCCCTTTCGACTGGCAGGTGCAGGCTCCTTGCCCTTTCGGGTTGCAGGTGCAGGCTCCTTGCCCTTCTTGCCTGCTGGGGCAGGCTTCTTGCCCTTTCGGGTGGCAGGTGCAGGCCCCTTGACCTTCTTGCCTGCTAGTGTCTGCAAATGAACGGTGTTTTTGTGAGTGCCTGTGGGATGAAGTGTGCTGCTTGTGTTTGCCTGTGCCACTCTTGGGTGTTGTCTTGTGTGCATGCTCATCTGTATGTGTGCCTGGGATGGGTTGGGGTTGAGGAGAATGGGACCGGGAAGTGGAAGTTGGAGGGGGGACGGTAGAAACAGGGGCAATGGCTGCCATCAGAGAGGAGGCCAGAGCCTGAATCGATCACTGTTGGGCCGCCAATCCAGTGTGAATGCCCTCCAGGAATGCATTAGATTGTTGCATCTGGGCTGCCAGCGTCTGGATGGCAATGACAATGGTTAACTGACCTATAGAGATGGATCTCAGGAAGCCAATAGCCTCCTCACACAGGGCAGCAGGGCTCACTGGGGTAGGGCCTGAGGTGCCTGAGGTGCCTGGGGTGAAGGAGATGCCCACCCTCCTGGGTGAGCGGGCACGGGAAACTCGATGAGGGGCTGCTGGGAGGGCGGTGCTGGTACGGGATTGGCGGCTGTACCTGTAGCTGAGGTGGTCACAGAGGTGTCCGCCACCACCAGGGAGCTTCCATCATAGGAGGTATCTGTGTCTGAAGTGTCCCCTCCGGTCTCCGCCGAGGTGCTCCCCTCGCCCTCTGTCCCACTGGTGCCCTCAACATCAGTGAACTCTGCCTCCTGGGTCCTGTGGGATGCAGCTCCCTCCGACGCCAGTGCCTTGGCTCCTCCGCCAGATGATGTTAATGCACATAAGGACAGTATGACAAAACAAAAAAGGGGGGGATAGAGACAAAGGATACACTGGGTCAAAGGCTGCACCAACACCACCACTGGTGTACACTGCACCCTCACACACAGGGAACAGGCCTACGCACTATGCATTGCACCACCACTGATATCACTAGCCAGCAAGGCATGAGGACGGGCACACACCGCCAACTGCAGCACACCTGGGACCCACACAGCCCTGACCAGTAGTGGATGCTTACAAGCTAGGTAGGCAGGATTATCCCTTCAGAACCCTAGCCACCAGAGGACCTATGCTGCCATGTCAGGCCTGGCCTAGGGGCACCCGCTGACACACATCCACCACCCGGATACCACCCCACCAGGCATAAGTTGTAATGACGGGCACTTGACTCACCCCCTTGTGGCTGCTGTGATGCCCTCAAGCACCCAACCAGCTCTGGATAGGCTACTGCCAATATGCGGGCCATCAGGGGGATCAGGGTTCGACAGGCACCCCTTCCTCGTTGGGAGGCCATACCCAGCTGGGCCTCCGCCGTCTTCCGTGCCCAACGTCTCAGGTCCTCCCACCGTTTGTGACAGTGGGTGCTCCTCCTGCCATAAACCCCCAGGGTCCACACCTCCTTGGCGATGGCACGCCATATACCCTTCTTTTGATGGGCGCTGACCTGCAGAGGCAATACACACAAGAAAATACCATTAGACAAACAGTCCAGCCTGTTACACATATGGCCCACCATACCCGTTCCCATCACCATTGGCACACACATAGCCAAGCACACAAGCTGTACACCTCAAAGAGGACATTTACACGAGGCCTTCACACACACCACTCCATGCATTCATGCCACATGCATTGTGCCCACAGTGCCCTCACCTGTTGGTCTGGAGGCTCATACAGCAGTCCGTATTGGGGTAGGACCCCATCCACCAGTCTCTCCAACTCCTCCGAAGTGAAGACTGGGGCCCTTTCCCGGTCACGCGGGCCATGGTAGGTTCCAGACTCAGGTCACAGCAGCATATGCAGTGGAGGTCCTATGGAAGGTCAGGTAGCAAGTGAGGAATCAGATAGAAAATGGCGTACATGTCCACGGCGGTGCAAACTGTCACCACCGGCGTAGAATACCATTGGCCACTGTTCCCCTTAGGGGCCAATATTAATCAATGAGGAGTTGCACGGCGGTTCCTGACTGCCTCCTGCCACGGCACACAACATCAGTGGAATTACCTCACTTCCACCTGTCCCTCCACACAGGACAGGTGGATGCCATTTCGGAGGGTGGGGGGGGGCAGCACCATGGATTCATGCTGCATCACAGGAGAAATAGGCACAAAATGGACAAATCACAATGACCCATTACAAGTTTACAGATTGCAAACTCCTGTTGTGGCTCAAAGTTTCAGCTTGTGACAGCCTCCTCACTCTTGTGTCCCTTAGATACCTACCACTGCGGATGAATAGGAGATGGAGACATACCCCGTGTACAGACCCCTGGTGGACTTGGCAACACTGGAGGGCAGGCACATTATCCTCACCTATAGACTGGACAGGGCCACAATCACAGAGCTGAGTGCCCAATTGGAGCCAGACCTGATATCTGCTATCCGTCACCCCACTGGGATCCTCCCTCTTATGCAAGTGCTATCAGTGCTCCATTTCCTGCCAACTGGTTCTTTCCAAGTGACAGTGGGCTTGGCAGCAGGAATGTCACAGCCAATGTTCTCAAACGTGCTGACAAGAGTGTTGTCTGCCATGATAAAACATATGTGCAGCTACATTGTTTTCCCCCAGGTTGAGGATTTGGCCACAGTGAAGGCCGAGTTTTATGCAATGGGACATATCCCCAACATTATTGGTATGATTGATGGAACACATATTGCATTTGTCTCCCCCCCGCCACTCCCCCCAGCAGAATTAACAGGTTTTCAGGAATCATAAGAGTTTCCACTCTATGAATGTGCAGATGGTGTGCTTGGCGGACCAGTACATCTCCCACGTCAATGCTGAGTTTTCTGGGTCAGTGCATGATGCCTTTGTCCTGAGGAATAGCAGCATCCCAAATGTGATGGGCCAACTACAGAGGCACAGGGTGTGGCTAATAGGTGAGCCCTGCTTCCCACCCAGTATATGTTGGTGTATGGGTATGGTGTGGGCCATATAGGATAGTGTGTGGATAAATGTTGTCCCTCAATATTTGCAGGTGACTCTGGTTACCCAAACCTATCATGGCTGCTGACCCCTGTGAGGAATGCCAGGACAAGGGCAGAAGAACGTTACAATGAGGCACATGGGTTAACAAGAAGGATCATTGAAAGGACCTTTGGCCTCCTGAAGGCCAGGTTCTGGTTCCTCCATCTAACAGGTGGATCCCTGTGCTACTCACCCAAGAAGGTCTGCCAGATAGTAGTGGAATCCTGCATGTTGCACAACCTGGCCCTCAGAGGGCATGTCCCTTTTCTGCAGGAGGAGGAGACTGGAGATTCCCGTGTGGCAGCAGTGGACCCTGTGGACAGTGAGGATGGGGAAGCAGAGGATGAGGACCACAGAACATCAGTTATTCAACAATACTTCCAATATCACACAGTTAGAATAGTGTAACTTTACATTTCAATGCCTTTGGTTGAACTGTGTTTGGCAATGGCATGCTAATATTTCCCACTTCTATGCCAACTTACTGTTCCCTCAGACTATTCATTTTGCAGATGTTGGTGAATTGACAAATACTCCTGGTGTGATCACTACAGCCAACTACAGGTCATTAATCTATGCTCATTCTATGTGCAGTTAAATTGCAATGTTTGTACCTGTTTCAATCAGTACATATTTGATATACATGACATACTCCAAATGGATTTTTTCCAAGGGTGTTTATTGAAGTGCTAACATATAGGGGGAAAGTGCAATGGGATGGGGTGATGATGGAGGAAACGCCAGGGTATTGTTCCAGCCTGTTTGTAGCACAGGTGCATTGTCCAAGGGGACAAAGAAAGGAGAGCAATGGAAGTTCAAGGTGGACAGGGTGACTGCCTGGGACACAAAGGTGATAATCAGGAGAGTCTCATTTCCAGACAGGGTCTTGGCAAGTGTCTCTGGCTTCTGTCTGGATCGCAGGGAACATTTGCAGGGTGGTTCACCTTTTGCAGGGGGAGGGGTGCTGCTGGCCTGTGAGTCCTGTGGCGGGGTCTCCTGGCCACTAGCGGGAAGTGAAAGGTTGTTCAGATGTCTGGCTAGTGACAGGGGCCCGCTGGTGTGAGACTGCCTCCCTCATAATGTTGGCCATGTCTGCCAGCATCCCTGCTATGGAGATCAGGGTGTTGTTGATGGCCTGTAAGTCCTCCCTGATCTCCTGGTACTGTCCCTCCTGCAACTGCCTGTTCTACAAGTTGTTCAGGATCTGGCCCATCGTGTCCTGGGAATGTTGATAGGCTCCCAGGATCTTGGCGAGTGCCTCCTGGAGAGTCGGTTCCCTGGGCCTGTCCTCCCCCTGGCGCACAGCAGTCCTCCCAGCTTCCCTGTTGGCCTGTGCCTCTGTCCCCTGAACCGTGTGCCCACTGCCACGAGGCTCTGTGGTGGTGTGTGACTGGGCCTGGGTAACTGGCTGTCCAGTGGTCTATGATGGGCCAGGTAGGTCATCCAGATCCTGAAGACCAGAGATGCTATCATCACTGTGGGCCTCTTCGTTTACCTTTTCTCCACTGACATTGGCTGGGGTACCTGTGTGAATGTAAATGAAGTGTTATGGTTAAAGTCTCTGACATATTGTAGTACCATGCCTTCCCCTCTATGGTTGGATTTGCCCTGCCAGCTTTCACTTGTGTATGTTAGTGTATGGTGGGATTGTTAGTTCTCTCTGCTATGCATGCTTTAGTGATGAGTGTCCATGCAGGGCTGTGAGGGGGGTCCATGCATTGGTACAGCATGCAGGGCTTGGCATTGGGATGAGTGAGATGTGATGGTGGGGTGTGTGGGATGTAGTGGAGTGATGGGGTGAGGGTGAGGCTGAGGGTATGTGATGGCATGCAGGTAGGGGGGTGATAGTAGTAGAGAGTTGACTTACCAGAGTCCATTCCTCCTCTAATTTCGGCCAGGCCCTCAGGATGCAGTATTGCCAAGACTTGCTCCTCCCATGCTGTGAGTTGTGGGGAAGGAGGTGGGGGTCCACAGCCAGTCCTCTGGATAGCGAGCTGGTGTCTTGCTGCAATGGAACGTACCTTCCCCTGTAGGTCGTTCTACCTCTTCCTGATGTCATCCCTAGTTCTTGGGTGCTGTCCCACAGCGTTGACCATGTCCACGATTCTCCGCCATAGCTCCATCTTCCTGGCTAATGATATCTGCTGCACCTGTGCTCCAAATAGCTGTGGCTCTACCCTGACGATTTCCTCCACCATGACCCTTAGCTCCTCCTCTCTGAAACGGGGGTATATTTGTGGTGCCATGGGTGTTATATGAGGTGTGTTGGTGAGAGTGTGTTGGGTAATGTGTTGGGGTGTGCGATGTGGAGTGCGTGAGTGGTGTATTGGTGTGAGTAGTGTGTGGCTCTGGTTGGGTCAGTGGTCTTGTTGTCTCTCTGTTGGCAATGCTTTGTAGTCGTAAAGGGTTGTGGGTACTGTGGGTGTGTGTTTTATAGTAGTGTGGTGTGTGTATTGGTGTCAGGTGTGTGTTGTTTGAATTGTCCAAAGTGGTGTTGTTTTGTATGTGGGTGTCCATTGTGAGCGCGGCGGTATGTACCGCCAGTGGTTTACCACCGTTAAATGTCCACCATGGTGATTCGTGGGTCATAATGTGGTGGATGTTGTTCTGTTAGCGTAACGGTGTGGGTTTTGATACAGCCACTTTATCACTGACCTTTGGACTGGCGGATTTGTGTATGTGGCTGAATTCTGTCAGATTGGTGTGTGTGTGTCATAATATGGTAAACGGATATCCGTCGCTGTGGCGGTAAGTTGGCGGCAGTCAGTGTGGCACTAAGTGGGATTTACCACCAATGTCATAATGAGGGCCTAAATGTTTTTTAGTGCCAAGAAACTAAAAGCGCCACTTGGGACATCTGGTCACATTCAACCAAGACAAAGTCAAAATTTGAGGCTGACTGCAATGGAGCCCTGCTCGGCTACACTGAGCGGGAGGCCTCGGTAAAGTTTTACATTCACACTTAGAAAAAGTCTTGAAGGTTTCTCACCGCCTGGGACAAAGTCACAAGTTGAGTCTGACTTCGCAGGAGACCTCTTCGGATACCGTGCGCGGGAGGCCTCAGTCAAAACTTCTACGTTAGGACTTAGAAACGTTTTCGGGAAGAAAGCCTCCTACCGGGACAAAGTTGAAAGTTGAGGCCGACCACGATGGAACCGTCCTCGGTTACATTGCGTGGGAGGCCTAGGTCAAACGTTTACCTTTGGACTTAGAAACTTTTTGGGATCTTTTCTTCCCCAACATCAGATGACCCTCGTCAGCAAGCCAATTTCCATGCAACATTGTTGGATTGCCTTTCTGTGAGCCCTCAGTCAAATCCTCGAAGTCTGTGTCTCTGGAGCTTTTCGGCAGGACAAACCTGCAAGTAAGACAGGGATGAGCTCAACATTGGCCGACTTGACTCTTGCCGTCAGGTCGGTCCACTTATGAAGCTTTTTTCCAAAGTTGCTCCAAACTTCTAGATCTTCTTCCAGAAGTACTCTTAAGGTTCTTCAAGTGTCCACAACTCACCCCAAGATTCCAGAAGCTCTGAGTTGCTCCTGAGGGTTTATGACTTCAACTCCCAGAATGCACCTGGTTCAAATCCTTAAATGGTCACTGGTCAGCTGGGCTATTTCTGCAGGACTTGATGCAGGGGACTCTGGTCAGCTTAATTCTACCTGTAGCTTACAGGGAATCCATTTCTGAGGTTGTAGAAGTAAGGCAAAGTCATTTTCTTGATAAAGTCCAAAGTGTGCAGCTGGTGCAGTCCTTCTGAGTGCAGTGTCCAGGTGCAGGACAGAGGTCCAAGAGGCAGTCCTTCTTGTCTTTTCCCAGCAGGGATCTGAAGTGTGGGTCAGCTCTGCCATACTTATCCTTGCTCCTGGAGTAGCAAGCACAGGGGTACTCCTGTCCAATCACATGCAGGCCACCACCTTCTTGAAGGACCACTTCCTGGGAAGTGTGGCCCAAATCAATCCCAGGGAGCAACATTCCTCCAAAATCCAAGATGGCAAAAATTAAATCTTAGAGTTTAGATCTGGCCACCCACTGGTGTGGCTAGGTTTCCCTTAAAACACCCCTTTAGAGCCCTCTTTTAATCTAATCAGAGGGCACCTGGTTGTCTGGGGCTGCAGGAAATGGGGGAGGTCCAGTTGCTGGTCCAAATCTCCTTCCCTTCTTTAAAATCCAGGTTGGCTGCTGTCCCCCCTTCCGGTTCTACCATCTGCTGAGGCAGATCTCTTCCCACCAGATGCTTCCTTTGTTTCAGCCCAAGCCACTTTACACCTCATCAGCGCAGCCTGGCTCAGACTTCCAGAGACTGACCAATCAGAGAAGGGCACTACAGGGCTGAAGTTGGTAACTTTTAGCAAGAGTTCTAAAACTCTTTCCCTGACCAAGTTATATTAAATCCAACAGTGGCACATTAGAACTTTTAACTTGATACCAAACTGGCAATATTTAGCTCCTTCCTAAGGAAAATACAACTTTATTAATTTTAAATAAAGTCTCTCCATGTTAGCCTATGGAGCCCATTGACTACAATGGGGGAAAACTAATTTGGCTATTTGTCCTCACCTGGGCTTATAAAACATCTTTTATAAAGTCCCTGCTTATAGTTACACTGCATCCAACCCCGTGGGCACTCAGGGCATTTCATAGGGGTGACATATGTTAAAATAAGGTAGCTGAGCACATCTCAAAATTTGGAAGGCATGTACTCCATTAGGGCAACAAAGTAAATACCTTCCACCAAATTCTAGATCAGGCCTTCGGTCACTTCCTGAGACATAGCTATTTGGCTTCCATCAAGCTAGGTTATGACCTTATGGGCAATGGCTCCAATCCATGATCCAGAAATATACTTAAATCTGAGGGTTAAACGCAAGCACAATGCATAGACCTCAGAAGCCTCAAAGCCCTGCTACAGCTGGGAACCTCTATAAATCAGTTGTGCCTTGCGAGGCAGCAGCCATTGTTCTGCCAGCCTGCCTAATTCTGGTGGCACACAGAATAATAAAGAGTATGGGACAGGCCACCTAGAGCTTAATTTCTAAAACAATAAGTGCCGGAGTCCAAGTTTTTGGTCAGGAGCCTGTAGCCAGAATTACAAATGTCAGTGGTACCAAGGCAGCCTAGCCTTAATTCCACCTTATGTCACTTTCATCTACTGCCAGACACCCCGTACTCCTTTGTCTCACTCCTGAAGGTTCTTTTTTCATCCCTGCTTTCACCCTATATCATTGTTATCCATCTTTCTCCTCCTCTTTCTTTCTCCTTTTTGTGTCTTTTTCTGTCTTGTTCTTGGTGAAAGTATGATGAAGAGATATAAGTGTCAATTCCCCAAAATAAGTGCTGGTTGGCCCCACCTGCAAACAGCATATCAAATTAAGCACTGAGGCACCCCATACATGCCGGTCAATGTCCACGTGGGGCCACTGTTATATCTTGAATATGTGGCAGTCATATCTTCAATATGTAAAATGAACTACTTGAGTCACTTCAGTCACCAAAGTATAACTTTCCAAACATAAACTTGATACATGTGGTGTAGTGCTAGAAGTTTGGCAGAAAGGATTTCTAGAAACCAGTTCAAGTGGAACTGTCCCACTGAATCAGGCTGGTTCTATTTTTCTACATGAACGTCATTTCTTCATATTGTTGTCAAAATATGTGCACAAATCTATTTTCGGTATATTCCACTTCCTTTTCTCATACTTTCTCCTTCACAGACATTCTGTTTTTTGTAGAATATCTTTCAAGGAGACCTCCCCTAATCCTTCTACTAGTTCTCCCACTCAGTTTTGCAGTTCCATGACTCTTCTCACAATCCTCCCCTCCTCCCTCATTCTCTTCTCACTACATTTTCCACACTCCTCTCCTTGATCTTTCTGCTTTACTTTAAACATTTTTATGTTTGTCATTCATAACTAATGCAAAAACAAATTCTTCACTTTTACTCGTCCCCGTCTCTCATTCACTTTATCTCTGCTCCACCTTTTCACCCAAGACTCATTGGCCTCCAAACTACATTCACTTGTTTTTACAATATCTTATTTTCTAGAAATTGTAAGAAGCGTTGACCTCTTCTTTTTTTACATACCAGACCCTGGATTTAATATATGTTTCTTCATGGAAAAACATTTCACTAAAATCTGAGGTGAGTTTAGACAGGTGGCACCCTCAACACTTTAATTTTATTTCTGGCTGACACAGGCAATGAGCTCTGCCTCTAGTAGTTCACCTGTGGGGCCCCTCCCCCTGATAACTTCCTCCTGCAGCTTAGTTCATTGTGTTTCTGTATTTCTGGTGTAATGCACCATTTCGGCCCACAACTTAGATGAGGTTGAGTCCTTGGGGGTTTATACTGATATCCACTGGACAACCTTGTACAAGACACTGTGAATTGAGCCTTGGTGCAAGCATTGCACCCACTTACACGCCCTCTCATTAACTATGGTAGGTGAGAGTTTGGCTCGGGCTCGTCAGGTGATACCAACCCCCTTTTGGGAGCGAACACCACTAACAATGGTAGACCTAGTAAGGATCTTGAGGGTCGACCTTTGAAGGAGTCTGGGACACAACACATCTCTTCTGTTCTTTTGGACCACGAATATGAGCCCTCCCAGCACTGGGGCACTCTGGGGTCTCTTGCAAACAGGTTGGCATGCAAGACGACTCCCCCTCCCAGTCCTCTCATCAATCAGAGTTAAAGCAATCACAAGAAGAGTCTCAGCCCGCGTTTAAATACAAACACAAAGTTTGTCATTCTGATGATGCCACATCCAATGAACGCCCTCGTAATCGCCTTTTCAACCCAGAAGACATCATATGTCCCCGCTTTACCGACTGGGTGTCCTGGCAGTGGTGGTGCACTATGTCTAGGCCCACTTACTTACAGAATTTGATAAAGAGGTACGCAATACCTTGTGTTCTGAGTGTCCTCGTCCATTGCTTATGGGCAAAGTTGCAGATACCCCGTTGTGAACCCCAACATGGTGACTTTTGTCATGAAGTTCACTAAGGATCCCCAAAAAAGGAGTGATTGTGTCTGCCACGGCTGCTGGGACAAGTTGTTAAGCTTGGCTAGCCCCTTCACTAAGATTCTTGAACTGGTTGTGCAAGCCAAAGACTCTAACTCAACAGTGGATACAGATGTATTGATGGACTCCACCTAACATGGCCTCTGTCTGTTAGACAATGCGAATTGTGCCATGTTGGCAGAATGAAGAAAGTTCCTTTTGATGAGGATCAACCCTAAGTTTGCCAAAGTGGCTTCTACGGAAGCAGGACCTTGAGCGAATGGTCTTCTATCTTGGGACACATTTGTGAAGGACCTGAGCAAGCATTTTGCCACCTTCTCTCCTTCGGACAAAGCTCAGCCCCCTATAAAAAAGATTTTTCATACTGGCTATTTCGCTGTGGCTGGGCACTTCAGGGGTTGAGCACTGGGCCAAGGTTTCTCACAGACCTTATCGAGGGGCTATGCTCCAAGAGGCAGAGGTGGAACATCCTATTCAGGATCACATAACCTCTACTCAGCAAGACATAGAGGAAGTTGAACATGCTCCAACGGAGATCGCTACCATGGTAGAAACACATTAGGAGATGCCACCTATGCAGGTAATAATCATACCTTGTTCAAAAGTGGTTCTGGGGGGCAGAGTACAATACTTGTTACATAATTGGCGGACAATCACTCAGGATTCCTGGGTGCTGGAAAATGTCCAGGATTTCAAGATAGATTTTTATGCAATTCCCTCTCAAGAACCCATTCTGCCTCCTCTCCTGTTTTTCCCAGTCAGAGAGTCTCTGTATCGATGCCAAAATTCAGGCCCTGCTTTCCAAGAACGTGATAGTTCCCTCTCTTCTGCACTCCCAAGGTTTTGTAGGCATGATTTTCCTGGTACAGAAAAAGGGCAAAGGTTTTTGAATGGTTCTCAATCAATTCAACTTTTGTGTGGTGTATTGACATTTCGAAATGGAGAAGTACACCTTCTGTGAGATCTATTGCAGAAAAGAGACTGGATGGTGTGGATAGACCTAAAGGATGCGCATCTGTTGATTCCTATATTTCCCCCCACACCATTGGTTCTTTCAGTTTCGGTGGCGCCAGCAGTGGTACAAATCTACTGCTCAACCTTTCATCCTGTCCTCTCCCCCTTGGTGCTTCACCAAGATCCTTCGTCCAGTGGTTCAGTTCCTCAGAGAAAGGTGGGTGCATCTGATCTGTATCTGCATGGAGAGGTCTTGCTACACCTTTTGTGGGAGGTACAGTTACTCCAAGATCTGGGTTTTATAATCAATGGGGAGAAGTCTCTCCTAGTTCTGGCTCAGAGTCTGGAGTTCTAGATTATTGGGCCTTCTGGCACTGTCTATTCAGGCCATATTCCCAGGTCCCCTTCACAACGCCTCAAGTTCCTGCAACTCCAGAAGGACTTAGGGGGTCATTCTGACCCTGGCGGCCGGTGACCGCCAGGGTCACCGACCACGGGAGCACCGCCAACAGGCTGGCGGTGCTCCCGAGGGCATTCTGACCGCGGCGGTTCAGCCGCGGTCAGAAAGGGTAAACCGGCGGTCTCCTGCCGGTTTACCGCTGCCCCATTGAATCCTCCATGGCGGCGGAGCGCGCTCCGCCGCCATGGGGATTCAGACACCCCCTACCGCCATCCTGTTCATGGCAGGAAACCCGCCATGAGCAGGATGGCGGTAGGGGGTGCCGCGGGGCCCCTGGGGGCCCCTGCAGTGCCCATGCCAATGGCACTGGCAATGACATTTCGATGCCAATGGCATGGGCACTGCAGGGGCCCCCGTAAGAGGGCCCCGCAAAGTATTTCAGTGTCTGCTTTGCAGACACTGAAATACGCGACGGGTGCAACTGCACCCGTCGCACCCCTGCAACTACGCCGGCTCAATTCTGAGCCGGCGTCCTCGTTGCAGGGGCATTTCTGCTGGGCCGGCGGGCGCTCTTTCGGAGAGCGCCCGCCGGCCCAGCGGAAATGTTTAAATGGCCGCCGCGGTCTTTTGACCGCGGTGCGGTCATTTCACGGCGGTACCTTGGCGGACGGCCTCCGCCGTCCGCCAAGGTTAAAATCACCCCCTTAGTGTACTCAAATCACATAGGGACTCATTATAACATTGGTGGTAAAAACATCCTACCGACGTGGCGACGGCCACCAAAATACCGTCGCCGCAGCTACCACCCGTCCACCAAATTATGAGCGTAGCAGGAATTCCACCAGAAGGATGGTGGAATTCCAGCCGCGGCCATGCCGGCAGATGGAAGTAAGGTGGTGCTGCTGCCAGTAGCAGCGCCACGCCAGTAGGCCGCCGCAGACCGTATCATGACACATGATACAGCTTGGCGGTGTTCTGCTGGAGGATGCTGCTGCTGGTAGCAGCGCCCCGTCCCGTCTCCTGCCGGAGGACCCACTGAAATCAGGTAAGTCGGTTGCTCCGACAGGGGAGGGGAGTGGGGGTGTTGTGTGTGTGTGTGTGTGTGGGTGTGTGTGTGTATGTTTGTGTGTGTGTGGATGCGAGTGTGCATGTATGGATGTGTGAATGCATGTATGTTGTGTTGTGTGAATGCATGTGTGCATGTATGTATGTAAGTGTGTGGATGTGTGTGTGAATGAATGTATGCATGCGTGGATGAATGTGGGTATGAGTGTGTATATGCGTGTGTTCGATGGTGCGTGAAGGTGCGTGTATGTTGGGGGGGTCTGGAGTGGGAGGGTGGGTAGGGGGAAACTGGGGGAGGGGGTCAGGGAAGACCCCTATCAGTGACAGGGAAGGAATTCCCTGTCATTGATAGTGCCTACCGCCATGGTTTTCGTGGCGGTAAGGAAGCCACGAAAAACATGGCGGTTGGCGGGGTCATAATCCCACGGGCGGGCTAGTGACGGCCGTCTGGCTGGAGACTGAAGTCTCCAGCCTGGCAGCTGTTACCGCTGTGGCGGACGGAGTGGTACTGTCGTAATATGGGGAAATGTACCGCCAGCCTGTTGGCAGTACATTTCTCCACTTTACCGCCGTCCGCCAGGGTTTTAATGAGGGCCATAGTGTTGTCTGAGGAGGCCAGGACAGAGATCTCCTGGTGGTAGGATGTATGGGCACCTAGAGCGGCAAGACAATGGGGGTCATTACAACCTCGGCGGTCTGCCTTGCAGACCTCCGAGGTTGCGGGAGCCAGAATACCCCCAGTGCTGGCGGTATGGCTGGCTCCGTATTTTGACTTTTCCGCTGGCCCAGCGGAAAAGTCACATCAACATTGCCGCTGGCTCGTAATTGAGCCAGGAGCAATGCTGATGTGCAGCGGGTGCAGTAGCACCCGTCGCGCATTTCACTGCCCGAAATTCGGGCAGTGAAATGCGCGACGGGGCTCTGCCTGGGGGCCCCTGCACTGCCCATGCCAAATGCATGGGCAGTGCAGGGGCCCCCAGGGGCCCCCTGAGTCCCCTTACCGCCAGCCTCTTCCTGGCGGTGCAAACCGCCAGAAACAGGCTGGCGGTAGGGGAGTCATAATCCCCTGGCGGATTATCACCGCCGGGGCTAAAATGGCAGAATACCGACGGCCCCGGCGGTGCGACCGCGGCGGTACCGCCGGGGTCAAAATATGTGTTTTCGCACCGCCAGCCTGTTGGCGGTACGGACGCCACTTTAACTCTGGCGGTCACCGACCGCCAGGGTTGTAATGACCACCAATGTTTGTATCTGTTCTAGAGATTGCCGTAGAGTCTGATGCCAACAGATGGGGCTGGGAGGTGAGATGCGGCCACATACAGACAGGAGGTGGTCCCTGGAGTAGGTGAAACTTCACATCAATTGCCTCAAGATCTTGCCCGGTCTTTTGCAGTGAAGACTTTAACGCCACACAAAGTCAAATGTTGCATCCTGCTTCGGATGGACAATGTGTCAGCGGTTCGCTATATAAACATGTTGGGGGGGGCGAGATTGCATCTCCTAGTGGAGGTGGCCTAGGGTTTTTGGCATTATTGCCTACGTCATCAGATATCAGTGGCAGATGAATACATTTCGGGTCAAGTGAACATGGTGGCAGGCTAGAACTTTCATTTTCTCTGTGACTAAAGCTATTGGAGACTTTACCTTTGCATTTTCAGAGCCCTCAGCAACGTATGGGGTCCTTATGAGGTGGACCTGTTTGCCTCTGGCCTGGATGCTAAACTTCCAACATTTTAAATTTTGAGGCCGGACCCACGTGCTGCAAGTTTAGATGTCTTTCTCCAGTCTTGGTCGGGGAAGTTGCTTTATGCATTTCCCCATTTCTCAATGACCCAGAGGGTCTTGCCCCTAGACAAGGTGGCAGACGGTGGAGTGGATTTTGGTGACACCCTTTTGGAAGCTGTAGTCATGGTTCCCAGTGGCGTTTGCACAGTCTTGTGCTCCGCTGGTCTAGATCCTAATGTTCCAGGACTTCTGGTGGAGCTGGCAGTTTGTTCTCATTTGTTGTCCCTCCCGGCATAGAGGATTTCAGGAGACAATGGCAAGTGCTGGGCCCTCAGTATTCATAGATGATATGCTGCCTTTTGGTGCAGATGGGTTTACTGGTGTAGTGAGCGGGAGATTGATCTTTGGGGGCATGTATTCCACTGATTGCTAATTTTCTCTCTGAATTAGCCACTCAGGGTTTGGCCTATAGAACAGTCAATAACTTTTGGTCTCATATTTCTGCGGGTCATACATTGATGGTAGACCTGTAGGTGAACATCACTTAATTTGTAAACTCCTTAGAGGGGTTAAGCTGGTTCACCCCCCTCAGTCAAAATACTCTGTTTTGTGGGATGTGAATGTCGTCCTTTGGTTTTTAAGGGCATGGCCAGTGAACAAAATCCTTACTAAGAAAGAACTGTCGGCAAAGATGAGTTTGCTTGTGTGTCTTATTTCTTGTAGATATGTGTCTGATGTGAGAGTGCTGAATATAACAGGTGGAGTATTTACTCCAGTTGGTGTTTCTTTTAGAATAACTAAACATACTCAAACAGATACATGTTGTGTGTCTTATCCGGCTTTGTGCTTGATACAAATCCATTGGGCATATGAAGTTTGCACCTATGAATTTCGTAGAGACCCTGCGGGTCAGCTGCTTATTCCCTTGCACAAGCCTTTTTGTCTGGTGACTTCAGCAACGTTGGCTCGTTGGTTCACATGGCTGTTGGCTGAGGCGGTTATTGAGATAACTACTTATGGGGTACATTTGGTCCCAGGTGCTATGTCATCTAAAGCCTTTTTTCTGGTTCTTATTTAGAGGACATAGCGCCAGTCATTTGACTCCACATTTAATTTCTTTTTCATAAACTAATTGTTGGTTTTGCAGCATTCGTGGTGGCACAGCTTTAAACTAGCATAATCTGAAACCCACCTTTTGGTTTAATTTCCTCTTTTCAGAAGCATGATTTTACGATTCTTTTTCTTACCAACAGGTGCGGATACCAAATTGGTGTAAGCACCATTGGGAGAAGTCTAGCTGAAGATCCATCTGATGTGGTCACGTATGGAGAGACACCTTGGAGTGGTTGGGTTTGGAAACGCCCATTAGTGTGAAGTTGCCTCCTGATATCCATTGGAGACAGGTTGTTTAGGCACGGTTAGAGTTGGTCGACTGTTTGCAAAGAAAGAGGACGGACAATGTGTTCACAGGTTTATTTAGGGTGTGTGATTGTAGGAGGCTGGCCTGGTTTGTAGTGAGTACCAAGGGGTACTTACACTCTGCACCAGGTCCAGGTATCCCTTATTAGTGTAGAAGAGGTGTCTAGCAGCTTAGGCTGATAGAAAAGGTAGCTTAGCAGAGCAGCTTAGGCTGAACTAGGAGACATGCAAAGCTCCTACTATACCACTGGTGTCATATGCACAATATCATAAGAACACACAATACACAGATATACTAAAAATAAAGGTACTTTATTTTTATGACAATATGTCAAAAGTATCTCAGTGAGTACCCTCAGTATGAGGATAGCAAATATACACAAGATATATGTACACAATACCAAAATTATGCAGTAATAGCAATAGAAAACAATGCAAGCAATGTACAGTCACAATAGATTGCAATGAGAGCACATAGGTATAGGGGCAACACAAACAATATACTCCAAAAGTGGAATGCGAACCACGAATGGACCCCAAACCTATGTGAGCTTGTAGAGGGTCGCTGGGACTGTAAGAAAACAGTGAGGGTTAGAAAAATAGCCCACCCCAAGACCCTGAAAAGTGGGTGCAAAGTGCACCTAAGTTCCCCAGAGAGCACAGAAGTCGTGATAGGGTAATTCTGCAAGGAAGACCAACACCAGCAATGCAACAACGATGGATTTCCAGACGAGAGTACCTGTGGAACAAGGGGACCAAGTCCAAGAGTCACACTCAAGTCGGGAGTGGGCAGATGCCCAGGAAATGTCAGCTGAGGGTGCAAAGAAGCTGCCACCAGATGGTAGAAGCTGTGGATTCTGCAAGAACGAAGAGGACTAGGAACTTCCCCTTTGGAGGATGGATGTCCCACGTCGTGAAGAAGCTTGCAGAGGTGTTCCCATGCAGAAAGACCGAAAACAAGCCTTGCTAGCTGCTAGGGTTGCGGTTAGGGTTTTTGGATGCTGCTGTGGCCCAGGAGGGACCAGGATGTCGCCAATTGCGTGAGGAGACAGAGGGGGCGCCCAGCAAGACAAGGAGCCCTCACAGAAGCAGGCAGCACCCGCTGAAGTGCCGGAACAGGCACTATGAAGAGGAGTGAACCGGAGCTCACCCAAAGTCACAAAAGAAGGTCCCACGACGCCGGAGGACAACTCAGGAGGTCGTGCACTGCAGGTTAGAGTGTCGGGGACCCAGGCTTGGCTGTGCACAAAGGAAATCCTGGAAGAGTGCACAGGAGCCGGAGCAGCTGCAAATCACGCGGTACCCAGCAATGCAGTCTAGCGTGGGGAGGCAAGGGCTTACCTCCACCAAACTTGGACTGAAGAGTCACTGGACTGTGGGAGTCACTTGGACAGAGTTGCTGAGTTCCAGGGACCACGCTCGTTGTGCTGAGAGGGGACCCAGAGGACCAGTGATGCAGTCTTTTGGTGCCTGCGGTTGCAGGGGGAAGATTCCGTCGACCCACGGGAGATTTCTTCAGAGCTTCTAGTGCAGAGAGGAGGCAGACTACCCCCACAGCATGCACCACCAGGAAAGCAGACGAGAAGGCGGCTGGATCAGTGATACAAGGTTGCAGTAGTCTTCTTTGCTACTTTGTTGCGGTTTTGCAGGCGTCCAGAGCAGTCAGCGGTCGATTCCTTGGCAGAAGGTGAAGAGAGAGATGCAGAGGAACTCTTATGAGCTCTTGCATTCGTTATCTAAAGAAACCCTAAATAGCCAGAAAAGGAGGTTTGGCTAGTTAGGAAGGAGGATAGGCTAGCAACACAGGTAAGAGCCTATCAGAAGGAGTCTCTGACGTCACCTGCTGGCACTGGCCACTCGGAGCAGTCCAGTGTGCCAGCAGCACCTCTGTTTCCAAGATGGCAGAGGTCTGGAGAACACTGGAGGAGCTCTGGGCACCTCCCAGGGGAGGTGCAGGTCAGGGGAGTGGTCACTCCCCTTTCCTTTGTCCAGTTTCGTGCCAGAGCAGGGCTGGGGGATCCCTGAACCGGTGTAGACTGGCTTATGCAGAGATGGGCACCATCTGTGCCCATCAAAGCATTTTCAGAGGTTGGAGGAGACTACTCCTCCCCAGCCCTGACACCTTTTTCTAAAGGGAGAGGGTGTAACACCCTCTTCCTGAGGAAGTCCTTTGTTCTGCCTTCCCGGGCCAAGCCTGGCTGGACCCCAGGAGGGCAGAAACCTGTCTGAGGGGTTGGCAGCAGCTGCAGTGAAACCCAGGGAAAGGTAGTTTGGCAGTACCTGGGTCTGTGCTAGAGACTAAGGGGATCATGGATTTTCTCCCCAATACCAGAATGGCATTGGGGTGACAATTCCATGATCTTAGACATGTTACATGGCCATGTTCGGAGTTACCATTGTGACACTATACATAGGTAGTGACCTATGTATAGTGCACGCGTGTAATGGTGTCCCCGCACTCACAAAGTCTGGGGAATTTGCCCTGAACAATGGGGGGGGGCACCTTGGCTAGTGCCAGGGTGCCCACACACTAAGTAACTTAGCACCCAACCTTTACCAGGTAAAGGTTAGACATATAGGTGACTTATAAGTTACTTAAGTGCAGTGGTAAATGGCTGTGAAATAACGTGGATGTTATTTCACTCAGGCTGCAGTGGCAGGCCTGTGTAAGAATTGTCAGAGCTCCCTATGGGTGGCAAAAGAAATGCTGCAGTCCATAGGGATCTCCTGGAACCCCAATACCCTGGGTACCTCAGTACCATATACTAGGGAATTATAAGGGTGTTCCAGTATGCCAATGTGAATTGGTGAAATTGGTCACTAGCCTGTCAGTGACAATTTGAAAAGAAATGAGAGAGCATAACCACTGAGGTTCTGGTTAGCAGAGCCTCAGTGCGACAGTTAGTCATCACACAGGGAACACATACAGGGCACACTTATGAGCACTGGGGCTCTGGCTGGCAGGGTCCCAGTGACACATACAACTAAAACAACATATATGCAGTGAAATATGGGGGTAACATGCCAGGCAAGATGGTACTTTCCTACAGTGATGCCCTCTGATTGGTAGAGGAATGGCCTAATGGGACATGTAGTTTTAAGCTTTAACTGTTTTAATTGGCTGCTGTGTGTTTTCTCAGTAAAGAAAGAGAAGCATAATCCTTACCTCTGTGTCCTTAATAGAATTGAAAATTCTTGATGCGCTAGCTAGAAAATAAGATATTCTGCCATGCTGACAAATTTTCCATATTAAACAACAGCAAAATTAAATCATACCCTTTTCTGTGAGCCATGGAGGTAATTGTATTTTTTTATCCGATGGTGAACTTAAGTGCTCAAAAATGTTTGGGATTTGGGCCCACAGTGAGTGACATACCTCCTCCTATTAACACATTTCCTAGTGCTGGTGAGATTGTGCCTAACAGTTCTGCTTTGAGAATAATTTCAGAGGATGGCTCATGCTGGTCCTTCTGTGATTACTGATTTGCGCTGGAACAAAAAATACGCCTTTCCTACTGTAGACACCGTTTACTATAAACGGGAAAAGAATGGAGGTTCTTTTCTTTATCCAGGTCATTCTGCTCTACCTGCTTCAAAATATGACTAAGATAGTACGAGGTACTTATCGACAAAAGTCCCCTGGGCATGGCCATTGGGCAAGGGGGCATGACTCCTGTCTTTGCTAAGACAGGAGTCATTTCAATGGGGGTTGTGCGTCAAAAAATGGCGCAAGCCTGGTTTGAGGCATGATTTTTGCCTCAATCCTGACTCGCACCATTTTTTGACGCACAACCCCCATTTTCCCTACACAGGCGCTGCCTGGTTTGAGTCATTTGTTTTTACTCTGAACTGTCCGCAGCGCCAGCTAACGTCATTCCTTAAATAAGGCGCCCGCATGGCGCGTAGGAATGGCGTTAGCCAGCGGTAACATTTTTGACGCAAACCAGCGCCGGCGCTGGTTTGCGTCAAAAAGTGTAAATATGGGCCTGAATGTGTTGAAAATATCCTTTCATTTGATATTTATGGTGCTATAACCACTACTGACAGCCCAGACAACTTTGGCCCTCATTACAACGCTGGCGGTCCAAGACCGCCAGGGCTGTTCTGGAGGAAGCACCGCCAACAGGTTGGCTGTGCTTCCCAGGGCATTATGACCGCAGCGGAAGCGCCACGGTCGCACCACCTGCCACAATGGCCCAGGGGATTACGAGTCCCCCTACCGCCAGCCTTTTCCTGGCGGTTTGAACTGCCAGGAAAAGGCTGGCGGTACGGGGAGTAGCAGGGCCCCCTGACAGGGCAACTGCACCCGTCGCATGGCCGCACCACCGCCAGCTCCATTTGGAGCCGGCTCCTGTGTTGCGGCCGAGACCCCGCCGGCCCAGCGGGGCTCTCCAAATGCCCGGCAGTCCGATCCAAGGTCGTAATGAGGGCCTTCATCTTTTCTTTAACTTTACTTGTTTCAGTGAAATTCTCTATGTTTATAGTTCATTCAAAGACTGAGGCACAAATTATTATTTTTTAACTGCTCATTTCCGTTTGCAAACATAATACATATATGTTCACCATGAGTATTGTCTAAGAGCAAGTAAAGGGGATATCTTTTCAGAAGCCAAGGCACACTAATGAGTGTCTTTTAATCAAAGCTATCAAAACTCTTTTTACATCTGATTAGTAGATGTGCTTAACTGATATTCTTGAATCGAGAAGTACATTTGACTTTGGAAGTCCACGTTGCCTTCTCTGTGTATGTGGTAAGTATAACAGGCCCTGCATCCAGGATGAGGCCTTCACACCCCTTTAACTATGAAAAGGATTCAGTTTGATTTTTGCGATTGGTGGAATGTATTTGATTTCTAACCCCATATCCTAATTTTCACTGCTCTGGATGACCTCCAGTTCTTCAAGCATTTAGAATTCTTTAATACACCGTTTAGGCCTTTGATATTTCATGAAATCATTCAATTCTCAGGATCACAATAGAATTTTGTTAATTACTGTTTTATTTCTGTTCAATCACTTATATTCTCAAAGAAGGCAGATCGGTGTTTCGAAAACCCAAGTCACTGCTTGTATTCTGGCAAAGGCCACTAGCAGGGTCCAGTCCAGGGCCAGTTGCCATTGGTCAGCTGTGCAGTTGCAGAAAAGGCTTCGGTAGCTTGTTGAATCTTTGTGGCTTGAACAGCCTTATGACCCAGAGCACCCAATTCTTCTGTTTTGGTTACAAGAAGCAGTTTCAATCCTTCAGGGCTCATCTCAGCTCGCAGGAAACAGGTCCAGTCCTCTTCTTCGTCAGGCCCAACAGTGTTCTTCAGCAACCAGGTAGTGGATACACAAACATTGTCTTAGGATCATGCTCCCTTTCCTTCAAGTGCACCCAAGTGTAATATGTAATACCCAGCAACAGCAGACTAGTAGGACAAAGTCGGGCCTTTCATCAACCAGGCAGTGAATACACACGAGAATTTTGTTGGCTTCCTTTTCTCTTGTGTTTAAGTGTTATATGTGCTCAGCAGACTTGCCAGGCAAGATTTAACGCTGTGCTACACCGTGCTGTCAAAAGAAGGCCAATAGTCCCCACCCTGCATGCTTTGTGAGGTTCAGAGGAGTTATCTCTGCCCATTCAGGCCAATCTATTGTTTGCTTCTAGGAGGTATTTTACATGTTTTTCACACCTATCCAAATGCTAATAACTGGCTGGGAGAAGCTGGAAAACAAATGCAAATTAGCCTCCAGGAGCATCAGGTGGGAAAAATGTAGCTTTCTAAAAATTACCTTGTCTAAATATTATGTTATTACATGTTAAAATGTACTGTGCCATTGAATTGGATATTTATTAACTGATAAAATAGTTTATTTTTATAGGTAGTCTCATTTCCAAGACGCAGTATTAGTTTTATAATATGTACTCTAATTTTCTTGATGGGCCAGCCTTTATACAATGGTAGAAAGGGGGAGGGAGCACACTGCCTCTCATCACAGCACATTTCACCCTATTACATCCTGGTAAATGCTGTCCGCTTACTTCAAAGTTGAGGTAGTTTTCCACCAAAGTTGGTGCTGGTAGTGTTGTTATCTTTAGACATGTGTTTCTGGGTTTAACCCTTCATCAGTAGAGAGCAGAAGCAATAGAGAGCAGAGAAAACTCATCTGGGGTTTCTGGTATGCTGCCTAAGTCTTCACAGGTCACAGTACCATTCCACAGGCACACAGGTGTATCCCAGGTGAGCTTGTCAGCTCATTGGCTCAACTGAGCTTTTTAAGCCTTTTAAGCACACGGGGAGGGGGCACACTGCCTCTCACCTCCATACATCTCATACAATGGTAGGCCTGAAGCCATGTTTTCACTACCACTATAGTGCATAGTACAATAGGTGCAGCAGTACACTAGCGACATTTAACTTACAGGCCTTGGGTATACTTTGTACCATATACAAGGGACTAATAGGTTAGTTAAGATGTTAGTTCGAAGTGTATCAAAGTCATCATGTTGAAAGTAGGGGCACATGTACTTTACTCCTAGTTAGCAGGGGTAAAGTGACCAGAATTCTACAGCCAGCAAAAAAAAATCCAGGAGTACACCACACAAAAGATGGTAAGTTCCTACAGTTTTCATTCAGCATTATTTTTTGTTTTTGACACACAGTCAAACATGGCAATTTCCATGTTTCTTGGAAATGTTACTGGATGTGGTATCTTCTCATAACTTATGACCCATCTGGCCACTCTGTGACAAATATGGTATGCTGAAAGGGTGAACTTTGAAAGTCCATTTCCTCTTGTTTGTGTCAAGGTGGGAAAGGATGGGACAAAGTAATTAAGTGTGAAAAGTTATGATTTCCTGTGGAGCGAGTTGTCGACCCTAACCTCATATAAATATATATATATATATATATATATATATATATATATATATATTATATATAGACGCTTACATGTATATTTGCAAATTAATGTACAGACACACACACACACTTTTATATATATATATATATATATATATATATATATATATATATATATATATATATATATATATGCATACACAAATATGAATGCAGATGTGCCACAGGAAATATGTTATTCATGTTAGTTATCTTCATTGTTCAGTAAGTCAGGGGAGAATGATTCTTGAGAGATGGGGCCCATGTAGTCCATTGTGTACATTCCCTTTTTCAGCAATGGTAGTAAATACCACATTAGTCTTTGGCTTAAGGTATTGGGCACATTCACATTTTAATACTTCAACACTGGTTATCTACATGCACCTCTAGCATTCCATTTATCTATTTACAATATACCTCATAACTGCAAAGGTTTAGAAGGAATAACTACATTTATATTGTTACATCAAATAACTGTACCACAAGGTAAAACTGGGAGAAAGAAAAGAGAGTTATGGAATGTACTCAAAAAGTAGGGGTAGTTAGCAACTCAAAGGGTCTTCCAAGTAAAAACGTAAGAAAGAATAAACAATTAGGCACAGGTATTTGGAAAGGCTGTAGACCATCAGATGTCTACCTACACCTACCTACAATTGGATCAACAACACTAAACTGTTAATGCTTTTCAGGAAATGCTAGACAACAAATACAACAAAGCATAGCCAGCCTATATACTCTTAGGGAGAGGAGTGGCTAAATGATCAGACATAAACTAATTCTTGGCCATTCATCAATTGGCAACATGGGAGAGTGCAAAGGTGAGGAGGATTTCTTTGGGCAGTAAAGATGCCTTTGCTGTCTCTGCTTTGCTGCAATGGATGCATCACAAGGGCACACCAATAAATGCTGCCCAATTACATTTAGCTACTTCTGAATCACCCATGTATACGTCAGGTTGCAGACTGATTGCCAACAATTTAACAGTCCCTGTAGGGGATAGTGAAAGCAGAACAAGTCATGACGGTCAGACATCTGTGTACATGGATGCCCATTTGCTCAACGTGCTGGAGGAATGTCCCTGCTGTGAAATGATTCGGACAGGTCTTTTGAAGGAGAATCGTACCAGAATGTTGCAACATGGTGAAGGTATATGGCTCTGTTTGTGTACTACAGGAGGATTGGTCTGGATGGATGAATACATCCTTGTAGCATCCGAAATGAGTATAGTCAAGGTGAACAACACATTGTATGCATAATAATGTGATGGCAAAGGCTGGCTTCAAAAGAAGGGCAGGGTAACATCACCTTATGCCCAAAGGAGAATGTGATAGTGATTTTAAAGCTAATTTAATACAGCTAAGTATCATTTTTTCAGAGGGGTAAGGGACATCCAGGAATTCTAGACTTCGAGTGAAACTCAACAACCACTACTGAATGCATTCACAGTAATTTTATTTGAGCCAGTCCAAATGGCTGTGCTCCATGTATCTCGACAGACAAGAAACCAATAGTTTGATCTATCAAGCGAGGCACCTTCTGATTTAGAGCAAAGACATTTACAACAGCACTGTCCACGATGCATCAAACAAATTAGTCTGGTTGGCTTAAAAAACTTAACACTTCGCCATACCTCATGAGTATATTGAGAATTTACAGATTTATATATATACATTTTTTAAATCTTTACTTATTTATTTTCTTCATACCATACAGTCACATATCTGTGTACATTCAATCTGAAGGGACATGCTCTACAATGATGTAATATGAGTCCTTAACATGCAATAATAATGATCAAGACAAGAGCAGCATTGAGAATTCCAGCAGAGTATGAGAAAGCATATGCACAATATCATGTACATAGGCCATCCTAAAGGTTATGGGTCAAGCGAAACAAGCTGATAAACAGTATAGGCCCCAGTAGCTATATCCCTTTTACTGGGTCATCCAGTGTAAGTAGGTCATATTTTAACAGTTGCGAAATATCTTTGGGTCTGGAGGTGGGAGGGTTGGAGGGAAGAATACAGTTCGCTACGGTTGTCACAGTAAATAAGACTTTTCAACCATATATTTATCGTGGGAGAGTGCTTACTGCCCCAGTGTAGGGCGATCTCTCTTTTATCCAGGAGCAGTGGCCTAGCTGTAAAACGCCTGACACTTTTGGGAATGTCTCTCACATAGCCCAGCAGGGCCAGGAGCAGGTTAGGTTGAAATTCTATTCCCTGCATTAAAGAGAGGTGGGTATACTTCAGACTAGAAAGGGGCTATACTGCTGGATGTCCAGGTCACTTGAAGGAAGTCATCTTATGTTCACAGCATTTAGGGCAATTAGACAAGCGGGAGTGCAGCAGGTGTGACATTTGCCCTATGTAGGAACTTAAAATGTAGGAGTTTGTGATGATGATTAAGTGATACTAATTGTCGGACAGGAAACTCCCTAGGTCCGTTTTCCAGGTGGCTCTAATTTTCAAATCTAGCACAGTGAGTAGGTCAACGCAAGTGTGATAGAGCTTTGAGGTTAGTCCGGCCTGTGAGTCTTCAGTGATAATCAATGTGAGAGGTGTGAAGTCAGCTGGGGCTAGGGGATAGGATGGGAACTGTGCTCATAGGGCGCTTTGGAGGTGCCTGAGTACAAAGTGGTCAATGTAAGTGGCATTTGATAGCCGTTTATCTTCCGTGCAAGAAAAAACATGACCATCTGGGAACAGGTCTCCAAAAGTGTGGAGGTCAAGGGACGTTAATGTGTGCTGGACTAATTTCTCCCGTGTAATGGCCAGCAGAGGTTATTGGCCAAATTATATATTTTGTAGTCCATATCTCTATTGTAGCACCGTTCCTTGATGATAAGCAGCAGACAGAAGAAAGATGTTAGACAGAGCAGAACGAAAATGGAAAATTATTGTTGGGGGGAAGAATAGAGTAATAGAATAGTAATGGAAAGCAAATATGGTTATGCAAAAAAATGGACCTAAGTAGATGGAAGTAGAAAATGGACTCAGGCCTGTGTAAAGGCAACATGTAAAGGTGCCCTAAAAACAAGTCAGCTGGCATCCATGTTTTCACTGTAGTTTGTTTGACCTTTCTGAGTGTCAACTGCTGTAACAGCAACTTCACAAAATGCACATATGCCCAGCGCTTGTTCAACATTGTATTCTTGTTTTTTCCGATATTGCAAATGTCACCAGGACAATTGTCAGCTGTGCCTGATCTAAACCCTGTCAGTTTGTAAATATACTCACCCTCCACAACCTCAAGCCATAAATATGGCAAGTTCATAGGGTCAGAACACATTCTCCCAGTACTTAAGTTGTAAAAAATATAAGTGCCAGGACCATTATCAGAAGACCACTGCAGCTTGCACCACCCATCGCCTCTACTAGCGCTGCCAGTGGCAGTAACATCACACTAATCATCACACTCATACAATTGTGCTAATTCAGACTTTAAATATGTATTAAAAATGACTAATATGTGCTGCTCAAGCTAATATATATATATATATATATATATATATATATATATACACACATGTATCAAAACAAATCCCTTTCAGGGTTAGAGTGACGCATAAATTATGCAAGAAGGAAGAAAGAACTCTGGGTAGTTCCCAAGTTTAGGTGGAGATCAGCTCCAGTAAGGAGCACCCTGCAACACCAGCGACACTCTAGATTTGCTCACTTCAAATGTCTCTTTATCTAGCAACATTTTTAAGCATAGGGTCAGCACAGTGCTATCCACACCGAGCTAGATAGTGACAAAGCCTTTTGCCATTTGTACAGCAAAGTCTTTAAGAATAGGTTTGAAACAATGTCAACCTTGCCGAGCTGTAAAATGACAAAAGTCATTTACCACTCCAGGCACAGTATTACAGCTTTGGACTGGTCAAATACCGTCCAAGCCAACCTGGAATGAGTAAAGCAACCCCTGACACGTGTTTCGCTCTCATTAGAGCTCTTCAGAGGGGTATAGCTTTGTCCAAACACAAGGGAGCACCCAGTATAAGTCAAACCAAAACCCTTTCAGGGATAGAGCGACGCATAAATTATGCAAGAAGGAAGAAAGAACTCTGGGTAGTTCCCAAGTTTAGGTGGAGATCAGCTCCAGTAAGGAGCACCCTGCAACACCAGCGACACTCTAGATTTGCTCACTTCAAATGTCTCTTTATCTAGCAACATTTTTAAGCATAGGGTCAGCACAGTGCTATCCACACCGAGCTAGATAGTGACAAAGCCTTTTGCCATTTGTACAGCAAAGTCTTTAAGCATAGGTTTGAAACAATGTCAACCTTGCCGAGCTGTAAAATGACAAAAGTCATTTACCACTCCAGGCACAGTATTACAGCTTTGGACTGGTAAAATACCATCCAAGCCAACATGGAATGAATAAAAGCAACCCCTGACCCATGCTTTGCTCTCATTAGAGCTCATCAGAGAGGTTTAGTTTTGTCCAGACACAAGGGAGCACCCAGTATAAGTCAAAACAAATCCCTTTCAGGGTTAGAGTGACACATAAATAATGCAAAAAGGAAGAGAGAACTCTGGGTAGTTCTCAAGTTTAGGGGATCAGCTCCAGTAAGAAGCACCCTGCAACACCAGCGACACTCTAGATTTGCTCACCTCAAATGTCTGTTTATCTAGCAAAGTTTTAAAGCATAGGATCAGCACAATGCTATCCACGACAAGCTAGATAGTGGCAAAGCCTTTTGCCATTTGTACAGCAAAGTCTTTAAGCATAGGTTTGACACAATGTCAACCTTGCCAAGCTGTAAAATGACAAACAGTGCCACCATGTTATAAGAGCTGGTGTTGACCATAAGGTGCAGGTGCCGAGCACGGGAAACCACCAGCTCTAATTAAGCACTGCATACTTCTTGCCGAAAAGAGAGTAACATCTCTCAAACACAAAAATGCCATCAGTAGGATAATGAGACTCTTAGAATAAACTTCTGCAACGTTTGCAGACATGATGTATTTCCTAATAGGTTTGCAGTGTTTAAGCTATATAGCCTGGAATCAGAGACAGACTTATAAGGAGGGTGAAAGTATTAAGGGGGGTCCTTCACATGAATAAAAGTATGTTATTTGTGCACAAAGAGAGGGAGCTGTAATGTGTAAGTCCAGTAAGACCTTTGGAACAAATTAACACCCTGCCCAAATCAACCTGTTGTATTCAGATCTTGTGCACATCCCAGGCAGGGATTCCAGATGAGAGAGAATTGGACTGATACATGGATACTATGGTCTGTAACTCTATCTCAGAGTTCTGTTGACATTAATAAACCACTCAGCGTTAATCCTTGTGGTTTAGAATGGTACCAGAATCCTAAACACAATATTGGAGTTTGTTACAGTTACTAGTTATGTATCCTCACTCTCTCTCCATATATATTAGACCATGCCCATTAACGCGCTGTAGTTATGGTTCATCCACACTTACCACTGCAAAGGCATTTTTAGATTTGCTATACTTTTTGATCCACTAAGTTATTCAGTCAATGTTTGGCATGTCAAGTTTAGTGAAGATCCATGAACGAGAAAAAAAGGTAAGGGGTGATAAAAGATATCTTTTCCCATTTTAGCACATATAGGACATTTTGCCTGTTCCTTTGTCCCGAACTGATCTATGTATTTATGCCAAACTTTTCATGCAAGAACAACTTTATTAAGAAATCAGGTAACTCCAATCCGTGTTTTGAAATATTAGTATTCAAAAAAGTTTCCATGCGAGCTTTAAAGTGTTAGCACTTTTGTATTGCTCTACCATTTTAATTCATGGGTCAAGACTTGAGAGTCCTGTCAATCACCTTTTGAATTTTTTACAAATGTGATTGGTTGGAGAAGGACTCTTAAGACATATTTTGTGCCGAACTAGGAATTCGAGAATCAACATTCACATGTGAGTTTCGTGCTGTAGATAAAAAATTTCAAGAGCTATGAGGAACACCATGAGACGTGCCCAACCTAAAGAAGGGTGCTGGTGCACCCACAGCAGTAAAAAAAAGCACTTAAAAACACACACAAAAATGAGTTTGAAGTGTAAATATCATGATCCACTGCCAGCCATTTTAAGCAGAGGAAAAAGGCACAATTTCATACTGAAACACAAGATTTCCAGATGTTTTCACTAAATATAAGAAAAAGACAAATATAGGCAAATTATTTTCTCATTAAAAAAGTGCAAACAACCCCGCAGCACATGGCTGAAGGTTGTGAGTAACAGGTGTTGAGTGCATGTGGCAGGCTTGGTGCATGGCTTAGACACAGGTTAGCTCCAGAGACCAACCCTTTCTGTGAAATGCTAAAAACTGTGTGCTATGCGCAGTGGGAGCTGCCCCCCTGTTCTGCTTTCCTTCTTATCTCGTAATCAGAGCTTACAGAACATATCAAGAATGCACTTCTGAGTTCAAAGAAGACTTTTATTGTTGTTAATTCTTCTAAAACCACAAGTTCGTGAGAGACGAATTATTAGATTTCAAGCACACGTTCAATGAAAACAAAATACTTCACAGTTGCAATGTACACAGCAGGTTATATATTTAATGCAAAGCAAAACAAATACTTCACTGTGTGAGAAACTATTTACAGCTTCATCTTTCTGGGGTATGCAAGTTGATGACTCCGGTCAACTGCGAGAAAGAGATTATCTACCCACACGGGAGACTGGCAACTGGCGGCAAGTTCCAGCCTGAAGTCAAGCAGATTCGAATCTAATTCTCTGAAGCCCGTGTCATCCGTTACAAAAGCGTGCCCCCTCCTCTCAGACCTGGGAAAACTATGCAAGCCTTTGGAGACTGGCCAGATCTCCTAGACTCCTCCTCTTCCCAAGCCTGAGCAGGAAGGAAAAACACCAAATGTACCCTCTTTTATCAGGTCTAGTCTGGTGTGAGAAAAACAGTTTGGTTCATCTTGTGCAAAAACACAGCTTGGAAAAATACAGCTTGGATTCTCAACTGCAATGTCTAACTCCACGTTAAAGGCAATAGGCAGCTAACCTAAATATCAAATGCAATGTATAATGTCATGTCAAAGCCAATAGGCAGCTGAGCTGAATACAGAATGCAATGTCTAATATCATGTCAAAGCCAATAGGCAGCTAAGCTGGATACAGAATGTAATATCTAATAGCATGTCAAAGCCAATAGGCAGTTAGACTGAATACAGCATGTCAAAGCCAATAGGCAGAATACAGAATGTAATGGCTAATGCAATGTCAAAGCCAATAGGCGGCTAAACTGGATACAGAAAGTAATGGCTAATGCCATGTCAAAGCCAATAGGCGGCTAGGCTGAACAAAACATACAATGTGCTACTGGTGAACATTGAGCAACTAATATGCGCAGTGGTGAAACACAAAGTCATTGGTCAAACTTAATCAATAGCATCACATTCCACCCTTTGACCAATTAATTTTTGTTTCACATATCTCTTGTTTCAAACAAAAAAAAAACATCAGCACAAAAAAAAACATTATCAGCAAATCAGATTTGAATGATCAAAGCAATCCCTGTAAAGCAATGGAAGTGGATTAACATATAGATCTCATAACCTTTCACATCAGATACATCTACACAGAAAAGACTGAAACTTTTATACTCTGAATGAGATTATAGTGTCTCTAAAATAGCATTTGATGTAGCATGAGTACTACTCATGTAAAGGTGCACGGTCCACCTGAAAGGTTTGCTGGAAGGTAAGTGAAAGTCAGAGTTCCACACAAAAAAAAACACAGCTTAGTTCCAGTGGAAGAATGCAATCAAACAAGTTGAACTTGAACTGAAGGCGCCATTTGCGCAAAATGGATCCATGGTGCTGGCACTTTACTCAGCCAGGTTCAGGTTGGGAGTTCGGTCCCTTCCCCGACCCCACACGCACACACCCGAAGGGGGACCACACAGCACACTGAGGGACAGTGGCGAAACGTGGTAGGATCTGCAAAAGAAACAAGTATGACTTTTCTTGCAAATAACATTTGTCATTTAAAATGTACCCTTTCTCTTCCTTTCCCTGTTTTATAATCAGCAGGACGTTTTTGGGGCCCTTTATTATATTTTCTGAAGGTTCTGGAGGGTCACTTGGGGCTTCAACCCACACCTCAGCACAGAGATTTTTATCTGCTGCACCACAGCTTCCCTTTTCTTGCACTGTCAGAAGGGCTGGGGCAGACTCCTTTTTTACCAAACCTCCATTCACTGCATTTTTGACAAGTTGGGCCATTCTGTCTCCAATTTGTATGAATGAATCAGATTCTTTTCTAGGTATCAGCATAATTTTGATTTTTCCTTGGTAATCTGCAGCAATCACTTGCCCTAAAACCTGATCAATTTGCCATATTTGTCCTGGTAACTTTCCTCTCTCTGTGACTGCTTGTGGGACAGATTGCTCTTGTGCGTGCTGCACAGTTATTATCAAATCTAGGGGAATGTGCATCTCTCTCATCTCTGCCCACCTGTAAGTGTCTTTTTCTCTCAGCTGTTCACATTTCTGGTGCACCCACTTAGCCATCCCCACTAAGTCAGAATTCTGGGTGAACACTTCTCTCTCTGAATTTTTCTCATTAACATCTGCAAGGGAATTGAACCAGTTATGCATAAGCCTTGTGGAAAACCAAACAGCTAAACCATTGGCAATGAACCAAGAATCAGTGTAAAAATGACACATCTCACGTAGCTCTTGCTTTAAAATCTGACACACATTGTACAACGCTGTTCCTTCTCCTGTGCCATAAAACAACATTTCAGTCAATGAATCATTAGTAAAACAAACATGCTTTTTATCTTCAGTGGACACGAATTCAAATGGTGCACTCAATTTCACTTTTGACTCTTTTACCTGTGGTACTCCAGCCCTGTCTTGCAAGTACCAGATCCAGTGTATGATCCTAGCTAGGGGCACTCTTTTCTTTCCCTGTTCCTGAATTACATGTACATCAGTATTTGCCTCTTGCACTGCGCAGAAACCTAAAGTCTGAATTATTTCATTTGCCAAATCACAAGCGCGCAGCTGCATATAACTTTTCCTAGTGACCATATACCAAAGTGTTAGGATTTCACTCAGATGAGGGCTATTCTGTTTCCAAAAATCAAACAAGCTAATGAAACTCGGTGTCTCTTGCTTAGTGCAAACAGTAAAAAGCTCTAAAATCTTTCGTTTTACTTCATTTTACAAGGGTAACTCGTAAATCACATTCTGAGCTCTATCGTTCTCGTCTGTATTATCAGTTAAGGAATGCACTTTGACTGACAAAAAACCTGGCTCACACGGAGGCTCAGAGCAGCTCGAAGCTGTCTTAACCCCCTCATTACTGGAATGGGAAAAGAAAGATTCTTCTAAAACAGCATTTTTATAACTTTCAGTATTATCTTGCATTAATGTACTCTGGCTAATTTGCTCACGTAAATTCTTATTTTCATGTTCCAACTGCCTACATTTCTCCTGCATTTCTCTGTAAGCAGATAAAAGTATCCAAACCCTTCTGTCAAAAACAAAAGGAACATCACTGCTCTCAAAAGGCACATTTTCTAAATATGCTTTATCACAACAAAACATGTTTCTCAAAGCACCATCAGGCAGTTTAGCTACACATGCATTTTCAAACATGGTCTGCCGTGCTTCTGTAATTCTCCAAACAACAAAAAACAATTACACTTTTAAATTGTGCATGTAGAAATCTATAATTCGCCTCTTCACCCCACTCCTGGTACCAAAACGTTCTGCTTTCCTTCTTATCTCGTAATCAGAGCTTACAGAACATATCAAGAATGCACTTCTGAGTTCAAAGAAGACTTTTATTGTTGTTAATTCTTCTAAAACCACAAGTTCGTGAGAGACGAATTATTAGATTTCAAGCACACGTTCAATGAAAACAAAATACTTCACAGTTGCAATGTACACAGCAGGTTATATATTTAATGCAGCGCAAAACAAATACTTCACCGTGTGAGAAACTATTTACAGCTTCATCTTTCTGGGGTCTGCAAGTTGATGACTCCGGTCAACTGCGAGAAAGAGATTATCTACCCACACGGGAGACTGGCAACTGGCGCCAAGTTCCAGCCTGAAGTCAAGCAGATTTGAATCTAATTCTCTGGAGCCCGTGTCATCCGTTACAAAAGCGTGCCCCCTCCTCTCAGACCTGGGAAAACTACGCAAGCCTTTGGAGACTGGCCAGATCTCCTAGACTCCTCCTCTTCCCAAGCCTGAGCAGGAAGGAAAAACACCAAATGTACCCTCTCTTATCAGGTCTAGTCTGGTGTGAGAAAAACAGTTTGGTTCATCTTGTGCAAAAACACAGCTTGGAAAAATACAGCTTGGATTCTCAACTGCAATGTCTAACTCCACGTTAAAGGCAATAGGCAGCTAACCTAAATATCAAATGCAATGTATAATGTCATGTCAAAGCCAATAGGCAGCTGAGCTGACTACAGAATGCAATGTCTAATATCATGTCAAAGCCAATAGGCAGCTAAGCTGGATACAGAATGTAATATCTAATAGCATGTCAAAGCCAATAGGCAGTTAGACTGAATACAGCATGTCAAAGCCAATAGGCAGAATACAGAATGTAATGGCTAATGCAATGTCAAAGCCAATAGGCGGCTAAACTGGATACAGAAAGTAATGGCTAATGCCATGTCAAAGCCAATAGGCGGCTAGGCTGAACAAAACATACAATGTGCTACTGGTGAACATTGAGCAACTAATATGCGCAGTGGTGAAACACAAAGTCATTGGTCAAACTTAATCAATAGCATCACACCCCCACAATAAGTTGAGTGTAGAACCTGAACATAGACCAGCCCTGTGGCCAACCAGTGCTACAAACAGCAAAGGGCTGTGAATAGCGAGGGATGGCCATCCACAGTCGATTGGGCACAGGTTGGTAGTTGCCTGTGCGCAGCTTGTTGGCCAAAGGGCCTAGCCACAGACCCAGCCTGTGGATAACCACAGTGGGGGTTAGTCAGACGTGGCTGGAGGAGCCGCCTGCACCGGAATGAGCATGGTCAGGCACTCTAGCCAGATTCTGCTGAACATGGCCAAAACCTGTGCATTGCAGGTGTCAGTGTAGGCATGGTTAGTTCACAATTTCCGTAGGAGATTTTTTTGTTTGTTTTCTTACTACCTCTAGCATAGGTTCAATGAATCTGTAGGAGCCCCCCCCCCAAAAAAAAGTACATCCACTTTTTGGTTCTTATAGCCAAGTTTTTTTTGCAGATTGCTTGAGTACGGGCAAAAAAACATGGGTGCGGGGGGGCCAAAATGGTATTTCTCATTTTAATTCCCATAGGACTTTTTCTCTTCAGTGCAAAACAAATGGCTAAATTATAGCAAATTTGGATCTAAGGTAGAACTTTACTCAAGCATTTTTCTTTTGTTGGTTTGGTGTAAATTAGTTCAGTAAATTGAGAATTTGGGGCCATAAGTACGTAGCTTGTTTTTTGTAGCAAACAGCACGATTTGCAGAATCTGGCCATTTGCGATAAGAAAAAAGCGTTTTGGTATGTACAAACCCTATTTTGCAATTCGGTAATCTATTTTCTGAATTGCAAAATAGGTTTGCGGGCACTATTTGGAAGGGGCGTGTTGAGGGCGTCACTTGCAAATAGCGAGTCGCAGTGGCAGGTAAGATTGTTTTTCGACCGTGAATGTGATTGCAAAACAATCGCAGTTACCTTCACTTCAAGTTAGTGATAACCCATTCGCAAACAGGAAGAGGACCAAGAGGACCCTTCCTCTTTGAGAATGGTAGCAAAAATGTTTTTTTTCAAGAATAGACAGTGGTCCCATGAACCACTGTCTATTCTTAAAAAATTAAGAGAAAGCTTTTCATTTTTCTTTTTTAAACGCATCTTGTTTCCTTTAAGGAAAACAAGCTGCATTTAAAAAACAAAAGATTGCTTAATTTTAAAGCACTCACAGACATGGTGGTCTGCTGCCCCCACCAGGCCACCATCCCTGTGATTGTGGCCACTCCCAATGGGGTCGCAATTTGCGACCCACCTCATGAATAATAATGAGATGGATCATTTGCGACCTTATTAGGAATCGCTACGTGTGTCTGAGACGCATTTGTACATCTCTATTTGTGAGTCTCTAATTGTGACTCACAAAAAGTTGCAATTAAAGACTCACAAATAAAAATGGACATACGTCTGGCCCTTAGTGTTTAAAAGGGTATCCATGTGGGCAAGAATAGGGTACGTTTTAAGGATATCTGGATGGTTAATTCAGATCTCACAATTCCATTAAAAACATAAAGGCACACCGCTGAATTACTGATTGCTTTCTCCATTTGTGTATTGCGGATTCTGTTCCTGATTCACAAAAAGAAATATTTCAGTTGGAGCTGCCATTATCCAGCACAGTGCACTAAGCACTGTGTAAGGAAAAGCAAAAGGGGGTCACGGTGAACCATCAGGGCCATGTGGGGGGGCCCAGAAATGGCTGTGATTAGCAAGGTTTGACCTCCTGTGTAGAGTATGATGCAGGGCATGGCTGAGGTCAAACCCCACTGGGCACAGTCAAAAACCGTTGGGTGCAGGAGCTGGTCAGAGACAAGTCCCTATGGTCAACTCCACTACAGACTGCAGAAGCTGTGAACAGCATGAGCTGCCCACCTGTGGAGGATTGGCCTCAGAACCAGGCTAAACATAAAGCCCTGGGGCAAACCCTTGTGGAGTGTTGGGCACTTAGTCTAGGGCATACATCCAACCCCCTGCTGCACATCTGAATATATATATATATATATATTACCTAGTGGTGGTCGCCACTCGGTAGTTATATGTAGGATCAAGTTTCTATACAAAAAGCGTTTTTTACTTGCCTATATCTTTGGCACAGCTTGACGAATCTTCGTGAAACTTTCCCAAAACATTTGCCAATACCATCAGCTGCTGCCTGGAAAGTATAAGGGTGATCTGTCCAAGGATGTGGGGGAGAAAAAAGGGGGCTGCAAAACAGGTTTTCCGCATTCATTTTTCCATAGGGATTTTGAACAGCAATAGCGCAAAAACTACTAGATGGAATTACACCAAATTTGGCAGGAAGGTAAGTCCTGGTCCAGAAAGAGTGCTTTTTTGTTTTGGTGTTATTCCATTCAGTAGTTTTTGGGAAATTAAGGGAAAAACAAATTTGTATATCTAGGGATGCAAAGGATTTGTGACTCCTAACGATCTTGTGCTGAGATCTGATTGGCTGATAACACTATAGCAACAGAAGCTGATGAAGTGTTGTCAGCCATCTTGGGCCTTGGCTTCAGCCGAGACCTAGAAAAAAATGTTTAAAAAAAAAATGTTTTAAATTCAGGAAAGGGGACCAAGTCCCTGAGTGCTGTAATGGAAGCCAGCAACATTTTTCTCATGTTGCTGGCAGCCATTCAAAGTGCTCGCTCCCATCAGAGTGTGACTCCAGCAGAAGCAAGATAGCCCAAGAAAAAAAAGCTCCCTCGGCACATCAGAACCCTCCATTTTTAGAGACTGTAAGAGGCCCAACCATCTAGATATACAAATATATTTCAAACTAAATTTCTCAAAAACTACTGAATGGATTTACACCAAATAACAAAAAGCACAATCTGCGGATCAAGTTTTATCTTTCCTGCCAAATATGGCATAGTTCCGTTCAGCAGTTTTTGCAGTTGTGCTTCTTAAAGAAGTCTATCGAAAATGCATGGGGTTTTTGCATTTTTGGAATCCCCCTTTTTTTCTCTGCCCTGCTTGACAGATCACCCTGAAAATTTCCATGCACAAATTAGTGAAAAAGTATCACCTTTTTGGAAAGTTTTGTGGAGATTTGTCAAACAGGGCCAAAGTTATTAGCAAAATAAAAAAAGGCATTTCCTATGGAAATGCTAATCTATGACTAGTAAGTGGCAACCGCCACTGGGTAATTATATGCGGGGGTTCTGAAAAGTAAGAGCTTTGCTTAGACTCCAGATTCTTTTATAAGAAATATGTCTACAAAGTACTACATAGAGTAAAATACATAAATGTGTTCAAGGTAAAAAGGATGGATGAAACATTGTTTGAAATTGAGAGGCTGAACTCCTCACTGACTGCCTATGTGCATAAGCAACGTTCAAATATGTTTAAAAGGAAATCAAAATCCTAACTAACTGGCCATGAAGGGGTTTTGTGTATTATCAAATAGACAACAACAGCAAAGCTTGAGTGGCCTATGATGTCCCTCAGAACTACTCGGTAAAAAGGATACCTGTTATTCACTATTTACTCATCTATTATTTGATATTGTGCATGCCCCCGCCCCGTAATCATCTGCCCCTGCTTTTAACGGCTGCCTAGTGGCAGAGGAGTAATGGAGAAGTCATACATAACATGTCATCTCCTCCCTGTGCGAATTAAAAAAAACATGCCTCCCTGTGCCAATTCAAAAGCAAATGGTCTCCTGCGAATACCACTCTCTGTGACTTCTCTTCCTTCTGCTTCCAAAACTGTGCTCCCTACCTTTCTGAGCTGCTCTGACAGGCTCTCAGAAAGCTCCGGAAGAGCATCCTGGAATTACTTTATGGCATAGCAACAGTGGTTACCAAGTCCAGTTTCCCTCTGCTGCTGTGCATAGCAGTGAATTACTAGAGTTAGAACCCAATTGTTCATACAAATGTCTCCCTATGGCAGCCATACATAACATAGGTATTAATCACTGTTAGCTCACTGTGAACACCCAAACCCTGGATTGATTCACAAGATAACCTGAGACCTTCCTGTATTGCAGTTTTCGCCTTGCACCTTTTTTCACTTTTAGCACCTCTTTCCCTATCTGACTAGTGAGTTCAGAGGCACACCAACATGTATGTATAGACCCTTTCTAATTAAAACTGTTTTACCACTATACCAGGAAACGAACTAAGTTATCTACTCCATAACCACTTACTTCCAGCCTCTAGAAAACCCAGTGTGTAGTACATGCAGAAGGCAGTATGTGTCAGCTGATGTACTTCTACTGTATACGTCACGATTTGCTCTGTGTACTCTTGTGCACACCACCAGGAGGCCTCCCTGTGGCACTTTCCAGTGTTCTAGTAAGTTTTCAGACTTTACACTGTATGCATATATATATATATTGATTTGTAAGCTCTTGGACACTATTTGTAAATTGTCATCCATTCCTGACTCATAATGGCTTTTGTGGAAGCCAGTCTGTTTCTGCTAGAAACGCCATTACTTAGAATTTCCTGCTTACTGCTTCGTCTCCACCCCAAGGATGGGTGGAGGAATTCAGAACACCTGTAGCAGGACGATGCTAGCTAGCTCACACCTGATGTATGTGATTAGTGAGCTCTCCTAAGCCCCAGTTCCTTTCAGTCCAGCGTTGGTTACTGTAGCAGTGTTCCTGTTAGACAAACCTTTGTTTCCTGAATATTTGCTAGACCTTGTTTTGCTATCCTTGTTCCTTGATTCTTGAGCTTTTGCTATCCTTGTTTCCAGAGTTCCTGATCTATAGTTAATCCTTCTTCCTTGATTCCTGAGCTGTAGGTAATTCCTTGTTCCTAGAACTAGCACTGCCTGCAGTGCTACCTTGCTTTTTGATTCCTGAGACCAGTGCTTTAAATGGGCCGGTACTGTCCGGTACTGAGTACCGGCACTTTTTTATTTTGAGAGGGAGAGTACCGGCACATTTCAAGAAAAACGTAATACTTTTAATAGGAGAGTACCGGCACTTCTCAGGAACAAGCAGGTACTCTGGCACAGAGTACCGGCACTTTAATTTTTCCATTTCAAGCACTGCCTGAGACAGCACACTTTTAGTGCATCCTTGATCCTTGCACTTTCCCTCCTTCTGTACTTACCTTTTTCCAGTCCTAGCGTTTCTTCACTTGTACCTTAGCCTGATTTCGAGTTTGCTACATTTATGTTCCTGCTATCTTAGCTTCCAGTTCCCTTGAGTGTTTTGTGACTTGCTTTCTGCCAAGGATGACCTATGTTTCCCTTCTTTCCTGTCAAGCACTCCTCATTGTTTTGTCCTTGTCTACTGTGGCTGTGTATTTAGGTCTAAACCCTTGCTGCTTCTGTTTGATTGCCAGGATCCTTTGGCACAGCTGACAAACTAGATAGTGTTTCTTGTCCACTGTGAACATTGTCTTTGAGTTACTGACATCACCATAGGTACCCGCTTCACAGACCCTGCCTGTGCATTCATATGTGGGTATTACAGTCTGTATCTGTAACAACAATTGTGGTTGAGGAACTTACTGAGCTTCATCCTTGCCCTGTGGAGCTCCACAGTGATTTATGCTACATCCCCTTTATTGTTAATGTTGTGATATATATGTTGTGCACTTCCATCCTGGGTATTAGTTAGTCCGAGTGACTAGTTGCCTCTTGAGTGTCTGTCCTTTCTAAGCTTTGACCATTTTGTTCCCTTGTGCAGAGCTTCCCCTTTGGATCTTTTTCTCCTCTGACTCCCTGTGTGATCTTAGTCAGCTCTGTACCTGATATTCTGCTTACTTTGTCTACTGTGCCACCAATTCTTGCTAGAGTTCCAAATAGCAAATCACTAACACTATGTACAAAGTATTCCCTACTTGCGAATAGTCGCAAAATGGCCATTTAGGAAATGCAATTACCATAAATGTGGACCTGGTGGTAACAAGGTGCAAACAAAAAATATCACCCAAAAATGCATCTGGCTCATTCAGAATGACAACTCTGTATGTTTTGGCTAGGAGAATGAGGATTTTGGCTGGCAGGCAGAGAAGGAGACGGACTCCGGAGATGATATTTAGGGTGAGGTTCACCCTTTTTTAACAGACTGGGGAGGAGCTATATGAGAAGTACAGACTCAGTAGTGCGGTAATTTTGGAATTAATTGCTGAGTTACAACCACAGCTTCAAACCCCAGTAGTCAGAAGCAATGCAATCCCACCACATGTGCAGGTATAATGTTGACTACACCTTTCGGCTTCAGGCAGTCACCAGGAAGTGGCAGGAGGAGTGTCACAAAGTGCATTTTCTAGGTATTGTCACAGGTTTCTGGACACCATGGTTAGCAAAGTAAACAAATAAATATGTTTACCAAATATGCCCCAATATTTGCAAAAGCCAATGTAATGTTTTACAGAGTAGCACAGTTTCCAAATGTAATTGGCTGTATTTATGGCACACATATTGCCATATGCCCCCTTGTGCAAATTAATTCATATATAGAAATGTGAAAAGCACCCATTCGCACAATGTACATGTAGCATGTGATGTCTCATGCCTCATAACTGACCTTATATGCAGACTCCCAGGCAGCACCCATGACTATTTCATGTTCCGCCACAGTGGAATACCTAACCAACTGTCTCAGGGTGAATTTGGCGATAGCTTATTACTTGGTAAGAGAATTACTGATTCAATGCATACAGTGGCCAGAACTGTTTGTGTAATGTGACCTAATGTTTTTTACTTCTAATGCTCTTTAAAGAGCCAGTGCATATGCCTAGCGCCCTTGGATACTGACACTATAATTGACTCCAAGAACTGGAGGTGAAACGCAGTACAACAGGGCACATAAGACAACAAGGTCCATCATTGAACAGACCTTTGGCATACTGAAGTACAGGTTCTGCTGCCTCCACAAAACTGCCAGGCAGGGTTAGAGATCAGTTTTCACTTCCTCTCACCGACAGCAAAACCCTAGCAGTAAGGGGCAGCGAAAACTGCTAAATTTTTCTCTCGCCATGGGAGAGGACACCCATGGTGATGGAAGCATTTTGTTTTTTGTTTTCGAACAGAAACTCCCAATTCTGGATTTTCAGTTTGAAAATAATCAAGAAAACAGTTTTGTGCATGGCTCCATCAGGTTGATGGACTCATGCACAAAACTGTAAACAGCATTGACAGAAACCGCTGCAATGGCAGTTCCTGACAATGCTTGTAAGTTACTTCCAAATTTGATGGGCAGAATAGTCTTGACTTGGCGGACGTTAAGTCCTCCTCCAGGTAAATGGAGATTACTCTGTCTACCAACAATTAAATTGGGCCCTTGGACTAGTTATGCATTGTGGCTTGGTCACGTGCAAGCTACCCATCAACAAACTATTGTATGCATGCTTGGGATGGATCGCAAATACTAACAGGGATTAACCGATTAGAGGAAGTGGAGTAGCTGGTGCCACAGTAGGTAACTTTCAACAACTACAACTTGGAATTGGGGTGACTGGCAATGGCTCCAATGTGAATCCTACAGTAATGCTTGGTAAGACAATGCTGTGCCTAGGTTCACCACATTATAGTGACAGATTGTCAGCCACTGCATGTCTGTCAAGAAATCTCTTGCATGATCCTGGAAATGCTTCACCTATATTACAGAGGCACTATGATTTACCACATCAAGAAACTTAAGCTGCCAAATACGATCACTTATTGTCGACATTGCACATCCATAGCTACCTGTATCTGTAATGCTATGTGCTATAACAGTAGTCAAACATGGGCTACTGAGAAGACCTTCATCACACTACCTATTGTAAGCTCATAAGCAATACATGCCTTTCCAGCTGAGTAGAAATAGGGCTGTGTTAGGCAAAATGCTGTGCCACTCACTTAGGCCCCATGTATTAGGTGGATGGATATATGTGCAGGGATACCATGTCACCGACAATACCTTTTCCTGGCCAGTATCCTTGTACATAAATCTGTCTATTACTAATGTTTACCCCAGAATGAGGAATAACATGTAGGCCCAGCATTACCAAGTCTAAATCCAAATGTGGTGTCCGTATTTTGAGGACAAGTCCACTTTAATTTACAACATGGTTCTAAATTGGAGTAGTGGTAAGGCATTGACGGTTGAAAGGAAAGCAGAGGTAGTGTGCTGGTAGAAGTGAACAGTCTGTGCTCCCCTATGCGATGGGAGGGTGCCGCTGGGGGACGGGGTGAATGCATAGCTGCATTTGCAACCTAAACCTAAAGTAAAATGACTTTTCCTAATTTGCGTTTTCCCATTAGACAATCACAATTTTGTGATTTCCAAAATTGTGATTTCTTAATTATGAATGGGAATTTGTAGAAATCGCTATTAGTGGAATTCACTGTTACATACATCTCGTTTTGCGATTCCCTAATAGCGATTTCTATGAATTTGATATTTGGAATTCGCAAAGCCTTAGTTTTGTAAATATGGCCCTTTGTTTCTAATGAAATCAATATGCACCTCATAACAACATATTTCTGTTCACTGACAATTCTCTTAAAAATGAATGATGCATGTATTAACAGACTAAGGCCCTCATTACAACCCCGGCGGTCGGTGTTAAAGCGGCGGTAATACCATCAACAGGCCGGCGGTAAAATAAAATGGGACCACGACCATGGCGGAGACCGCCAACGTAGACAGCCACTTTAACACTCCAACCGCCACGGCAGTAGAAACAAACACCGCGGCGGTAACCGCTTACAGACAGGCAGAAGACAATGTACTGCCCACTGTTTTACAAGGCACCAATCCGCCAGCTTTTCCGGGGCGGAACCAATGCCATCAAAATCATGGCAGAAACAGTACACAGAAGGGAAAACGCTCACCTCTCGACACCCAAAGAGGAACCAGGATGCCATGGAGCCCAAACTACAGGTGTTACAAATGTTGGTTTACCTCCTCTTCTACCAGGAACATCAAAGACGGCGGCGACGACCACGGTGAGTACTATACCTAGCACACAGGGGGGGGGGGCGGAAAAAGAGAGTGACACGCACACGCAACACGCAACACCCCCACCCACAACACCCTACACACACAAACATGCAGCAACATTACAGTTACACCCCATAACCCCCTGGAAGAACACAAGGACCAAATTAAATGATTTTAACAAGTGTAATCATAGAAAATCCAGATAGGGCAACAAGACTGTAAAAGAGCAATATATACAAAATTTCCAGCAACTACACCAGACCGGATAGTGTTCCATTCATTGTCCGTGGACCAGTGGTCCCAAAATGCATGGGCAAAGCCCACACATGATACCTGCCGCAAAACGGAGAGAACACTGCAGGGACATCAGGTCAAAAATAAACAGGCACCTCAGGGGGAAGGGGAGGGGGGCACCTCAGCCAGATGATGGGACGACGCCACTCCACCACGAGGGGGCTCCATGCCCATTGCTTGGTCCTGGGGAGTCCAAAGCCACAGTCTCACAAGTCTCTCAAGTGGGTGGGTTGCCCACTGTTTTGTCCTGGGGAGTGCAAAGCCAGTCTCACAAGTCTCTCAAGTGGGTGGGTTGCCCACTGTTTGGTCCTGGGGAGTGCAAAGCCACAGTCTCACAAGTCTCTCAAGTGGGTGGGTTGCCCACTGATTGGTCCTGGGGAGTGCAAAGCCACAGTCTCACAAGTCTCTCAAGTGGGTGGGTTGCCCACTGATTGGTCCTGGGGAGTGCAAAGACACAGTCTCTCTAGTGGATCCTTTTCTCCACTGATTCTGGAGGGGGCCTTGTGGCCAGAGTGCTTCATCCTGCCAAGGACTGAGGTAGTGGATGCTTTTCTCTACTGGTTCTGGAGGGGGCTTGGTGCCCAGAGTGCTTCATTGTGCCAAGGACTGGGGTACCGGATGCTTTTCTCCACTGGCTATGGAGGGGGCTTGGTGCCCAGAGTGCTGCACATTGTGTGTGGCAGTTCCCATTCCCTCACCTGGGTGTGTGAGCCATGAGATTTTCTGGGAACAGGTAGCATGATACTCCATGGAGGCAGAGACACACTCCACCCTGCGGCGACTTTGCCTGCCAACTGCTGGTACCGCCAGTGCTGGTTGCGGTGCCTCATGTGCAGGGTCCAGGACGTCTCCTGCAGCCTCGGACGGCTGCCCACTGGGAATGATGTTCATGTTGGCTGTGGTGGAACTGTCTGAGCCTGTCGCGGAGCAGGTGGCGGTGGTTGCGGCGGTGTCTGTGGCGGAGATGCTGGTGATGGTGCATGCGTCAGCACCTGTGGAGAGAGACAGTAGGACGTCTCTTGCAGCCTTGGACGGCTGCCCACTGGGGATGATGCTGGGGACTGTTGCAGAGGCAGCAGACGTGCAGGTGGCCGTGCAGGTGGCGGTTCAGGTGGCCGTGCAGATGGCGGTGCAGGTGGAGATGTTTGCAGTGTTGGCCACCGCCATACAGGTTGCTGTTGTGTCTTGCAGAAGGTGTGACACCAGTCCCTCACCCAGAGGCTCCATGCCCTGAGCTGACTTCCCTTTAGCCTTGTGTCCCTTTCCCACCTTGGAAGTCACTGCTGGGACCTTGGCACTGTCCTCTTTTGCCTTGGATGATGGCTTGCTGGGTGGTTGGTGCGGCTTTTCCCTACAGCATGTAGGCCCCTTCTTCACCTTGGCAGGTGGTGGAATAGGGTGATCCTTGGCCTCACTAGGTAGCACACTGGCAGCCCTGATGGGTGCCGCCTTCGATGTTACTGGACTTGCAGGGACCACAGTGCTCGAGGATTTCTTGGCTGAGGTGCTGGGCTGGGATCTGGACATCCTGGCCCTAGGGGAAGGACAGGGGTGTAGGGAAGAGGTCAATGTTAGCCAGGAAAAGTTTTTTAGACACACTGGGATGGGAAGATGGAGGGGGTTTGGGAGTGGAGGAAGAGGTAGTGGTTGTAGGAGGTGTAAGTCTGCTGAGTTTGGGTGAGGGTGCATGGGCTGGAGGCTGTTGTGAGGTGGATGGCTGTTGAGTGGGTGTGTGCCTGCGTTTGTGTATTTTGGGAGGAGGGCTCACAGACACACTGGGAGAGGACACAGGGGACGTGTGCATGGTAGTGGGGGTGGTGATTGCACGTGAGCGGTGTTTGGTGATGGGCGTGCTGGTGATGGAGGTAGTGGCTGAAGATGTAGTGCCTGCAGGTGTGAGTGGAGATGAGACTGGGAGGGAGGAGGAGGACGTGGAGGAGGGGGACACAGTGGAGGCAGTGGATGTTGGTGTGTCTGCATGGAGATGGTGCTTGTGTGAGTGCCTGTGGGATGTGTGGTGCTTATGTTTGCCATGTCCACTCTTGTGTGTTGAAGAGTGTGCATGCTGGTCTGATGGTGTGCTTGGGATAGGCTGAGGTAGAGGGGATTGGGTCTGGGTAGTGGAAGTTGGAGGGGGGAGGCTGGACACAGGGACAATGGCTGCCATCAGTGCTGAGGCCAGGGCCTGAAATGCTCTATGTTGGGCTGCCACGCCAGAATGAATGCCCTCCAGGTATGCATTTGTAAGTTGCAAATACCTCTCAATACCCTGGATGGCATTCAGAATGGTTGATTGCCCAACAGCAAGGGATCTCAGGAGGTCAATAGCCTCCTCACTGAGGGCAGTATGGCTGACTGGGGCAGGGCCTGAGGTGCCTGTGGTGAAGGAGATGCCCATCCTCCTGGGTGAGCAGGCACGGGAAACACGCTGAGGGACTGCTGGGAGGGCAGTACTGGTAGGGGGGGTGGCGGCTGTACCTGTTGATGCGGTGGGCACAGATGTGCCCACCACTGCAAGGGAGCTCCCATCACAGGAGGGTTCGCTGTCACTGGTGTCTCCTCCTGTCCCCGTCGTGGAGCTCCTCTCGCCCTCCGTCCCACTGGTGCCTTCAGACTCTGTACATTCACCCTCCTGGGCCATGTGGGTTGCAGCTCCCTCTTGCTCTGGTGCCAATGCTCCTCCGCCAGATAATGCTAATGCACACAAGGACAGGGTGACAAAACAAAAAGGGGAGGAAAGACAGAAGAGACACATGGTCAATGCCTGCAACAACACCACCGTTGGCGGACACAACACACAGGGAGCAGCCCTATGCACTAGGCCATGCACTAACAGTTCAGGGGAAAATCACATGCCCATGGGGGACGGTGCCTAGACCCATTTGATGCACACCTGGAACCCACAGGAGCCTGACTAGGTGTAGAGGGCCACTGCCACTTTTGGGGTTGGAGTGCCACTGAGCCTGCCTAACAATGGATCTACCCTGGCACGTCTGCCCTGGCCTAGGGGAACCCACAGCCCACTTCCCCCACCCAGAAACCTCATAAAGCACGCAGAGTCAGCTGAATGAGACTGTTCTCACCCCCTTGTGGCTGCTGTGATGCCCTCAAGTGCCCATACAACTCAGGATATGCCACCTTCAGGATCTGGTACATCAGGGGGTTCATGGTGTGACGGGCACCCCTTCCACGTTGGGAGGCCATCCCCAGCTGGGCCTCCGCCGTCTTCTTGCTCCAGCGGCGCAGGTCCTCCCATCTTTTGCGGCAGTGGGTGCTCCGTCTATGAAAGACCCCCAGGGTCCGCACTTCCTTGGCGATGGCACGCCAAATACCCTTCTTCTGGTGGGCGCTGACCTAGAGGAAAAGTTAAGTAAGAATGGATTTTACTCCCCCATCCGGTTCTTCTTACTCATTGGCCCCAAACCTCCCACCATGGCCCCACAACACATACACTGACCATCCTTACATGCTGGCCTCTGTCCCCCCACGTATCTTCCATCCACGCCCCTACATACATTCATGTCCCATCCATCATGCTCATAGTCTACTCACCTGTTTGTCTGGAGGACCATAGAGTAGCATGTACTGGGGGGAGGACCCCAGCCACCAGGTTGTCCAATTCCTCCGCAGTAAAGGCAGGAGCCCTTTCCAAAGACACTGTAGCCATTGTTGCTTCCAGACTAAGGTCACAGCAGCACTTACGGACACCGCCGGGGTACATCGTCATTGGCTTCTGGAACCCACAGGACCCAATGATAACCAATGCTGGTTTGCGCCACAGTTTTCATCCGCCTGCCGCGACACTCCACAACGCCAGCGCAGTTACCTCATTTCCCCTTGTCCCTCCTTACAGGTCAGGCAGCCGCCATTTCAGGGGGGCACATGGCAGGGCAACTAACTGTGTCACAGCAATTTTAGGCAGGAATACGGACAGGCAGCGCCACACAACGATTACATCACGATTGTTCTAAACACCCTTGTGCAATCTATGTGGAGTATGACCCTCTGCTCATCCTTCTCCTCCATAGGGCACGTCCGCTGGGGCAGATAATGAGATCGTGTCATCCTCCGGTATACAGACCTCTGGTGGACCTGTTGACAATGGAAGACAGACACATCATTATCCCCTAGAGACTTGATAGGGCCACAATCCAAGAACTGTGTGCCCAGTTGGAGCCAAACCTGATGTCAACTATCCACCATCCCACAGGAATCCCCCCTCTAGTGCAGGTCCTGTCAGTACTCCATTTCCTGGCCAGTGGGTCCTTTCAGACAACAGTGGCCATGGCATCAGGGATGTCACAGCCAATGTTCTCTAACGTATTGTCCAGAGTGTTGTCTGCCTTGCTGAAACACATGCAAAGCTACATCGTTTTCCCTCAGGTGGAGGATTTGCCCACAGTGAAAGGTGACTTCTATGCCCTGGGACATATCCCCAACATCATTGGTGCCATTGATGGTACACATGTGGCATTTGTCCCCCCCCCGCAGGAATGAACAGGTGTACAGAAACCGCAAAAGCTACCATTCCATGAATGTGCAGATGGTGTGTTTGGCAGACTAGTACATCTCCCAGGTGAATGCCAAGTATCCTGGCTCAGTGCATGACGCTTACATTTTGAGAAATAGCAGCATCCCTTATGTGATGGGGTAACTCCAGAGGCACCGGATGTGGCTAATAGGTGAGCCCAAGGTCCCAACACAGTTGACATAGGTGTCTGGGTATGGGATTGTCCCTTAGGGTTAGTGTGTGTCTAACAGTTGTCCCTCAATATTTTCAGGTGACTCTGGTTACCCCAACCTGTCATGGCTACTGACCCCAGTGAGGAATCCCAGGACAAGGGCAGAGGAATGCTACAATGAGGCACATGGGTGAACTAGGAGGATAATTGAGCACACTTTCGGCCTCCTGAAGGCCAGGTTCTGGTGCCTCCATCTGACAGGTGGCTCCCTATACTACTCACCGAAGAAGGTGTGCCAGATCATTGTGGTGTGCTGTATGTTGCACAACGTGGCTTTGCGACGCCAGGAAGGAACCTGTGGACAGTGAAGAAGAGGAGGCAGAAGAAGAAGATATAGACAACCCAAACAACATCATCATGCAATACTTCCAGTGAGACACAGGTAAGAGACTGGCACTGCTCCTCTCATATCATGCTACTGTAGGACATTGCATGATTCTGCCTTTTTACCTCTGTGTATGGACCCTGATATTTCACTTTGGCTTTCCATTTCACAGATCTGGGTACCACTTGCTGCCTTCTGCTATGTTTACTGATGCCCAACAAATGTCAAACACTGGTATGTCAAAATGAACATTGACATTGCTATCTTTCTGAGAGGTTGCAATTACACATTTGTGAAAGTACAGACTGACTCCAGATTGATTTGTGATTCAAGGGTGTTTATTTCTGTGCTAATAAGTGGAGGGGGCTGTGCAATGGGCCGGGGTGATGGTGGAGGAATGTCCATGGTAGAGTCCAGTCTATTGGTATCACAGGTGCATTGTCCAAGGGGGCATAGGAAGTGGAGTAATGGCAGGTCAAGGTTGTCAGGGTGACATAGTGGGACAGAAGGGTGACAATAAGGAGAGTCTTATTTCCTGGCTTGGGTCTTGGCAATGTTCTCTGTCTTGTTCCTGGATCTCAGGGACCGTTTGCGGGCTCGTTCTCCTTTTGCAGGGGGTGGGGTGCTGGTGGCCTGTTGTTCCTGTGGCAGGGCCTCCTGTCCACTAGCGCCGGCAGAGGTGGAGGGCTGTCCATCGTTCAGGCTAGTGTCAGGGGCCCGTTGGTGTGCTACTGTGTCCCTCATGGTGTTGGCCATGTCTGCCAGCACCCCTGCAATGGTGACCAGGGTGGTGTTAATGGACTTCAAGTCCTCCCTGATCCCCAGGTACTGTTCCTCCTGCAGCCGCTGGGTCTCCTGAAACTTGGCCAGTACCGTGCCCATGATCTCCTGGGAATGATGGTATGCTCCCATGATGTTGGAGAGTGCCTCGTGGAGAGTGGATTCCTGGGGCCTGTCCTTCCCCAGTTGCACAGCAGTCCTCCCAGTTTCCCTGTTATCCTGTGCCTCTGTCCCCTGAACCCTGTGCCCACTGCCATTGACCCCAGCTCCCTGATTGTCTTGGGTTGGTGGGTTTGCCTGGGGTCCCTGTAGTGGTGGACACACTGCTGATTATGTGTCCTGGGGACAGAGGGATGGGCCCGCTGGGTGGGTGCTGTGCTGGTGTTTCCTGAGGGGGGAGGTTTAGTGGTGGTTTGTGACTGTGGCAGGGGAACCGACTGTCCAGAGGTCCCTGATGGGCCAGGCTGGTCTTCTTGATCCAGGCGTGCAGAGCTGCTGTGGTCACTGTGGGCCTCTTCTGTGGGGGGACTGGATATGTCTGGCACCTCCTGTCTGGTGGTATTGGGTATGGGTCCTGTTAGGGTGTAAATGCATAGTTATTGTATCTGTGTGCCATCTTGTGCAATGTGTGAGTTACCCTCTACTCCTGTGCTTGGCTTATTGTCTTTGCCCTTGTGTGATTAGTGATTTTGGGGCCTGGGTGAGTATCTGTACTGGACATGCTTTGGTGATGGGTTTCCATGCATTGGTGTGACATGCAGGGCTTGGTTTTGGGATGTGTGGATTGTGATAGTGGGGTATCTGTGGGGTGTTGGGGTGATGGGTGTGAGGGTTGGGCTAGGAGTTTGTGATAGCATGCAAGTAGGGTGGTGGGGATATAGTAGTAAAGATATGACTTACCAGAGTCCAGTCCTCCTGCTACTCCTGCGAGGCCCTCAGGATGCATTATTGCCAAGACTTGCTCCTCCCATGTTGCTAGTTGTGGGGGAGGAGGTGGGGGTCCACTGCCAGTCCTGTGTACTGCTACCTGGTGTCGTGATACCATGGAACGCACCTTCCCCCGTAGGTCGTTCCACCTCTTCCTGATGTCATCCTGTGCTCTGGGGTGCTGTCCCACTGCGTTGACCCTGTCGACAATTCTCCGCCATAGATCCATCTTCTTTGCAATGGATGTCTGCTGCACCTGTGATCTGAAAAGCTGTGGCTCTACACAGATGATTTCCTCCACCATGACCCTGAGCTCCTCCTCAGAAAACCTGGGGTGTCTTTGAGGTGCCATAATGTGGTGTGGGTGATGTGTGAGGTGCTGTTTGTTGTGCTGTGTGATGTGTTGTGTTGGTGTGTGTTGTTTGAGGTGCGTGGATGTTGTATGAGTGATGGTGTTGTGTGCTTGTGGATGCTAGTGTTGTGTTTGCTATTCTCTCTATCCCTGCTTCTTTCAAAAGATTTGTTGTAAGGGTTTGTGGGTAATGTGGGTGGGTGTTTTATAGTGTTGTGAGTGTGTGGGTGTGGTGTGTGTATGTGTATCAGGTGTGTGTATTTTGAATTGTTCAATGTGGTTGTGTTTTGTAAATGTGTGTGTATTTTGAGCGTGGCGGTGTGTACCGCCAATGGATTACCACGGTTGAATGACCGCCGCGTTGATTCGGGGGTCGTGATAGTGTGGGCGTAGTTCTGTTGGCGTGACGGTGTAGGTTTTGCTATCGCCAGTTTATCACTGACCTTTGGTGTGGCGGACTTGTGTGGGTGTCTGTATTGTGGCGGATTACGAGATGTGGGTCGTAATACCTGTAGTGGATTTCTGCCGCGGCCACGGTATCTTGATGCCGTCAGCACGGCATTAAGCGGGATTTACCGCCAGGGTTGTAATGAGGGCCTAAATGTATTTATAGACCACTAGGTTCCCTTCATATACTAATCTTAACTGCCAGATTAGGTAAGGCAACACCAAGTTGGATCGGTCTAGCAACCCCTTACTCACTCCTATGCGGAGTAAGTGGACCACACCAGAGGCTGTTATTCATCCAAGATTTAATGCGCACAGACGATAACAAAAGAAAAGTCCCAAGCCAGTCAGCAGCAAGTCTTCAACTGACTTTTAAATCCATGATAACTACAGAAGTCAGGAACCTCTGATGTCATGGTTCCTTAAAGAAAGCATCCTGGCACAATGTTAACTTACAATGCTCCACACAACACAATCCTTTTCTTCTACTATGCCACTGAGCATGAGAGGTGCTCTTTCTGAGAGCCAGGTTGGAGGCAGTCAGTGTAGCAGAAGAGTGCAAACTGAACCCCTGCACAGTGGCGCAGAGGATGTGGCACTATGGCTATAGCTGCCAACTTTGAAAGTGGTGAACTAGGTTTGAGTCCCGGCATTGATTCAACATCCTGTGATTCTGGGCAAATAACTGAACCTTACTGTGCTGTTAAGTGAGCCATCAGAGGCGGTAGAAAGTATCAAATGAGAAATTATTCATGAGTCCATGACCACCCTGCTCTCATTGCGTACATCTTCTCAACTTGAGTACAGTAGAGTGACCCTTCACAGAGAGAATGGTGCCAGAAAGTGAAAGGTGACTTGACAGATAACAGAAGGGAAAGTAAACATAGCATGAGTGACATGGCTGGGAGCTGTAATGTGGCTCGCGACAACACACATATTACATGGTGGCAATAAACGCAGTACATCATAAAGTACATCGTCTTCCTCCTTACAAATGGCAAAACAAAGCTACAAACTGTATTGCAAAATATTATTTGACATAGCAATCCTTCAAACAGAAGGGCATGGAAACATTACGAGAAGACCTGTTAGTATTAGATGGTAAATCTGCTGATGCATTAATTTAGTGAGTGAAATATCCAAAACTGCATCATTTTTCAAAGACATTGTGAAGTCTCTCGGCCTGGAGCCAGAGCAATTTGTTCTGACAAATATTCGAGGCATTTGTTAAACAGGCTGAGAGCCCACGCTGGGGGCATGGTAGGATGAACCTTGTGGTTTTAAGCACCATGAACTGCCAATTGGAGAACTATGATCAGTATCATTCTCATGACATGCTTTGACTGCCAAAATCTCCCCACTTGCTCTAAAATGATTTTAACAAAACACTTTCTGGTCCACCAACCCCTCCTAGACATCTCTGCAGAATCCTTGGATAATCTCACAACCTGTGCGGAGTCCATAAATCTTGACTCTCCCTTTTTAACTCTGTTGGGCTTCACAATGAGAACCTATCACCAATGTATAGATTCACACGTTTTAAAGTATGTTTCTTATCTACACTTTCCCTGGCGTAGCTTAGTTGCTTTTCCACTCTAGTGACAATATTATCCTTTGAGTACTAAGGCAGAACAAGTGACCTTTTTGGTCATATCCATAATGCAATCAGGACAGACTGTAGATTCTGGAAATCTTCTGCGCAGACGTTTGTAAGATGAAACATCAGTGATGCTGTGTGGAGTGATCGGATAAGACCAAACTCTTTTTCTTAGAAAACTCTCAACATCAAGGCCCATAGCTAGTACTGTTTGAAAGTCCCCCGAGAAACGTGTTCATTCTTTCTACTAAGCTGTTTGAAGTGGGAGAATATAAAGCAACTTGAAGATGCTTGACATGATAGTAATTGTTGACATTCCTCAGCTGCATGGACGTAAAATGGGTGTTGTTGTAAGAAACACTTTTTTTGTGTCCCCTCCCAATCTCCAAAACATTTAACAAAGTGTTGTAGTAGCACCTGTATCGAGCACTTGGGTAAAATCAATGTACACCCATTTTAAGAAACAGTCCTTTAGGACTAGCATTTTATTATTGGGCAAGAGTTCAACAGGACCTGCAAAATCAAGAGCTACCTTTGACCAAGTTTCCTCAGGTAAATGAACCATGTGAAGAGGATGTTTTTGTGTGTTCTCCAATGCTTGTCAGACAACAAACATGTGCTGCACCCATCATTAAATGTGTGGACACTTGTGACTCCATGGAAGGCCACCAACCATACTGTTTAAGGCTTTTGCAAGGTGCATTGACACCTAAATGACCATTGTGTGCCTCTTAAATCAAAATTTGCCGGAACGCAGAGGGAGGAACACATACACCATGGAGTTAAAAACACATTTCCCAGTTGATATTTAACTTAATATTTGGACATAAGGTGTGAGGGAGGGCTCAGAATTCCTCTCTTTACCTCAGTCCTCCTTCATGTAACGAAACATAGACCAAAGCACTAAATCAGTTTCAAATGCTTCTCGCCAATGCTGAAATGTAAGTGAATCTTTATCACGCAAAATGACTTCCCCAAAATCTACCACACATTCAGCCTTCTTGTTTATGGATTCTAGTTCATCATCAACAGGTAACCTGGATAAGTAATCAGCCTTAAACATGTTTCCACCAGGTATGTACTTGACAGAATAATGTAATTCCTGCAACCCTGATAATCTGATCAACCTCAATAAAGCTTTGCCAGTACCATTACAATTGAGCACATACAACAATGGTTTGTGGTATATAGAAAGATACAAATGCAAATCCCATAGGAAGCTCTTGAACGTTTCTACAGCCGAACAATATAGACAGCTGTGGGAGACCCATGAGTGAGTCTGATTATTGATCACACTGCTCCTGGCTACCACAGTGTTGCTACCGGTCCTTTCCATCCAGAGATGCCAAAAGCACAAACCAGGGTATCACAGCTAGGTTCAGGACTGAATCATTCAAGGTTCACCACCAGCCGAGTTCAATATAGGCAGGCTGGCACAAGAGTCATTGCTCAAAGAGACACATGTTGATTCCACAGCCTCAATATGCGGACATGTGAGACACAACAGAACTGGGGTATTCCTACTTTGTTGTCATCAGTAGCACGCTGGAGGCAGTGCAGTCTCCGTTTGGCCCACTTTAATCCTTCTCCCATTGGCTGAGTCTCGGGCAGGCTCCAGCCTGGGAGTCATGCTGTAATTGGCTGGAACGGTAGCGGCTGTAATAGCTGCCCTGGGGGCACAAAGCACTCAGTGAGACTGGCACCCTTCAAAAAAAATAACATAAAAGGCATTCCTGCAGTGCTGAGTGATCAAAGCTTTGAGCACTTGTCGGTCTCATTAGTGAATAAGGTGGATGCATGGGGCTCAGAGCCAAAGGAAGCCAACCCAGGGGAGGATGGAAATGGCCTCACAGGAGATGGCGATTCTGATCTCTTGCAATTAAAGTTGTTGAGGGCACCTACGAGAGGACCAACATGGGTAAATACATCTAATGTTCCCACAACACCCAACTGTTTCAGCTGGTATGTTTCTGGTATTTTCTGTTTTTTTAAGCATGTCATGCTAATTTAATTTACAAAATCATGGTCGTCACTTGGGACCAGTAATATCAGAGGGAGATTGTGAAGGTCAGGCAAAAACATATTTTATGTGCGTTTCACAGCTGCGACATTTTCAGATTGCTTGAGTGCGATTTTTCTAAAGTCAGTGCATTACATGGGCAGGTATTGTCCGGTACTGAGTACCTGCACTTCTTTTATCTGAAAGGGAGAGTACTTACATTTCTCAAATCTGCTGCAAAACAGTTAGTGGGAGAGCATCAGCACTTCTCGGGAGCAAACAACAATGTCAGATTAATGTTAGGTTTATCTAGGTAAGCAAGGATATGTATTTTCTTATGCAGGTCACCAAGACCCCACACGTTCCAAGTGAGGGAGCGAAATTCTCGGCTAGCGCCGAGGTACCTGTGGTCAGGCATGTCCTGCATTGTCAGCAGCTGGGTAGAACTTCTCGATGAGGGCGGCTAATGCGGTGCGCGGGATCGGCCCGTCAGTGTGTAAACAGTAGAACAAGCGTGCGCATGATGGAAAACAAGAACATGCCCGTTCCACCCACCACCCTCACTGACAGCAAAATCCTGTCAGGAAGAACCCCACCCACAAAGGACAAAACCAACCAGGCCCAAAATGAATGCAAAGACTTAGGGTGTCGCCATTCTAGCCAGATAAAGTTGGCAGCTAAGAACTGCATCTTAACAGAGGCGACATATCTATAAAGCAAAGGGAAGTCTCCTTGTGAGGTCATCAAGAGAGCCATGTGGGAACCCCTTGGCTAAGCGGTGGTGCCTGGGGAGGTCTACAATTGCCTCAGGGGAATAGAATTGGATGTTGTTACCATGTATGAGGAACATAGTAAACGATGAGCCTAATTGAGGGGCTATAAAGCAAGTACCAATTATATTCTAAAATAATTTTAGTTCAGTTTGTGGGATTGGAGAGGCTCAGCAAATCGTAGTCTAAGCAAGTGTGTAGTCATGGAGGTCGCCATGCATTGACTGATAGTCTGGCTTCCTTCTGGTCAGTCCTGATTTAACATGGGCGAAGAGGGTTGAGAGGCCGTGACGTCACAATCACTGGGTGGTGTCAGCGAAAAACTGCGTTTCATGTATCTCCAGCCTGCTGGGGGATGTGAAGATATGATCCTTGCCCCGGTGAGTAACCCGCAGGCGGGCTAGGTGTAGCATCGCAAATGAAATGTTTGCCTGATGCAGTTTCTGCTTTAAACCCACAAACTTCCTGCGAGCCTCCTGCACTGCCCCTGTAAAGTCTGGGTGTATAGAGATCTTGCTGCCTTCAAACTTCAGGGTACGCTGCTCCTGCAACAGGCGCAAAGCAACATCCCTATCCATGTAATTCAGGAGGCGGGTAATGATTAGGTGGTGGGGAGGCACCCAGCGGTGGTCTTGTGACCAGTGATCTGTGTGCCCTTTCCACAATCAATAGACTAGAGAATGAATCTGTATCAAATTGCATTGTCAGGAGATGTTCTGCAAATGGCTCCATGCAGCCAGTATCAGTAGATTCTGGGATTCCCACAAAGCGTAATTTGTTTCTCCTGGATCTGGCTTGAAGGTCTTAATTTTTGGCCGCTATGAGTCGCAGGACTTGTTCCAAATTTAAGAGCTGCTCACTCCTTGTTTTCACTATGTCTTCCACTGTAGAAATCCTGGGTAGAGCTTTCGTTAGGTGGTTAGCATGCTTTTCCAGTTTATTTGTGAGGGCATCTTTCCTGATGCACATGCTATCCATTTTGGTATCTGCAGACGTCAAGCTGTGTTGCATAACCAGCAGAAGAGACTTCATGTCCCCAGTGTCCAGGCCTCCTCTACCATGTGCTGCCTCTGTGGCTCCTGATCCATAATGCTTCCCTGCGCTCAAGGGGTCTGCTTAGCGTCAAAGTGAAGTTTCGATTGTTGGACGTCTGCTTTCCTCATTATATCGTGCTGTGTTCTCTGTTTATCATGCGATCACGGTTGGTCTGCGCAGGTAGCTGACTCCGTGGGGACGCAGGATCAGGCCCAGTGAGTGTAGTGTATCTTGTCTATCCTGGGTCCCGCCACAACTCATGCAGAGGGGTATGAGCAGACCCAAGTGGAGTTGGAATGTGGGTCACAGTGATATTTTCCAATGTAGGCCAGAGTGCACTATTGTACAGGACTTTCCATCAAGATTCAGTATTTCCTCAGTATCTTCATCTGTGTTTGCTCCAATGCAATCCCTGCAGGCAATAGACAGCCTCGTCCCCGTACTGGTTCCTCAATACACAAGGAACGTATCCAATCCTCCATGCAGAATGGGTGTTATCATAGTCTGTTGGACTGTGTGTATAATGTCAATAGTATTTATGTGGGTCCTCCGAGTAACAAGAACATGGGCAATGCGCAGGCAGAGATCCAAATTTCCCATTCGCGAGAATCGTACTAGGCCACCATGAGTGTGTGGGGACTGTAATTATAAACATAGGCGGCTGATAATGCAATACCGTCCTGTGTTACTTGATTAGTACCCTTTAGCAGCGTATGTGTGGCATTGTGGGTACATGCAACAGTTTCTATCTGTGCATGGTAGTCCCTTGGACATCTCCCTCAGTGCCAGCTCAGGGCCATGTGTACAGCAATATGGTTCCTTGCACTAGATCCAGTGCCCCGCCCCAGTGAACACGCTGACCAAACACGTTGGTGCTGGGCAATGTCACCTTGGTCTCCATTGCAGAGTCCCCCAAGTACAGCCGCTGTCCAGACCTAGCAGTCTTTGGGCCTCCGTCACCACAGCTTTACAGCAGGCCTCGCAGCACACCGCCTTGCTGGCACCTGCTCGCCTCCTCTTCCGATCAGTAGTGCCTTGGGCCTCACGTCCTCTTGTACGCCTGTTCAAGTCGGAAAGTCTTTCTCAGGCCTCAGGGCAGGATGGCACCCAGGTCTGGGTCCTCGGACGGTATGCAGAGGGGTCATGCGACATGTCCATCAGCAAGCGCAACTGCCATTTTGAGTTTGGAGCCTTGCACTCTCCTCCCGGCCATCTGCAAAATTACAGTTTTTAGCGCCAATCTCTGCACGTAATGTTACAGAGGCTGAATCAGGAGGCCATGGCCGTCCCCTGGGGAGGATTATGCTGGATATATATCCCAGGCAGCCAGAGCCTCACAGAAGAACGGCCATCTTGGTCGTCGGTTCTCAAGCGCCCCCTCAAACCCGAATTTTTTTTATTTTCGTGGTAGGGCAGTTTGGGACCCCCTCAAAAGCCGAGCTGCTGAGGTCCTCCAAAGGAGAGTGATGAATAAAGCAAGAGAGATGTGTAAAGATAAATTCTCCTACCCCTATGGAGGAAAGGAGGGGAAAAAGACAATCACCTAGGCAAAAGTATCTGAATAGACTCCTATAAAAATGATTAATGATAACACCAAAGGAGGGAGTGAGACACAAACAAGCAAGGGAGCTGGTTATTTGTTAAAAGAGTGCTAATGCTATCGCAACTGAAAGTATTTTAAGAGCCACAAAAGCAGGAAATGAATAAAATAGGAGAGTTGGTTACTAGGTCCAACGTGACAAGATATATGGGAGCAAGGATTTGAGGCTGCTGAAGTGGCCAGTTTGGGGATAGGGTGGGTGGGTGAGGACAGTAACATAAAGAGTTGCATGGATGGGTGATGACAGATCCATGAAGAGAGGTTGTTTATGGCTCTTGGTAGAGGGGGTAGGAGCTGAAGAAAAGTGGACCCAGTAGGTTGGGTTCTTGTCATGCTGCTCTGTACTGGCAAAGGACATTATTGAGATAAATCTCTACTGAGCTCTCTTTTTCTGCTCTCAACACCTCCCCTGAGTGTAAGAAGACAGCTAAAACAAACCTAGGTGAAGGGAATGCAGGTGGCACCTGGCCGGCTTAAATGTGGAATATAGAGGTATTTTGAGCAAGTGGGTAGAACCAGGAAGACCAGGAGTCTGGGACTGCTGTGGGCCTCAGAAGGTAGATGGGCAGTAGGATGAGGGTGAAGGCCTGGAGAAGCAGGTTTAGGAATACAAGGTTCAGAATAGGGATGAAAACAATGAGGACGACCACCAGGAGGATGAGGAGAAAAGGTAGGAGGATCAGGACTTGGAAGATGAGAAACAAATTAAAATTCACTGCGAGGATCATTACGACAGGAGTCAAGGAGGACCAGGACGGAAGGGCTCATGCCAAAAGGACTAGGACCAAGTTTTCCTAATGAGCAATGAGGTCCAGCTGGTGAGTCACAAGTCCTGACAGGAGGCCAGAGATTTGATTGTTTTATTTGTTTGTATTTACTTGGGGGCAGCAGTCCTCACCCACAGCATTGCGTACTGCCTTGGGCGTAGCAATACCAACCATGTTTGCAGGTTCTGTCTTAGGGGTAGCAATCACCAACCACTCTTTGGGTTTTGTAGTGGGCAGCACTCTCCAGTCACAGATGCCTACCCTGGAGAAAGCAGTCAGCAGCTGTGGTTGTAGTTGCTGGCTTGAGAGCAGTCACTGCCCATAGCATTGCATGCTGCCATGAAGGCAGCAGTCACCAGTCATGGTTATGGTAGATGCCCTGGGGGAAGCATTCACCAGTCATAACGCTGCAAGTTTCCTTGGTGCAGCCGTTGTCGCGTGGGCTCTCATTATCCTAATGAGACTACTGGATTTTTGGGTGGCAGGATCGTTCACAGTGTGGGGGACTAAGTCTAAACCACGGCGAAGGACTCTTGACACCCCAAATCCGGGTTGAGCTCCGGCTAACTAGCAGTGCCTCATCTATCCCAAAGGGAAGAGACAATTGGGGTCGTGGTCACTCAGATCCCAACCAGTTCTCTCATACACGGTGTGGTCTCATATATAAATGACAAAGGCAGTTTGAGTTTTAAAGATTGGTTTAATAAAACAACTGCATTTTAGATAACAAGGCGTGAGCCGCAATAACCAGAACCATACAACACAGTAGGATTGAAATAGTAACGAGGAGAGTGAAACATAAGAATAACGCTATCATAGTGCTACTAGATTACGTTCTCTCTTCTAAATTCTATTTTGAGCACAGCATGTTAAGCTCTAAGCCTGCCTTTCAGGTTCCCCCGGGAGGACATCAACCCTCATACCTGAGCAAAGGCCTGTGATCGGTATCAGCATCTGCAACAGGGCAGTCAGCGTCTAGTTGTGGTTCCCTGGTCGGAATCTCCCTCTTACGTGTACCAGGACTAGGAAGTGTTTTTATAACTAACACGCCGGTGTTCTAATAAACGTCCCTACGCAAGAATGTGTACTTTCTACGAACCCTTAAGACTAAACTTCTACCACGTCTATCGGCAATGTACCAGACTGTATCCTTGACTGAAGCACAGAGCGAGCAAGTATGTATTGTTTGAGAACTCCAGTGCTGAAGTAAGCTAAACAGTGTGATAGAAGAAAATAAAACAAGACCGTGAAACTGGTTATTGTAAAATAACAGTGCGAGGCTAAATAAAATGCATGTAGGACAAAGTGCACAGAGGCCTAATACTTTAAGCAAATGTGCAGAAGCTACATAAAAAAATGGCTACACTACACCCTCCCCTTGTCGGTAGAAAGTGGTTTAAGTCGATGCTAAAAAATGCCCTAAGTAAAAAAAAAAATTAACTAAAACCTTATATGATTTCAACAAGTCAAGAGAACACTAGAGCACAATAATCCTAAATTTAAAAATAAGCATGCGGCTAAGAGCCAGATTCATGTAACAGTGTCAATTTAGACCAAATCCAATTCAAACAGTGGTCATGGAAAGCAGGAGGTTCTCCACTTCGGCAGATGACAAGACCGGAAAATCCACGCCAAAGACTATTAAGGAGCAGGTGTGTTCCAAAGCCCCAGAATCAACCAAGGCGGCATCCCGTACACGGTCCGTAAACAAGTTAATATCAACTTCCTCCAGGAAGGGTATCTCGTAATCAGCCTCACAAAGCAAACGCAGCCACAGCGCGCATGTCTGGGAATGAGCCCTCATTGTGAACATCAACAGATCAGCATCAACCACTGTGGGGCGTTGCTGTGAGAGACAGACGTCTAGTGCATGTTCAAAAGAGCACCAACGGCACAGAAACACAGGCTGCACACAATCCAAAACCGGTCTGAATGACAGAGACCAGTCACACTCCAAATGTCCCAGGAGTGTTGCTCCAAAGTGCTGCATCATGCGTTGACGACACAGCTGCGCTGATGGGAGCGCCCACATTCGCCCTTGTTGCGGCAGGACAGCCACTGCGGAAAAACAACAGCAACAGCAAAATACCGGCTAATAAAGCCAAAGTGATCGGAAATCCCCCAAAAATGCTTCCGAAAATTTAATGAATATCCGAAGGTATTAAACCAAATATGGAAGAGAAGGTGTGAACAAAACCAACACCTGCGGCTTTGAAAAAATGCGCCAGTCCGGCCATGCTGGACGCATTAAATATACGTCCCACGAGTTCACCAATGTGGCTCGGAAAGTTGGTATTTAACAGGGACTGTATTTCTGCTGATGACCTTGCCACCTGAAGTGCGTAGGTCTCGCATGCAGATGTAAGGGCCACATGCTTCTGAAACAATAAAGCCTTTAGTCTACTTAACTTGTCGAAATTCACCTTGGAAGTAGCAATGTGAGGCCAGATATCTGCTACCTCCCTTAATTTAGTAGGGGGAAACAACACATTCCCACAGCAAGTAACAACCTTGGTGACCGAAACAACGTAAACTATTCCGGCCCGCATGCCACAACAGTCTTCACTATTGAGGAGGACGTAGCTGCCGTTTGAAAGCACCTGGAATGTGCGTTTAATCAAGGGGACAGGAACTCCCTTCAGATAGCAAGCCAAGTTCGCAACCGAGGCATTACATGCCCCATGCAAGGACAGCTGCTTACAAATCATCGAATGGCTGACTGAAGTTTCGCATTCACTACCACTAAGAAAAACCTCTCTCATGCCATTGAGACATTTGTACAAGAAGGGAAGTTCCCACACCTCATGTATGTAACTATCTCCCAGCTTTTCATATCTGCCTACCGGAACATGTTTTAAACAAGAAGTGAATTGTAGTGTAGAAATAGGCAGATTAATAACCCCGTGTATCAACCACTCAGCTGAGGGAATCTCGGCCACGGTAAAAGGCAATCTTTCCAATTTTTCAATGTTAAGCATGACATAAGTTGCTTCCTTCTTAGCCATCAGTTGTTGTTGTCGTGTCAAATTAAAGAAAAAAATATCTCCCTGGTACCGATGTGCTGCCACGGAACGCGACCCGCCTTCAATGTCTGAAGTGTCCAACCCAACTGCATAATGGACCTTGTTTGACTCTGTCCATGATATAAAGAAGACATATCAGATCGTATAATGTCTATAGCAGAAGAAACAATGTTGTCAATGGTATATATTCGGTCGGACAAGGTGTGAATACCATTATCCACAACAGCTAATGCCTTTTTCAAATTTTCCTGATCTATTTGCCTTAACCGGGCTGCAGCCTCTTGTTGGGAAAGATTCCATATTTCATTGTACACTTCGTACAAGAAACGCTTCCTACGTGGTGTCTTCGGGCCTGACAAAAAATCTTTCAAGTCAGTGTTATTAGACAGGAGAGTGAGATGTGTCTTGACTGCATCTAGCGAGGATGATTTTAACCATTGTTGACACAATTTTCCCACACTATATGTAGTAATAATTTCAGCATGTTCAGGTGATATGTAGCGAGGGTCTGCCCGACTCGTCCTGAAACCCCTCGAGGAGGTGACAAAACATTGATGACACCCGTTGGTGTCTATAGGCCACAATAACCACCCGCCCGGATGTGACAATGAAGTGTTAAATGTACCATTCTGGACCCAGTCTGTAAGTTTACTAAAAGTGGCGTTAATATATTTCTGCCAATCCTTAATTTTTGTAGGGACAGGTATACTAGGCATATTAAATTCTCTAATCGTTGCTAAGCCCAGACAGCTAGTCTGTTGTACTGTTTCATTTAAAAAAATAATTTGGACGGGAATGAGACATGCTCTAAACAATGTTTCTCTACCCTGTGTCTGCCAATGTTTTGTTCCCCATACACTTTTCAAATCAATATTATTTGACCAATATTCATAACCTTCAATCGACAGTCGGGAAACAAAAGAATCTGAGTATATGAATTTCGTATTAGTCAACAACATTTGCTTAGCTTTAGACGGAGTTAACTTAAAATAATATGACTTAGCATTCATTTGATGATGCCCAGAAAAATACGCAAATTTGTCTGAATAAGTTTTAGAACTCCCTTGCGGGGGAGTTGGGCAATGCTCCCATTGCGTATAGTCAAATATCGTTTTCGGACTACTTGCTTTATGTATAAAGTGGTGCCCATAATAATTATAGCAAAACATGTCACCATAATTGTCTTTAAACTGGTAAACATCTTCATTCTCATAGACAGTATAGTATTGTAATTCAGTCATCATGGAATCAACTGTCTTCACATCCCAATCATCAGATACAATGCCTGGTATTACGATATAATTCATAGATAACTTCAGAACATACGGTATTTGAATTATCTCAGTGGGCCCGTATATATCAAACATTACTTTATCCCACACAATCCCATCCGGAATTGGTACTGCAGAAATGTTCACAAAGGACAAGTCTCTTCGAACCTTATGTGATGAAAAATGTGGCTTAAACACCTCCTCCACCTGTTCAACAGCTGATCTCTCAGGAAGAAAATGACCATGTATCAACAGAAAAAAGGTAACGACAAACCCTATCCATAGAAAAAATGCTGACATAGTCAATAAGAGCCACAGATAGTTCCAAGGAAAAACAAAATACGTATCTTTAAGCCAATAAATCAGCTTACGTGGACCTGGGTCAGTAGTTGAAGAGGCAAACAAGTCCGATAGACTATCGTTGTTGTTGGCAAAGTACCCAGAGGCAGTTCGTGTAAAAGGTGCCGCTGTATTCAATGGAGGAGTTGGTGTTTCTCGCAGTGGTACACTGTAGATAGCACCATCCGTAACATCAGTAGTCATGGTGACTTGATCAAATGTTTCCAAATTATTTGTCGTCAGTGGAACTAATGCAAGATCATCTTCCACCCTCCCCAAGCTTGGAGAGGCAACAGTGTTGGTATAAATAACTTGGAGCGGAACATCTTCCCCAGTAGTGAGAGGGATTCGGGAACTACTGGACGTTCCTATTGGTCTGCTGTGCAGAATCGGCCACATGTTGTAACTTGACATTGTCAATAGAAACAAAGCGATTTTCTTTGGCACCTGGCAACGGTGGTAAAATAACAGTTCTTGTTCCGTGTATCCCCAACACAAGGACTGGTGCTCGATAAGAAGGGCCAAATTCTTTTTTCACTGCGACCTTTTCACGCACAAGATCCCCAACTCTGGGAATCCAACCAGTAAGTGTTACTGGCACATCCTTAATTCCTGTGGAGGCAGCACTTTTAGAAGAGTTATCTTCACGGAACTGTTGTAATTCCTGCAAAACACTGACATGATCATTTATGTCAAAAGGCGTTTCCGCCGCCTCCACACCAGGACCATCTAGATCCGGAACAAACATTTGTGTTCCGAACAGGCACTCATATGAAATACGACCCCCCAGGGACCTTCTAGGCAGGTTATTCAGTGCTCTCTGTACTCCATACAGGTGGGTTAGCCAACTACGACCCGTACCTAAGACTCTTGCTGTTAAGGATTGCTTTAAATCGCGATTTAAATGCTCCACAGAATTTCCCTGGGGATGAAATGGAGACGAGAACTGGAGCTGGACCCCCAACGAAGCCATGGTGTCCCTGAATGCCCTTGAGGCAAAAACAGGGCCCTTGTCCGAATGGAACGCTGCAACTGCATATGTACCGTCAAAGACACACAAATCTTTAATAACAGTTCGAGCGTCAGCCGAGCGCTGTGGCCATACCCACACAAATCTGGAGCAAGAATCTACAGCCACCGGTATATATTTGTATGCACTATCCGGTGTGAGTGGACCGCAATGATCCAAGTACACACATTGTAATGGTCTGTTTGATATTAAGAGGGGCGTCTGCGGCGAGCGCTTAGCTGTTGAAACTTTAATTTGTTGACAGATGTCACAACAAAGGACATACTGCTTAGTCTCTTTATAGAGATCAGGCCACTAGTAATGGGCCTGTAATAGCGAAATTGTGGCGGCCATGCCAGCATGTGCAGATGCCACCCCCTCATGCGCTGCATTAATCAATTGAGGTTACAACTTTATTGGGGATCTCGCGTACGCCTACGCCTGGAATTTTAACCTCAGCATTCAGCATACTTCCCTAAAGTATTGGTATTTATTAGGAAATCCTTTAGGAAAAGGCGTGCCATCAACCGTAGCTTTTATGACAGCCAGAATCTCTGTGTCTGGTTTGGAACTCGAACGATTCACTGCGGCTACAGTGGCAACTGCCACTGCCAACTTTGCGGCTTCATCAGCCAGAGTATTCCCAGCAACGTGTATTCCAACGCGCTGGTGTCCAAGAGTATGTACAACATGGACTTTGGGTAGCGTCTCCTTTAGGTCCGCTACCTTCCCCCACAGTAGTCTGTGTTTTATGGTGTTGCCCTTTGAATTTCTGAACCCATTCAAGCGCCAGTAATGTAGGTATTCATTAAAAGACTGGACACAATAATATGAATCACAAACAATCAGTGTGAACTGTGTCGGATCCGTATGTTCTAATGCCATCAATAGAGCTTTCAGCTCAGCCAATTGTGCCGTACAGTCCCCTAAGGTTTGTGTATAAGTATGTTGGGGGCAGAATTTCTCCCCCTCCATATGGCCGCTCACTACTGCACATACAGCAGAATATTGGCGTTTTGTCCCCACCGCCGGTTGCGCAGAGCCATCGGTGTACATGACTACTTGATAGTGATCAATAGGCAACGTGTGAGCGGGAACTGGATATTCAATTTCATATTGCAGAAATTCCTGAGTCTGTAACTTTGGGTCAAAAATGTAATCTACATCAGTGGCTGTTAAAGACGTAGCCCATTGTATCCATTGCGGGTGCAGTGCTTTCGCGTTAGGAACACTCACTTTTGTAACAGCCACTAGGGCCGGAATAGGGGAAACGACTATAATGCGTTTACCCTGGGCAAGAGGTCGTTCTTTAATAACAGCCATCTGTACAGCAGTGAGAATTTTCTCTGTTGGTGCGAATTGTTGTTCAGCAGCCGAATACAAGTGGGACTTGTATCCAATCGGGACTGTCTCACCTTCATTAAATGTGATATACGTAAACCCAATGGCCCCAGCTATCACCCTGATGACCAAATGCATCTTATTGTCCCGTGTATGTAAATGTTTTGCAGCTAGGAGATCTGCTTGTAACTCCTGAAGAGCATGTGTATGTTCAATTGTCCAGAATTTGCTTGAAAAATCAGGACGTATTAATTTGTATAAAGGTTTTATGCTTGTAGCATAATCAGGAATGTATGTTCTGCCAAAATTTTGAAAGCCCAACAATGACTGGAGTTTCTTAATCGTGTTAGGTGGTTGCAATTGTGCACATTTTTCTAGAAAATGTGGCGCTGGGCTCTTACCTTCATTTGACAGCTCATATCCCAGGAATATGACACTGAGGAAGGCAATTTTTGATTTTTTGAAGTTAAATTTGTAGCCGATTTTGGCAAACCCAACAACAATGCGGGTTACCCATCTCAAATGTTGTAGTAACTCGTCATTCGTGACATATATATCATGTACATATGACAATGCTTCAGGGTCCAACCCGTGTAAAATTTCAGTCACACGAGCCGCAAACAGTCCCGGGCTATTCTTATACGCCTGAGGCAAACGACAGAATTTTCCTGGGAGCCTAACGCACTAAAGCTTGTGAGGTCCCTACTTTCGGGTGCTATATTCTGGCAGAAGAAACCATTCGAGATGTCTAAAGTCGTTTTGTACTTTTTCCTCACAATGTTGTTCATCAGTGCGGCGCTATGTGAATTTTGTATAGCATATGTACGTCTATGTCCGTTCAAATGTCTGTAGTCTAACACTATTCTATATGAATGGTCCGGTTTAGCTACAGGGAATAAGGGATTATTCATCGGCGAGACACAGGGTTCAATTACTCCCTGGTATTCTAATTGCGTAAGTATTTCTCTCACCGGTGCCCTTGCTTCATGTTTCATTGGATATTGCGGTTGTGGTGTATATGTGGCCAATAAAGGCCAGGTCGGACCATCATTACTCAGTGGACCTAACCTTACTGGCAATATTGTATGGGGTAGGGCGCCATCAAGCCAATTATTATGTTCTTGATAAGATAGAGGTATCTCTAGGTATGCGTATGCCCTGTACTGGCCAGGCGCGTTCGCAATCGTATATGGGTGAAATGTATTTGTATTCCCATCAACTGCTGGAAATGTGACCCAAGAGTAAAAAAGTTCTGTTCTATAGGCTGCGTGGGCAGCCACCACAAACGTGACTGGACCCCCCTGGATCGTAAGACCATGTGCAAGCAAATGTGCTGTGAGCGGCTGTTTCATATTAATAGCTATTTGTATTACCTGGGGATTCGCCATTAGAAAAACAGCGATGGTTCAGAGAAGGCACACCAAAAACGGGGTCTTTCCTTTTAAGGTTCAAGCTTGAACAACCATCCGCTATATCTGGGGTTACCTATATCGCGGTGGTGGAAGTCCTCAGTGCCACGGACGTCTCCGTTAAAGGAACTGAGGGATCATTATAATATATGAGACCGAAAGAGACTGGTGGACCCGAAAATTAGAGCCAGGCCAATCGTTGGCGGCGCCATGTCGCGTAGGCTCTCATTATCCTAATGAGACTACTGGATTTTTGGGTGGCAGGATCGTTCACAGTGTGGGGGACTAAGTCTAACCCACGGCGAAGGACTCTTGTCACCCCAAATCCGGGTTGAGCTCCGGCTAACTAGCAGTGACTCATCTCTCCCAAAGGGAAGAGACAATTGGGCAGCCGAGCGCATGACATCTTAGTGCTTCCCAGGGAAGCCGTGGTCAATCAGATCCCAACCAGTTCTCTCATACATGGTGTGGTCTCATATATAAATGACAAAGGCAGTTTGAGTTTTAAAGATTGGTTTAATAAAACAACTGCATTTTAGATAACAAGGCGTGAGCCGCAATAACCAGAACCATACAACACAGTAGGATTGAAATAGTAACGAGGAGAGTGAAACATAAGAATAACGCTATCATAGTGCTACGAGATTACGTTCTCTCTTCTAAGTTCTGTTTGGAGCACAGCATGTTAAGCTCTAAGCCTGCCTTTCAGGTTCCCCCGGGAGGACATCAACCCTCATACCTGAGCAAAGGCCTGTGATCGGGATCAGTATCTGCAACAGGGCAGTCAGCGTCTAGTTGTGGTTCCCTGGTAGGAATCTCCCTCTTACGTGTACCAGGACTAGGAAGTGTTTTTATAACTAACACGCTGGTGTTCTAAAAAACGTCCCTACGTAGGAATGTGCACTTTCTACGAACCCTAAAGACTAAACTTCTACCACGTCTATCGGCAATCTACCAGACTGTATCCTTGACTGAAGCACAGAGCGAGCAAGAATGTATTGTTTGAGAACTCCAGTGCTGAAGTAAGCTAAACAGTGTGATAGAAGAAAATAAAACAAGACCGTGAAACTGGTTATTGTAAAATAACAGTGCGAGGCTAAAAAAAATGCATCTAGGACAAAGAGCACAGAGGCCTAATATTTTAAGCAAACGCGCAAAAGCTACATTAAAAAATGGCTACACTACACCGTTACTAGACACTTGCAGGTTCTGGCCTGGCAGCAATTACCAGCCAATGTTGCAGGTTGTGCCCTACGAGCAGCCCTCACCAGCCATCATTGTGCTGAGTGCCCAGGGTTAAGCAGCCAGCAACCGTGGTTGTGCTTCTTGTCCTTGGGACATCAGTCAACAGCTGTGGTTGTGGTAGCTGCCCTGGGGGCAACAGTCAATAATCATAATGCTGCATGCTGTCTTTGGGACAGCTGTTATCAGCCACTGCTGCAGGTTCTGCTTTTGGGGCAGCAGTCTCCAGCCATAGTTGTGATATCCTCCCTGGGGAAAGCAGTTAGCAGCTGTGGTTTTGGTAGCTGCTCTGGGAGCAGCAGCCACTGGCCATTTCAGTGTATGCTCTTCTGGGGGCAGCAGTCACTAGCCATGGTTGTGGTGGCTGCTCTGTGAGCTAAAATCAGCAGCCATAAGACTGCATGTTGGATTGAGGGGAGCAGTTACCAACAATTGTTGTGGTAACTACACTGGAGGCAGCAGTCACCAACCATACTACTGCATGCTTACTTGGAGGCAGCAGTCATCACACAGAACATTAAATACACATTTGGAGTCAGCAATAACCATCCATTGTTAAAGGTTCTGTTTTGGGGGCAGCAGACATCAACCACTCTTGTGGATTCAGCCTTGGGGCATCCGTCTCCCCACACAGATGTAGTAACTGCCCTGGAGGAAGCAGTCAGCAGGTGGTTGTAGTTGCTGCCCTGGGAGCAGCAGTCAGCAGCCATGGGTGTGGTAGCTGTCACGGGAGCTGGAGACAACAGCGATAACACTGCATGCTTCTTTGGGGGCAATAACTACCAGCTATTGTGCAGGTTCTGCCATGGGGCCATCAGGCTCCTGCCATGGTTGTTGTAACTGCCCTGGTGGAAGTAGTAGGCAGCTGTGATTGTGGTTGCTGCCCTGTGGGCAGCAGTCACCAGCCATAGCATTACATGCTGCACAAAGGACAGCAGTCACCAGCCACAGTTGTGGTAGGTGCCATGAGGGCAGCAATCTACAATCATAACATTGCATGCAGTCTTGTGGGCAACATTTACCAACACTGTTGCTGGTTTTGCCCTAGGGACAGCAGTCTCCAGCCATGGTGAAATAACTGCCCTGGAGGAAGCAGTCAGCAGGTGGTTGTAGCTGCTGCTGTGGGAGAAGCAGTGAGCAGTCATGGTTGTGATTGCTGCCTGGAGGGCAGCAGTCACCACTCATAGCATCACATGCTACTCTGCCCTGGGGCAGCAGTCAAAAGTCATAGTAGTGGTAGCTGCTCTCAGGGAAGCAGTCAACAGCCATATTAATGTATGCTGCCTGGGGGGATGACAGTTACCAGTCACTGTTTCATGTTCTGCCTACGGACAGCAGTCTAGGGGCAGTGATCACCAGCAGTTGTTGTCATGGCGGCTGCCCTCAGGGAGCTATTCAATAACCACACCCTGTGGGCAGCAGTCACTAACAATGGTTGTGATAGCTGACGTGGGGACTGAAGTCAACAGCCATAACACTGCATGTTGCCCTGACGGCAGCAAAAAACAGCCTCATGTTCTGGTCTGGGGCAGCAGGATCCAGTAATGTTCGTGGTAACTGCTCTGAGGGCAGCAGTCACAATCCATGGATATAGTAGCTGCCTTTGGGGCAGCAGTCAACAACCATAATGTTGTATGCTGCCTTAGTGGCAGCAGTCACCAGTAATTGTTGCAGGTTCTGCTCTAGAGGCAGCCATCACCAGCCATGGTTGTGGTAGTCCTCAGCACAGTATTCACTAACCACAGCATTGCATGCTGTCCTGGCGGCAGCAGTTACCAGCCACTGTAGCAGGTTTTACTCTGGGGGCATCAGCGAAAAGCCATGGTTGTGGTAACAGCCCTAAGGGCATCAGTCACCAGCTGTGGTAGCTGTCATGGGGCAACACATACCAGTCACAACTGGATTGAGGGTAGTAGTCACCAAACAATGCTGTGGTAACTACACTGGGGGCAGCAGACACAACCATACGTTTGCATGCTGCCTTCGGGCAGCAGTCATGAACCATAGCACAGCATGCTGTCTATCGGGCAACAAACAAAAGCCATGGTTGTGGTAGCTGCCCTAGGACAGGGGTCAACAGCCATAACACTGTATGCTACCTTGGGGGCAGAATCAGCAACAAGGGGTTGTGATTCGGGGCAGCAATCACAACCCACAGTTGCCGATTTTTCCCCTGGGGCAGCAGTCAACAGCCATAATATTGCATTCTACCTTGGAGGCACCAGTTACCAGCCAGTGTTGCAGGTTCTACCCTGGGGCCATCAGTCTCCAGCCACAGTTGTAATAACTCCCCTGGGGGAAGCAGTCAGCAGCCGTTGTGGGTGCTGTCCTGGGAGCAGCAGTGACCAACCATAGCATTCTGTGATGCCCTGGAGGCAGCAGCCACTAGCCATGGTTTGTTAGCTGCCTTGGGACAGTCAACAGTTGTAGCACTGCATTCTTCCTTAGGGGCAGTGGTTATCAGTCATTGTTGAGTGTTCTGCTCTTGAGGCAGCAGTCACTAGTCGTGGATGTAGTAGCGGAGTCAGGATAGTATTCCCTAACCACAGAATTCCATGCTGACTTGGGGCAGCAGTGTTATGCCATTAATTGTGTTTGACCACTGGTTTTGTTTCACCACTGCGCATATTCGTTGTTCAATGTTCACCAGTAGCACATTACATGTTGTATTCAGTTTAGCTGCCTATTGGCTTTGACGTGGCATTAGACATTACATTTTGTATTTAGGTTAGCTGCCTATTGGCTTTAACGTGGCATTAGACATTACATTCTGTATTCAGTTTAGCTGCCTATTGGCTTTATCGTGGAGTTCGACATTGCAGTTGAGACATTGCAGATGAGCTGTGTTTTTCCACATGGTAGACCAAGCTGTATTTTTCGTATTTTGAATTCTCACCGAGGCCCTAGCGTGATAAGAGAGCGCATATTTTGGTGTTTTTCTTTAGTGCAGAAAACAGTCTGACCTTGAGGGGCGTGTCTCGAGACGGTGGCCAACTTTCGACACATTCCTGTCAAGGTTTACCTAAACAAGCCAGCATTTGTGCTATAAACGGTGTCCCTGGGCAGCAGCAAGGGGGATTTTCCAAGACTTCAGTCAGGAGTGGACATCAGCTGCCTGACCTCCCGTTTGGGTGAAAAATCTCTTTCTCGCAGTTGAACAGGAGTCATCAACTTGAGGGCATGGGAAAGATGACGAGCAGTGATAGGCCCTACGGTGATGAATTTTGACTTTTATTCTTTGCTTTGAGGTTATGCTGTAATATAATCACATGTATTTGCTGTGTACATTGCAATTGAGAAGTACTTTGATATATTTTCCTTTCATTGCTGTGACTACTTTTAAACGTGTGCTTACAACTTACTAATCTCGTCTCTCAGGAACCTCTTGGTGAAGTAATAATAATAAATGTCTTCTTTAAACTAAGAAGTGCATTCCAGAGAAGTTTTGTCAGCTCGGTCATAAGATAAGTGAAAGCAAAACAAGCAGTCACCAGCCAATAAGGTGTTACCCTGAGGGCATCAGCAAAAAGCCATGTTTGAGGTAACTGCCCTAGCACCAGCAGTCACCAAGTGTGGTTGTGGTAGCTGCCATGGAGGCAGCGGACACCAGCCACAGGACAGCATCCAGGTATGAGGGCAGTAGTTACCAACCATTGCTGTGGTAACTATACTGGAGGCAGCAAACACAAACATATTTTTGCATGCTGCTTTGGGGGTGCCAGTCGCCAGTCATGGTTGTAGTCACTGGCCTAGGACAAGGGGCAAAAGCCATAAGACTGCATGCTGTATTGGGGTCAGTAGTCACCAGCCACTGTTGCTGATTCTGCCCTTGTGGAATGAGCCAACAGCTGCTGTTCTGGTAGCTGCCCCTAAAGTAGCATTTGCCAGCCATAGCACTATGGGGGTCATTACAACCCTGGCGGACAGTGTTAAAGCGGCGGTAATACCGTAAACAGGCCGGTGGAAAAAAAAGGGAATTATGACCGTGGCGGAAACCGCCAACATAGACAGCCACTTTAACACTCCGACCGCCACGGCGGTACAGACAAACAGCGTGGCGGTCACCGCCAACAGACAGGCGGAAGACAAAGTACCGCCCACAGTATTACAACAGGCCAATCCGCCACCTTTTCTGGGGCGGATTCACCGTGGATAAAAACACGGCGGAAACAGCCATTCCAATGGGAAAACGCTCACCTTAACACACTCCACGAGGAAGGAGGGCACCATGGAGCCGGAACTCCAAATACTCCCTGCGATTGTGTTCCTGCTCCTCTTCGAACATCAGCAACGGCGGCGCCGAAGACAACGGTGAATACTGCACCTACGACATAGGGGAGGGGGGAGGCAAAAGTCAGGGACACACACACACAACACCCCCACCCCCACCCTCACCCACTACAACACACACACCAATGCATTTCAAAACATCACAGTAACAACCCCCAACCCCCCCGGAAGAATGCAAAGACAAAAGGAAACTAGTACAACAATTGTAATGTAGCACAATACAGTAAGCAAATATATACAGAAATATATACAAATGCCAAAAATATACATCATGATCAGTAGTGCAGGTATACACCATCCAATGTCCGTGGACCACTGGGCCCAAAATGCATGGGCAAGGCCCACACACGATACTTGTCCTGAAACGGAGAGAACACTGCAGGGGCATCAGATAGAAATACAACAGGCACCTCAGGGGGAAGGAAAGGGGGGGCACCTCAGCCGGATGACAGCACCACGCCAGATCCACGACGGAGCTCCATGTCCATTGATGTATCCTGGGGAGTGCAAAGCCACAGTCTCTCAAGTCTCTACAGTGGGTGGGTTGCCCACTGTACCAACCTGGGGAGTGCAAAGCCACAGTCACACAAGTCTCTACAGTGGGTGGTTTGCCCACTGTACCATCCTGGGGAGTGCAAAGCCACAGTCTCTCAAGTCTCTACAGTGGGTGGGTTACCCACTGTACCATCCTGGGGAGTGCAAAGCCACAGTCTCTCAAGTCTCTACAGATGGTTGGTTGCCCACTGTACCATCCTGGGGAGTGCAAAACCACAGTCTCACAAGTCTCTACAGTGGGTGGGTTGCCCACTGTACCATCCTGGGGAGTGCAAAGCCACAGTCTCTCAAGTCTCTACAGTGGGTGGTTTGCCCACTGTACCATCCTGGGGAGTGCAAAGCCTCAGTCTCACAACTCTCTACAGTGGGTGGTTTGCCCACTGTACCATCCTGGGGAGTGCAAAGCCACAGTCTCTCAAGTCTCTACAGTGGGTGGTTTGCCCACTGTACCATCCTGGGGAGTGCAAGCCACAGTCTCTCAAGTGGATGCCTTTCTCCACTGGTTCTGGAGGGGGACTGGTGCCCAGAGTGCTTCATCCTGTTAAGGACTGAGGTAGTGGATGCTGTTCTCCACTGGTTCTGGAGGGGGACTGGTGCCCAGAGTGCTTCATCCTGTGTAGGACTGAGGTAGTGGATGCTGTTCTCCACTGATTCTGGAGGGGGACTGGTGCCCAGAGTGCTTCATCCTGTGTAGGACTGAGGTAGTGGATGCTGTTCTCCACTGGTTCTGGAGGGGGACTGGTACCCAAAGTGCATCACTCTCCCCGTGACGGTCCCAGTTCCGTCACTGCCCCTGCCGCACATGGGCTAGCGATGCCTGAGCTGGCGGTGCTTGCCCTGTTCAGCGGTGCTTGACCTGTTCAGCGGTGCTTGCCATGGCGGTCTTTGCCATGTTCAGCGGTGCTTGCCCTGTTCAGCGGTGCTTGCCATGGCGGTCTTTGCCCTGTTCAGCGGTGCTTGCCCTGTTCAGCGGTGCTTGACCTGTTCAGCGGTGCTTGCCATGGCGGTCTTTGCCCTGTTCAGCGGTGCTTGCCCTGTTCAGCGGTGCTTGACCTGTTCAGCTGTGCTTGACTTTGCTGTCTCTGACCTGTGCAGCGGGGCTGTGGCTGCCAGGGCCCTCCTGGGCACTGACTCCGGCGGTGGTCTCCTGACCAGTGACGATTGTGCTGCCCTCCTGGGCACTGACTCTGGCAGTGGTCTCCGGACCAGTGACGATAGTGCCGCCCTCTTGGGCACTGACTCTGGCAGTGGTCTCCTGACCAGTGACGACTGTGCTGCCCTCCTGGGCACTGACTGTAGCGGCGGTTTCCTGACCAGTGACGATTGTGCTGCCCACCTAGGCACTGACTGTGGCGGTGGTCTCCTGACCAGTGACGATAGTGCCGCCCTCTTGGGCACTGACTCTGGTGGTGGTCTCCTGACCAGTGACGATTGTGCTGCCCTCCTGGAAACTGACTGTGGCGGTGGTCTCCTGACCAGTGACGAGAGGGGATGATGGCGGCCTTCTCCACTGTGCTGCTCTTCCCAGACTTTGGCGCTTTCTTCTGCCCCTTGCCCACCTTGGGAGGAGTCACAGCTGACTCAACACTCCCCCGGGACCCTTGTGAGCGGCTTTGCTGGCAGGAGTCTTCACCCTCTCCCGTCGGGCACTGTCCAACTTCTGGTGCTTCACAGGGGGGGACTGGCTGTGCTTTGGCTCCGTGTCACACTGGCTGCCCTGGTGCCCGGTGCACTCCACATACCTCTAACAGGCACCACTGGTACCAGACTTTATTTGGCTGAGGTGCTACTACGGGACCTATGAATTGGAGGGGGGGGGGATGGTGGGAAAGAGATCAACGTTGCTCAGGAAAAGTTTCTGACGAACACTGGGACAGGTAGCTGGAGGGGGTCTGGGAGTGGAGGAAGAGGAGGTGGTTGTAGGAGGTGTAACATTTGATGATTTGGGTGCAGGTGCATGTTCTGGAGGCTGTCGTGAGGTGGATGGATGTTGGGTGTGTGTGTGGCCGCGTTTGTGTACTTTGGGAGGGGGTGTCACAGACACACTTGGAGAGGACACAGGAGACGTGTAAATGGTAGTGGGGGTGGTGAGTGCAGGTGAGCGGGGTGTGGTGCTGGGTGTTCTGGTGCGAGTCCTAGTGGCTGTGGTGGTAGTGCATGCAGGTGAGAGTGTAGACGAGACTGGGAGGTAGGAGGGAGACGAGGAGGAGGGGGACACAGTGGAGGCAGTGGATGTTGCTGTGTCTGTATGAGGGTGATGCTTGTGTGAGTGCCTGTGGGATGTGTGGTGCCTATGTTTGCCTGAGCTGCCCTTGTGTGTTGAGGTGTGTGCAGGCTGGTCTGATGGTGTGCTTGGGATAGGTTGAGGTACAGGGGATTGGGTCTGGGTGGAGGAAGTTGGAGGGAGGAGGCTAGACACAGGGACAATGGCTGCCATCAGTGCTGAGGCCAGCGATTGCAGGGTTCGATGATGGGCAGCCTGACCAGAATGAATGCCCTCCAGGAATGCATTAGTGTGTTGCAACTCCCTCTCTAAACCCTGGATGGCATTCACAATGGTAGACTGCCCAACAGTGAGTGACCTGAGGAGGTCAATGGCCTCCTCACTGAGGGCAGCAGAGGTGACAGGGGCAGGGGCTGAGGTGCCTGGGGCGAAGGTGATGCCCACCCTCCTGGGTGAGTGGGCACGGGGCGAAGGCTGAGGGGCTGCTGGGATGGCGGTGCTGGTAGCGGGGGGTGGCGGCTGTACCTGTTGAAGTGGGGGGCACAGATGTTGCCGCCACCACAAGGGAGCTCCCATCGGAGGACGAGTCCTTGTCGCTGTTTGCTGATCCGGTGACCGCCGTGAAGCTCCCCTCGCCCTCCGTCCCACTGGTGTACTCAGAGTCCGTGGTGTGGCTTCCATGGCCATGTGGGATGCAGCCCCCTCGTGCTCCGGTGCCACTGTACCTCCGCCTGATGATGCTGATGCACAAAAGAACAGGGAGAGCACAAAAAGGGGGTGGGAAACAGAAGAAAGACAGGTTGAGTGCATGGCTTACCTCTACAGTTGGCGGACAATACAGACACAGCAGCCCCCTGCACTACGCCGCTCTCTTGCCCTCTACAGATGCAGTTACTGGGATATGGCCTACATGGCTATGGTGGACATCTGCACACATAGATGACACCGGGGCATGTATACCTGTACTTGGCACTCTACAGAGGTGGGGTGGAGTGCCACATGGCCTGCATTACGGAGGGGCCTAGCCTACGGAACTCGTCCTGGCCTAGGGAAACCCACAGCCCTCCTCCCCCACCCAAACCCCTCCACTGCACGCAAAGTCAGCAGAATGAGAGTGTACTCACCCCCTTGTGTCTGCTGTGATGCCCTCATGCGCCCATCCAACTCAGGGTAGGCCACCGCCAGGATCCGGAACATCAGGGGGGTCATGGTGCGACGGGCACCCCTCCCACGTTGGGAGGCCATCCTCAGCTGAGCCTCCGCCGTCTTCTTGCTCCAGCGGCGAATGTCCTCCCATCTTTTACGGCATTGGGTGCTCTGGTGGACCCCCAGGGTCCGGACGTCCTTGGCGATGGCGCGCCAAATATCCTTCTTCTGGTGAGCGCTGACCTACATGACATGTACAGGGGAAGAATAGAAGTCATTACCAACTGCACCATCGAAGTGAGTGGCCCACATCCCTGCCCTTGCCATGTGGCACATGCATTCACACTCATTCATGGTCGCAGAACTCTGCCCCCTTCCTTCTTACATCCAGCCCTCTCCACCCAGGCATAGCCCATACAACTTGCACCTTATGTACTCACCTGTTGGTCTGGAGGACCATAGAGTAGCGTGTACTGGGGGAGGACCCCGTCCACGAGCTTCTCCAACTCCTGTGCAGTGAAGGCAGGGGCCCTTTCCCCAGACGCACGTGCCATTGTCTCTTACAGACCGAGGTCACAGCAGCACCTGCAGTGTAGGTCCTCTCCTGTCGAAGATCAGGTATCGAGTGATTGCACAGATAGAAAATGGCGGTGACGTCCGCGGCGGTGCGTATCATCACCGCCGGCGCACTTCCTCATTGGCTCCTGGGACCCATAGCGTCCAATGTTAACCAATGCAGCATTGCGCCGCGGTCTCCGACCGCCTACCGCGACGGTGTACAACGCCAGCGCAGTTACCTCACATCCCATTGTCCCACTTTAGAGGTCAGGCAGCCGCCATTTCAGGGGCCCACATGGCTTAATTTTCAACTGCGTCACACATACCGAGGCCTGGACTCAACACACATACATACAACTTTTTGGAATTTGTTTCGTGTTCTGGGTAGCTGTGGGTACATATCTCAGAATTGGTTGACTCTGTGGTCGCTTTTGTCCTTCGTAGGCACCGTCAGCTGGGACATGTGAGGAGATGGCCGAATCCTCCGGTGTACCGACCGCTGGTGGACCTGTTGACAATGGAGGAGCGACATTTAATCATCACCTACAGGTTTGACCATGCCACAATCTAGGAACTGTGTACCCAGTTGGAGTCAGAACTTATGTCACCAATCTGCCATCCCACAGGAATCCCCCCTCTAGTGCAGGTGCTATCAGTGCTCCATTTCCTAGCAAGTGGGTCATTTCAAACAACTGTGGCCATGGCATCAGGGATGTCCCAGCCTATGTTTTCCAACGTGTTGTCCAGAGTGTTGTCTGCCCTGCTGAAACACATGAGGAGCTACATCGTTTTCCCTCAGGTGGAGGATTTGGCTACAGTTAAAGGTGACTTCTATGCCCTGGGACATATCCCTAACATCATAGGTGCCATTGATGGGACCCATGTAGCTCTGGTCCCCCCCCACAGGAGTAAACAAGTGTACAGGAACCGGAAGAGTTATCATTCCATGAATGTACCGATGGTATGTTTGGCAGACCAGTACATCTCGCAGGTAAATGCTATGTTCCCTGGCTCTGTGCATGACGCCTACATCCTGCGGAATAGCAGCATCCCTTATGTGATGGGTCAACTCCAGAGGCACCGTGTGTGGCTATTAGGGGACTCTGGTTACCCTAACCTGCCATGGCTACTGACCTCAGTGAGGAATCCCAGGACCAGGGCAGAGGAATGCTACCATGAGGCCCATGGGCGGACTAGGAGGGTGATCGAACGCACCTTCGGCCTCCTGAAGGCCAGGTTCAGGTGCCTCCATATGACAGGTGGTTCCCTATTCTACTCACCAAGGAAGGTGTGCCAGATCATCATCGCCTGCTCTATGCTTCACAATCTTGCTTTGCGACGCCAGGTGCCTTTTCTGCAGGAGGATGGTCCAGATGACGGTGTTGTGGCAGCTGTGGAGCCTGTGGACAGTGATGAGGAGGAAGCAGAAGAAGAAGACATTGACAACAGGGACTCAGTCATACAGCAATATTTTCAGTGACACACAGGTGAGAACACTTTCTTTACTAATACTTTTACTTTCACACTTCTACCTCTATCCTGTCTGTCAATTTCAAGCAGTATTTGGTAACTGAGTTGTACATTTCCATTACGGTTTCACAGGTGTGGTTACCAACGTGTGTCATCTGCTTGCATCCGTCATGGACTTGTGATGTGTGACATAGGTATGTTGACATTACTGTTGTGAACGGATTTTGTCATTGTTATAGCTAATACACATTTTCCAAATCACAGACTGACTCCAGATTGTTTTGTGGTTCAAGGGTGTTTATTGAAGTGCTGATTATTGGAGGGGGTGGTGAAATGGTGAAGGGTGATGGTGGAGGAATGTCCATGGCTATTAGTCTCACAGGTGCACTGCCCATATGGGCATAGGAAGTGGAGCTGGGACAGTTCCAATATGGACAGGGTTACAAAGTGGGACAGTGGGATGACAATCAGGGTGGTCTCATTTCTTGGCGGGGGTCTTGCCATCGTGCTCTGTCCTGTTCCTGGATCTCAGGGACCGCTTGCGGGGTGGTTCTCTGTCTGCAGGGGGTGGGGTGCTGGTGTGGTGGTCCTGTGGCGGGGCGTCCTGTCCACTAGCGCCGGCAGAGGTGGTGGGCAGTTCATCGTCCAGGCTAGTGTCAGGGACCCCTTGGAGTGCCACGGTGTCCCTCAGGGTCTGCTGTATGTCCTTCAGCACCCCTACGATGGTGCCCAGGACGGAGCTGATGGTTCTGAGTTCCCCCCTGAAGCCCAAATACTGTTCCTCCTGCAGGCGCTGGGTCTCCTGAAACTTGGCCAGGACCGTAGCCATCGTCTCCTGGGAGTGGTGGTATGCTCTCATGATGGAGGAGAGGGCTTCGTGGAGAGTGGGTTCCCTTGGCCTGTCCACCCCCTGTCGCACAGCAGCCCTCCCAGTTCCCCTGTGTTCCTGTGCCTCCGTCCCCAGGACCGTGTGCCCACTACCACTGCCCCCAGGTCCCTGTTGGTGTTGGGGTGGTGGGTTATCCTGGGTTCCCTGTAGTGGTGGACACACAGCTGATTGACGTGTCCTGGGTATGGAGATATGGGCCCGCTGGGTGGGTGCTGTACTGGTGTTTCCAGAGGGTGGAAGGTCAGTGTTGGGCTGTGCCTGTGCGAGGGGAACCGACTGTCCCGAGGCCCACAATGGTCCGGGCTGGTCATCTGGATCCAGTTGGCCAGAGCTGCTGTCCTCACTGTGGGCCTCTTCTGTGGGCGGGGTGGAGATGTCTGGACCCTCCTGTCTGGTGACGTTAGGTAGTGGTCCTGCAGGGGTATAAAAGCATGATTATTGCATCTGGGTGTGTCATGGTGTTCAATGGGTGGGTGAGCGTGTACCTCAGTCCTAGCATTCCTGTGTGGGGGCTTGTGTGATGATGGTTAGGGGTTGTTATGGGTATGTGCAGTGGGCATGCTTTAGTGATGGGTGTCCATGCTTTGTTGTGTCATGCAGGGCTTGGTGTTAGGATGGGTGGTTTGTGTTATTAGTACATCAGGGAGGAGTTGGAGTGATAGGGGATGGGGCGAGGGTGGGGGTGTGTGATAGCATGCAGGTAGGGTGGGGGACATGATAGTTAAGATTTGACTTACCAGTGTCCATTCCTCCACCGACTCCTCCGAGGCCCTCAGGAAGCATGATGGTCAAGACTTGCTCCTCCCATGTTGTTAGTTGTGGGGGAGGAGGTGGGGGTCCGCCGCCAGTCCGCTGAACCGGGATGTTGTGCCTGGAGACCACGGAATGCACATTCCCCCGTAGGTCGTTCCACCTCTTCCTGATATCCTCCCGATTTCTTGGGTGCTGTCCCACTGCGTTGACCCTGTCGACTATTCTTCGCCATAGCTCCATCTTCCTAGCTATAGAGGTGTGCTGCACCTGTGATCCAAATAGCTGTGGCTCTACCCGTACGATTTCCTCCACCATGACCCTGAGCTCCTCCTCGGAGAACCTGGGGTGTCTTTGGCGTGCCATTGGGTGGTGTAGGTGATGTGTGGGGTGGTGTACGTGGTGATGAGTGTAATGATGTGTAGTGGTGTGTGGTGTTTTGTGCGTGGATGTTGTGTGGGTGATGGTGTTGTGTGCCTCTGTGTGGTGCGGTTGTCTATTGCTGTGCTCGCTCTCTCTGGCCTTCGTCTCTAATTTTTGGTCGTAGGGCTTTGTGGGTGATGTGGGTGTGTGTTTTATATTGTAATGGGTGTGTGGGAGTGGTGTGTGTATGTGTATCAGGTGTGTGTATTTTGAATTGTCCAATGTGGCAGTGTTTTGGAGATGTGTGTGTATTTTGAGCGCGGCGGTGTGTACCGCCAATGAAATACCGTGGTTGAAAGACCGCCCCGTGGATTCGTGTGTCGTGATAGTGTGGGCGTATTTCTGTTGGCGTGACGGTGGAGGATTTGTTTTCGCCAGTTTATCACTGACCTTTGGTGTGGCAGACTTGTGTGGGTGTCTGAATTTCGGCGGATTCCGAGATGTGGGTCATAATAGCTGTGGCGGAATTCCGCGGCCGCAGCTGTATGTTGGCGGTCTTCTGCATGGCGGTAAGCAGCTTTTACCGCCAATGTTGTAATGACCCCCTATGTGTTGTCTTGTGTCCAGCAGCCACCAGTCATCTTTGTGAGTGCTACCCTTGGGCAGCAGTTATACGCCATGGTTGTGGGCGCTGTCCTAGAGGCAGCAGCCCCTAGATACATCACTGCTTGCTGCCGTGGAGGCAACATTCAACAGCCACTGTGGCAGGTTCTGCCTGGGGTGCAGCACTCTTCAGCCATGTTTGTAGCACCTTTCTAGGGGGCAATAGTCACCAACCGAGTTTGTAATAACTATACTGGGGGCAGACGTCAACAGCCATAGCAATGCATGCTGCCTTTGTGTAGCAGTCAGCAGCCAGTGTTGCGAGTTCTGTCCTAATAGCAGCAGACTCCAGCCATGGTTGTGGTACTCTCCCTGGGGACACTGGTCACTAGTCATAGCAATGCATGCCATCCTGGGACAGTAGTCACCAGACATGGTTATGGTAGCTTCAACACTACATGCTACAGTCATTTCCCATCATTGTGTTTTAAGTGCCGAAGTTACATCTAACATGAGGGTATTGTCTAGGTGATACTTATATATCAGCCTCAGCTGTGTGTGGGCAGCAACAACCAACCACAGAGGTACCTGATGTTATAGTAGCAGCTAACACCAGCAATAGGAGTCAATGCCATCCTTGGGATAGCAAAAACCTACACTAATGGTGTGTGATGCAATGAGGGCAACTTCCAAAAGCCATTGTGTTGTTTGCTACCCTGGGGCAGCATTCAGCAGTAATAAAAAAGGCATGTACTTTGGGGGCTTAAGTCACCAACCATGGTAATGTACTCTGCTCTGGGGCAGCGGTCAACAACAATGAAAGTTGTGCTGCACATGAGGCAACAAATACCATCCAAAGTTTTGCATTCTCCCCTAAAATCAAATGGTAGCAATACCAGCCAAAGCTGCTCCTGAGGCAGCAATACACTACCGTTGTGGTCAATATTGCCTTTGGAGCAGAAGCCATCTTCACAGCTGCTTCACAGATATATATCACCATGGAGACTCATAGAGAGATCTCCTCAACTAAAGAACATATTGGCTCTCCACAACTAAATGTAAGCGTCGGTTGATACTACACCACTATGTCACCCTTCAAGAGATGCTCCCCACTATCCCCCTCCATAGATATGTTCCAATAAACATACAAATCCTGGCACAGGAAGTTTGTTTCAAGTACAGAACTATCTGTGAGTAATCATATTCCACACACCTATTTGATCACCAGAAACTGCAATAAGGCTCTTGTCTCTCACTCTAGCCTGAGATCTAACCTAATGATCAGTTGAAAGAGGGTGAGAATGAGAAAAAGGATACAATAATAAGTATATGTTCTGCTTCAAGTAAATGTTCTTTTGGGACTCAGTGAACAGGCTGAAGAAATCTAAGCTCACTCAGTTAATATTTTCCAGAAATTCAAACCTTTGAAAATCTAGTAAATAAAATTGTAGCATTTGTTACTATTGAATAAATATAGTCCTCATTTATTTTGATGCCAATTGATGTCGGAAGAACGTAGCAGTAAGTAAGCATATGCCAAACGTGAACTTATCAGAGCTAGTATGTTTTTTTTAAAGAACACCTTGTATACTCTTTGGGGGAATGCAAGGACAAAAGTTGTGCTAATGTGTCAAACACGGTAGCCACGAATGACGATACGTTTTTTTAATTGATGGCTTTTAGTTACAGAAAATAATATATACTTAGGGCTCTGGATATAGCTCCAGAAGAACAGCTGTAACAAATTACCATTAAACTTCCTTGAGTCCTGGGATTTTCAGGCTAGGCTAGGCAGACAATCTTGACACACCTATAGGAGATCACAGTACTTCTGTCATATAAGCCTGGGCCCATCAGCTGTACACGACTAACTGAACGGGGAACCAGACTGACATTAGGAGCCCTCTGAGAGAACGTGGATTATTAGTTTGGGTGGATGGTATCCCACAACAAGTAATAAAGACACTATTCTTGTTAGGTCCAGTAAAGGCTTTAGTAATTTAACCGAGCTCAACCCCTGTTAACTATGATATACAACAGACAGGCTTACCTTAAGAAAATCTGTAAAGCGTTTAATAGTACCAAAGCAGCTGCAAAGTTGAAATCACAAACAGTTTATAAAAACAGGGAATAACATAATGAACAAAGACACCAAAACACCAAAATTCCAATAAGGAGAACCGGAGATATGAATTCTATAAAGATTTATATGAAGCTAGCGCCAAAAAGTACTAAGCAACAACCACAGAAATCTGGTTGTGCTTGAACAGTAACTAGGCACAATGTAAGGACAAACAAGATGGATTGTGGGTCAGATACAAAAATTGTTTTATTTCCAAACAAACGTTTTACCTTCTGACTTAGGGCCTGATTTAGAGTTTGGTGGATGGGTTACTCGATCACAAACATTGCGGATATCCTGTCTGCCATATTACAATTTCCATAGGATTTATTGGAATCGTAGTATGGTAGACAGGATATTTGCTATGTTTTTGATGAAGTAACCACAACTGTCAAACTCTAAATAAGGCCCTTGGTCTCTGAAAAGGAAGCCAAAACTCTTCAGCGGAGGAAGGCAGGAGCCTAGGGTAGCAATGGGATCCTCAAGGCCATATAGCTGTCAGACGAGGTTCCAATGAAAGCCGTTGACATTAGGTAGAAATTCAACATTTGCACCAAAGTAGGTCCCTTGCTAGTTAGGCAGTTTGGTGCTTTCATCCGGTGAAGGTTTCAAACTTTGGACTTAGTCACTTTATGGGCTTTTGGATTCCTTCAGCAGGACTAGGCTGAAAGATGTAGCTGAACAGGTAGCCACAAGGCTGGATAGCTTTTCCTCAAAGTCCCACTGAAAAGCTCAGAGTGGGAGCAACCTGAATCTTTGGCCCATCTGCAATGCACCTTTGTCGGATTGACTTTGCAGTTTTGTCCCGGTTCCGGAAATCTTTGGAGCCAAAAAGTTCTAAGTTTCTCAGAATGTTAGGAATAATACAGTCTGACAGAGTCAATGGCCTCAGGACTTGAGGTGCAAGACCCACTCGAGCAGAAGCCACCAGTAGTGTCCAGGGCTGGTCCAGTTGGAACTGGGTGGCTGGACTATTCAGGGAAGGGGGTGTCTTGCAGCTTGTTATGCCCCTGCAGCTTAATAGGAGATCATCCAACTGACTCTTGGAGTCTACTTTTGTGTCCTCTATGCAAGTGGGAGCTGGTCCAGCCTTTCAGGTTTCAACAGCAGGTGCAGTCCTTCTTCTTTCTTTCATAGGTCCAGCTGTGTTCTGAAGAGGGTACCTAGAGGTGCAGCACTTATGCCTGGCACTAGCCTGTGGGCAGGGGTGACTCTTGACCCCTTTCTAACCATTAGGGAAAATGTTCCTAAGGGTAACCCTACCCATTTTCCCCCAGTTCCTGTGTGTCCTATTGCAAACAATTATTTCTACTCTATCATGTGACCTGAGAAGATTACAAGACTTTCTACTTTCTCCAGTCATGCAAGTCTGCTACAGTGAAGATACTCCACCCCTGATTTTTTTTCGTTTTAGACTGAGCAACTCATCTACAAAGATTCCATGTAAGGAATCGTAAATTGCGACAAATAATGATTGACAATTTGCAATTCTTTAAATGGAATGTACAAAATGAATTTGTTAGAAGTGGTCACAGATTGGCGCACCAACTTCTAATGAACCCATTTTTTGAGAACCGACCTATCTATTAATACGTTGGTTCTCAAAATACTGATTCATACTGAACAACAATAAGTATATAACTACATCAAAAAGGGTGGCCCCTGCCCTTGAGATTTATAATACCAGGGCACTGGGTATGGCATTGTATGGGGCAGAACTGTGGGGATGCATGAACACACACAGCTTAACAACAGTTGAGCATAGTTTTTTAAGATCCTTACTTAAACTCCATATAAGCACTTCTATGACCTCTGTTTAATTGTACTTGGCTCAAAGGAAGATTTCTCATAAAAATGAATGTAGGTTCCTCACTTTCTGGCATTGGATGTGGACTATCCAAGCTCCTGAACCATACCAGGTGAGCCTAAAAGACCTTATGGTACCCCAATGTGTTAAAAGATTCCTTGCCTGAGTGTCATTAGGGTACTACAACAGAAATTGGAGTTGGAAACTTACTGGTCCTCTCCGTAGAAGATGTGTATGATCCCTCAAGCTAGGATCAAAGAAAGCTAGTAGGAGTTTGTAGCTTTTGAAACCATGAACATTTGTAAGGGAATGCTTTTACTAGTTTTTATAGATATTAAACCCTGCCCGTGGTACAAGCTGACCAGTGATGAAACTTTCCCCGTCCTCGCACTGAAACTGTACCTTCAATTTAGACAAAGAAATGTACCTATTAAAGCGTTTACAACTAAATGGCAAGCTGAAGATGTAGCTGATATCCTGTACCCAGTATGTCTTGGGGGCTAGCCTTCTGTGCAGGCTAGCATAACCTCTGGGCAAAGTGGACTGCCCACCTCTGCAGGAACCTGGGCACCAGGCTGTACGTAGAGGCATACAGAATACTGAGCACTGTCACAAGTAGAGTAGTGATTTTTGGTTTGGCTAAATATTTAATGGCCCTATGGCTTAGGCACGCAAAGAGTATTTGAGAAAGTGACAAATGGTCAGTGATCATATCAGTTTACTCTACCAATTGTTTGTATTGTTTTGCTCTGGCTAAGTATTTGATGGCCCTATAGAAGAGGTGTCCTCAACAAACAAGTGTCTAACTGACCCGGGGACTGGGAACACATTAGTTTCTGAAACTTCCTCATTGCACTTATTCAACCTTCTTTTTTGAGGAAACCAAATGATCGCAGAGCCAGTTCCCCCTGGCCGTTATAAGGTCTCATCCCTTGAGGTACCCTATTTACATATTAATAGATTGAAGGATGTAGTACCCAGTGTGGGAAACTGATTCACTTTTTGTTTACTTCATAATAAGTTAATTTTACTGCTGATGTTTCTTGCGTTCGTTCTGAGGTTAACACAACCTTGGAAAAAGGGGTGGGCCTCTAAAACCAGTTGTGTTCCTCCGCTGTATATTCAGTGATGGGTTGTTACATAACTTTATAACAGAATGTGGCAAATGTTGTTTTCCTTTTATATTACATTTGTGGGTGTGAAAGGAAAATTAATTACTAATACATCTGTAATGTTTAACTGTTAAAAAGTTACATGAATTAGGATAACATAGAGAAAATTGTGTGTCATGAAAAATGTCCCCACTGATGTGGCCACCATGAGAGTTATGATAATTAATAATGAATTCACTTTTATAGTTTAAATGATGTGCACATGTAGGATAAAATGTATTAGTGGGTTGCATTAACATATTAGTACTCTGTATTTGCTTAAATAATATTAGGCATTGATCGATTACGGAGCTTGGGCCTTGTCGACAAGCCTCATGCTAAATTACATCGCTTAAATAATTGTTCGTAAATGTTTTGTGAAAGCCGAGAATTAATATTGTACATTGTTCAAATGGCGCTGACTAAGTGATTTGTAAATGTCTTAAACTTTCTTATGAGAGCTGTCTGTTAGAATGTCTTGCATTTGAAAATGTTACCTGTAAATTTGATGCGTGAGAAAGAGATGTTCCCAGGAGCAATGGACGCACTAACTACAGCTAGGATTGCAACAAAAGTTACCTGATAATTCTAACGATGGGAACAGGAGAAGAGGAGCCAATCATCGACATGTGAAAGACTCCTTAGTTATATTTTAGATTTATAGATTATAGCCTATTGGTCCTACTGTGACCATACGATCTTCTGACCAATGACGACGTGAGGGATTTTACTATATCCAGACGGCACTTTGTAGAAGGGGTAGTCATTCTTTTCTATCCTTATTATAGTCCTGTTCGTGGAGCATGACAGTTCAAGATGTCCTTTTACTTATAGTTTACCTTTAACCCCTCGGGTGTCTTGGACGTAAGAGTTACGTCCTGGGCAGCACCGCTCGGGTGCCCAGGACGTAACCGTTAAGTCCAAATAGGGGCGTTCGGGGGAATGGCTAGGGCTGACGGGCAGGGATGGAAGGGGAATCGCTTCCCCTTCCACACCCTCCACCTCACCCCCCTTGTGGCATCTGATTACATCAGACCTCATCAGAGGCCAGAGTGATCGTAGGAGACATACAAAAGCATTTCTCCTCTGATCACGTGGAGGGGCAGAGAGAGGCATCAAAGGAAAGGAAAGGCATTTCTGCTGTCCGATTGTGATGCGATCGGGCAGCAGAAATGCCACTAGACACCAGGGAATTTTTTAAATTTTTTAATATTGAATAAGGGGAGCGGCCCCTTGGGCAAGGGCCGCTCCTCAGGGGGGCAATATATTTTTAGGTCGTTTGTGGCCCCCCGGGGGCAGATCGGCCTATTATAATTAGGCCAATCTGCCACCAGAGGGGGCAGAAACCGCTAGAAACCAGGGTTAATTATTTTTTTTGTTTCTTTTTTTTTTATATATGTGGGAGCGACTCCTTAGGCAAGGGTCGCTCCTTTGGCAAATTTACTTTTAGGTCATTTCTGCCCCTCTTGGGGGCAGATAGGCCTATTTTCATTAGGCCAATCGGCTCCCAAGGGGGACACAAACCACTAAACACCAGGGAATTTTGTTTTTTATTTATATTTATACATAAGGGGAGCGCCCCTTGGGCAAGGGCCGCTCCCCAGGGGGCAAAATATTTTTAGGCCTTTTCTGTCCCCCCCAAAGGCAGATCGGCCTACTATAATTAGGCCGGTCTGCCCCCAGATGGGGCAGAAACCGCTAGACACCAGGGATAATTTTGTTTTGTTCCTTTTTTTATATATATGTGGGGAGCGACTCCTTAGGCAAGGGTCGCTCCCTTGGGGGCAAATTTACTTTTAGGCCATTTCTGCCCCTTTTAGGGGCAGATCGGCCTATTTTTATTAGGCTAATCTGTCCCCAAAGGGGGACAGAAACCACTAGACACCAGGTAGTTTTGTTTTTTATTTATATTTATACAAAAGGGTAGAGGCCCCTTGGGCAAGGGCCGCTCCCCAGGGGGAAAAAATATTTTTAGGCCTTTTCTGCCCCCCCCGAGGCAGATCAGCCTATTATAATTAGGCTGATAGACACCAGGGCTATTTTTTTTTATGTTTACATTATTTCTTTATATATGGGGACCGACCCCTTAGGCAAGGGTCACTCCCCTGAGGGGCAAATTTTTATTTGGCCAATCTGCCCCCTAGGGGGGCAAAAACCACTAGACACCAGGGATTTTTATTTTTTTGCGTCAATTTCACGCAGGGGTAATGACCCCTTAGGCAAGGGTCGTTCCCCTTGGGGCAAATTTATTTTAGGCCATTTCTGCCCCCCTTGGGGGCAGATTGGCCTATTTTTATTAGGCCGATCTGTTCCCAAGGGGGGCAGAAACTACTAGGTCCCAGGGATTTGGGTTTTTTTTGCGCCAATTTCACACAAGGGGAGCACTCCTTAGGAAATGATCGCTCCCCTGGGGGGGGGGAATTTATTTTAAGCCATTTCTGCTCCCCTTGGGGGCCGATCTGCCCCCGGGGGGGCAGAAACAACTTAGACACCAGGGATTGGTGTGTGTGTATGTGTCTGTTTTGTTTGGGTGGCAGCCCCTTGGGCAAGGGTCGCTCCCCATGGGGGCACATTACTGTTGGCCATATCTGCCCCACTTGGGGACAGATCAGCCTATTTGTGGAAGGCCCATCTGCCCCTAAAGGGGGCAGAAAGCCCACCAGAGACCAGGGAAGATTTTTTTGTTCAAAATAAGAGTGTGGGGGTTTGTGTTGCTAAAACATACCCTCACCCCAAATAAATGGGGCCAAAGTAGTTCTGCCCACTAGTGGGCAGATGGTGCAATTACCCCTGATCCATACCCCGGGGGGCAGAAAGTCTACTAGATGCCAGGGAATTATAAAAAAAAATTGTGGGGTGGTGGCTACCAACCGGTATGGGCCTGGTTATGCCCCCACACAGATGGGGGTAACAGTCTTTCAGCTTTTCCCCCGCACACTAAAACATCTTATCCCATAGCATGCAAGATGACATTTGATTATTTTGAGTTTTGGTTTTACATTTGGGCAAAATCGTCCCACTTGGAATGGTGAGGGCTGCACTTTTTTGAATTTGGGACGCTGCCATGTAAAAAAATCCACAAGACCTAGACACATCTGAAAACTAAACATCTGGGTGATTCTAGGGTGGTGTGCTTCACAGGCACCCGCACCATTTTCTTACCCACAATGCCGTGCAAACCTCCAACTTTGCTGGAAATCACACATTTTTGTGATAGAACCTTCCGGAATCTGCAGGAATCCACAAACTTCCTACCACCCAGCACTGTCTCATCTATACCAATACAAATTCTGCTGCACTTGTCAGCCTAAAAATGTATTTTTTTCAAACTGCCCTTTTGGACCCGCTTTGGTTCCCCCTCAATTCTGATATGTTTTTGGCTCTTCCCTGTCACAGGCACTTGGCCCACCTAAACAAGTGAGGTATCGTTTTTACCAGGAGACTGAGGGGAACGTTGGGTGGTAGGAAATATGTCCTGGTGCAGTGATCCCACACAGAAATGTGGGAAAAATTTGAGTTTTTAGCTAAATTTGAGGTTTGCTGAGGATTCTGGGTAAGAAAACATTGGGGGATCCACACAAGTCACACCTCCCTGGATTCCCTTGGGTATCTAGTTTTCAGAAATGAATATACGACGAAACAACGACTGCAAAAACAACTACTGCCTTACCAACGAGGTCGGAACACCGACCTCGTTGCTACTACTAATGATTTTACCACGAATGCCTTAACAACGATATTTCGTTGTAAAGGCATTCCTGATAAAATCATTAGCAATAGGCACCATTCACCCTACATCCCTCACCCCACCCCCCCAACCCCACCCCAAAACCTAAAACCCCCTGACCCCCCACCCACTCCCCAAAACCAAAAACGCCCCACCCCCCAACCCACCCCAAAACCGAAAACCCAGTGACCCCCACCCACTCCCCAAAACCAAAAACGCCCCACCCCCCAACCCCACCCTAAAACCTAAAACCCCCTGACCCCCCACCCACTCCCCAAAACCAAAGACGACCCACCCCCCCAACCCCACCCCAAAACCTAAAACCCCTGACCCCCCACCCACTCCCCAAAACCAAAAACGCCCCACCCCCCAACCCCACCCTAAAACCTAAAACCCCGTGACCCCCCACCCACTCCCCAAAACCTAAACCCACCACTTACCTTCGCCAAGTCCCTTCTTTGTACCTTAACCACGCATGTTCGTTGTTCAGAACATACGTAGTTAAGGCACAAAAAACCAAAGTCGTGGTTAAAAAAAGCGTTGTTGCGCTTTCGTTAACCACGACCTTCGTAAAAAAAAAGTCGTAAAAAAGGATGTTTCCCTTCAGAAATGTTTGGGTTTGGTAGGTTTCCCCTATATGGCTGCTGAGCCCAGGACCAAAAACGCAGGTTCCCACACCCCACAAAATCAGGTAGTTTAGTATTTGATCATTTTGATGTGTCCACATAGTGTTTTGGGGCATTTCCTTTTGTGGGCACTAGGCCTACCTACACAGGTGAGGTACCATTTTTATTGGAGACTTGGCAGGAATGCTGGGTGGAAGGAAATTTGTAGCTCCTCTCAGATTCCAGAACTTTCTGTCACCGAAATGTGAGGAAAAAGTGTTTTTGGCCTAATTTTGAAGTTTGCAAAGGATTCCAGGTAACAGAACCTGGTGAGAGACCCACAAGTCACCCCATCCTTGATTCCCCTAGGTGTCTAGTTTTCAAAAATGCATAGTTTTGGTAGGTTTCCCTAGGAGCCGGCTGAGCTAGAGGGCAAAATCCACAGGTTGGCACTTTCCAAAAAACAGCTCTGCTTTCTTTGGGAAAATGTGATGTGTCCATGTTGTGTTTTGGGGCATTTCCTGTCATGGGCGCTAGGCCTACGCACACAAGTGAGGTACCATTTTTATCGGGAGACTTGGGGGAACGCTGGGTGGAAGGAAATTTGTGGCTCCTCTCAGAATCCAGAACTTTTTGTCACCGAAATATGAGGAAAAAGTGTTTTTGGCCTAATTTTGAAGTTTGCAAAGGATTCCGGGTAACAGAACCTGGTGAGAGCCACACAAGTCACCCCATCTTGGATTCCCCAAGGTGTCTAGTTTGCAAAAATGTGCAGGCTTGGTAGGCTTGCCTAAGTGCCGGCTGAGCTAGATGTCAAAATCCACAGCTAGGCACTTTTCAAAATTCAGGTCTTTTTCTTTGGGACACTGGGATGTGTCCACATAGTGTTTTAGGGCATTTCCAGTCGTGGGCACTAACCCTACCCACACAAGTGAGGTAACATTTGTATCGGGAGACTTGGGTGAACGCTGGGGGGAAGGAAATTTGTGGCTCGTCTCAGATTCCAGAACTTTCTGTCACCGAAATGTGAGAAAAAGTGTTTTTTTGGCCGCATTTTGAGGTTTGCAAAGGATTCTGGGTAACAGAACCTGGTGAGAGCCCCACAAGTCACCCCATCATGGATTCCTCTATGTGTCTAGTTTTAAAAAATGCACAGGTTTGGTAGGTTTTCCTAGGTGCCGGCTGAGTTAGAGGCCAAAATCCACAGCTACGCACTTTCCAAAAAACATGTCAGTTTTCTTTGGGAAAATGTGATGTGTCCATGTTGCCTTTCCTGTTGTGGGCATTAGGCCTAACCATGTAAGTGAGGTACCATTTGTATCTGGAGACTTGGGGGAACACAGAATACCAGAACAAGTGTTATTGCCCCTTGTGTTTCTTTACATTTTTCCCTTCCAAATGTAAGGCAATGTGTAAAAAAGACGTCTATTTGAGAAATGCCCTGTAATTCACGTGCTAGTATGGGGACCCCAAAATTCAGAGATGTGCAAATAACCACTGCTTCTCCACACCTTATCTTGTGCTCATTTTGAAAATACAAAGGTTTTCGTGATACCTATTTTTCAGTCTTTATATTTCACCAAATGAATTGCTGTATACCCGGTATAGAATGGAAACCCATTGCAAGGTGCATCTCATTTATTGGCTCTGGGTACCTAGGGTTCTTGATGAAGCTACAATATCCCCCCACAACCAGAAGAGTCCAGCAGACGTAACGGCATATTGCTTTAAAAAATCTGACATTGCAGTAAAAAGTTACAGAGTAAAACGTGAAGAAAAATGGCTGTTTTTTTACCTCAATTTCAATATTGTTTTTTCAGCTGTTATTTTCTGTAGGAAAACCTTGTAGGATCTACACAAATGACCCCTTGCTGGATTCAGAATCTTGTCTACTGTTCATAAATGTTTAGCTTTCGGGGATCCAGCATTGAAGCCCTCTTTTCCCAATTTTTAGAAAAAAACTGAAATGTTTGCTGTATTTTGGCTAATTTCTTGGTCTCCTTCAGGGGAACACACAAACTCTGGGTACCCCTAGAATCCTTAGGGTGTTGGAAAAAAAGGACACAAATTTGGCATGGGTAGCTTATGTGGGCAAAACGTTATGAGGTCCTAAGCGCGAACTGTCCCAGATAGCCAGAAAAAGGCCTGGCATCTGAGGGGGAAAAGGCCTGGCAGCGAAGGGGTTAAGAGAAAGTGTGTTAATGCAGATTCCTTGGCTTCAATGTCTTCTGAAGTTGGTTCAGTTAACTTAGAGCCCAACCATTATGGAGCCATCCCCTTTCACTGTCCTGTTGCCAACGCTGACCAGACGGATGTCCACCTGACGAAGAAACCCCCCTCTTGCTGACTTATTGAGAAGAGGTATAATAAAATGCTTTTCTTTCTGTGCTATATTTGTGCTTTTTTTTTAGGTACCAACTGCTATTTTGATAGAGCCTTAGTTAGATGTTTTCCAAATTAACTCAAATTGTTTTGCAAGCAGCCTAAACATGATACTCAAATTGGAAGGTTAGTTAGTATGTCCAAATGTTGACAATTGTCATTGGCAAAGAATTGATTCTGTTCACGTGTTGAGTTTAGATGTATACTATGACACTCATTATGAGTTTGGTGGGCGGCGGAGGCCGCCTGCCAAATTCAAACCACTGAGAGACTGCCTGTGCAGTCCAAACACTGCCGGCCATATTTGGAGTTCACCGCAGGGCCGGTGGGTGGAAACAGCGTTTCCTACGGTGAACAGGGCCTTAACATTGCAGCTGGCTCACAATCGAGCTGGCAGAAATGTGGCAGTGCGGCGTGTGCAGCATCTCCCGTCGCGCATTCCACTGCCCTTATTTCGGGCAGTGGAATGCGCGACGGGGCTCTGCATGGGGGCCCCTGCACTGCTTTGCCAAGTGCATGGGAGGTGCAGGGGCCCCCGACACCCCCATTCTGTCAACCTTTCCATGGTGGAGGAACCACCATGAAAAAGCTGGCGGTAAGGGGACTTGTAATCCGGAGGGCAGCACCGCTTGCAGAGCTGCCCTGGCGGATTACAACCATCAGGACCGCCAGGCTGCTGGCACAGTCATAATGTGTCATCCAACCGAACGCCAGACTCGTAATGGGGGCCTATATCTGTTTTTCAGTTATTACTGTTATTGATTTGTACTGTAACCCTCGAGTGCCTAATTATTAATGCTTTAGCTAAATTGTGATTCTTTAGATGCTTTGGTCAGTCTGTGTTGTTTGTATACATTCATCATTTGGTTTTGAGACAAATCTACGTGATATTAGGGAAACAAACATTTTAACTTTACTAAAAGGTTATTCATGGCCAAATGGGTCAGGGTGTGCAACGATTACGGACTCCTAGAGCTTTGATGGTGTTTATTGTTTATGTTGTAATATTACTGATTGAAGTTATGATCCATGGTGGAATCACTCTAGGAGTAGTCAAACGGTCCATCGAACCTCTAACGCATCCCCTTATCAAATAAATTATAAAAGACCAAATAAGGCCAGACGCGCTCACATGGGCAACCTGGGAGGGGTTGACTACAATCAGTTTTAATTTCACAGGTCACTTTAACTGATACTTCAGTTTGCACTTTTGTTGCTGTAGTTACGTCTTTTGACACTGTTGATTCAAGCCTACATTTTGCTGCTCTGCCCCTTTAGAGTTAATTCACTCCATGCTGCTTTTAAGGTTTTCAGTCGCATCAATGCTTAAGACCAACAACAGGCAGTGTGGACTTTGCCTATGCATGGGTTTTGTTTAAAAAAATGTGTTTTACTGCGAATTTAATTTGGTCTTTTACTTTTGGTATGGCTGATTGAGATTTTATTATATTATATTTTTAACTTGTACATGACTACGCATTTCTTTGTTGATGAATTATGTGTGATGTACTTTTAGGATCCTAGAGGTCGAAATAAAGTTAATGATGATGAAATCTAGATTGAACATTTTGTAAATAGTTTTTTAAAGTTAGTCTTGCACCCAGGGCAGATGCCTTTTTTGCCTTACGGCTGTAATTGTAACTAAGCGCACGAGTGGTGCTTGAGCTGTTGATAACTGTAGTGTGCCCATGCACTGTACATGAAGTAACCTTGTAGTTTTAATGTACACATTACACCCAAATTTACAATGGACTCCATGTTAAGTGTAACACTTCCAGTCAAACATGTTTTTTTAGCCAGCAACGTTTTGCTTACTGAACTTATGAGCCAATGCCTTTAACGGTGAAATACAAACTACAAGTCTCAGCATGCAACTTATTTCAGGCCCAAAATGGAAGCCTGACTAAAGCATAGCAGCAAAGCTCCCAGTTGATGTATGCGAGGCATTTCCATGGTTGCAGCGTGTATATGTGTGACATTTTAATCCCTCTGGTGTGACACTTTAAGTGACACCTTATTATGAGCGGAGCAAAGTACTTATGTCCATATTGCAAAAGCAACATTAGAAACGATTTACTTTCTGTAATTTAATGGCCCAAAAATACATTACTGCTGCAACACATCTGTCGTGCTAATGCGGTGTCTAAAATGAACACTGCTTAGAAGTAGTATAACATCACTCCACTCTCCACAGTTAGACTTAAAGGATAATGGGTTTATAAGAATATCAGAGGTAGAGCGCTGTCTGACCTCTGGGCACCCATTTTCAGTTGGGAACCCATTGTCAGTACTGAAGGTGTTAGACTGCTCTCTCCTGCCTGTCTCAGCGTAACTTGCCATTGCACTTATATAGTGCTTTTCCTGCAATTAAATTCACTACCGAAGACGGTCATCCCTTCTTTAAAATTGTGAGGCAGAATTTCTCTAATGAGTTCATTGGATCCCACAATTTTTTTTCTATTGTTCAAAAAACCTAGGTATTAGCCGTGAAGAAGCGAGGTAGAGTTTCATACATTGCGAAACACGTGTTGGCTAGAGATTTTAAGAAAACTCCTAATCAGATATTTGAATTTTAGAAATCGCATTTGTTTGCCATAAACTCCGGATCCTTGTCTAGATGCCACACGTGTTGGGAAGTTAGAGCACCAGGCCATGCGTATTCAATACCTTTTCAAAGAGATTTGCATGTGTGTCCATCTTGAGCACTGTTACTTAAGGGCTAGACCAACCTCTCCAAGTAACACGAGGCTGGAAATGCTTTGAAATATGCGGAAAGCCAATGAATCAACACAAATTCAGTTCCTATGTGGTCACAAAACTCAATGTAGTTTTTTTTTAAACTAAATATTCATGTTTCACCTTGAAATCGTCACTACATTCATCTAACCTGTCGGGCATTTTCTCCTTGTACCCCATCAGCAGGGTTTCTTCATATGACTGTACTAAACTGTGGAACACAGATTTATGTTCACCATTATTCCGTATCTGCAGAGGTTATAGGGAAAGTACAAATAATAGCCATCCTGTTGTCTGTGCATATCTGTACGCAAGAGAGTGAAAATGTCAAAATGTGTGTGAGAAATAGGAGGTGAGAAACAAGGACATGAACACAGAAAGCAGTGTGCAAGGGAGTTTGAAGTATATGAGAAGAGCAAATAAGATGTATTTGAGGGGAAAAGGACTATTTGTGATAAGAAAGGATGTACATAAGAAGGGAGTGTTTCAGTGAGCGAGGAGGGCATAAGAGTGCTTGTGAGTGACAATGGCATGGGAAGAGGAGAATGTTGGAGAGATGAGCGTGAGATTAAGGCAAGACTTGAAGCTGGGGAGTTGCAAGAAAGGTATATTTAAGAGGATAGCGAGATGAAGGTCAGGGAGAGTATTAGGTGTGTGAGAGAAAGAGAGCTAAAAGAAAGTAAGAGAAAGCAGAAGAAGCAAGGTGTCAGAATGGACATATTGGCCTGTGCAGAGGTAAAGGAGTGAGATACGATGGTAAGACAGCAGGGTATGTCAGAAAGAGAAAGGGGCTGAAGGGGAGAGAAAGAGGAATGTATCATAAGAAAGCCTTAAAGAGGAAAGGACAATGAATGAAAAAATACCAAAAGAGAAAGTTTGAGAGTGAGAGAAGACATCAGGTAGGACAATTTGTACGGAAGAATAAGACTAGGTTGAAATGATGTTTTGCTTTCACTAATGACCGAGCTGACAAAAATCTCTGGAATGCACTTCTTAGTTCAAAGAAGACATTTATTATTATTTCACCACGAGGTTCCTAAAATGGAGTTTAGCATGTTGAAAGCACACGTTTAAAAATAGTCACATCGATGAAAGGAAAATATGCCAAAATGATTCTCAACTGCAATGTACACAGCAAATATATGTAGTTATATTATGCAAAGCAAAAAATGAAGTAAAAATTAATCACCGTAGGGCCTGCCAAGCTCTTCATCTTTCTTATGCCAGCAAGACGATGACCCCTTTCAACTGCAAAAGAGAAAGAGATAACCACCCTCACAGGACAGATATCAGGCATCTGACGTCAAGAATTCTGATTGAGGCCACTCTCTCTCTCGTTGTCGCACTGGGTCTTTTATACCTTAAAAAAACAGAAGGAGCTTTCTGGAAAAAACCCTAATTTAGCAAATTCAAACCTGCTGGCTAATTTAGGTCAGAGCTGAAAGAAACAATTTAGAACTGGCCAGTTTCCCAAGTTGTCTCTTCCAAGGCTAAGCCGTTCCCTGCTTGCACTATAAACATCAGTCTGGTACATTCTTATCGTGCTGACTGCCTACCTCCCCCATAATATGTCCTAGCTCTTCGGTGAGAAAGAGCACGAAAACAAGCACAGTTTACAATGTGTAAAAGTATGAACACATTTAACATAGCAGTGTCTAACACTACGATAAAGTCAACATGCAGCTAAACTGAATACAAAATGTAGTCTGCAACTGGTGAAGACTGGACAACTAATCCAGGTGCAAAGGGATGCAACACAAAGTCAGTTGTCAAAAACATACATTTCACTACACATGAATAGGGACGGCCACAAGAAGCAAATGTGGAACCATTGGAAGGGTGAGGTACAGAAAGATCTGAAAGGTGTACCTTCACCTCAGGTGGCAAATGTCCTTGTTCTGACCATACAAACTGGAGATGGAGATAGATATTGCATACAGAGTAAAATATGGAAGAAGATAGAAGATAGCAAGGGTGGGAATAGGGAAATTAAGAAAAGAGGGGAAAAGTGTAAGAATTTGGAGAATTAGCTGAAGGAGTTAAGTATATGGCTTAAATAATAATGTCAATGCTTATCAGGGTGAACTAGAGTCCATAATTATCTGGGCCCAACACTATGGTAGCTATGGCACAGAGTAGACATGCTTAACTAAGAGCCAATGTGTAAATTATTTATGCAGTACCAGAACAGTAATGAAGTCAAAATACAACACACAAAAAATCCCAAACCAATTTAGAAAAATTTAGGCTATTTTAATAAATTGAATGATACCAAGATAACAAAATCCAGTAAGAGAAACCAAAGTTATGGATGTTTACATTTTAAATATAAAACTAGTACCAAAAAGCATTAAGCAGGGAGGTGCAGACAGGGAGGAGACCAGACACGACGTGTCTGTCTTGATCTCCGCATGCAAGACTCTCCCTCCCCCCCCTTTTTGCCCGGTGAATCATGGACGAAATGTCCCTGGAAGGGACCTCTGGACATCTGAAGTGTTGGGGCGGCAGTGACGAGCCCACCCAGGCAGCGTAATGATGGTGGCCACATTGGGGCCTTACTGTTGAGTGGCCCGCATTTAGCCTTCATATGCAGTATTATGGAGCACCACCGAAGGGCCAGCACGAGCAAACAATGAGCACGGCGGCAGTTGTTCCCAATCCGGTGAGTTACTGCAGACGTCCAAGGCCACTGCGAGGGTGTGTCGAGCTGTGTATTGGCCTTGTTGCTCTTCACAGAGGTTGAGGCCCCTTTCACAGGCCCCGTCACTCGGCAGAAACAGCTGCCAGAGACTGCCTTGACTGCGGGCATCAAAGCGTCAGAGCAGAGCGGAGTGGAGTGAAAGGGATCTCTCCAGTGAGGTCTGGGGGCTCCCGTACTTGGTTTGAGACCTGTGAGTCTCCGACCCCCTAGGCCCGAGGCCAGTAGTGTTAGCAGCCCAAATGGGGCATGTGATAGCCTGTCACAAGGCTACAGGACCCTCATAAGTCAGCCCCTGTGCCACCAGAATAAGAGACACGCCCTCCATTGGACAGAGGGGGGCCCCAACGGGAACATGCAACAGAGTGACCTGGGTGCTGCAGATGGACTACCAGGGGAATTACTATCCCCCCCCAGTGTTGTGAGTTTCAGTAAAAGAAGTGACTGTACCTTTTTTTGGAGCATGTGGGGGCGGAGTCCGGGCCTCGGGGTGTTCAGGAGCCTGGAGCTTACACTGACACCCATCTTATTGTGAATGCCATATTGTCCTGGTGCTCCCACTGCCTTCAATGCCATTTCAACATCTTGGCTCGCGAGAGGTCCATCCCTTGCCATTGATAGCACTGAACAGGTGAAGAAGCGGCAGCTTGGGGCTGGTTCTGGCGAATCCAGGAAGGCCGTCCGATCCTATTATGATGGCGAACAGGGCCAAGACCACTCGACCCTCAGACATTAAGGACATGCTCCCAGAAGGCAGACCTCCCCCATCCGGGGGGATGACCCCTCGACATTGGTCCAGAGCTTGATGGAGGACTCTGATGCTAGGGCTCCGGCGACTGGGAGGACATCCAGCTGCTACTGATCAAGTTTCGCAAGGATCTCACGTCGTTCCACCAGGACTTCACCAGGGCCATCTCAGACCTGGACCAAACGGTGAGCCAAACAGACTCTTGCCTAACTACTGTTAAATGTGGATAAAGCCTGATTGCTGGAGTGCCATTTGGATTGGCCAGATATGGTGAAGCCGTGCTACGATGATGGATGTGAAGATTTTTACATCTCAATGACATCGCAATTCAGAAGCACGAATGGGCGATAGAAAGAACAACATGTCAGAGTTTTCTGATGATGACGAATGCAGCTTATGTTGTGCACAGCTACTTCTCATAGTGTCCGTGCACACTGCACAAGTCAGAAGAAGGAAGTTCTGTCACTTAATCCTGAATAAAAAGCCAGGTTTTCAGGCTTTGTTTAAACACTGCTGTATCACCAACAGAATGGCGTTCCAGAGGGAGCTTGTTCCATGCTTTGGAACCCAAACAAGCCAAAGATCTAGCTCCTGCTCTGCTCTTCCAGATTCTGGGTGTCACTGCCAATAGTTTATTCGCAGACATCAGGTCTTTTGCTGAAGTGTGTAAACTAAACTTTGCTTTAAGATATTCTGTCCCTGACAAATATAATGCTCCACGTGTGGGTGGTCATGTTGGTTCCTTTAGCTGGAATGAGGGGCTATCCACTAAGTTGCAAGACTTCTACGACAAGGGAGACCTGAGAACTAATGCAAACCTACTGGAGAAATTTGCTTTGACCAGACGGGACGCATACAAAAAATAGGACAAGCACTACACTGAGCCAGACGACACTCTGCTTGCCTGGTCATGCAAAGAGAAAAGACAGTAATAGAATCCCTGTACGTTTCCAACATCAGGCGCAAAGGTATAACATGGCTATATTGGTTTATTCTCAATCTTGCCACACCAAAGAAACACGCATATGTGAAACTATGGGAGAGGGAACTAAATACGGATATCTCAGATGTAACCTGGGGAGCAATATGGCAGAGAGCCTCCAAGTCTTCTATCTTGTATCTGTTACAAAGAAACCCATACAAAATTCTAACACAATGGTATTTGACACTAGTACGGCTACACAAAATGTGTGGGGGCTTAGACTCCTGTTAAAGCGATGTGGGGAGAGGGGTGCATTTTTGCACCTGTGGTGGGCATACCCAAGGGTTTCAAACATTCTGGGATAAGGTCCTTCTCCTGATCCATGCCATCACTAACATTTCCCTACCACATGATCCATTGGTGGTCCTACTGAGTGACCCCGGTGTGGACAGTCTTTCCCACATCCACCCAAAAGGGCGTCCCTTTTCTCATCTACTTTTAGCAGCACAACTGTGTATTGCACAACTGTGGCAGCAACCCCAGGCTCGGACACTAAACCTATGGTTGGGGAAGGTGTGGAATCTCTTTGCCATGGAAAAGCTCACGGCTGTCATCAGAGACAGGGTGGCTAAACTCGAAACAACATGGCGCCTAGTCACCACACACATACTGAGACAATATAGAACCGGGGTACTACATCTCACAATGTCCAAAACATTGAAAGCCTAGGAAATATGGATGCTGTCCCCGTCAGAGTCAAAGGGTGACCTACCTTGACCTGCTACGCTTAGCTTATCCATGATGACCCATCACCCTATCATTGTTTACAACCCACTGGCATTGCTGATTGATATATGAAAAAGAAATACAACTGATTGGTGGGGTTGATGCAGTGGGGCCTCAATGAGCCCAGGGACATTTTTAGATTCTCTTCATTTAAATGATGTTAGGTAGAAACCTGGGGTGCGATGCGTACTAAATCCTCCTGATACCTGTCTTTACCAACAATTACATTAAGCCTGAAATGTGTTCCATGTTTCTATTTACTACAAAATCCTAAATAAAGTGTTAAGCATAAGCTGCAGTAATTTGCTGCAAATGGCTGGCCAGTGCTCAGATGAAAGTTCTTACAGACAGCAATGGAGTGGGGGTCAGATACAGGGACAAGGCTCTACTTGGTTGGAAATTGTATCTTCTGACATTCCATCATTTCCATGAAGGCATGGCCCCATGCAAATGAGGGAATCTCTTTGCCTCTGCACCCGTGCTGTGTTATAGACGCGGGTGCAAAGGCAAAGAAGACATCAGGAGGCACACTGACAGTGCAGAATGCTCTTACAGGCAGGTGCAGTCACTCACTGCAAAGGGATCTCTCACCTCATCCCTCTTAAAAGTGAAGGTGGGTTGCTGTCTGCACAGTGAAACAAAGAGCGGCTACTTCAAAGCGGCTATATATATCACTTGAAGGGCTGCACTGGGGCAGCGCTTTCATTGCAATACGGCGCAGTCTCCTTGTTTGCGCAGGGTGCACCTTTTTAAAAGTGCGCCCGTAGCGAACAAGGGAAATGCGCTGCATTGTGTATTATGACCCCAGATATGATCCAAGTGAAACTGCTGATTTAGACTCGAAAAAGCTCTGAGTAGGATAAGTTGAACATTTGTACCTAGGGAAATCTTCTCTTCAGCGTGATGCTTTTGAAAGCTTCAGCTGGTGAAGATTTCCACACTTGGACACAGTCTAGTTTTTAGAGCTCAGATTCTTCCACGGGGTAAAGCTGCAGGCTATAGCCAAACAGCACTCCGTGAGGCTGGCTACCATCATAGGGGATGGTGGAGGGATCCTGCTGTAAGGATTTGTTCCTGCTGAAGAGGTCTTCTGAGCAGGGCCTGTGGAAATCTTTGGCCAAGCAGCAATGCACAGCTGTCAGACTGGCTTGGCAGGTTGGCTCCGGTCCTCCGGCATTTCTCAGGGCCAAAACGTTTCTAAGTCTAAGATTTCAGGAGCTGGGAGGAGGAGTACACTTTCACACCAGCCAAGTGTCCAGGACCTCTGGGACAGCACTGGGGGGTCAAGACTCACTCAGCAGAGGCCAGCAGCAGGCTCAACTGGGCAAAGCAGTAAAAGTCCTTTTGAAGCTTGTTGCGTCTCTATATCGTGGCACAAGTGGCCAGCCAACTGATCCTTGGAGTCACTACATTGTCCTGGGCACAAGGAGAACAGGTCCAGTCCTTGAAGGCTCTTCCCAGGTCTCAGACAGAAAGTTCTGTCCTCTTCTGAATTTTCCACAGGTCCAGCAGTGTTCTGGGGAGGGTCCTGGGGATGCCACATTTATGGCTGATATTATTCTTTAGGTGAGACCACCTCCAGGCCAATCCCTACCCAAGGGGGTAAAAGTTCCCAGGGGTAACCATGCCCTCTTTTGCAGCACTTCCTGTGTGCCCCGGTGCACACAATCCCACAGTGTCACTCTCTCCTTTTTTTTTTTTTACTTTAATTTTCATTTTTCTGTTTTCAAGAATACCATACAAGACAAACATGTGTCCCACAAAAGCGAGTATTCAATTGGCTGTTTCTTAAGATACATGACTATAACAAAACATAAGAAACAGTGTATCTGTGTCACCACATGCTATATAACAATAAAGCACAAAATAAAAGAATTTGCATGTGAGATTACGGATCACAGTGAGGGAGGAGAGGGATCTTGGGGCTCCATTGTTAGCAGGTAGTCTTGAAGGGGCTGCCAAATGTCTTTCGACCTGGATGTGGGTGGTTGCAGGGTTTTGTATCACAATACATTAAGCTTTTGATTCATGCTGGTGTTGTAGGAGAGTGTTTGCTGACCCAGTGAATTGCTTTTGTAGTTAGGGGAGAGCGAGTGAAACCAATCAACGTAATGATTTGGGTATGTCTCGAATGCAACCAATGAGGGCTAGTAACGGGGTTGATTCAAGACTAACATGTGTCATCAGGGATAGTTTATCAAACACCTCCCTCCACTATGGTGCAATAGCGCTGCAGGTCCATGATATGTGGGCAAAGTGACAGATATTTTCTCAACACGGACACTCCGTGGATCGTGTAGGGTCTACGTGTTCCTGTGTTGCGGGTGTGAAGTATACTCTGTATACACATTTATAGTGGATGAGCTTGTGGCGACGCCTGAATGAAACTAGCCATGTCTGTGCACAACAGGGGTACCAAACCTTAGCTGCCAAGGGGTGGCCAAGTCTGTCTCCCGGACGGCTCACAATCTAGAGTCTCAAGTCGGCAGGAGGTTCAGACACGTATGATAGAGTCTGAATATCAGCCTATCTCTGTCACCATCAGTAATGAGCAGTGTTAGTGGGGTAAACTCATCCGGGGCGAGTGGGTAAAATGGAATGGGTGAAATGGAAACCGGGCTCTAAGTGCACTCTGAAGGCGACAGAGTACAAAACGTCTTGGAAGCTAATGCTGTCAAAACAGGAAAACACGTGGCCGTCAGCAAACAAGTCACTGATAGTTTGTAGCGTGAATTTCGTTAGGGTGCGCTGCACTCATTTTTCTTGAGTGATGAGAAGCCAAGGATTACTAGCCAATGGAAGTGCCGAAGAGTAGAGAGTCTGCTCCCCTAGCATCCGAGTAAGTTTACATCAGGTCCTGCAAGTACTGGCCAGCTGACCTGCAGCTAGCAGTGCTTTCAGTGGCATCGGATCTGCAAAGTCCTTATCTGGTCCGGAGTAGGGTATCCGTACATCGGCATGGTACCAATAGTGGACAAAATGGCACTGCACAACTAGGTAATATAGGTGGAGATTAGAAACGCTAAACCCTCCCTGTCGTATGACAACACCAGAGTGTCCCAGCTCACCCGAGGCTGCTTCCCCGCCCAAATGAGTCACAGAAGTATACTCAGCAGAGTTGTGAAAATGCAATGGTGAGTGGGCTAGGAATGCTACGGAAGAGGTATAGAAAACGGGGCAGCACTACCAATTTATTGATAGCAATACGTCCCACTATGAATAATGGGAGGCAGATCGAGCACTTAACCTGAGTAGTCAGGTGTTGAATTGCCAGGCCAGAATTCAAACGTATCACCTGCTCCTTGTTCAAATGGACACGAATGCCCAAGTACCGGACTGTATCCTCGCACCAAGCCAGATGGAGGTCAGAATGGGCCCGAGTAGTGGCCATTGGGAACAGGAAGAGCTCGGATTTGGCCTAAGTGATTTGTAGACCAGATATCATCCCAACTCTGTCCACTTCGAGAAGTACTAGATGCAGGTTTTCACCATGGTGTCATATGAAGAGTAAAATATCACCTGTATGGAGCGAAATAAGTAGCGGGCCCGTTTTAAACTGCAGGCCTCTGTGGAGGTGCTTTTCCTCCAGGTGCCACACTAGGGAATCCATTACGGCTTTAAACAGCAATGGTGAGAGCAGGCATCCCCGCCGCGTCACTTTGGTGATTTGCAAATGGGGATGACAGGGCACCATTTATCCTAATCCGCAAATATAGCAGTGTAATCAAGGAGGAGAAGAGGCAGAGAAAGCCCATTTTGTGGAGCATCCCACTCTCTCCCTAAAACCAACATGACAGACCCCTTTCTTCTTTAAGCGCAGCCTGTGGCCCACCCCAGAAGAATGGCCCTGGAAATGAGCAACTCCCTACTCTGTGGTGACTTCACCAGATCTGGGGCAGCTTTCTTCCCACTGGGATTTGCGGCAGCATGACTAGAGGGACAAAGACGGGAAGGCCCAAGAGTTAGCTTCATGTGCTCGTGACAGGGGAGCCCTCATTGAATTAATCAAGTTCCTAGTCACAGCCCCCAGGCCACCTTGTCATGGGAAGGTCAACACCACCCCATACCCAAGGCTCTTTGACCTTGTACTAGGAGCAGTTCCCATCACATCACTTCACAGGGGGTCATTCAGCTGCCACATAATAGATGAAATTCATTTAGAAAGGTCTGCCGGGGCTTCAGGAAGGGAGAAGGTAACTTTCTAAAAGTGACTTTTCCTCAATAGTTGTTCCATATTCGATTTTAGCATTAAATTGGATGTGAAATAATTTCAAAGAGTTCTTTGATTATATTTCTAGCTGCTTTTAAACCACAATTAGCATTATTAAATATAATGATGCAACCCACTGTATTGCTATGGAGTAGCCAGCTTTGCTACAGTGAAAATAGTTTTTGGGGCGTTTTCACTAAAGACGTATAACATTACAGTTCTGCATCCACTACTTTTACATACCATGAACCCTGCCTTATTGGTAACAAGGCCTACATAGGGGTGACTTATTAATATTTGAAGGGCTGTTCTGGCATGTTGAATGTGGACTTTAAAACTGCAACAGCGAGGCTACAATGTTAGGCCTGCAGTGGGTGTATACTGTCACTGCAGTGTTTGCCACAATGGGTGCTGCAGCCCAATATGAAATTTAACTTACAGCCTGGAGTGCACTCTGTACCATATAGTACAGACTTATAGGTAAATTAGTTAAATATGCTAATCAAGTGCCAAGATTAACATTTTAAAAGTAGAGGCATAGCCAGTTTACCCCTGACTAGTAGAGGTACAGTGCATAGAGTTCTACAGCCAGCAAAACAGAGCTCAGCAAAACGGCAAAATAATTCAGGGTTGCCCTACAGAAAGGCCAAATTTCAAACACCAAGATTGTGTGTAAGAGAGTAGGTTGGGATACAAGAGGGTGAGAGAGAAGCAAGAGTGAACAAAGCGTGTAAGGCAAGCAAAGGTAAGAAAGTGGTGAAGATACTAATGTGGGTGAAAGGAAAATGTGAAAAGACTGAGATGAAAGTACCACTACAACTGAAGAAATGAACAAAAAACAAGAGAGTGAGGAATACAAAGGGAAAGAGAGAAAAGGGGAGGAATGGGAAGAATGAACAGAAAGATAATGGATAGAAAATGTGTATGAAAGAGGGAATATGTAACAGAGAGCTGGGAACAGAGATCAAAGGATGCAACGAAGGGAGAGACAATAAAATAAGCATGGGTGCTTTTTTATTTTTGCCATTTTTTCTTAAAAGCGCGTTCTGGGCACGGGCCTCCCCCAAAGCCTCTTTCACACTATGAGTAGAAAAGATATCTGTATAGGAATAGAAAAGTGACCCAGAGTATGGAACCTAAGGTTCGTTATCAAATGTACACATGAATGTGAATGACAGCAATAGGAGCTACATAAAGTGATTGCCGTAAGGCTGCTTGATATGACAAGGGTGATTACAACAGGACTTTCAGTATGTGTTTGAGAAATTACATGCAGCATCACATGTGAAAACAGGAGGAACAGTGACCAGTGACATGGAATTTCAACTAAGTTGGAGTGATAGCAGCCCTTCATGTTCACTCACTCATGCATCTATACCCTCGCATAAGGGGATTTAGCACCTGCTCAAGACATCAGTGTGTGTAACCAACATGCCACTCATACCTTAACTGTACATGATCTGTGTGCAGCAGAGGTTTGCATTATTGATTCAACTATTCTGCAGGGAAGGGAATCTTGCACTGTGGTTGCCTTTTGTGTGAGGAGGAAGCTTGTTTTACATGTTGTCAGAACTCCTTTCAGAGGGCCAAGGGGCACATGGGGTGACTGGGCCCAACCGTGGTGTTGGAGGCTTTTTATTCCTGATATCCTGGTGCTTACCTACTATGGATCCTGCTCAACTGGGACAAGTACCCCTTCTGTATTTGACTCTCTGTGGTAGCTGTGGTCATGCAGTCAAGGCTCCCTTGAGGGGGGATGTAGATACAGGTCTGAACACAACTCATAACTCAAAGTGTTGACAGTACGAACAATAAAAAATAAATCAATGTCCAGCCAAATTCTTGCTTTCATAAGAAAAAGTAGTATTTTATTTCCAATTCAACACATGCAAAGCAACACAACTTTCAGAAGCAACAACACAGTCCCTCTTGAGGTCAGGGATCTAGTGTTGTCTGGCATATCCCTGTCCCACTCTCCTTTGTGTAATGTGTTCAGGGTTATTCCCCATTTACTGGTGGCCACATCACGGAATACAAATTATTAGGCCGTACTCAACGAGTTGCTTTTCGACTCTTCAGGAAATGTCTATGGTGCTGTAGCACCTTCAACAGTTAATACCCGGGGTCCCAAAGGCATGTTTTCAGTCTAACCTGCTCCAGCTGTTTGGCAGTGTTCAGCGGTGCAGTTAGTGCCCTCCCCTCATGCACCCCCAAGTCCAGATCCTGGATGGCGAAGTTGGATATTTCATCATGGACGCAGCACCATGTGGCAGCGCAGGTTCTTCCTATCGAGCACTGCTACTGGTTGGTTTCCAGTGATCTGAGCAGCTCACAGATGGCCACAGAGAGGCTGGCAGCCCCTTCTGACACACAAGGTTCCCGCATTGCTCACTACTGGGCGCAGACCCTTTGGTGCAATTGCCCTAAATGCAGTGGACAAAAGTCTCACACTCCGGCCCAGTTAAGTACACCGGTGGCCCCTTCCGGTAAATGGGGTCACAATGGTGGTGCAGGCCTGGTGCTTGCACACAGGCAATGACCCGAACTGTGTGCGTCTGCTCTCATCACACCTCACTGAGGGTTTCCTCTTGGTAGGGCTCCCCACTGGACCTTGCTTCTTCCAATGCACTCATCTTCCTCACAGGGTACACTGGTGCTCCAGGGTAGGTGTTCTTTGAAGGGAGACTAGCAGGCATTGGCCCCCAGTCCTGGTAACAGACAGAAGTCTTGCAGAGCTTTTCCTTCTTACATAGCCTGAATGTCTACTTGGCAGATGACAAATTTTTGGTGACTCAACCTCCCCTTCTTACAGTCCTTTTCCAGACACCAAATGTAATTTAGGGTCTTTAAAGTTTTATGTGGGGGATCTGCTTCTTTTGAAGAAGGCACTTTGCCTTTTTATCTCCCCTCATGAAAGAGGTCTGCCACAGCAAGCATGACAGCCACAGCAAGTGGATTGTCTACAAGATAATTCATGGAAGTGATCAGAGTTTACACCTGGATTTCAGCCACAGTGATATGTGCACCAAAGGGTTAATGCCAAACCCCCTACCCCTATCTCTGTCATGCCTGCCTAAACAGAGGACCTATCTTGGGTCCACTGGGGGGTAACGGCGAACTGCTGACAAACAGAAACACTGGGGCATTGGAGAGCTGAAGTCCTGCGTAGTCTCGTGGGGCAGCGGCCATCTTGCTCGGGTGTATTATTTAGACGCAGAGAAAGCCGGAAACTACACTTGTTGTTCCAGTCTCTCACTGTGCTTCCAGATTCCCTCAACTGATTCATGGATCCTTCGATGTTCTTGGGAGTGGTTCCCCAGTGGCTTAGTCTACGTCTTTGCACCATAACATACCTCGTCCACGAGACCTAAAAAAACAGGTATAAAGAACAAAGTCTTATAAACTCTGAAGGCAGTAACGGTGCTCACGCGCTAGCAATACTTATCTGTGCTGGGGAATGTTCTTTCTCCTGAAGTCCTGACAAGCTTTGTATTACTTTATGCATGCACCATTCTGATCTTTCACTCTGTAACAAAATGATACATATAAATGTAACAACTGAATTGTGCCCATAAAACAAAGATATTCTGACATTCGTGATAGTATATTTACTGCATTTGAAAGGTTCTAAAAGCATTTCTGGCAAGACTGTTATGGCCATGAATAAATGTTTACATGATTGTTTATAATAATGGCACACTGTGGACCTCATAACAACCCTGGCGGTCGGTGGAGAAGTGGCGGTAACACCGCAAACAGGCTGGCAAAAATTACAGTGACCGCCATGCAAAACCGCCACTTCTCCACTCCAACCGCCAGGGTCGTAACGACTGCTGGGTTGGAGACTTCGGTATCCAGCCCAGCGGCCATCACTACACCACCGGCGGTATCACGACACTGTATACCGCCATGGATTTCGTGGGGTTCTGTACAGCCACGAAATCCATGGGCGGTAGGCATAATCAGTGCCAGGGAATATGTTCCCTGGCACTGACACGGGTCTTCCCATCCCCTCCCCAGAGTCCTCCCCCCAAACAGACGACCCCCCTACCACCTCCAAAAGGTGGTCGGACCCCCCTCCCCACACCCCCCAACATTGACACCCCCACACCCCCACATGCACACTCATACAACTACACATACACACACACATATACATACACGCACTCATACACACAGACATACACACAGACATACACAAACACATTTTCCATACACACAAAACACTACCCCCGCATGCATGCATACACGCACTCACGCACCCCCTCTACACACTCACCCCCATGCACGCCCACAACACACAACACCCCCCTACCCCCCGCCCCTAACGGATGATCACCGTACCTGGTCCGGTGATCCTCCGGGAGGGAACGGGATCCATGGGGGCTGCTCCGCAGCCTGCTCGCCGTCACCAGAACACTGCCACGCAGAATCATGGGATGTGATTCGGTGGGCGGTGTTCTGATGACGTGGAGGTGGAGCAGCCTCCACTTCACCGCCGACCGCCAGTATGGCTGCTGGCGACTCTCCGTCCGGAAAAGGGTGGAGTGCTGCTGGCAGTCATAATATGCTGTGCAGAAAAACGCCTGCACTGGCGGTCCTCAGCACAGCGGTACCTCGGCGGTCTTGCGAAAAGACCGCCAAGGTCCAAATGAGGGCCTATGTGACTGGTGAGTAGAGTAACTTACCTAGTTACTGGCTGCCTTGTTCCAAAAACGTTGAAGGTTTACAGCATGCATGTACATTATAGAATGTGAGAGCATAGGTCTAGGTTTTATTTATGTTTGTGGTAACCTACCTTTATTTTCTACAAGATATTGGATATTAGGTACATGGTGTTTCCTTTTATGCCTTGTGGTATGTACACAGTTTCATATCGCCTTAGTGTATGTACAGTTCATATGTCTGTGATAAATAACATAGCAATTCACTACTTTTACATGTATGTCCAGGTTGTCCAGTTTCAGGATTTCCTCTCTTCCTGTCCTTGCTATTAGACATCTCTTGAGAAATCTTCAGATAGGCGGGGAAAGGGGACGAACCAGGAACAGCATATAAAATATGGGGAGATATTTGGAATATCAGTACATTTCACATCACTAATCGTAAACTCATCCTCCAGGGAGTGACACCCAGTGTATTTCCAGGCAGCAGTCTTCTAAGAAAGGTCTGAAGATCCGGAGCTGTGCCTTTTTTCTCCCACTCCCCTTTCCCCATTTGGGTTCCAATTGCCTTGATTATCCCTAACATTAATAGGTGACTTTAGCCTGATGGGGGAGTTGGGATTCAGCAGCGTGTGTCCAGCTCACTCCTGTGAGACCAATCAATGAGTTCTTGATACTCTTTACGATTCTCTTATCAGCTCCCGTCCTGATATGTGTCCAAGTTCTCTTCCTTGTGATCTAGCCCTGAATCAAAGAGCTGTCCTTAGAGAGATAAAGGGTGTCTCTTCCTTCCCTCCAGCACGTCTGCACCCAGCCCACAGGATGCAGCAATACACAAATATTTCTGGGGAATTCCTCTCCTCCTCATGTCTTTACAAGGTGTGCCAGGGATTCCCAAAATGGAACCAAGGGCCCTCCATACATTGTACAATGGCAGGGACATTCACTCAGTGCACATTCATAGCACACTTTCTGTTCAGCACTAATACCTTTAACCATTGTGCTCTCAAATGTCCACATGCATCCAGCACACACACTCAGGCCCTCACTACGTATCTGGCGGTCCTAGCATTGGCGGCGGTCCGGCTTCCACATTATGACTGTGGCAAACATGCTGGGGGCCCTGTGGGGGCCACTGCACCTGGCATGGGCAGTGCAGTGGCCCCTATGGCCAGCCTCATTGTGCTTTTCACTGTCTGCTTGTCAGACAGTGAAAAACGCAACGGGTGCTACTGCACCCGACGCACCGCAACGTAGCCGCCGGCTCTATTATGAGCCGGCATCAATGTTGTGGGTAGTTTCCCACTTGGACAGCGGAAAACTCGTAATTGCCCTCGCAGTCAGGTCACCGCACTGGTGTTTGTCTGACCACACAGCTTTGCCGGACAGGCTTTTCCATCCGCCGCAGTCGTAATGAGGGCCTCAGTCTGTGTGCACTATTTGGCCCTGAAGCTTATCTATACTGAACCAGGGCGCGCTTTTGCAAACAAACACACTGCCAGCACATACACTCAAGATGTACGCTCTGCACAAAACTTCATCCTTCATGTATTGTACTTCATGCAAGCACATATACACCCGGCACATGCTTTATCCACACATGCACTGCACAGCACTACATCTCTCATATAATGTATTCCTCTGAGGCATATATACAACCTAAACATGTACTAACCACACATGTACTGCTCAGGCCCGCAACATCCTTGTACTGTACCTTTCCTAGGCACACATACAACAAACTCAGAGTCACCACTCCCGTGCTATGCAGCACTCCATATCTATCAGATGTAGGCCAAGGGTGAGTTAAGGGGTCAGCAGCGGAAATTTTAACAAGGTGAGTGAGCCTGTAGGCTTCACTCCAGTGACACAGGGTAAAAAGGTCCTGTTCACTACTACTGATCACAACATGATATGCAGCCACCACTGCGCTCATGTTGCGTAACTCCTCGTGATAGCGCTAAACTTCCACCAATATGAAGTTCGCACTTTGGGCACCTCTCCTGGGCCAACAAGACTGCATCTGTGGCACAGGCCTATGTCATGGTGCACATGCATGATCTGTGATTGCCTATGACAAAACAATTGGCATTAAGGATTCAGACAATAGTACAGTGGGGCGATGAGGGCAGGGGTACATGTCTTTTTCATCCCAACACATGTACTCTGAAGAAATGTTAAAATATAACTACCATTTCTGGCTTTTTTGCCAATATCACTTTCCATGTTGAGTATTCCGAGCCCAAAATGTTAGTATCAAAACCAAACTACAAGCCTCAGAATACAAGATGTTGACTAAAAGGCTTGGAAAGGTTGAAGGGGTCAAATAATGCAGCAACTTGACACCCGGGTAAAAAGTGAAATAACATAAATTTGTGATTTGCTGCATAATTTTATCGGAGGCAATCAGGGTTTAAAGTGAACACTGGGGGAAATCAGAGAGACAGTGTTTAAAGTGCAGAAGTGAGCACCCACTGCTAATGGGCTCACATTAACACTTCTCTACAAATAAGGGAAGTGATAAAAAAAATACCTCATTACCAGAACAGTCAGGGTCCTCATGTCATTGATGTGCTTAACATAGCACCAATCCCTGTCCCTCGTCTCCTAAGATTCAATAGTAGAAAATGCAGCTAAAGTGTCTGAACAGACAGGTGAAATAAAGCAGGATGCCTGCCAACACCTGTCAAATAGAACCTTGGTTTGTATAGGGCAGCGTATGCTGAGAAGTTAAAGAGTAATTTTATGGGAATGGTATTAAAGCCAGAAATACAGCTGTTTATCATTCATCTGGCAATGGAACTGATGAGTGGGTTCAACAGGGTTATTAGGGGAAGTGTTCAAGCTGCTATTAACGCAGGCAAGTATTGGGAGAATAAATTGAGAAAGTTGGTTTGGGCTTACAAGATTTCATCTTTGCTGACAGGTTATAGTCCTTTCAACGTGCTGAAGTGTTGGCAACCTTTCACGAAGGATAACAATGCTTAGATGTCTTCAGAGCTTCAAAATAAATGGTGCCTTAGAATAGTTAAGAGCAAGGCGTGGAGTTAATGATGTGGTCCTGCAAAATGGAGATTGGGTGCATGTAAAATTGGATCTGAAAATTAATAAGGGAAGTAGTAAATGTTCTCAACAACTCCTAGCTAGAGAAGTGTATGCTTGTTCAGCCAAGCTGAATGATGGTAAGATCTGGCAATTTAGTAAGTTGTCTAGTTGTAACCAAATCTTGTCTTGGAATACTGAAGGAGGAAAGATGAATGGCAATTTTGTGGAAAATGGTTCATGGCTGTGGGAGAATGATGCTGATGTAAATTAATTTAACCATACAGGTTCATTTAACCAAGGTACTGATGGTAAGGGGGCAGATTCATTCAATGACAACTTATTGTCAGAATATATTGCTTCAAGAAGTACTAGTATGAATCCATCCAGTGGAGCTGCTGTTGTGGATTTTCCACTTGTTAACAAAATACAAATCTTGAGGGTATCAATAAGCCACTACTCAATCTAGAAGAGCTGTATCACTTCCTGCAAAGTTAAAGGACTCTGTGGTGGGGAGATTGGCTAACATTTTAAGATGTTAATTTGTTTTTAATGCTTTCCACACATTTGTAGGTGTGTATCTATATTGTTTGTGTTTATTACAGTATGTTGCATTTTGGGATGAACTCTTTATTTATGACTTTGGTAAAGTTAAAATGTTTATGTTATTCTTTGTCCTGGGGGAGATGTGTGGTATCTAGGTTAGTCAGATGTCATTGAATTTTGCCAGGGTAGCGCAAGGATGAACATTTTTCTAGCTTATGCGTCAAGAATGTTCAATTCTAGTAAGAACGCGGACATTGTACATTTTCAAGAGCCAATCACAATTTAATAAACAAAAAACTACATTACCCATGTAGCCCATATATCACACATATCACATGCCCCAATTATATTAGATCTACCCTTAGAAGTACAGATGACTCCATTTTGTGTCCTCTTTCTTTGTAGGATATTGTTATAAGTACAGAATTCTCTAACTTGAAGAATAACTGTAATCTCTAAAAGTCAACACAATCCAAACAGTATCTTCAGCTTCCAGATCATCAAATAGGGACATCGAAGGAATGACACTGAGATAAAGCCAGGTCATGAAACTGAACCTCCAATATTATATGAGACAACAAGCCTTATTTTACCCTTTACCCAGATGTGAACAATGATATCAGTAACCACTTCTCAAGTATTCTTTTGTTCATTGCCTATAAAAAAATCAAACTGTAAAGTCTTTATGTTGATAATGTCAACACAAAATACTTCCAATATAATAGGGTGGGTCAAGAAATTGTTTAGAAATTACAATAACATATTAATTGCATATATTGGGCAGGATAATCCTTGCCTTTGTGTCCTTAATAGAATTTAAAATTCTTGATTTGATAGTCAGAAAAGTACCAGAGGCTCGGATTATCCTTGTTCAAAGCTGCATTACCATAACAGATACCACACCCACAATAGGTTTACATTAAACAGTACGAAAAGTAGACTCAGTAGACCAATCCGCTGCACCCATAATGTCCTTCATGCAAGACCCCAATCCATATGACTTTGAAGCCATTGCACCTCTAGCCATATGTGCTCCAAACTTGGAGATGTCAATACTTTTGCTAGCAGACATCTCATCCATCTGGCTAATGTAGCCAAAGATACTGATTTAAAAGGTTTTTGTAATGCTATAAGTTGGCCAGAAGAATCCTGCTGCACTTCTCTAGTAGACGTTTTGTATTCTTTTAAACATTGCACAACGCATAACTGAGAATTATCCGGAAAGGCCTGGTAGGATACCAATCTGGAATTAGGTTTCGTCCAACAGATGATGGTGAACAAAACTCCCTTAAGAGAGAAAACCCTGCCTGCCAAATCTAGTGCTCGAACAATGAGTACCCTTTTACACTAAATGAGGCCCAACAATTCAGACAATAGTACAGTGGGGCGATGAGGGCAGGGGTACATGTCTTTTTCATCCCAACACATGTACTCTGAAGAATGAACCCTTCCACTGCTGTTGCCCCACCTGCATCCAGCAAATGAGGGGAAAGGTTGTACTATTGCTGCCCAAGTTTCACCAGAAGAGCTCTTTCAACAGCAATTGCATATATATATATATATATATATATATGTGTGTGTGTGTGTGTGTGTGTGTATATAGGAAGGACTTTTGCATTGTAGAAGCTCTAGTTATACCTATTCGTGAAGAAGTGACGCTTTTCCTGTTGTTCTGTGAGTAAAGGAACCTTGTGCCACTTCTCCTTCTGCTCCCACGTGTCCTTTACTTATTCTTATTCATACAAAATATGTGGGGCAAGTTTACTTTTTGTTTTGTATGTGAAACAAGCAGATCTTTCTCCCGTAGACTATATCACTTTGTAAAATGTTAAAATATAACTACCATTTCTGGCTTTTTTGCCAATATCACTTTCCATGTTGAGTATTCAGAGCCCAAAATGTTAGTATTAAAACCAAACTACAAGCCTCAGAATACAAGATGTTGACTAAAAGGCTTGGAAAGGTTGAAGGGGTCAAATAATGAAGCAACTTGACACCCTGGTAAAAAGTGAAATAACATAAATTTGTGATTTGCTGCATAATTTTATCGGAGGCAATCGGGTTTAAAGTGAACACTGGGGGAAATCAGAGAGACAGTGTTTAAAGTGCAGAAGTGAGCACCCACTGCTAATGGGCTCACATTAACACTTCTCTACAAATAAGGGAAGTGATAAAAAAAATACCTCATTACCAGAACAGTCAGGGTCCTCATGTCATTGATGTGCTTAACATAGCACCAATCCCTGTCCCTCATCTCCTAAAATTCAATAGTAGAAAATGCAGCTAAAGTGTCTGAACAGACAGGTGAAATAAAGCAGGATGCCTGCCAACACCTGTCAAATAGAACCTTGGTTTGTATAGGGCAGCGTAAGCTGCAGGTCCTGCTTTGTGAGGGCTACCGGGACTATGAAGTGATTTTCGGAGACACTTGGGCCCATATTTATACTTTTATAGTGCTGTTTTTGCGCCACTTTTTGACGCAAAAACAGCGCAAACTTACAAAATACAATTGTATTTTGCACGTTTGTGCTGCTTTTGCGTCAGGAAGTGGCGCAAATGCGGTGCTAAAAAAGTATAAATATGGGATTTGCACTTTTGCAGCTGCATCTGTGCAGCTTTTGTTAATGAAGCTGTGTGGATTAATGTGTTATTGGCCAAGTCAAAGGGGGTAAAGTGGTTTACTACCATTACTCTGTCTTCAGCTTACCACCAGATATCTCTTCACAGGGCTAGTGAAAACCTCACAGCATTTATTATGCTGTTTGGTTGTTTTAGACATGTTTGTATGCCATTTGGTTTGGTCTATGCATCAGCCCCCTTTCAGATATTGATGCATAGGTTGTTTAAAGGTTTAAAAGGAGTGATACATTTTCTGGATCACCTCTATGTGATGGGAGAAAGTAAAGAAGAACGTGTGTTAACGGGGTTAGATGTCATTTTATGTTGCCCAGGTAGGGAAAGGCTTCTGGAATGTTTCCAGTTGGCAGTTGATTTAGAGCTGGCTGTGGGCAGACCGTTACTGCTTCCTCTACTGAATAAACCAGAAGAAAACCTCTTACATCTCATGTCCTAACTCTACGATTAAGAGGAAGAGTATATATTACAACCACATGTGTGGATACCACAATGGATTAAGTACTGACTTTGGAAGTGGTGCTGAAGAACAAACCTGTATGTGATATGAAGATTGGTGGGGGTTGACATTTCTATTGTTGCAGATAGGAAAGATACATTGATAGAAGTGCTAAGAAGTAGCTTGGTATCTACGGACATTGATCCTGTGACTTTCACTGGTGAGGAAATTCCCATGTTTGTGTACAAGGTTTTAAATTTTGAATTCAAGGGTAGAAAGATGATGGGAAAGTTCTATGTAGCAGAAATTGGACCTTTAGTTCTCGGTAGGATTGATTAAAGGGCACTGGGTATCACGTGAATCCCAATAGCAAAGATCAGGTATTGTTGTAAGGACAGTCATAATTTAAGGAGATGGAGAAGTTGAAGAAGGAGTTTTCTGATGTTTTCTCTGGTGCTGTGGGAAAACTTCAGGGATGTGTACAGAAGATTGTGCATAAGGAGGAAGTGACACAGGTTTGTCACAACATGAGGAGCATTCCTTTAAGTGTTAAGGGTGAGGTTGCAAACTAATCGAATGAATTGAAGAAAAAGGGTATCATTTGCCCTGTTAAATGTGTGGCATGGTCTTCGCCTTTGGTTGTGGCCAGAAAGGCTAGTGGGGCAATAAGGTTATGCATTGCTTTGCGTGATCTTAATAAGAATACTTCCCAAAATTAATGAGTTATTGGCCAAGATTAAGGGCGTAAGGTGGTTTACTACTATTGATTTGTTTTCAGCTTACCTCCAGATATCTCTTAACAGGGCTAGCTAAAAACACACATTTATTACATAGTTTGGTTGTGAATGTAACACTGAAGGAAAGCAATTAATTATCTGGGCTACAGAAGTCAGTGAAATTGGAGTATCACCCAAGAAAGAGATTATTGAATCTATGAAGCATGTCCCTGCCCCTACTTGTAGGGATGCTGTAAGGTCATTTAAGGGTTATCAGAGTTCTAACCCAAAGTTGTGAAAAATCTTGCAGAGAAAACCGTCAATCTAAGACAATTGTAAAAGGAACATAATCCTTTCAAGTGGGATGAGAGTTTGCAGAATGATTTTCAGAGCATAAAAAAGTATATTTGCTAGGTGGTTCCATTACAGTGCTTTGATAAAATTATTTTCACTATTCTAACCACTGATGCTCGTGGTAAGGGACTAGAAGCCATTCCTAATCAGGTATTAATCAAGTCTCGGAGGATGGGGTGGAGAGCACTGTGTCTTTGCCTCTCATTTGCCATCACTTGTTAAAGAAAGGTACTCAGTTACTGAGAAAGATGTTAGCTTGCGTGTAGGCGACAGAAAATGTAGACAGTACTTGTGGGTTCAAAGTTTATGCTACGCACGGATCATGTCCTTTAAATAAAGTGCCAAACACCGAAGGTTCGGTGAAAGTGACTCCCCGTATTGCTAGAATGTCTATTAGGCTATACATATGATGGCGTATATCTACCAGAACATAACAATAGTGTTGCTGTAGTTGAAACTGCAGTAACAAATTTCCAATGAGTGGGATGACTATAGTGTTGCATTTGTAAAAGGTGAAGCGCAAGCTATTTTGATGGATGAGTGATTGTTAGGTTATGAGGATGATGATGTGCTTTATGAAATTAAGAGATTTGTTTTGCAAGGGTGTTCAAGTAAGAATAAATTGAAGAGAGAAAGAACTTCTGGGAATTCAATGATAAATTGTCTATTTCTAGTGCAGGATTTTACTGAGGGATGATATGATTGTACCTCCACGTGTCTTGAGACAAAGGATTTTGGAAATTATGCATAAAGGGAATCTAGGCATTGTTAAATCAAAGAAAAGCTTCATATTGGTGGCCAGAAGTGGATTTAGATATGGGAACCTTTATGGGTGCGGATGAATTTCTGAAGGCTTTCAGACCTCCCTTGGGTACTAGAGATAGCCGGGCGAGCACTTGGGAAGCTTTAGCAGTGATATTTTGGTCCCATTTTGAATAGCAAGGGAGTGCCCAATTATGTTACTGTGTTGTTAGATTTGTATTCCAAGTGGCCTGAAACTGAAGTGCATTATAAAGTGGATGTGGTTGTCAATGTTTCTTTCTTAGAAAAATATTTCTTGAGAGAAGGAATTCATAAGTCCTTGCTGAGTGATAATGGTTGCAATGTACTGCCGAGAAGTTAAAGAGTAATTTTATGGGAATGGTATTAAAGCCAGAAATACAGCTGTTTATCATTCATCTGGTAATGGAACAGATGAGTGGGTTCAACAGGGTTATTAGGGGAAGTGTTCAAGCTGCTATTAACGCAGGCAAGTATTGGGAGAATAAATTGAGAAAGTTGGTTTGGGCTTACAAGATTTCATCTTTGCTGACAGGTTATAGTACTTTCAACGTGCTGAAGTGTTGGCAACCTTTCACGAAGGATAACAATGCTTAGATGTCTTCAGAGCTTCAAAATAAATGGTGCCTTAGAATAGTTAAGAGCAAGGCGTGGAGTTAATGATGTGGTCCTACAAAAGGGAGATTGGGTGCATGTAAAATTGGATCTGAAAATTAATAAGGGAAGTAGTAAATGTTCTCTACAACTCCTAGCTAGAGAAGTGTATGCTTGTTCAGCCAAGCTGAATGATGGTAAGATCTGGCAATTTAGTAAGTTGTCTAGTTGTAACCAAATCTTGTCTTGGAATACTGAAGGAGGAAAGATGAATGGCAATTTTGTGGAAAATGGTTCATGGCTGTGGGAGAATGATGCTGATGTAAATTCATTTAACCATACAGGTTCATTTAATCAAGGTACTGATGGTAAGGGGGCAGATTCATCCAATGACAACTTATTGTCAGAATATATTGCTGCAAGAAGTACTAGTATGAATCCATCCAGTGGAGCTGCTGTTGTGGATTTTCCACTTGTTAACAATAAAATACAAATCTTGAGGGTATCAATAAGCCACTACTCAATCTAGAAGAGCTGTATCACTTCCTGCAAAGTTAAAGGACTCTGTGGTGGGGAGATTGGCTAACATTTTAAGATGTTAATTTGTTTTTAATGCTTTCCACACATTTGTAGGTGTGTATCTATATTGTTTGGGTTTATTACAGTATGTTGCATTTTGGGATGAACTCTTTATTTATGACTTTGGTAAAGTTAAAATGTTTATGTTATTCTTTGTCCTGGGGGAGATGTGTGGCATCTAGGTTAGTCAGATGTCATTTAATTTTGCCAGGGTAGCGCAAGGATGAACATTTTTCTAGCTTATGCGTCAATAATGTTCAATTCTAGTAAGAACGCGGACATTGTACATTTTCAGGAGCCAATCACAATTTAATAAACAAAAAACTACATTACCCATGTAGCCCATATATCACACATATCACATGCCCCAATTATATTAGATCTACCCTTAGAAGTACAGATGACTCAATTTTGTGTCCTCTTTCTTTGTAGGATATTGTTATAAGTACAGAATTCTCTAACTTGAAGAATAACTGTAATCTCTAAAAGTCAACACAATCCAAACAGTATCTTCAGCTTCCAGATCATCAAATAGGGACATCGAAGGAATGACACTGAGATAAAGCCAGGTCATGAAACTGAACCTCCAATATTACATGAGACAACAAGCCTTATTTGACCCTTTACCCAGATGTGAACATTGATATCAGTAACCACTTCTCAAGTATTCTTTTGTTCATTGCCTATAAAAAAATCAAACTGTAAAGTCTTTATGTTGATAATGTCAACACAAAATACTTCCAATATAATAGGATGGGTCAAGAAATTGTTTAGAAATTACAATAACATATTGATTGCATATACTGGGCAGGATAATCCTTGCCTTTGTGTCCTTAATAGAATTTAAAATTCTTGATTTGATAGTCAGAAAAGTACCAGAGGCTCCGATTATCCTTGTTCAAAGCTGCATTACCATAACAGATACCACACCCACAATAGGTTTATATTAAACAGTACGAAAAGTAGACTCAGTAGACCAATCCGCTGCACCCATAATGTCCTTCATGCAAGACCCCAATCCATATGACTTTGAAGCCATTGCACCTCTAGCCATATGTGCTCCAAACTTGGAGATGTCAATACTTTTGCTAGCAGACATCTCATCCATCTGGCTAATGTAGCCAAAGATACTGATTTAAAAGGTTTTTGTAAAGCTATAAGTTGGCCAGAAGAATCCTGCTGCACTTCTCTAGTAGACGTTTTGTATTCTTTTAAACATTGCACAACGCATAACTGAGAATTATCCGGAAAGGCCTGGTAGGATACCAATCTGGAATTAGGTTTCGTCCAACAGATGATGGTGAACAAAACTCCCTTAAGAGAGAAAACCCTGCCTGCCAAATCTAGTGCTCGAACAATGAGTACCCTTTTACACTAAATGAGGCACAACAACATGGTGTGCTTCGCAGAAAGTTGTTTGCATGACAAATATCTGTTAGCTGGCCATCGCTCCAAGAATCTGAGAACAACAATCACATACCATAGCGATGAGTATTTTGGTACTTGAGGGTTGGACAACCGAATGAACTTGTCACAAGGTAGATGGCCTGTGGTAACAACTGACCTGAGGTTATTCACCGTTCTGTAAGGCAATCCAGAAGATGCCAGGTTGGAAAGGAAGTTTATCACCATGCAATATTATGCCCCCAGGGGATTAACACCCTGTTCAGTGCATCAAGCACACCATCTCCTCCAAGCTGAGGCATAACGTTAGTGGGTGCTCTCTGCCCAGGCCAGTCAGATGAAAACAGCACCTTGTTGGGAAGTGCCTGGGGTATACCATTTTTCCCTGCAACCATCTAAGCCATCAACATGAGTAGACCGGACAAGACTAAGGGATGAGTACGACCCATCGGGTCCAATAACAGATCTGGACAGGGAGGAAGTTGAACTGGAGGTGCGTTAGCTAGGGCTACAGGGAACCAGGGCTGAGCCCTCTAGAACGGAGTCACAGCAAGGATCTCCGCCAGCACTCTGGAAGTAAGGAACTGGGGAAAGGGGTAAACCCGAAACTGGGACCAGTTTTGGAGAAATGCATCTGTAGCTTGGCATTCCGGGTCCGGTCATCAACTGAAGAAATACGGTAGCTTGTGATTGAGTTGATACGCAAACAAATCTGTTCTGAATGGGCCTCACAGGTTGTGTAGGTTCTGAAATACAAAGGGATGCAGTTTCCAGTTGATGAAATCCCATAGGTGAAGGGAATTCCAATCAGCTATTGCGTTTCTCTCACCCGGGAGATATTCTGCTGTGACAGTAATGCGATGATTGAGACAGAAATACCAAAAATCCTTGGCAATCCCTGCTAGCAGTCTGAATTTCCAGATCGACCTCAGTGATACAGTCTGGCTCCACAAAGCCAACCTCAATTCCCTAATGATGTTGTGAATCTTCAAGGAGCGGAGGATCAATTGGGTCTGCACTGAATCTATCTGGAAACCCCAAACTTTTACCTGTTGGGTCGGGGACAACACAGATTTCTATAAGTTGATTATAAGCTTTGGAGAAGACAAGTGGTGCATGACAGATCATTCCTGAGCATCTGAGGATCCTGAGCCATCAAAAGAAGGACATCTAAATATACGACTCCCGAGCTCTCAGTGATTCTACCATCGGCCTCATCAGTTTGGTGAAACACCAGTGGGGATGACAGGAGGCTGAAGGGAAGGGACATGAACTCCACACATTAACCCTGCCACAGGAATTGCAGAATTCTCCTGTGAGGTGGAAAGATGGGTATGAAAAGGTAGGCATCCTTCAGGTTCAACCAGAACACCCAGTTGCCTTTCTCAAGAATATCTATTAATAAATGGATGCCCTCCATTTTGAAATGTCGGTGTAAGAACCAGATGTTGAAATCTTTCAGATTGAGAACCAGACAATAGACACTCCCTTTCTTGTCAACCAGGAAAATAGGACTTATGAACACCTTGGGGTTAGGAGTTGAAAAACATATTGCCCCTTTGTCCCAAAAATGCTTGAAGTTTTGCATCTGAAAAAACTGCTTTTTGTGTTCAAAATACATTTGTTTTGGTGGGCCTGATTGTACTGGCTTGCAGCAACATTCTATTCTGAAGCCCAGGATGGTCTCTAAAACCCATGAATCCTGGGTAATCTGTCTGCAATTGTCTGGGGTCAAACTCACTCTGCCCCCCCAAAGTTACCTCAGAAGAGGGAATAATTCTCACCAGTATATCCTGAATCTTGGATCGATCCTTGTGTTCCTCAAAAACGGGGACAGCCTCCTTTGGGGGGCAGGTAGGGTAGAAGGTGCTGAAAGCCTTGGAATGATTGTCGGCCTGACGCAGGGCCTCCAAAGCACCTGGCCCTGCCAAAAAGACTTCTCCTGAACACTTTTTAAGTGGGCCTTATCAGGAGTGGAGTCAATTGAGCAAACCCTGGTGAGTTCCTTAAGGAAAGGACCCCCAAACAACAGACCTTCGGCTACTGGCCCGGCTTCCGAGGCAGCTAAATCATTAAGTTTTGGATCTATCCGCATAAAACTAGATCTCTGGTGTTCTGTGGAGATGGCGCAGTTGGTGTTTCCAAGTTGGCAAATGGGTCTGTGCGCTCAACCCACCAGAACATCCGGGTTCACTCAGGAATCAGAATATTTGGACTGGTATGCCAATTAGAGAATCTTCGTCAATGGTCCTGCCATGTCCAGGAGCTTGTCCTGACAACTACGCCAAGTTCGATCAAGGCCCTTCTTAGGGTCTTTTGCATATTTCCTCATGAAAGTGACTACGGTAAGACCTACCTCTGGGTGTGTCTGCGACTTTACCCACCAGATCTGGACAGGGGGGCATTCCAATCGAAGTCGAGCGCGGACTTTCTTATTGAAGCCCTGGCGGAAGTGTGATTGCACATATTCTGCCACCTCCAAAGGAGGAGCCCAATGAGAAGCTCTGAGGTGAATGATTTCTGAGGGTTCAATGGTAAGCACTTGCGGGGGTCTTCCTTTTACTGGGACCAGGCTTATCTACCCCATCGCTGTCATCAGAATACAAGGCTGAGGAATCCGACCCCGAGGATCAATGAAGGAAGAGCTGCATAAGTGAGAGGACTCTTCCTGCAGGCGAGCAATGTAGTAGTGTTCAGAGTCTCTCTTATGAGCAGTATATCGAATGTTTCTGCATGCACATAATCATGGGACTTTGCTTTGGCCTGGCTTTTGCGGGTAGAAGCCACATCGTCCCTCGTAGGAGTGATCAAGGGTTGCCAGCTCAGATGATGTGCAAAATCACGTAAACGACCAGTAAGAGGACCCAATGCCTGGATGAGGGCTTTATTAACCAACTGCTGCACACTGCAGTCAAGTGCGTCAACCAATTCCAGCTCTAGCTGGTCACCGGTATCATCAGAGAAATGTACCTCATCATAAGGCTCCCATTGTGTTATTCTCTGTAAAGGTCTGACATCATTGAAAAGGAAAAACAAATAAAAAGCCAGGGGAAGTGTGACCCCTGCGAGGCAAATACTTGGCTTCACATAAGATGTGGAGGGAGCTGCCTGGGACACTCTAGGACAAGCCTGTGTCTATTTTACAACCCTGTGCTATTTTCAGTCCACAGGGTGTAAGGGGAGCAATTGATCAGGCCATCACAGAAAAGAAAGGGCACATAGGCCCTCATTACAACACGCCCGCCAAGTTGTAACCGTCGTCTGGCCGCCAATGCGGGCGCACTCCCGCGTTGGCCATTCCGAGATCCCCGCTGGGCCGGCGGGCGGAAACCGAGTTTCCGTCCGCCGGCCCAGCGGGGATGTCGGCCGCAACACGGGAGCCGGCTCCAAATGGAGCCAGCGGTCTTGCTGCGGTGCGACGGGTGCAGTTGCACCCGTTGCGCTTTTCACTGTCTGGTATGCAGACAGTGAAAAGCTTCACGGGGCTGTGGCTGGGGGCCCCGCGACTCACCCGTCCGCCAGCCGTTTCATGGCGGTTCCTACCGCCATGAAGAGGCTGGCGGGAGGGGGGACTCGTAATCCCCTGGGCAGCACTGCCCTGGAGGATTACAACCGCCGGGACCAGCGGGGTAACCGCTGGTCCTGGCGGTGCGACCGCGACGCTTCCGCCGCGGTCGTAATACCAAGGATTGCACCGACAGCCTGTCGGCGGTGCAACCGACGAAACAGCCCTGGTGGCCTTTGACCGCCAAGGTTGTAATGAGGCCCATAATGTGTTATCAAGCCGCATATGCTCCGATATACTAGTTTGAGCTTAACGGGAGACTCTGAACATGAGCGTTGTGGCACTAAAATGGCAACTGAAATAGGAATACACCCGTCTAATAGATGTGTGTAGTCCACTGCCGTTCCACAGAGGCTAAAGCCGGCGTCGGAGACTGCTGGTGTAACTATACTTTGCCTCGGAGTCAGTAAGTGCAGTTTCTAAACATCACAAAACTCTCGCGCTACAGCATGCACAAGTAAAGCATACATTAAAAACCTGTCACTCAGTTATTTACCACAGCGCGCTGCCCCCAAAACATTTGCAAATACTGTAACACAATACATGGTGCTGTAGTGGCGTGACGCTCAGTACAATCAAAGTAATCATCTAGAAATGTATGAATGTACTTATCTGGCTGCGAAGCAGCAAATAAAAAGGACACAAAATTGAGTCATCTATACTTTTAACCCCTCGGGTGCCCAGGACGAGCTGGTCTCGCCCTCGGCCACAGTGCTCCGGTGCCGTGGATGAGACAAGCCTGTCCTGCTATGGGCCCTCGGGTGGAGCGCCAGCGCTACCCCGAGGGCCTGGCAACTCCCTCCCTTGGGCAGGGATGGAAGCAGAATCGCTTCCCCTTTCCACCCCTGCCCCCCATGCCTTGGCGTCTGATCATGTCCGCTCAGTAAGGAAATGCCTCCTTGGCAAAGATACCCCCTGACTTTTTGCCTTTTGTTGATGCCAGTTATGACTGAAAGTGTGCTGGGACCCTGCTACCCAGGCCCCAGCACCAGTTTTCCTTCCCTAAACTGTACCTTTGTTCCCACAATTGGCACAGCTCTGGCACACAGATAAGTCCCTTGTAAATGGTACCCCTGGTACTAAGGGCCGTGATGCCAGGGAAGGTCTCTAAGGGCTGCAGCATATCTTACGCCACCCTGGGGACCCCTCACTCAGCACATGCACACTGCCTCACAGCTTGTGTGTGCTGGTGGGGAGAAAATGACTAAGTCGATATGGCACTCCCCTCAGAGTGCCATGCCAACCTCACACTGCCTGTGGCATAGGTAAGTCACCCCTCTAGCAGGCCTTACAGCCCTAAGGCAGGGTGCACTATATCACAGGTGAGGGCATATGTGCATGAGCACTATGCCCCTACGGTGTCTAAGCAAAACCTTAGACATTGTAAGTGCAGGGTAGCCATAAAGAGTATATGGTCTGGGAGTTTGTCAAACACGAACTCCACAGTTCCATAATGGCTACACTAAAATCTGGGAAGTTTAGTATCAAACTTCTCAGCACAATAAATGCACACTGATGCCAGTGTGGAATTTATTGTAAAATGCACCCAGAGGGCATCTTAGAGATGCCCCCTGAATACCAGTCCGACTCCTGGTGCTAGGCTGACCAGTTTCTGCCAGCCTGCCACAACCAGACGAGTTTCTGGCCACATGAGGAGAGTGCCTTTGTCACTCTGTGGCCAGGAACAAAGCCTGTACTGGGTGGAGGTGCTTCTCACCTCCCCCTGAAGGAACTGTAACACCTGGCGGTGAGCCTCAAAGGCTCATGCCTTTTGTTACAGCACCCCAGGACATCCCAGCTAGTAGAGATGAACGCCACCCAGGCCACTGCCCCCACTTTTGGCGGCAAGGATGGAGGAGGTAATGAGAGGAGTCACCCACCAGTCAGGACTGCCCCTAAGGTGCCCTGAGCTGAGGTGAACCCTGCCTTTAGAAATCCTCCATCTTGAGATTGGAGAATTCCCCCAATAGGATTAGGGATGTGCCCCCTCAGGGAGGAGGCACAACGAGGGTGTAGCCACCCTCCAGGACAGTAGCTATTGGCTACTGCCCTCCTGACCTAAACACACCCCTAAATGTAGTATTTAGGGGGCGACCCAGAACCCAGGAAATCAGATTCCTGAAACCTACAACAAGAAGAAGAACTGCTGACTTGAAAGCCCTGCAGAGAGGACGGAGACGACAACTGACTTGGCCCCAGCCCTACCGGCCTGTCTCCAGACTCAAACAACCTGCACAGTGACGCATCCGACAGGGACCAGCGACCTCTGAGGACTCAGAGGACTGCCCTGAACCCAAAGGACCAAGAAGCTCCCGAGAACATCGGCACTGTTCACCAACAGCAACACCTTTGCAATAAAGAAGCAACATTTTAAAGAACTTGCTCTTCCCGCTGGAAGCCCCCGGCTCAAGCTCGAGAGAACCAACACTGCAGAGAGGACTCCCAGGCGACTGCGACCTCGTGAGTAACCTGAGACGACCCCCCCTGCACTCCTACAGTGACACCTGCAGAGAGGATCCAGAGGCTCCCCCTGCCCACGACTGCCTGGTAAAATGGACGCCTGAACCCAGCACTGCACTCGCAGCCCCCAGGACCGAGAGGAACCAAACTCCAGTGCACGAGTGACCATCAGGGGGCCCTCTGCCTAGCCCAGTCGGTGCCTGGCCCGAGAAGCCCCCCTGTGCCCTGCCTGCTTTGCCTAAGTGACCCCCGGGTCCCTCCGTTGCTTTCTATGGCAAACCCAATGCCAATTTTGCACACTGCACCCAGCCGCCCCTGTGTCACTGAGGGTGTGTTTTGTGTGCCTTTTTGTGTCCCCCCCCAGTGCTCTACAAAACCCCCCTGGTCTGCCCTCCGAAGACGCAGGTACTTACTTGTTGGCAGACTGGACCGGGAGCACCCCTGTTCTCCATAGGCGCCTATGTGTTTTGGGCCCCTTCTTTGACCTCTGCACCTGACCGGCCATAGGTTGCTGGTGCGGTGACTTTGGGGTTGCCTTGAATCCCCAACGGCAGGCTGCCTATGCCTGGGAGACTGAACTTGTAAGTGCTTTACTTACCTCAGAAACTTAACCATACTTACCTCGTTGATTTTTGCAGTGTCCACTTTTAAATTAGCTTGTTGCAATTTTAACCTATACTGTGTGTACTACTGCTTTAATTCAAAGTTCCTTACTTATCTATGTGGAGTACCTTACATTTTATGTATTTACTTCAAATCTTGAATCTTGTGGTTCTAAAATAAATTAAGAAAATATGTTTTTCTATATAAAAACTATTGGCCTGGAGTTAAGTCTTTGAGTGTGTGTTCCTCATTCATTGTCTGTGTGTGTACAAAAAATGCTTAACACTCCTCTCTGATAAGCCTACTGCTTGACCACACTACCACATAATAGCGCATTAGTATTATCTAATTTTGCCACTATCAACCTCTATGGGGAACCCTTGGACTCTGTGCACACTATCACTCACTTTGAGATAGTATATACAGAGCCAACTTCCTACAGCGCGCGACCTCAACAGAGGCCTATCCCTCCACACTGGAAGCTGAGCTTCCAGCGCAGATCGGAGGAGAAATGCAAAAGCATTTCTCTTCCGATCACGTGGAGGGGGTGTGAGAGGCATGAAAGGAGAGGAAAGGCCATACCTCTTCTTTCATGTTGCTATCATCATTTCTGCTGCCCGAAATGCCCAATACACACAAGAGATTTTTTATTTTTATATATCCATAAGGGGAGGACTAAGGACCCTTGGGCAAAGGCCGCTCCCCGGGGGGGGGGGGGGGGCAAATTATTTTATTGCCATTTCTGCCCCTGGGGGGGGGGGCAGAAACTCCTTGACACCAGGGATCTTTGTTTGTGTGAGGAGCGACCCCTTACGCAAGGTCACTCCCCTGGGGGCAAAATTAACTCAAGGCCATTTCTGCCCCCTTGGGGGGCAAATCGGCCTATTTTTATTAGGCCAATCCAGGGATTTGTTTTGTCAGTTTCACGTGAGGGGAGCAACCCCTTAGGCAAGGGTCGTTCCCCTGGGGGTCAAATTTGTTTTAGGCCATTTCTGCCCCCCTTTGGGGGCAGATCGACCTACTGTAATTAGGCCGATCTGTTCCCGTGGGGGGCAGAAACCTCTAGGCACCAGGGATCTTTTTTTTGTTTTATTTTTTTATATGTGGGATCGACCCCTTAGGCAATGGCCGCTCCCCTGGGGGCAAAATTACCTTTAGGCCATTTCTCTCCCCAAGGGGGGCAGAAACCAGTAGACACCAGGGATTTATATTTCTTTAGTCAATTTCACGCAAGGGGAGCGACCCCTTAGCCAAGGGTCGTTTCCCTGGGGGGCAAATTTACTTTAGGCCATTTCTGCCCTCCTTGGCGGCAGATCGGCCCATTTTTATTAGACGAAACCACTAGGCACCAGGGATTTTTTTTGTGCCAATTTCACGCAAGCGGATCGACCCCTTAGGCAAGGGTCGCTTACCTGTGAAGGGGCAAATTTATCTTTAGGCCATTTCTGTCCCCAAGGGGGGCAGAAACCAGTAGACACCAGGGATTTTTATTTTTTGAGTCAATTTCACACAAGGGGAGCGACCCCTTAGGCAAGGGTCGTTCCCCTGGGTGGCAAATTTATTTTAGGCCATTTATGACCCCTTTGGGGGCAGCTCGGCCCATTTTTATTAGGCTGATCTGCCCCGAAGGGGGCAGATACCACTAGGCATCAGGGATTTTTTTTATGCGCCAATTTCATGCAAGGGGAGCGACCCCTTAGGCAATGGTCACTCCCATGGGGGGGCACATTTATTTTAGGCCATTTCTGCTCCTTTTGGGGGCAGATCGTCCTATTTCTATTTAGGCCAATCTGCCCCAGGGGGAGAGGCAGAAACCACTTAGGCACCAGGGATTGGTGTGTGTATATGAGTGTTGTGGGGGGGCAGCCCCTTGGGCAAGGATTGCTCCCCATGGTGGCACATTACTGTTGGCCATATCTGCCCCCCTTGGGGGCAGATCGGCCTATTTTTGGAATGCCCATCTGCCCCCTGGGTGGGGCAGAAAGCCCACAAGAGACCAGGGAAGATTTTTTGAAAAAAAGAGGATGGGGGTATGGCCATACCCCCACCCCAAATAAATGGGGCCAAAGTTGTTCTGCCCAATGGGGCAATTACCTCCTATTGATTCACTCCCCGAGGAGGGCAGAAACCCTACTAGATGGCAGGGCATTAAAAATATAAATAAATAGTGAGGTGGTGGCTACCAACCAGTATGTAGAGTAGTATAAACCAGAGGGTAACCCTGCCAAACCCAAGAGGGGCTGGTTAGAAACTATTGTCAACTAACTACATTGCCCACTCTTGGACTCAATTTAAACTAGAAAATACTAAGGGGGTCATTACAACATTGGCGGTAAAAGCTGCTTACCGCCGTGCAGAAGACCGCCAACACACCGCCGTGGCCACGGAATTCCACCACAGCTATTATGACACACATCTCGGAATCCGCCGAAACTCAGACACCCACACAAGTACGCCACACCAAAGGTCAGTGATAAACTGGTGAAAACAAATCCTCCACCGTCACGCCAACAGAAACATGCCCATGCTATCACGACCCACGAATCCACGCAGCGGTCTTTCAACCGCGGTATTCCATTGGCGGTATACACCGCCGTGCTCAAAATACACACACATCTCCAAAATACCACCACATTGGACAATTCCAAATACACACACCTGATACGCATACACACACCACTCTCACACACCCAACACAATATAAAACACACACCCACATCACCCACAAACCCCTACGACCACAAGTCACGACCGAAGGCCAGAGAGACAGAGAGCACAGCAACTGAGAACCCCACCACACAGAGGCACACAACACCATCACCCATACAACATTACACGCACAATACACCACACACCACTACACATTACCACACACATCAACACTGACACCACCCCACACATCACCCAAACCACCCCATGTCACGCCAAAGACACCCCCGGTTTTCTGAGGAGGATCTCCGGGTCATGGTGGAGGAAATCCTACGGGTAGAGCCACAGCTATTTGGCTCACAGGTGCAGCACACATCCATAGCCATGAAGATGGAGCTATGGCGCAGAATAGTCAACAGGGTCAACGCAGTGGGACAGCATCCAAGAAATCGGGAGGACATCAGGAAGAGGTGGAATGACCTACGGGGGAAGGTGCGTTCAGTGGTCTCCAGGCACAACATTGCGGTTCAGCGGACTGGCGGCGGACCCCCTCCTCCTCCCCCACAACTAACAACATGGGAGGAACAAGTCTTGACCATCATGCATCCAGAGGGCCTCGGAGGAGTCGGTGGAGGAATGGACACTGGTAAGTCAAATCTCAACTACCATATCCCCCACCCTACGTGCATGCTCTCACACACCCCCACCCTCACCCTCACCCTCACCCCCTCCCCTATCACTACAACTCCTCACTAATGTACTCATAACACAAACCCACACATCCCAACACCAAGCCCTGCATGCCACAACTAAGCATGGTCACCTCTCACCAAAGCATGCGCACTGCACATACCCATAACAACCCCCTAACCATCATCACACAAACCCACACACAGGAATGCTTGCACTGGGGTACACAAACACCCACCCATTGCACACCATGACACACACAGATGCAATAATCATGCTCTTATATCCCTGCAGGACCACTAAGGAACGTCACCACACAGGAGGGTCCAGACATCTCCACTCCACCCACAGAAGAGGCCCACGGTGACGACAGCAGCTCTGTCCTACTGGATCCTGATGACCAGCCCGGACCATCGTGGGCCTCGGGACAGTCGGTTCCCCTTGCACAGGCACAGCCCAACACTGACCTTCCACCCTCTGGTAACACCAGCACAGCACCCACCCAGCGGGCCCATACCTCCGTACCCAGTGCACGTCAATCAGCGGTGTGTCCACCACTACAGGGAACCCAGGAGAACCCACCACCCCAACAACAACAGGGACCTGGGGGCAGTGGTAGTGGGCACACAGTCCAGGGGACGGAGGCACAGGAACACAGGGGAACTGGGAGGGCTGCTGTGCGACAGGGGGCGGACAGGCCAAGGGAACCCACTCTCCACGAGGCCCTCTCCTCCATCATGGGAGCATACTACCACTCCCAGGAGACGATGGCGACGGTCTGGCCAAGTTTCAGGAGACCCAGCGCTTGCAGGAGGAACAGTATTTGGGGTTCAGGGAGGAGCTCAGGACCATCAGCTCCGCCCTGGGCACCATCGTAGGGGTGCTGAAGGACATACAAAAGACCATAAGGGACACCGTGGCACTCCAAGGGGCCCCTGACACTAGCCTGGACGATGAACTGCCCACCACCTCCGCCGGCGCTAATGGACAGGACGCCCCGCCACAGGACCACCACACCAGCACCCCACCCCCTGCAGACGGACAACCACCACGCAAGCGGTCCCTGAGATCCAGGAACAGGACAGAGCAAGATGGCAAGACCCCTGCCAGGAAATGAGACCACCCTGATTGTCCCACTTTGTTACCCTGTCCATACTTAAACTGCCCCAGCTCCACTTCCTATGCCCATATGGGCAGTGCACCTGTGTGACCAATAGACTGGACTCTGCCATGGACATTCCTCCACCGTCCCCCATCACCATTTTACAACCCCCCTCTATTTTTGAGCACTTAAATAAACACCCTTGAACCACAAAACAATCTGGAGTCAGTCTGTGATTTGGTAAATGTGTATTATCAATGACAGTGTCAAAATGCGTTCTCAATTGTAAAGCCAACATACCTATGTCACACATCACAAGTCCTTGAAGGATGCAAGCAGATGACACACGTTGGTAACCACACCTGTGAAACCGTAATGGAAAGGTACAACTCAGTGACCAAATACTGCTATTAAATAACAGGCAGGATAGAGGTAGAAGTGTGAAAGTGATTGTAATGTTAAAAAATAAGATGTTCTCACCTGTGTGTCACTGGAAATATTGCTGTATGACTGAGTCCCTGTTGTCCATGTCTTCTTCCTCAGCTTCATCCTCATCACTGCCCACAGGCTCCACAGCTGCCACAACACCCACATCTGGACCATCCTCCTGCAGAAAAGGCACCTGGCGTCGCAGAGCAAGATTGTGAAGCATCGAGCAGGCGATGATGATCTGGCACACCTTCTTGGGTGAGTAGAATAGGGATACACCTGTCATATGGAGGCACCTGAACCTGGCCTTCAGGAGGCCGAAGGTGCGTTCGATCACCCATCTAGTCCGCCCATGGGCCTCATTGTAGCGTTCCTCTGCCCTGGTCCTGGGATTCCTCACTGGGGTCAATAGCCAGGAAAGGTTGGGGTAACCAGAGTCCCCTAATATGGAGTTGACCCATCATATAAGGGATGCTGCTATTCCGCGGGATGTAGGCGTCATGCCCTGAGCCAGGGACATTCTGTACATTCATCGAATGATAACTCTTCCCGTTCCTGTACACCTGTTCACTCCTGTGGGGGGGGACCAGAGCTACATGGGTCCCATCAATGGCACCTATGATGTTGGGGATATGTCCAAGGGCATAGAAGTCACCTTTCACTGTGGGCAAATGCTCCACGTCAGGGAAAACGATGTATCTCCTTACGTGTTTCAGCAGGGCAGCCAACACTCTGGACAACATGTTGGGACACATAGGCTGGGACATCCCTGATGCCATGGCCACTGTTGTCTGAAAAGACCCACTAGCAAGGAAATGGAGCACTGACAGCACTTGCACGTCAGGGGGGATTCCAGTGGGATGGCGGATTGGTGACATCAGGTCTGGCTCCAACTGGGTACATAGTTCCTGGATAGTGGCACGGTCAAACCTGTAGGTGATGATTAAATGTCACTCCTCCATTGTCAACAGGTCAACCAGCGGTCGGCACACCAGAGGATTTCGCCTTCTTCTCAAATGTCCCAGCTGACGGTGCCTAGGAAGGACAACAGTGACCACAGAGTCAACAAATTCTCAGGTATGTACCCACAGATACACAGAACACGACACCAAACACAAAACTCTTCCTGTATGTGTGTTGAGTGTAGGCCTAGCTATGTGTGACGCAGTAGTAAATGAAGCCATGTGAGCCCCTGAAATGGCGGCTGCCTGACCTCTAAACTGGGACAATGGGAATGTGAGGTATCTGCGCTGGCGTTGTACACCGTAGCGGTAGGCGGTCGTAGACCGCGGCGCAATGCTGCATTGGTTAACATTGGACCCTATGGGTCCCAGGAGCCAATGACGAAGTGCGCCGGCGATGATGATACGCACCGCCGTGGACGTCACCGCCATTTTCTATCTGTTCAGTCACTCAATACCTGATCTTCGACAGGAGAGGACCTACACTGCAAGTGCTGCTGTGACCTCGGTCTGGGAGAGACAATGGCTGCTGCGTCTGGGGAAAGGGCACCTGCCTTCACTGCTCAGGAGTTGGAGAAGCTAGTAGACGGGTCCTCCCCCAGTACATGCTACTCTACGGTCCTCCAGACCAACAGGTAAGTACACAGGGAGCACGTTGTATGGGCTATGCTTGGGTGGGGAGGGCTGGTTGTAAGAGGGAAGGGGGCAGAGTGCAGGGAACATGAAGGACTGTGAATGCATGTGCCACATGGCAAGGGTAGGGATGGGGGCCACTCACATCGACGGTGCAGTTGGTAATGATTTCTCTTCTTCCCCTGTGCATGTCATGTGGGTCAGTGTCCACCAGAAGAAGGACATTTGGCGTGCCATCGCCAAGGAAGTCCGGACCCTGGGGGTCCACCAGAGACGGGGCACCCACTGCCGGAAAAGATGGGAGGACATTCGCCGCTGGAGCAAGAAGACGGCGGAGGCTCAGCTGAGGATGGCCTCCCAACGTGGGAGGGGTGCCCGTCGCACCATGACCCCCCTGATGTTCAGGATCCTGGCGGTGGCCTACCCGGAGTTGGATGGGCGCTTGAGGGCATCACAGCAGACACAAGGGGGTGAGTACACTCTCATTCTGGGGACATGGCGCGCAGCTGAGGGGTCTGGGTGTGGGAGGAGGGCTGTGGGTGTACCTAGGCCAGTCAGAAATACGTAGGCTAGGCCCCTCCATAATGCAGGGCATGTGGCACTCCCCCCCACCTCAGTAGTGGGCCAAGTACATGTATAGATGCCCCTGTGGCATCCATGTGTGCAGATGTCCACCATAGCCATGTAGGCCATATCCCAGCAATTCCATCTGTAGAGGCCAAGAGCACAGCGTAGTGCAGGGGGCTGCTGTGTCTGTATTGTCCGCCAACAGTAGCGGTAAGCCATGCACTCAACCTGTCTTTCTTCTGTCGTCCCCTCCCCCTTTTTGTGGTCTCCCTGTTCTTGTGTGCATCAGCATCATCAGGTGGAGGTACAGTGGCACCAGAGCACAAGGGAGCTGCATCCCACATGGCCATGGAGGGCCACACCACGGACTCAGAATGCACCAGTGGGACAGAGGGCGAGGGGAGCTACACGTTGGTCACCGGATCACCAACCAGCGACACAGACTCGTCTGCCGACGGGAGCTCCCTTGTGGTGGCGGCACCATCTGTGCCCCCCACTTCTACAGGTACAGCTGCCACCTTCCCTACCAGCACCGCCCTCTCAGCAGCCCCTCAGCGTTCGGCCCGTGCCCGCTCACCCAGGAGGGTGGGCATCATCTTCGCCCCAGGCACCTCAGCCCCTGCCCCAGTCACCCCTGCTGCCCTCAGTGAGCAGGCCATTGACCTCCTCAGGTCACTCACTGTTGGGCAGTCTACCACTGTGAATGCCATCTACGGTGTAGAAAGGGAGTTGCAACACACTAATGCATTCCTGGAGGGCATTCATTCTGGTCAGGCTGCCCATCATCGAACCCTGCAATATCTGGACTCTGCACTGATGGCAGCCATCGTCCCTGTCTCTAGCCTCCCCCTTCCAAATTCCTCCACCCAGACCCAATCCCCTGTACCCCAGCCTGTCCCAAGCACACCATCAGACAAGCATGCATACACCTCAACACCCAAAAGTAGCTCAGGCAAACATAAGCACCACACAACCCACAGTCACTCACACAAGCATCACACACATGCAGACACAGCAACATCCCCTGCCTCCACTGTGTCCTCCTCCTCGTCTCCCTCCTCCCTCCCAGTATCGTCTACACTCTCACCTGCATGCACTACATCTACAGGCACTACGACTCGCAGCAGAACACCCAGCACCACACCACGCTCACCTGCACTCACCACCCCCACTCCCATTTACACGTCCCCTGTGTCCTCTCCCAGTGTGTATGTGATGCCCCCTCCCAAAGTACACAAACGCGGGCACCCACACACCCAACATCCATCCACCTCACGACAGCCTCCAGTACCTGCACCTGCTCCCAAAACACCTAAAGTGACACCTCCTACCACCACCTCCTCTTCCTCCAGTTACCCATCCCAGTGTTCGTCAGAAACTGTCCCTCTGCAACGTTGACCTCTTTGCCCCGTCCCCCACCCCTCCAATTCATCAGTCCCGTAGTAGCGCCTCAGCCAAAAAGACTCCAATACCAGTGGTGCGTGTTACAGGTGTGTGGAGTGCACCGGCCACCAGGGCAGGCAGTGTGACACGAAGCCAAGGCACTGCCAGTCCACTCCCTGTAAAGCATCTCAAGTTGGAAAGTGGCCGACGGGACCGGGTGAAGACTCCTGGAGGCAAAACTACTCACAAGGGCCCAAGGGGGATTGCAGAAAGAAGTCTGCACAGCCTCGTGAGAGCAGCACGGCGGAGAAGGGCGGCATCCTCCCCAGCGGACGGGACGCCACCGCCAGCACCGTCGTCACTGGTCAGGAGTCCATCGCCAGAGTCAGTGCCCAGGAGGGCAGAAGTATCGTCACTGGTCAGGAGACCACCGCCGGAGTCAGTGCCCAGGAGGGCACAGGTATCGTCACTGGTCAGGAGACCACCGCCGGAGTCAGTGCCCAGGAGGGCAGAAGTATCGTCACTGGTCAGGAGACCACCGCCGGAGTCAGTGCCCAGGAGGGCAGAGTATCGTCACTGGTCAGGAGACCACTGCCGGAGTCAGTGCCCAGGAGGGCACAGGTATCATCACTGGTCAGGAGACCACCACCGGAGTCAGTGCCCAGGAGGGCAGAAGTATCGTCACTGGTCAGGAGACCACCGCTGGAGTCAGTGCCCAGGAGGGCCCCGGCTGCCACAGCCCTGCACAGGTCAGAGACCGCCATGGCAAAGCACAGCTGAACAGGGCAAGCACCGCTGAACAGGGCAAGCACCACTGAAAAGGCCAGAGACCGCCATGGCAAAGCACTGTTGAACAGGGCAAGCACCGCTGAACAGGCCAGAGACCGCCATGGCAAAGCACCGCTGAACAGGTCAGGGACCGCCATGGCAAAGCACCGCTGAACAGGGCAAGCACAGCTGAACAGGCCAGAGACCGCCATGGCAAAGCACCGCTGAACAGGGCAAGCACCGCTGAACAGGCCAGAGACCGCCATGGCAAAGCACTGCTGAACAGGGCAAGCACTGCTGAACAGGTCAGAGACCGCCATGGCAAAGCACCGCTGAACAGGCCAGAGACCACCATGGCAAAGCACCGCTGAACACGGCAAGCACCGCTGAACAGGCCAGAGACCGCCATGGCAAAGCACCGCTGAACAGGCCAGAGACCACCATGGCAAAGCACCGCTGAACAGGACAAGCACCGCTGAACAGGGCAAGCACAACTGAACAGGTCAGAGACCGCCATGGCAAAGCACTGCTGAACAGGGCAAGCACCACTGAACAGGCCAGAGACCGCCATGGCAAAGCACCGCTGAACAGGGCAAGCACCGCTGAACAGGCCAGAGACCGCCATGGCAAAGCACCGCTGAACAGGGCAGAGCACCGCTGCAGAAGGAAAACACCGCCACATCAAGCATCGTTATCCCATGTAAAGCTGGGACAGTGATGGGACAGGAACTGTCACGGGGAGCCTAATCCAGTCTAGGCACCATTCCCCCTCCAGAACCAGTGGAGAGATCCATCCACTACATCTGTCCTTAACAGGATGAAGCACTCTGGGCACCAGTCCCCCTCCAGAACCAGTGGAGACTGTTATCCACTTGAGAGACTGTGGCTTTGCACTCCCCAGGATGGTACAGTGGGCAACCCACCCATTGTAGAGACTTGAGAGACTGTGGCTTTGCACTTCCCAGGGTATGGCAGTGGGCAACCCACCCACTGTAGAGACTTGAGAGACTGTGGCTTTGCACTCCCCAGGATATGGCAGTGGGCAACCCACCCACTGTAGAGACTTGAAAGACTGTGGCTTTGCACTCCCCAGGATATGGCAGTGGGCAACCCACCCACTGTAGAGACTTGAGAGACTGTGGCTTTGCACTCCCCAGGATACATCAATGGGCATAGAGCCCCGTGGGGAATCTGGCGTGGTACTGTAATCCGGCTGAGGTGCCCCCCTTCCCTTCCCCCTGAGGTGCCTGTTGTATTTCTATCTGATGCCCCAGCAGTGTTCTCTCCGTTTGTGGACAGGTATCTTGTGTGGGCCTTTTTGGCCCAGTGGTGCACGCACATTGATATCTGCATTTCTGCACTACTTCTCGTAATGTATATACTTTTGAATGTGTTTATATATATCTGTATATATTTGCTACATGTATTTTGATACATTACAATGTTTGAACTGATTTCCTTTTGTCTTTGCATTCTTCCGGGGGGCTGTGGGTTGCTACTGTGATGTTTGGAAATGCACTGGTGTGTGTGTTGGTTGTAATGTGCGAGGGTGGGGGTGTTGCGTGTGTGTCCCCCTGACTTTTGCCTCCCCCCACCCCTATGTCGTAGGTGCAGTACTCACCGTTGTCTTCGCCGCCGCCGGCGCTGGTGTTCGTAGATGAGTAGGAAGACAAGGGCAGGGAGGATTTGTAATTCCGGCTCCATGGTGTCCTCCTTCCTCGCGGGATGTGTAGAGGTGAGCGTTTTTCCATTGCAAAAGCTGTTTCCGCCGTGTTTTTATCCACGGTCAATCCGCCCCTGAAAAGGTGGCGGATTGGCAGGTAGTGATACTGTGGGCGGTACTTAGTCTTCCGTCTGTCTGTTGGCGGTGACCGCTGCGCTGCTTGTCTGTACCGCCGTGGCGGTCGGAGTGTTAAAGTGGCTGTCTTTGTTGGTGGTTTCCACCACGGTCATAATTCCCTTTTTTTGTCCGCCGGCCTGTTTGCGGTATTACCGCACCTTTAACACCGTCCGCCAGGGTTGTAAAGACCCCCTAAATCAAACATGCAGCAGCAAACAATATGGGCCTGAGGCCGCCCGCCAAGGTCCCGCCGACAAATGACCGCACCGCGGTCAAAAGACCGCGGCGGCCATTCATACATTTCCGCTGGGCCGGCGGGCGCTCTCCAAAAGAGCACCCGCCTGCCCAGCGGAAATGCCCCTGCAACGAGGATGCCAGCTCCGAATGGAGCCGGCGGAGTTGCAGGGGTGCGACGGGTGCAGTGGCACCCGTCGCGTATTTCAGTGTCTGCATAGCAGACACTGAAATACTTTGTGGGGCCCTCTTACGGGGGCCCCTGCAGTGCCCATGCCATTGGGGAGACCCGCCAGGAACAGGATGGCGGTAGGGGGTGTCAGAATCCCCATGGCGGCGGAGCACGCTCCGCCGCCATGGAGGATTCTGCAGGGCAGCGGGAAACCGGCGGGAGACTGCCGGTTTCCCGCATCTGACCACGGCCGAACCGCCGCGGTCAGAATGCCCTGCGGGGCACCGCCGGTCTGTCGGCGGTGCTCCCGCCGACCCTGGCCCCGGCGGTCACTGACCGCCGGGGTCAGAATGACCCCCAATATATCTTTAAATATACTACTTTTATTTACATACAAAATGGATTAAACATAATTACCTAAAAATAGAAATAACACTATCAAAAAGTTTTTAGAAGAAGGACAGAACAAGTGTCAGAAGAAATAGTGCTCGTGTTTCAAAAGAAAAGAGAAGGATACCCAATCTCACACCTAACCAAAAAAACTGAAAATTAAAAGACAGCCTGTTGGTTTAACTTTTTACACATTGAATCTTTTGATATAATCATAAAGGTAATGAATCCCCAATAAAGTCCTTCATTTATCCTATAAACCAAAACAAAAACAAACACATCCAGGCTCAACCATCATCGTCGACGTTTCGACCCCTGGATCTCAGGCTAATTCCGGGCTCACATACGGGTCTTCATCAGGACTAAGAAAAAGATAGGGGACCGACTTGCTATAATGTGAATTCTTAAGGCCACACTCTTCGTCACTTAAACTCCACAACACCTTTATATCCCAAATATATGGGGATATCCTTTCTTCATATTCACACCAACTCTTCAAAAATGAAACCTTTTATATCAAGTTGCTTCTTGCTTCTCTTCGTTATTACAAAATATGGCATTACACTACCCTCTGATAAGCCTACTGCTCGACCACACTACCATATAATAGAGCATTAGTATTATCTAATTTTGCCACTATCAACCTCTATGGGGAACCATTGGACTCTGTGCACACTATCTCTCACTTTGAGATAGTATATACAGAGCCAACTTCCTACAGCGCGAAATCGCGCGCTGACCTCAACAGAGACCTACCCCTCCGCGCTGGTAGCTAAGCTTCCAGCGCAGATCAAAAGCATTTCTCTTCCGATCACGCGGAGGGGGTGAAAGGAGAAGAAAGGCCAGACCTCTCCTTTCATGTCACTATCAGCATTTCTATGTGTGTGTGTGTGTGTGTGTATGAGTGTTTTTAGGGGGCAGTCCCTTGGGCAAGGATTGCTCCCCATGGGGGCAAATTACTATGGGCAATATCTTCCCCCCTTGGGGCAGCTCAGCCTATTTTTGTAAGGCCCGTCTGCCCCCCGGGTGGGGCAGAAAGCCCACAAGAGACCAGGGAAGATTTTTTTTTTTTTTTTTAAAAGAGGGTGGGGGTATGGCCATACCCCCACCCCAAATAAATGGGGCTAAAGTTGTTCTGCCCACCAGTGGGCAGATGGGGCAATTACCTCTGATTCACTCCCTGGGGAGGGCAGAAACCCTACTAGATGGCAGGGCATTAAAAAAAAAAATTGTGAGGTGGTGGCTACCAACCAGTATGGGCCTGGTTATGCCCCCACCCCAACTGCAGTGGGTAACAGTCTTTCAGCTCTACCCTGCACACTAAAACATCTTATCCCACGGCAAGCAAAAGGACATTTGATTATTTTGGATTTTGGTTTTACATTTGGGCAATGCGAGCTTGTCCAACTCTCAAAATTGTCCCACTTGGATAGGTGAGGGCTGCACTTTTTGGACTTTGGGACGCTGCTGTGTAGGCAAATCCACAAGACCTAGACACATCTGAAAACTAAACATCTGGATGAGCCCAGGGTGGTTCACATGCACCACACACCATTTTCTTACCCATTGTGCCCTGCAAACCTCCAACTCTGCTGGAAATCACAAATTTTTCCCACATTTGTGTGATAGAACCTTCCGGAATCTGCAGGAATCCACAAAATTACTACCACCCAGCATTGTTGCATCTATACCGATAAACATTCTGCCCCACTTGTCAGCCTAAAAATGTTTTATTTCAAACTGCCCTTTTGGACACACTTTGGTTCCCCCTCAATTTCAATATGATTGTGTTCTCTTCCCTGTCACAGGCACTTGGCCCACCTACACAAGTGAGGTATCATTTTTACCGGAGACTGAGGGGAACATTGGGTGGCGGTGATCACCCACAGAAATGTGGGAAAATGTTGATTTTTGTTAGCTAACTTTGTGGTTTGCTGAGAATTCTGGGTAAGAAAACACTGGGGGATCCGCGTAGGTCACACCTCCCTGGATTCCCTAGAGTGTCTGGTTTTCAGAAATGTTTGGGATTGGTAAGTTTCCCTATATGGCTGCTGAGCCCAGGACCAAAAATGCAGGTCCGCCCCCCCCCCCCCCCCCAAAAAAACAGGTAGTTTAGTATTTGATAATTTTGATGTGTCCACATAGTGCTTTGGGGCATTTCCTTTTGCGGGCACTAGGCCTACCCACACAAGTGAGGTACCATTTTTATCAGGAGACTTGGGGGAACGCTGGGTGGAAAGACATTTTTTTGCTTCTCTCAGATTATAGAACTTCCTGTCACTGAAATGTGAGCAAAAAGTGTTTTGGGGCCAAATTTTGAGGTTTACAAAGGATTCTGGGTAATAGAACCTGGTGAGAGCCCCACACGTCACCCCATCATGGATTCCCCTAGGTGTCTAGCTTTAAAAAATGCACAGGTTTGGTAGGTTTCCCTAGGTGCCGGTTGAGCTACAGGCAAAAATCCAATGCTAGGCACTTTGCAAAAAACAGCTCTATTGTCTTTGAGAAAATGTGATGTGCCCACGTTGTGTTTTGGGGCATTTTCTGTTGCGGGCACTAGGTCTACCCTCACAAGTGAGGTACCATTTTTATTGGGAGACTTGGGGGAACGCTGGGTGGAAGGAAATTTGTGGCTCATCTCTGGTTCCGAATCTTTCTGTCAATGAAATGTGAGGAAAGTGTTTTTTGGGCCAAAGTTTGAGGTTTGCAAAGGATTCTGGGTAACACAACCTGGTGAGTGCCCCACAAGTCACCGAGCTTGGATTTCCCTAGGTGTCTAGTTTTCAAAAATACACAGGTTTGGTAGGTTTTCCTAGGTACCCGCTGAGATAGAGATCAGAAACCACAACAAGGCACTTTCCAAAAAAACACATCAGTTTTCAATGTAAAAATGTGCTGTGTCCATGTTGCGTTTCCTGTCACAGGCATTAGGCCTACCCATGCAAGCGAGGTAACATTTTTATCGGTAGACCTGGGTGAACACAGAATAGCAGAACAAGTGTCATTGCCCCTTGTCTTTCTCTAAATTTAAGACAGTGTGTAAAAAAGACAACTATTTGGGAAATGCCCTGTAATTCACATGCTAGTATGGGGACCCCGGAATTCAGAGATGTGCAAATAACCAATTCTTCTCAACACCTTATCTTGTGCCCATTTTGGAAATACAAAGGTTTCCTTGATACCTATTTTTCACTCTTTATATTTCACCAAATGAATTGCTAAATACCAGGTATACAAGGAAAACCCATTGCAAGGTGCAGCTCCTTTATTGGCTCTGGGAACGTAGGGTTCTTGATAAACCTACAAGCCTTATATATCCCCACCATCAAAAGAGTCCAGCAGATGTAATGGTGTGTTGCTTTCACAAATCTGACATCGCAGGAAAAAGTTACAGAGTAAAACGTGGAGGAGAATTGCTGTTTTTTTAAGCTCAATTTCAATATTTTTTTTATTTCAGCTGTTATTTTCTGTAGGAAAACCTTGTAGGATCTACAAAAATGACCCCTTGCTGAATTCATAATTTTGTCTACTTTTTAGAAATGTTTAGCTCTCCGGCATTGGTCCAGCATTGGCTTCATATCCATTTCTGTCACTAACTGGAAGGAGGCTAAAAGCACAAAAAGTAGTAAAAATGGGGTATGTCTCAGTAAAATGCAAAAATTGTGTTGAAAAATGTGGTTTTCTGATTCAAGTCTGGCTGTTCTTGAAAGCTGGGAAGATGGTGATTTTAGCAGTGCAAAAAAAAATTTGGGCTGTATTTTGGCTTATTTCCTGGTCTCCTTCAGGGAAACCCACAAACTCTGGGTACCTCTAGCATCCCTGAGATGTTGGGAAAAAAGAGGCAAATTTGGCGTGGGTAGCTTATGTGGACAAAAAGTTATGAGGGCCTAAGCGCAAACTGCCCCAAATAGTCAAAAAAAGGCTGCCACCGGAGGGGGAAAAGGCCTGGCAGTGAAGGGGTTAAGAGTTGCTCTAATACGATTGAGGCACGTGATAAGAGTGATAAATTCTGGGTCAGGACCTGAGGCTCCGATTATGCTTCTCTTTCTTCACTTTAATTATTCCAGCAGCCAATAAGAATCAAGATAAACAAAACACTATAAATCCCGTGAATCAACATATTGTGTGATCAGCCATAGACTATACACCCTATATAACATGCTAAATATAGAACCAACTTTTCATCCTTTGCTGCTCTGCAGCCAGTTAAGTACCTTGATCTTCATTTCTTTGTCAATATTATTGTAGACCGCTTTACAGATAATGTTTTACATTGGATGTTTATGTAAGTTGCCCCTCTGTGTGCCTTACTCGTTTCTCATACTGATTCTTGGAGGCACCAGCACTCTGAAGGCTAATATCGCTTCCGACCTTTCTTTTTTCGTTGAGCGACATCCGCACACATTGGATTATCTCCTTTTGTGAGTGAGAACGTGCTCCTCACCGGCGCAGTCCCCGCTCTGTGGCATCTAATCCGTGCGCCATTGGGAGCCATCTCCTCCCCAGTGCGGTGCTTGAGCCACGTCTAAACTAATTTGTGGAGCAGGGGAGCAAGGACGTGCTGTTTGGCAGCACAGTCCTCTTTCTATTTTGATTAATTTGCTCTGAGGATTGCGCGCACGTGCTATTTACTGGCCTTCCTCCCCCAGTCTCATTAATTTGCTCAGAACGAGCTGAGACACGTGTAATCGCTCTCCAGGTCCTTGGTGAGCATTTAGCTTCCCGTCCTACACCCTAAGTACACTAGCCTTGGGGTTGCAACAGTACTAATTTGTAAGAGGCATTGGCTGTTTGTCTATGGGCAGGGCTCCCTCCACGCTTGAACTTTAAATTTGTATTCAACCTTGCTACACAAAGGGTTGTTTTTGCTACCTGCTCTGCTGAATTGGTTTACCTCATCTGATTACTCCTTTGGAGTTAAATTCCTAATTTTCTGTGAGCACGACTGAATATGATGCTGGAGTTAGTGATTAATACTATCATGATGTGGGGTATTTTGAACATGACCTTGTCTATGCATTGGAAACCGCACGGTGAATCAAGCCTTGGCTCAGGCTATTCGGCCTATCAAACGTCACCTGCTCTGCTTTGCTGAGCATCAATGTTGGATTCCTTCCTAAGCACCCCAAGGTAGTGAGGAGTCCTCCCTGTCTCACAATAACCAGGCCCCAAAAGGAGAAAAAAGATCCCATGCATTGGATTTTGAGAGTCTTGTCAGAGCTCTGGCCAAAGAACATAATTACAACGCCTCCTCTTCCACCCGAAGACTAAGGAACAAGAGGATTCTGACTCCTCTATCTGTCCACACCTCAGATCAGGGAGATGATATTCCCCGTAAGCATAAGAAGAAGACACACCACTCAGAGGAACCCCTGAACACCCCCTCCCCCAAAGGTTACCTTTCAACTGGCGGACCTAATCCTACCCCAGGACTTCTCCAGCCGAAGTGGAAGATTATGTGGAATCCCATATTTGCCATTGGTTCGAGAATGAGGTACAATCTCATCTGAGATCCAAACGCCCCAGGACAGATTTTCCATCTAAGGTCACTGAGCCTCCCGAAATTGACTCTACCCTGGTCACCTACCTTAAGATGTTTTCTAAGGACCCCAAGAAGGGCACTGACCGCACTTGGCGCGGATGCCAGGACAAACTCCTGGATGTTGCTGGACCCATAACAAAACTTCTAGAGCTGGGTTTTCAGTCTAAAGAGTCAGGGAATCCTATTGATCCTGAAGTCATTGTGGGTTGGGCTCAACGGGCCTTATGTTTCTTTGGAAATGCCAGTTGTGTTATTTCCAGCGAATGCTGTTGCTCCATCCTCATAAAGATGGATCCTAAACTTCTGGACCTCGCCTCCTCAGAGTCTGGGCCCATTGCTCAGGGTTTGCTCTTCAGTTCTCCTTTCCTGAAGGATGTTCCAAATTTGCAGCTACTTACGACAATCTGCATAAGGCCCAAGGCTCTATTGAGAAAGTACTTTGCCCACTTTTTAGAGGGGCCGGACGTTATAGAGGGCAAGCCTTTGGCCGCAACCACAATCAATGTCCTTGTGAGGCTATTTCCACCAAGGTAGAGGTGGCTACCAGGGCTCCAGTTCCACCTCATCTACTTTCTACTCATCCTGCCCTCGAGGGGACGATCTAGATTCCGGATAGGGAGATCCAGCGGAAGCCAAGTTTCCTATCAGGACTCAAGGTCTGCAGGTGAGCCTAGTTTCCATGTCAGATGTTATTTTGGGGGGCAGGAAGGGGTTTTTCCTCCACAATTGGAGCAAGATAACTCAAGACTCTTGGGTTTTAGAGACTGTACAGGGTTACAAACTGGAATTTTACAGTTCCCCCTCTTAACTCGCTCCTCCACCTGCAATGTATTTTTCCCTTCAAGATCAAGAATTAATCTCCACAGAGGTTTCTGCTCTCTTACTCAAGGGCGCCATTGTTGAGACCTCTCTTCATCCTCTGGGGTTTCTCAGTCCAATCTTTCTGGTAGACAAAAAAGGCGGTGGATCTCGCTTAGTTCTTAATCTGAAATTTTTCAAGGGATGGATCACTTCAAAATGGGGGCCATTCGCTTACTCAGCGACATATTTCAACAAAGGGACCGGATGGTTCGCTTAGACTTGAATGATGCCTATTTGACCATCCCTATATTTCCTCTTCATCGTCGTTTCCTTCAGTTTTGCTGGAAAGGATGGTGTAACAAGTACAAAGTCCTTCTGTTTGGCCTGTCATCAGCTCCCTGGTGCTTCACAAAGATGATCTGCCCAGTAGCAGAGCATCTACGAACCAGGGGTGTTCGTCTGATAATTTACCTGGACAACATCCTCCTTATGGCCCAATGTCCCTGCCTAGTTCTCACCCACCTGAATTGGACGATCTCTCTCCTCCAGGGCCAGGGGTTTGTTGTGTACTCCCAGAAATCAGCCCTGATCCCTTTTAAATGAATGGAATTTCTGGGCTTTCAAGTGGACTCTTTACTAAGCCAATTGGTTCTTTCGCCTCCACAAGTCCGCTCCATCAAGAAAGAATTGAGGTTGCTATTGTGCAGACACACTGTATCATTGAGGGCAATTGCCAGTGTGGTGGGCCTGTTATCTTCGTCGATCCAGGTGAATTTCCCGGGGCTCCTTCACAGCTCTGCAGCATCTGAAGATCTCCCACCACCAGAATGGTCTCAGCTACTTGGATCAGATTCCCCTTTACAGGGAGGCTCGGACGGAGAAGCCTGGAATGGCAGAGCCATTTTTGGATCCTCTATGGAGATTGTGATAGAGTCCAATGCCAGCCTCTGGGGGTGGGGAGCTCATTGTGGCCCGATTCCCATGGGGGGCATTGGTCCAAAGCATGGTTGGACCTTCATATCAACTGCTTGGAGCTCCTTGCGGGCTCCTTTGCAATCCAAAGTCTCTCCCCAACCAAGACAGATTATTGCATCCTTCTGCAGATGGACAACATCTCCGCAGTGAGGTATGTGAACAAGTTGGGCGGGATGAAAGCTCATATTCTGGTGGAGATAGCAAAAGACTTTTGGCACTTTTGCTTTCGTCATCGGATCTTGGTGGTGGCGGAATATCTTTCGAGTCTAAGCAACTCAGTGGCAGAATGGCAATCGTGCCATTTTCTGGACTACAGCGATTCGAGAATGTATCCGAGGGTATTTCCAGCTCTTCAGGCTCAGTGGGGCCCTTTCTCCATAGATTTCTTTGCTTCCCGCCTCATTCGCCAGCTGGAAAAGTTCTTCAGTTGGCACCTGGATCCGGAAGCTTTGGCTACCGATGAGTTCCTTCAGGACTGGTCCTTGTTTCGGAGTTATGCCTTTCCTCCCTTTATGATGATCCCCAGGGTCGTAGCTCAGACCCGTCATCAACAGGCACATCTGATTCTGGTGACCCCTCTGTGGAAGGCCCAAGCTTGGTGCCCGGTACTACTGGAGATGAGCTGTGCCCCCGATACTGCTTCCACACAGGTGGAACCGCCTGCTGGATCCTTTGGGTCTTCCTCATTCTCTGATTTTGTCAGAAAGCCTCTCTCTAGTGGCATGGAAAATTTCAGGGAAAGATGGAGCCTCCCAGGAATCTAATGAATTTATCTCTAAGGCCCGGTATTCCGGCATCCGTAAACACTGTGCTTCCGCTTGGAAGCGCTGGTGGTCTTGGTGCCATGAACAGAACGCAGATCCCGCTTCAGCAGATTGTAGTCTGGTCCTGAACTTCCTGCCTTCCTTGGCATCTTCGGGCTTGGCATATATGTCTGTAAATAATTATTGTGCAACGGTAAACTGGTGGGTGAGCTTCCCATTGTTTGTAAGCTTTTGAAAGCCATCCGATTGACCAATCCTCCACGTCCTCGAAATTCCACTTTGTGGGATGTTAAATTGGGTTTACGATTTTGTGGAATCCTGGCATCCTAAAAACAATCACTCTGGGTGGAAAGCAGCTTTCTGCTAAACCCACCATGCTTTTGTGCTCGATTTTGTGCAAACAAGTATCAAACGTAAAAGCTCTGGATTCGCCAGGTAGAATTATTTCTCCTGAAGGAGTGACTTTCTCCATCTCGTGCCGCACTAAATACAACTCCAAGTCTCTTTCGTATCCTAGCTTTGATGATAATTCTAAGCATGGTGTGGTACAATGCAAAGGCTTAGGTGAGTATAGCAGAGTTTTGTTCTGATATGTGGGATCTGTTGTTAATTTTGCTTGTGAAACTGTATCGCCTGGTTACCTCAGCGAACTTAGCTAGATGGGTACGATGGCTTTTGAGCAAGGCGGGCATTGACATTTCTAAATTTGGTGCTCACTCTATATGGGGAGCCATGATGTCCAAGACCTTTGCTCTAAGTTCCCGTCTGGAAGACACATTAAAAGCGGATGACTGGTTGTCTGAGTCTACTTTTTAATGTTTTTACTGCAAACCTATTATTGATATTGCTTCAGCTGTGGTGGGTCAGCTTTAAACAAGCACAGTTACTGTTTGCTCTCCTGAATAAACTATAAGAAAACCTTTTACGCCTCTCGTCCTTCCCTACGGTGTGAACGATTTTATTAAGAAAAAAGTCCAAAACTGTCTTTCCACCTGCAATTTTCCGTTAAAAGTTCCTTACCCCATCTCTTGTAGCAATGTTTTCTCTTTAGACTTTTCCCTTCTCCTCTCTGCTTTTGTATCCAGTTTTCCTTCTCTTTTCGCCTACACTTTATTTCCCTTCATTTACTTTAACTTCTAGATTCGATTTGCTACTTTCCTTCATAGGTCCAGGTCTCAGTTTCCTTTCATCGTTCATTCATTGTACATTTCATTTCTGCATCTCACTCTTCAGCGGCGAATTCTGAGGTTATCTACGGGTTTCCGATGATCCGATGCACATTGCGTGCACTCTCAAGAGAACATACGTCCCAGTTAATTAACAGCAAAACGTTTATAACACATCACTACCCTACCCTACCCTACTTTTCGGCCCAATGGGAAAAGTGGTGGGTGTGTTTGAAAGGAGGTACGTTTTTTCAGCTATAGCCAATCGGCGCAGACTGATTCCCAGCCAATCAAAGTCCATGCTGACTCTTCACACTCCTGACCCACCCCGGAGCACATTTAAGGTTAAAAAAAAAAACTCGCCCCGGCTTGGATTGCCTGAGGTTCTGCCAATCTTAGATCACTTTACGTATCACCAATCCCTTCCACCCCGCGACGATTCTGGAATATGTTGGGCCGTAGGATTCGCTGTTATGTGAACCGGAAGTACTAAAACTACAGTCAAATAACATCCGTTGAAAGAGCAGTATGGAAAAACTAATACGCCAACAGCATCTTAGTAATGTTATTTGCTATTCAGTATTTGGGGCTTTTTGGATTCTGTCATTTTTGTGATATGTGGGTACCAGCACCTATTTTGTTATGTTATGTGTGAGTTTGCTTTGTGTGGTGTATTATTAGTGTGTCGCGGCTGGTTTCAGACTTGTTTGGATACAGACCTTTATGTCGCTCAGTTGTTACTTTTTCATGTTTAAAAAAAGACAAAGGCCGTATGCTTAATTTTTGTACGTCTTTGCACCCACAGATTAAATAGTTAGACCTTTAAATCAAGACAATAATGGCTTCTACAAGCGTTGAGGCAATGTCATCGGCTGGGACTGGAGAAGCAATGGGAATCGAAGAACCAAAGAAGATGACAAGAGAGGACTGGAGAAAAAAGAAAGAACTAGAAGAACAGAGGAAGCTTGGAAATGCCCCCGCCGAAGTAGATGAAGAAGGAAAGTGAGTGTTATTTGACATGAGCATGGAAGAGTAGACACTGAAGTTGATAAGCGATGTTCACAATTAGCTATCCTTACCCTTCAATTCTGCCTTCTCCCGACTGAATAGTACTTTGTTACATTTGTTTTTAATGGAAATGCTGCGAAGATATGACATTTGATAATCTTGATTGTTGGAGTACAGTTTTGCAAAATCATTTTTGTTATGTTATGTTGTATTGATTTGTACAGCGCAGTAATCACCTGAGAGGGTATCCAGGAGCTTGAGCAGGCGTATAGGTTTGTGGTCCCCAAGATCCAGGTCTTCAGCTTCTTGTGAAACTTGAGAAGTGAGGAGGAGTCTCAGATGTCTTGCGGGAGGTTATTCCATGTCTTGGGTGCGATGTTGGAGAATGAGCGACCCCCAGTAGTGTTTTTTCAGGTGTGGGGAATGTGTGCAAGTGAGAATGAGTAGGCGCATAGGTGTCTAGTGGGTTGATGAAAGAGTATGCAGTTCAGGTATTCTTGTCTTGTGTTGTGTAGGGCTTTCACTACCAATGAAGGAGGGCAAACTGTTAAATAAACCAAACCAAGAGCAGGGTAAATTTATTTGTTACTCAGAAGCTGAAATGCTGGTTGAGAGATAGGTTGTTTACCCAACGTATAACAGCAACAAGAAAATGACACATATAACTATGCATGCCAGTCACAGAAATTTCACGTAATGCCCTGATGAAGTTACTTTGTAGGGAACGAAATGTGTTGGCTGGAAGTGGAAATAAATTAAATTTTTCTGAATAAAAAGAAATAAAAACAGACTTGGATAGCTGGAGACATTTTGGCTGCGCAGCTTCTTCTATGAAATCAATGTGGTTGTGGTTTAAAACAGGACTTGGAATTCTGATCGTGGTTTGATTCATTTACTCAGTTTGCCCTCTTTATTTGGTAGTCATTTATTAGGTCTTGTCTATAGACAGTGCGCATGCGGTGTCTGGAACCCAGACATGCTGTATGTACATTGTGGGCTTCAGCCCGCCCACGAACTTCCCATTTGCTGGTACCATCGTTGCTCTATTTTGCGTTCTCCCCGTTTGGCAAGGGCAAGCATACATCATGGTTTTTACCGGGGTTTAGCCCTCCCAGAGCACACCACCCAACTACTGCTAGACATATGCAATGGGCATTTTCTTCCATTGTTTTGGGAATACTTTTTTTGTTTTTAAATGGGTGACGGTCCTGCCACATGTTGGGAGCGCTGGCTATGTCTCGCTGCCCCTTTTAATCACATATTTACACAGGGTGTTATTCTGCAACGCATGCTGATTTTCAGCTTGGGAGCAAAGGCATGCGCTTCTGTTTTCAGCATGTGGGAGCCTATAGGAGCCATGTTAGTTTTAAGTGTTCTACATATTTACCAGCTACTTTAAATTAAACATTTGTTTTTGGGACAAGTATACAAAGCTCTATAATTGTTTTGGATATATTGCTTTTGCTGTCTCATTTTGTCACACTTTTGGGTCGAGTGCGCAATTGCTTTCTGACCTGTTGTATTCTATCTGTGGGCTTTTAACTACGCCCATCTCACACCCATCACCTTCACTTGCTCCTGGGCTTGCCTTTCAAAAATGCCTTGATGTCATTGGTACATTCCTTACATTTGTCCCACCTTTGATTTTTTTTTTAAATATTTTTTTTTTACCGCCTTGCTGACTGACCCTGTTACATGGATTATTGCTCGATTGCTGATATACTTCAGCGTGGGCGAACAACTTTTTCCTTTTGTCTCTCCCCTTTGCGCTCACTCCATTGGTGGTATTGAAGCGCTGGTTTTAGGTTTCAGACCTGGGAACACTGACCGGAGGCCGCAGCTAACTGCAGCCTGGGCATGCTGGTGTTCGGAGTGTGCCAGCGTCCAGGCCAGAGGCACCAGGACACACTAGTGACTCGAGTGGCTCCAGTAAATGCTATTAAGTAAACTCGCACCAAGGTAGGCTGAGTAACACAGTCCCCTCCCTAATGATCCAGCAGCAGCTGATGTGGCGTCATCACCTAGCCGATAGCCACCTGGGTTGTACCTCCGCAAGGGCGCGTCTCCTCCTGCTCACCTACCTCAGCGACACCCTGCCCGGTCCCAGGTTCTGTCCCTGCCCTAACTAACCCTGTGCGGCTGCAGCAACGACTGCTTGAGTGAACTTTGGACTTCTCCAATCTCCCAGTCCTAGGTTATTTGCTCCGAGCCCTATTGTGGTTAGAGGCTGTTGTGAGCGTCCCTGTGTGCTGCACAGGTTTTAGGCTGACCACCTGGGATTCCTGTCTGGCGGGGATCTCACTTCAGGCTTGGCCCTCCGCCCACTGCCACTATGAGTTCAGTCATTGTTACTGCTGCTGTCTTGTCCAGAGGGTGAGAGGGAGGCCAGACCCTGAAGTGTCTCTCAGTGCTCATCCAGGGGTACCCTCTCTTTTCGCTTTAGAGATAAGGGCTGGGAGGGTTAGCTACATGGACGTTAACCCTGTTAAGGGACAAAACTGCCGCTTTTTAGTTGCTCGCAGACTTCCACACTTCTACACCCTAAATTCGGGAAGTACTGTTTTCTTGTGTAAAAAGATGCCTCTCCATGGTAAGCTCTAGTTTTGGGTTGTTTTATATATTTTTAAAATTATGAAATTTACACTACTCCCACTCGACGTGTACTTGGTGCAGTCGCCGAAGCATCTTCATCAGAAATGCTGTACATATGACTATAAGCATGGTACACAGGACTTGTGCACGATTGACCAGTAACAAAAGAAATAGAATAAACATGTGAACAGTATTGTTGATCAACGTAGGTGGTGCTTTATGTTTGCATGTGGCTGACAAGTAATATGTGCATATGTATATATCATTCATTCACAATGAACTGTTGTAGGTGATGGCTGAAAACCGAAAAGGTGACCACACCAGAAATAATTGAAGGTTTGCGTTTTCTGTACAAAACCAGGATACATTTATGAAATCTCAAAAATGTGACAGGCTGTTGAATTAATCAGGTGCAGTGTTTTATAAGTGAAATCTGCCTAATCCTATTGACTTTAAGTTTGATTGTCCCCATTTCAAACTCCCTCCCATACACACTGTGAACAGCACCCTTCAAATAGTCTAGGAATATTTAAATATACAGTTTCCTTAATCACTGACATGATTAGTTCTGCATACGGTGCCAATAAAATAACCACATTAAAGCTGTACTGACTACACAGCAATAGTCACAATTTCATCTTCAAGTAAGCATTGGTGTGGTTTCTTGCATCCTGTGCTTCGAGTCAGTCTTCAGTTTCAGCACTGCATTCTGCTGTGCTTTCAGTGAAAACCCTACAATGACAACAGTTTGGAAAAAAACCTTTGCTTGCTGTTTTCCCAATTAGTCTTCATGTCATGCCAATTAGAATCGTCGTTGCATAGTCTTGAGAGTGGATTCTCGTGTTGGGGCATATTGCCCCAACATTCCCCTTCCTCTATAGGCTAACCAGTGTAGGTGCACGCACATAGCTAAACAACACATACATTTCAGTGTCCTGTATGCTGATTTGGCTTAGAAAATCTGATTCCTGCAGCTAGTATTATGACATAGCATGCCTGCATGTTTGAAAGACTATTTTTTAAATTTTTTTTTAAGATCTGTGTACAACACGTATGAGTCCTAATTGAATAGTGTCTGATAGTAACATTAAATATTCTAATGAATAGTTTGACCAAAAAAATACGAAGCCAACATCTCTTGCGCAAGCAGTATAGACTGTTGGCCACAAAGATGTACTTTTTATTTTTTTATACACTTACGTTTTTAGGCTGAGCACAGCAGCACGCAAGCGCTGCTTTTCCACCTGTTATCATCTATCTGTGTGCTTTAACTAGGCCCACCTCACGCCCTTCACCTTTATTCATTCCTGGGCTTGTCTTTCAAAAATCCCTTGATGTCATTGGTAAATTTATGTTTCGTCCCGCCTTGAGGCTGGTTTGTAACGCATGGCAGGCTGACCCTGTTACATGGATTATTTCACGATTGCTGATATACTTTGGCGTGGGCAAACTACTTTCTCTTTTGTCTACCCCCTTTGAGCTCCATGGCGGCCATGGCTCTTATGGCTGTGAACTCGATTGGCAGTATTGGTGCATCCCATTGTTCACACTGTTACCTAATTGGAATTGTTAGACCTGACAGCCTTGGTCATCCCCCAACTTTTTGCTTGCCTCCCTCCACTTTTCTGACACTGTTTTTCTGGTTTTAGGACTCTGCACACTTTACTGCTGCTAATCAGTGCTAAAATGCGTATGCTCTCTCCCTCAAACATGGTAATATTGGTTTATTCCCCAATTGACACATTTAATTTAAGTCCCTATTAAAGTGCACTCCATGTGCCCAGGGCCTGTAAATTAAATGATACTTTTGGGCCTGCAGCACTGATTGTGCCACCCATGTAAGTAGCCCCTTAACCATGTCTCAGGCCTGCCATTGCAAGGCCTGTGTGTGCAGTTTCACTGCCACTTCGACTTAGCATTTAAAAGTATTTGACAAGTCTTAAACGCCTTAAATTCACCTTTTTTCAACATGTAAGTCACCCCTAAGGTAGGCCCTAAGTAACCCATAGGGCAGGGTGCAATGAAGGTAAAAGGCAGGACATGTACATTTGTGTTTTATATGTCCTGGTAGTGAAAAACTCCTAAATTCGTTTTCCACTACTGTGAGGCCTGCTCCTTTCATAGACTAGTATTAGGACTGCCCTCAAATACTTTTTGAGTGGTAGATTCTGATTTGAAAGGGGTAACCAAGTCATATTTAGGATGGCCAGAATGGTAATAGAAAATCCTGCTTATTTGTGAGGTTGGATTTTTATATTTCTATTTTAGAAATGCCACTTTTAGAAAGTGAGCATTTCTCTGCAATTAAAACCATCTGTACCTTACAGCCTGTCTCCAATCAACATCTTGTCTGTTCTGGTTGACAGCTCCCTTGTGCACTTTACCCAGACAACCACATACACAGGACACTCAATCTCATCTGGCTAATGAATGGGTCTTCCTGGGCTGGAAGGGTGAAGGGCCTGACACTTACATTACAGAGACCATTGGCCTGCCCTCCCACAATTGACTGATCAGCCCCCAACTAGGGCCTTGGCAGACAGGACTGGACTAAAAGGGGACCTTGTGCACTTAAAAACCACTCTTTGAATGCTCCCTCACTTCAAAGGCATTTTTTGGTATATAAACTAGGTCTCAGAACCCACCAACTCAGACACTTCTGGACCTACACCTGCATCCTGTCAAGAGGAACTGCCTGGCTGTCCAAAGGACTCCGACTGCTTTGCTGAGAAGGACTGCTGCCCTGCTGGCCTCTGACTTTGCAGAGAAGGACTCTGCCTTCCCCAAATGTGCTCTGCAAGGGCTTGGATTGAGCTTGCCTCCTGTTTTCTGAAGTCTCGGGTCAAAAAGACTTCATCTCTTCAGGAAACTCCTTGTGGGTCGAAAATCAACGCAAAGCCTGCATTGCGGCTGAGAAATTGCTGCACAGCCGTCTGGAACGACACAGCGTCAACTTACCAACTGCAAATTCAACGCAGTGCCTGCCTTGTGGCGTAAAATGTGAAGCATCGCCTACCGGATCGATGCAGCGCCTGTGCCTTCTAGCACATCAAGGATTTTCCCCACATCATCCCTGGGTATCAACATATCCCTGCATCGCAGTGAGGAACCAAGACTGCGTGCCGAAAAAACGACGCATTTGGAAAGAAATTACACATCGTCTGTGCCGCGCCGGAAAATCCGACACACACCTTATTTTTCCACACATCTCCTCCTCTGCGGTCTCCGTGCGTCATTATTTTTGACGAACACCAGGTACTGTGTGTAACAAAGGGACAACTGTTTGTTTCTAAGGATGAAGACACTTTTAAACCTTTCAAAAGTGATATTTCAACTTGTGCTTATTGGTTCTTTGTCGTTTTTACCTTGTTTTATTCAGATAAATAGTATATATTGTTCTAAACCTGTGTGGTGTATTTTTTGTGGTGTTATCACTGTGTTACTGTGTTTTATTGCACACATACTTTACACATTGCCATCTAAGTTAAGCCTGACTGCTCAGTGCCAAGCTACCAGAGGGTGGGCCAGGATCATTTGGATTGTGCATGACTTACCCTGACTAGGATTGTTGTCCCTGCTTGGAGAAGGGTTTATACCTCTGCCAAATAGAGACACCATCTCTAACAGGAGTCATTTAAATTTTGCTTTGCCTCTCTCCTTCGCGCCCCATGGCTTTAAAAAATCCCTTGTAATTGGTAAATGCTTTAGTAAACACAGAAATCTTCAATTTGGCTCTCCCGGCACAGCGGGAGAGATCAACAACAATATTCACTGCACTTGGGACAGTTGCCCCATAATGCTTTGAAGGGCATTTCTTTTACAAAACATTTTTGCTTATAACCCAGCCTGTGGTGGTCCTACGAATGGGACCACCACCAAACCTTTCAGCATGACACACACTTTCTGTTTAGGTCACCTCTGTGTCCCCACGCTAGGTCAGCAGGGACCCCAAAACAACCTCTCCCACTATTCAGTGTCTTACTAAGCACTCTCATGGCTGGAACTTTTGTTTTACAGCTTGGAATAATTTGTGTTTTTAAGGGCCTTGTTTGTAATAGTATTGCAGTAGGCCTGAAAATCTGTAAGGCACTACACCCTCTGGGGTATAAGTATATGGTTACACTGCATTATTTTCTGCCATTCTCTTTTCATGTGGTTATACCCTCTAGGGGCTGACTATATGGTTATATGACCATTTTTTTCCAAATGCTATATTATAGTGGTGTCCTCTAGGGGCTGTTCTGAGCATTAGTTAAGATACTACAATATTCACTGCACCTGGGAAAGTCACCCCCCAAAATAATAAGCCCTCACACCATTCAGTGTCTTTTTAAGCTCTCTTATGGCTTTTGTTTTACAGCTGGGAGTAGTTTGTGTTTTAAGGGACTTGTTAGAAATAATATTCCAGTAGGCCTACTAGCCCTTTAGTAATAATCAAGGCCTCTGGAATTATGTGGCAAGAAAATACCAGTAGTCCATTTACAACGCCAATAGCTCTAACTCCAGCAAAATGCGAGACCCATTGCATTGTAACTCCTTGCCCCTTCTGCTCACTGTTGCAGCAGTCTGCTTTCTCACTTAGTGACCCACTGCTGAATAAAACAATACCCAAAAGTACAAGCAAGTTTCTTTGTTAAAAATTATTGAGCTTTAAGCCAACAGCTTGCCTGTTTCCATTCCCTTCCCATCAGTGGCCATCTCCTTGTATCCTTCTGTACTTTCCGGCTGCACTCATTTTATTTCCATCGTCTTGATGTTTGAAAGTTTATTACAATGACCGTTCTCAAGATGGTAAGTGTAAAATAATTATTAGCCCTCGTGCATGCAGCTAGGAAGTGGCCTGCTGGGTCAACTGCTACTTCAAAAGCTATAATGCAAGAGCTATATTAAAAATAATGCACATTTTGCATTTGGGTGATATAAAGAATAGAACACATTGCTCTGTCGTCTGCTCAAATCCATCACCACTTCTAAGTTCCTTTCTGAAAACCCTCTTCTACTTGTATAGAACGAGTTCTCCTCCTTGTTCCTATAGAGACATTCAGTAAATGGGAATACTTGGTCTAAGTTTAGTTCTAATTAGCAAATTGCTCTGGTGCAGTCACCTAAAATGTATTGAGCATTAATAGCTACGTACACTTTTTCAAGACTATTACAGCCATGTGAGCATACCAGATGGATAATGTTCTTTTTCTTCAAAATGCTTCTTTCCAGTGATCTCAGCAAACGTTTGGATCTGTTGAGCTGTGATGCAGATTCTGCCTAAACATAACATTTTTGCCATCAATAGCTATAATATTCAGTGGCATCTAAGGTTCCTAATCTACTCCAAGAATATTTTTCTGTTGGATACACCTTGTAACGTGTATCCACTGCTTCTCTTAGCCACACTCAACACCAGATTACTAAGGTATACTTAAACACTTTGCAGTATTAATCATCTCGACTTGCTTTGAACTACTGACTACTGACACTAAGTGACTTCTTCTGTTGCATTTAAAACACTGTGCTTACAGCTGAAAAATTCTTCAAGAGATTTAAATGGAACCACGTCTGAATACATGCATAAGTCTAACACAGGAAATGATACAAGACTGAAAAACTTGTTTCCAGGCTCATGTAAAAATCTTACAATCAAAGTAGTTAATGGCACAAGTTAATCTCGGGCCCCAAATACTTTCTTGCACAAAAATGTAGCAGCTTCTTGGTGAAAAGAACATTGTTATAGGTCAGATGAAAATCTCCAGTGACGTATTGGATCTGTAGATACAGTCAACATCAAAGCCTTGTGATTCAGTCACGGCATACTGGAGAAATGCAGCAGTATGATAAGCTGGCCGCCTTATGTCATACTTTTGGTTTTATGCAAGGACAGAGCACATTGCAGTTGGTGGCTTAATGGTGACTTAATGTTGTCGGCTCGGGATCATTACTGTAGACCAGAAGACAAATGCCAACATGGAAGCATGCCGGTACCAGCATTGCTTTTAAGCATCCTGTAGGAAAGTGCCTCTTTTTGATGTGGTTACCCCCACTTTTTGCCTGGTATCCGATGTAATTTCGCCTGCAAGTGTGCTAAGCAGGTCACCAGTGCTAGACCTCTTTCCCTAAACTGTACAATTGTTTCCCCAAGTGAAAAATTCTTTACCGTCCTCTGTAAGTTCTTTGTAAATGGTGCCCCTGTTTCCTAGGGCCTGAGGCGCTAAAGAGGGTCCCTAAGAGCTGCAGCACAAATTGTGCCACCCTAAGGGACCCCTTACCAAGCACATGACATTCTGCCATTGCAGGCTGCATGTCTTGGTGCAGACAAAAGTGTTTGTTGATTCTCCAGAAACCCAGGAGGATTGCCTGCCTTTGAAAAAAATGACTCGAGACCTCCCATGAACAGCGAACCTGTTCCTTCAACAGACTCCAAAGTCCGAGTTGAAGTGGTCCACTGGTGCCAACAAGTTTCACCAGCCCTCCAGAGTCCGAGTCCATTGTGGATTCAACTCCCTACCCCTCCGGACTCCCCGACGATGCCTGCAGCCTCTGCACGCAGCACCCTTCTACCGTAACCACTCCGGTCAGAAAAACCCGACATCTAAGAACACCTCTGCACCTGTCGCCCCCATGCCGTGGAGAAGCAGACCAAAGGTGCTTAACTGTGCCCGAGCATTGTGAGACCTGAGCCCGGCTGTTGGTTCAGCCCGACTAGACTCCTGGCCAGAGCCTGGAGCCTCTTTCCGCAGTGACCAATCCCCTTAGTAACGTATTGGACACCTGAAGCTGTTTTGGACTCTGCACCTGGCCGCCCCGTGCTGCTGAGGTTGTGCTCTGGGTGCTGCCTTGGACGTTGCCCACTACTCACCTTAACTCCTGGAAATTGGGCTTGTAAGTCGCTGTACTCTACCTATTTTCAAAATGTGTTTTTCCTCCTACAGGATAACATAGCAGAACTCAGAAATTGCCATGTGTCCACTTTTTAAAGTGAAAAGAATTCTTATTTAAAAACGTAATTACCTGAACGATTTATCACTGATGACTAAACATATATAAACTCACTTGCTATTTTTATAGATTGGTGTGGATCTCCTTCTCGAATCGTGTATCTCATTTATTGACTTTTATGTGTATTTGTAGATGTGTTGCATTCCTCTGTGTTAAGCCTAACACTGCTTGACCACAGTACTGCTAAATAGAGGACTAGTGGATTCCATAGCAAGCCCTGCCCACTTACTGGGGAACCCCTGGACCCTTTACATGGTATTCATATGCCACATGAAGGGCTAGTGTCCTGCACTTCCCCACACAGCATCAGCAGATAACTACTTCACAGAGACCACATCTGGAAGCAAGGTGTTCAAAAGAAAATCCTTCCAAGGGATGCAAGTGCCGAGTAGACTCCGCCCAATAGCACTATGTAGGAAGTTGGCTCTGTATGCACTATTTCAAAGTAAGGAATAGTGTGCACAGATTCCAAGGGTTCCCCTTAGAGGTAAGATAGTGGCAAAAAGAGATAACACTAATGCTCTATTTTGTGGTAGTGTGGTCGAGCAGTAGGCTTATCAAATGAGTAGTGTGAAGCATTTGTTGTACACACACAGGCAATAAATGAGGAACACACACTCCGAGACAATTCCAGGCCAATAGGTTTTTGTATAGAAAAATATATTTTCTTAGTTTATTTTAAGAACCACAGGTTCAAGATTTACATGTAATACTTCAAATGAAAGGTATTGCAGGTAGGTACTTTAGGAACTTTGAATTAGTAAAATAGCATATACAGTTTTCACATAAATCACATATAGCTATTTTAAAACTAGACCGTGCAATTTTCAACAGTTCCTGGGGGAAGTAAGAGTTTGTTAGTTTTTGCAGGTAAGTAAACCACCTACGGGGTTCAAGTTTGGGTCCAAGGTAGCCCACCGTTGGGGGTTCAGAGCAACCTCAAAGTTACCACACCAGCAGCTCAGGGCCGGTCAGGTGCAGAGGTCGAAGTGGTGCCCAAAACGCATAGGCTTCAACGGAGAAGGGGGTGCCCCGGTTCCAGTCTGCCAGCAGGTAAGTACCCGCGTCTTCGGAGGGCAGACCAGGGGGGTTTTGTAGGGCACCGGGGGGGACACAAGTCCACACAAAAAGTACACCCTCAGCAGCACGGGGGCGGCCGGGTGCAGTGTGCAAACACGCGTCGGGTTTTCAATAGGTTTCAATGGGAGACCAAGGGGTCTTCAGCGATGAGGCAGGCAAGGGGGGGGGGCTCCTCGGGGTAGCCACCACCTGGGCAAGGGAGAGGGCCACCTGGGGGTTGCTCCTGCACTGGAGGTCAGATCCTTCAGGCCCTGGGGGCTGTGGGTGCAGAGTCTTTACCAGGTGTTGAATCTTAGAAGCAGGCAGTCGCGGTCATGGTGAGCCTCTGGCTTCCCTCTACAGGCGTCGCTGTAGGGGCTCAGGGGGGGCAACTCTGGCTACTCATGGTCTCGCAGTCGCCGGGGAGTCCTCCCTGAAGTGATTGTTCTCCACAAGTCGAGCCGGGGGCGTCGGGTGCAGTGTGTCAAGTCTCACGCTTCCGGCGGGAAACGCAAGTTGTTTCAAAGTTGCTTCTTTGTTTCAAAGTTGCAGTCTTTGGTGAACAGGGCCGCTGTCCTTGGGAGTTCTTGGTCCTTCTAGATGCAGGGCAGTCCTCTGAGGGTTCAGAGGTCGCTGGTCCCTGGGGAGAGCGTCGCTGGAGCAGTGTCTTTAGAAGTGGGGAGACAGGCCGGTAGAGCTGGGGCCAAAGCAGTTGGTGTCTCCGTCTTCTCTGCAGGGTTTTTCAGCTTAGCAGTCCTCTTCTTCTTAGGTTGCAGGAATCTGAGTTCCTAGGTTCTGGGGAGCCCTTAAATACTAAATTTAAGGGTGTGTTTAGGTCTGGGGGGTTAGTAGCCAATGGCTACTAGCCCTGAGGGTGGGTACACCCTCTTTGTGCCTCCTCCCGAGGGGAGGGGGGCACATTCCTATCCCTATTGGTGGAATCCTCCATCTGCAAGATGGAGGATTTCTAAAAGTCAGAGTCACCTCAGCTCAGGATACCTTAGGGGCTGCCCTGCCTGGCCAGTGACGACTCCTTATTTTTCTCATTATCTCCTCCAGCCTTGCCGCCAAAAGTGGGGCTGTGGCCGGAGGGGGCGGGCAAATCCACTAGCTGGAGTGCCCTGTGGTGCTGTAACAAAGGGGGTAAGCCTTTGAGGCTCACCGCCAGGTGTTACAGTTCCTGCAGGGGCAGGTGATAAGCATCTCCACCCAGTACAGGCTTTGTTACTAGCCACAGAGTGACAAAGGCACTCTCCCCATGTGGCCAGCAAAATGTCTGGTGTGTGGCAGGCTGCTAGAACTAGTCAGCCTACACGGATAGTCGGTTAAGGTTTCAGGGTGCACCTCTAAGGCATCAGTGTGCATTTATTGTGCTGAGACGTTTGATACCAAACTTCACAGTTTTCAGTGTAGCCATTATGGTGCTGTGGAGTTCGTGCATGACAGACTCCCAGACCATATACTCTTATGGCTACCCTGCACTTACAATGTCTAAAGTTTTGCTTAGACACTGTAGGGGCATAGTGCTCATGCACTTATGCCCTCACCTATGGTATAGTGCACCCTGCCTTAGGGCTGTAAGACCTGCTAGAGGGGTGACTTATCTATACTACATAGGCAGTGTGAGGTTGGCATGGCACCCTGAGGGAAGTGCCATGTCGACTTGGTCGTTTTGTCCTCACTAGCACACACAAGCTGGCAAGCAGTGTGTCTGTGCTGAGTGAGGGGTCCCCAGGGTGGCATAAGATATGCTGCAGCCCTTAGAGACCTTCCCTGGCATCAGGGCCCTTGGTACCAGGGGTACCAGTTACAAGGGACTTACCTGGATGCCAGGGTGTGCCAATTGTGGAAACAAAAGTATAGGTTAGGGAAAGAACACTGGTGCTGGGGCCTGGTTAGCAGGCCTCAGCACACTTTCAAATCAAAACTTAGCATCAGCAAAGGCAAAAAGTCAGGGGGTAACCATGCCAAGGAGGCATTTCCTTACACACTATGAAGCAAAGTATAGGAAACTGCCTATCTATGTAGTGTGCCAATGTAATGGCACATTATGCAGATAGTATAGACGACCCTTGATGGTAGATAGAGGCTAAAAGTAATAACCCTAAATGCTCTCTCTTGTGGTATTGGTTAGTATTATCAGAGGCCAGTGCATAAGTATTTGTTAAACACACAGTCAATAAATAGAACACGCACTCCAGAAGGGACTTGAGAAAAATTCAGAAAAATAACACACATTTTTTTGTTAACACCACAGACTTTGGTAAGTACTTTGCGAGTTAGTGATTTTACCAAAAATAGAAAATGCACTGTATTTGCAGAGGAACACGGTAATGTAATCCTATAAAGAAAAACGTCTACTGCATACGGTTACTTGCTAACAAATTACAGGGCTGTCTTCCGTGACTTAAGGTGAGTGGGGTCAAGCTCCAAGGCAGCACCAATAGGTCACCTCTGTCGGCTTTGTGGCGTCTGGGTACAGAGGTGCTTTTCGGCATCGGGTGCCCTGTTTAAGTCAATGAGGAAACAGTCCTAATGAAAAGAGGCTGCAAGTAGGGACGGGGTGGGGCCAGTTCAGTTGAACCCACATGGGGCCTTAGGTCTCTGGGTTCTCTGGCACTCAGGGATATTGTTGGTTCACGGATGCTCGAGCTTGGGGGGCGTGTGCAGAGGTGCTTTGTTCTTCTGGGTTGCGCTTCGGGAGGCTCTCGGGGTTCTCAGTTTCATGCAGAAATAGGTTATAGGCAGGAACTGGGGGACCAGTCGGGTCAAACCAAATGATTGGCTCAGCTGTCGAGGGACTCTAGACCCCGTTGGCATTGGTGGTTGATTTGGGCTCAGGCTGTGGGGCGTGGGGCTTTTTGGTGTCGGGTTTCAGCGGTCAGTGGCTCACTCTTTGTATTGGTGACCTGGTGAACAGAGGAAAACAGGGCAGCAGGGCCACTCTCCAAGCTGGCTTTGTGTATCCTGACATCCCTCAACAGTAGGTCTGTCTCTGGTCTGTTGGAGTCTGGATTGGACCACCAACAAGCCTTGCTTGCTGCCAGGAGGCCGATACCCAGGTAAAGGTGCAGTGCAAGGAGGCTCTGGGAGGAGTCAGCGTTTCTGGACTTCTCTGAAGCGGCAGGGCTGACATCCTGAGCTCCAAACAATTTTCTGGCTCGTTGTTCCGTCGGTGGGCCCGATGGCCAACTGGACAGAGTTCCGAACTTTGCAAGCGATGCCTGCAGATGCAGGGAAGCAGCTCCTCTGCTCCAAGGGAGATCTTTCCCAGTTGTTGAGATGCTGGGCAGTCCTCCAAGGGATTGGGGAGGTTGTCTAGCTCTTTGTGAAGGCGGTCCCAGCTATTGTCGAAGTGCAAGAAGCCTGGCAGGGTTTGGTGCCAATCTTTGGTGCAGGTCTTCAGTTCTCGCTCTCTTAGTCCTTCTTCTTTCTTCCTCGGTTCCCAGTAGTCAAATTCATCACTTGATCTAATTTCCCGGTGTCAGGGGTCCCCCTAAATACTAAATATAAGTGTGTTAACGGGAGTGTAGGGTAGTAGCCAATGGACTACTTGTCTCTGGGGTCACTACACCCCCTATATAAACCCTGTCCCTGAGATCTTAATTTCACCACACACAAGGTGTCGGAGATGGTGGAATTCTCCTTTTCTTGATTACCTCAGTCAGCCCAACCTAGGAGTGTGACTATCCTGACAGTGTAACACGCCTCCTGACTATCTAATTTCACACCTGTCCTGGTGCCAAATGGGTCTAAAGGGGTGGCATTCTGTAGGGCTGGAGGAAGTCAGGGTCTCATACCAAAGGCGGCAGAGGCTTTGAAGTCTCTGGCCTTGAAATGCTGATTTACTAATCTTCCTGCTGGAGGAGGTGATATCACCTTTGGCCGGACCAGGCATTGTTTCATTGCCACTGAGACCTGATTAGCAGGCCTCAGTCACCTGAGCGAAAACCAGTATCTAGTAGTTCTCTGGGGGACATCTGCAAAGAAGTCCAGTTTACTACTCAAATTTGTCAGGAAAGGAAAAATGTGGTCTCAGGCACTTGTCATGATGACAGTCAAGTTGGTAAGATGGTAAGTGGGGAAAAAAAATATTAAGCTCATACACCAGGTTACAAGAGGGTAACCAGCAGAATCAACTGCCCTACTTGGAAAGACTCAACGAGAGGGTGTTGTAGGGAATAGAACATAGAAGTCAACAAGCCAGTAGACTCGGACACACCACAACAGTAGCAAGTTCAGTGTAAACAAGAACTGTGCATGTATTACCAACTACGCTTATCCACTGCTGACCTTAGTTTTCCTTACCCCCTTCATAATAGAGGAATGCATGTTTCAGCAGTCAATTGTGCAGTTATAAATCTGCTTCTGAAAGTTGAGTTAGTGGCAGAAGGTGTCAAAGAAAAATGTTTTGGAGTTGGTGAATAAACAACCCACTTTTTTTCCCAAATCAATTTTCATTTGTGTGGGGAGCTGGGTTCTGTATGCAATACCCACCAATTTCTGCCTGGTTTTTAGTTGCAGCTTTGACTGAAGTGCACTGTGTTCCTGCTAACCAGGTCCTGTGCCAGTATTCCTTCTCCAAAACAAGACACCGGGTCACTTGATCCCCAAGTGACCAGACCCTTCAGCACCTCTATAAGTCCCTATTAAAGTGTAGCCCTGTTACCAAGAGTATGGGTACTGAAGATGGCCCGTCAGAGCTGCAGCACAACTTGTGACACTCTGAGAGACCTAGCAGCAATGTTATGCAGAGTACCATTGCAGGCTATGGGCAAGGTGCTCCCAAAATTGAAAACACAACCCTAAAGCACTGCTTGTAATATGTGTAAGTCACACCTACATCAGGCCTTCAGCCCTAAGGGAGGGTGCATTATATTACAAGTGAGGGCATATGTGCATGAGCAAATATGCCCCTACTATGTCTTTGTCGATCCATAGATATAGTAAGTGTGCAGCCATTTAAAATACGTGTGCTGGACACTGGTCAATATGAGTTCCCAAGCTTCTTCGAACCTAGGGATATTTGGTATCAAACATCTCATAATAATGAACCCTCACTGATTCCACTGATGGATTTCTTAACTCATGCACCCAGAGGGCACCTCATAGGTGCCCCCTGAAAAAGCACCAGCTGCTGGTGAGCTCAAAGACCAGTTCTAGCCAGCCTGCCGCCAACAGCTGAGAATCTGATCTCCCAAGGTGGGAGCCTTTGCACTTGAGAGGTCAGAAATAAAAGCCTGTCCGGGCCAGAATGTTACACATCCCGCCCCACAGAATGCCCTGCATTTCAAGGAAGGAGCCTCAAAGAAGTCCACCGCCTTTGGTATGCAGATCTGGCTTTCCTCAGAGGAAGATGCCAACCCCTTACCCCAGGGCCCATCCGGCACCTGGACAGACGGGATAATTAGCTATGCAGGCGGCATGTCACACTTCCAGACTGGGAACACCCTGAAGTGGACACTACTTGGGAAATTCCACCATCTTGTCTGTGGTGGAATTTAGGAATTCTGGACAGGGTGGTACCCACTCCCCACAGGAAGTGGTCATCTGTGGAATGTAGTGACCCCAAGGGTAAGTAGCCCATTGGATACTACCATTCATGCCCCTTATCGCCCCCTAAATTGAGTGTTTAGGGGACCCCTGATACCAGATCCTCAGATCTTCGCTGGACTCAAAAGAATGAGTGGAAAGGTGGCTGCTGAACCCAAGAACCGAGGAGCACGACTGACTGCACCAGAGCCTTGGGCATCCCGTGTTGAAGTGGACCAACAGTGTCCGTGTCGTCCCCAGACCCTCCAGAAAAGAAGCCCTCCCACTGTGGACTTTCCGATGGCATCCGCAGACTGTTTCTGCAGATCCCCCTGCAACCATGAGTGTTCAGGACACAAAGACCCAATGCCCTTGGGCACCTCTGCACCTGTCCGCCCAGACCCAGGAAAAGAAGATCAATGGTGTTCCCACGTATCCCCTCCTCGTGAGACCAGTGCCCACTTATTGACTTGCTTGGACTGAACCCACTGTCCATGCCTGCAGAGTATTTCCGCGGGTCTCCCTGCAACCGCAAAGAAATCCAGTGCTGAAGCCATTGCCAAAAGACACCCTTGTACCAGCACCCTACAGCCCGAGGAGGAGTAGACTGAGGGTGTCTCCACGTACCAGAGGATCTCAAGGGTCGAGCCCCCCTGTTGGTTGCCCTGGACTGTCATTCTAGTCCATCCCTGCAGGGACTTTGTAACCAGACCAATCCCCATAGACTTGAATGGGACACACACCGCTGTATCGCACCTCTGCACCCAGTCGCACCAGAGCTCCCCTAGGTGAGCTGTTGGTATGGCCTTAGACCTTGCTCCAGAACTCCTTTTAGTCCAAAAGATTGGTGACGTAAGTTGTTGTACTCTACCTGGATTGCCATCTTTTTTTTCCTTCATAGGATAGCATTTCGGCTTCCTGAAAAATGCAGTTTACTTTTAAAAACTCTAAAAATTCATCAATGGAAAAGTACTCACCTAACTCCGGTGATGTTGGTTTCAAAGTTTATATAAAAGTATGTGTTATTTTTATAAATTGGTGTTGGATTTCTTTATTAAGTGTGTGTCTCATTACTGCAGGAGTGTGTACCCTCTGATAAGCCTAACTGCTCGATCATACTACCCAAAAAGAGAGCATTTGCGATGGAATTTGTGCCTCTTTGATACTTCTGGGGATTGCTTGGACTCTTTGCACAGTGTGCCTCCTTTTGTAACACTACATAAAGAACCACCTTCCTACAGTGGTTATTTGTACAACTCCGAATTTTGAGTTACCCTTATTGTCACGTGATTCTGTAAAATGTGTTCTTTCTTGCACACTTTTACCCATTACCTTTTTAGGTCGAGCATAGCAGCGTGCAAGCCCTGCTCTTCTCGACATGTTGTAATCTATTCTGTGGGCTTCAACAACACCCATCTCACGCCCATCACTTTCATCCGTTCCTGGGCCTGCCTTTCAAAAATCCCTTGATGTCATTGGTAAATCCTTTACGTTTGTCCTGCCTTGAAGCTGTTTTGTTACTGCCTTTGAGACTGACCCTGTTACATGGATTTTTGCACGATCGGGCATGTACCTTAGTGTGGTGCATTATTTTTTATTTTGCCTCGTTGCTTCGCTCATTGCGTTATCTTGTTTCTTCGTCTTCCTTGGTTTCTGGCATCAAGCTGTTTCTTTACTATGTCTGTGGGGGCTTTTTCATTTATTTATTTGTTTGCAATTTTATGTACCATAAACTCAACACAAAGGTATTGGAGTGCTTTATTTTGTTTGCAGTTTTATATAGCGTGAACTAGATTCAAAGGTATTAAAGCGCTTTACATGAGCACCTGTTACATTACACAAGAACACAACCATTTTTGGTAGCAAGGGGAGAGTAAGTGATTTGCCCAGAATCACAAGATGCTGAGCCGGTGCTGAGACTCGAACTGTGTTCCCCAGCTCCAGAGTTTGCAGCGCTAGCCGTTACGCCATATCCTCTCCCCCTAGGATTCTTTGTCTGGTGCGTGTTGGGGCAGTCTGGGAATAACTCCTTTTTTCTTATATAGAGCTTGATATTACTGGTTCTGCCATTTCATAGTGCTGCAAAGCAGGTGCTATTCTTACCAAAACCCTATAATTAATTTGCAGTTAAGCTGCCTCTTCTGTTATTCTCTTTGAATACTGTCAGTGTTTTTAAAGGTTAGGCAGGTATTGCCAATGTAGAGGAATAATTCCTTTAAAAGTTTAACACACAGAAATATATGTCTGCTCTCTTTTCTTTGCTCATAACTCTTTTGACTCCCTCATTCTCCGGGTTAAAAGCCACAAAGGTGTCTCTTTGAGGCTTGTTTGGTGCTATAAACGTTTGGTTAAACACACTAGAAAGGGTTGCAGCTCTAGGTTATCACAGCCAGTCTGTAGGAATAAGGAAATACACTCCCAAGAAGGCGGCCTTGTTTTGTCCTTTCTCCTGCAGCAGCAGGCCTGGCAGGGTTGCTGTGGCAACTGGCATACACCCACTACACTCCAAACCAAAACACAAAGGTAAAAGACATTGTCATTTACAACGCCAATAGCTCTAACTCGCACAGATGCAAGATCTGTTGTAATGCTAATGCTTGTTTTTATTGGTAGGAGTATGGAAATGCCAGGTGGTAGGATTTTTGAGGTTCCCCACAGATTCCAGAACTTCACATCACGGAAATGTGTGGCAGATGCACATTTTAGGCAAAGTCTGATGTTTACAATGCATTCTGGGTAAGACAGTGTTGTAGGATCCAATTGCATAGGGAGCCTCCCCACTCCAGCAGCTTAAGCGGGGTTACCAGTGGGCCCAATTGTCTTCTCAGCTTCGTCCCACTTCACCCTTAATAGTTGTTTATGGGCCTCTTCTGTCTGCTGCTTTTACTGGAATTGGAAGCTGCTAAAAAAATAAATTCTTCGGGGAATACAATGAAAGAGAGCTGTAGGCCTAGTATGCACTGTGAAGGAAAGAGGAATGATTTAAATAAGGAAAAAGACCAAGAGAGGGTAAAATAATGGGTAGATAGGTGAATGAAATAATGGGAGGAAGGAGGATGAAAGGAAGCCACGGCTGAAGGGAAATCTCGGAAAATAGGAAGGTAGGATGAAAGGTGAATGAATGGATAGATGGAACAGTGAAAGGATGGGTGGAAGACTGGAAAGCTTGACAGGTGAACCTGTGAATGAATGTAAGAAATAAACAGTTGGAGAAGAGAGAAAGGTTGAAATAGATGGGTGGGTTAAAGAACAATATTAAAGGATGCATGTATATAGTAATGGCTGGATGGATGGATAGACATTTGAAGGGAAGTAAAGAGGGGTGGATGAATAGATGGAAGGTTGCAGGGTTGGGTGACTGGGTGGATGAAAGGATTAATAATGGGTAAGAGTGAAAGGCACTCTTCTGTGGAAAGCCAGGTTTGCTCGCTTTGCATGCACAGTGTGTTGCGGTATGTTTCAAGTGTGGAGTACTTTAATTTTCTGGCTACTTCCTTGGTAGGATCCATACAAGTCAGACCACCCTGGACTTCAATAGGTATCTAATTTTCAGAAATGTCTGGGTTTAGTAGGTTTCCCATGGTGCTGGCCGAGCTTGGGCCCAAATACGGCTGTCGCACCTTACATTAATTCAACATTGACAGCATTTAGGTGTAGTGTCAAACATTTTGACTCCATTGGGGAAAACACACACAAAATAGCATAACAAGTGGCGTAAAAAGAAGTGTGATAATGATAAATGGAGAAAAATTGTAAATGTAGTGAAGTATTATTTTCAATAAATGTCAGAGGTATGAAATAATGTTTCAAATTTGTTTCTGAATTTAGGACGAAAGATCGTCGCCCACATGTATGATGTTCTTCATCATAATATCCTCAGGGCCTCAAAAAATCATAAAAATGTTAATAGACCTGCAGGTTAAGTAACATGAATAATCTGCTCAACCTAACTGAAATGTCCTTGACCCGTAACAGGTCTCAAATTGTGTGATCCTAGGCAAATATTTTATTTCACAGAATCTCCTTTTTCTTCGTTTTCATATTTGAATGCACCTCCAGATATGTGAGTTCAGCATTTCTGCTATTAAAAAAAACAAAACAATTTTGTTTGATCAAATAGACTAAATGTTAGCTCCATTTATAATGTTGGGCCTTCTTATGAGGCTGTTTGCATCGCTCTTGCACCACGCAATGTGGTTTAAGAGTGACACAAACCTTAGACATACTTTTAAATCACGCAAAGCACAAATCGCTGTGTTGTTACTCTGCCCTGGGAAGGCTTTCCATGGACGTTGCATAGGTGTTCCTACACGTTTCTAATAGATTTTGACGCATCCCCAGATTTACAAGAACTTGTAAACCTAGGGATGCGCCAAAATCGTACACTTTTCCAGGTGAGGCATACCAAAGAAGGCTACCTCTGTTTCTCAGTGTTTCTTTCTCTTTTTATGTGTGCTGCATGACTTCCTCATAAATGAGGTCCTAAGAATCTAGCCCCACATATAGAGTACGCATGATCGTTGACTTTTCTCTTAGTTTACTGATAGCATTGCCTGGAGTTTATGTTTAAACACTTACTTTTTCAAAATATATCACGAAGGCATGATGTGCTAGCGCACTGTCATTTGCAGACAGTACATTTCCAAAAAAATGGCCCAAAACCTTTACACTAAAGTGCAGCTTCACTGATAAAACTATGCAGTGTATTAACAATAATCTGTGACAGTTGGGTTTCCGAAAACATATTTATCCCTTGCACATCACAAAGTAAAGTGTTCTGATTTGTTTTTATCTTAATATTTTTGTATCACTCAGAAATACAAAAAATGGGCTTTCAAAATTACTGAAATATATTTTGAAATGTTTATACAGTTGACTTATTAGGTATTTAAATGTGTGTTAGGAAAAATCTGACAGCCTATAGCCTTTCATATTTCACACACTTAGTACAGCAGGTCAGACGGTACACTTTACAAAATCCTGGAACTCTGCAGTCAGAGAAGGAAAGGTAATTGTAAGAAAACTAACTGACTTTTGACCGCTGTCTCTGAACACAGAGAAAATGTGCCTAGATAAAAACAAGATTTAAAGGTGTCTTTATTGCTCCTTCACTTTCTTACTGAACAGAACACCTGTTCTTTGTCAACTCACCAGAATGGGTGAGTAGGTCCGAAAAATAGCTTGACCTGATAAATATGACTCACCCCAGCGAGTGGGCAAGTAGATTTTTGAGGCTTCCACTCTCTGCTCACACTCGGGAACTTCCTTTTCTGTCATCTGGCATTTGTAAGACGCACCGGTGCCACAAACATCTAATGTTTACAGACTGACCTTTATGCATTGTTAGAGATGTCTGTGTTTGTACTGTGGCCCATGTAAATATTAAAGAGTGCTCTAATGTGTGTGTCACTTTTGCCTTGACCATCTGCCCTGTACATGCATGACATCCCTTTGAAAGCAAGCCTTGGCTAAGCTTTGACTATCTCTTCATGTTTCACTCTGAGCCCTAACTAATACAGCACAGTTGCCAGATGATTTTTCTGATGCCTCCCAATGGCAGCCTGATTAAGGTCAAGAAGACTTGCCTTTCATGTGCCGTTACTGCACTCCTTGTCCTTGAACCTAATACTTCCACTGCGTGGTAGTAAGTTGGAAGGTGCCTGAGGATGCTTTGTAACCCTTCTCTAGGACAATATGCACACAAGTAAATTTTGAAAACTGGGGTAGACCTGATGGGCCAGGCTTTCCTATGATCCCTAAACAGCACTTCAAGAAAGACTAGGAACCCTAGGGTTTGGCAGACAGTTTACTCAATCAAAACGTGGTGGATGTCCCATCTGCCACTATGTACAGTGCTTTGACTGTAATGCAGTGGATGGAACATCCACTCCTTTTTGACAGAGGATGAAGGTGGCAAGCAGGCACAAGTATGACTAATGTGTACCCTGTTACTGGAATCAGTAAAGACACAGTGGCACAATTATAATCAATTATAATTTAGGAAGAAAAACAGTCTTGAATTGTGATACTTCTTTGATTGAGAACTATTAGAGAGATTTTCCAAATTAAGTGGTACAATTTGAACGGTTGCATAGCTAGTAATGAGCTGTGGAAGGTATGTATCCGTGCACACCTATTTACAGGCACAACTTTTCTATTAATACCACTGCTCCACTTTAGTCAGCTCTTCCCTGAGCTTCAGTTTGTGTGGTACAAAGTGAAGCAAGTTGTAAAATGGATTCCTGGCTGAATGGGCACGGAGAATACTAGCATCTACTCCTGCCTCTTTCTTTGCAGAGTACAGGCTTGGCCTCAGCGATACGGGTTACTCGTTTTCTGTGTTGCATAAATGCAGTCTGCAAAGTGCTGATACTGCAGGCTTGCAATATTCTCCATAACATGAAGTTGAGGCTACTGCTTCTAAAGCAGCAAGACTACCAATAACTGGCAACATAAAGTCAAGGAAAAGCATCAGTCTTCCTATAGTAGTTTGAAGATAGACAGCAGACATGTCTATTGCCAGGTACATCAAATGGATATCCACTTTATTCTGCCTGTGCAGGTTTTGACTCTGCTCGCGACTGACACAAAACTGGGTGTTGCTCAGTATGTACGAGTAGACCACATAAGACTGTGCTGTTGGTTTGTGCACTAGTCCCATGAGGATTGTAAGGACCACATATTTTTTCAACTCCCCAAGTGAAGAGGGAGTCCATAGGTGCGCCCTAGAATAAGGTGGAGGAGTGCCTGCATATCTCCTTCAGAAAATGTTCATAAGTTTGGAGCATAATTTCTTCAAGGAACACATCAGCCACAAAAAAATTAAAGTAGTCAATAGACAACAGAAATCGTAGCATTAACTTCATATCCACTATTTCCACTAAATGGGGGAATTTGTGGCTGAAATATGTTGTGGACCTCCAAGTGCATACTCGCTTTGACCATGCGGTAGCTGTCTACACTTTAGATTGAGCTTCACTGCCATTGTGCCTCAGTTGAGGAGACTGTGCATGTGAAAGGAAATCACAACTGCCTTGGCTCGGTGCTTCAGAATCATTTGAAGTCAAGTCTTCATTGATGCTGGCTGCACCGTAGCACTTTGTTTTGATTTATTGTTACTATGTTCCACAGCAGCTACTGCTGTGCAACATGTTTTCAAACATTAGCAAAGTCAAAAAGCTCTGCAAGAGCAATTTGACTTTGTTAATGTTTCTCTTTTGTGGCAGACAGGAGGGGCAGGGGGGGCATGAAGGTATTAGATGGCAGGAGGAGAAATTGGAGCGGGACAGGCAAGCGACACTGGGGCTATGCGTTAAGGAGTTGGGGAAAGGTAATGAACGGAGGCAGGAGGGATTAAAGAAAACATATGGTGAGAGGGGAGCAGGCCAAAGAAAAGCACATACAGCTGGGGGAGGAAAGATAGACTACAGCCACATGCACTCTTATTGCATGCCTGGATGTAAAAAAAAAAAAAAAAAAAAGTGCGTGGCCAGTGGAAGGACTTTGGTGCAAAGAGGAAACTGTAGTTGATCCTTGCTCAACTTCAGGGACAGAAACCCAAAGCCGAGAAAGCTGTTCATCAATAAGAAGAAAGGAAACAAGAGCGAAGTGTAAGCTAAGTAATGGTAAGTAAGAGGTAGGCTGTAAGCATCTTTTAAGCTTTTTTTTCTGTTTTGCTGCATTCACTGTTCAGGTAAAACCTAAAAATGAGTATTCAGAATTTACTTATTCTCTAAGTCAGTGCTTCCCAAACTTTTTGGGCCCAACATCATGTTCTTCTTTTATCTGACCTGAGAGTTCCTGCACAATGGTAGGTGAATAATATCCTCATGTGTATATATACTCTTTGTCCAGACCATACTTTTCACCACCCAAATGCCAGTTATCCAATAGTAATGCCCATCCTTACCTCTGTCTTTCTGTGCTAGATGTGACCCTTTTCTCAGTTTCAAGTGCAGATGTACATTTTAATAATTTAACACCATTAGAATGTACCTTAGCATCTTTTAGGGTTAATGTAAGAGTTTAGCTGAATAGATAACTGAAGGACAGCAGCTAACTAGCTCCACATTTTGTTTTTAAACTTATTTTTAGAGTAATTTTTTTTAGAATCAAACATTCAAGGCCACTTTAAATGGGTTGTAACAGTGGCTTATACTTCAGTCTTCAATGACCATTGACCCCCACCTCCATAAATCGACAGAAGTAAAAGGAACCCCTGACAAATGCCCACACATAGCTTGTAATTCCGACCCCACAACTCCTCACCTTTGGCGCGAACCCAGACCCACAATTCCTCATACACCCCTACAAAGCAGAGGAGAGAAGACCACATACAAAATTGAAAAGAGTAATGAAAAAAAGATATTCTAAAACTACAAGTTAAGATTCATTAATTCACCATTAAGGAACCCAATCATTTAAAAGTCTGTATTCTGACCTCCCTAATGCAATGGATACCTAGTTATTGTGTGTACTTACTTGCTGTTGTTGCTAATATTTTGAATACCTTCACACTCCTTTGTCTGATCAAGGTTTCTGTTACCGTTTCTAAGTGATTGGATCACCATGTAAAAGTACTTATTTTAGCATGCTGAGTTTCAGTCCACTTGGACAAAAATAAGTAGTATGACATGCACAGTTTCTTTTCTTAAAGGGTTTCTCCCTTTACAAAAAGTCAGGGTAGCAGTACAAAACATCTCATGCTGCTAAAGCATGGCATGCAGCTGATTGGTTGGAATATCTAATATTTTATTTCTTTCATACAGAGACATCAATCCCCACATCCCTCAGTACATTTCCTCTGTCCCGTGGTATATTGATCCTTCAAAAAGACCAACTTTAAAGCACCAGAGACCGCAAGAAGAGAGGCAGACGGAGTTCACGACTTTGGGGGAATGGTATAAGAGAGGGATCCAAGAGGTATGCCACTTAATTTCACTCACACTTCTTAATTGGAAAATAGTACGCCAACAGCTATTCCTTAAATACATACAGAGCATGTCGCGTATCTCAGTTTCTCAGTGAAATGCATTGTATAGGATAGATTTCCAGCAGCAGGAGTATGAGAAATGGGAGCAAGTAATGTATAGAAGTTACAATTGTGGCTGTTCCACTTTAAGACACACATTTAACAAATGTTTTGCAAGGCAAAAGGTCCTCTTGAAAATGTTGACTGGCTATGATCAAGCCTTAGAACCTGTGTTGTGCATAATGTTTATTGGGTACTTTCTATGGTGCTTCAATATGGTAACTGTTTAAATAGCTGCTTATGTTTAATGTTATTAAATGTCTTAATGAGGGCAGTTAAACATCTAATATCCAAAACATCCTATTTTGGTTCAACTATTACAACTATTCCATAATTCACATTTAGAGTAGTGAACCTATGGTATTCTTTTACACATCCTAAAAATCAAATTTACTGCATTTTTTCTGCAGACTGCTGTTCCAACCAAATACCGTGAGGGTGCATGTCAAAACTGCGGAGCAATGACACATAAAAAGAAAGACTGCTTTGAGGTGAGCAAGTGGGGTAGATTTATGGAGGGTTATGTCACTACTGTTCCTAACTTTATCTCCACCCCTCATAATGTCCTGCGTTGTTCGCTGTCGAGATAGTCAATTTCCAGGGCATTAATATAAAAGATGTTTGGGAAACAGTGTCGCTTGTTATGTGAAGCAGCCAGTCATTTCCTGCACCCTTCCTCTAAAATTGTTAAAGCTTGAGTCTGAATTGAGATTTTACAATTTATACAAGCCATTCTTTTGTTGGAGAGGATATATATCTATATATATATATATATATATATATATATATATATATATATATATTTTTTTTTTCTCTTGTCAGGAACGTGTATGGGTCCGTGTTGGTGGTCACAGCAAACCTTGTAATAACCTTAAATCATGAAACTAAAAGATGAAAAACCATTGAACACAAAAGATGGATTTTTTTTCTTTCTTTCTCAGATACAAATCCCTTTGGAAGTAGCACAAGTCATTTTCTCAAAATAGATCAGGGCATATATCTAGTGCTTATGGGCAAATTTGTCTTTGAAAATTCTACTAATTTGGGTTCAGAAACTATTTTCCTTCCTTGGGAAGAATATTATAATGTCTTTTGATGCTACCTCAGACTTGACTACACTTTTTGAGATGGATATTTCACAATAGAGTGTTTGTATTCTTTATTGTGAAGTAGTGAACCATGGTAATTCCTCAAGCCTTTTTTTGGTGTCCCTTCACTTTCCCTTTAATACCACCTAAATGTTTTTGTTTAGGATTTGATATAATCAAACTATTAAAACATCTCTGCCTTTCTGTAGGACCCGGTGACAATTAAATTGAGAAATGTGCAAGTGTTTAGATACATGTCACAGTGAATTGTTTATTAATTTGTTTAAAAATAAATTGTTGAAACTAGATGTTGTTTGGGTGAGAAAATCCAATTTTACTTCCCCCTCAAATGATAAATGGCACACTTCTCCGACACTCTCACTTTAAAGATGAAAAGAGATCTTGTGTGACATTATGCAGAGTCATAACCGTTTTTTTCTCCCCAGTGTGGAACAAAAGTCCCTCAACATAGATCTGGCTTAAATGTTACTCCTAAATCCCTGTTCATACCGTGGCACACATTAATTGGTGAGGACAAAAGACCCTTGACCACCACCATTGCTGTCTGTTGTTTGTATAATGCCAGGATGTAAAATCAGTTTGCTTGGCAGGCAAAAAAGAATACATGAGTCTCCATTATTAGATAGAAGAAGCAACAAAATCAAATTATTTCCAAGCATCAATCGTGCATATTGCTAAAGGGTGAGTCTTGGATGTTGCTACATCCCTAGTATGTGAGTATGTTATTCTAATCAAATGACTGCTGGGGATGAATCCCTATTGATCAAAAAGGATCATTCGCCCAACCCATAACTTCCATTCCACTCTACCTATTTCACTGTTGAGCAAGGATATTAGATAGTAAGAAGAGCACTGTTGTGGGTCCTTGTCTTTTTGGGATGGAAGTGAAAGAATACTTTCAAACCACTAAGGCAGATGTGAAAGTACAGTAGACCCTTTTGCTTTCAGAATTTTCAAAGTAAATAATCCAGGAACAGCAGTTGGTCAGACTCATACCAGTGGAAAGAACATTCCTACCTATATAAAACACCTTTATTCACGCCAAGTGATAAGGCAACTCCATTAAACTTTACTCACACAAAAAAAGAGGGATTTTCTTCCGAACAATCCCACACAAGAAAGAAAACAGCAAAATTCACAGAGCAGAGAAATAAATAACTTTTTACAAATGTGTATTGCTATTTGTATTTCACCACTGACTCCATTTTGTGCTCAGCTTCAGGTGCTGTCAAAGTGGCAGCACAGGTATTTTTCCGCAAAGCTTGTTTTCTACACTGAATGTGTTTTCGCTCTTCTCATCAGAGCAGGGAACATATTGTAGGGGATGCAGAGGTGGTAAGAGTGTACCAGGGTGAGAATGCTTTCAGCGGGGAAGGGTACAGCTCTGTCTCAGGAATGTGCATTGCGGCCTGGCCAGTTCTTTCATGTTTTTTTGGTGCAGACCAAGTACAGCCAGCATTCGAAGTCAATAACCAAAGGGAGGGGAAGGTTACTAGAATCTTCCTCTTGAGTCAATTTAAGATTTATAAAGCCGTGAAAACCTAGCACTGACACAGAGGAGCTCATTTTGGGAGTGGACGCACTGCCCAATAAGATCCCATTGGGATCCCCGGCTTGTTGCTGGCAAGGATGGTGATGGATTCGACACCTATGCTGATGCATTCTAACTTTTAATTATTTAGCTTATATATATGTTTATGCTTTGTTGATGCACTGCGCTGTTCCTACTCTGCAATTATTCTTGTATTTACACATGTTCCATTCAGTTTGAGTTAAATGCTTATTTTCATGTATTTGTGTGCTTTTATTTGATATCTGGGAAGTGCCTTAATAAATTCATTACTCAAACTACGAGTGCTGCTTATCTTGACATTGTTTCCTCTTAGTTTAAAGCAGAGCAGAACAAAATGTGTGCTCAACATTCACAGTAACAGCATTAAATGGAGGCATCTGCTGGCTTAGTATTGTCAGTCTTGCACATGGTAGGAAGTTTGCTTCAGGTCACCCCTCTCACTGGGTGCTCCCCGTATTATTTAGGTTGCACCATATCTCCCTGGTCTTTGTTTCACCATTTCATCCAGGGCTTGCCACTCCAGCTTGGCAGCAAAACTGCTCTGTATGTCCCCAACCCAGGACAGGCTTGCCATATTCAGCCCAGAGAAATTACATTAAGGGAAACCTTGATGGCCTTTTGGCTGCTGTGCTCTACATTTTGCTTAGGAGCAGTTAGAAAATCCTCAAAGATGGCCTCTGTTCCTTCAGTTTGGTAATAGGTCCCAAATCCTTCTATGATATTCACCTTAAAAACTGCTGAGTTCACGTATATTCCGTTCTTTTGTCAAATACAAGCATAATTATGTGGCTGTAACTTTTTTTTTTTTTTTTAAGAATTTCTTTATTGGTTTTTCATATATAGATACTACATTGCATCATAATCTATTACATAACAACACTTTAAATTTGGAGATCACTGCCATACTTGGATGTACAAAATACCTTCGTTCAGCGGTCATTGTTGTTTCTGAAATAGAAGCATAACATTTCAAGAGCGCAATCAACAACCACATGTCTCTTCCATAATGGTCCCCCATCCACTAGTGTCTTGGTTGCTGCTTGTCCTTTTATCACTGGTCACCTCTTCTCGTCTGATGATTCCCCTGTGGACTGGGTATCCAATTTTAAATCCAAACAGTAATGTTCCCCAGGCCTGTAAATCGTCCTCTAATTTGTTGTCTGTTTGTGTATTTTTTAGTTGAATATCTTTCGCCACTGCACACATCCCCCAGCAATCCCACTGCCGGACACAACTCCAAGTGTATCCCACCTGTGGCCTGCAGATGTTGGATAACCTCCTCCCAGAATGCCCTCACCAGTGGGCAATTCCAAGCAAGGAGTATGAAAGCTCCATTATTGTCATGGCATTGGGGACAGTGTGGGTCCATCCCATTAATTAGAACGGGTGTGACATATGTACTGTGTACGTAGTTAAAATGTGCCAATTCAAATCTGGCATTGGATGACACCATGCAGACCAAGGAGCACATTTTGGACCACTGTTTATCCGTAAGCGGGGTTTCCTAAATCTATTTCCCATGATTCCCTAGCTAGAAATTGGGCTCTCGGTCTGTTAATCCTTGCAGCTTTATATAGGTGTGATATCACATGCCCTGCACCCCACACTCCAGAAGTGCCCGAAATATCAGAGATGAGGGGGAGCAGCTGGGAAAGTCGGCTATATTTCTTCAGCTATGTTAACTATGCTAGGGTACACAAGGAATTGTCCCTCCCCTAGAGCAAATGTCTCCCTTGCAGTCTCAAAAGAAAGAAACTCTTCAGAGGAGTAGAGGTCTTGTAATGTCTCTCAACCTCCCGCCCTCCAGACTTTTGTGTCCACCACTGTGGTCAGTATGCAAAATGATGGTAAGTCCCAGAAAGTAAACTCTCTGGCGAACAGGACTCTCCCTAGTATCACCTTAACTGTTCTCTCCCATAATGTTGCTGTGTGTGTGTAACTAGGTATGGGACCTTTTCTGTGGTGTGGCTGTCTGAATGTAAAAGGAGTGGGAGCTCCGTGTTCCGCCCTTTGTCTGTCAGGAGTGTTTTCTCCCAATTTGTTTCCTCTGCTAACCAATGGGCTGCATGTTGTATTTGGAAAACCTAATAATACCATTCTATTTGTAGGACCGCTAGGCCCCTCTCCAGTGTCGGCAAGTGTAGGTGTTCTCAGGCCACCTCGCATCTTCCTCCTTTCCAGGGCAGGGTCATGAGTAGTGATTGTAGGTGTCTAAACACTGCTCTAGGTAGTATGTCGAACGAGTGTTGTAGAGTGTAGAGACAGCAGGGGAGGAACACCATTTTTGCAATTGCCACTATGCTAATCAGTGAGAGGGGAAGCATGTTCCAGAATTTTGGTTTTAAGAATATGTTGCCAGTGCCTTGTGTAATGTCTCCATAGTCTGCAGTGTCACACTTTGGAAGCCTCCCAGGAAAAAGCCCCCTCTGTTGTCGCTGTAGGCAGGTCGCCTGGGTTAGTCCCCGTACTCACAGTATGCTTGATCCAGGAGCAGGGGTCCTCTGATGGAGACATAAAACCGCTCTTGGGGCGTTTAGGTTGAAGGCAACCTTCATTGGATCATACTTTTCCGTGGTGCTGGCCTCTGCGCTCTTGGCTCGGTGGGACCCCTTGCTGCAGCGCCGCCCGCAGCCAGCCTGCTGGCAGCATGGTCCGCGGTGTCCCAGGGTCGCCTCCTCCCTGCTTTGGGAGGCCGCAGAGCTCCGGCCCCCTCCCTCCAACACCAATGCAGCGGGCCGCACCTCTGGTTGATCCCCAGGCCGTAGACCCAAATATGAACTCCATCTGATCCACCCCAGTCAGATCCACCCCAATCAGATCCACCACAATCCGATCCACCCTACTCCATTCCACCTCACCCCACGCCAGTCCACCCCAACCCAGTCCACCTTACCTCAGTGAAATCCATCCTACTCCAATCCACCCCACCACAATCCACTCCCTCCAGTCCACACCACCCACCCCAATCCACCCAGCCCATTCCACTCCATTCCACCCCACTCCAATCCATCCCACTCCAATCCATCCTGTTCTAATCCACCCCACTCTACTCCAGTCTACTCCAGCCCACCCCACTCTACCCCAATCCAATCCACTCCAGTCCAATCCACCCCACGCCAATTCAACCCACTACAATCCACCCCAATCCATCCAACCTACCCCACTCCTCGCCTCAGTGCAATCCACCTTGCTCCAATTCACCCCACCACACCCCATTTAATCCCACCCCACTCCAGTCCATCCAGCTCTACCCCACCCTACTACAATTCACCCCACTCACTCCAATCCACTACACTCTATCCCAATCCAGTCCACCCCATCCCAGCTCAGTCCACCCAACTCCAATCCATACAGCCTCCCCACTCCAATCCACCCTACTCTAATCCAGTCCACCCCACTCCAATCCACTCCACTCTAATCAATTACATCCCATCCCAATCCACCCCACTCCAGTCTAAACCACTCCAGTCATTCCACCTCACTCCAATAAATCCAATTCACCCCGCTCCAGTCAACCCAACCCACTCAAGTCCAATCTAATCCACCCACTCCAATCCAATCCATCCCAATCAAATCCACCCCTGCTCTCACTCTAATCCAAAGCACCAACCCAAGTCCAATCTATTCCACCCCACTCTAATCCACATCACCCTATTTTAGTCCACCCCACTCGCCCCACACCAATTCACCCCACTCAATTCACCCCTCTCTACTCCTATCCACCCCACTTCATCAGTCCACTCCACGACACTCTTTGCCACTGAACTCAACTCCCATCTACACAATTTGACACTCTACTCCCCCTACTCCACTGTGACACTCCACGCGAATAACTTTTATTGATGCTGAATAGCAGCCACACTGGTGTACAACATGGCATAACACATTGCCAAAGCCAGTAGCTTTTGTATAGGGGAGACCTAGTGGCTTTGCCAATGCTGGTGTCTAGTACCAGAGGCACTAGACATGGATGCCCTCTGCCAACCCTTCTTTTTGCCATCACTGTGGAGCCCTTGGCCTGTAAAGTTAGGAAACACCCTGCACAGAGGGGTCACTCCTTTCCTGCTAATTTCCATATATGCTGACAACCCATTTCTTAATCAAAAATCCTAGGACTAATGTTTCTTCAATAGTTAGCAAAATTACATTTGATGGAGAAACCCAGCTTGTTCCTACAACAAACCAAGTCATGCTGAAATATTTATTTTGCTGGAATACCGACTGAGTGAGATATTTAGGCATACACGTGCATAGGGACAGAGGTTGTCATTTCTGACAATTATGGCATAATTCTCGGCATTCTAAGCATTTTCATAGAGTGATTTATGGTCTTCTGCGATCCCGCCAGACAGGCTAGCTATCATTAAAATCATTGTACTCCCAGGATCATTGTTTTATTTAACATGTGTGTTACTCTAAATACATCCCTTTTTATTAAGTTGTGTATCTTGTTATTAAAGTTCATATGGGCCAGTGGACAGCCTGGTGTCAGACAAGAGATGACCATCTCTTATGAAAAAGGGGACTTCTCAGTGGGTGTTGCTGCTCAAGCCCATATTACTACATATGGGTACCAAACCCAACGCCGCACACTGCACCTACTCATGGGAAAAACCCCAGATCGAAGTGGGCCCTATACAGACACTACAGACAGCTTTATTATCGGAAAATCCTCAACCTACCACTCTCCTACAAACATCCAGGGTACAACCTGGATTTGAAAAGAAATTAGTAAGAAAGCAGGTAATGTGCAGTTCTATTCTTCAGTCCTCCCGCCTTCAAATATCCCAGGGTACCCCCCACCGTGAAAAAGGTAGCAGTGAATACAGTAAAGAGTAGAGGTATAATATTCTTAGGATATTTGTTTGTATAAGGGAAATTCCTGACACTGAATCCTTACCGACAGAAGAACAGCACTACACATTTTCATATACTAGAAGCTGGAATTGGCTGTGTAAATGGCTTTTCAGGATTTTCCAGTGGAGCCACCCAAGTACTACCACTGACAGTACTGAGTTCTGCCCCTGACTCAGGGAGATGTTTTTTTCAGGTTATATACTGCATTCCCAACTGTGTGAAAGCTTAACATACATCATGCACATAGAGAATGAGAGAAAGATTTGGAGATGGAAATAGATAACAGTATAAGGCATTACTGTTATATGCCAGTTGGTACAATATTGTTGAACCTTTAACAGCTTGTACTACCCTCTGGTACGAATGCTCAGGTTTGACGAAACAAAAAACTCCTCCGCATGTGAACGGTTTTTGTATCTGCATATATACTTGTAAGGAAATGCCTCCTTGGCATGGTTGCCCCCTGACTTTTTGCCTTTGCTGATGCTATGTTTACAATTGAAAGTGTGCTGAGGCCTGCTAACCAGGCCCCAGCACCAGTGTTCTTTCCCTAACCTGTACTTTTGTATCCACAATTGGCAGACCCTGGCATCCAGATAAGTCCCTTGTAACTGGTAATTCTAGTACCAAGGGCCCTGATGCCAAGGAAGGTCTCTAAGGGCTGCAGCATGTCTTATGCCACCCTGGAGACCTCTCACTCAGCACAGACACACTGCTTGCCAGCTTGTGTGTGCTGGTGAGAACAAAACGAGTAAGTCGACATGGCACTCCCCTCAGGGTGCCATGCCAGCCTCTCACTGCCTATGCAGTATAGGTAAGACACCCATCTAGCAGGCCTTACAGCCCTAAGGCAGGGTGCACTATACCATAGGTGAGGGTACCAGTGCATGAGCATGGTACCCCTACAGTGTCTAAACAAAACCTTAGACATTGTAAGTGCAGGGTAGCCATAAGAGTATATGGTCTGGGAGTTTGTGAAACACGAACTCCACAGCACCATAATGGCTACACTGAAAACTGGGAAGTTTGGTATCAAACTTCTCAGCACAATAAATGCACACTGATGCCAGTGTACATTTTATTGCAAAATACACCCCAGAGGGCACTTTAGAGGTGCCCCCTGAAACTTAACCGACTGTCTGTGTAGGCTGACTAGTTCCAGCAGCCTACCACACTAGAGACATGTTGCTGGCCCCATGGGGAGAGTGCCTTTGTCACTCTGAGGCCAGTAACAAAGCCTGCACTGGGTGGAGATGCTAACACCTCCCCCAGGCAGGAGCTGTAACACCTGGCGGTGAGCCTCAAAGGCTCACTCCTTTGTCACAGCACAGCAGGACACTCCAGCTAGTGGAGTTGCCCGCCCCCTCCGGCCCCGGCCCCCACTTTTGGCGGCAAAGCCGGAGAAAATAATGAGAATAACAAGGAGTCGTCACTGGCCAGTCAGGACAGCCCCTAAGGTGTCCTGAGCTGAGGTGACTCTAACTTTTAGAAATCCTCCATCTTGCAGATGGAGGATTCCCCCAATAGGGTTAGGATTGTGACCCCCTCCCCTTGGGAGGAGGCACAAAGAGGGTGTACCCACCCTCAGGGCTAGTAGCCATTGGCTACTAACCCCCCAGACCTAAACACGCCCTTAAATTTAGTATTTAAGGGCTACCCTGAACCCTAGAAAATCAGATTCCTGCAACAACAAGAAGAAGGACTGCCTAGCTGAAAACCCCTGCAGAGGAAGACCAGAAGACAACTGCCTTGGCTCCAGAAACTCACCGGCCTGTCACCTGCCTTCCAAAGAACTCTGCTCCAGCGACGCCTTCCAAAGGGACCAGCGACCTCTGAATCCTCTGAGGACTGCCCTGCTTCGACGACGACAAGAAACTCCCGAGGACAGCGGACCTGCTCCAAAAAGACTGCAACTTTATCCAAAGAAGCAGCTTTAAAGAACCCTGCAATCTCCCCGCAAGAAGCGTGAGACTTGCAACACTGCACCCGGCGACCCCGACTCGGCTGGTGGAGAACCAACACCTCAGGGAGGACCCCCGGACTACTCTACGACTGTGAGTACCAAAACCTGTCCCCCCTGAGCCCCCACAGCGCCGCCTGCAGAGGGAATCCCGAGGCTTCCCCTGACCGCGACTCTCTGAAACCTAAGTCCCGACGCCTGGAAAAGACCCTGCACCCCCCAGGACCTGAAGGACCGGACTTTCACTGCAGAAGTGACCTCCAGGAGTCCCTCTCCCTTGCCCAAGTGGAGGTTTCCCCGAGGAAGCCCCCCCTTGCCTGCCTGCAGCGCTGAAGAGATCCCTTGATCTCTCATTGACTTCCATTGCGAACCCGACGCTTGTTCTAACACTGCACCCGGCCGCCCCCGCGCCGCTGAGGGTGAAATTTCTGTGTGGGCTTGTGTCCCCCCCGGTGCCCTACAAAACCCCCCTGGTCTGCCCTCCGAAGACGCGGGTACTTACCTGCTGGCAGACTGGAACCGGGGCACCCCCTTCTCTCCATTGAAGCCTATGCGTTTTGGGCACCACTTTGAACTCTGCACCTGACCGGCCCTGAGCTGCTGGTGTGGTAACTTTGGGGTTGCTCTGAACCCCGAACGGTGGGCTACCTTGGACCAAGAACTGAACCCTGTAAGTGTCGTACTTACCTGGTAAAACTAACAAAAACTTACCTCCCCCAGGAACTGTGAAAATTGCACTGTGTCCACTTTTAAAATAGCTATTTGTGAATAACTTGAAAAGTATACATGCAATTGAAATGATTCAAAGTTCCTTAAGTACTTACCTGCAATACCTTTCAAACAAGATATTACATGTTAAATTTGAACCTGTGGTTCTTAAAATAAACTAAGAAAAGATATTTTTCTATAACAAAACCTATTGGCTGGATTTGTCTCTGAGTGTGTGTACCTCATTTATTGTCTATGTGTATGTACAACAAATGCTTAACACTACTCCTTGGATAAGCCTACTGCTCGACCACACTACCACAAAATAGAGCATTAGTATTATCTCTTTTTACCACTATTTTACCTCTAAGGGGAACCCTTGGACTCTGTGCATGCTATTCCTTACTTTGAAATAGCACATACAGAGCCAACTTCCTACATTGGTGGATCAGCGGTGGGGTACAAGACTTTGCATTTGCTGGACTACTCAGCCAATACCTGATCACACGACAAATTCCAAAATTGTCATTAGAAATTGATTTTTGCAATTTGAAAAGTTTTCTAAATTCTTTAAAGTCCTGCTAGGGCCTTGTGTTAGTCTCTGTTAGCATTTCTTTTAGAGTTTAAAAGTTTGTTAAAAGTTTGAATTAGATTCTAGAACCAGTTTTAGTTTCTTAAAAAGTATTCCAACTTTTAGAAGCATAATGTCTAGCACAGATGTGAATGTGGTGGAACTCGACACCACACCTTACCTCCATCTACAGATGAGAGAGCTGAGGTCACTCTGTAAACTAAAGAAAATAACAATGGGCTCCAAACCTACCAAAGTACAGCTCCAGGAGCTTTTGGCAGAGTTTGAAAAAGCCAACCCCTCTGAGGATGGCAACACAGAGGATGAAGATAGTGACTTGGAGGGAAATTCCCCCCCTCCAGTCCTACTTAGGGAGAACAGGGCTTCTCAAGCCCTGACTCCACAAATAATAGTCAGAGATGCAGGTTCCCTCACAGGAGGGACCAACAACTCTGAAATCACTGAGGATAACTCCAGTGAAGAGGACATCCAGTTAGCCAGGATGGCCAAAAGATTGGCTTTGGAAAGACAGATCCTAGCCATAGAAAGGGAAAGACAAGAGATGGGCCTAGGACCCATCAATGGTGGCAGCAACATAAATAGGGTCAGAGATTCTCCTGACATGTTGAAAATCCCTAAAGGGATTGTAACTAAATATGAAGATGGTGATGACATCACCAAATGGTTCACAGCTTTTGAGAGGGCTTGTGTAACCAGGAAAGTGAACAAATCTCACTGGGGTGCTCTCCTTTGGGAAATGTTCACGGGAAAGTGTAAGGATAGACTCCTCACACTCTCTGGAAAAGATGCAGAATCTTATGACCTCATGAAGGGTACCCTGATTGAGGGCTTTGGATTCTCCACTGAGGAGTATAGGATTAGATTCAGGGGGGCTCAAAAAACCTCGAGCCAGACCTGGGTTGACTTTGTAGACTACTCAGTAAAAACACTAGATGGTTGGATTCAAGGCAGTGGTGTAAGTAATTATGATGGGCTGTACAATTTATTTGTGAAAGAACACCTGTTAAGTAATTGTTTCAATGATAAACTGCATCAGCATCTGGTAGACCTAGGACCAATTTCTCCCCAAGAATTGGGAAAGAAGGCGGACCATTGGGTCAAGACAAGGGTGTCCAAAACTTCCACAGGGGGTGACCAAAAGAAAGGGGTCACAAAACCTCCCCAGGGGAAAGGTGGTGAGACAGCCAAAAATAAAAATAGTAAAGAGTCTTCTACAGGCCCCCAAAAACCTGCACAGGAGGGTGGGCCCAGAGCCTCTTCACAAAACAATCCTGGGTACAAGGGTAAAAACTTTGATCCCAAAAAGGCCTGGTGTCGTAGCTATAATCAGCCTGGACACCAAACTGGAGACAAGGCCTGTCCCAAGAAAGGTTCCACTCCAAACTCCAATCCAGGTAACACTGGAATGGCTAGTCTCCAAGTGAGATCAACAGTGTGCCCAGAGCAAATCAGGGTCCACACTGAAGCTACTCTAGTCTCTGAGGGTGGGGTGGATTTAGCCACACTAGCTGCCTGGCCGCCTAACATGCAAAAATACAGGCAGCAGCTCTTTATTAATGGGACAAGTGTAGAGGGCCTGAGGGATACAGGTGCCAGTGTCACCATGGTGACAGAGAAACTGGTTTCCCCTGGCCAATACCTGACTGGAAAAACCTATACAGTCACCAACGCTGACAATCAGACTAAAGCACATCCCATGGCAATGGTAACTTTAGAATGGGGAGGGGTCAATGGCCTGAAACAGGTGGTGGTCTCCTCAAACATCCCAGTAGACTGTCTGCTTGGAAATGACCTGGAGTCCTCAGCATGGGCTGAGGTAGAACTAAAAACCCATGCAGCCATGCTGGGTATCCCTGAACTGGTGTGTGTAAAAACAAGAGCACAATGCAAGGCACAGGGTGAAAAAGTAGAGCTGGAGTCTGGAAGAAAGGCCCAGCCTACCAAGAGAAGAGGAAAGTCAGTTGGGAAACCAACTGCAACACAGTCAGAAAAAGAGAACCTCTCTTCTCAGGAAGAAGTTCTGCCCTCTGAGGGAACTGAGCCTTTGGAGCTTGAACCTTATCAGGTTGAGCTCTTAGGCCCAGGGGGACCCTCAAGGGAGGAGCTGTGTAAGGGACAAGAAACCTGTCCCTCTCTTGAAGGCCTTAGGCAGCAAGCTGCTGAAGAGTCCAAGGGCAAGAAAAATGGAACACATAGGGTCTATTGGGAAGATGGACTCCTGTACACTGAGGCCAGAGACCCCAAACCTGGTGCCACTAGGAGAGTGGTAGTGCCTCAGTCGTTCAGAGAGTTTATTCTGACCTTAGCCCATGATATTCCCCTTGCTGGGCATTTGGGACAAACCAAGACGTGGGAGAGGTTAGTCAACCACTTCTACTGGCCCAATATGTCCCACAAGGTTAAGGAGTTTTGCCTCTCCTGCCCCACCTGTCAAGCCAGTGGTAAGACAGGTGGGCATCCAAAGGCCCCCCCTCATTCCACTTCCAGTGGTGGGGGTCCCCTTTGAAAGAGTGGGTGTGGACATAGTTGGTCCACTAGAACCTCCCACAGCCTCAGGAAATATGTATATCCTAGTAGTAGTGGATCATGCTACTAGGTATCCTGAAGCTATTCCCCTTAGGTCAACTACTGCCCCTGCAGTAGCCAAGGCCCTCATTGGTATCTTTACCAGAGTGGGTTTCCCTAAGGAGGTGGTGTCTGACAGAGGTACCAACTTCATGTCAGCATACCTAAAACACATGTGGAATGAGTGTGGAGTGACTTACAAATTCACTACACCATACCATCCACAAACTAAAGGCTTAGTTGAGAGATTCAACAAGACATTAAAAGGCATGATCATGGGGCTCCCAGAAAAGCTCAAAAGGAGAGGGGATGTCCTCTTGCCATGTCTGCTTTTCGCTTACAGAGAGGTGCCATAGAAGGGAGTAGGATTCTCACCCTTTGAACTTCTGTTTGGTCACCCTGTAAGGGGACCACTTGCTCTTGTTAAAGAAGGCTGGGAGAGACCTCTTCATGAGCCTAAACAAGACATAGTGGACTATGTACTTGGCCTTCGCTCTAGAATGGCAGAGTACATGGAAAAGGCAAACAAAAACCTTGAGGCCAGCCAACAGCTCCAGAAGTTTTGGTATGACCAAAAGGCTGCAATGGTTGAGTTCCAACCAGGGCAGAAAGTCTGGGTTCTGGAGCCTGTGGCTCCCAGGGCACTTCAGGACAAATGGAGTGGCCCTTACCCAGTGCTAGAAAGGAAGAGTCAGGTCACCTACCTGGTGGACCTGGGCACAAGCAGGAGCCCCAAGAGGGTGATCCATGTGAACCGCCTTAAGCTCTTCCATGACAGGGCTGATGTAAATCTGTTGATGGTAACAGATGAGGATCAGGAGGCAGAGAGTGAACCTCTCCCTGATCTTCTGTCATCAGACCCAAAAGATGGCTCAGTAGATGGAGTGATCTACTCAGACACCCTCTCTGGCCAACAGCAAGCTGATTGTAGGAGAGTCCTACAACAGTTTCCTGAACTCTTCTCCCTAACCCCTGGTCAGACACACCTGTGTACCCATGATGTGGACACAGGAGACAGCATGCCTGTCAAAAACAAAATCTTTAGACAGTCTGACCATGTTAAGGAAAGCATCAAGGTGGAAGTCCACAAGATGCTGGAATTGGGAGTAATTGAGCGCTCTGACAGCCCCTGGGCTAGCCCAGTGGTCTTAGTCCCCAAACCTCACACCAAAGATGGAAAGAAAGAGATGAGGTTTTGTGTGGACTACAGAGGGCTCAACTCTGTCACCAAGACAGACGCCCATCCAATTCCTAGAGCTGATGAGCTCATAGACAAATTAGGTGCTGCCAAATTCTTAAGTACCTTTGACTTGACAGCAGGGTACTGGCAAATAAAAATGGCACCTGGAGCAAAAGAGAAAACAGCATTCTCCACACCTGATGGGCATTATCAGTTTACTGTTATGCCCTTTGGTTTAAAGAATGCCCCTGCCACCTTCCAAAGGTTGGTGAATCAAGTCCTTGCTGGTTTGGAGTCCTTTAGCACAGCTTATCTTGATGATATTGCTGTCTTTAGCTCCACCTGGCAGGATCACCTGGTCCACCTGAAGAAGGTTTTGAAGGCTCTGCAATCTGCAGGCCTCTCTATCAAGGCATCCAAATGCCAGATAGGGCAGGGAACTGTGGTTTACTTGGGCCACCTTGTAGGTGGAGGCCAAGTTCAGCCACTCCAACCCAAGATCCAGACTATTCTGGACTGGGTAGCTCCAAAAACCCAGACTCAAGTCAGGGCATTCCTTGGCTTGACTGGGTATTACAGGAGGTTTGTGAAGGGATATGGATCCATTGTGACAGCCCTCACTGAACTCACCTCCAAGAAAATGCCCAAGAAAGTGAACTGGACTGTAGAATGCCAACAGGCCTTTGACACCCTGAAACAAGCAATGTGCTCAGCACCAGTTCTAAAAGCTCCAGATTATTCTAAGCAGTTCATTGTGCAGACAGATGCCTCTGAACATGGGATAGGGGCAGTTTTGTCCCAAACAAATGATGATGGCCTTGACCAGCCTGTTGCTTTCATTAGCAGGAGGTTACTCCCCAGGGAGCAGCGTTGGAGTGCCATTGAGAGGGAGGCCTTTGCTGTGGTTTGGTCCCTGAAGAAGCTGAGACCATACCTCTTTGGGACTCACTTCCTAGTTCAAACTGACCACAGACCTCTCAAATGGCTGATGCAAATGAAAGGTGAAAATCCAAAACTGTTGAGGTGGTCCATCTCCCTACAGGGAATGGACTTTATAGTGGAACACAGACCTGGGACTGCCCATGCCAATGCAGATGGCCTTTCCAGGTTCTTCCTCTTAGAAAATGAAGACTCTCTTGGGAAAGGTTAGTCTCATCCTCTTTCGTTTGGGGGGGGGTTGTGTAAGGAAATGCCTCCTTGGCATGGTTGCCCCCTGACTTTTTGCCTTTGCTGATGCTATGTTTACAATTGAAAGTGTGCTGCGGCCTGCTAACCAGGCCCCAGCACCAGTGTTCTTTCCCTAACCTGTACTTTTGTATCCACAATTGGCAGACCCTGGCATCCAGATAAGTCCCTTGTAACTGGTACTTCTAGTACCAAGGGCCCTGATGCCAAGGAAGGTCTCTAAGGGCTGCAGCATGTCTTATGCCACCCTGGAGACCTCTCACTCAGCACAGACACACTGCTTGCCAGCTTGTGTGTGCTGGTGAGAACAAAACGAGTAAGTCGACATGGCACTTCCCTCAGGGTGCCATGCCAGCCTCTCACTGCCTATGCAGTATAGGTAAGACACCCCTCTAGCAGGCCTTACAGCCCTAAGGCAGGGTGCACTATACCATAGGTGAGGGTACCAGTGCATGAGCATGGTACCCCTACAGTGTCTAAACAAAACCTTAGACATTGTAAGTGCAGGGTAGCCATAAGAGTATATGGTCTGGGAGTTTGTCAAACACGAACTCCACAGCACCATAATGGCTACACTGAAAACTGGGAAGTTTGGTATCAAACTTCTCAGCACAATAAATGCACACTGATGCCAGTGTACATTTTATTGCAAAATACACCCCAGAGGGCACCTTAGAGGTGCCCCCTGAAACTTAACCGACTGTCTGTGTAGGCTGACTAGTTCCAGCAGCCTACCACACTAGAGACATGTTGCTGGCCCCATGGGGAGAGTACCTTTGTCACTCTGAGGCCAGTAACAAAGCCTGCACTGGGTGGAGATGCTAACACCTCCCCCAGGCAGGAGCTGTAACACCTGGCGGTGAGCCTCAAAGGCTCACCCCTTTGTCACAGCACCGCAGGACACTCCAGCTAGTGGAGTTGCCCGCCCCCTCCGGCCCCGGCCCCCACTTTTGGCGGCAAAGCCGGAGAAAATAATGAGAATAACAAGGAGTCGTCACTGGCCAGTCAGGACAGCTCCTAAGGTGTCCTGAGCTGAGGTGACTCTAACTTTTAGAAATCCTCCATCTTGCAGATGGAGGATTCCCCCAATAGGGTTAGGATTGTGACCCCCTCCCCTTGGGAGGAGGCACAAAGAGGGTGTACCCACCCTCAGGGCTAGTAGCCATTGGCTACTAACCCCCCAGACCTAAACACGCCCTTAAATTTAGTATTTAAGGGCTACCCTGAACCCTAGAAAATCAGATTCCTGCAACAACAAGAAGAAGGACTGCCTAGCTGAAAACCCCTGCAGAGGAAGACCAGAAGACAACAACTGCCTTGGCTCCAGAAACTCACCGGCCTGTCTCCTGCCTTCCAAAGAACTCTGCTCCAGCGACGCCTTCCAAAGGGACCAGCGACCTCTGAATCCTCTGAGGACTGCCCTGCTTCGACGACGACAAGAAACTCCCGAGGACAGCGGACCTGCTCCAAAAAGACTGCAACTTTATCCAAAGAAGCAGCTTTAAAGAACCCTGCAATCTCCCCGCAAGAAGCGTGAGACTTGCAACACTGCACCCGGCGACCCCGACTCGGCTGGTGGAGAACCAACACCTCAGGGAGGACCCCCGGACTACTCTACGACTGTGAGTACCAAAACCTGTCCCCCCTGAGCCCCCACAGCGCCGCCTGCAGAGGGAATCCCGAGGCTTCCCCTGACCGCGACTCTCTGAAACCTAAGTCCCGACGCCTGGAAAAGACCCTGCACCCGCAGCCCCCAGGACCTGAAGGACCGGACTTTCACTGCAGAAGTGACCTCCAGGAGTCCCTCTCCCTTGCCCAAGTGGAGGTTTCCCCGAGGAAGCCCCCCCTTGCCTGCCTGCAGCGCTGAAGAGATCCCTTGATCTCTCATTGACTTCCATTGCGAACCCGACGCTTGTTCTAACACTGCACCCGGCCGCCCCCGCGCCGCTGAGGGTGAAATTTCTGTGTGGGCTTGTGTCCCCCCCCGGTGCCCTACAAAACCCCCCTGGTCTGCCCTCCGAAGACGCGGGTACTTACCTGCTGGCAGACTGGAACCGGGGCACCCCCTCCTCTCCATTGAAGCCTATGCGTTTTGGGCACCACTTTGAACTCTGCACCTGACCGGCCCTGAGCTGCTGGTGTGGTAACTTTGGGGTTGCTCTGAACCCCCAACGGTGGGCTACCTTGGACCAAGAACTGAACCCTGTAAGTGTCGTACTTACCTGGTAAAACTAACAAAAACTTACCTCCCCAGGAACTGTGAAAATTGCACTGTGTCCACTTTTAAAATAGCTATTTGTGAATAACTTGAAAAGTATACATGCAATTGAAATGATTCAAAGTTCCTAATGTACTTACCTGCAATACCTTTCAAACAAGATATTACATGTTAAATTTGAACCTGTGGTTCTTAAAATAAACTAAGAAAATATATTTTTCTATAACAAAACCTATTGGCTGGATTTGTCTCTGAGTGTGTGTACCTCATTTATTGTCTATGTGTATGTACAACAAATGCTTAACACTACTCCTTGGATAAGCCTACTGCTCGACCACACTACCACAAAATAGAGCATTAGTATTATCTCTTTTTACCACTATTTTACCTCTAAGGGAACCCTTGGACTCTGTGCATGCTATTCCTTACTTTGAAATAGCACATACAGAGCCAACTTCCTACAATACTTCATGCATTTGCAGTGGCACTGCCCAGATATTATTACCTTTTGACAAGAAGTCGTTGACAGTGTATTTAAGACTCTAGATGTACCATAGTGTAGGCTCTCCTGTTGAGATTTGTGGCAAACATCTTGAAATCTGTTCGATGCCTGGTCGCACTATTCTTGCTGCTGGCAAGGAGATAACATTTCTTCAGAGAAAACAGGAAGTTCATGCTTGTTGTCTCTGTATTGAAAAATCAGAAATGTGCATTACAATGGAACCAGCCACTGTGAGGCTGTAGGATATATGTGAACTGTTGTGTCATATATCATTGATTACAAATTCTGGCTGATACATGACCACTGAGCAGTGCAAAAGGATCTTGTGCCTGAGGATGTGTATGCATACGTCTTGCACTCCACCCTGGATGGTGCACCCTGGATAGAGATGCTTTTGGTTGATAGAAGTTTTATTTGGGCCATTGTTACCAGTGGTCTGTGCTTTTCAGATCAAATATATGGGAGATTGTGCAATGTACTATAAGATGGAATTTGTGCTGCAAATCAGAATGAATAATTGACTGGTGTATTGTTTTGACTTGTTGTAATGTCCTTAAAACAATAAAGTACAAAAAAGAACAACCTCTAAACCTTTATGATGCTGCTTACTCTTAACTAGTGTGGCAGCGTTTTTCCTTGAACATTTTATCAGTTTAACAGACTATTACAATTACATCTTCTGGTCAGAGATCCTGTTCCCGTGTGAGATCTCAACTGTGACCTTGGCTCTTCAAGAAAACACATTTTTGAAGCCAGTAGTGCTCTGTGATCTTCTGTCATGGAAAACTGCCTTCATAGTTTCTATTCATTTATTTTATGTATCGTTTTTGTAAAGTGGTTCTTCCATCGGAATGCACCATGGTGATGAGTTTGCACTTCAGAAGGTCTTGTGAAAGAATCTACTGTTCAAAAGAATAAAGCCAGGTCCTGATTCCTTTCGAAACTTTCAGTAGGTTAGGCTCACTGTGTGCAGTGCCAGAGGACGGAGGTTCGGTGGGTAGGTACTTTCACTGAGAAATCCCAGCCAGCCGACATGGCTCTCTTCACTTTAAGAACGATTATGGGATTCTGATGCAGGGATCTGAGCCTTTGAGATGGATGAGACCAGTTAAATCATGGTGTGAGAGCTATGTTATATTAGCATGCATAGCTTTATGCACTAAGCCCAAAGATTTAAAATTCACCCTTAGCTTCATATTGAACCAGTGTAATGAAAATGAACAAATGTAACATGTTCTGGTCATGTTAAGCCTGTAACTAAACTGGCTGCCGCAATTGTACTACTTGAAGATGGAATTCATGTAGCTGAAGATAATTTGCAGTGTAGTAATCCAGCACGAGACAACGAAGGCAGTCATAGTATGAATTTTGAGAGGAAAACCAAAAAAAGTTCAGGATCCCCTTCAGAGCCTATAGAGGGTACAAACTAGAGCTTGACCACTGCTTTGATTTGAGAATTGAGGGTCAGCTGTGCATTATTTTTGACCCCCAAATATTTAACTGTGGCAGAGGAGTTGGATATTCACATAGACCTTGTCACATCGTAAAATACCTAGATACCCCATTCACGAAGGAAGCTAGCCATTGACTGAGACCACTTGCTCCAGAAGCTGCAAGCATCCCCCAAATATTACAGAAGGCAGCCTTACTGAAGGCATACTCCTGTGAAATGTTCTGTGCAGCTTTGTTCGAACACTACTGCAGTCTATATTTGTGTTTTTGAAGTTTGCAAATTACAGGACAAGTAGTCTGGGTTGAAGGGGTTGCTGTCTTGCTGGACACACTAACTAATTATTTTAGCATTTGAGTAGTTCAGCAGTATTCAGAGTCTGCACTACCTAACAAGGCTGAGTTCCTCTGAACAGATTTAATGGAAGTGAAGCATTATGACACTAGGCAAGTACCTTAGTGCAAATTGAACTGTTAAATTGAAAGATTGCCTCATTGAAAATTGGTCAGTACTGTTAATTTAAGACTGAGTATGGAAATAAAAGATGCAAGGACTACATACACCAGTAAGCTAACAGGCCTTAAAGAAGGAAGCCTTATTGAAGGCTAACACCTGTGAAATGTATGTGGTGCTTTAAGCACACTACCACTCTTGGTTTTTCCATTGCTTGAACATATGTTTATGTCTATATCGAAATATAATGTATGATATGTTTATATATTAAGTTCCTTCCTGTTTTCAATCGTGTTATTTTACCAGCATATTTACATCACTAAGGGCCAGATGTACGAAGCCTTATGCATGTCGCAAACTGCGAAAAATGCAGTTTCCGGCATGCAAAAGGCCGAACGCGATGCTCATCCCCAAGTTGCGCGTCGGTACCGACTCGCAATTTGGGAATGCGACTCGCAAATAGGAAGGGGTGTTCCCTTCCTATTTGCGACCGCATCGCCATTCAAAGTTGCTTTGTGACCGCGAATGCGGTCGCAAACCAACTCGCAGTTACCACCAGTGTCACTGGTGGTAACTCATTCGCAAAAGGGAAGGGGTCCCTAGGGGACCCCTTCCCCTTTGTGAATGCCGAAAAAAATATTTTTTCAGGGCAGGCAGTGGTCCATAGGACCACTGCCTACTCTGAAGAAAACGAAACCTAATGGTTTCGGTTTAGTTTTCATTTTGCAGCTTGTTTTCGTTTAATGAAAACGGGTTGCAAAATGAAGAAAAAAAACTGCTTTATTGACAAAGCAGTCACAGACATGGAGGTCTGCTGACTACAGCAGGCCACCATCCCTGTGAGTGCAGGGACTCGCTATGGGGTCGCAAACTGCGACCCACCTCATGAATATAGACGAGGTGGGTCTTTGTGACCCCATAGCGAGTCGCAGAAGGTGTCTGAGACACCTTTCTGCATCCAATTTTGCGAGTTTCAAATTGCGAGTCGGTCACTCGCAATTTGCAAGTCGCAAAATTGGAGTTTACTACATCTGGCCCTAAGTTTGGTTGTGATTTGGATATTGCTCAGCATTTTGATTTGATGCTGACATGTTCTTCTTTGCCCACCAAAATTAGGGGACCCCTGACGTAGTGGCATAGGTTATTCATTATGTAACAGTCAACTGAATTTTAATCTGTCAATAACAATGGTATTTTTTGTTCTTTTAGAGGCCCCGGAAAGTTGGAGCCAAATTCACTGGAACACATATCGCACCAGATGAGCATTCTCAGCCACAGCTATTGTTTGACTATGATGGGAAAAGGGATCGTTGGAATGGTTACAACCCTGAGGAACACATGAAGATTGTGGAAGAGTATTCCAAAGTGGACCTGGTTTGTTAAGTTTTCTCTTACTCAAAGTAGAACTGAAATCCTATTTCCTGATGAAGATGACAGTTTGTGTCAACAGGTGTTAATCAGGTTTCTTGTTACCTTCGACTATTAATAGGTCTTGATTTACAATGGTGTCTTCTGTAGACTGTTAAAAACCGTTTTTCGCCTCAGCCTGCATTTCAAAGCATTTGCTATACTGTTCATAGCAGCCTGCACATTATGGGATAGATGCAACAGAGCAGCTCAGATACTACAGTAGGAAAATGTAGACCTCTCTGTGTCTAGCACTGGAACTCAAAACATTTAAAATGAAGAGGGTGATCTCTTTGGGTTTGTCTTGGAAGGGAAAGGGGAAGGAGGGTTTGCGAGGCAGGATGATGTGAGTGCCTCTATGTCTGTCATAAACTGACAGAACGGGGAGGTGGGGTCAAAAAAGAGATTCCTAGTTTATCCCCATGCCAGTGAATGCTTTAAATACCCCTGTATGCATTATATGTGCTCCAAGATGACTGGAACTGTGAGAATGCTGAGGACAGCAAGTAAATGGTTGAGAATTGTGGGCAAAGTAAGCTGGTTGTAGATCACTCCTGAACCAGGGATGTTGTTAGCCCAGGTGGCAGGCAGATTGCTCATGCACCATCATGCTGCAGCATACATGACCAAGCAGCCACAAACACTTTTGTGATGAGACAGAACAAGTCACACCTTCTGATGTTTAAAATTAAGAGCTGGTGAAGAACGGTCATCTTAGATCCTCTTTCCACAAAGTGTCCAGTGATTCAGTAGTATTATGAACCTTGCATTCAGCTCCATTTTCCATAGCTGTATTAGTTGTAAACGTATTATCATTTACATTTCTGTGCTGCACCCTAGAGTGTTATCGATGAAAGATGGAGAATAAAGGGCTACTTTTTTTAATTTATTTTTGTTTATTAAACATTTTGCGATACAGAAAAATACAACCAACAAACCTGCCAGTCATCATCATTAGTGTGTTACATACAGTATGCTATTAGGTGTCATACAGAAAAGAACATAAAGCAATAGTCACCATGTCCATATCAATAGGAATTACAAGCCACTAGACTGGATACAGGAGCTCAGAGGGCCACAACACTCTGCCTTAGTGCATAGAGAGGGCAGCCGTGGAGGAAGACAGGGGCAGCGATCTGGGTCATGCCAGTGTTACAAGCATTGCCTCCGTGATGTGAGAGGAAAAGAGTGCGATGTACCCCTGCCGCCACCCACCTCCCAGGGATCATTCACTCAAAATACCTCCTTCTGATACCCTGCTCTGATGTTCCCGAGCCCAACTCACAAACGGATCCCAGATGTCTCGGGGCCTGGATGCAGCTGGCAGTAACTCCCAGAACGTGGTTAGCTGCGTGTGCCCATAAGTTACATCCGCCAGCCAGTCCCTCACCGCGGGCACCCTCCGTCTACCCCAGTGGATCGCCACCCGTCGCTTAGCAAACAGTAGAAGCAATGCATGCAGCTTGCGCGATGGTGGCGGAGTGTCTCTGACATATCCTAGTAGCCCAAGCAGAGGGGAAGGGACGTCCGAGCGGCCCACAATCTGGTTTACCAATACAAAAACCTGAGACCAATAACCCTCCAACCTCGGTCAGGACCATGCTATATGTAGAAAAGGGGCCGAGGCTGACCCACATCGCCAACATTCATCCGTCTCTCTAAGCCCCATTCTTTTCAGGCTGATGGGGGTTCTATAGAACCTATGCAGGTATTTAAAATGTATTAAACGCAACTTGTAGTTTGGCGAAAGCTCAGTAAGCTGCCCACAGCAGAACTCCCACTGTTCCTCAGATATCTCAGGTTGGAGCTCCTCGTTCCAATACAGCATAGATTTAGGCGCCACCCCCGGTGCCATGTTTTGCATATGGCGATAAATACGAGTTACCAGCTTACGGGGAGACGGGGAGCCCACCACTGCCTCTAAAGCTGTAAAGACTGGCGGCGCGTCAGGGAACTCTCTGGATAGTGCCCGGCACGCCGCACGTAGTTTATGGTACAAAAATTATTCGGAAAAAGGCACCGTACCCCCCTCCTCCAGCGCCGGGGGAGGCATGAACTTGCCATTGGGAAAGAGGTCTGCAAAGGTGCGAAGATGCAGCTTGTCGATTAGGTGACCGGCTATCCCATCAGCCACACAAGGCAGCATCGGGTTATGCAACAGAGGGAGCGATGGAGCATACAACAATGGGACCCCCGCCCTCCTGCGCAACTCCTCCCACACCCATTGCAGCGTCCCAGCTGTGTCTACATCCGCTCTAGGGCGCCGTGCTTTGACGCATATCGCCACACCAAGTGGAAGGGGCGCCACCACATCTCGTTCCACTGCCACGTGAGGCTGAAAAGGGACAGGGTGGGTCCAAAAATGCAGGAACTGAGCCTGAGCACAGAGGGCATACAATTTCATATCTGGGGCACCCAGACCTCCCTGTCGCAGTGGTAGTGCCAGCGTGTCCCACGCTACCCTGGCCTGTCCACCTGCCCACACCAGCGCCACCAGGCAGGACCGCAGAGTGGCAAAGAAGTGCGACGTAAGCGGTATAGGTATATTGACGAATAAATAAAGGAATTTGGGTAGCACTATCATTTTTGTCAACGCAATCCGCCCAGTTAACGACAGGGGCAGGGAAGCCCATAATTTCACTTTCTCGCTCAGCCACATCATAGCCCTGCCAAAGTTAAGGCTCCAGATCTCCTGAAGGTTCCGGCTAATCCAAATCCCCAAATATTTGACTTCCTCCGCCTCCCAGCGCAGGGGGTATTCGGAGGACACCTCCGCAGTGCTGTCCGTGAGGGGAAAGATTACCGATTTAGACCAGTTGATGGAGATGCCCGCGAAGCCCTCAAATCGGACAAATTCCCGCAAGATGGGATCCAAGTTGTCCGCAGGATTGATAAGATAAAGGGTCACATCGTCCGCGTATAGTGATATTAGACGGTTTCTAGAACTGAAGCCTATACCTCTTGCAGCATGATGTTGTCTAATCCTAGCTGCCAACGGCTCCATAGCTATGGCAAACAGCAGCGGGGAGAGAGGACACCCTCGCCTAGTTACCACGCAAGACCGGGAACGGTTCAGACACCAGGCCATTTACCCGCACTCTGGCTGTAGGCAAAGTGTAAAGCAGGCAAATTTTCCTAAGCAGCAGCGCACTGAAACCCATCCTTTTCAATATATGGAATAAATAGGGCCATTCAAGAGTATCAAAGGCCTTAGTGGCATCTAAAAACACCACGGCAGCCCTGACCACAGGGTGTAGGTAATGCAATGCGGCGAAGATTGTTTGCAGGTTGTGGGAGGTCGCTCTTCCCGGTATAAAACCGGATTGGTCTGGGAGTGCGATCATCGGCAACATTGGCTGCACCCGGTTCGCGAGCAGCTTGGCTAAGATTTTCACATCTACATTAATCAGAGATAAGGGCCGATAGGAGTTTAGATCGTCAGCAGGTTTATCCGGCTTCAGCAAAGTGATGATCAGCGCCTCGCGCATGGTGGCAGGCAACACCCCCTTTTCTAAGGCCTCCTCGTACACTGCCAATAACCGGGGCGACAGCTCATCCACGTACGCCTTATAGAAAGCTGTTGTCAGACCATCAGGTCCCGGCGCCTTGTCAGGCGGCAAGCTCTTGATAACTTGTGCCACCTCTCCGGCGTCTATTGGGAGGTCCATATATTCTCTGTGGTTATTATTGAACCACACTAACGCAATGGAATCCAGGAAGGATGCAAGCCCCTCCGGACACTCATCCTGGGTGTTGGTATATAAACAAGAGTAAAACTCGGAGAATGCTCCTACAATGTCCTCCTTGTCATGAAGCAGCTCGCCAGCCGTCGTGCGCAGTTCATGAATATACGTCGCGGGACGCGGCGGCCTAATCATATTTGCCAGGACCTTCCCCGGTCTCCCACCCTCGCCGTAACGCCTCGCCTCGCCTCCGCATATTTCCCTAGAAATTTAACCTCCTGCATCGCCTCCTCGTCGTACTCCAATAATTTGGTTTTCAGCAGCCCCGCCACCCCTGACTCTCCAGCCTCTAAGAAAGTGCGTTCGAGTCGTTTTATATCGGCTTCCAGCGCTACCAGGGTGCCCAGTATCGCCCTCAGTACACCCGCCTGTCGGGCTATACACTGGCCCCTGATGACGACCTTGAAGGCCTCCCACAAAGTCGCCTCCGTGTCCACCGATCCCACATTGCGCTCAAAGTAGTCAGTGATATCAGTCCGTATCTCCTCTTTGAACGCATCATCAAGTAATGCGTGAGGCGGAAGCCGCCACGAGAACGCCGGAAAAGGACCACCAGGAAGTAGTAACCTCAACATACAGGGTGCATGGTCGGACAACGAGCGGGGCATGTGCTCTACCTGCGCCGTCCACAGTGCGACGTCAGCCAGAAGTCAAGACGGGACCACGCGCCGCTATAAGCCGATATAGAGGTGCCCTCCCTCAGGTCCCCATGCCTACCCCGCCACACATCAACCAGCGCACCATCCAGCAGTATTTCCCGCAGCGCGGAACTCGCCAACGGATTGAATGTGCGAGCTACCCCTTTCCTATCTGCTTTGTCATCCAGTACTGCATTGAAATCACCTCCCCATACAATTGTATCGCATCCAGTGGTTTTCACATGCCCCCAAAGCTTATGGAAGAAACCTGGGGAGTCAGCATTAGGCCCATACACAGCCACGAATACCACCGAAACTCTGCACACAATGCCCTGTACCAAAACATATCTACCCTCTGGGTCGCATTGAACAGAGCCCTCCCGCCAATCCAACCCGCGACGTATCAGTATCGCCACCCCCCGGCATAGTTGGAATAGATAGCTGAATAAACGTGCCCCCATCTGGTGTGACGCAGTCTTTGGGCAGGGGCGGTGTTCAAATGAGTTTCCTGCAATAGGCAGACAGCCACACAGTGCCGCACCAAATATGCATGTACCAATCTAGCCTTCCTGTAGTCGTTCAGCCCCCGAACATTCCAGGTAAGACAGTTCAAAGTTTTATCCACTCTGGGCATTCCCCACACACATTATGTAAAGTGCAGTAAGACATGTTGACAATGACCAGGCTGTACGCTCAGGACATCACGCGGATAGCATACAATAAAAGTTGGCAGTAAACAACAAAACAAAAACTCCAACCAACCGCCCCCCACCCACTCCAACCCCCCAACCGGGTCGTAGAGTAGCCATCCCCATACTATCCCCAAAGCGACATTTAAATAAACAAGGGAACATTCCCGAGGGGGTGTGGCGATGCCGGCTACTCCCCCTTGTGAAACGGGGTGGCCGGAAGATCTGCAGGGGATCCTAGCCACTCAAAACCTAATAATTTAGATCTATCTAGGATAGCAGATGTCAACGATTGAACACCGGGCATCACAAATGCACTGCCCCTTCCAGCGGATAGAAGTCCACAGTCAAAAAGGAGCCATTCCCCTCAGGATATAGTAGATGGGACCCGCGTTTACTCATTGTCGCAGAGCCTGCTATCCATAGCCTCCGCAGCATCCTTGGGTCGTTGTGCCGATTTGCGGCCCACATGTTTGACGAACTTCATCGCCTCCTTGGCATCAGTGAATATGTGGGCAGACCCCTCAAAGGACACCTTTAACTTAGCCGGATAGAGGAGTGAGTACGGAATCTGCGCCTGCAGAAGAAGTCGCTTTGCAGGTAGAAACTCCCGGAGGGCAGCCTGGACAGCCGGGGTGAAGTCAGGGTAGAAGGAGATGTTATTGCCCTTGTGCGTGATGGTACCTCTTTCCCTTGCCAGTTTAAGGATCAAAGCTCGGTCTTGGTAGTTCAAGATTCTCGCAATTATGGGCCAGGGCGGCGCTCCAACAGGGGGCCTCTGACCCAGCGACCTATGCGCCCTCTCTACCGCAAATACTGCTGAGAGACTAGGGTCAAACAATTCGTGTAGGAGTTCAGTGACATAGGTTTCCATTTTAGTTATGGCAGTGGTCTTAGGGACCCCCGTGACGCGTAGATTATTGCGCCGGGACCGCGCTTCTAAGTCCTCATTCTTCGCACGGATTATTCCCAATAATTTGTCCATATGCAGGAGCCGGTCCTTCGTTTCCACTTGGAACTCATGAAACTCAGATTGGCGAGCCTCAAGCGTGTCCAACCTCGTCTCGTGCGTCGCCACCTGTGTTTTCACAGAGTCTAACTGACTGGTGAGGTTGTCCAGTTTAGTGTCAATATTGCGGAGGCTAGAACGCATCTCAAGCATCAGCATGCGTAAATCTTCACCATGATCGTCTGCGGCCAGGTCGCGCCCCTCCGCCGCCTGGGGCCCCTGCTCCAACTCTCCCTGACGCGTGGAGCGCTTATGGTCAAAGTTCAGCTTCGGCTGCTTAGAATCATGTTTACCCATGGTGAAGAGAGACCCACCGGGTCCCGCCGTGAACCACCAGCAAAGGCCCCCAGCCTCCTCCACAACCGCGTCGCCGCTCCAGCCCAGGCCCCGCCGTCAGCGCACGCCCCGGGCTCAAGTCACGGCTCACCCCCAAACGAGCTCCAGCAGGCGCTTCCGCCAGGTCCGCCCACAGGCTGTGCGGGTCCCGAGCTCCTCCAAGGCGATGGAAGGCGGGAATATCGTACCTCCGCTTATGCCTCACCGCCACCTGTACGTTTTCTGCCGGTCTTGGCAGCTCAGGCTCACCCCGGTGTGAAGGATAATTGCAGGATTTCGGTCCGGCCGGCGGAGCTCACTCAGAGAGCGGCCATCTCGCTGCTCAGCAGGCCACGCCCCCGAATAAAGGGCTACTTGATTGTTTTCCTGTAAACATACTAGATTGGCCCACACACTTGCACTAAAAGTATGATATACTTGAATTATGTGTGTTAAATTATTACCTAAGATACAATCATTTGAAGTTTTATTTTTACATTGTAATGCACTCCTTGCAATCTAAAGAAGTGTTATTCTGTATCATTTGTAATGACTTGTACACCCAATAGCATAAATCAAAGCAGTAACTAATCATTGTGGCTACTAATAGCTCTGGATAGGAAGCTCCTCGATATAAAATATTTTGTATCGTGAACTAGATAAATACATCATCTTGCAAGGAAAGTATGTCAAGTTAGTTGTGCAACTATATAATGTCAACAGAAGATGCAGCATGTTTAGCTATTGTGTACTTCACTCCAAGTGTTTTTCAAAATGTGCTCCTCTTCATTGTAGGCCAAACGTACGCTGAAAGCTCAGAAACTACAAGAGGAGTTGGCTTCAGGAAAGCTAGTGGAGCAAGTGGTGAGTAAAATGGACAAAAATGAACAAAGTAACCAAGAGGATAATTTTCCAGTATTGTCGATAACCTTTTTTGGTGCAAGTACTACATTGTGGTGAAAGAAAGGGGGCATAGAGAAGTGTCAAGGCAACAGAGGGACTTGAGAGTCGGTGAAGCTCAACCAGAGCCTGCAGGTGTGTAATGATGTTAGCATCATATGCTAAGCAGAAATCAGAGTTTTTGTGAACAGCAATTTTCTCTTCAGGCCCTGATATTGCTTTACAAAACCAGTTTTAGTAAGTGGGTAAAATTTTTAAGTAGGATTGTCAATCCACCAGATTATATTCATATAGTATATCCTTGTATGTATAATGATAAAAAGGTTATCTGCATTACTGTTCAACATTCGACTGAAATTATTGTGGATGGAAGTTATTGTGTACGAGTGCTCCAGTACCCAATTATATTTTAATAACCCATCATATTTATGTCTGTGACATCCACAAGGCTGTTACTTCTGTTTTTGAAGTTACACAGGCACATACGTTTAAAACATGGAACCATCAAGAAGGGATAAGAGTTCCAATCATGATGTTCCGTATCCTGTTTCTCTAGCAAGAGGGCTGAGAATCAGCCAATATTCTGTGGGGAATCTAATAATAGAGACCAAGGCACATCACACAGGTGCTTGTCTGTCTTATTTAGGAGTTGATGACTTCTGTTCTTCTGAGGGGCATTTGCCCCAAGACAGAATGCATTATTTTCTCTCCAAGGTTTTCTTCCTTGGTCTCTCCCTGGGTGGTTTATTTATCTCATATCACAACCTCAGCAATATCAGTACCTAATTATTTTTTGCTTCATATATGGCAAAATCAGACATGATCATTCTGGCTCTTGATTTTAGAACAAGAGCTTAATTGTTGGCTCCTGCCGAATATTAAAGTGCTTCTGTTTTTCTCATCCCACTGGTCCTTTGAGAGTGGTATGCCATTCATTATTATGGATTATAATTTCCATAATTGTGATTTCTTTTGTTAATCTTTTTTTTTGTAGTCACTCCCTTGAACTAGAATTCAGTACATTGACTGTTGGGTTTAAGATACCTTGTCCTGGACAAACAGCATACCTAAAAGATGATCTATACATGTCAGGTGACTTGCACCCCCCCTGGCAGCAAGTCTGTCAGGCATCTCAAAAGCAGTCTCTTTTGAAGTTTAAAGAACTGATTTATAATAGGGATGATAGGGAAGTGGCTGAAATTTAGGAGTAAATGCGAAGCTCTGCATTGAAGGAGTCGCCATTTCTTTTCTGATTTTCGCAGTTTTGATTCATCATTTTTATTGATATTACTACTCTGCAATAAAAACAATTTTTAACAGGGGGTTGCTGCTTGACTTAATTGAAAAGTGCATACTGTGTAGACTTTCTTAAGCTACACGTGAAGGCTTAGAAAAACTATAGAATGTCACATTGATGAGATCTAGGTTATTAGATGGACAAATCGGCCTTGATTTGGAACTGTGTGGTCATTGAATATCTTATGCTGTCTGGAGAGAATCCACCAGTGAATTTGTCTCTACCTCTAAAGTCTTCTGCAAGTGTAGAATGCCTTTCAGAAATGGGATTATTTTGCATTACCGCCCAGCTACAAATGGGACCCTTAACCTGTCTTGACTGAACTGTTCACTCAGTTTCAGTTGGTGAGATAAATAGCATCCAAACTTTAGTTGTATGGATTCCAACTATTAAGATAGGCTAAAACATCAGTTCTTCCCACTCCCTTTCTTAACTATTAGAGTTTTTCAAAACAAAATACATTAAATTAATGCTCTTCTCCAGTCTACTTTCTTGTACAGAGCTGGCAATTAAACTCATGAATTGTAGGTTTTGTAGTTGTTTTAAAGGCGGCAGTACTAAGTATTTTAAAAACAAGATTCCTTTTGAAATGCATGCTTTCTGAGTCATGCTGTTTTTAAATTTATTTTCATTTCCTCAGTCCTGTATTATGGCAGAGATTTTCCTTCCAAGTATGACCATGGGGGTGCCACATCCTGTTGGAGTATACAACATTGATTTGGGGGTGGTTAAATGGGGTTGTTCTGCCATTTCCAATGGCATTGGTTGGAGTGATCAACCAGCATTTGTGTCCAAGACTTGAATTGTTATGAGCTGATCAACTTCTACTGTACCACTCAAGTGTCCCTCTTTAGAAGGCACATTCCTGGTTCTTAACTCTACAATTAATTGTATGTTTTCCCAAAATCCACTTATTTTACATCATTCCTCACCGGTCTTGATCTCGTCTTGATCTCGTGCAAGTCTTTCCTCAGCACTAAACCTTCATATCTCTTTTCCAAGTTTGTATGATGTGGGAGACATCTCTGCTGTAGGACTGCACCTTTGGGAAAAGGAAACTGTGCTCATCATTCTTCTCCGTGAATAGAGGATTGTTTGGTAAATGCAGTCAATAGTAATAATTATTAATTGGGTATGCCCACTAATAATTGATTGCATCTGAAAAGCTCAGTCCTGCCTTGCTTACAGAACTGTAGAAAGTCGTTCTTTTGAATGCGCTAGTGCTGTTAACTTACAGTAGCTAGTTTATAAAGCTCTAGGGTTTATAAGTCTCAAATGGCGTATTCTCAACCCAAAAGATATTATTATCTAAATCAGGACTACTTTTCTCAATAATGGCAGTGGAATATCAGCAAAGCATTGTACATAGTCTTAAAAAGTTATTCAAATTTGCTTGAGGTTCAGACTCTCTTCATGCTTGATGACTCTCATATCAGTGAGTTTTACATCTGAAGAACCTTTTAGCACTGTATCCACTTCAAGGTCCAGTACCTCTTTAGTGGTGTTGAAGTGGACTGATGGGTTGTGCAAAATCTCCTAAAAACCTGTACCTAAATGCATGGATATTTGTGTGGGGGGTGTTCATGCTGAGGATCCAGTGTCTTGGAAAATACTGTTTTCTTTGGATTGATACCATTTGTCAACTGAGTGCAGTGATGACACTTTTCTTTATTTTCTTCAGAACTCTTCCAAGAAGCACTGGGGAGAAGACGACTTGCAGACGGTAGTAGCATTCATACACTGGGATCTAATGAAGCATGGGGTGGTCTTTCTCCTTTTTTTCCAGAAAGTTATTCATGTGAGATTTAATTGTAAATGTGTTTTCTCTGATAAGTGGGTTGGTATTTTTTTTTTTATTATTATTATTATTATTATTATGATTAAATCTGATTTACTTAATAATGTTGACATGACATTACAGTCAGCACTGTTACCACACATTATTGGCCATAATGCATGAAAAAGTGGGGACCTACTGAGTTTGGGAGCGGGTGGGCGGGAAGAGAGAAAAACAATAAGCATACCAGTGACTGCATATTTTACTTGAGTAGAGTAACAAATTTAATGACCAATGGGTCAGAGAAGATTGCGTTTAGCAGTGAAAAATTAACATTGAGAGGAGGAAAAGGTTAGAATTTGCCTGGATTCCTACAATAGAAACTGCTGATACCCCTGAAAACTAATTTCACTTTTTCACAAACCTGCCACATTTGATCTTTTTTCCATGTGAACCAGGAAACACAGAGAGGGATGTGAGGAGATTGAGAGAGAGAAAGAAAGAAAGAGAGAGATAGAGAGAGAGAACAGACATATATGTAGCTGAAAAGATACAGGTAAACACAGACTGAGATAGATATGTAGAGATACGAGCAAGGGACATATATAGACAAAGAAAGGGATTAAGAGACAGAGGGACTTATAAAATGAGAGATATATTAAGAATTTTCATTTGTATATCTTTCTCTGTGTGAAACGATGGCCTTCATATTGTTTTGAAATGGCTTCATACTCTTACACAGACACATGAGAAGCCTTATTTCTTTCTCTGAGACTATCAGATATTTTTTAACTTAAGCGTGATGAGTTAATACATATGTGAATGCTCCAGTTAAAGCTGACAAGGTTTCTATTTTTGTTTGTACAGGTGTTAGCACTTGCTCGTGGTCAAGTAATTATTTGAACTTGTGCCTGTAAGGTCGCATTTACTGTTTTAATCAAGTCTTCTGAACGTTTTTTTTATAAGTTTGTTTTAATAAATTATGTCTTAGTGACAGTTTTGTGTTTTTGCCACATGACATTAGAATATGTATGGGTAGGACCTTCTGAGGACTAGATGAATGTTGTATATACCATTAGGAAAAGCTGTTGAATCTTGCGAGTACTTGCCTGTACTTTCTTCTTAGCATCACTGTATGTGTATCAAAACAATGAATGCTAAGGCTCTTCTTTAATATTTCCAAGAAGACTTGTTTTTTAAGAACATATATTTCTTCTGCTGTGTGGTGTTATACCTTGTCTACGAGGGCTTTAGAGATATTTCTCTTTTTTTTTCTATACTTGGGCTTATAGTTTTGAAACAGCTGCTCGTCATATCACAGTGAGTGCTGTAGTGCTACCTGTTTCATAATGGAGGATACATCAAGCCAATAGAGTTGTTTTGTTACTTATGGGGCAGGACTGTGGAGAATAGAAACTATGCTCAGGAATCTAAAAAGGTTAAGTTTTGTCAAACTTACCGAGGTTTCCAATTTACTGACCATATCCTGTTTATGTATGGGTATATGGAGATCACAGATCTACCTAGAAAGCAAGGAATGGTGAACAAGTGTGGTAGCCTGGTATCTGATTAAGGGCTATACCTGATCAGGTGTTTTTCACAACACAGTAAACAAGTGGAGAGTTTTCCATTCTGATGTGCAGAATGTGTTAATGTGGATGTTCACATTTTTTTGTCTTCATACCATGCAACAAAGAAAGTGTACTCTACCACAAAATGCCCTACATGTTTCCTAATGAAAAAATATTTTCCTCGCCAAAAATCAAGTTTAATCCCTGATTTTAGAATTTGCAACCTCCTCCCGTAGTGTTTTATAATTTTGCATGGTGCCAAAACTATCCCTACCTTTTTATATATTTTTTACTCAACATGTTCTCATTCTTAAACGTTTTTGCTTTGTTTCCTTTTTATGATTGGCGCATATGTTATATTTTCATTTCCAGTGCTAAAAAATGTTTGCTAAACATTTCACTGAAATGGACACACAGTTCCTGGAAACAAATCACTAACTAGTTGTTCAAAAAGACATAAAACATGCTTATTTTACATAATATAGATTTACAACAAACTGAAGAAGTGCAAAATGTTGCCTTTTTGGTGTTTTATTTCGAATGCTTATCACATGGACCTATATTTGTTATTTGGACTTGTGCATTGTTCCTCACCTTGGTAACAGGTTGTTCTGTTCTGCTACAGCTACCTCTTAAGAGGTTTGTAAATTTGCTAACTTCCCCAGTACCAGAATCCATTTTTTGACCTGAAATCCTAAATACTGCTGTGTTTTTGATACTTCCAAATCTTTTTCAGGAAAGGGATCACAACAGTGAGGATGAAGATGAAGACAAGTATGCAGATGACATTGACATGCCAGGGCAGAACTTCGACTCAAAGAGGCGCATCACTGTCCGGAATCTTCGTATCCGAGAAGATATTGCCAAAGTAAGTCAGGAGTTTATTTAGATCGTGGTGGTGGGTAGGCCAGTAGTTAAGGAAGTTGTTGTGCACAAAAGATTTGTGTATAGTTTCTGTTTTCCCCCGTAAGTGTTTTTGGAAGATTATGAATGCTAAAGCTTTGTAGACTATGTGTAGCCTTTCAATGAGCACTAAAACCTCTTTAAAATATTTTTTCCAGACAGAACACAGTCACTTGCTCCTAGTGATGTACTTTGTGATCGACTAGAGAACTCAACTTCTCAGTCATAGGCTTTTTGTTAGTTTTCAAAAACAATTATTGTGCCTTTACATGCACAAGATTTTGGTACACTTCTATAGCAGGGAAATAAAACTCTCTGATCATAAAAAAAAGCAGTGTTTGTCATAAGGCAATTTATTCTTTATAAAGTTTTTAATTTTTTTTTAAAGCAAATATCCTAAATTATATTTCACCATAAAAACCCAATTGTAATTTTCCCCCTTATAAAAAGAATAGTCTATTACATAGGAAATGCTGCACAACCCCAGCAAGCATCGCAGTTGCAGCCTCATTCTTTTTTTTTTCCATTTTTGTGAGAGGAATTCCCAAGCACAGGGCTTTGACTTGTGCATGTGGGCACTCTGCTTTTCTAAGAGGAATATGGTCCCAGGGGAGCAGTGTGAACATGTTGCCTGTGTTCTTCAATCCTCACAATTTGTATCTACAACAAATGTGATTTTCTACATGGGTATGGAAGACAGAGGGAGAAATGTTTACTGTTGTTACGTTGATCATAAATTCCTTCAGAATATGACTGGTGTCTACACCAGGTTTGAGTGACCAGCACAGTAAAGCAGACATGAAGGAGCTGTTTTCCAACTTAAGTACTTTAGGCCCTCACTGTTAAATCACAAAGGTCCCTCAGAGGCTTTGACATCTTGTGTAGTTCTTGATTTCAAGAAACACCAATGGCACAGTTAGTCATCCTCTAAGGGGATCTGTGATGTCTGGCTGATACACTCGATCCTGTGAGGGAGCGTGGTGCTTGTTAGTGGACTTAAAAGTCTATTAGACATTGTGTATTCAGTCTGTGTCAAGTTTGTAACATGTTTGACTCATGCAGCCAGGCAGTGACATGAGCTGACGACGCAGATGTACAGACATAAGATGTAAATTGCGAAGTCAAAAAGGCTTGTATCAGAGTGTGGGGACAGGCCTTGAAGGCAGTTTCCAAGAGAGGAGATACCGTGATGTTGAGTCACTTAATCAGATTGCTGAAAAATTGGGGTGAGTGCTTTCCATAGGTCGATGGCGCTAGGCATTGAATACAATATTAATTGAAAACTCTGAGAACCCTGACAGGGAAGTCTGCCCTGAAAAATCATCACAAGTTGAGATTCAAGTACAAACCGTGAAAGTTTATGCAACATTTAGAATCGGTACGGAAGGCAAGAAAATAAATGGTTAATTAATTCAGTCTGGCATCAATTCATACATCAATAGGTGATAATGGCTGTGCGCTTTCTTAGCATTAGCCGGAACCATAGATGCTCCATCGCGAGGTAAATAAGGAGACAAACAGTAAATTGACAGAAGAGCCGCCCAGTTTGAAAGGCAAAGAAAGTCATGACAAATTTCTAAGTATAAAGCCAGATAGTACTCTGACATAGTCTCTGCTTGGCAAGAAAGCAAGGGAAGATCTTGGCTCACTTCCCAAATACAGCATTTTTATATGTTTTTTTTATTTTTTATAAACAAGTTTTTATTGCTTTTAAAGAGAAAAACAGGTAAAGTACACAAGTCTTGGCCTGTTTGGTACCGACTGGAGGGTCAATTCTAATCTGACTCTTCTGTACCCGGGGTACACAGGAATTCCCAAAATTGCATATCTTAATAATGCAGAGAAAAAGGAAGGGGCATGCACACACATTTTTGGGCCAATTTAACCTAGTAATCCCGTTCCTTTCCCCCAGATCTTCTCATATTTACGGGGGCATCCCCTTGGATCGTACACCACCTTTTCTTGGGCTGCACACCAGTCCACCCCCGTCTCCATTTCTGAAGGGAGGGGCCCTTGGCGGTATACCAAGCGGCCGCAATGTCTCTCTTAGCCACCAGCGTGGCTGCTCCGACCAAAGTCTTGTCCGCTCCAGGTCAGTATTTGCAATGTTCCCAAAGCACTGTTCAGCTCTTGGTTTACTCCTTCCCACTACACTCGAATCTCGGGGCAGGACCATATCATATGGAAGAAGTCGGCCTGGCCCCCAGCACACTGTGGGCACTGGGCAGAGCATCGGACACCCATCTGCATTTTTATATGTTTAAAGCATCAGCTGTTCTTTTTTGCATTTGTCACCCCAAGTGGGAAGGGTATGCCCAGACGTGGGTCCCGTGCTCACAATGCCACCAGATTCAAGCTAGCCTGGCTGAAGAGGATTGATACCCCGAAACCGGTTCCAGGATGCTTGTTTCTGGTCCAGGGAGGACCTGGCCTGGCAGTTTCCCTGGACTGTTCCCATGGAGAACAGGGTCAAGACTGATTTGCATGTGGCTGGGTCCAAACTGGAATGGCATGGTGAGCAAAAAAAATGATGGATTAAACCCAGATCTGTGACTGGGGAGAATGTTTGATTTGGTCTACATTCTGTCCATCAACTGTTCTTTTTGCATTTGTCCCCCGAAGTGGGAAGGGTATTCCCAGACGTGGGTCCTGTGCTCACAATGCCACCAGATTCAAGCTAGCCTGGCTGAAGAGGATTGATACCCCGAAACCGGTTCCAGGATGCTTGTTTCTGGTCCAGGGAGGACCTGGCCTGACAGTTTCCCTGGACTGTTCCCATGGAGAACAGGGTCAAGACTGATTTGCATGTGGCTGGGTCCAAACTGGAATGGCATGGTGAGCAAAAAAAATGATGGATTAAACCCAGATCTGTGACTGGGGAGAATGTTTGATTTGGTCTACATTCTGTCCATCAACTGTTCTTTTTGCATTTGTCCCCCGAAGTGGGAAGGGTATTCCCAGACGTGGGTCCTGTGCTCACAATGCCACCAGATTCAAGCTAGCCTGGCTAAAGAGGGGTGATAGCCCAAAACCGGTCACAGGATGCTTGTTTCTGGTCCAGGGAGGACCTGGCCTGGTAGTTTCCCTGGACTGTTCCCATGGAGAACAGGGTCAAGACTGATTTGCATGTGGCTGGGTCCAAACTGGAATGGCATGGTGAGCAAAAAAACTGATGGATTAAACCCAGATCTGTGACTGGGGGAGGATGTTTGATTTTGTCTACATTCCGTCCATCAACTGTTCTCTTTGAATTCACTTCCCAAATACAGCATTTTTATATGTTTAAAGCAGAGAATTTATATTGTCAGCATGGTGTGAAACAAATGATATGTGAGTATATCCTGCAAAAGAAAATGAAAGCACATTTACATTACATAAACAGCCTCCATTTGATTTGAGGAAATGGCCTTTTAACGATACAGTCAAGCTTCCTCCTCTCTCCGAGAACATCATGAACATAATAAAAATACATCCTAGAAATGTGACAAAAAAAGGACTGTACAACTAATTCAGTTAACTACATTTTGAGATACTGAGGGACATATTTACATCCCGCGGTGCACAGGCAAAGAAAAAAGGATACAGGTCAACATTATTGTGCCAGATGTACTCATGTCAACTTTAAAAGCTTTGTTATATTAAATACAGTACCTCTAGTTTATAATCGACCCATTCATGTTAATTAAAGAAACATAATTTTCACAATTTTTTGCTTCATCGGTCTTTGGATGCTCATTGATAGATCATGACATTTAAGTATCATTCCTGATGGACAATGCTTTGTTCCATGTTTCCTCACACTTAAGGTTTAGGATTTGGAAACCTATTACAGTATTTCTTAAAAGGTAAATAGATGCAATATATGACGTTTTTTATTGTCCTTCATAGAGTTAGAGGTTTTTCTCATTTGATGATTTCGGTGTTCATAGTGTTAATGAAGATCCCAGTAGTATTAAGAATAATGTAATTACCTGTAACACTGTTTCTCCATCATTAGAATCACAAACTATTGCTCCCTTATAGAGGCAATGTTACAGAAGTAGTCACAGCTTTAGACCCTTTATTTTCCGGTAGACCATCAAAATGGAGTGTGGCACCAGCTATTGGGATTTTGCAGCAAGAATCTTTTATGGATTCACATGCTGTGCATTAGTCTCCTCCCTTTTCTACTTTTGTTTGTTGGTGAGCGTCGATTGAACCTCCATTTGTGTCCTCTTGTAACATCGTCCTGCTTCCTCTAGATGTTCCCACCTTCGGTAGCCATCTTTAGATTCTTTTTTCCGCCATTGGGTCTAGATGTTTGCAGAGACATCTCCAACACGAGGGAAAACGTCAAATGATTTGCAAGAAATACAACAAGAACTTAATCAAATTAAAAGGACATCCCCCAACAGGGAGCTGCTGAGCGATGAAGTAAGACCGATTGCAATTTTTTATCTCAAAGGATTGCCGCAAATGCCCATTCGAGGGGCCCCCTGCTCAGAGTAATGGAAAAGACACGTTCCAGTTTTACAAAAATTGCCACCATAAATACACCCACAAAGATAAACATCCGGTGTGCAACCTCTGTCTTCCAGTCGAAGACTGGAGCAAAGAATGAAAAGCCTGCTCAATGTTTGTGCCAAACAGCGAGACAAAGAATGGCCCATCACATCTTGCTAGGCCAAAAAACAACACCATCCTTTGAAGAGCTGGAACTTTTGAGCAACAGCAAGAAGAATGTCAGTGGCAGGGACAGAAGGAGAAACTTCAGAGGAAGATCATAGAGGTCGAAGAAGAAGCACTGAAGAAGAGCTGAAAATCTGAGGTAAGAGGCTACATCTTCCTCTAAGACACCTGAGTTGAAAAGATCAGACTCGCTGATACACAAGGGAGTCTCTGTGTCGAAACACTCGCCGTCCACAGAGATGCCCCTTGGAACGGAATCTCATTGAGCTTTTGAGGGTTCTTCAGTGGATAAAAATCTCAAAAAACACATTCTATGTCAAAGGACGGAAAAACAAAGGACTCATCATCGGACGGAAAAACAAAGGACGCATCATCGAAAGCTCAAGATTCACAAGCTGAACGTCGAATCTTGTCGTCTGAGGCATCGGCCAAAGAAACTTTGACGTCAGAGGAAACGCTCGAACCCGAAGAGTGGGTTGTCAAAATTGAGAAAAAAGGCAACGACAAGAAGCCGAAATGTCTGCGCTTCTTTAGAAGAAAAAAGAATTAGATGACAGTCTGAAGGGATTCAGGATTCCACAGAAACCTTCGACAATAGAGACTTCTGAGGTAGAACTCAAGAAAGTCAACCTTCACTCACACGCAAGCTTCAAGAGGAGAGGAGGAAGACCTCTTTTATGAGGAGGAAAATGACCAAAAAGAAATGTATCAGACTTCAGGCGACGGTGAATTCATTGAATCTCAATGGGAAGATTTGGAGGCTGACTCACCAGATGATGAAGTACAGGCTTACCCATCCAAACCCCAACCCCCAGATGATATTGGTATGTACAATTTGGTGATTAAAAATGCATCTGACAAGTTTAATGTTCAACTTGAAGAGGATGAGCCACAGTCATGCTTTCTGTTAGAAACACTGCTGCCAAGTCAGGCAAGAAACCAATAACTTTTTATGCTTCCCAAGCATACCTGATCAATGCAAGGAAGCCTTTAAAGAACCAGCGACTTGCAGAACATTCATGCCATGGGCTGAAAAGAAATCAAAATATTCTTCCAAGGATCTTGTGTACATTAAAGGTACTGTCCTGGCAGACTCCATAATCACTTCAACTACAAGGAAGGGAACTAACATCTCCTTAACCTCGGGACCACATCCAGATAAGGAGACTAAAAGGATGGAACGCATGGGTCGCAGAATCGAGCAGAGTGCTGCAAACCAGTGGCATATTGCAAATTTAAACGCATTTCTTAATAGGCGCCCTCATCAGCATTGGGAGGAAATTGGAGAAATGATGAAACGTCTCCATGAGCAATATAAGAAAAGGACAGCACATCTGGCAAAAAGTGGGAAAAACACAGCTAATACTGGTTTAAAATATGCTCTGGGTGTGGCAGACATGTCTAGTCGCCAAATAATGATGGGGGTCACTCTAAGGCGCCACTCTTGGTTGAGGATTTCAGCGTTCAAAACAAGCTAACATCAACTCAGTTTAATGGACAACAATTGTTTGGTAACTCAGTGGACGAAAGTCTCAACCAACTAAAAAAAGACAATGAAACCGCAAAATCTATGGGTGCACTGGAGTTTCGTGAGGAATATGAAGGGGGACATTTCCTGCAAGAAGGCCAGCCTCCCGGGGTAGTTTCCAGTCTTGGAGTTCTCACTGAGGTTTCCACCCAAACTGGTACAACGCAGCAAAACTGGCAGTGCCAGCTGCAAGGTATGAAACTCCTTTCAAAGAAGAGGGAGAGGTCAGCCAGGGAGAGGAGGCTCAACCACCTGACATAAGTAACTGCACAACAACTACAACACCCTCACAAATATCATCAGTAGGGGAACACCTAACAATCGAAGCTCCATCACAGCACACCGCTCGGTGGAAGATTAAAACACTTTCTCCAGGAGTGGAGGAAGATCTTTTCAGACAAATGGATCCTCAGAACAGTTTAGTTTGGATATTGCATAGAACTAAACAGATTCCCGCCAACAAGAGGACCAAAGAAAACAATCCATTCAAAAGAGGAAACTAATTGACTCCTCAAGAAGGTCAAGGAGTTACTGGACAAACAAGCAATAGAACATGCCCCAAAACAAGAAATTGACAAGGGACATTTCCTCACCATATTTCCTAATTCCAAAGGTAGACGGTTCCTTGTGTCCAATCCTAGATCTCAGGTTCATCAAAAAGTTTATAAAAATGCAAATATTCAAAATGACAACTTTACATGAAGTCATTTCACAGTTGCAAAGTGGAGATTACATGCCACCTATAGACGTGAAAGATGCCTATTTGCACATACGAGTGAATACAAAACACAATAGATACCTAAGTTTTGTGGTAAATGGAACACACTATCAATTCACAGTACGAGCATTTGGAATAAAATCAGCACCAACTCATGAAGTGTCTTGCAGCAGTAGCAGCACATCTCAGAAGGATGGGTATGCATGTATATCCATACCTCGACGGTTAGTAAGAGCAAAGTCCTACCAGAAATGCAAACGGGTCATTAAAATCATGATGAAGACACTGTACACACTAAGTTTCTTGTTAAATGTAGCAAACGTCCTCTCCAGAACCAGAACAGGAAAAGATTTTCTTGGGAGCAAAGTTAAAATCGATTCAAGGAAAAGCATTCCCCAGTGAGAAAGGAACACAATCCCTTCTGGGAGAGACTCTTCTTTACCGCAAGGGTAAGCTCTGACAGTGAGGACAGCGGGGGAAACTATTGGTAAAGCTGGTATCATGCCCCTTGATCCCATATGCGAGACTTCATATGACACCAATCCAAGAGTGGCTTCAAAATCAAAGGTCACAAGCAACAGGGAATTGGGAAGATCTAGTGGTTATCACACAAAAGGTACAGGAGTAAATTGCATGGTGGAACAGAGAAAACATTATACAAGGAAAACCATTTCTGCAACACACTCCATCTGTGACGGTAACCACGGACGCCTCACATATAGGATAGGGAGCACATATGGGATCCCTGAAAATACGATTAATTTGGAAGGAACAGGATGCAGATCAATATCCTGGAACTAAAAACAGTGTTTCTAGCTCTTAAAGCATTCCAAAAACAACTTTGGGGAAAGAAACTATTGATTCATATAGACCATACAATGACAGTGTTTTACATAAACATACTGGGAAGGTACTCAAACTCCACCCCTGTCAAGGCTAGCTCCCCAACTCTGGAAATGGGCAATAAAAAGAAACGTGGAGATTCAAGCAATACATCTACCAGGGAAGGACAATGTTGAAGCGGTCAGACTGAGCAGGCAGGCCTCATGCGCCCCCGAGCGAGAGCTCTACTAGAGTGTGGTACGAATTATTTTTCGGAATTGGGGTACACTAACAATTGACCTGTATGAAACTCGTCAGAATGTGAAATGCCAGTACTTTGCCTCCTGACAGCCACACCTTCAGTCACTGGGGAATACCCTTTTGATAAACTAGTCAGGGACATTTGCATATGCTTTTCCCTCAATTCCACTGTTGAACAAGGTCATCAACAAATGCAAAAGGAGTCGTATGACCTTAATTTTAATTGCACCAGCAAACCTGGGACTAGCTCAATGAAGATTTCAAAGGCTACCAAAACAACAAAATCTGTTGTCAGTGGAAATAGGAGGGGTAATACACACAGAATCAACATCTTTGAATCTAATGGCATGGCTCCTGAAGACTTAGAATTCAGACACATGAAGTAACCAGAAAACACAATGGCATTATTAGGGAAGCAAGAAAACCAATAACAAGAAAATGTTATATGGCAAAATGGAAGAGATTTTTACTAAGGCGTATAAGAAGTGTATTAGTGAAGAAAATAACAAGGGAAAAGACAGTGTTAAAATATTTAACTCACCTTTTACAAGAAGGTTTTACATATGCACCCTTAAAAGTTAATCTTGCAGCAATAGTGGCCTACACAAGAGGACATAGGAGAAGACGTTTTTTCAGAGCACCAGTAGTTATTATGATTCTTAGAGGGCACTAAGAGAATAGCACCTCCAAGAAGTGTACCAGCATTCTTATGGAACCTAAATATAGTTCTTATACAGCTCATGAAAAAACATTCAAACGTTACACAAAGCTACTTTAGAGATGCTAACTTTAAAGACTGCCTTTTTGGTAGCTATTACCTGCACGAGGAAGTAAGTTAGGTACAGGTACTCACAATACAAGAGCCCTATTTTCAAATACACAACTACAGAAACGTCATGAGAAAAGATCCACAGTTCATACCAAAGGTAGTTTCACAGTTTCATATTAATCAAACTATTCAAATGCAAAATTTCTTTCAAAATCGAAAGACACACGCTGAAAGACCTTTGCACACATTGGACCCAAGATGCTCCGTCATGCATTATATTTCAAACACAAAGCCTTTCATGGAAACTCCACTTTTTGTATCATTCGCAAACAGCTACTTGGGAAGACCAGTAACATAGACCACAATTGCAAGATGGATTGCCCAACTAATTCGGTTGTACCACAGTTATCAGGAGAAACATTAACAACAGCACCAAGAGCACATGCCACATGAGAAAAGGAGCTACTATTGCCTTTATGTCAAATACACCATTAATGGAAATTTGCATGGCAGCAACATGGTTATCATTGCACATTATTTTATTGCACATTATTTTATTGCACATTATTTTATTGATATTCAAATGAACAAGGAAGCTCAAGTTGGACAAAGGGTTCTAAAACATATATTTACAAGTCAATGCCTATCTTCAACCCACCCACCACAGCAATAAAAAAACGCTATAAAATCAATGCTCAGCATGTGAATCCAGAAAAGATTTATGCCTCAAAACATAAAGATTCTTATCTGCAGGTGTAGTTTGCAGCTTGAAGAATTTTCTGGATTAGCAAGTGGACCACCCTCCTCCACCAAGAAGATGAGTGGACTAGGAAAAAAAAAGAATGTGAAGATGGCTAATGAAGGTGGGAACATCCAGAGGAAGTAGGACGATGTCAGAAGGGGACACCAAATGGAGGTTCCATCGACTTCCACCAACAAACAAGTTACAAAAGAAGGAGGACTGAAAAATTCGAGAAATACTGGAGAATTCTGGACCCAGCTATAGGAAGATGGCTCTCTATATGGTGCACTAAAATGAAGTACACTGTGCAGAGAGTCCAGTCGATCCCCAATTGGCTTTGCAGAGGCAAAGGTAGATAGGAATAATGCTCTATTTTGTGGTAGTGTGAGCGAGCAGTTAGGCTTAGCAGAGGGTAGTGGTAAGCATTTGTTGTAGTCACAGAGGCAACAAATGAGACACACTCAAAGAATAAACCTGACTCCAATTTAGAAAAAAAACTATTCTTTTTATATATGTTTCTACCCCAAAAACTTCGTAATCGGGTAAGTAGACTTTTAAGCATAAATACTTTGCAGTTTTAGAAATCAACACTTAGTGCAACTTTTTCTCAATTCTATCCTATGGAGGAAAACAATGTTCAGCAAATACAGTGTTAACAATAACTTATGAGTTCGAGCTCAGGGAGCACAGGTAAGTACTGGGCACTGATGAAAACCCACCAACAGGTCACACTGGACAACTCTGGGGCAGCTGGGTGCGGTAAGGCATCAGGTACTCAATGGTTCTCTATGGGAGTTGGACCTCATGACAAACAGGGTGCAGGCTCTGGCTAGGAAGCCAGTCAGAAACAGCAAGCAGGTAGGTAGTAGACTTTGGGTGCTTGGGGACGTAGAGCACTTTTGGTCGTCTTCTCCAGGGCCCGGGGGCGATGGATGCAAGGGTGTCTCATCCAGGAGCACTCGCGGTCAGGGGGTCCTGTGAGTTGAGGCTGCAGGCAGCATTGGATTCCGGCAAGTGTGGACTCGAGTTCTTAGAAGCCAGGGGACGTTGTTCGCACCAGTAACACACAGGTGCAGTGGTTGCTGGAGGTGTTGGATTTTCTCTCACCACCAAGCTGTGGGAGAGGGGGCTTGCATGCAGGGGCTGCAGGTGTTTCAGGTGAGTCCAAGATGGGTCAGCCCACCCTGGACTCAGTTTCTGAACATTTGGAGAGCTACGTTGGCACTGTTGGTTGGCCTCACCTCGGGTCACAGACGTCCAGTGCAATGGTCACTTTAGGTGTTGGGCTTCTGGGATTCCAGCAGCTGCAGTTTTCTTTCCTTGAAGTTTTTGTTGCAGAGCAGGGCCGCTGCTCATAGGAGACTTGTCTTTATGGAAGGCAGATTGAGTCCACTTCTTGGGCAGTGTCCTTTAAGGTCAGCAGGAAGTATGGTGTGGTCAGCTGCTGCTTCTTTTCTTCTTCTGCGGGTACACCTTTTCTTTGTCTGTGTCGTCTTAGGTCTCCAGGATCTGGGTTCAGGGGTGCCACCTAAATACTTAATTTAGGGGGTTTACAGGGAGTGCCAGGTGGTAGCTAATGGGCTAGCCACCTTTATGGGTGACTACACCCCTCTTATGACCACTTCTGTAGTGAAGTGGGCATAACCCTAACCTTAGTGGTGTAATTGCTTTCAAGCAAGAAGGAGGAATTTGAAGTGTGTCTACTTCAGTTCATCCACCTTAGGGGTGGGGCTGGCATGAAGTGGGCACACCTAATCTGTCTGATTTTCCCACTGTTCTGCCTCCAAAAGTGGGGTCAGGACTGTGGAGTTGGTCATCTCCACCATTTGGAGAGACCTGGGCCACATTACAAAGGGGTCAAGGCCTTTGAAGTTTCCTGCCCTGGAATGTCCATCCTGCGTGGGTAAGGTGATATAACCTCCGCCCAGTGAATGCTTTTGTCTCAGGCCCGTGAAAACAATGGCTTCCATCTTGGGGGGGCCTGAAACGCACCCGTGGTGGCTGAACTGATCAGGACAAGTCAGTCAACACACTAGTAGTTGTAGGTTTTCAAGGGGCACCTCAAATCCATCACTGGGATCAGTGAGAGTTTATTATTCTGAGATGTGTGATACCAAACACCCTAGGATTCAGAGAAGCCATCATATAGCTGGTGAACCTTTAATAACCATTGCCCAGCAAAGTTTTTAAAATGGATTCCCTGTTCACTTACTATGTCTCAGAATCGACAGATGTAGCAGGGGCATATCTGCTCGTGCATATATGTCCTCACGTGCCTTTGTGCTAATAATATATCATTATTATTAGATATATGTGGTTATTCTATCATTTTTGGATATGCCATCAGGTCTGTTTCTATTTAGACCATATCAGATTTAAAAAGCTGTTTAAAAAAGCTCTGTTATATTTAGGTGACGCTATCTTTAACCGCTGAAACCTTTATTTGCCCACATTGCCCTTTTCCTTTCATGTAACACTAGGATGTCTGAGTGAGGGATCCATTTACATGTCATGATAGTTTGTCTGTTACCATAACACTTGATGTGAAGATGAAGGGAGTGTAACGTAATGTTTTAAAAGGCAGTCTAATTTATTACAAAAAGTGTACTCTGAACATGGTCTATGTTCACAATGTACAGTTCATTGCAGCATGCATAGAATGTTATTTATGTAATGTAACAATACTTATTTTTTAATTTAGTACTTGAGGAATTTGGATCCAAACTCTGCTTACTATGATCCCAAGACACGAGCTATGAGAGAGAATCCGTATGCTAATGCTGGCACAAACCCAGATGAGTAAGTGTCCCATTTTCTTTCCACTGCTTACTAGTAGTAGTAAATCTTTATTTGATTATTAAAAAATAATCATAAAAGAAGAAAACAGACAATCATCAACAAATATTAATAAAATAGAATCACATAAGAATTGCATGATAGCATAACATTTATGTACAAAATTGCTAAAAAAATTAAACATGTTTAGCTGCTTATATGTTGTGTAATAAAATGGCAACTAGATGCAAATTCATTAGGAAGCCTTAAATTTTTTTAACTTTATAGATTAATTATTTCTTCTTTAAAACACGTTCTATCAAAAGATTTGCTACATTATGCCAGGGGCATGAAGAAATCTTTACCTAATAGCATGACATCTAAGGGCCCAGTTATTAATAAAAAAAAAAAAAACTGTGGCTTCATAAATACACTGTTACTTATGACAGTGGCAGCTGCTTCCTTTTTAAAGTTGTGGGCCAATCAGGAATGCCCTTAGGCCTAACCCCAAATCTCTCAAACATGGTCCGTTATAAACTGTGTTTATAAAGGGTCATGATTAAGAGCTCTGGAGTTATGGTTGACGGCAGTGTGAATTTCTCGCACTGCCTGGCACAGTAAATTAAAAAAGAAAACATACTTACTCCGGTCCTCTCCTACTACAGTCCTATCCGTCCTGCAGTCTGGCAGCAAGGGGGGCTCTGAACCAGCTCTCCTCTACAAATCCTGGTGCTGCACTCATGCTGCTCAGTCAGCATGAGAGAAACCCCAGTATTTGCTGGAGCGTGCTAGTTTGATGCTCCTTCAGGCCTTGGGGGCCTGTGCCTGCTCTCCAGCCAGCTGTCTAAGACCGCTCGGGTGGAGAGGTTTAAAGTGCGCTTGTCAGGCTGGCTGTCACAAGACAGATGGCAAAAGTGACATGCGCACTTTAAACGGGAGTGCCCACCACTCCTACTCCCCTGCTGCCAGTCAGCAGTAATGGCCACGCCCCAAAACTTGGCTCGGGCTGGCTGGCTGAACAGCAAAATAAAACTGTAATAAAATGGTTTTCTTACAGTTTCACCTGCCCTAAAAGAGGCACAGTGGCTGAGGTATGAGCAAATTATTCCAGAATATTTATAGCATTCTTCTAGGATAGGACACTTTTCAAGAAAGCACCAACAGCAAAAGAGACTGCCGGCTCAGATAATCGAAGTTAAAAAAAAAAAAGAAAAAAAAGACAGCCTATATTGGCGAAGCTGAAGATCTAAGAACGAGCATCAGCTGTCTAAAGTGAAATGGAACATAATATTACAGAACAAGGTAAAGTGGTCTAAGGTCTGAAGGGAAAGATCATCACAGGGGCAAAACTGTATAAAGGTTAGGTCGAAATGGCCAGCTGAGAGACAGCGATGGCTTCTAATTGAGCCTAAATGGAATTTCGTTAATAGAGCTCTTTCCATGGGTTCCTCACGAGTGAGAGATAAGGCTCAGAACTGTCAGTGATTTTAATAACCAGGTAAGATCTCATTGTGACTTTTCCTAGGGCCTCCCTGTCTCTGGCATCTGCAGCACACGTGACATACAACTGCCCTTGTTCAACACTTGAGGAGAAGTATACATTTCAGGTCTATTCAGTAAGTCAACAATTCACTATACATGAGAAAACCTTGAGATCTTATGACCTTTTTCACACTTTAAACAATCCATTAGCACATCACAGTTAAGGTCATTATGCTCAATGCTGCATACCACCATCCAAAGGAGGGGAGGTGCAAATCCAATTTTATCATCGACATATGCTAAATTCAAGTTTTCGTGCATAAGAAAGCTAGGGCTAGTCCCAATTACTGTCTGCAGAAGTGATTCTCCTCCCACTATGGGGTAGCACAATCTTGAGATCCCCAAATGCCCCATATGTCAGGATCGGGAGGCACTGCGTCTTTCATACTTCTTACAGGGACAGGATGGGTTTCCTGCCAAAACTTAAAGAAACTTAAACAGCAGCCCACAGGATTGGTTAAATAGCATACAATGGTTTGAAAGGCAGGATGACCAGTAATTCAGCGCATCAAACATAATCCACAAATTGGGGAACTCACTGACCCTCCCATTTGTTGTGCCCTTGATCGAGATAGGCCTAGTTTTTACAGGTCTGCCTTCCACATACCATAAAATGTGTCTTATAGTTGTTTGTATCCTGATCTAACACATCCATCACCCTAACAAAGGCATCAGCAAATCGCCTGAGGCTGTTGAGAGTGCGAGAAAGCAGGGCATCATCATCAGCACACAAAAGAGCCAGAATAAATGCAGATTTTACTTAGGGCGTGTCCTTGTCATTAAAGATTTAAAAAGAGTTAAGACCATTGATGTAGAGTAAAAATAGAACGGGGGCCAGAACACAACCTTGTCGAACTTCATGGGAGAGATCAAAAGGTTCGGTACATTCGCCCTCAGTACTGTTTCTAACGGAAGCTCTAACTCCCATGTGCAAGGCCCGCATGAAATTAACCAAAGGAATAGGTATGCCAGTATGTGATGAAACATCCCACAGTTTAGTCCAGTTGACACGGTCAAAAGCACCTCTTAAGTCCATGAACGCTAAATGGAGTGCTCCTTTCTTAACTGTTGTGTACTAGCTAACAATGAGATTAAAATTTAAGCATTTCTCTAAGGTCCCTATGACTTCTGTGAAGCCATATTGCACCGGACATAGGACATTCTTTTCCTGCACCCAAGCTTCAATCCGATTTAAAATAACCCACCCTACAATCTTAACAAAGCACTCCAGCAGTGATATGGGTCTATAACACCATGGATCCTGTCTGTTAAACTTCTTATAGACTAGAACAATAGTTTCCCTTTTTCGAGAATCAGGACTTTTAACAGAGTCAGCAGCATGTAAAACATTAGTAATCAAAGGTGCCCGTAGCTAAATATTGGCCTTAGGCAAGTCCATGGGCACCCCGTCCCGCCCGGGGCCTCATTGGCAGGACTGGCAAGATGGTACTAATCACTTCAATGTTCTTGAAAGAAATATCCAAGGGAAACTGAAAGAGCTTCACAGGTGTAGCTGAATAATAGATCTGTTTAAAATGAGCCACCCATTATCAGGATTGATATTGGACCCCATGCCATCGGATGAACGAAGGAAGGCCTATTTGCCATCAATGATCTCCCAGAACCACCTCCTATCTCTGCCTCTGCCTTTAGATCCTAGACATTACCATCTTCCCTCCTTTAGCTCGTTTCTTTTTCTTGATGGCTTTTTTATAATCTGTCCCAGCAACCTTAATTCCTTGCTGATGTCGGGGCCCAACATTCAAATGTTCATGAAGCCTACACTTGGTAACTGTACTTTTTATTAAACCAGCCCAGTTTACAAGACTCGTTCCTACTACTAAGGCTTGAGAAAACCTCTAGAATGTCGGGGGCTGGTGAATCGCTAATTAAGGGTCAATCAGTTATTATGGGCAGATTTCCTTCTATTACCAAACGTTTCAGGGTCGGGATCTCATTTGCGCTCCTCTTTAACCATAAGCCCTTTTCCATCTGGGAAAGATCAGTAATCCCTGGGATGGCAATAGGATAAGGTTTGACGGGTAGAAACAGGAAAATCCCAGTAGGATTACAATCACTGAAACTGCTCTCCAAGCTCCCCCAGAGAGCAAATGATACAAAGTTCCTAGAAATAAAAATATAGTCAATTGTAGTGCCGCTGCCCCCAACCAATAAAAGTGGGGGGCTGGTTAAGGGGTCCCCCACAGTTTCAATCATGCTGGAAAGACCTGCGTTACACGGGCCTTATGAAACTTAACTTCCCTCTGATCAGCACACAATAAATGGGAAGGTCCTATAGCAAAAAAGGATGACTCAGTGTGGTAGCAGTACCCAATTTAGCTTTATAATCCCCTCCAAGTATAGCATTAAAATCATTGTGCGTGCTAGAATATGTGGCATCAATGATGGACAACACCTGAATCAGCCTCCCTTTCTGACAACTCAATTCATAGCCTAATTATAAAAATGTATTCAAAAGAAGTTAAACTTGTTCTGAAGCACAGCTCACACAGCCTGGATCCTGCTGTGACCTAAAGCTAACAAAACTGTTTTAGAAGACAATGTGGTTTGTACTATTGTATAGTATAGTATAGCCAACCCTCCTCGTGGTCTCTGTGCCAAAGGGGCCACGGAGGTGAAGCTCTCAAATCCATCTCATATAATCTCCCCAGGGGCCCAGGTTTCCTGTAGCATAACAATATCAAACTGCGAAACAAAATCAACTGCGTGGGATCCTGATGCTTATCCCTAACTCCCACCACATTCCAGCTGATCATTTTAACAGGTAAACCTTGTTCCCAAGCACGATCTCCCAATAGAATACCAACTGCCTGCGTATGGACAGGCTTCGTAGATACTGCTGGGAACTCTCGGCGGCAGTCAATGTTACCCAGATCTTACAAAGGAGTAAATCTTTTTAAGGTGCGGACAATAGGTCTAACTACTTCATCTAACCTAGGTGGTGAGACCCCTGGCCCAGCTTCTCTCCCTGGGAGCACGTGTTTATAAGACTAGCCTAAGGGAACAATGTTGATGTTGGAGCCCTGTGAGGGTCTCCTGACACCACACTGAACTAGGCAGTGAGTCAACCCTGAAATGTAGCAATTAATCACAATACACTCCCTCGCAAATGTATGGGCGAAGGACCAGCCTACTGCGCCGTCCTCACAAACAAAATGTTTTATTCGTTGATGTTAAAATCAAAGTTACTGGTTCCCCATTCCACGCCTACAGTCTGTTCTTTGGGTCCCACTCACCACGACCGGTGACTGACACCTGCTGGTCCAAGCACCTTCTGCACCCGACGCCCCAGATCCAGAAGAAGAGGACCACTGGTGTCCCTATGTTCCCAAGCGTCACAAGACCTGAGCCCACTCAGTGGCTTACCCAAACAGGGCACTCAGTCCTAGCCTGCAGCTTCTTTTCAGAGTGACCGATCTCCATAAGAACGCATTGGGAACCTCTGCACACAGCTGCAACCTTGCCACTGAGGGTGCTTGCTGCCTTGGACTATACCCACAACTCACCTTAGCCCACTTTTTAAAGTGAAAGAAACTCGTATTTAAAAATGTATTTATCTGAACGATTTTTCTCTGATGCCTAGGTCTATACAAGATTCTTACTATTTTTTTTATAAATTGGTGTGGATCTCCTTCTTGAGTTGTGTGTCTCTTATTGACTATTGTGTGTATTTGTAGATGTATTGCACTCCTCTGTGTTAAGCCTAAGGTTGCTCGACCACACTACCCCTAAACAGAGCACTTTGGGATTGCCTAGCAAGCCCTGCCCACTCACTGGGGAACCCCTGGATCCTTTGCACAGTATTCACATACCACATAAAGTGCCAGCTTCCTACAGGTAGGTTTTGGCTAATCTGAAATGCTGCCTACTGGAGGTGTTCCCTCACTCCAACAAAAGGAAGAATTAGAAACAGGCTTATGCATCTGTCCTTAGTTCTGGGAAAAAGAGGCATTGCCACAACCTGAAAGTCCCTGAAGGGCCCATGTGTGTAGCAGTGGGTTGGACTTGGTAAATATTGATCTGAAGACCCTGTGAAGGGATCATTACAAAAGGCTGGGCAAATGAGAGCACTCCCAGGAATAGGTGGACCACCATGTAGGCTTCCGGGAACAAACACACCCCAACAATATTGAAGAAACTGAGACAATATGAGGAATATCTAGTGGTCAATTTGAGAGGGTATATCCTCAATACACATGTGGAATCGAGTGCCCTTCATGACCGGTTGCCTCCTGCTCCTCCCCTTCAACCCACTTAACCCCCCCTCCACTCCAGGGTATAGTGTAGAGGACTTTTTGACTCCCTGTTTTGACTCTACTCTGGCAGCGCTGAAATCAGCCTTAGTGCCGGAAATCTACTTAGTTTGAGAAAGTCTTTGTTATCAATTAAAAAAATGGTTCCTTCATTTCTCCATTGAATTACTTGCATGCCAATGACTGAAACCTGGTTTGGGACGTCTGGGCGAATGATGACAATGTCACTTGCCATGATATTGCCACCAAAAAAATAGAACTTGTGTTCAAAATAAACATGGATGGTTTAGAGAAAACCACACTTGGTGACTTAATCCTACTTTTAATGTGGTAAAAGTGCTTCCTTGTTGGCCAGGTCTACAATCATTTACTTTTTGGCACCTCCATTGTGACTGGAGCCTTGAGATTATGACAGTTGGCAAAAGTGTATTCCAAAGATTTCTTATTTGCTTATTTTTCATATTTGCTTTCAAGTAGAACCCCCAGCCTATAGCTCCATCCATGGTTACATTTAGAAGCATCTGTAAGGTAATTTTGAAAAACAGTACCTACAAACCTATTGTGTTTGAGAACCATTAGACTCTTTCCTCTTCTGTTTTTGTCTGTCACCTGCTGCCTCCTTGTGCATACAATAGCTCTCCAACTGTCTCCTGACACCAGCATTCTCTCCCCCATTTGTGCATTGTGACACTGGAACCTGCTCCTCTTTTTCATGTGACACGCACTCACTGTCTGAAACAATGGCTCTTTATCCCTGCTTATTTCTAATGTCACTAGAGCTGGTTACGTAATTGTCTCCTACCATTTTCCTAGAGTAAAAAAGATCTGTTTAATCCATTTGTGTAGGAAGTTGGCTCTGTATGTGCTATTTCAAAGTAAGGAATAGCATGCACAGAGTCCAAGGGTTCCCCTTAGAGGTAAAATAGTGGTAAAAAGAGATAATACTAATGCTCTATTTTGTGGTAGTGTGGTCGAGCAGTAGGCTTATCCAAGGAGTAGTGTTAAGCATTTGTTGTACATACACATAGACAATAAATGAGGTACACACACTCAGAGACAAATCCAGCCAATAGGTTTTTATATAGAAAAATATCTTTTCTTAGTTTATTTTAAGAACCACAGGTTCAAATTCTACATGTAATAGCTCATTCGAAAGGTATTGCAGGTAAGTACTTTAGGAACTTCAAATCATAAAAATTGCATGTATACTTTTCAAGTTATTCACAAATAGCTGTTTTAAAAGTGGACACTTAGTGCAATTTTCACAGTTCCTAGGGGAGGTAAGTATTTGTTAGTTTTACCAGGTAAGTAAGACACTTACAGGGTTCAGTTCTTGGTCCAAGGTAGCCCACCGTTGGGGGTTCAGAGCAACCCCAAAGTCACCACACCAGCAGCTCAGGGCCGGTCAGGTGCAGAGTTCAAAGTGGTGCCCAAAACACATAGGCTAGAATGGAGAGAAGGGGGTGCCCCGGTTCCGGTCTGCTTGCAGGTAAGTACCCGCGTCTTCGGAGGGCAGACCAGGGGGGTTTTGTAGGGCACCGGGGGGGACACAAGCCCACAGAGGAATTTCACCCTCAGCAGCGCGGGGGCGGCCGGGTGCAGTGTAGAAACAAGCGTCGGGTTTGTAGTGGAAGTCAATGGGAGATCTGGGGATCTCTTCAGCGCTGCAGGCAGGCAAGGGGGGGATTCCTCGGGGAAACCTCCACTTGGGCAAGGGAGAGGGACTCCTGGGGGTCACTTCTCCAGTGAAAGTCCGGTCCTTCAGGTCCTGGGGGCTGCGGGTGCAGGGTCTCTCCCAGGCGTCGGGACTTTAGGTTCAAAGAGTCGCGGTCAGGGGAAGCCTCGGGATTCCCTCTGCAGGCGGCGCTGTGGGGGCTCAGGGGGGACAGGTTTTGGTACTCACAGTATCAGAGTAGTCCTGGGGTCCCTCCTGAGGTGTTGGATCGCCACCAGCCGAGTCGGGGTCGCCGGGTGCAGTGTTGCAAGTCTCACGCTTCTTGCGGGGAGCTTGCGGGGTTCTTTAAAGCTGCTAGAAACAAAGTTGCAGCTTTTCTTGGAGCAGGTCCGCTGTCCTCGGGAGTTTCTTGTCTTTTCGAAGCAGGGGCAGTCCTCAGAGGATGTCGAGGTCGCTGGTCCCTTTGGAAGGCGTCGCTGGAGCAGGATCTTTGGAAGGCAGGAGACAGGCCGGTGAGTTTCTGGAGCCAAGGCAGTTGTCGTCTTCTGGTCTTCCGCTGCAGGGGTTTTTCAGCTGGGCAGTCCTTCTTCTTGTAGTTGCAGGAATCTAATTTTCTAGGGTTCACGGTAGCCCTTAAATACTAAATTTAAGGGCGTGTTTAGGTCTGCGGGGTTAGTAGCCAATGGCTACTAGCCCTGAGGGTGGGTACACCCTCTTTGTGCCTCCTCCCAAGGGGAGGGGGTCACAATCCTAACCCTATTGGGGGAATCCTCCATCTGCAAGATGGAGGATTTCTAAAAGTTAGAGTCACCTCAGCTCAGGACACCTTAGGGGCTGTCCTGACTGGCCAGTGACTCCTCCTTGTTTTTCTCATTATTTTCTCCGGCCTTGCCGCCAAAAGTGGGGCCTGGCCGGAGGGGGCGGGCAACTCCACTAGCTGGAGTGTCCTGCTGGGTTGGCACAAAGGAGGTGAGCCTTTGAGGCTCACCGCCAGGTGTGACAATTCCTGCCTGGGAGAGGTGTTAGCATCTCCACCCAGTGCAGGCTTTGTTACTGGCCTCAGAGTGACAAAGGCACTCTCCCCATGGGGCCAGCAACATGTCTCGGTTTGTGGCAGGCTGCTAAAACTAGTCAGCCTACACAGATAGTCGGTTAAGTTTCAGGGGGCACCTCTAAGGTGCCCTCTGGGGTGTATTTTACAATAAAATGTACACTGGCATCAGTGTGCATTTATTGTGCTGAGAAGTTTGATACCAAACTTCCCAGTTTTCAGTGTAGCCATTATGGTGCTGTGGAGTTCGTGTTTGACAAACTCCCAGACCATATACTCTTATGGCTACCCTGCACTTACAATGTCTAAGGTTTTGTTTAGACACTGTAGGGGTACCATGCTCATGCACTGGTACCCTCACCTATGGTATAGTGCACCCTGCCTTAGGGCTGTAAGGCCTGCTAGAGGGGTGTCTTACCTATACTGCATAGGCAGTGAGAGGCTGGCATGGCACCCTGAGGGGAGTGCCATGTCGACTTACTCGTTTTGTCCTCACTAGCACACACAAGCTGGTAAGCAGTGTGTCTGTGCTGAGTGAGAGGTCTCCAGGGTGGCATAAGACATGCTGCAGCCCTTAGAGACCTTCCTTGGCATCAGGGCCCTTGGTACTAGAAGTACCAGTTACAAGGGACTTATCTGGATGCCAGGGTCTGCCAATTGTGGATACAAAAGTACAGGTTAGGGAAAGAACACTGGTGCTGGGGCCTGGTTAGCAGGCCTCAGCACACTTTCAATTGTAAACATAGCATCAGCAAAGGCAAAAAGTCAGGGGGCAACCATGCCAAGGAGGCATTTCCTTACACAACCCCCCCCCAAACGAAAGAGGATGAGACTAACCTTTCCCAAGAGAGTCTTCATTTTCTAAGTGGAAGAACCTGGAAAGGCCATCTGCATTGGCATGGGCAGTCCCAGGTCTGTGTTCCACTATAAAGTCCATTCCCTGTAGGGAGATGGACCACCTCAACAGTTTAGGATTTTCACCTTTCATTTGCATCAGCCATTTGAGAGGTCTGTGGTCAGTTTGAACTAGGAAGTGAGTCCCAAAGAGGTATGGTCTCAGCTTCTTCAGGGACCAAACCACAGCAAAGGCCTCCCTCTCAATGGCACTCCAACGCTGCTCCCTGGGGAGTAACCTCCTGCTAATGAAAGCAACAGGCTGGTCAAGGCCATCATCATTTGTTTGGGACAAAACTGCCCCTATCCCATGTTCAGAGGCATCAGTCTGCACAATGAACTGCTTAGAATAATCTGGAGCTTTTAGAACTGGTGCTGAGCACATTGCTTGTTTCAGGGTGTCAAAGGCCTGTTGGCATTCCACAGTCCAGTTCACTTTCTTGGGCATTTTCTTGGAGGTGAGTTCAGTGAGGGCTGTCACAATGGATCCATATCCCTTCACAAACCTCCTGTAATACCCAGTCAAGCCAAGGAATGCCCTGACTTGAGTCTGGGTTTTTGGAGCTACCCAGTCCAGAATAGTCTGGATCTTGGGTTGGAGTGGCTGAACTTGGCCTCCACCTACAAGGTGTCCCAAGTAAACCACAGTTCCCTGCCCTATCTGGCATTTGGATGCCTTGATAGAGAGGCCTGCAGATTGCAGAGCCTTCAAAACCTTCTTCAGGTGGACCAGGTGATCCTGCCAGGTGGAGCTAAAGACAGCAATATCATCAAGATAAGCTGTGCTAAAGGACTCCGAGCCAGCAAGGACTTGATTCACCAACCTTTGGAAGGTGGCAGGGGCATTCTTTAAACCAAAGGGCATAACAGTAAACTGATAATGCCCATCAGGTGTGGAGAATGCTGTCTTTTCTTTTGCTCCAGGTGCCATTTTTATTTGCCAGTACCCTGCTGTCAAGTCAAAGGTACTTAGAAATTTGGCAGCACCTAACTTATCAATGAGCTCATCAGCTCTTGGAATTGGGTGGGCATCTGTCTTGGTGACAGAGTTGAGCCCTCTGTAGTCCACACAAAACCTCATCTCTTTCTTTCCATCTTTGGTGTGGGGTTTGGGGACTAAGACCACTGGGCTAGCCCAGGGGCTGTCAGAGCGCTCAATCACTCCCAATTCCAGCATCTTGTGGACTTCCACCTTGATGCTTTCCTTAACATGGTCAGACTGTCTGAAGATTTTGTTCTTGACAGGCATGCTGTCTCCTGTGTCCACATCATGGGTACACAGGTGTGTCTGACCAGGGGTTAGGGAGAACAGCTCAGGAAACTGTTGTAGGACTCTCCTACAATCAGCTTGCTGTTGGCCAGAGAGGGTGTCTGAGTAGATCACTCCATCTACTGTGCCATCTTTTGGGTCTGATGACAGAAGATCAGGGAGAGGTTCACTCTCTGCCTCCTGATCCTCATCTGTTACCATTAACAGATTCACATCAGCCCTGTCATGGAAGAGCTTAAGGCGGTTCACATGGATCACCCTCTTGGGGCTCCTGCTTGTGCCCAGGTCCACCAGGTAGGTGACCTGACTCTTCCTCTCTAGCACTGGGTAAGGGCCACTCCATTTGTCCTGGAGTGCCCTGGGAGCCACAGGCTCCAGAACCCAGACTTTCTGCCCTGGTTGGAACTCAACCAGTGCAGCCTTTTGGTCATACCAAAACTTCTGGAGCTGTTGGCTGGCCTCAAGGTTTTTGGTTGCCTTTTCCATGTACTCTGCCATTCTAGAGCGAAGGCCAAGTACATAGTCCACTATGTCTTGTTTTGGCTCATGGAGAGGTCTCTCCCAGCCTTCTTTAACAAGAGCAAGTGGTCCCCTTACAGGATGACCAAACAGAAGTTCAAAGGGTGAGAACCCTACTCCCTTCTGTGGTACCTCCCTGTAAGCGAAAAGCAGACATGGCAGGAGGACATCCCATCTCCTTTTGAGTTTTTCTGGGAGCCCCATGATCATGCCCTTTAATGTCTTGTTGAATCTCTCAACTAAGCCATTAGTTTGTGGATGGTAAGGTGTAGTGAATTTATAAGTCACTCCACACTCATTCCACATGTGCTTTAGGTATGCTGACATGAAGTTGGTACCTCTGTCAGACACCACCTCCTTAGGGAAACCCACTCTGGTAAAGATACCAATGAGGGCCTTGGCTACTGCAGGGGCAGTAGTCGACCTAAGGGGAATAGCTTCAGGATATCTGGTAGCATGATCCACTACTACCAGGATATACATATTCCCTGAGGCTGTGGGAGGTTCCAGTGGACCAACTATGTCCACACCCACTCTTTCAAAGGGCACCCCCACCACTGGAAGTGGAATGAGGGGGGCCTTTGGATGCCCACCTGTCTTACCACTGGCTTGACAGGTGGGGCAGGAGAGGCAAAACTCCTTAACCATGTTGGACATATTGGGCCAGTAGAAGTGGTTGACTAACCTCTCCCACGTCTTGGTTTGTCCCAAATGTCCAGCAAGGGGAATGTCATGGGCCAATGTTAGGATGAACTCTCTGAACAGCTGAGGCACTACCACTCTCCTAGTGGCACCAGGTTTGGGGTCTCTGGCCTCAGTGTACAGGAGCCCATCTTCCCAATAGACCCTATGTGTTCCATTTTTCTTGCCTTTGGACTCTTCAGCAGCTTGCTGCCTAAGGCCTTCAAGAGAGGGACAGGTTTCTTGTCCCTTACACAGCTCTTCCCTGGAGGGTCCCCCTGGGCCTAAGAGCTCAACCTGATAAGGTTCAAGCTCCAAAGGCTCAGTTCCCTCAGAGGGCAGAACTTCTTCCTGAGAAGAGAGGTTCCCTTTCTTTTGCTGTGTTGCAGTTGGCTTCCCAACTGACTTTCCTGTTCTCTTGGTAGGCTGGGCCATTTTTCCAGACTCCAGCTCTACTTTTTCACCCTGTGCCTTGCATTGTGCTCTTGTTTTCACACACACCAGTTCAGGGATACCCAGCATTGCTGCATGGGTTTTTAGCTCTACCTCAGCCCATGCTGAGGACTCCAGGTCATTTCCAAGCAGACAGTCCACTGGGATATTTGAGGAGACCACCACCTGTTTCAGGCCATTGACCCCTCCCCATTCTAAAGTAACCATTGCCATGGGATGTACTTTTCTCTGATTGTCAGCGTTGGTGACTGTGTAAGTTTTTCCAGTCAGGTATTGGCCAGGGGAAACCAGTTTCTCTGTCACCATGGTGACACTGGCACCTGTATCCCTCAGGCCCTCTATTCTAGTCCCATTAATTAAGAGTTGCTGTCTGTATTTTTGCATGTTAGGCGGCCAGACAGCTAGTGTGGCTAAATCCACCCCACCCTCAGAAACTAGAGTAGCTTCAGTGTGAACCCTGATTTGCTCTGGGCACACTGTTGATCCCACTTGGAGACTAGCCATACCAGTGTTACCTGGATGGGAGTTTGGAGTGGAACCCTTCTTGGGACAGGCCTTGTCTCCAGTTTGGTGTCCATGCTGTTTACAGCTATGACACCAGGACTTTTTGGGATCAAAGTTTTTACCCTTGTACCCATTGTTTTGTGAAGAGGCTCTGGGCCCACCCTCCTGTGCAGGTTTTTGGGGGCCTGTAGAAGACTCTTTACTATTTTTAGTTTTGGTTGTCTCATCACCCTTCTGCTGGGGAGTCTTTGTGACCCCTTTCTTTTGGTCACCCCCTGTTGAAGTCTTGGACACCCTTGTCTTGACCCAATGGTCCGCCTTCTTTCCCAATTCTTGGGGAGAAATTGGTCCTAGGTCTACCAGATGCTGATGCAGTTTATCATTGAAACAATTACTTAACAGGTGTTCTTTCACAAATAAATTGTACAGCCCATCATAATTACTTACACCACTGCCTTGAATCCAACCATCTAGTGTTTTCACTGAGTAGTCAACAAAGTCAACCCAGGTCTGGCTCGAGGATTTTTGAGCCCCCCTGAACCTAATCCTGTACTCCTCAGTGGAGAATCCAAAGCCCTCAATCAGGGTACCCTTCATGAGGTCATAAGATTCTGCATCTTGTCCAGAGAGTGTGAGGAGTCTATCCCTACACTTTCCTGTGAACATTTCCCAAAGGAGAGCACCCCAGTGAGATCTGTTCACTTTTCTGGTTACACAAGCCCTCTCAAAAGCTGTGAACCATTTGGTGATGTCATCACCATCTTCATATTTAGTTACAATCCCTTTGGGGATTTTCAACATGTCAGGAGAATCTCTGACCCTATTTATGTTGCTGCCACCATTGATGGGTCCTAGGCCCATCTCTTGTCTTTCCCTCTCTATGGCTAGGATCTGTCTTTCCAAAGCCAATCTTTTGGCCATCCTGGCTAACTGGATGTCCTCTTCACTGGAGTTATCCTCAGTGATTTCAGAGTTGTTGGTCCCTCCTGTGAGGGAACCAGCATCTCTGACTATTATTTGTGGAGTCAGGGCTTGAGAAGCCCTGCTCTCCCTAAGTAGGACTGGAGGGGGGGAATTTCCCTCCAAGTCACTATCTTCATCCTCTGAGTTGCCATCCTCAGAGGGGTTGGCCTTTTCAAACTCTGCCAAAAGCTCCTGGAGCTGTACTTTGGTAGGTTTGGGGCCCATTGCTATTTTCTTTAGTTTACAGAGTGACCTTAGCTCTCTCATCTGTAGATGGAGGTAAGGTGTGGTGTCGAGTTCCACCACATTCACATCTGTGCTAGACATTATGCTTCTAAAAGTTGGAATACTTTTTAAGAAACTAAAACTGGTTCTAGAATCTAATTCAAACTTTTAACAAACTTTTAAACTCTAAAAGAAATGCTAAACAGGATCTAACACAAGGCCCTAGCAGGTCTTTTAAGAATTTAGAAAACTTTTCAAATTGCAAAAATCAATTTCTAATGACAATTTTGGAATTTGTCGTGTGATCAGGTATTGGCTGAGTAGTCCAGCAAATGCAAAGTCTTGTACCCCACCGCTGATCCACCAATGTAGGAAGTTGGCTCTGTATGTGCTATTTCAAAGTAAGGAATAGCATGCACAGAGTCCAAGGGTTCCCCTTAGAGGTAAAATAGTGGTAAAAAGAGATAATACTAATGCTCTATTTTGTGGTAGTGTGGTCGAGCAGTAGGCTTATCCAAGGAGTAGTGTTAAGCATTTGTTGTACATACACATAGACAATAAATGAGGTACACACACTCAGAGACAAATCCAGCCAATAGGTTTTTATATAGAAAAATATCTTTTCTTAGTTTATTTTAAGAACCACAGGTTCAAATTCTACATGTAATAGCTCATTCGAAAGGTATTGCAGGTAAGTACTTTAGGAACTTCAAATCATAAAAATTGCATGTATACTTTTCAAGTTATTCACAAATAGCTGTTTTAAAAGTGGACACTTAGTGCAATTTTCACAGTTCCTAGGGGAGGTAAGTATTTGTTAGTTTTACCAGGTAAGTAAGACACTTACAGGGTTCAGTTCTTGGTCCAAGGTAGCCCACCGTTGGGGGTTCAGAGCAACCCCAAAGTCACCACACCAGCAGCTCAGGGCCGGTCAGGTGCAGAGTTCAAAGTGGTGCCCAAAACACATAGGCTAGAATGGAGAGAAGGGGGTGCCCCGGTTCCGGTCTGCTTGCAGGTAAGTACCCGCGTCTTCGGAGGGCAGACCAGGGGGGTTTTGTAGGGCACCGGGGGGGACACAAGCCCACAGAGGAATTTCACCCTCAGCAGCGCGGGGGCGGCCGGGTGCAGTGTAGAAACAAGCGTCGGGTTTGTAGTGGAAGTCAATGGGAGATCTGGGGATCTCTTCAGCGCTGCAGGCAGGCAAGGGGGGGATTCCTCGGGGAAACCTCCACTTGGGCAAGGGAGAGGGACTCCTGGGGGTCACTTCTCCAGTGAAAGTCCGGTCCTTCAGGTCCTGGGGGCTGCGGGTGCAGGGTCTCTCCCAGGCGTCGGGACTTTAGGTTCAAAGAGTCGCGGTCAGGGGAAGCCTCGGGATTCCCTCTGCAGGCGGCGCTGTGGGGGCTCAGGAGGGACAGGTTTTGGTACTCACAGTATCAGAGTAGTCCTGGGGTCCCTCCTGAGGTGTTGGATCGCCACCAGCCGAGTCGGGGTCGCCGGGTGCAGTGTTGCAAGTCTCACGCTTCTTGCGGGGAGCTTGCGGGGTTCTTTAAAGCTGCTAGAAACAAAGTTGCAGCTTTTCTTGGAGCAGGTCCGCTGTCCTCGGGAGTTTCTTGTCTTTTCGAAGCAGGGGCAGTCCTCAGAGGATGTCGAGGTCGCTGGTCCCTTTGGAAGGCGTCGCTGGAGCAGGATCTTTGGAAGGCAGGAGACAGGCCGGTGAGTTTCTGGAGCCAAGGCAGTTGTCGTCTTCTGGTCTTCCGCTGCAGGGGTTTTTCAGCTGGGCAGTCCTTCTTCTTGTAGTTGCAGGAATCTAATTTTCTAGGGTTCAGGGTAGCCCTTAAATACTAAATTTAAGGGCGTGTTTAGGTCTGGGGGGTTAGTAGCCAATGGCTACTAGCCCTGAGGGTGGGTACACCCTCTTTGTGCCTCCTCCCAAGGGGAGGGGGTCACAATCCTAACCCTATTGGGGGAATCCTCCATCTGCAAGATGGAGGATTTCTAAAAGTTAGAGTCACCTCAGCTCAGGACACCTTAGGGGCTGTCCTGACTGGCCAGTGACTCCTCCTTGTTTTTCTCATTATTTTCTCCGGCCTTGCCGCCAAAAGTGGGGCCTGGCCGGAGGGGGCGGGCAACTCCACTAGCTGGAGTGTCCTGCTGGGTTGGCACAAAGGAGGTGAGCCTTTGAGGCTCACCGCCAGGTGTGACAATTCCTGCCTGGGAGAGGTGTTAGCATCTCCACCCAGTGCAGGCTTTGTTACTGGCCTCAGAGTGACAAAGGCACTCTCCCCATGGGGCCAGCAACATGTCTCGGTTTGTGGCAGGCTGCTAAAACTAGTCAGCCTACACAGATAGTCGGTTAAGTTTCAGGGGGCACCTCTAAGGTGCCCTCTGGGGTGTATTTTACAATAAAATGTACACTGGCATCAGTGTGCATTTATTGTGCTGAGAAGTTTGATACCAAACTTCCCAGTTTTCAGTGTAGCCATTATGGTGCTGTGGAGTTCGTGTTTGACAAACTCCCAGACCATATACTCTTATGGCTACCCTGCACTTACAATGTCTAAGGTTTTGTTTAGACACTGTAGGGGTACCATGCTCATGCACTGGTACCCTCACCTATGGTATAGTGCACCCTGCCTTAGGGCTGTAAGGCCTGCTAGAGGGGTGTCTTACCTATACTGCATAGGCAGTGAGAGGCTGGCATGGCACCCTGAGGGGAGTGCCATGTCGACTTACTCGTTTTGTCCTCACTAGCACACACAAGCTGGTAAGCAGTGTGTCTGTGCTGAGTGAGAGGTCTCCAGGGTGGCATAAGACATGCTGCAGCCCTTAGAGACCTTCCTTGGCATCAGGGCCCTTGGTACTAGAAGTACCAGTTACAAGGGACTTATCTGGATGCCAGGGTCTGCCAATTGTGGATACAAAAGTACAGGTTAGGGAAAGAACACTGGTGCTGGGGCCTGGTTAGCAGGCCTCAGCACACTTTCAATTGTAAACATAGCATCAGCAAAGGCAAAAAGTCAGGGGGCAGCCATGCCAAGGAGGCATTTCCTTACAATTTGTAAATTAAGGTTAGCACTTTCACAGATGTAATCTGTTGAAATGTTTTTGATGATTTGTATTCTGAATATATTTGCTGCCAGGAACAGAGATGCAGGCAGACTGACATCTGTGTATTACCTAAAGTGTGTTTGAAATTCGAGCTTACTGATACGTCTTTGCTTGTGTAGTGACATTTCAGTGACAATTCAGTGTACCTTTGACCATTTTGAAGAGAGCGTTTGATTTGTGAAATTTTATAGCATCAATATTAACTGCACTGAAGAGAATTATGGATGTATGTCACTGAAAGTAAACAACATTGTGTATTTCCTGCAGGGTCAGCTATGCTGGAGATAACTTTGTACGTTATTCCGGTGCAACGATTTCCATGGCACAAACGCAGTGTGAGTAACTTTGATTCCCATCACCATGTATGGATGTCAGTGAAGATCCTGAGGCCCCAAGAAATCCTCAGTAACCAGATTTAGTTGTGAGTGTAAAAAACAATCTGCGTAGTGGTCACAGGTGAAATAATGTTGCATTTTTAATTCAGGCCTTCCATTAAGTTGATTCAGGCCTGTAAGCCTAGCCACTAGTTTTGCAGTTTTAATACCTTACTTTGATGGATTATCTGATTACTGCATGTTGCAAATATAATACTCCAGTCCTGGGCTTTTCCTTTACAAATAATTGTTTTTTGTTTGGTTGGTTCTATTGGATGAACTGACCAGAGACAGGACTATAGCTCTCAGAATGTACTGTGTTGGTAAAGAACAAAAGCAGTGCATTCTTGGTGATGTGAATTCATCTTGTGACCTCTGTTAAGCGGACTTGCCAAATGTTTTATTTGACAGTTGTAGGTGAAAGTGTTTATAGAGTTTTTTTTGTTTAGCATCATTCTCTCACGACCTTGAGTCCATGCTAAGTTCCTAATAAGGCATTGTGGAACCCTCGAGATCCAATTCTGAGATAAAAAGGCACGACACATAGTATGCGTAATGCTTCTGTTTTTCTAAGTCCCAATTGCAAATTGCTGTTTGGCCAATGAGATGATTAGAGTGCATAGAGACAGTGCTTCATCCACCACCAAATTGAAAATGATTGAGTTACTTTTACTTAGAATGGCTTATTTTGCTAATATTACATGGGTTAGCACACTCAACTACTTGCCAATATGCTAACCTGGTTAGAGGATGACATTGTTCAGAAGGTAGCACTACCGTGTGACTTAATTTGAATGGCAGGGGGTTTGGTAGTAAGAGTCCAACTTTGTTATCTGAAGACATGAGGGCGCAGAAGACAGTGTTGTTGAAAACACCTTATAAAGAGTCTGTAAAAGCAGACATGGAGACTAACGGTAGATACTCTGAATTCTAAGCATGATCGAAACGTTTGGTCTCTTGTTGAAAAAAGCAGGTAGAGAAAAGACTGCCTTCATGTATTTACGTTAATAGTGATACACATGCTTTCTGATAGAGACTTCTAACCTCCGATTCCTCACCTGGCTGTTCTCCAGGCATCAGACTAGATCTGGAAACTTTTCAGCAGTACCTCTAAGCATTGGTAGGTGGCGTTGTGTGGCTCTGCACTGACACCCTTCTACTCCAGAAATGATTTGTGGGGACCTATTTGGGTGCCACTCCTGTGCACTGAGGTAAATTCCTTTCTTCACTGCCACCAGATATGGATCCTGAGCTTCCGCTTGTCTCTTTGAGACAGCCTTCAACCATAATTTTGAATATGCAAGGGAAATGTCCCCTCCCTTCACTACAGGCTTTTAACCCTGTAAGGACTGTTTCAAACAAATGTCTGAGAGGTCCTCATCAGGTTTACCTGTGGTTTCTGGGGCTGTGCTACGACTCCAAGGCATTCAGTGAATGCATGCCAATAAAACCAAAACCTATGCTAGACCTCACGGTGCAGCTCAATGTTACCAAGCACCAGAAGGTTGTGTGAGTGCTCCAGTCCAATGGTCAGTTCGGTTTCTATTTCAGAAGTCACAGGAGATGTTCCAGAGGTTGATCATCGTGCTTCAAGTCTTCAGGTAAGTCAAAGAAAAAACATAAAAAATCCAAGCGGGACTCGGCCCCTCTCTACCACTTTTATGCTCCTGAGAAGGTGCCAGGAAATTGCCATGCTTCTCGATCTCGCTTCCCGAAGACAAAACATCACAGCCTGTAGGAAACTGGAATTTTTGCAGCTATCCCCACACTTTTATCACCCTCTTGAACTACTAGATGCTCGTTTTCGACTCTGACAGTGCACTGAGGCCTGCTAATCAAACCTCAGTGACAGTGCACTTTCCCCTAAAACAAGTAAAGTCTAAATGTAACCCAGTTAGCTTGGCATTTAGCACCCCTGAAAATCCCAGGTGAATGGTACGCCTGGTACCTTCGGCATGGGTACTAAAGAAGGTCCCTAAGGGATGCAGGATGTCTTATACCATCCTCAGGGACCCACAACCAACTTACACACGGATTTCTGTTGCAGGCTGCGTGGCATGGTGCAAATTATGTTTGAAAACATGACATGGCACACTTCTCTGTTCCATGCCAAAGACACTGCATCGGCTATATGTAAGTCACCCCTGCAGCAGGCCGTGGAGCTCTATGGCAGGGTCCATTGTCACACGTCTGAAGACATATATGTGTAAGCAGATATGCCCGTGTAATGTCTAGTACCATTGCTAGATATTACGATTGAGCATTGAAGCCATCTTAAGGTATGCAATGGATACTGATCAAAACGAGTTATTGAGCTACATAATATCTTCCTAAAACATATGGTGTTTAGTATCAAACACCTTGCCTTAATAAATCAATACTGATTCCAGTATTGTATTTATTATGGCATGCACCCAGAGGGCACCTTAGAGGTGCCCCCTGAGAACCTACCAGTCCTCCAGTGTGCTGGCTGACTGGTATCAACCAGCCTGCCACCACATATGAGTTTCTGACCCCCGGGAGGTGTTATCATCCCCTCCAGCGGGATGGCTGGTAAACCTGTATACCAAGGCCAGTGACTTCAAAGTCCCGGACACATTTGATAAGCAACCCCGGCTTCCCTCAGATCCGGGAGAGGCAAGCCCCTGCCCGAGGCTCATTTGGCACCAGGACAGGTGGGACATGAAATAGTCAGGAGGCTTGTTACATTGTTAGGCTAGTCACACCTCTAGAGTAGGCTAGCTGAAGTGAACACAAAAAGGAGAACCCCACCATCTTATGTGTGGTGGAATTAAGAACTCGGAGACAGGGTGATGCCCTAGGGAATGTGGTGCCCCCACAGGTAGGGAGCCAGTTGGTTACTACCTTACACTCCCTGTAGCACCCCAGAATTTGTATTTAGGGGGCCCTCTGACACCAGGAAAGCAGGTCAACTCAAGATTCGATTACTGGGAACCGAGGAAGAAAGAAGTCGGAAGAGAGCAACAACTGAAGACCTGCACCAAGAGTGGCACAAAACCCTGCAATCCTGCTTTGCATTTCGACCATCACAGGGGCCAACTTCACAAAGAGCTGTACATCCTCCCCAGAACACATAAAGGACTGCCCAGCAGCTCAACAACCGGAAAAGATCTCCGTTGGAGCACAGGAGCTGCTTACCTGCATCTGCAGACACTGCTCGCAAAGTCTAGTAGTTGGCTATCAGAGAGAACAACTAGCCAGGTAGGGATTTTTTGGAGCTCAGGTAGTCAGCCCCACCACTTCACTGAAGTCCCAAGATGCTGACCCCTCCCGGAGTCTTCCTACACCTATACCTGAGGTACTGACTCCTTGTAGAAACCAAGGCTTGTTGGTGGTCCATCAGCACAAAAGTAGACCTACTGTTGAGGGACTTCAGGGTCACAAGGCCAGACATGAGAGTGGCCCCACTGCAATGTTTCCCCTCTTCACCGGGTCACCGAAACACAGATTGAGTCTAACCACTGTGACCCGACACCTCAGAGCACCACTGCACACAAGCCCCCCAGCCTGAGTTTTAGTGGACCGACTGTGTCCCTGCATGCCCAAGACCCTCAAGACCTAAGCCACTTTTAGGTTCAGCCGGACTAGCCACCCCAGTCACCGCTTGCAGCCTATTTGCCACAGGACCGTTTCCCATTGAAGTGAATGAGGCACCCGACATCAAAAAGCATGTCTCCACCGGATGCCCTTGAGCCAACTGAGGTGACCTGTTGGTACTGCCTTGGACCTCGCCCCATACTCACCTTAAGTCCAGAAAAACAGTCCTGTAAGTTGTTGCGAAGTGACCCTGTGCAGTATATGTTCCCATTGGATAACATAACCTCTTGAAGCCACAGAATAAGGGTGTAGGAAGTTGGCTCTGTATGTGCTATTTCAAAGTAAGGAATAGCATGCACAGAGTCCAAGGGTTCCCCTTAGAGGCAAGATAGTGGCAAAAAGAGATAATACTAATGCTCTATTTTGTGGTAGTGTGGTCGAGCAGTAGGCTTATCAAAGGAGTAGTGTTAAGCATTTGTTGTACATACACACAGGCAATAAATGAGGAACACACACTCAGAGACAAATCCAGCCAATAGGTTTTGTTATAGAAAAATATCTTTTCTTAGTTTATTTTAAGAACCACAGGTTCAAATTCTACATGTAATATCTCATTTGAAAGGTATTGCAGGTAAGTACTTTAGGAACTTTGAATCATTACACTAGCATGTATACTTTTCACATAAAACACAATAAGCTGTTTTAAAAGTGGACACAGTGCAATTTTTACAGTTCCTGGGGGAGGTAAGTTTTTGTTAGTTTTGTCAGGTAAGTAAATCACTTACAAGTCTCAGGTTTGGGTCCAAGGTAGCCCACCGTTGGGGGTTCAGAGCAACCCCAAAGTTACCACACCAGCCGCTCATGGCCGGTCAGGTGCAAAGGTCAAAGAGGTGCCCAAACCACATAGGCTTCAACAGAGAGAAGGGGGTGCCCCGGTTCCGGTCTGCCAGCAGGTAAGTACCCCGCGTCTTCGCAGGGCAGACCAGGGGGGTTTTGTAGGGCACCGGGGGGGACACAAGTCAGCACAAAAAGTACACCCTCAGCAGCGCGGGGGCGGCCGGGTGCAGTGTGCAAACACGCGTCGGGTTTCCAATGGTTTTCAGTGAGAGATCAAGGGATCTCTTCAGCGATGCAGGCAGGCAAGGGGGGGGCTCCTCGGGGTAGCCACCACCTGGGCAAGGGAAAGGGCCTCCTGGGGGTCACTCCTGCACAGGAGTTCCGTTCCTTTAGGTGCTGGGGGCTGCGGGTGCAGGGTCTTTTCCAGCCGTCGGGAAATGGAGTTCAGGCAGTCGCGGTCAGGGGGAGCCTGGGGATTCCCTCTGCAGGCGTCGCTGTGGGGGCTCAGGGGGGACAACTTTGGTTACTCACAGTCTTGGAGTCGCCGGAGGGTCCTCCCTGAGGTGTTGGTTCTCCACCAGTCGAGTCGGGGTCGCCGGGTGCAGTGTTGCAAGTCTCACGCTTCTTGCAGGGAGTTGCAGGGGTCTTTAAATCTGCTACTTGAAACAAAGTTGCAGTTCTTTTGGAGCAGGGCCGCTGTCCTCGGGAGTTTCTTGTCTTTCTCGAAGCAGGGCAGTCCTCAGAGGATTCAGAGGTCGCTGGTCCCTTGGAAAGCGTCGCTGGAGCAGGTTTCTTTTGGAAGGCAGGAGACAGGCCGGTAAGTCTGGGGCCAAGGCAGTTGGTGTCTTCTGTTCTTCCTCTGCAGGGGTTTTTCAGCTCAGCAGTCCTTCTTCTTGTAGTTGCAGGAATCTGTTTTCCTAGGTTCAGGGAAGCCCTTAAACACTAAATTTAAGGGCGTGTTTAGGTCTGGGGGGTTAGTAGCCAATGGCTACTAGCCCTGAGGGTGAGTACACCCTCTTTGTGCCTCCTCCCAAGGGGAGGGGGTCACATCCCTAATCCTATTGGGGGAATCCTCCATCTGCAAGATGGAGGATTTCTAAAAGTTAGAGTCACTTCAGCTCAGGACACCTTAGGGGCTGTCCTGACTGGCCAGTGACTCCTCCTTGTTGTTTTCTTTGTTTCCTCCAGCCTTGCCGCCAAAAGTGGGGGCCGTGGCCGGAGGGGGCGGGCAACTCCACTAGCTGGAGTGTCCTGCTGTGCTGTGACAAAGGGGTGAGCCTTTGAGGCTCACCGCCAGGTGTTACAGCTCCTGCCTGGGGGAGGTGTTAGCATCTTCACCCAGTGCAGGCTTTGTTACTGGCCTCAGAGTGACAAAGGCACTCTCCCCATGGGGCCAGCAACATGTCTCTAGTGTGGCAGGCTGCTGGAACCAGTCAGCCTACACAGATAGTCGGTTAAGTTTCAGGGGGCACCTCTAAGGTGCCCTCTGTGGTGTATCTTACAATAAAATGTACACTGGCATCAGTGTGCATTTATTGTGCTGAGAAGTTTGATACCAAACTTCCCAGTTTTCAGTGTAGCCATTATGGTGCTGTGGAGTTCGTGTAAAACAGACTCCAAGACCATATACTCTTATGGCTACCCTGCACTTACAATGTCTAAGGTTTTGCTTAGACACTGTAGGGGCACAGTGCTCATGCACTGGTGCCCTCACCTATGGTATAGTGCACCCTGCCTTAGGGCTGTAAGGCCTGCTAGAGGGGTGTCTTACCTATACTGCATAGGCAGTGAGAGGCTGGCATGGCACCCTGAGGGGAGTGCCATGTCGACTTACTCATTTTGTTCTCACTAGCACACACAAGCTGGTAAGCAGTGTGTCTGTGCTGAGTGAGGGGTCTCCAGGGTGGCATAAGACATGCTGCAGCCCTTAGAGACCTTCCCTGGCATCAGGGCCCTTGGTACCAGAGGTACCAGTTACAAGGGACTTATCTGGATGCCAGGGTGTGCCAATTGTGGATACAAAAGTACAGGTTAGGGAAAGAACACTGGTGCTGGGGCCTGGTTAGCAGGCCTCAGCACACTTTCAATTCAAAACATAGCATCAGCAAAGGCAAAAAGTCAGGGGGTAACCATGCCAAGGAGGCATTTCCTTACACAACCCCCCCCCCCCCCCCCCCCCCCAAACGAAAGAGGATGAGACTAACCTTTCCCAAGAGAGTCTTCATTTTCTAAGTGGAAGAACCTGGAAAGGCTATCTGCATTGGCATACGCAGTCCCAGGTCTGTGTTCCACTATAAAGTCCATTCCATGTAGGGAGATGGACCACCTCAACAGTTTTGGATTTTCACCTTTCATTTGCATCAGCCATCTGAGAGGTCTGTGGTCAGTTTGAACTAGGAAGTGAGTACCAAAGAGGTATGGTCTCAGCTTCTTCAGGGACCAAACCACAGCAAAGGCCTCCCTCTCAATGGCACTCCAACGCTGCTCCCTGGGGAGTAACCTCCTGCTAATGAAAGCAACAGGCTGGTCAAGGCCATCATCATTTGTTTGGGACAAAACTGCCCCTATCCCATGTTCAGAGGCATCTGTTTGCAGAATGAATTGCTTGGAGTAATCTGGAGCTTTTAGAACTGGTGCTGTGCACATAGCTTGCTTCAGGGTGTCAAAGGCCTGTTGGCATTCTACAGTCCAGTTTACCTTCTTGGGCATTTTCTTGGAGGTGAGTTCTGTGAGGGCTGTCACAATGGATCCATATCCCTTCACAAACCTCCTATAGTACCCAGTCAAGCCAAGGAATGCCCTGACTTGAGTCTGGGTTTTTGGAGCTACCCAGTCCAGAATAGTCTGGATCTTGGGTTGGAGTGGCTGAACTTGGCCTCCACCTACAAGGTGTCCCAAGTAAACCACAGTTCCCTGCCCTATCTGGCATTTGGATGCCTTGATAGAGAGGCCTGCAGATTGCAGAGCCTTCAAAACCTTCTTCAGGTGGACCAGGTGATCCTGCCAGGTGGAGCTGAAGACAGCAATATCATCAAGATAAGCTGCACTAAAGGATTCCAACCCAGCAAGGACTTGATTCACCAACCTTTGGAAGGTGGCAGAGGCATTCTTTAAACCAAAGGGCATAACAGTGAACTGATAATGCCCATCAGGTGTGGAGAATGCTGTCTTTTCTTTTGCTCCAGGGGCCATTTTGATTTGCCAGTACCCTGCTGTTAAGTCAAAGGTACTTAAGAATTTGGCAGCCCCTAATTTGTCTATCAGCTCATCAGCTCTAGGAATGGGATGGGCATCTGTCTTGGTGACAGAGTTGAGACCTCTGTAGTCCACACAAAACCTCATCTCTCTCTTTCCATCTTTGGTGTGAGGTTTGGGGACTAAGACCACTGGGCTAGCACAGGGGCTGTCAGAGTGCTCTATTACTCCCAATTCCAGCATCTTGTGGACTTCCACCTTGATGCTTTCCTTAACTTGGTCAGACTGTCTGAATATTTTGTTTTTGACAGGCATGCTGTCTCCTGTGTCCACATCATGGGTACACAGGTGTGTCTGACCAGGGTTTAGGGAAAAGAGTTCAGCAAACTGCTGCAGGACCTTCCTACAGTCAGATTGCTGTTGGCTAGAGAGGGTGTCTGAATAGATCACTCCATCCACTGAGCCATCTTTAGGGTCTGATGAGAGGAGATCAGGGAGAGGTTCACTCTCAGCTTCCTGGTCCTCATCTGTTACCATCAACAGATTTACATCAGCCCTGTCATGGAAGAGCTTAAGGCGGTTCACATGGATCACCCTCTTGGGGCTCCTGCTAGTGCCCAGGTCTACCAAGTAGGTGACCTGACTCTTCCTCTCTAGTACTGGGTAAGGGCCACTCCATTTGTCCTGAAGTGCCCTGGGAGCCACAGGCTCCAGAACCCAGACTTTCTGCCCTGGTTGAAATTCAACCAGTGCAGCCTTTTGGTCATACCACAACTTCTGAAGTTGTTGGCTGGCCTCAAGGTTTTTACTTGCCTTTTCCATGTACTCTGCCATTCTTGAGCGAAGGCCAAGTACATAGTCCACTATGTCTTGTTTAGGCTCATGAAGAGGTCTCTCCCAGCCTTCTTTAACAAGAGCAAGTGGTCCCCTTACAGGGTGGCCAAACAGAAGTTCAAAGGGTGAGAACCCTACTCCCTTCTGAGGCACCTCTCTGTAAGCGAAAAGCAGACATGGCAAGAGGACATCCCATCTCCTTTTGAGTTTTTCTGGGAGCCCCATGATAATGCCCTTTAAAGTCTTGTTGAATCTCTCAACAAGGCCATTAGTTTGTGGATGATATGGTGTAGTGAACTTATAAGTCACTCCACACTCATTCCACATGTGTTTTAGGTATGCTGACATGAAGTTGGTACCTCTGTCAGACACCACCTCCTTAGGGAAGCCCACTCTGGTAAAGATACCAATGAGGGCCTTGGCTACTGCAGGGGCAGTAGTCGACCTAAGGGGAATAGCTTCAGGATACCTAGTAGCATGATCCACTACTACTAGGATGTAGATATTTCCTGAGGCTGTGGGAGGTTCTAGTGGACCAACTATGTCCACACCCACTCTTTCAAAGGGGACCCCCACCACTGGAAGTGGAATGAGGGGGGCCTTTGGATGCCCACCTGTCTTACCACTGGCTTGACAGGTGGGGCAGGAGAAGCAAAACTCCTTAACCTTCTGGGACATATTGGGCCAGTAGAAGTGGTTGACCAACCTCTCCCACGTCTTGGTTTGTCCCAAATGCCCAGCAAGGGGAATATCATGGGCTAAGGTCAGGATAAACTCTCTGAAACCCTGAGGCACTACCACTCTCCTAGTGGCACCAGGTTTGGGATCTCTTGCCTCAGTGTACAGGAGTCCATCTTCCCAATAGACCCTATGTGTTCCATTTTTCTTGCCTTTGGACTCTTCAGCAGCTTGCTGCATAAGGCCTTCAAGAGAGGGACAGGTTTCTTGTCCCTTACACAACTCTTCCCTTGAGGGTCCCCCTGGGCCTAAGAGCTCAACCTGATAAGGTTCCAGCTCCATAGGCTCAGTTCCGTCAGAGGGCAGAACTTCTTCCTGAGAAGAGAGGTTCTCTTTTTGGTGTTGTGTTGCAGCTGGTTTCCCAGCTGACTTTCCTTTTCTCTTGGTAGGCTGGGCCATTTTTCCAGACTCCAGCTCTACTTTTTCACCCTGTGCCTTACACTGTGCCCTTGTCTTGACACACACCAGTTCAGGGATACCCAGCATGGCTGCATGGGTTTTCAGTTCTACCTCAGCCCATGCTGAGGACTCCAGGTCATTTCCAAGCAAACATTCTACTGGGATATTTGAGGAGACCACCACCTGTTTCAGGCCATTGACCCCTCCCCATTCTAAAGTTACCATTGCCATGGGATGTACTTTAGTCTGATTGTCAGCATTGGTGACTGGATAGGTTTGTCCAGTCAGGTATTGGCCAGGGGAAACCAGTTTCTCTGTCACCATGGTGACACTGGCACCTGTATCCCTCAGGCCCTCTACACTTGTCCCATTAATTAAGAGCTGCTGCCTGTATTTTTGCATGTTAGGGGGCCAGGCAGCCAGTGTGGCTAAATCCACCCCACCCTCAGAGACTAATGTAGCTTCAGTGTTGACACCTGATTTGCTCTGGGCACACTGTTGATCCCACTTGGAGACTGGCCATTCCAGTTTTAGCTGGATGGGAGTTAGAAGTGGTATCTTTCTTGGGACAGGCCTTGTCTCCAGTTTGGTGTCCAGACTGACTACAGCTACGACACCAGGCCTTTTTGGGATCAAAGTTTTTACCCTTGTACCCAGAATTGTTTTGTGAAGAGGCTCTGGGCCCACCCTCCTGTGCAGGGTTTTGGTGGCCTGTAGAAGACTCTTTACTGTTTTTGTTTTTGGCTGTCTCACCACCCTTCCCCTGGGGACGTTTTGTGACCCCTTTCTTTTGGTCACCCCCTGTGGATGGAAGTTTTGGACACCCTAGTCTTGACCCAATGGTCCGCCTTCTTTCCCAATTCTTGGGGAGAAATTGGTCCTAGGTCCACCAGATGCTGATGCAGTTTATCATTGAAACAATTACTTAACAGGTGTTCTTTCACAAATAAATTGTACAGCCCATCATAATCACTTACACCACTGCCTTGAATCCAACCATCTAGTGTTTTTACTGAGTAGTCTACAAAGTCAACCCAGGTCTGGCTCGAGGATTTTTGAGCCCCCCTGAATCTAATCCTATACTCCTCAGTGGAGAATCCAAAGCCCTCAATCAGGGTACCCTTCATGAGGTCATAAGATTCTGCATCTTTTCCAGAGAGTGTGAGGAGTCTATCCCTACACTTTCCTGTGAACATTTCCCAAAGGAGAGCACCCCAGTGAGATTTGTTCACTTTTCTGGTTACACAAGCCCTCTCAAAAGCTGTGAACCATTTGGTGATGTCATCACCATCTTCATATTTAGTTACAATCCCTTTAGGGATTTTTAACATGTCAGGAGAATCTCTGACCCTATTTATGTTGCTGCCACCATTGATGGGTCCTAGGCCCATCTCTTGTCTTTCCCTTTCTATGGCTAGGATCTGTCTTTCCAAAGCCAATTTTTTGGCCATCCTGGCTAACTGGATGTCCTCTTCACTGGAGTTATCCTCAGTGATTTCAGAGAGGTTGGTCCCTCCTGTGAGGGAACCAGCATCTCTGACTATTATTTGTGGAGTCAGGGCTTGAGAGACCCTGTTCTCCCTAGATAGGACTGGTAGGGGGGAATCATCCTCCAAGTCACTATCCTCATCCTCTGTGTTGCCATCCTCAGAGGGGTTGGCGTTTTCAAACTCTGCCAACAGCTCCTGGAGCTGTAGTTTGGAAGGTCTGGGGCCCATTGTTATTTTCTTTATTTTACAGAGTGACCTTAGCTCCCTCATCTTAAGATGGAGGTAAGGTGTGGTGTCGAGTTCCACCACATTCACATCTGTACTAGACATTATGCTTCTAAAAGTTGGAATACTTTTTAAGAATCTAAAAACTAGCTCTAGAATCTAATTCAAACTTTTACCAAACTTTTAAACTCTAAAAGAAATGCTAACAGGGACTAACACAAGGCCCTAGCAGGACTTTAAAGAATTTAGAAAAAATGTCAAATTGCAAAAATCAATTTCTAATGACAATTTTTGGAATTTGTCGTGTGATCAGGTATTGGCTGAGTAGTCCAGCAAATGCAAAGTCTTGTACCCCACCGCTGATCCACCAATGTAGGAAGTTGGCTCTGTATGTGCTATTTCAAAGTAAGGAATAGCATGCACAGAGTCCAAGGGTTCCCCTTAGAGGTAAGATAGTGGCAAAAAGAGATAATACTAATGCTCTATTTTGTGGTAGTGTGGTCGAGCAGTAGGCTTATCAAAGGAGTAGTGTTAAGCATTTGTTGTACATACACACAGGCAATAAATGAGGAACACACACTCAGAGACAAATCCAGCCAATAGGTTTTGTTATAGAAAAATATATTTTCTTAGTTTATTTTAAGAACCACAGGTTCAAATTCTACATCTAATATCTCATTTGAAAGGTATTGCAGGTAAGTACTTTAGGAACTTTGAATCATTACACTAGCATGTATACTTTTCACATAAAACACAATAAGCTGTTTTAAAAGTGGACACAGTGCAATTTTTACAGTTCCTGGGGGAGGTAAGTTTTTGTTAGTTTTGTCAGGTAAGTAAATCACTTACAAGTCTCAGGTTTGGGTCCAAGGTAGCCCACCGTTGGGGGTTCAGAGCAACCCCAAAGTTACCACACCAGCCGCTCAGGGCCGGTCAGGTGCCCAAACCACATAGGCTTCAATGGAGAGAAGGGGGTGCCCCGGTTCCGGTCTGCCAGCAGGTAAGTACCCGCGTCTTCGGAGGGCAGACCAGGGGGGTTTTGTAGGGCACCGAGGGGGAAACAAGTCAGCACAAAAAGTACACCCTCAGCAGCGCGGGGCGGCCGGGTGCAGTGTGCAAACATGCGTCGGGTTTCCAATGGTTTTCAATGAGAGATCAAGGGATCTCTTCAGCGATGCAGGCAGGCAAGGGGGGGGGCTCCTCGGGGTAGCCACCACATGGGCAAGGGAGAGGGCCTCCTGGAGGTCACTCCTGCACAGGAGTTCCGTTCCTTTAGGTGCTGGGGGCTGCGGGTGCAGGGTCTTTTCCAGCCGTCGGGAAATGGAGTTCAGGCAGTCGCGGTCAGGGGGAGCCTGGGGATTCCCTCTGCAGGCGTCGCTGTGGGGGTACAGGGGGGACAACTTTGGTTACTCACAGTCTTGGAGTCGCCGGAGGGTCCTCCCTGAGGTGTTGGTTCTCCACCAGTCTAGTCGGGGTCGCCGGGTGCAGTGTTGCAAGTCTCACGCTTTTTGCGGGGAGTTGCAGGGGTCTTTAAATCTGCTACTTGAAACAAAGTTGCAGTTCTTTTGGAGCAGGGCCGCTGTCCTCGTGAGTTTCTTGTCTTTCTCGAAGCAGGGCAGTCCTCAGAGGATTCAGAGGTCGCTGGTCCCTTGGAAAGCGTCGCTGGAGCAGGTTTCTTTTGGAAGGCAGGAGACAGGCCGGTAAGTCTGGGGCCAAGGCAGTTGGTGTCTTCTGTTCTTCCTCTGCAGGGGTTTTTCGGCTCAGCAGTCCTTCTTCTTGTAGTTGCAGGAATCTGTTTTCCTAGGTTCAGTGAAGCCCTTAAATACTAAATTTAAGGGCGTGTTTAGGTCTGGGGGGTTAGTAGCCAATGGCTACTAGCCCTGAGGGTGAGTACACCCTCTTTGTGCCTCCTCCCAAGAGGAGGGGGTCACATCCCTAATCCTATTGGGGGAATCCTCCATCTGCAAGATGGAGGATTTCTAAAAGTTAGAGTCACTTCAGCTCAGGACACCTTAGGGGCTGTCCTGACTGGCCAGTGACTCCTCCTTGTTGTTTTCTTTGTTTTCTCCAGCCTTGCCGCCAAAAGTGGGGGCCGTGGCCGGAGGGGGCGGGCAACTCCACTAGCTGGAGTGTCCTGCTGTGCTGTGACAAAGGGGTGAGCCTTTGAGGCTCACCGCCAGGTGTTACAGCTCCTGCCTGGGGGAGGTGTTAGCATCTCCACCCAGTGCAGGCTTTGTTACTGGCCTCAGAGTGACAAAGGCACTCTCCCCATGGGGCCAGCAACATGTCTCTAGTGTGGCAGGCTGCTGGAACCAGTCAGCCTACACAGATAGTCGGTTAAGTTTCAGGGGGCACCTCTAAGGTGCCCTCTGTGGTGTATCTTACAATAAAATGTACACTGGCATCAGTGTGCATTTATTGTGCTGAGAAGTTTGATACCAAACTTCCCAGTTTTCAGTGTTGCCATTATGGTGCTGTGGAGTTCGTGTAAAACAGACTCCCAGACCATATACTCTTATGGCTTCCCTGCACTTATGTCTAAGGTTTTGCTTAGACACTGTAGGGGCACAGTGCTCATGCACTGGTGCCCTCACCTATGGTATAGTGCACCCTGCCTTAGGGCTGTAAGGCCTGCTAGAGGGGTGTCTTACCTATACTGCATAGGCAGTGAGAGGCTGGCATGGCACCCTGAGGGGAGTGCCATGTCGACTTACTCATTTTGTTCTCACTAGCACACACAAGCTGGTAAGCAGTGTGTCTGTGCTGAGTGAGGGGTCTCCAGGGTGGCATAAGACATGCTGCAGCCCTTAGAGACCTTCCCTGGCATCAGGGGCCCTTGGTACCAGAGGTACCAGTTACAAGGGACTTATCTGGATGCCAGGGTGTGCCAATTGTGGATACAAAAGTACAGGTTAGGGAAAGAACACTGGTGCTGGGGCCTGGTTAGCAGGCCTCAGCACACTTTCAATTCAAAACATAGCATCAGCAAAGGCAAAAAGTCAGGGGGTAACCATGCCAAGGAGGCATTTCCTTACAAAGGGTATTTTATTGTGACTTTTAAACTGATAACTCAAAAAGTACTTACCAGATTACAATAATCTTGGTGCCTAAATTCATATAAAAACCTGTTTTATTTTTATAAACTGGTATTGGATTTCCTTATTGAGTGTGTGTCTCGCTGACTGGCTGTGTGTGTGCAATAAATGCTTAACACTATCCTCTGGTAAGCCTAACCTGCTCACCCACACTACCACAAAAGAGAGAATTTGGAATTATTATTTTTAACCCCTGTAAACCAATAAGGGTCCTCTGGACTATGCATAGTGACCCTTCACATTGGTATACTACATAGATAGCCAGCTTCCTACAAAATCTATCCTGCAACATGTTCAGGCACAGCCTGAGTTTCAGGGCCATCTGCAACACTGATGCAAATCAAGATGAGGGATCTCAGTCTACCCCCTTCCTTGACAAATGGCTGTTGAAAGCATGCTTGCACCAGGCAGTCGTCAACTACCTCCAGAATACGGTGAACCTCCTGTCATCTTTGGGGTTCTCTATCAACATGCTGAAGTCATGCCTGACTCCTTTTCAGTCAGTGGGTGCTTTAGATCGTGAAAAACAGATACTCCCTACCCTTTATGTTCTATCACCCTCTCCCCGCACTCCCAGACATGCCACCTTCACCACATCACCTCATGGAGGACCACTTGTCCAAACACCATGGAGAAGTTCAAGCTCTCTTGGCCAATGGAGCAATCCAGAGAATGCTGGCATCAGCGATCTGGACTGGCTGCTACAACTATTACTTTCTGGCACCAAAGTAGTACAGAAGTCTTCACCCCATCCCAGACCTTTGCACTCTGAACTTCTTCCTTCAAAAGTTTGAGTTCAAAATACTTACCCTGCCCCAAGTTCTGCCTTCCCTGGACCTTGTAGGATACATATTTGCACATCCCTGGCCTGCATACGTTACCTGCGGTTTCAGGTAGGTCAAGAGCACTCTCAGTTCATCATGCTCCCCTTTGATTTTACCAGTGCACCTCGGGTGTTCACTCAGTTGAAGGTGGTGGCCGCAGCCCATCTGTGGAAGTTAACATACATTGACAACTGCCTCCTGAATGCGAGTTTGCCTCCAATCATAAACCACCTCCAGACGATGGTCAACCTGTGTTGAAATCCTTGGGTTTGTTAGTATGTTGATGTCACACCTGACTCTTTCACCACATCTCCCCTTAATTGGGCCTGCTTGATACCATGCTCTTCCAATTCATTCCTCTTCCTCAATTGAGTCAAAGACATTCAGGCTATTGTCCTAATGTTTCAACCCTTGGCAGTTTAATAAGTGGCTCTGAGACTTCTGGGCCTCTTGGTCTCCTGAATCCTGCAAGTGGACCACATCAGTCAGATTTGAAGACGTCCATCTACTGAATGTTTACTCAAGACACTGCGAGAAGTTTGTTGTCTTGTGTTCCTCCCTATACATCCAACCCCTGAATGCGCAGGAATCAGATATTCTCTTATTTTGGGATCCTTTTGTCCTTCTTATGTTTACCTTATTAGTCATCCCTCTTCCAGCATTTTTGTGAAGGGGCTGATACACACATTCCAGCCAACACCTTTTGTGATGTCTCATTGGGACTGTAATTTGATACTCATTTGCCTGATGTGCACTCCCCTTGAACTGATGCATAGTTTTCTTCTTTGCCTGCTTACTGTCAAGATGGCATTCCTTGTTCCCATAACATCGGCCAGGCGAGTGAGTTAACTCCTGGCATTGTCCGTAGTTGCTCCATACTCATCATTCTTTTGGACAAATTAGTCCTCTGAACAGAAGCGACATTCCTACCCTAAATGGTCAGGCCTTTCCATAGAGCGCAATCCATCATCTTGCTGACCTTTTATATGCAGCACCACACCCCCCCTAGGAGTAAGAAGGGCTTCACCACTTCAGTCCTAAAAGGGCCCTTTGCTTTTACGTGGACCCATCCAGAGATTACAGACAGGACGACAAACTCTGTCTGTTTCTCTCAAACTCAGACAGGTAAAGTACTACAAAGGCAAAGGCAAACCACTTCCAGATTGATTATGCTGGGTCTAAACATATGCTATGGGCTTGCTAAGAAGCAGCCCTCAGAAGTCTTGCATGCTCATTCGACGAGAGAAAAGGCTGTTACCACTGCACATGACTGGTGTGCCAGTCTTGGACATCTGCCAGACTGCTACATGGGTGCCCCTCCACATGTTCTCAAAGCACTATTTCCTTGACAACCTGGCCCAGCGAGTTGTCATTTTGTCCACTCTGTCCTGCAGGATTTCTTGGTTTGAGCCATTTTTCAGACCCTCCACCTGAGGAGGTGCTGCTTTGGTATCTATTTAAAAGGGGCTATCAGAAGAACAAGTTACTTGCCTTTGGTAATGCCTTTTCTGGTAGAGACTCTATCTACCCTTTGCCCCTTCTGGGGAATGGATTCGTACAATTAATTAATACGATCCCAGTCTGGAAGTCTGCACACTGCTGTATTATGATTGCAATGGTTCCGCGTCTGTTGGCTCAGAAGATCAGAAAGAAAGTGATGTCCATGTGCAGAGATGGCTCAGATATAGTGGCCTGACACATCATGTAGAGTGGACCCAATGCGGAGCCGCACAACGCTACCTACTGACACGTGAGGGAATTGCCACAAAGGTTTCCTGATCTAGTCTGGCACCTGGGGGAAATTCACAAGTGAGGAATCTGTGATTAGGTAGTTTCTAGCAGAAAAGTCATTAGCGAAAGTGTAAGTAGCTTGTTCATCTTGCTTCAATGAAGTTACAGAGCTCCTACTGCTACTGGCTACTAGCATTTTAAAAGGCATGATTCTGTTATAATTTTATTTTCCTAAAATTTAGTTCTCACATTATAATTTTAGGTTCATATTATGTTTGAGAATCGAATCTGAAAAATGTCCAACTTTTTTTTGTGAAAATCAATATCAAAATAAAGGAAAAAAGTACACAATAGTTAAGTTGAAGCCCTGGATCCAAAATACACAATTTCTCATCCTTAATTCAGGAATCATTTTCTATAATTGGCAGGTGTTTTAAAGTGGTAGCGCCTGACCAGTTTCCAAATTGGTGGTGCTACATCCGCTTTCTAAGAAGTCTTGCCTTGTTCTTGTTCTAATAAATCTTGCCATTCTCTTAACTTTTATTCTTTTCATTACAAGGTTCTTTCAGGTTAATTTTAGATGGCTCACAGCATGTATTTGCATATCATCTGTTGATTCCGTTTCTATTCCGGGAACAGATCTTCACCTGACCAGTATGACTTTCCCTGACTGCCAGTGGTTGAGTGATGAATTCAAGGCACTGTGCACTATGGAATTAATAATGACGACTAACAGAAAATGTGAATTCAGTTGCCTTTGCAGTTGTTAAGGGGTTAGACAACAGAGCAAATTAAGAAGGAAGCAGCTGCATAAACAGGGTCCATGACCCATGTTTTGCAAGGAGACACTTTTAAGTTATACAGAGGGGAAAGTAAGAGACCAGCTTATCCAGCCCACTCATTCAAAATCCAGATAATTGATGCACAAAGTTTTGACTGTGATCTGCTGTAATCTATTACATGAATATGAAGGTTCTCCTGCTGCTACTATTGTCTTCAGAAAGTCCCCATTTTAGTGATCAATTTGTTATCATTGCTGGGGTCAAACATTTTAGTGCTTTTAAAAGAACTATACGCTATAAAATGAAGACCCGTTTCCCTAGGAGTTAAATATGGTCCTCTCCATATTGATGGTAAATGTTTGAACCTGCTCACATTTCTAATCATCAGCTTATATCATGGTAAATCGTTTCATATCCATTGTACAATCAGCTAGCCCAAATCTCTGGATGAAATCTAGGAATAAATGAGGAATTGCAAAGAGAATGGGACTCAAACTTACTTATCCCCCTGTAAATTCTCTTTTCTTAGAGTTTAACTTGAAATCCACATTACTTTCTCACCCCTGGAGTTACTGGAACACCCGGTATTGTACAGTGCCCATATAGGTGCCCCCATTGTTAATTTTGTAAGTATTATGTAGTCCCATAGCAGTTCTTCATTATTTTACGTCCTACTTGCCATTCACCAATTCGTCCTCCCACAGCATCATGTGCAGCGTGTTCCCTTTGCATGGAACAGTTGAACTGCCTCATGAGGAATTAGCATGCAGCAAAAGGAAGCAGACCTGCACCACATAGCTCCTGGGTGGTGATGTTATTTGTTTTGTTAGTTGTTGTAGACAAGTATTGCAAACATCCTTGCTCACTCTTTCCTCAAGACGGTGGACAAGACTCTGTAAAATAAAAGTAGTATAAATGGTGAAAGGTTGTATTTTCTTTGGTTGGATTAATTACAGTGTTGCATTTTTTTAAATATAAATTAAGAGCTTTACAACTCCAAAACATTTTTTTTTTCTTTTCAGTATTTGCCTGGGAAGCCTATGAAAAAGGCTCAGAAGTACACCTACAGGCTGACCCAACCAAGCTTGAGGTATTATATAAATCCTTCAAAGTGAAAAAGGAGGACTTCAAGGAGCAGCAGAAGGAGACCATCCTAGATAAGGTAAGAAAGGGCTCTCAGCATACTGGTCCTTAGCCTATTGTGAACAGACTATTTCGGCTTACTACCCTCTTAAGAACCACATGGAGTGAAGGGACAACTGGGACATCAGAGCACAGTCTTCAGAATGGTTGTTTTGATCCTCATCCTTAAGCATGCTAACAGGTGTTGGGATTGAGATTGAGGAGATTGCAACTAATATGTGACATCCTCGTATATCATTGTACTTCTTAATATCTTGTACATGTCTCAGTAACTTTCATAGGCCCTAAACAGGCTTTTGGCTTCTCTTATTCTTACCTGTTGCCTCTTAATAGGTTAATCTCTATCCTAGGTTTTAGTCACTCATCTCCCACCGCAACATAGAACAAGGCCTTTTGTTTGTTGACGCCTACATTTCTCTACATAATTCTTGCAGGCCCTCAACTCCCATATTAATATTTGATATAATGTTACCTGTCATCCAAGATATGTTGTAATTCAGCATTTATATAGACATAATATTGGTGGGTAAACCAAGAAAATATTTGGTTACAAGCAAATGTTGGAAAGTGTTTACTTAGATTAGTTCATTTGTGCTTATAGAGCATCACATACCCACCTCTGTAGAGAGGAACATCCAGAGTGGTTGGACAGTCGAACATTATATAAAAAAGCGATGAAAATAAAAGCAGCATCCATCTATTGTAGATTCACATGATGTGCATACTCCTGATTATCTTGCCTTCCGTTTGCCCAAATTTTCTTCCTCATCAGATATGACTAGAGCCATGCGTCACTACGTCACCTTGAAGGCCTTAATGCAATAGCATATCTTCTTTTTAATCTTTAACCTACTGTGTCTGGAAGCAAAATCAAGTTCCCCTTTGGAGTGCAAAAAAGACTCAGGGATAACTCAGGCTTTGGTGCAGATTTCTGCTGAGAGAGTGGTGAAAACTTTGGGCGTAGTTTTGGCTTAACCGGATGGGTTACTTTGTCAAAAACATAAATGATATACATTCCGCCTTATTATGCATTGTTTCCTAATGTAATAGTTAAAAGCCAGACGGGATATCCTTTATATTAATGTAATCCGTCTCCCAAAATCTATTGCATGCTGTTTGTTTCTGTTATTTGTATCCTCGCATGTACGTTACCACATTAATGAGTTGTGGGCACTGCTTTCCACTTAATACACAGCGTACAAACCTACAATAAACACATGCTACAAACGGGAAATGTTACTTACATGTAACAGTTTGCAGTCTGTTCTTTTGTAATTGCAAATCTCCCTCCTCACTGCCACTTGTTTGGATGATGATGATGGCACCAGCTGTGCAGATCACCAGACAGCCTGTATCCTTTGCTGAGTCCACTGCAGGAAGTGAAATCTGTCTGGCCTCGCAACTGGTTCCGCCACACAGCTAGGCTTTTGATTTGACCTACATATAAAGTGGCAACACCCCGTTGATGGGTTTGTCAGGCTCTACCCTGTCCCCACTAAAGTCATGTTGTGTATTCTGCTGCAGACAGATCTACATGATTACGAACCAAAAGAATACACATCACATTGTTCACTTTCCCAGACAGTGTGACAGTGAAGGAAAATACATCACTGTGCTTTTGGAAAGGCATAGTCCGTTAGTGTTTGTTAGGCATACATATTAATGTATGGAAAACTGCATAATATATTACTCCGATTGCAAAATAAAGCTTCACTATTTTATAACCTAGATATGTAATTAACACTTAAATAAAACCAAGGGAAAGAGTCGAAAGCCGATTGTAATGCTAGAAGTAACCCAGACTCCCAGTGGCTTGTGCTGTGTGATGGATTAGTTGCTGTTAAGTAAGTCTCTTGTTGTTCCTTTTATAGTATGGTGGTGAAGAACATTTGGATGCTCCTCCAGCTGAGCTGTTATTGGCTCAGACAGAAGACTATGTAGAGTATTCAAGACATGGAACAGTCATTAAGGGGCAAGAAAAGGCCATTGCTCGTTCTAAATATGAGGAAGATGTTCTCATCAACAACCACACAGTAAGTGATAATGTGTGCCTTAGTGCATCAGTAAGTGACCACAAGTTATCATTTTTGCCCTCTTGTTTTTCTAACATGGGTTCCCTTAAACAGTTGTACATGTATTTTTCTGTTGTGAAATATTTATTTGTCACAGACTCAGGGGGAGTTAAAAGGTCGGTAGATCCTGTTTGGTGACCAGTAATTCATGATTTTAATTCTGTCATAAGCTCCTCCAGATTAACAATGTGTGCATTGCAGTACTTAGGGTAATAATGACAAACATGCTTGAATGGCACTTTCCCTTGAAACTGTGTTTACTATATTTGAATACGTTTGTTGCAGCGCAGATCCTTGTCTCATCTTATTATTTCATAATAGTGAGTGATTGGATGCTGCCTTAAGGTCGATGAACCTTTTCACTTGTTTAGATTATATTTATTACCACATTGATCAACATATTGATTATTGACACATAAAACAACAACATTAAACAATAATAATCACCAGAGAATCAATATATGACGCACCATGACCCATTTGGCCATGAACAACCCCACCTATTAGTATCAATTAAAATATTTATTTCCCTATATTAACAATGCTAAAATCACAAAAGTTATTCTCAACACCAAATGGTAAAAATAAAGTAGCATCACAGGCTGACGGATTGGCCGGAAGAATTTTAGTTTAAACAGAGAAAATAAAACAACGAACACAAATCATTGAGAGGAATTTCTGTGTTAGAGAGATAGTATACATTTTATTCATTAAATAAACAATGTCAAATCATAGGCATAGAGAGCACACCTCACTAACCTCAAATTAGCATGTTGTGCATCATGCAAAAGTTTTAGTAAGATTAATCTAGAAAACATATAGCTATGGCACTATCAAAAATAGCAGCAGAAATTTTAAACAGTAGCAGCTGGTACCTGCAAAACAAAAAGACAAATACAATACACAGAGTTCAAACATTTACCTCTCAAGGTAAACAGCAATCAGGTTACAACTTTGTCAGGGGAACCTCAGCATCAGGACAGGGGCAGTGAAAGGGGTGACAATTGAGAAATTTGGACTATTAAGTACTCTGAACCATCAAGTTTAATTATTTAAGCTAGGCAGCATAGCACTATAGGCTCTAAGCACCAAGTGCTAAAGTAAGCACCAACATTATTACATGGAGCCTAGAAAATAATTAAAAAAAATAAAAAAAAATACCTGAAGTCAGTTGACTGACTGATTGAGGCATGAAATGTCAAAGTGACAGATCATAAGAAGTGAGAAGCAGTCTCTGGAAACCAGGAAGCAATGAGTGAATGAATGCCAATGTCTGATTCAAAAACATTAAATTAAACGTGCTAAACTTCTGTGATTGACTGAAAACTTCATATGTGCATAATTCATCCAATCACAGAACATCAGCACAGCAGAAAATATTCCACTATTAGCTTAAATGTTCTGTATTTCTCTGCCTCTTCCTTTTTGCGTAAGCCCAAACGATATAAATTATTATCTCTGAGGTCTTTTCCGCGCTGTTTAGTGAAGGTCTTTTGTTCAACACTTTTCAGAATGCATTTGCTGCCGGACGATAGTCAGGAAAGAGTAGAAACATTTTCCCAAATCAGATCTTCCCCTCGAGAGAAACACATTCCATTCGTACAAACACAGAATAAACGTGTGATTAAGACAAAGGAAGCATGTAAATCTTATCATATAATTTATTTTATATTTGAGACTTTAGCTTAGCTGGACAGGCAGATAACTACATGCTGTGACCTTGCTTGCTTGACACACAGCAGAGAACAAATGCCTTCAGTTCCTTTTGGCAGACTTTCAACATTATCTTTAGCCTTGTTCTGCCGAAAGGCACCGCCGAAAACTCAAGAATTACTCACATTTATTTCAACATTTATTTTTCAAAGCACATGTTCTTAAAGAGAATATTTTTCTTTCATCACTAAGTTAACACATTTTAAAACAATGTGCAGGCCTTTCACCCTGATGGCGGCCACTAAACAGGCACACTTTTCATGTTAACATTTATTTTTCATTTGATGCATTTCTCATGTTAGTGCATCAGTATGATTACATAAAATAATTATTTCATGTCAAAACTGCGCGCACACACTCGAAGTACCAGGCTTCCGACACACCTTTTTGAAGAGATTTTTTAAAATTGTTTTCATGATAAAATAGACAAATATTATTTTATAATTTGTTCATTCCTAGGCCATGCAGCGCAAAGCAGATGTATTTGGGCATGTGGTGTGATGGTCTGCCTTGTACACATCGGAACTTTTTCAAGAGGCAAACCTCTACAGCAGGATGCCGATAGCTATGCCTAGCTGTAAGAGTCTGTTACATCAGTACTGAACGAAGTCAAAGCAAGCATTGGCAAAGTGAACAGGTCTCCCACTGTAGAACTATTTGCTGTGCTTAAGCTTCTTGCCACTGCTATGTGGCATAGAGAAAAAAAATCTGCAATGACGCTGCTGTTGCTGGTCGTATCATTATGTAGGCACACATGAATTATGATATATGGGAGCGCATGCACCAAATGCACACTAAAGCTTTTCTTGAGGCTGTGAGCCTGCCATCAAATGGCAGCTGCTAGGTCCTCCAAAAAAAGCGCAACTTAAAAAAACAAAATGTAAATGCCTGCAAAGCGTGGTGCAGCAAAGGAGAAGCTGGTGAAGGGAAGCATCAGGGCATGGGGAATATAAAATAAAAGTAAAGATAGGTTGGGGACGGTGGGAATAACAGCACCTAAGAGAGAGAGCAACATGGAGTGCAGGTTGGGTTACAGTTGGAGAAGCACACAAGACAGTGCAGCAGTCAAGGGAGAGCTACACGGACCATGGAGGTTGGTATTTAGTAACTGACATTAATTGCTTTATCTCGTAAGTGTTCTCTGTTTTCAGCCATCAGTCTGTGTCTTTGTAAACTATGAGCGAGGCTTGTATTTTGTTAAACTTTTTTCAAAACTGTGTGTTATGGTCACATTGACAAAAAAGTCTGTCCAACCGTTGTGCTGTCGTTTCTTCCCAACCCACCTACCTGGGCAAAGCTGCATCAGAATTTTTACCCATTAGCCGCTTTGTTAAATGAGGGGTGAGTGATGAACAGATTCTATGAAGCCAGCAAATTTATTTAGCAGTTCAGAACTGTGCCAGTGATCGGCTAAGAGCCAAAGGGCTAACCGCAACATGATGTAAATCATGCAGTAAATTAAATGCAAACTATGATCAAGAACCTTTCAGACCAAAATAATGTCTTGAACCACTGTGTTTTATTTTAGCACCTCACATTATTTCACTGTATTAAGTAACACTTATTTCAATAAAAGTTTCATCGTAAAAGTGCTGAACAGTGTTTCTTGTTCAAAACTTCATTTGAGAGGGAAAGTGTCAGACATGCTTGTTAATGCTCTATTTTGGCTTGCCAGAATAGATTAAATGACTGACGATTGAGACAGATATTCCCAGGCAAGACTGTGACCATGCCTATGCTTCCCAACTCTAGCTTGTACATACTTCTTGTTGACAATCACCCTGGACACCTGTAACCCTAAAGCATGCCAACCATGCATGCCCTGCCACACTTGGTTTAGTTCTCACCGTTTTGTAATCTACCCCACACAACCCTCAGCCCTTTAATTTCCCTCACAGATGAATTCTGTGAGCACGACTATTCGTGGGCTGAGTGCCAAAGCAATGTTGTAGCACATTCCATTGAGCAGCATATAGGGCACCCTTCATACCTGTAGGGGAGATAAACGCCATACAGACATTGTCTCACCTATCTAGAATCCTTAGGGAGAGTACTCATGACTAGGGTTGGGAGTACCATTAACAATGAAACAATGATTCTTGTCAATCTATATAATCCCAGCCTGTCCATAACTGTGCCAGTGCGCATGCTAGGAAGTAGAGACACATGCAACATTGATTCTGATCAAAGGGTGTTGATTGGCAAAAGAGCAAATGCTTGGGGTAGGAAGAGGACAAGGCAGTCGAAGCGGATGTTGAAGAAATACTTCTCCGATAAAATAAAAGCATTGGGAAATCTACACAGGGGATTGCAGGAGGGTTTTGGGCAAGCAAAACGCAATACTGTGAGGGGTAAATCAACACAAGGGAGCATGAGGGTGGTAAAGCAACATGGGGTCAGATGGGAGGGACAGGTAAGCGACATGAGGGTGCTGGTAGGGAAAAGAAAAACAGAGGGTCTGAGGAGGCAGCGGGGAGAAGCACACTAGTGGGGAGAACATGGAGGAAAGTGGGGAGGAGCTAAAAAAAGCTAAAATTCATTATGGTTATTCTTTTTGCTTTGCAGAGTATATGGGGCTCGTATTGGAAAGATTTCCGGTGGGGCTATAGCTGCTGCCACTCTTTTGTCAAGTTTTCCTACTGTACTGGAGAAGCTGGAAAAGAAATAGCTGTAAGTGTTTGGAGAATGATATTCAATATGTACCGTATTACATAAAACAAGCATTCTTAGAACTGCTGCCTAACATGCATCACTGAAAGTTTGCTTTACAACCGTACATTTATGCAGTTAAAAATCTACAGATGCTTCCTTTTGTGCATTATTAAATAAACCCATACATATTAACTGCTGTTTAGGCCCTATAAATGTAATCCAAATGCAACAGTTTTTTTCTTCCATATGTCCCTTTTTCGGTTGGCAAGTAGCTGCTGGCTTTTAGGTCATGGGGCTCATCAGGAATGTGCTATAATATGTTCGATGGCATGTGTAGCTGCAGATACACATGCTGTGCACATCTCATCTAGTGTTGGGCTCGGAGTGTTACAAGTTGTTTTTCTTCAAAGAAGTCTTTTTGAGTCACGAGACCGAGGGACTCCTCCCATTTCGGCTCCATTGCGCATGGACGTCGACTCCATCTTAGATTGTTTTTTTTCCGCCATCGGGTTCGGACGTGTTCCTTTTCGCTCCGTGTTTTGGGTCGGAAAGTTAGCTAGAATCTCAGAAAAATCGTCGGTATTGTTTGCGTTCGGTATCGGGTTAGTTACAACAGATCGACACCGACTTTTGAAGCGCTCCGGTGGCCCTTCGGGGTTTTTTCGATCCCCCGTCGGGGCCTGGTCGGCCCGGCCACGTGTCTCTTCAAGGCTGATGGAACGGACCCCATTCTGCTTCTGCCCAAAATGCCATAGCAAGTATCCATATACAGATCAGCATCTGGTCTGTAACTTGTGCTTGTCGCCGGAACACAAGGAAGATACTTGTGAAGCCTGTCGAGCGTTTCGGTCCAGGAAGACACTAAGAGACCGAAGAGCAAGGAGACTGCAAATGGCGTCGGCGCCGACAGGACAAGAGCGTTTCGAAGAGGAGGAAGAAACATTCTCCATCCAGGAATCGGACTCTGATGAGATCGATCCCGAAGAAACGCCGAAAACCGTGAGTAAGACGTCGAAACACAAAACTCACGAAAAAAACACTATAGCCCAGGGGACGCCACCGCCAACAGGCCATGGCTTAACCTGAAAAATAGGTGACCGATCATCGGCACCAAAAAAGGGCACGCTGGGGGCGAAGTCAACCGACTCCGGTCGAGATACCGCCACACAGCAATCTCGGGCTCGAGATAGTGGCTCCGAGCAGGTTCGGCACCGAGATAGCGGCACCGAAATGGGTCGGCACCGAGAGAACACAATGCCGTAAGTAAAGAAGGTTTAGTCAGAACCGAAAAAAGCAGCCGAAAAGGTTTCGATACAGAAACAACCGGCCTCGGAACCGAAAACAAGTTCCTACACTGAGGAACAAGGACTGTCGACACAAATTAAGACACATAGATTTGGACAGGAATTGGAAACAATAGAGCCAGACTATACACAAAGAAGGCTCCATATCCAAAAAGAAACAGGGAAGCTCAGTACTCTCCCTCCGATTAAAATGAAACGCAAACTTGCCTTTCAGGAAAAAGACAAGCAGCCACAGGCAAAGGTGGCTAAACAAGTAACCCCGCCACCATCTTCACAATGCTCTCCGCAAACATCACCGGTAGCCACTCCACCAATGATGCAATCCCCAACTCATACAGGAATGAGTCAAGATGACCCTGACGCATGGGACCTTTATGACGCACCAGTGTCAGATAATAGTCCTGAATGTTATCCAGCTAGACCGTCGCCACCAGAGGATAGTACAGCCTACGCACAGGTGGTGTCGAGAGCAGCGGCATTTCATAATGTCAGCCTGCATGCTGAGCCCATTGAAGACGACTTTCTTTTTAACACACTGTCGTCCACACACAGCCAGTATCAGTCTTCCTATGCTACCCGGAATGCTAAAACACTCCAAACAAGTGTTTGAAGAGCCTGTAAAAGGAAGGGCCATTACTCCAACAGTGGAGAAAAAATATAAACCGCCACCAACAGACCCCGTGTACATCACACAACAGCTAACACCGGACTCAGTTGTAGTAGGGGCAGCGCGCAAAAGAGCGTACTCACATACTTCAGGAGATGCACCACCTCCAGATAAAGAAAGTAGAAAATTCGACGCAGCAGGCAAAAGGGTGGCAGCACAGGCAGCAAACCAGTGGCGTATTGCCAATTCACAGGCTTTATTGGCCAGATACGATAGGGCCCATTGGGACGAAATGCAACACTTTGTAGAACATTTGCCCAAGGAGTTCCAAAAGAGAGCGCAGCAGGTAGTAGAAGAAGGACAGAGTATCTCCAACAATCAGATACGGTCAGCAATGGATGCTGCAGACACAGCTGCTAGAACTGTCAACACAGCAGTAACAATAAGGAGACATGCATGGCTGCGTACATCAGGATTTAAACCAGAAATACAGCAAGCTGTGCTGAATATGCCATTCAACGGACAGCAGTTGTTTGGGCCGGAGGTGGACACTGCGATCGAAAAACTTAAAAAAGACACTGACACAGCCAAAGCCATGGGCGCACTCTACTCCCCACAGGGCAGAGGCACATTTCGAAAAACACAGTTTAGAGGGGGGTTTCGAGGACAAAGCACAGAACCCACAACCTCACAAACAAGACCCACTTACCAGAGCCAGTATCAGCGGGGAAGTTTTCGGGGACAATATAGAGGGGGACAATTCCAAAAGAATAGAGGAAAGTTCCAAAGTCCCAAAACTCCTCAAAACAAGCAGTGACTTCCAAGTCACACATCCCCAACACATAACATCTGTGGGGGGGAGACTAACCAAATTATACAAACATTGGGAGGAAATAACAACAGACACTTGGGTCCTAGCAATTATCCAGCATGGTTATTGCATAGAATTTCTCAAATTCCCTCCAAACGTCCCACCGAAAACACACAATATGTCAAAACAACATATAGATCTTCTAGGACTAGAGGTTCAGGCATTGCTACTAAAACAAGCAATAGAATTAGTACCAAAACACCAGAAAGGAACAGGAGTTTACTCTCTGTACTTTCTCATACCCAAAAAAGACAAGAGTCAGAGACCTATATTAGATCTCCGAACATTAAATACCTACATCAAATCAGATCACTTTCACATGGTGACATTACAAGACGTAATCCCACTACTCAAACAACAAGACTACATGACAACACTAGACCTAAAGGATGCATATTTCCATACACCGATATATCCTTCACACAGAAAGTACTTAAGGTTTGTATTCCAAGGGATACATTACCAATTCAAGGTGTTGCCATTCGGAATAACAACTGCGCCAAGAGTTTTTACAAAGTGCCTGGCAGTCGTAGCTGCACATATCAGAAGGCAGCAAATACATGTGTTCCCGTACCTAGACGATTGGTTAATCAAAACCAACACGCTAGAAAGGTGTTCACAACACACAAAGTATGTCATAGAAACCCTCCACAAACTAGGTTTCTCAATCAACTACACAAAGTCACACCTTATACCGTGTCAAACACAGCAATACTTAGGGGCGACAATCAACACAGCAAAAGGGATTGCCACTCCAAGTCCACAAAGGGTTCAGGCATTTCACAATGTAATACAGGCCATGTATCCAAAACAAAAAATACAAGTCAAAATGGTGATGAAACTCCTAGGCATGATGTCCTCATGCATAGCCATTGTCCCAAACGCAAGGTTGCACATGCGGCCCTTACAACAGTGCCTAGCATCACAGTGGTCACAGGCACAGGGTCAACTTCTAGATCTGGTGTTGGTAGACCGCCAAACATACACCTCGCTTCAATGGTGGAACAGTATAAATTTAAACAAAGGGCGGCCTTTCCAAGACCCAGTGCCACAATATGTAATAACGACAGATGCCTCCATGATAGGGTGGGGAGCACACCTCAATCAATACAGCATCCAAGGACAATGGGACACTCACCAAAAACAGTTTCCCATAAATCACTTAGAACTATTAGCAGTATGTCTAGCGCTGAAAGCATTTCAACCCATAATAAGCCACAAACACATTCTTGTCAAAACAGACAACATGACAACGATGTATTACCCAAACAAACAGGGAGGGACACACTCAACACAGTTGTGTCTCCTGGCACAAAGAATATGGCATTGGGCGATTCACAACCACATTCGCCTAATAGCACAATTTAACCAGGAATTCAGAATCAGTTAGCAGACAATCTCTCTCGGGATCACCAACAGATCCACGAATGGGAGATTCACCCCCAAATACTAAATACTTACTTCCAGAGTTGGGGAACACCACAAATAGATCTATTTGCAACAAAGGAAAACGCAAAATGCCAAAACATCGCATCCAGGTACCCACAAGATCAGTCTCAAGGCAATGAGTTATGGATGAGTTGGTCAGGGATATTTGCTTACGCTTTTCCCCCTCTCCCACTCCTTCCATATCTAGTAAACAAGTTGAGTCAAAACAAACTCAAACTCATACTAATAGCGCCAACATGGGCAAGACAACCTTGGTACACAACACTACTAGACCTTTCAGTAGTGCCTCATGTCAAACTACCAAACATACCAGATCTGTTAACGCAACACAAACAACAGATCAGACACCCAAATCCAGCATCGCTGAATCTAGCAATCTGGCTCCTGAAGTCCTAGAGTTCGGACACTTAGACCTTACACATGAATGTATGGAGGTCATAAAACAAGCTAGGAAACCTACCACTAGACATTGCTATGCAAATAAGGGGAAAAGATTTGTTTATTACTGACATAATAATCAAATTCAACCCTTACACGCATCTGCCAAAGACATCGTAGGATACTTACTACATTTGCAAAAGTCAAAGCTAGCTTTTTCTTCCATTAAGATACATCTTATAGCAATTTCAGCTTACCTGCAAATTACGCACTCAACTTCTCTATTTAGGATACCAGTCATAAAAGCATTTATGGAAGGTCTAAAGAGAATTATACCACCAAGAACACCACCAGTTCCTTCATGGAACCTCAACATTGTCTTAACACGACTCATGGGTACACCTTTTGAGCCCATGCACTCTTGTGAAATGCAATACTTAACATGGAAAGTTGCATTTTTAATTGCCATCACATCTTTAAGAAGAGTAAGTGAGATTCAAGCATTTACCATACAAGTACCATTTAGTCAAATACACAAGCATAAAGTAGTTCTACGGACAAATCCAAAATTTTTACATAAAGTCATATCACCGTTCCACTTAAATCAAACAGTAGAATTACCAGTGTTCTTCCCACAGCCAGACTCTGTAGCTGAAAGAGCACTACATACATTAGACATCAAAAGAGCGTTAATGTACTACATTGACAGAACAAAACTAATTCGAAAAACAAAACAATTATTTATTGCTTTCCAAAAACCTCATACAGGAAATCCAATTTCTAAACAAGGCATTGCTAGATGGATAGTTAAGTGCATTCAAACCTGTTATCTTAAAGCAAAAAGAGAACTGCCTATTACACCAAAGGCACACTCAACTAGAAAGAAAGGTGCTACCATGGCCTTTCTAGGAAATATTCCAATGACCGAAATATGTAAGGCAGCTACATGGTCTACGCCTCATACATTTACCAAACATTACTGTGTAGATGTGCTAACGGCACAACAAGCCACAGTAGGCCAAGCAGTACTACGAACATTGTTTCAACTTCAACTCCTACAGGCTGAACCACCTCTTTTGGGGAGATAACTGCTTACTAGTCTATGCACAGCATGTGTATCTGCAGCTACACATGCCATCGAACGGAAAATGTCACTTACACAGTGTACATCTGTTCGTGGCATTAGTCGCTGCAGATTCACATGCGCCCACCCGCCTCCCCGGGAGCCTGTAGCCGTTTAGAAGTTGATCTTGAACATCTGTATATTTGTAAATATATTACTTTAAACTACATTATGTACATTACTCCATTGCATGGGCACTATTACTAGCTGTAAGGAAATGCCTCCTTGGCATGGTTACCTCCTGACTTTTTGCCTTTGCTGAGCAGTGTGTCTGTGCTGAGTGAGGGGTCCCTAGGGTGGCATAAGATATGCTGCAGCCCTTAGAGACCTTCCCTGGCATCAGGGCCCTTGGTACCAGGGGTACCAGTTACAAGGGACTTACCTGGATGCCAGAGTGTGCCAATTGTGGAATCAAAGTACAGGTTAGGGAAAGAACACTGGTGCTGGGGCCTGGTTAGCAGGCCTCAGCACACTTTCAATTCAAAACATAGCATCAGCAAAGGCAAAAAGTCAGGGGGTAACCGTGCCAAGGAGGCATTTCCTTACACAACCGCCCTCCCCCCCCCCCCCCCCCCCCCCCCAAACGAAAGAGGATGAGACTAACCTTTCCCAAGAGAGTCTTCATTTTCTAAGTGGAAGAACCTGTAAAGGCCATCTGCATTGGCATGGGCAGTCCCAGGTCTGTGTTCCACTCTAAAGTCCATTCCCTGTAGGGAGATGGACCACCTCAACAGTTTTGGATTTTCACCTTTCATTTGCATCAGCCATCTGAGAGGTCTGTGGTCAGTCTGAACTAGGAAGTGAGTACCAAAGAGGTATGGTCTCCGCTTCTTCAGGGACCAAACCACAGCAAAGGCCTCCCTCTCAATGGCACTCCAACGCTGCTCCCTGGGGAGTAACCTCCTGCTAATGAAAGCAACAGGCTGGTCAAGGCCATCATCATTTGTTTGGGACAAAACTGCCCCTATCCCATGTTCAGAGGCATCTGTCTGCACAATGAACTGCTTGGAGTAATCTGGAGCTTTTAGAACGGGTGCTGTGCACATTGCTTGTTTCAGGGTGTCAAAGGCCTGTTGGCATTCTACAGTCCAGTTTACCTTCTTGGGCATTTTCTTGGAGGTGAGTTCTGTGAGGGCTGTCACAATGGATCCATATCCCTTCACAAACCTCCTATAGTACCCAGTCAAGCCAAGGAATGCCTTGACTTGAGTCTGGGTTTTTGGAGCTGCCCAGTCCAGAATAGTCTGGATCTTAGGCTGGAGTGGCTGAACTTGGCCTCCACCTACAAGGTGTCCCAAGTAAACCACAGTTCCCTGCCCTATCTGGCATTTGGATGCCTTGATAGAGAGGCCTGCAGATTGCAGAGCCTTCAAAACCTTCTTCAGGTGGACCAGGTGATCCTGCCAGTTGGAGCTGAAGACAGCAATATCGTCAAGATAAGCTGCACTAAAGGACTCCAAACCAGCAAGGACTTGATTCACCAACCTTTGGAAGGTGACAGGGGCATTCTTTAAACCAAAGGGCATAACAGTGAACTGATAATGCCCATCAGGTGTGGAGAATGCTGTCTTTTCTTTTGCTCCAGGTGCCATTTTGATTTGCCAGTACCCTGCTGTTAAGTCAAAGGTACTTAAGAATTTGGCAGCACCTAATTTGTCTATCAGTTCATCAGCTCTAGGAATGGGATGGGCATCTGTCTTGGTGACAGAATTAAGTCCTCTGTAGTCCACACAAAACCTCATCTCTCTCTTTCCATCTTTGGTGTGAGGTTTGGGGACTAAGACCACTGGGCTAGCCCAGGGGCTGTCAGAGTGCTCAATTACTCCCAATTCCAGCATCTTGTGGACTTCCACCTTGATGCTTTCCTTAACTTGATCAGACTGTCTGAATATTTTGTTTTTGACAGGCATGCTGTCTCCTGTGTCCACATCATGGGTACACAGGTGTGTCTGACCAGGGGTTAGGGAAAAGAGCTCAGCAAACTGCTGCAGGACTTTCCTACAGTCAGATTGCTGTTGGCCAGAGAGGGTGTCTGAATAGATCACTCAATCTACTGAGCCATCATTAGGGTTTGATGACAGAAGATCAGGGAGAGGTTCACTCTCAGCTTCCTGATCCTCATCTGTTACCATTAACAGATTTACATCAGCCCTGTCATGGAAGAGCTTAAGGCGGTTCACATGGATCACCCTCTTGGGGCTCCTGCTTGTGCCCAGGTCCACCAGGTAGGTGACCTGACTCTTCCTCTCTAGCACTGGGTAAGGGCCACTCCATTTGTCCTGAAGTGCCCTGGGAGCCATAGGCTCCAAAACCCAGACTTTCTGCCCTGGTTGAAATTCAACCAGTGCAGCCTTTTGGTCATACCAAAACTTCTGGAGCTGTTGGCTGGCCTCAAGGTTTTTGCTTGCCTTTTCCATGTACTCTGCCATCCTTGAGCGAAGGCCAAGTACATAGTCCACTATGTCTTGTTTAGGCTCATGAAGAGGTCTCTCCCAGCCTTCTTTCACAAGAGCTAGTGGTCCCCTTACAGGGTGGCCAAACAGAAGTTCAAAGGGTGAGAATCCACTCCCTTCTGAGGCACCTCTCTGTAAGCGAAGAGCAGACATGGCAGGAGGACATCCCATCTCCTTTTGAGTTTTTCTGGGAGCCCCATGATCATGCCCTTTAATGTCTTGTTGAATCTCTCAACAAGGCCATTAGTTTGTGGATGATAGGGTGTAGTGAATTTATAAGTCACTCCACACTCATTCCACATGTGTTTCAGGTATGCTGACATAAAGTTGGTACCTCTGTCAGACACCACCTCCTTAGGGAAGCCCACTCTGATAAAGATACCAATGAGGGCCTTGGCTACTGCAGGGGCAGTAGTCGACCTAAGGGGAATAGCTTCAGGATACCTAGTAGCATGATCCACTACTACTAGGATGTACATATTTCCTGAGGCTGTGGGAGGTTCAAGTGGACCCACTATGTCCACACCCACTCTTTCAAAGGGGACCCCCACCACTGGAAGTGGAATGAGGGGGGCATTTGGATGTCCACCTGTCTTACCACTGGCTTGACAGGTGGTACAGGAGACACAAAACTCCTTAACTTTCTGGGACATGTTGGGCCAGTAGAAGTGGTTGACTAGTCTCTCCCACGTCTTGGTTTGTCCCAAATGCCCAGCAAGGGGAATATCATGGGCTAAGGTCAGAATGAACTCTCTGAACTCCTGAGGCACTACCACTCTCCTAGTGGCACCAGGTTTGGGATCTCTTGCCTCAGTGTACAGGAGCCCATCTTCCCAATAGACCCTATGTGTTCCAGTTTTCTTGCCATTGGACTCTTCAGCAGCTTGCTGCCTAAGGCCTTCAAGAGAGGGACGGGTTTCTTGCCCCTTACACAACTGCTCCCTTGAGGGTCCCCCTGGGCCTAAGAGCTCAACCTGACAAGGTTCTAACTCCATAGGCTCAGTTCCCTCAGAGGGCAGAACTTCTTCCTGGGAAGAGAGGTTCTCTTTTTGGTGTTGTGTTGCAGCTGGTTTCCCAGCTGACTTTCCTTTCCTCTTGGTAGGGTGGGCCCTTTTTCCAGACTCCAGCTCTACCCTTTCACCCTGAGCCTTGCACTGTGCCCTTATCTTGACACACACCAGTTCAGGGATACCCAGCATGGCTGCATGGGTTTTCAGTTCTACCTCAGCCCATGCTGAGGACTCCAGGTCATTTCCAAGCAAACAGTCTACTGGGATATTTGAGGAGACCACCACCTCTTTCAGGCCATTGACCCCTCCCCACTCCAAAGTTACCATTGCCATGGGATGTACTTTAGTCTGATTGTCAGCGTTGGTGACTGGATAAGTTTGTCCAGCCAGGTATTGACCAGGGGAAACCAGTTTATCTGTCACCATGGTGACACTGGCACCTGTATCCCTCAGGCCTTCTACACTTGTCCCATTAATTAAGAGCTGCTGCCTGTATTTTTGCATGTTAGGAGGCCAGGCAGCCAGTGTGGCTAAATCCACCCCACCCTCAGAGACTAATGTAGCTTCAGTGTGACACCTGATTTGCTCTGGGCACACTGTTGATCCCACTTGGAGACTGGCCATTCCAGTTTTAGCTGGAGTGGAGTTAGAAGTGGTATTTTTCTGGGGACAGGCCTTGTCTCCAGTGTGGTGTCCAGGCTGATTACAGCTACGACACCAGGCCTTTTTGGGATCAAAGTTTTTACCCTTGTACCCAAAATTGGTTTGTGAAGAGGCTCTGGGCCCACCCGCCTGTGCAGGTTTTTGGGGGCCTGTAGAAGACTCTTTACTATTTTTGTTTTTGGATGTCTCAACACTCTTTCCCTGGGGAGGCTTTGTGTCCCCTTTCTTTTGGTCACCCCCTGTGGAAGACTTCGTCACCCTAGTCTTGACCCATTGGTCCGCCTTCTTTCCCAATTCTTGGGGAGAAATTGGTCCTAGGTCTACCAGATGCTGATGCAGTTTATCATTGAAACAATTACTTAACAGGTGTTCCTTCACAAATAAATTGTACAGCCCATCATAATTATTTACACCACTGCCTTGAATATAACCATCCAGTGTTTTCACTGAGTAGTCTACAAAATCAACCTAGGTCTGGCTCGAGGATTTTTGAGCCCCCCTGAATCTAATCCTATACTCCTCAGTGGAGAATCCAAAGCCCTCAATCAGGGTTCCCTTCATGAGGTCATAAGATTCTGCATCTTGTCCAGAGAGTGTGAGGAGTCTATCCCTACACTTTCCAGTGAACATTTCCCAAAGGAGAGCACCCCAGTGAGATTTGTTCACTTTTCTGGTTACACAAGCCCTCTCAAAAGCTGTGAACCATTTGGTGATGTCATCACCATCTTCATATTTAGTTACAATCCCTTTAGGGATTTTCAACATGTCAGGAGAATCTCTGACCCTAGTTATGTTGCTGCCACCATTGATGGGTCCTAGGCCCATCTCTTTTCTTTCCCTTTCTATGGTTAGGATCTGTCTTTCCAGAGCCAATCTCTTGGCCATCCTGGCTAATTGGATGTCCTCTTCACTGGGGCTATCCTCAGTGATTTCAGAGATGTTGGTCTCTCCTGTGAGGGAAACAGCATATCTGACTATTATGTTTGGAGTCAGGGCTTGAGCAGCCCTGTTCTCCTTAAGTAGGACTGGAGGGGGGGAATTGCCCTCCAAGTCACTATCTTCATCCTCTGTGTTGCATCCTCCGAGAGGTTGGCTCTTTCAAACTCTGCCAAAAGCTCCTGGAGCTGTAGTTTGGAAGGTCTGGGGCCCATTGTAATTTTCTTTATTTTACAGAGTGACCTTAGCTCCCTCATCTTAAGATGGAGGTAAGGGGTAGTGTCGAGTTCCACCACATTCATCTCTGTACTAGACATTATGCTTCTAAAAGTTGGAATACTTTTTAAGAATCTAAAACTAGTTCTAGGTTCTAATTCAAACTTTCAAAAACGTTTAAACTCTAAAAGAAATGCTAAACAGGATCTAACACAAGGCCCTAGCAGGTCTTTTAAGAATTTAGAAAAATAGTTCAAATTGCAAAAATCAATTTCTAATGACAATTTTTGGAGTTTGTCGTGTGATCAGGTATTGGCTGAGTAGTCCAGCAAATGCAAAGTCTTGTACCCCACCGCTGATCCACCAATGGCTCTATGCACTATTTCAAAGCAAGGAATAGTATGCACAGAGTCCAAGGGTTCCCCTTAGAGGTAAGATAGTGGCAAAAAGAGATAATACTAATGCTCTATTTTGTGGTAGTGTGGTCGAGCAGTAGGCTTATCCAAGGAGTAGTGTTAAGCATTTGTTGTACATACACACATGCAATAAATGAGGAACACACACTCAGAGACAAATCCAGGCGAATAGGTTTTGTTATAGAAAAATATATTTTCTTAGTTTATTTTAAGAACCACAGGTTCAAATTCTACATGTAATATCTCATTTGAAAGGTATTGCAGGTAAGTACTTTAGGAACTTTGAATAATCACCGTAGCATATATACTCTTTTCATAAAACACAATAAGCTATTTTAAAAGTGGACACAGTGCAATTTTCACAGTTCCTGGGAGAGGTAAAGTATTGTTAGTTCTTGCAGGTAAGTAAACCACCTACGGGGTTAAGATTGGGGTCCAAGGTAGCCCACCGTTGGGGGTTCAGAGCAACCCCAAAGTCACCACACCAGCAGCTCAGGGCCGGTCAGGTGCAGAGTTAAAAGTGGTGCCCAAAATGCATAGGCTTCAATGGAGAGAAGGGGGTGCCCCGGTTCCAGTCTGCCAGCAGGTAAGTACCCGCGTCTTCGGAGGGCAGACCAGGGGGGTTTTGTGGGGCACCGGGGGGGACACAAGTCCACACAAAAAGTACACCCTCAGCAGCGCGGGGGCGGCCGGGTGCAGAGTGCAAACAAGCGTCGGGTTCGCAATGTAAATCAATGGGAGACCAAGGGGTCTCTTCAGCGGTGCAGGCAGGCAAGGGGGGGGCTCCTCGGGGTAGCCACCACCTGGGCAAGGGAGAGGGCCTCCTGGGTGTCACTCCTGCACTGAAGTTCCGATCCTTCAGGTGCTGGGGGCTGCGGGTGCAGCGTCTTTTCCAGCCGTCGGGATTTTAGAGTCAGGCAGTCGCGGTCAGGGGGAGCCTCGGGATTCCCTCTGCAGGCGTCGCTGTGGGGGCTCAGGGGGGACAACTTTGGTTACTCACAGTCTCGGAGTCGCCGGAGGGTCCTCCCTGAGGTGTTGGTTCTCCACCAGTCGAGTCGGGGTCGCCGGGTGCAGTGTTGCAAGTCTCACGCTTCTTGCGGGGATTGCAGGGGTCTTTAAATCTGCTCCTCTGAAACAAAGTTGCAGTCTTTTTGGAGCAGGGCCGCTGTCCTCGGGAGTTTCTTGTTCCTCTTGAAGCAGGGCAGTCCTCTGAGGATTCAGAGGTCGCTGGTCCTGGAGAAAGCATCGCTGGAGCAGGTTTCTTTAGAAGGCAGGAGACAGGCCGGTAGGACTGGGGCCAAAGCAGTTGGTGGTGTCTTTCTTCTTCTGCAGGGGTTTTCAGCTCAGCAGTCTTCTTCTTCGGTAAGTTGCAGGAATCTAAATTCTTAGGTTCAGGGAAGCCCTTAAATACTAAATTTAAGGGCGTGTTTAGGTCTGGGGGTTAGTAGCCAATGGCTACTAACCCTGAGGGTGGGTACACCCTCTTTGTGCCTCCTCCCAAGGGGAGGGGGTCACATTCCTATCCCTATTGGGGGAATCCTCCATCTGCAAGATGGAGGATTTCTAAAAGTTAGAGTCAACTCAGCTCAGGACACCTTAGGGGCTGTCCTGACTGGCCGGTGACTCCTCCTTGTTATTCTCATTATCTCCTCCGGCCTTGCCGCCAAAAGTGGGGCCGTGACCGGAGGGGGCGGGCAACTCCACTAGCTGGAGTGCCCTGTGGTGCTGGAACAAAGGGGGTAAGCCTTTGAGGCTCACCGCCAGGTGTTACAGCTCCTGCCTGGGGGAGGTGATAGCATCTCCACCCAGTGCAGGCTTTGTTACAGGCCACAGAGTGACAAAGGCACTCTCTCCATGTGGCCAGCAACATGTCTCGAGTGTGGCAGGCTGCTAGAACCAGTCAGCCTACACGGGTAGTTGGATTAGGTTTCTAAGGTGCCCTCTGGGGTGTATTTTACAATAAAATGTACACTGGCATCTGTGTGCATTTATTGTGCTGAGAAGTTTGATACCAAACTTCCCAGGTTTCAGTGTAGGCATTATGGTGCTGTGGAGTCCGTGTTTGACAGACTCCCAGACCATATACTCTTATGGCTACCCTGCACTTACAATGTCTAAGGTTTGGCTTAGACACTGTAGGGGCACAGTGCTCATGCACTGGTGCCCTCACCTATGGTATAGTGCACCCTGCCTTAGGGCTGTAAGGCCTACTAGAGGGGTGACTTATCTATACTGCATAGGCAGTGGGAGGTTGGCATGGCACCCTGAGGGGAGTGCCATGTCGACTTACTCGTTTTGTTCTCACCAGCACACACAAGCTGGCAAGCAGTGTGTCTGTGCTGAGTGAGGGGTCCCTAGGGTGGCATAAGATATGCTGCAGCCCTTAGAGACCTTCCCTGGCATCAGGGCCCTTGGTACCAGGGGTACCAGTTACAAGGGACTTACCTGGATGCCAGGGTGTGCCAATTGTGGAATCAAAAGTACAGGTTAGGGAAAGAACACTGGTGCTGGGGCCTGGTTAGCAGGCCTCAGCACACTTTCAATTCAAAACATAGCATCAGCAAAGGCAAAAAGTCAGGGGGTAACCATGCCAAGGAGGCATTTCCTTACACCAACGCTGACAATCAGACTAAAGTACATCCCATGGCTATGGTAACTTTAGAGTGGGGAGGGGTCAATGGCCTGAAACAGGTGGTGGTCTCCTCAAATATCCCAGTAGACTGTTTGCTTGGAAATGACCTGGAGTCCTCAGCATGGGCTGCGGTAGAACTGAAAACCCATGCAGCCATGCTGGGTATCCCTGAACTGGCGTGTGTCAAGACAAGGGCACAGTGCAAGGCTCAGGGTGAAAAAGTAGAGCTGGAGTCTGGAAAAAGGGCCCAGCCTACCAAGAGAAAAGGAAAGCCAGCTGGGAAACCAGCTGCAACACAACAACAAAAAGAGAACCTCTCTTCCCAGGAAGAAGTTCTGCCCTCTGAGGGAACTGAGCCTATGGAGTTAGAACCTTATCAGGTTGAGCTCTTAGGCCCAGGGGGACCCTCAAGGGAGCAGTTGTGTAAGGGGCAAGAAACCTGTCCCTCTCTTGAAGGCCTTAGGCAGCAAGCTGCTGAAGAGTCCAATGGCAAGAAAACTGGAACACATAGGGTCTATTGGGAAGATGGGCTCCTGTACACTGAGGCAAGAGATCCCAAACCTGGTGCCACTAGGAGAGTGGTAGTGCCTCAGGCGTTCAGAGAGTTCATACTGACCTTAGCCCATGATATTCCCCTTGCTGGGCATTTGGGACAAACCAAGACGTGGCAGAGACTAGTCCACCACTTCTACTGGCCCAACATGTCCCAGAAAGTTAAGGAGTTTTGTGTCTCCTGTACCACCTGTCAAGCCAGTGGTAAGACAGGTGGACATCCAAAGGCCCCCCTCATTCCACTTCCAGTGGTGGGGGTCCCCTTTGAAAGAGTGGGTGTGGACATAGTGGGTCCACTTGAACCTCCCACAGCCTCAGGAAATATGTACATACTAGTAGTAGTGGATCATGCTACTAGGTATCCTGAAGCTATTCCCCTTAGGTCGACTACTGCCCCTGCAGTAGCCAAGGCCCTCATTTTTATCTTTACCAGAGTGGGCTTCCCTAAGGAGGTGGTGTCTGACAGAGGTACCAACTTCATGTCAGCATACCTGAAACACATGTGGAATGATTGTGGAGTGACTTATAAATTCACTACACCATATCATCCACAAACTAATGGCCTTGTTGAGAGATTCAACAAGACATTAAAGGGCATGATCATGGGGCTCCCAGAAAAACTCAAAAGGAGATGGGATGTCCTCCTGCCATGTCTGCTCTTCGCTTACAGAGAGGTGCCTCAGAAGGGAGTGGATTCTCACCCTTTGAACTTCTGTTTGGCCACCCTGTAAGGGGACCACTAGCTCTTGTGAAAGAAGGCTGGGAGAAACCTCTTCATGAGCCTAAACAAGACATAGTGGACTATGTACTTGGCCTTCGCTCAAGGATGGCAGAGTACATGGAAAAGGCAAGCAAAAACCTTGAGGCCAGCCAACAGCTCCAGAAGTTTTGGTATGACCAAAAGGCTGCACTGGTTGAATTTCAACCAGGGCAGAAAGTCTGGGTTTTGGAGCCTGTGGCTCCCAGGGCACTCCAGGACAGATGGAGTGGCCCTTACCCAGTGCTAGAGAAGAAGAGTCAGGTCACCTACCTGGTGGACCTAGGCACTAGCAGGAGCCCCAAGAGGGTGATCCATGTGAACCGCCTTAAGCTCTTCCATGACAGGGCTGATGTGAATCTGTTGATGGTAACAGATGAGGATCAGGAAGCCGAGAGTGAACCTCTCCCTGATCTTCTCTCATCAAACCCTAAGGATGGCTCAGTAGATGGAGTGGTCTATTCAGACACCCTCTCTGACCAACAGCAATCTGATTGTAGGAAGGTCCTGCAACAGTTTGCTGAGCTCTTTTCCCTAACCCCTGGTCAGACACACCTGTGTACCCATGATGTGGACACAGGAGACAGCATGCCTGTCAAAAACAAAATATTCAGACAGTCTGACCAAGTTAAGGAAAGCATCAAGGTGGAAGTCCACAAGATGCTGGAATTGGGAGTAATTGAGCACTCGGACAGCCCCTGGGCTAGCCCAGTGGTCTTAGTCCCCAAACCTCACACCAAAGATGGAGAGAGAGAGATGAGGTTTTGTGTGGACTACAGAGGACTTAATTCTGTCACCAAGACAGATGCCCATCCCATTCCTAGAGCTGATGAACTGATAGACAAATTAGGTGCTGCCAAATTCTTAAGTACCTTTGACTTAACAGCAGGGTACTGGCAAATCAAAATGGCACCTGGAGCAAAAGAGAAGACAGCATTCTCCACACCTGATGGGCATTATCAGTTTACTGTTGTGCCCTTTGGTTTAAAGAATGCCCCTGCCACCTTCCAAAGGTTGGTGAATCAAGTCCTTGCTGGTTTGGAGTCCTTTAGTGCAGCTTATCTTGATGATATTGCTGTCTTTAGCTCCAGCTGGCAGGATCACCTGGTCCACCTGAAGAAGGTTTTGAAGGCTCTGCAATCTGCAGGCCTCTCTATCAAGGCATCCAAATGCCAGATAGGGCAGGGAACTGTGGTTTACTTGGGACACCTTGTAGGTGGAGGCCAAGTTCAGCCACTCCAGCCTAAGATCCAGACTATTCTGGACTGGGCAGCTCCAAAAACCCAGACTCAAGTCAGGGCATTCCTTGGCTTGACTGGGTACTATAGGAGGTTTGTGAAGGGATATGGATCCATAGTGACAGCCCTCACAGAACTCACCTCCAAGAAAATGCCCAAGAACGTAAACTGGACTGTAGAATGCCAACAGGCCTTTGACACCCTGAAACAAGCAATGTGCACAGCACCAGTTCTGAAAGCTCCAGATTACTCCAAGCAGTTCATTGTGCAGACAGATGCCTCTGAACATGGGATAGGGGCAGTTTTGTCCCAAACAAATGATGATGGCCTTGACCAGCCTGTCGCTTTCATTAGCAGGAGGTTACTCCCCAGGGAGCAGCGTTGGAGTGCCATTGAGAGGGAGGCCTTTGCTGTGGTTTGGTCCCTGAAGAAGCTGAGACCATACCTCTTTGGTACTCACTTCCTAGTTCAGACTGACCACAGACCTCTCAGATGGCTGATGCAAATGAAAGGTGAAAATCCAAAACTGTTGAGGTGGTCCATCTCCCTACAGGGAATGGACTTTATAGTGGAACACAGACCTGGGACTGCCCATGCCAATGCAGATGGCCTTTCCAGGTTCTTCCACTTAGAAAATGAAGACTCTCTTGGGAAAGGTTAGTCTCATCCTCTTTCGTTTGGGGGGGGGGGTTGTGTAAGGAAATGCCTCCCTGGCATGGTTACCCCCTGACTTTTTGCCTTTGCTGATGCTATGTTTTGATTTGAAAGTGTGCGGAGGCCTGCTAACCAGGCCCCAGCACCAGTGTTCTTTCCCTAACCTGTACTTTTGATTCCACAATTGGCACACCCTGGCATCCAGGTAAGTCCCTTGTAACTGGTACCCCTGGTACCAAGGGCCCTGATGCCAGGGAAGGTCTCTAAGGGCTGCAGCATATCTTATGCCACCCTGGGGACCCCTCACTCAGCACAGACACACTGCTTACCAGCTTGTGTGTGCTGGTGAGAACAAAACGAGTAAGTCGACATGGCACTCCCCTCAGGGTGCCATGCCAACCTCACACTGCCTATGCAGTATAGATAAGTCACCCCTCTATTAGGCCTTACAGCCCTAAGGCAGGGTGCACTATACCATAGGTGAGGGCACCAGTACATGAGTACTGTTCCCCTACAGTGTCTAAGCCAAACCTTGGACATTGTAAGTGCAGGGTAGCCATAAGAGTATATGGTCTGGGAGTCTGTCAAACACAGACTCCACAGCACCATAATGGCTACACTGAAAACTGGGAAGTTTGGTATCAAACTTCTCAGCACAATAAATGCACACTGATGCCAGTGTACATTTTATTGTGAAATACACCCCAGAGGGCACCTTAGAGGTGCCCCCTGAAACCTTAACCGACTATCTGTGTAGGCTGACTGGTTCCAGCAGCCTGCCACAACCGAGACATGTTGCTGGCCCCATGGGGAGAGTGCCTTTGTCACTCTGAGGCCAGTAACAAAGCCTGCACTGGGTGGAGATGCTAACACCTCCCCCAGGCAGGAGCTGTAACACCTGGCGGTGAGCCTCAAAGGCTTACCCCCTTTGTTCCAGCACCACAGGGCACTCCAGCTAGTGGAGTTGCCCGCCCCCTCCGGTCACGGCCCCACTTTTGGCGGCAAGGCCGGAGGAGATAATGAGAATAACAAGGAGGAGTCACTGGCTAGTCAGGACAGCCCCTAAGGTGTCCTGAGCTGAAGTGACTCTAACTTTTAGAAATCCTCCATCTTGCAGATGGAGGATTCCCCCAATAGGGATAGGAATGTGACCCCCTCCCCTTGGGAGGAGGCACAAAGAGGGTGTACCCACCCTCAGGGCTAGTAGCCATTGGCTACTAACCCCCCAGACCTAAACACGCCCTTAAATTTAGTATTTAAGGGCTTCCCTGAACCTAAGAATTTAGATTCCTGAAACTACAAGAAGAAGAGGACTGCTGAGCTGAAAAACCCCTGCAGAAGAAGAACAGAAGACGCCAACTGCTTTGGCCCCAGTCCTACCGGCCTGTCTCCTGCCTTCCAAAGAAACCTGCTCCAGCGACGCTTTCCAAAGGACCAGCGACCTCTGAATCCTCAGAGGACTGCCCTGCTTCAAGAAAGACAAGAAACTCCCGAGGACAGCGGCCCTGCTCCAAAAGACTGCAACTTTGTTTCAAAGGAGCAGATTTAAAGACCCCTGCAACTCCCCGCAAGAAGCGTGAGACTTGCAACACTGCACCCGGCGACCCCGACTCGACTGGTGGAGAACCAACACCTCAGGGAGGACCCTCCGGCGACTCCGAGACCGTGAGTAACCAAAGTTGTCCCCCCTGAGCCCCCACAGCGACGCCTGCAGAGGGAATCCCGAGGCTCCCCTGACCGCGACTGCCTGAACCTAAAGTCCCGACGGCTGGAAAACACCCTGCACCCGCAGCCCCCAGCACCTGAAGGAACGGAACTTCTGTGCAGGAGTGACCCCCAGGAGGCCCTCTCCCTTGCCCAGGTGGTGGCTACCCCGAGGAGCCCCCCCTTGCCTGTCTGCACCGCTGAAGAGACCCCTTGGTCTCCCATTGAAACCTACAGAGAACCCGACGCTTGTTTACACACTGCACCCGGCCGCCCCCGCGCTGCTGAGGGTGTACTTTTTGTGCTGACTTGTGTCCCCCCAGGTGCCCTACAAAACCCCCCTGGTCTGCCCTCCGAAGACACGGGTACTTACCTGCTGGCAGACTGGAACCGGGGCACCCCCTTCTCTCCATTGAAGCCTATGTGTTTTGGGCACCTCTTTGACCTCTGCACCTGACCGGCTCTGAGCTGCTGGTGTGGTAACTTTGGGGTTGCTCTGAACCCCCAACGGTGGGCTACCTTGGACCCAAACCTGAGACTTGTAAGTGATTTACTTACCTGTTAAAACTAACAATAACTTACCTCCCCCAGGAACTGTGAAAATTGCACTGTCCACTTTTAAAACAGCTATTTGTGTTTTATATGAAAAGTATATATGCTACTGTAATTATTCAAAGTTCCTAAAGTACTTACCTGCAATACCTTTCAAATGAGATATTACATGTAGAATTTGAACCTGTGGTTCTTAAAATAAACTTAGAAAAGATATTTTTCTATAACAAAACCTATTGGCTGGATTTGTCTCTGAGTGTGTGTTCCTCATTTATTGCCTGTGTGAATGTACAACAAATGCTTAACACTACTCCTTTGATAAGCCTACTGCTCGACCACACTACCACAAAACAGAGCATTAGTATTATCTCTTTTTGCCACTATCTTACCTCTAAGGGGAACCCTTGGACTCTGTGCATACTATTCCTTACTTTGAAATAGTGCATGCAGAGCCAACTTCCTACAGCGTGAGACTTGCAACACTGCACCCGGCGACCCCGACTCGACTGGTGGAGGACCAACACCTCAGGGAGGACCCTCCGCCGACTCCAAGACTGTGAGCAACCAAAGTTGTCCCCCCTGAGCCTCCACAGCGACGCCTGCAGAGGGAATCCCGAGGCTCCCCCTGACCGCGACTGCTTGACTCTAAAATCCCGACGGCTGGAAAAGACCCTGCACCCGCAGCCCCCAGCACCTGAAGGATCGGAACTTCAGTGCAGGAGTGACCCCCAGGAGGCCCTCTCCCTTGCCCAGGTGGTGGCTACCCCGAGGAGCCCCCCCCCCCCCTTGCCTGCCTGCACCGTTGAAGAGACCCCTTGGTCTCTCATTGAAATCCATTGGAAACCCGACGCGTGTTTGCACACTGCACCCGGCCGCCCCAGTGCCGCTGAGGGTGTACTTTTTGTGTGAGCTTGTGTCCCCCCCCCCCCCCCGGTGCCCTACAAAAACCCCCTGGTCTGCCCTCCGAAGACGCGGGTACTTACCTGCTGGCAGACTGGAACCGGGGCACCCCCTTCTCTCCATTGAAGCCTATGCGTTTTGGGCACCACTTTGAACTCTGCACCTGACCGGCCCTGAGCTGCTGGTGTGGTAACTTTGGGGTTGCTCTGAAACCCAAACGGTGGGCTACCTTGGATCCCAATTTGAACCCCGTAGGTGGTTTACTTACCTGCAAGAACTAACATTACTTTACCTCCCCCAGGAACTGTGAAAATTGCACTGTGTCCACTTTTAAAACAGCTAAATGTGTTTTATGTAAAAAGTATATATGCTATTGTGATTATTCAAAGTTCCTAAAGTACGTACCTGCAATACCTTTCAAATGAGATATTACATGTAGAATTTGAACCTGTGGTTCTTAAAATAAACTAGGAAAATATATTTTTCTATAACAAAAACCTATTGGCCTGGAATTGTTTCTGAGTGTGTGTTCCTCATTTATTGCCTGTGTATGTACAACAAATGCTTAACACTACTCCTTTGATAAGCCTACTGCTCGACCACACTACCACAAAATAGAGTATTAGTATTATCTCTTTTTGCCACTATCTTACCTCTAAGGGGAACCCTTGGACTCTGTGCATACTATTCCTTACTTTGAAATAGTGCATACAGAGCCAACTTCCTACACTAGCATACACAACTCCTACCTCACCCTTTGCGGGGAAAACAATCTAAGATGGAGTCGACGCCCATGCGCAATGGAGCCGAAATGGGAGGAGTCCCTCGGTCTCGTGACTCGAAAAGACTTCTTCGAAGAAAAACAACTTGTAACACTCCGAGCCCAACACCAGATGGCGGGATGTGCACAGCATGTGAATCTGCAGCGACTAATGCCACGAACAGATGTACACTGGGTAAGTGACATTTTCCATATATATATATATATATATATATATATATGTTTGATGGCATGTGTAGCTGCAGATACACATGCTGTGCTTATCCCGCCATCTAGTGTTGGGCTCGGAGTGTTACAAGTTGTTTTTCTTTGAAGAAGTCTTTTCGAGTCACGAGATCGAGGGACTCCTCCCCTTTCGGCTCCATTGCGCATGGGCGTCGACTCCATCTTAGATTGTTTTCTTTCTGCCATCGGGTTCGGACGTGTTCCTCTTCGCTCTGTGTTTCGGTTCGTAAAGTTAGTTAAATCTCGGAAAATTCGACGGTATTGTTTGCGTTCGGTATCTGGTTAGTTATAGCAGATCGACAGCGAATAAAAGAAGAGCTCCGGTAGCCCTTCGGGGCTTCTATCCCCCGGCGGGGCCTGGTCGGCCCGACCACGTGCGTCTTCAAGGCTCATGGAACGGACCCCATTCCGCTTCTGCCCCGAATGCCACAATAAGTATCCTTACACAGATCAGCATTTGGTCTGTAATTTGTGTTTGTCCCCCACACACAAAGAGGATACTTGCGAGGCCTGTCAGGCATTTTGGTCGAAGAAGACGCTACAGGACCGGAGAGCTCGAAGGCTTCAAATGGCATCGACGCCGTCAGGACGAGGACGAGGCCGAAAGTGAGCAGCCGGCGAAAACCGTGAATAAACCTGCCCCAGCCAAAACTCACGCCAAAATCATGAAGGCCCAGGGGACGCCACCGCCGGCAGGCCATGGCTTAACCCGTAAACTCGGTGACCAACCATCGGCACCGAAAAAGCGCACACACGTGTCGAAGACATCCGACTCCAGTCGAGATACCGGCACAGAGTATACTCGGCACCGAGATACTGGCTCCGACCAGACTTGATACCGGCTCCGAGCAAAGTCGGCACCGAGAGATCGGCACCTGGAAACCAAAAAAGGTGGCTTCGGAGCCGAAAAAGACTGTGGAAAAAGTTTTGGTGCCGAAACAAAGTTCTTATTCCGAAGAACAAGGCCTTTCAGCACAACTACAAGGCCATACATTTGGACAAGAGCTAGAGATGGGGGAGCCAGACTATACACAAAGAAGGCTCCATATTTAAAAAGATACAGGGAAAGTAAGAACTCTTTCCCCTGTTAAAATGAAAAGGAAACTTGCTTTCCAAGACACAGTGAAACAGCCAAAAGCAAAGGTGGCGAAAGAAAAAACTCCACCACGTTTTTCGCCACAACCATCGCCACAGCACTCACCGCAACAGTCACCTATTGCAACACCCCCTATGATGCAATCTCCAACGCACACAGGGATGACCCAGGATGACCCAGATGCATGGGACCTATATGATGCACCAGTATCTGACAATAGTCCAGACTGCTACCTGGCAGGACCGTCACCACCTGAAGACAGTACTGCTTACATGCAGGTGGTGTCCAGAGCAGCTACTTTTCACAATGTAGCACTGCATGCTGAACCTATTGAGGATGACTTTTTATTTAATACTTTGTCGTCAACACACAGCCAGTACCAAAGTCTGCCGATGTTACCAGGGATGTTAAAACACGCAAAACAAGTGTTTCAAGACCGCGTCAAATGCAGAGCCATTACACCTAGGGTGGAAAAAAAGGACAAGCCTCCCCCTACGGACCCTGTGTACATAACGCAACAACTAACACCTGACTCAGTGGTAGTAGGCGCAGCACGCAAAAGGGCAAACTCACAGACTTCTGGGGATGCACCACCACCCGACAAAGAAAGTCAAAAGTTTGATGCAGCGGGGAAAAGAGTTGTAGCACAGGCAGCCAATCAATGGCGCATTGCCAATTCACAGGCTTTATTGGCAAGATATGACAGGGCTTATTGGGATGAAATGCAGCATTTTATTGAACATCTTCCCAAGGAGTTTCAAAATCGTGCACAGCAAGTGGTGGAGGAGGGCCAAAGTATCTCCAACAACCAGATATGATCGGCAATGGACGCAGCGGACACAGCCGCCAGAACTGTGAATACAGCGGTCACTATTTGGAGACACGCATGGCTCCGAACCTCCGGATTTAAGCCAGAGATCCAACAGGCTGTGCTTAATATGCCTTTTAATGGACAACAGTTGTTTGAGCCGGTGGTGGATACAGCTATAGAGAAGCTAAAGAAGAACACTGACACGGCCAAAGCCATGGGCGCGCTCTACTCCCCACAGAGCAGAGGCACCTTTAGAAAGCCACACTTTAGAGGGGGGTTTCGAGCCCCAAGCACAGAACCCTCAACCTCACAAGCCAGACCCACATACCAGGGCCAGTATCAAAGAGGAGGCTTTCGGGGACAATATAGAGGTGGACAGTTCTCTAAAACCAGAGGGAAATTCCAAAGACCCCACAAACTAAACAGTGACTTCAATGTCACAAATCCCCAACACAAAACACCAGTGGGGGGGAAACACACAGATTATTAAAAAAATTGGGAAGAAATAACTACAGACTTGTGGGTCCTAGCCATTATCCAACATGGCTATTGCATAGAATTCCTACAATTACCACCAAATGTGCCTCCAAGAACACACAACATGTCCAAACAGCACTTGGATCTATTACAACTAGAAGTCCAAGCGTTGTTACAAAAAGAGGCAATAGAACTCGTACCCAACCATCAGAAAGGAACAAGTGTTTATTCCCTGTATTTTCTAATACCCAAAAAGGACACAACTCTAAGACCCATCTTAGATCTCAGAACACTAAGGCCCTCATTCCGATTCCGGCGGGCGGCGGAGGCCGCCCGCCAGAATTCCGCCCTCCATAATACCGCTCCGCGGTCAGAAGACCGCGGAGGGTATTATGAGTTTTTCCCTGGGCTGGCGGGCGGTCTCCAAAAGACCGCCCGCCAGCCCAGGGAAAAACTTGCTTCCCACGAGGATGCCGGCTCGTAATAGAGCCGGCGGAGTGGGAAGGTGCGACGGGTGCTGTTGCACCCGTCTCGTATTTCACTGTCTGCAAGGCAGACAGTGAAATACATTTTGGGGCCCTCTTACGGGGGCCCCTGCAGTGCCCATGCCGTCGGCATGGGCACTGCAGGGGCCCCCAGGGGACCCGCGACTCCCCCTCCCGCCATCCGGTTCCCGGCGGGAGAACCGCCAGGAACTGGATGGCGGGAGGGGGAGTCGGAATCCCCAAGCCGGCGCAGCAAGCTGCGCCGGCTTGGAGGATTCCTTGGGGGCAGCGGGAAACCGGCGGGAGACCGCCGGTTTCCCTTCTCTGACCGCAGCTAAGCCGCCGCGGTCAGAATGCCCCGCGGGGCACCGCCGGCCTGTCGGCGGTGCTCCCGCGTGCCGCGGCCCTGGCGGTTCTATACCGCCAGGGTCGTAATGAGGGCCTAAATCTTCACATCAAATCAGATCACTTTCACATGGTAACACTTCAAGACGTGATCCCCTTGCTCAAACAACAAGACTACATGTCAACATTAGATCTAAAGGATGCGTACTTCCATATACCCATACATCCTTCACACAGGAAATACTTGAGGTTTGTAATCCAAGGAGTACATTACCAATTCAAAGTGTTACCATTCGGGATAACAACAGCACCAAGGGTGTTTACAAAATGCCTTGCAGTAGTAGCGGCACATATCAGAAGACAGCACATACACGTATTCCCGTATCTAGACGATTGGTTAATAAAAACCAACACTCAGAGACAGTGTCTTCAACACACAAAATACGTCATAGAAACCCTCCACAAATTAGGGTTCTCAATAAACTACCTAAAATCACACTTACAACCGTGTCAAATACAACAATACTTAGGAGCAACAATCAACACAAAAAAAGGGATTGCCACTCCAAGTCCACAAAGGGTACAAGCATTCCAAAATGTAATACAAAGCATGCACCCAAACCAACAGTATCAAGTAAAATTAGTGATGAAACTACTAGGCATGATGTCTTTGTGCATAGCCATTGTCCCAAACGCAAGATTACACATGCGGCCCTTACAACAGTGCCTAGCGACACAATGGACACAAGCACAGGGTCAACTTCAGGATCTAGTGTTGATAGACCACCAAACACACACCTCGCTTCAATGGTGGAATCCTTTAAATTTAAACCAAGGGCGGCCCTTCCAAGACCCAGTGCCTCAATACGTGATCACAACAGATGCTTCCATGGTAGGGTGGGGAGCACACCTCAACCAACACAGCATCCAGGGACAATGGGACACTCAGCGAAAACAACTTCATATAAATCAACTAGAACTACTAGCAGTGTTTCTAGCATTAAAAGCATTTCAACCACTAATATCCCACAAACACATTCTTGTCAAAACAGACAACATGACAACAATGTATTACCTAAACAAACAGGGAGGGACACACTCAACACAGTTGTGTCTCTTAGCACAAAAGATTTGGCATTGGGCGATTCACATTCGCCTAATAGCGCAATACATACCAGGAATTCAAAACCAGTTAGCCGACAGTCTCAGTCGAGATCACCAACAGATCCACGAATGGGAAATTCATCCCCAGTTACTACAAACCTACTTCCAAAACTGGGGAACACCGCAAATGGACCTATTTGCAACAAAACAAAACGCAAAATGCCAAAACTTCGCATCCAGGTACCCACAGCCTCACTCCAAGGGCAATGCGTTATGGATGAGTTGGTCAGGGATATTTGCTTACGCTTTTCCCCCTCTCCCACTCCTTCCGTATCTAGTAAACAAATTGAGTCAAAACAAACTCAAACTAATACTAATAGCACCAACTTGGGCACGAAAACCTTGGTACACAACACTACTAGACCTGTCAGTAGTACCTCATATCAAACTACCAAACAGACCAGATTTGTTAAGTCAACACAAACAACAGATCAGACACCCGAATCCAGCATCACTCAATCTAGCAATCTCGCTCCTGAAGTCTTAGAATTCGGACATCTAGACCTTACACAAGAATGTATGGAGGTCATCAAACAGGCTAGAAAACCTACTACAAGACATTGCTACGCAAATAAATGGAAACGATTTGTTTATTACTGTCATAATAATCAAATTCAACCATTACATGCGTCCGCGAAGAACATTGTAAGCTACTTACTACTCTTACATAAATCCAAGTTAGCTTTTTCATCCATTAAAATACATCTCACTGCAATTTCTGCCTATCTGCAAATTACACATTCAACTTCACTATTTAGAATCCCAGTCATAAAAGCATTTATGGAGGGTCTAAAAAGGATCATTCCACCAAGAACACCACCAGTTCCTTCGTGGAACCTCAATATTGTATTAACACGACTCATGGGTCCACCATTTGAACCCATGCACTCTTGTGAGATACAATACTTAACCTGGAAAGTAGCCTTCCTAATAGCTATCACATCTCTCAGAAGAGTAAGTGAAATACAAGCCTTTACCATACAGGAACCCTTTATACAAATACACAAACATAAAGTGGTTCTACGCACAAATCCCAAATTTTTGCCAAAAGTTATATCACCGTTCCACTTAAATCAAACGGTGGAACTCCCAGTGTTCTTTCCAGAACCAGACTCTGTAGCTCAAAGAGCATTACATACATTGGACATAAAAAGAGCACTAATGTATTACATTGATAGAACCAAACAAATTCGCAAAACAAAACTGTTGTTTGTAGCTTTCCAAAAACCTCATGCAGGGAATCCAATATCCAAACAAGGCATTGCCAGATGGATAGTTAAGTGTATTCAAACCTGTTATGTTAAAGCAAAGAGAGAACTGCCTATTACACCAAAGGCACACTCAACTAGGAAGAAAGGTGCCACCATGGCCTTTCTAGGAAATATACCAATGACAGAAATCTGTTAGGCAGCCACATGGTCTACGCCTCATACATTCACTAAACATTACTGTGTGGATGTGTTAACATCACAACAAGCCACAGTAGTAGGACAGGCAGTATTACTAACATTATTTCAAACAACTTCAACTCCTACAGGCTAAACCACCGCTTTTAGGGAGATAACTGCTTACTAGTCTATGCACAGCATGTGTATCTGCAGCTACCCATGCCATCGAACGGAAAATGTCACTTACCCAGTGTACATCTGTTCGTGGCATGAGACGCTGCAGATTCACATGCACCCTCCCACCTCCCCGGGAGCCTGTAGCCGTTATAAGTTGACAAAAATAAACTTGTACATTTGTAAACTTGTAAATATAACACTTTTTATCACATTATGTACATACATACTTACTCCATTGCATGGGCACTACTACTATATACACAACTCCTACCTCACCCTCTGCGGGGAAAACCATCTAAGATGGAGTCGACGCCCATGCGCAATGGAGCCGAAAGGGGAGGAGTCCCTCGATCTCGTGACTCGAAAAGACTTCTTCGAAGAAAAACAACTTGTAACACTCCGAGCCCAACACTAGATGGCGGGATATGCACAGCATGTGAATCTGCAGCGTCTCATGCCACGAACAGATGTACACTGGGTAAGTGACATTTTCCATATTATGGCATGTTTAGTTGCAGATATACATGCTATGCATATCGATTCCAACATCTAGTGTTGGGCTCGGAGTGTTACAAGTTGTTTTTCTTCAAAGAAGTCTTTTAGAGTCACGGGATCGAGTGACTCCTCCTCTCGGTTCCATTGCGCATGGTCATCGACTCCATTGTGAGATAGTTTTCTTTCCGCCGTCGGGTTCGGACGTGTTTCCTCTCGATCCAAGAATTCTCCATCAAGCATCGAACCAGTAGTACCGTTGGAAAACCACTTTGTTCTTCCTTCGTGGCGCGCGCCCCCAAATCGGGCCGAACGCGTGGAGACCCTGATGGATCGGACTCCATTCTGATTTTGCCCTCGGTGCCACGCCAAATACCCATACACAGACCAGCATTTGGTTTGCAACCTCCGCCTTTCTCCAGACCATCAGGAGGAAAACTGCGAGGCCTGTCGATCGTTTCGATCAAAAAAGACTCTTAGAGACCGAAGAGCAAGAAGGCTGGAAATGGTGTCGAAGAGCAGTGAACATCTCACGTCACTGAAGAGGAGCAGGCGCAAACAGCAGTCTCAATCCGAGACAGAGTCTGAGCACGAGTCCGAAGACGACAGACCCATCACAGCCGGCCAGCATGTGAGTACGTCTGCCCCTGCACCCTCACATAAGAAACATAAGAAGGCCTTGGGTACACCACTGCCGGAAGGCCATGGTTCGACACGAAAAAAGACTGTCTGTGACCGACCTTTGGGTTCAGCACCAAAAAAGGCCACACCTCTGACTACTTCGGAGTCAACAAAACTCAAGGGCTCCATTTCAGACTCCAGCAAAAAACAGCAATTTTCGGAGTCGAAAATTAGAAAGACCGTTTCGGAGCCAAGAACTTCCACAATATTTTCGATACCAAAGAAGACAGGTTATACAGAGGAGCAAGAACTTTCCAAAAAACTACGAGAAAGCCATAAAACCTCTGAGGAAGAGTCGGACATTGAGCCCATTCTACAAGTTTTGGATGAGAGGCAATCTAGGATACACATCCATAAAAACACAGGGAGAATTATTACAGCACCTCCTCTAAAGACAAAGAGAAAGCTGGCAATCCAAGAATAACTTGACACTGCACAGCCTCCAGCTAAAGTGCCAAAACAAAAAGAGAAGCCAGTACCTCCTCAGGTTTCTCCTCCTCATTCTCCACACCTATCTACCTCTTCTCACACCAGCCCTCCTCCAATGCTTTCTCCAACACATTCTTTTGATTCCCAAGAAGACATTGTAGACCCATGGGACCTTTATTATCCTGATCCCATCCCACATAACGACCCAGACACCTACCCCTCTAAACCATCTCCACCTGAAGATACTACAGTATACATTTAGGTCATAGCCAGAGCTGCAACTTACCATGGGGTAACAATGCACTCAGAACTATTAGAGGAAGATTTTTTGTTTAACACATTATCCTCAACACATTCTAGGTACCAATGCCTCCCAGTGTTACCAGGCATGGTAAAGCACACAGACCACATTTTTAATGAGCCAGTGAAAGCAAGAATAATTACATATAGAATAGAGAAGAAGTGTAAGCCTGCACCCTCTGACCCTGATTACATCACCCATCAAGTGACTCCAGATTCAGTGGTGGTTAGTGCTGCACGAAAGAGGGCAAATAGGCCAGTATTCAGGAGATGCTTCCCCTCCTGATAAAGAGAGCAGGAAATTTGACGCTGCAGGGAAGAGAGTTGTGTCCTAAGCAGCAAATCAATGGAGGATAGCTAATTCCAGGGCACTACTAGCACGTATAGAGCTCATAGGGATGAGATGCAGGATATCATACAGCATCTCCCAAAAGAGCACCAAAATAGGGCACAACAGGTAGTAGAGGAAGGGCAAGCCATCAGTAACACCCAGATAAGGTCTGCCCTTGATCCGGCTGATACAGCTGCAAGGAGCGTGAACACAGCAATTACCATTGGAAGACATGCATGGCTGCGCCCCTCTGGTTTTAAACCAGAAATACAACAGGCTCTGTTAAACATGCCTTTCGACAAGAAACACCTCTTTGGTCCAGAGGAGGACACTACAATAGAAATGTTACGGAAAGACTCCGATACAGCAAAAGGTATGGGTGCTCTGTATACTACACCATATAGGGGGTCATTTCATAAGCCTCAGTTTCGAGGAGGTTTTAGACCACAATCCTCAGAGGCATCTACTTCACAAGCAAAACTAACATATCAAACCCAGTACCAGCGAGGGGTGTTTAGAGGAACATGCAGAGGACAATACTCTTGAAATAGACGTAAATTTTGAACCTCTAAACAACCAGCAACACAGCCAAAACAGTGACTTCCTTCACTCACTTCCACTCCACACATCTCCTGCGGGGGGAAGACTACAGCAGTTCCACGCACATTGGAAACATATCACGACAGACAACTGGGAGTTATCAATTATCCACGATGGCTATTGTCTAGAATTGATAAACACTCCTCCAACTATTCCCCCACAATATCACAAATTAACCCCAGAACATACAGTTCTGTTACAGCAAGAGGTTCAATCTCTACTACTCAAACAAGCAATAGAATTAACTAGGAACTCTCAACTAGGAACAGGAGTTTACTCACTATACTTTCTAATTCCCAAAAAAGATGGCACCCTCATGCCAATATTAGACCTCAGGCCCCTCAATTTTTACATCCTATCAGAACATTTTCACATGGTAACTCTGCAAGATGTTATCCCACTGCTACAAACACAAGATTTTAAGACAGCCCTAGACCTCAACGATGCGTATTTCCACATACCAATCCACCCATCTCACATCAAATACCTCAGGTTTGTCATACAAGGAAAACACTACCAGTTCAAAGTGTTACCTTTCAGCATAACAACAGCTCCAAGGGTGTTCACAAAGTGCTTACCAGTTGTAATAGCTTACCTAAGAAGACAACACATCCATGTCTTTCCATATCTAGGCGATTGGCTAATAAAATCTAGCAATCGTACACAATGCCAAAGTCATACACGTTATGTGATAGAAACACTGCACATGCTAAGATTTTCAATAAACTACCAAAAGTCACACCTTCAACCAGCACAAATACAACCGTATTTAGGTGCTATCCTAAATACTCAAGTAGCTCTAGCCTATCCAGATACACAAAGGATACAAGCTTTTCAAAATCTAATTCCACGTATACAACCAGATCAACAATACACAGTAAGATTTGTCATGAAAATCTTAAGGATGATGGCATCTTGCATAACAATACTCCCACATGCAAGACTAAACATGAGGCCATTACAACAGTCCCTTGCACAACAATGGTCACAGGCACACGGTCAACTTCAAGATCTAGTGTTGATAGACCGCCAAACACATATGTCCCTTCAATGGTGGAATTGCAGCAATTTAATAAAGGGGCGGTCGTTTCAAGACCCTGTACCTCAGACCATAATCACGACAGATGTATCAATGATTGGTTGGGGAGCTCACCTAAACAATCACAATATTCAAGGGCAATGGAATGTCAAACAGAAACAGCTACACGTAAACCATTTAGAGTTATTAGCTGTGTTTATTGCGCTGAGAGCATTTCAACCTCTTCTCAAACAGAAGAATGTTCTTATAAAGACAGACAACATGACAACCATGTATTATCTCAACAAACAGGGAGGGACACATTCATCTCAACTGTCCCTTCTAGCCCTAACAATTTGGAAATGGGCAATTCACAATCAAATTAATCTATTAGCACAGTACATTCCAGGGATAGACAATCAGTTGGCAGATGTCCTCAGCTGAAATCACCAACAAACACACGAATGGGAGATTCACCCTCAAGTACTTCAAAAGTACTTTCAAAAGTGGTGAGCACCGAACATAGATCTATTCGCAACAAGCAAAAATACAAAATGCCAAAACTTTGCATCCAGACGCCCACATCCCCTTTACAAGGGCAATGCTCTATGGATCAATTGATCAGGGATATTTGCTTATGCTTTGCCCCCTCTCCCACTCCTTCCATTTCTAGTCAACAATTTGCATCAAACTTGACTCAACATGATACTCGTAGCACCAACATGGGCACGTCAGCTATGGTACACAACACTCCTAGATCTATCTGTGGTTCCTCACTCCAAACTCCCATGCAGACCAGATTTGCTAACACAAAACAAAGGTCAAATCAGACATCCAGACCCAAATGCTCTCTGTAAGGAAATTGCTCCCTGTTGCAGTTACCCCCACCTTTTGCCCGATACTGATGCTGACTTTACTGAGAAGTGTGCTGGGACCCTGCTAACTAGGCCCCAGCACTAGTGTTCTTTCACCTAAAATGTACCATTGTTTCCACAATTGGCACACCCCTGGAACACAGATAAGTCCCTTGTAAAAGGTACCAGTGGTACCAAGGGCCCTGTGACCAGGGAAGGTCTCTAAGGGCTGCAGCATATGTTGTGCCACCCTGAGGGACCCCTCACCTAACTCATGCACACTGCCATTGCAGATTGTGTGTTTTGGTGGGGAGAAAAAGGCAAAGTCGACATGGCATCCCCCCTCAGGATGTCATGCACACAAAATACTGCCTGTGGCATAGGTAAGTCACCCCTCTAGCAGGCCTTACAGCCCTAAGGCAGGGTGCACTATACCACAGGTGAGGGCATAGCTGCATGAGCAATATGTCCCTACAGTGTCCAAGTCTATTCTTAGACATTGTAAGTACATGTAGGAAGTTGGCTCTGTATGCACTATTTCAAAGTAAGGAATAGTATGCACAGAGTCCAAGGGTTCCCCTTAGAGGTAAGATAGTGGCAAAAAGAGAATACTAATGCTCTATTTTGTGATAGTGTGGTCGAGCAGTAGGCTTATCAAAGGAGTAGTGTTAAGCATTTGTTGTACAAACACAAGCAATAAATGAGGTACACACACTCAAAGACAATTCCAGGCCAATAGGTTTTTGTATAGAAAAATATATTTTCTTAGTTTATTTTAAGAACCACAGGTTCAAATTTTACATGTAATACTTTAAATGAAAGGTATTGCAGGTAGGTACTTTAAGAACTTTGAATTAGCAAAATAGCATATACACTTTTCACATAAATTACATATAGCTATTTTAAAACTAGACACAGTGCAATTTTCAACAGTTCCTGGGGGGAGTAAGAGTTTCTTAGTTTTTGCAGGTAAGGAAACCACCTACGGGGTTCAAGTTTGGGTCCAAGGTAGCCCACCGTTGGGGGTTCAGAGCAACCTCAAAGTTACCACACCAGCAGCTCAGGGCCGGTCAGGTGCAGAGGTCAAAGTGGTGCCCAGAATGCATAGGCTTCAATGGAGAAGGGGGTACCCCGGTTCCAGTCGGCCAGCAGGTAAGTACCCGCGTCTTCGGAGGGCAGACCAGGGGGATTTTGCAGGGCACCGGGGGGGACATAAGAAGTCCACACAGAAAGTACACCCTCAGCAGCACGGGGCGCCCGGGTGCAGTGTGCAAACACGCGTCGGGTTTGTAATTGAAATCAATGGGAGACCAAGGGGTCTCTTCAGCGATGCAGGCAGGCAAGGGGGGGGCTCCTCGGGGTAGCCACCACCTGGGCAAGGGAGAGGGCCTCCTGGGGGTCACTCCTACACTGGAGTTCGGATCCTTCAGGTCCTGGGGGCTGCGGGTGCAGAGTCTTTACCAGGCGTCGGGATCTGAGGAGCAGGCAGTCGCGGTCAGGGGGAGCCTCGGGATTCCCTCTGCAGGCGTCGCTGTGGGGGCTCGGGGGGGCAACTCTGGGTACTCACTGTCTCGCAGTCGCCGGGGAGTCCTCCCTGAAGTGTTGTTTCTCCACAAGTCGAGCCGGGGGCGTCTGGTGCAGAGTAGCAAGTCTCACGGTTCCGGCGGGAAACGCAGGTTGTTTTAAAGTTGCTCCTTTGTAACAAAGTTGCAGTCTTGGGTGAACAGAGCCGCTGTCCTCGGGAGTTCTTGGTCCTTCTAGAGCAGGGCAGTCCTCTGAGGAGTCAGAGGTCGCTGGTCCCTGGGGAAAGCGTCGCTGGAGCAGTGTCTTTAGAAGGGGGGAGACAGACCGGTAGAGCTGGGGCCAAAGCAGTTTGTGTCTCCGTCTTCTCTGCAGGGTTTTTCAGCTTAGCAGTCCTCTTCTTCTTAGGTTGCAGGAATCTGAGTTCCTAGGTTCTGGGGAGCCCTTAAATACTAAATTTAAGGGCGTGTTTCGGTCTGGGGGGTTAGTAGCCAATGGCACTAGCCCTGAGGGTGGGTACACCCTCTTTGTGCCTCCTCCCAAGGGGAGGGGGTCACATTCCTATCCCTATTGGGGGAATCCTCCATCTGCAAGATGGAGGATTTCTAAAAGTCAGAGTCCGCTCAGGACACCTTAGGGGCTGTCCTGACTGGCCAGTGACTCCTCCTTGTTTTTCTCATTATCTCCTCCGGCCTTGCCGCCAAAAGTGGGGCCGTGGCCGGAGGGGGCGGGCAACTCCACTAGCTGGAGTGCCCTGTGGTGCTGTAACAAAGGGGGTGAGCCTTTGAGGCTCACCGCCAGGTGTTACAGTTCCTGCAGGGGAAGGTTTGAAGCACCTCCACCCAGTACAGGCTTTGTTACTAGCCACAGAGTGACAAAGGCACTCTCCCCATGTGGCCAGCAACATGTCTCTAGTGTGGCAGGCTGCTAAAACTAGTCAGCCTACACAGATAGTCAGTTAAGGTTTCAGGGGGCACCTCTAAGGTGCCTTCTGGGGTGTATGTTACAATAAAATGTACACTGGCACCAGTGTGCATTTATTGTGCTGAGAAGTTTGATACCAAACTTCACAGTTTTCAGTGTAGCCATTATGGTGCTGTGGAGTTCGTGCATGACAGACTCCCAGACCATATACTCTTATGGCTACCCTGCACTTACAATGTCTAAGGTTTTGCTTAGACACTGTAGGGGCCCAGTGCTCATGCACTGGTGCCCTCACCTATGGTATAGTGCACCCTGCCTTAGGGCTGTAAGGCCTGCTAGAGGGGTGACCTATCTATACTGCATAGGCAGTGTGAGGTTGGCATGGCACCCTGAGGGGAGTGCCATGTCGACTTACTCGTTTTGTCCTCACTAGCACACACAAGCTGGCAAGCAGTGTGTCTGTGCTGAGTGAGGGGTCCCCAGGGTGGCATAAGACATACTGCAGCCCTTAGAGACCTTCCCTGGCATCAGGGCCCTTGGTACCAGGGGTGCCAGTTACACGGGACTTATCTGGATGCCAGGGTGTGCCAATTGTGGATACAAAAGTACAGGTTAGGGAAAGAACACTGGTGCTGGGGCCTGGTTAGCAGGCCTCAGCACACTTTCAAATCAAAACTTAGCATCAGCAAAGGCAAAAAGTCAGGGGGTAACCATGCCAAGAAGGCATTTCCTTACACAACCCCCCCCAAAACGAAAGAGGATGAGACTAACCTTTCCCAAGAGAGTCTTCATTTTCTAAGTGGAAGAACCTGGAAAGGCCATCTGCATTGGCATGGGCAGTCCCAGGTATGTGTTCCACTATAAAGTCCATTCCCTGTAGGGAGATGGACCACCTCAACAGTTTTGGATTTTCACCTTTCATTTGCATCAGCCATCTGAGAGGTCTGTGGTCAGTTTGAACTACAAAGTGAGTACCAAAGAGGTATGGTCTCAGCTTCTTCAGGGACCAAACCACAGCAAAGGCCTCCCTCTCAATGGCACTCCAACGCTGCTCCCTGGGGAGTAACCTCCTGCTAATGAAAGCAACAGGCTGGTCAAGGCCATCATAATTTGTTTGGGACAAAACTGCCCCTATCCCATGTTCAGAGGCATCTGTCTGCACAATGAACTGCTTGGAGTAATCTGGAGCTTTTAGAACTGGTGCTGTGCACATTGCTTGTTTCAGGGTGTCAAAGGCCTGTTGGCATTCTGCAGTCCAGTTTACCTTCTTGGGCATTTTCTTGGAGGTAAGTTCTGTGAGGGCTGTCACTATGGATCCATATCCCTTCACAAACCTCCTGTAATACCCAGTCAAGCCAAGGAATGCCGTGACTTGAGTCTGGGTTTTTGGAGCTGCCCAGTCCAGAATAGTCTGGATCTTAGGCTGGAGTGGCTGAACTTGGCCTCCACCTACAAGGTGACCCAAGTAAACCACAGTTCCCTGCCCTATCTGGCATTTGGATGCCTTGATAAAGAGGCCTGCTGATTGCAGAGCCTTCAAAACCTTCTTCAGGTGGACCAGGTGATCCTGCCAGCTGGAGCTAAAGACAGCAATATCGTCAAGATAAGCTGCACTAAAGGACTCCAAGCCAGCAAGGACTTGATTCACCAACCTTTGGAAGGTGGCAGGGGCATTCTTTAAACCAAAGGGCATAACAGTAAACTGATAATGCCCATCAGGTGTGGAGAATGCTGTCTGTTCTTTTGCTCCTGGCCAGTACCCTGCTGTTAAGTCAAAGGTACTTAAGAATTTGGCAGCACCTAATTTATCAATCAGTTCATCAGCCCTTGGTATGGGATGGGTGTAGGAAGTTGGCTCTGTATGTGCTATTTCAAAGTAAGGAATAGCATGCACAGAGTCCAAGGGTTCCCCTTAGAGGTAAAATAGTGGTAAAAATAGATAATACTAATGCTCTATTTTGTGGTAGTGTGGGCGAGCAGTAGGCTTATCCAAGGAGTAGTGTTAAGCACTTGTTGTACATACACATAGACAATAAATGAGGTACCCACACTCAGAGACAAATCCAGCCAATAGGTTTTGTATAGAAAAAATATCTTTTCTTAGTTTATGTTAAGAACCACAGGTTCAAATTCTACATGTAATATCTCATTCGAAAGGTATTGCAGGTAAGTACTTTAGGAACTTCAAATCATCAAAATTGCATGTATACTTTTCAAGTTATTCACAAATAGCTGTTTTAAAAGTGGACACTTAGTGCAATTTTCACAGTTCCTAGGGGAGGTAAGTATTTGTTAGGTTAACCAGGTAAGTAAGACACTTACAGGGCTTAGTTCTTGGTCCAAGGTAGCCCACCGTTGGGGGTTCAGAGCAACCCCAAAGTCACCACGCCAGCAGCTCAGGGCCGGTCAGGTGCAGAGTTCAAAGCGGTGCCCAAAACACATAGGCTAGAATGGAGAGAAGGGGGTGCCCCGGTTCCGGTCTGCTTGCAGGTAAGTACCCGCGTCTTCGGAGGGCAGACCAGGGGGTTTTGTAGGGCACCGGAGGGGACACAAGCCCACACAGAAATTTCACCCTCAGCAGCGCGGGGGCGGCCGGGTGCAGTGTAGAAACAAGCGTCGGGTTTGTAATGGAAGTCAATGGGAGATCTAGGGATCTCTTCAGCGCTGCAGGCAGGCAAGGGGGGGGTTCCTCGGGGAAACCTCCACTTGGTCAAGGGAGAGGGACTCCTGGGGGTCACTCCTCCAGTGAAAGTCCGGTCCTTCAGGTCCTGGGGGCTGCGGGTGCAGGGTCTCTCCCAGGCGTCGGGACTTTAGGTTCAAAGAGTCGCGGTCAGGGGAAGCCTCGGGATTCCCTCTGCAGGCGGCGCTGTGGGGGTTCAGGGGGGACAGGTTTTGGTACTCACAGTATCAGAGTAGTCCTGGGGTCCCTCCTGAGGTGTTGGATCGCCACCAGCCGAGTCGGGGTCGCCGGGTGCAGTGTTGCAAGTCTCACGCTTCTTGCGGGGAGCTTGCAGGGTTCTTTAAAGCTGCTGGAAACAAAGTTGCAGCTTTTCTTGGAGCAGATCCGCTGTCCTCGGGAGTTTCTTGTCTTTTCGAAGCCGGGGCAGTCCTCAGAGGATGTCGAGGTCGCTGGTCCCGTTGGAAGGCGTCGCTGGAGCAGGATCTTTGGAAGGCAGGAGACAGGCCGGTGAGTTTCTGGAGCCAAGGCAGTTGTCGTCTTCTGGTCTTCCGCTGCAGGGGTTTTCAGCTGGGCAGTCCTTCTTCTTGTAGTTGCAGGAATCTAATTTTCTAGGGTTCAGGGTAGCCCTTAAATACTAAATTTAAGGGCGTGTTTAGGTCTGGGGGGTTAGTAGCCAATGGCTACTAGCCCTGAGGGTGGGTACACCCTCTTTGTGCCTCCTCCCAAGGGGAGGGGGTCACAATCCTAACCCTATTGGGGGAATCCTCCATCTGCAAGATGGAGGATTTCTAAAAGTTAGAGTCACTTCAGCTCAGGACACCTTAGGGGCTGTCCTGACTGGCCAGTGACTCCTCCTTGTTTTTCTCATTATTTTCTCCGGCCTTGCCGCCAAAAGTGGGGCCTGGCCGGAGGGGGCGGGCAACTCCACTAGCTGGAGTGTCCTGCTGGGTTGGCACAAAGGAGGTGAGCCTTTGAGGCTCACCGCCAGGTGTGACAATTCCTGCCTGGGGGAGGTGTTAGCATCTCCACCCAGTGCAGGCTTTGTTACTGGCCTCAGAGTGACAAAGGCACTCTCCCCATGGGGCCAGCAACATGTCTCGGTTTGTGGCAGGCTGCTAAAACTAGTCAGCCTACACAGATAGTCGGTTAAGTTTCAGGGGGCACCTCTAAGGTGCCCTCTGGGGTGTATTTTACAATAAAATGTACACTGGCATCAGTGTGCATTTATTGTGCTGAGAAGTTTGATACCAAACTTCCCAGTTTTCAGTGTAGCCATTATGGTGCTGTGGAGTTCGTGTTTGACAGACTCCCAGACCATATACTCTTATGGCTACCCTGCACTTACAATGTCTAAGGTTTTGTTTAGACACTGTAGGGGTACCATGCTCATGCACTGGTACCCTCACCTATGGTATAGTGCACCCTGCCTTAGGGCTGTAAGGCCTGCTAGAGGGGTGGCTTACCTATACTGCATAGGCAGTGAGAGGCTGGCATGGCACCCTGAGGGGAGTGCCATGTCGACTTACTCGTTTTGTCCTCACTAGCACACACAAGCTGGCAAGCAGTGTGTCTGTGCTGAGTGAGAGGTCTCCAGGGTGGCATAAGACATGCTGCAGCCCTTAGAGACCTTCCTTGGCATCAGGGCCCTTGGTACTAGAAGTACCAGTTACAAGGGACTTATCTGGATGCCAGGGTCTGCCAATTGTGGATACAAAAGTACAGGTTAGGGAAAGAACACTGGTGCTGGGGCCTGGTTAGCAGGCCTCAGCACACTTTCAATTGTAAACATAGCATCAGCAAAGGCAAAAAGTCAGGGGGCAACCATGCCAAGGAGGCATTTCCTTACAATGGGCATCTGTCTTGGTGACAGAATTAAGTCCTCTGTAGTCCACACAAAACCTCATCTCTCTTTCCATCTTTGGTGTGAGGTTTGGGGACTAGCCCAGGGGCTGTCAGAGTGCTCAATGACTCCCAATTCCAGCATCTTGTGGACTTCCACTTTGATGCTTTCCTTAACTTGGTCAGACTGTCTGAATATTTTGTTTTTGACAGGCATGCTGTCTCCTGTGTCCACATCATGGGTACACAGGTGTGTCTGACCAGGGGTTAGGGAAAAGAGCTCAGCAAACGGTTGCAGGACCTTCCTACAATCAGATTGCTGTTGGCTAGAGAGGGTGTCTGAGTAGATCACCCCATCAACTGAGCCATCTTTAGGGTTTGTGGAGAGGAGATCAGGGAGAGGTTCACTCTCAGCTTCCGGGTCCTCATCTGTTACCATCAACAGATTCACATCAGCCCTGTTGTGGAAGAGCTTAAGGCGGTTCACATGGATCACCCTCTTGGGGCTCCTGCTATTGCCTAGGTCCACCAGGTAGGTGACCTGACTCTTCTTTTCTAGGACTGGGTATGGGCCACTCCATCTGTCCTGAAGTGCCCTGGGAGCCACAGGCTCCAAAACCCAGACTTTCTGCCCTGGTTGAAATTCAACCATTGCAGCCTTTTGGTCATACCAAAACCTCTGGAGCTGTTGGCTGGCCTCAAGGTTTTTATTTGCCTTTTCCATGTACTCTGCCATCCTTGAACATAGGCCACGTACATAGTCCACTATATCTTGCTTAGGCTCATGAAGAGGTCTCTCCCAGCCTTCTTTCACAAGAGCTAGTGGTCCCCTTACAGGGTGGCCAAACAGAAGTTCAAAGGGTGAGAACCCTACTCCCTTCTGAGGCACCTCTCTGTAAGCGAAAAGCAGACATGGCAAGAGGACATCCCATCTCCTTTTGAGTTTTTCAGGGAGCCCCATGATCATACCTTTTAATGTCTTGTTGAATCTCTCAACAAGGCCATTAGTTTGTGGATGGTATGGTGTAGTGAATTTATAAGTCACTCCACACTCATTCCACATGTGTTTCAGGTATGCTGACATGAAGTTGGTACCTCTGTCAGACACCACCTCCTTAGGAAAACCCACTCTGGTAAAAATACCAATGAGTGCTTTGGCTACTGCAGGGGCAGTAGTCGACCTAAGGGGAATAGCTTCAGGGTATCTAGTAGCATGATCTACTACTACTAGTATGTACATGTTCCCTGAGGCTGTGGGAGGTTCAAGTGGACCCACTATGTCCACACCCACTCTTTCAAAGGGGACCCCCACCACTGGAACTGGAATGAGGGGCGCCTTTGGGTGTCCACCTGTCTTACCACTGGCCTGACAGGTGGTACAGGAGACACAAAACTCCTTGAACCTCTGGGACATGTTGGGCCAATAGAAGTGGTTGACTAGTCTCTCCCACGTCTTGGTTTGTCCCAAATGCCCAGCAAGAGGAATATCCTGGGCTAAGGTCAGTATGAACTCCCTAAACTCCTGAGGCACTACCACTCTCCTAGTGGCACCAGGTTTGGGATCTCTTGCCTCAGTGTAAAGGAGTCCATCTTCCCAATAGACCCTATGTGTTCCAGTTTTCTTGCCATTGGACTCTTCAGCAGCTTGCTGCCTAAGGCCTTCAAGAGAGGGACCGGTTTCTTGCCCCTTACACAACTGCTCCCTTGAGGGTCCCCCTGGGCCTAATAGCTCAACCTGATAAGGTTCTAACTCCAGAGGCTCAGTTCCCTCAGAGGGCAGAACTTCTTCCTGGGAAGAGAGGTTCTCTTTTTGGTGTTGTGTTGCAGTTGGTTTCCCAGCTGACTTTCCTTTCCTCTTGGTAGGCTGGGCCCTTTTTCCAGACTCCAGCTCTACTTTTTCACCCTGAGCCTTGCACTGTGCCCTTGTCTTGACACACACCAGTTCAGGGATACCCAGCATGGCTGCATGGGTTTTCAATTCTACCTCAGCCCATGCTGGGGACTCCAGGTCATTTCCAAGCAAACAGTCTACTGGGATATTTGAGGAGACCACCACCTGTTTCAGGCCATTGACCCCTCCCCACTCTAAAGTTACCATAGCCATGGGATGTACTTTAGTCTGATTGTCAGCGTTGGTGACTGGATAAGTTTGTCCAGCCAGGTATTAACCAGGGGAAACCAGTTTCTCTGTCACCATGGTGACACTGGCACCTGTATCCCTCAGGCCTTCTACACTTATCCCATTAATTAAGAGCTGCTGACTGTATTTTTGCATGTTAGGGGGCCAGGCAGCCAGTGTGGCTAAATCCACCCCACCCTCCGAGACTAATGTAGCTTCAGTGTGACACCTGATTTGCTCTGGACACACTGTTGATCCCACTTGGAGACTAGCCATTCCAGTGTTAGCTGGAGTGGAGTTAGAAGTGGTACTTTTCTTGGGACAGGCCTTGTCTCCAGTTTGGTGTCCAGGCTGATTACAGCTACGACACCAGGCCTTTTTGGGATCAAAGTTTTTACCCTTGTACCCAAAATTGGATTGTGAAGAGGCTCTGGGCCCACCCTCCTGTGCAGGTTTTTGGGGGCCTGTAGAAGACTCTTTACTATTTTTGTTTTTGGATGTCTCAACACTCTTCCCCTGGGGAGGCTTTGTGACCCCTTTCTTTTGGTCACCCCCTGTGGAAGTCTTGGTCACCCTAGTCTTGACCCAATGGTCTGCCTTCTTTCCCAATTCTTGGGGAGAAATTGGTCCTATGTCTACCAGATGCTGATGCAGTTTATTATTTGAACAATTACTTAGCAGGTGTTCTTTCACAAATAAATTGTACAGCCCATCATAATCATTTACACCACTGCCTTGAATCCAACCATCCAGTGTTTTCACTGAGTAGTCCACAAAATCAACCCAGGTCTGGCTCGAGGATTTTTGAGCCCCCCATAATCTAATTCTATACTCCTCAGTGGAGAATCCAAAGCCCTCAATCAGGGTACCCTTCATGAGGTCATAAGATTCTGCATCTTTTCCAGAGAGTGTGAGGAGTCTATCCCTACACTTTCCAGTGAACATTTCCCAAAGGAGAGCACCCCAGTGAGATCTGTTTACTTTTCTGGTTGCACAAGCCCTCTCAAAAGCTGTGAACCATTTGGTGATGTCATCACCATCTTCATATTTAGTTACAATCCCTTTAGGGATTTTCAACATGTCAGGAGAATCTCGGACCCTATTTATGTTGCTGCCACCATGGATGGGACCAAAACCCATCTCTTGTCTTTCCCTTTCTATGGCTAGGATCTGTCTCTCTAAAGCCAATCTTTTGGCCATCCTGACTAGCAGGAGGTCATCTTCACTGAGGCTATCCTCAGTGATTGCAGAGGTGCTGGACCCTCCTGTGAGGGAAGCAGCATCTCTGACTATCACAGTTGGAGTCAGGGCTTGAGGGTCCCTGATCTCCCTACGTAGGACTGGAGAGGGGGAAATCTCCTCCAAGTCACTAACTTCATCCTCTGGGAGGTCATCCTCAGAAGGGTTGGCTTTTTCAAACTCTGCCAGTAGCTCCTGGAGCTGTATTTTGGAAGGTCTTAGGCCAACTGGTATTTTCTTTATTTTGCAGAGAGACCTCAGCTCCCTCATCTTAAGATGGAGGTAAGGGGTGATGTCGAGTTCCATCACATTCTCTTCTGCACTAGACATTATGTTTCTAAAAGTTGGAATACTTTTTAAGAATCTAAAACTATTTCTAGAACTTAATTCAAACTTTCACAAAACTTTTCAACTCTAAAAGAAATGCTAACAGGGACTAACACAAGGCCCTAGCAGGACTTTTAAAAATGTAGAAAAATAGCTCAAATTGCAAAAATCAATTTCGAATGACAATTTTTGGAATTTAGTTGTGTGATCAGGTATTGGCTGAGTAGTCCAGCAAATGCAAAGTCTTGTACCCCACCGCTGATCCACCAATGTAGGAAGTTGGCTCTGTATGCACTATTTCAAAGTAAGGAATAGTATGCACAGAGTCCAAGGGTTCCCCTTAGAGGTAAGATAGTGGCAAAAAGAGATAATACTAATGCTCTATTTTGTGGTAGTGTGGTCGAGCAGTAGGCTTATCAAAGGAGTAGTGTTAAGCATTTGTTGTACATACCCAAGCAATAAATGAGGTACACACACTCAAAGACAATTCCAGGCCAATAGGTTTTGTATAGAAAAATATATTTTCTTAGTTTATTTTAAGAACCACAGGTTCAAATTTTACATGTAATACTTTAAATGAAAGGTATTGCAGGTAGGTACTTTAGGAACTTTGAATTAGCAAAATAGCATATACACTTTTCACATAAATCACATATAGCTATTTTAAAACTAGACACAGTGCAATTTTCAACAGTTCCTGGGGGAGTAAGAGTTTGTTAGTTTTTGCAGGTAAGTAAACCACCTACGGGGTTCAAGTTTGGGTCCAAGGTAGCCCACCGTTGGGGGTTCAGAGCAACCTCAAAGTTACCACACCAGCAGCTCAGGGCCGGCCAGGTGCAGAGGTCAAAGTGGTGCCCAAAACGCATGGGGTGCCCCGGTTCCAGTCGGCCAGCAGGTAAGTACCCGCGTCTTTAGAGGGCAGACCAGGGGGATTTTGTAGGGCACCGGGGGGGACATAAGAAGTCCACACAGAAAGTACACCCTCAGCAGCACGGGGGCGGCCGGGTGCAGTGTGCAAACACACGTCGGGTTTGTAATTGAAATCAATGGGAGACCAAGGGGTCTCTTCAGCGATGCAGGCAGGCAAGATGGGGGCTCCTCAGGGTAGCCACCACCTGGGCAAGGGAGAGGGCCTCCTGGGGGTCACTCCTGCACTGGAGTTCGGATCCTTCAGGTCCTGGGGGCTGCGGGTGCAGAGTCTTTACCAGGCGTCAGGATCTGAGGAGCAGGCAGTCGCTGTCAGGGGGAGCCTCGGGATTCCCTCTGCAGGCGCCGCTGTGGGGGCCCAGGGGGTGCAACTCTGACTACTCACGGTCTCGCAGTCGCCGGGGAGTCCTCCCTGAAGTATTTGTTCTCCACAAGTCGAGCCGGGGGCGTCGGGTGCAGAGTAGCAAGTCTCATGCTTCAGGCGGGAAACGCAAGTTGGTTTAAAGTTGCTCCTTTGTAACAAAGTTGCAGTCTTGGGTGAACAGAGCCGCTGTCCTCAGGAGTTCTTGGTCCTTCTAGAGCAGGGCAGTCCTCTGAGGAGTCAGAGGTCGCTGGTCCCTGGGGAAAGCGTAGCTGGAGCAATGTCTTTAGAAGGGGGGAGACAGGCCGGTAGAGCTGGGGCCAAAGCAGTTGGTGTCTCCGTCTTCTCTGCAGGGTTTTTCAGCTTAGCAGTCCTCTTCTTCTTAGGTTGCAGGAATCTAAGTTCCTAGGTTCTGGGGAGCCCTTAAATACTAAATTTAAGGGCGTGTTTAGGTCTGGGGGTTAGTAGCCAATGGCTACTAGCCCTGAGGGTGGGTACACCCTCTTTGTGCCTCCTCCCAAGGAGAGGGGGTCACATTCCTATCCCTATTGGGGGAATCCTCCATCTGCAAGATGGAGGATTTCTAAAAGTCAGTCACCTCAGCTCAGGACACCTTAGGGGCTGTCCTGACTGGCCAGTGACTCCTCCTGTTTTTCTCATTATCTCCTCCGGCCTTGCCACCAAAAGTGGGGCCGTGGCCGGAGGGGGTGGGCAACTCCACTAGCTGGAGTGCCCTGTGGTGCTGTAACAAAGGGGGTGAGCCTTTGAGGCTCACCGCCTGGTGTTAGTTCCTGCAGGGGGAGGTGTGAAGCACCTCCACCCAGTACAGACTTTGTTACTAGCCACAGAGTGACAAAGGCACTCTCCCCATGTGGCCAGCAACATGTCTCTAGTGTGGCAGGCTGCTAAAACTAGTCAGCCTACACAGATAGTCGGTTAAGGTTTCAGGGGGCACCTCTAAGGTGCCCTCTGGGGTGTATGTTACAATAAAATGTACACTGGCATCAGTGTGCATTTATTGTGCTGAGAAGTTTGATACCAAACTTCACAGTTTTCAGTGTAGCCATTATGGTGCTGTGGAGTTCGTGCATGACAATCTCCCAGACCATATACTCTTATGGCTACCCTGCACTTACAATGTCTAAGGTTTTGCTTAGACACTGTAGGGGCACAGTGCTCATGCACTGGTGCCCTCACCTATGGTATTGTGCACCCTGCCTTAGGGCTGTAAGGCCTGCTAGAGGGTGACTTATCTATACTGCATAGGCAGTGTGAGGTTGGCATGGTACCCTGAGGGGAGTGCCATGTCGACTTACTCGTTTTGTCCTCACTAGCACACACAAGCTGGCAAGCAGTGCGTCTGTGCTGAGTGAGGGGTCCCCAGGGTGGCATAAGACATGCTGCAGCCCTTAGAGACCTTCCCTGGCATCAGGGCCCTTGGTACCAGGGGTACCAGTTACAAGGGACTTATCTGGATGCCAGGGTGTGCCAATTGTGGAAACAAAAGTACAGGTTAGGGAAAGAGCAAAACTTAGCATCAGCAAAGGCAAAAAGTCAGGGGGTAACCATGCCAAGGAGGCATTTCCTTACAGTACAGTTGTGGCCATATTAAGTATATGGTCTGGGAGTTTGTCAAAAACGAACTCCACTGCTTCATAATGGCTACACTGAATACTGGGAAGTTTGGTATCCAACTTCTCAGAATAATAAACCCACACTGATGCCAGTGTTGGATTTATTAAAAAATGCACACAGAGGGCATCTTAGAGATGTCCCCTGTATTTTACCCAGTTGTTCAGTGCAGGACTGACTGGTCTGTGCCAGCATGCTGCTGAGAGACGAGTTTCTGACCCCATGTGGTGAGGGCCTTTGTGCTCTCTGAGGACAGAAACAAAAGCCTGCTCTGGGTGGAGGTGCTTCACACCTCCCCCCTGCACCTAGCAGTGAGTCTCCAAGGCTCAGGCTTCGTGTTACAATGCCCCAGGGCACTCCAGCTAGTGGAGATGCCCACCCCCTGGACACAGCCCCCACTTTTGGCGGCACGTCCAGGGGAGATAATGAGAAAAACAAGGAGTCATCATCCACCAGTCAGGACAGCCCCTAAGGTGTCCTGAGCTGAGGTGACGCCTGCCTTTAGAAATCCTCCATCTTGATTTTGGAGGATTCCCCCAATAGGAATAGGGATGTGCTCCCCTCCCTTCAGGGAGGAGGCACAAAGAGGATGTAGCCACCCTCAAGGACAGTAGCCATTGGCTACTGCCCTCCCAGACCTAAACACACCCTTAAATTCAGTATTTAGGGGCTCCCCAGAACCAAGGAAACTAGATTCCTGCAACCTAAAGAAGAAGAAGGACTGCTGACCTGAAGCCCTGCAGTGAAGACGGAGACAACAACTGATTTGGCCCCAGCCCCACCGGCCTGTCTCCCTTCTGCGAAGAAAACTGCAACAGCGATGCATCCAACAGGGTCCAGCGACCTCTGAAGTCTCAGAGGACTACCCTGCATCTAAAGGACCAAGAAGCTCCCTAGAACAGCGGCCCTGTTCAAGAAACTGCAACTTTTGGAAACAAAGAAACAACTTTTAAAGACAACACGTTTCCCGCCCGAAGCGTGAGACTTTCCACTCTGCACCCGACGCCCCCGGCTCGACCTCCGGAAAACTAACTCTACAGGGAGGACTCCCCGGCGACTGCGAGCCCGTGAGTAGCCAGAGTTGACCCCCCTGAGTCCCCACAGCGACGCCTGCAAAGGTAATCCAGAGGCTCCCCTGACCGCGACTGCCTGCTTCAAGGAACCCGACACCTGGAAACCACACTGCACCCGCAGCTCCCAGGACCTGAAGGAACCGAACTCCAGTGCAGGAGCGACCCCCAGGTGACCCTCTGCCTAGCCCAGGTGGTGGCTACCCTGAGGAGCCCCCCATGTGGCTGCCTGCATCGTTGAAGAGACCCCCGGGTCTCCCCATTGATTCCTATTGAAAACCCGATGCCTGTTTGCACTCTGCACCCGGCCGCCTCTGCGCCGCTGAGGGTGTACTTTCTGTGCCTGCTTGTGTTCCTCCTCCCCTCCTCCCCCCCCCCCCCACCCCCAGTGCCCTACAAAACCCCCCTGGTCTGCCCTCCGAAGTCACGGGTACTTACCTGCTGTCAGACTGGAACCGGGGCACCCCTATTTCCATTGAAGCCTATATGTTTTGGGCACCACTTTGACCTCTGCACCTGACCGGCCCTGAGCTGCTGGTGTGGTAACTTTGGGGTTGCCTTGAACCCCCAACGGTGGGCTACCTTGGACACAACTTTGCCTGTAAGTGTTTTACTTACCTGTGAACTTAACATTTACTTACCTCCCCCGGGAACTGTTGATTTTTGCACTGTGTCCACTTTTAAAATAGCTTATTGCCATTTTTGTCAAAATTGTGCATGCTATTGTGATAATTCAAAGTTCCTAGAATACCTGAGTGAAATACCTTTCATTTAAAGTATTGTTTGTAAATCTTGAACCTGTGGTTCTTAAAATAAACTAGGAAAATATATTTTTCTATATAAAAACCTATTGGCCTGGAATTTGCCTTTGAGTGCGTGTTCCTCATTTATTGCCTGTGTGTGTACAACAAATGCTTAACACTGCCCTCTGATAAGCCTACTGCTCGACCACACAAAAGAGAGCATTAGAATTATCTCTTTTTGCCACTATCTTACCTCTAAGGGGAACCCTTGGACTCTGTGCACACTATTTCTTACTTTGAAATAGTATATACAGAGCCAACTTCCTACACTCTCAATCTAGCGATTTGGCTCCTTAAGTCATAGAATTTGGATATTTAAAACTGGGATCAGAATGTATGGAAGCCATTAAACAAGCACGAAAACCCACTACTAGACAGTGATACGCAAACAAATGGAAATGATTTGTCTATTTTTGTCAATCTAAAACCATAAATCCTCTTACAGCATCAATACAAGACATTGTATGGTATTTACTTAATTTGCAAAAATCTAATTGAGCTTTTTCCTCCATAAAAAAAACACATTACTGCAATATCTGCATATTTACAAACTATTCAGCATAGCTCTTTATTCAGAGTTCCTGTTATTAAAGCTTTCATGGAAGGTTTAAAACGCATCATCCCATCAAGAACACCACCAGTTCCATCTTGGAATTTCAATATAGTGCTTACCAGACTTATGGGACCACCTTTTCACTAATACACTCTTGCCAAATTCAATTTCTAACATGGAAGGTTGCCTTCCTTGTGGCAATTACATATTTAAGAAGAGTACGTGAAATACAAGCTTTTACTCTTGAAGAACCTTTTCTCCAAGTACACAAACACAAAGTTGTACTAAGAATAAATCCAAAATTCCTACCAAAAGTAGTCTCACCATGTCACATCAGTCAAACAGTGGAACTGCCAGACTTCTTTCCACAGCCAGATTCTGTGGCAGACAGAACTCTACATACAGTTTAGGAAAACAAAAACACTTTTTGTAGCTTTCCAACAACCGCATACAGGCAATCCTATATCAAAACAAGGTTTAGCAAGATGGATTGTGATGTGTATACAAACATGCTATATCAAAGCAAAAAGACAACTTTTAGTCACTCCTAAAGCACATTCTACAAGAAAGAAAGGTGCAACAATGGCCTTTTTAGGAAACATACCAATGGCTCATAAATGTAAAGCAGCTACATGGTCAACACCTCATACATTTACTAAACACTACTGTTTTCTCACAACAACAAGCCACTGTAGGACAACCTGTCCTATGAACATTATTTCAAACAACTTCAACTCCTACAGGCTTGCCACTGCTATTTTTGGGAGGACAAACTGCTTTGTAGTCTATGCATAGCATGTGTATCTGCAGCTACACATGCCATCGAACGGAAAATGTCACTCACCCAGTGTAAATCTGTTCGTGGCTTGTTGTGCTGCAGATTCACATGCACCCTCCCTCCTCCCCGGAAGCCTTTAATCGTTTAGGTTAACATATATTTGTACATATGTATATACATTTACATTTGCATGGACATCTCTTTTTCCCCTATATACTTTATCACTCCTTTCTTCACCCTCTGCGGGAAAACAATCTAACAATGGAGTCGATGATCATGCGCAATGGAACCGAGAGGAGGAGTTACTCGATCCCGTGACTATAAAAGACTTCTTCTAAGAAAAAGATGTTGGAATCGATATGCATAGCGTGTGAATCTGCAGCACAACATGCCACGAACAGATGTACACTGGGTAAGTGACATTTTCCATATATCTCCTCGTGGCGGTCGCCACTAAATAGTTAAAATTAGGACCTAGTTTTCAAAGAAAAAGCAGTTTTGTTATGCTCATAACTTTGGGGCCTGTTGATGAATCTTCACAAAATTTCCCCCAAAAATACGAGGCTCACTTTAGTGTCTGTCTGGAAAGTTTCACATGATCCATCAAGCGGGAGTCCCAAAACTCTTTTTCCCCATCCATTTTTCCATAGGGATTTTAAACGGAATAGTGCCCAAACCACTGGACAGAATTACACCAAATTTGGCAGAAAGGTAGCTCTTGCTCCAGAAAGCGACCTTTTTGTTATTTGGTGTAAATCCATTCAGTAGTTTTTGATTAATCAAATTAAAAACACATTTGTATATATAGGGACACAAAGGCTTTGCGAACCCTCTCGATCTCGTGCTGAGATTTGATTGGCTGCCAAAACTTCAACAAGGAAGTGTTGGCAGCCAGTTGGAACTCTGCTTCAGCTGAGTCCCAGGAAAAAAAGGGCCAGGTTATGGACACCTTTAGCTCAGGTCCTGGGGTCCCAGAATGCCCCCCCAAGATCAAAAAATCATTCTATTAGGAATGCAGGGGTGATGTAGGATGTGGGAACCACCACCTCCCTGGGGCTTTAAACAGAATGAATGCCGGAAATGAATTCGGCGCCCTGCTGCCCCGGGGACTGGCACCTCCCCGGACTTTAAACAGAATGAATGCCGGGGCAGGTGGGGGGGAGATGGGATTGTCGTTTGGCCCCTCTGCAGCCCTGGAGACCGCCACCTCACCGGGGCTTAAATGAAAATGAATGCAGCCCCCCACAGCCCTAGAGACAGCCATCTCCTTGGGTCTTTTAACAGAATGAATGCCCGGGGGGGTGGCTCACAACCCCCTGCAGCCCTGGGTACCGACACTTCCCCCAGGGCTTTACTCTAAATGAGTGTCGAGGGCGCACGCTCCCCAGTGCCCACCACCCACGCATCCCCAGGGACCGACACCTCCTGGGGCTTTCAACTACATGAATGCAGGGAGGGATGCGTAGCCCCTCCGCAGTCCCAGGGACAACCACCTCTCTGGGGCTCCAATGAAAACAAATGTGGGGGGTGGGGACTCCCCTCAACCCCGCAGGACCCAGCACCCCCAGGGACCGCAACCTCCCCGGGACTTTAAACAGAATGAATGCGGGGTGCATACAGCCCCCCTGCAGCCCTGGGAACCACCACTTCCTCGAGGCTATAAACTAAATGAATGTCGGGCGTGCCCTCTGCATCCCTGTCCCCGTCCCTCCAGCCCTTGGGACTTTATACAAAATTAATGCGGGGGCTGTGCGGCCTCTCCGCAGACCCAGGAACAGCCACCTCCCCAGGGCTTTAATAACTTGTGCCCTAATGTAACTATAACTCATGCCCTCGTCATGCACTGCTAATTACCCCACAAATTACAGCACTCATGACATCTTTGATAAATCATTGATAATATCAATGTAATATTGGCAGTAAACGTTTTGACGGAAAAAAAAAATTGCATTACAGGGGGTGCGAGTAATACTTACCTTAGGGTACAAGTTATAGTTACTTAAAATACCTCTAACTAGAACAGGTACATTTCTGTGGTTTTGTCCGTTTAAAATGTGAGCCTAACTATAACGTCTGCATAACCTTTGTTTTTTTAAAGTTAATTTCTATGTTTTTTTGTAATTCTGTTTTCTAACTATAACATCCCTGTAACTTTTGTTTTTTTCATATATTTTATATATGTATTCACTGAAAAAAACAGATTACAGGGACGTTGTAGTTAGGTTCATGTTTTTACCACACATAGCTGTAGATATTCAGCAGTTACAGGAATAGTTATACTTATGTTAAGAAATATAACTCATGGCTTAAAGTTATTTAATGGCACAAGTTATAGTTTCTTCAGATAAGTATAACTATAACTGCTGAATTTCTATGGTTTTGTGTGGGTAAAACGTGAACCTAACTATAACGTCCTTTTAACTTTTGTTTTTTCAGTGAATTCGTATGTTTTTTTTTTTTTAAACATAGAGTAATATAACTACAGTACGTTAATACAGCAACGGCCATGCACGGCCTCTGGAACAGAGGGTGTTGTCCTCACTGCCTGGCCTGTGGCCAAGCCCTGCAGCCTGCCACCCTCCTCCACCCCCGCATGCAACCAACCCCATGCTGCGCACGTGTCTGGCGGTCCACGTGTCCACAAAGGTTCTGCGTCACTAGATATATATTTTTTTATTTCTTTTAAAAACCCTAGAGCTATTGAACACATTTACACCAGTACTTAGGGGTGTCTCTGGCCCCAGGAAATCAGATCCTACTGACCTAAAGAAGAACACTCCAGAGACACTAAAGACAAGAACTGAAAACTAGTGACTGACTGCGCCAACCCTGCCATCCTGCGTACTGACTTTGACAATTGTGAGAAAGTAATCTTGTGCTCCAGCTGTTGAAACTTCTAAAAGGCCAGCAAGACTGGCAGCCTTCACCCCAGCACAAGGAACTTTGGTGGAGCAGCAGGGCTGCTTCCCTGCACCTTTACAGGCATCCAAGAAACACTCAAGAGGACTCCGGACCGCCAAAACCTGATGCTGGTAGCACCACTGCACACATGCTCCCTAGCCCAAGTTGAAGTGGGCGAATGGCTCCAGCCTGGTCCCCAGCTTCTCCAGAGACGAAGTCCATTGTGGGTTTCTCCACTGTGACCTTCACTCCGACGCCTGCAGCCTCTTTATCCAGGGCCCCCCTCCACCGCACCTGCCTCGGGAGACAGCAGCCAGACGGTCCAATGCATCTCTGCACCCGGACACCCCAGACCCGAGGAGCCTGCGTCCCTCAGGCTTGTGAGACTTGAGCCCACTTATTGGTTCAGCCGGACTGGTCCCCCATCTCACGCCTGCAGCCTGTTTTTGTGTGGTCCCCCTCCACCGCAACCACCACCAGTGATGGAAGCCCAGTGGTCCAAGAACCCTCTGCACCTGAACACCCCGGACCGAGGAGAAGAGTACCACTGGTGTTCCTATGTACCTGAGCATCGCAAGAACAGAGCCCACATGGTAGTTTACCCTGACTGGATCCCCGGTCCTAAACTGCAGTCTCTTTTCAACCAGATCAATCGCTATTGACTAAAGCTGGACACCCGATGCCGTACTACACCTCTGTACCTGGCTACCCCAGGCCTTGACCCTTGCCCAGTACTTACCTTACGTCTGGGAGATTGGTCCCATAAGTCGCTGTGCTATACCTGTTTTCCGTATTTGTTTTTACTCCATAGGATAACATTGCCGCTTTCAAGAATTGCACCGTTGACTTTTCTAAACTGTAAAGATTTGTCCTGCAAAACGTACTAACCTGATCGTATTGATTCTGATGCCAAAACATATTTAAAGATACTTATTATTCTTGTAAATTGGTGTGGGCCTCCTAATTGAGTTGTGTGTTCTATTTATTGTGTGTATTTGCAAATGTCTAACACTCCTCTTTGATAAGCTTAAGGCTGCTTGACCGCACTACCCCCTAAAAAGAGCACCTTGGGATTGCTAGTGCAAGTCCCTGTCCACTAGTAAGGGAACCCCTGGACTCCTTGCACGATATAGCTTATTTTGATATACCATATAAAGAGCCAGCTTCCTACAGTATGTGTATTTTACACCCATAAATATATATGTTCGATGGCATGTGTAGCTGCAGATACAAATGCTGTGCATATCCCCCCATCTAGTGTTGGGCTCCGAGTGTTACAAGTTGTTTTTCTTCGAAGAAGTCTTTTCGAATCAAGAGATCGAGGGACTCCTCCCCTTTCGGCTCCATTGCGCATAGGCGTCGACTCCATCTTAGATTGTTTTCTTTCCGCCATCGGGTTCGGACATGTTCCTCTTCGCTCTGTGTTTCGGTTCGGAAAGTTAGTTAAATCTCGGAAAATTCGAGGGTATTGTTTGCGTTCGGTATCGGGTTAGTTAACGCAGATCGACACCGAATTTGGAAGAGCTCCGGTGGCCCTTTGGGGTTTCGATTCCCCGGCGGGGCCTGGTCGGCCCGACCACGTGCGTCTTCAAGGCTAATGGAACGGACCCCATTCCGCCCCGAATGCCACAACAAGTATCCTTACACAGATCAGCATCTGGTCTGTAATTTGTGTTTGTCTCCAGAACACAAAGAGGATACCTGCGAGGCCCGTTGAGCGTTTCGGTTGAGGAAAACTCTAAGAGACCGGAGAGCAAGAAGGCTTCAAATGGCGTCGGCGCCGACAGGACACCAACACTTGGAGGAAGAAGAAACCTTCTCCATCGCGGATTCGGACTCGGACAAGGCCGAAACCGAACAGACGCCGAAAACCGTGAGTAAAACGCCCCCGGCCAAAACTCACGGAAAATACATAAAAGCCCAGGGGACGTCACCACCAGCAGGCCATGGCTTAACCCGAAAATTAGGTGACCGACCATCGGCACTGAAAAAGGGCGCGCACTTGTCGAAGTCATTCGACTTCGGTCGAGATACCGGCACAGAACAGGCTCGACACCGAGACACCGGGTCAGAGCAATCTCGACATCGAGAAACCGGCACCAAAAAAGATCGGCACCGAGATATTGGAACACCGAAAGTCAAAAAAGTGTCTTCGGAGCCGAAAAAGACGGTTGAAAAAGTTTCGATACCGAAACATCCGGCTTCGGAGCCGAAACCAAGTTCCTACACTGAGGAGCAGGGACTGTCCTCACAATTGCAGGGACACAAATTTGGGCAGGAGCTAGAAGCTGGGGAGCCAGATTACACACAAAGAAGGCTCCACATTCAAAAAGAGACAGGGAGAATAAGAACGCTCCCTCCAATCCGAATGAAAAGGAAACTTGCTTTCCAAGAGAAAGACAAACAGCCACAGGCAAAGGTGGCAAGACAAGTAACTTCGCCACCATCAACACATCGCTCACCACAACCATCACCAATGGCCACTCCACCAATGATGCAGTCCCCAACGCATACAGGGATGAGCCAAGATGACCCTGACGCATGGGATCTTTATGATGCGCCTGTATCAGATAACAGTCCCGACTGCTACCCAGCGAGGCCATCACCACCTGAGGACAGTACTGCTTACACACAGGTGGTGTCCAGAGCAGCCGCATTTCACAATGTTGCCCTGCACGCAGAACCAATTGAAGATGACTTTTTGTTTAATACTCTGTCGTCCACACAGAGTCAGTACCAGAGTCTCCCTATGTTACCGGGAATGTTGAAACACTCCAAACAAGTATTTCAAGAGCCTGTGAAAGGCAGGGCCATCACTCCAAGGGTGGAAAAAAAGTATAAACCACCACCAACAGACCCTGTGTACATCACGCAGCAATTAACACCGGACTCAGTCGTAGTAGGTGCAGCTCGCAAAAGGGCGAACTCACACACATCGGGAGATGCACCACCACCCGACAAGGAAAGTCGCAAATTCGACGCAGCAGGGAAAAGGGTTGCGGCACAAGCAGCAAACCAATGGCGTCTCATGCCACGAACAGATGTACACTAGGTAAGTGACATTTTATATATATATATGTATATGTATATGTATTTATTTATTTTTTTCACTGAAAAAAAACAAAGGTTACAGGGACGTTTTAGTTAGGAAATAGAATTTTAAAAAAACATAGAATTTCACTTTTAAAAAAAAAAGGTTCGAGGGATGTTCTAGTTAGGCTCACATGTTAAACGTACAAAACCATAGTAATTCACCTTTTATAGTTAGTTACCTCAAGTAATTATAACTCATGCCCTGCGGCCAGCCCCCAATAAGCACCCAACCCCATGTTGCGCAGGGCTTTGGCTGTTCACTGCAGGGGTTGGTTGCAGGGCCTTTCCTGCGGTCAGGCCTGGCAACCCCCTCTAACCACGCAACGGCACGCGCGGCCTTTGGCTGTGCACAGCGGGGTTGGCCGTAGGGCCCGACCTGAATCCAGGCCATGCAGCTAACCCCCTATAGCCACCCAGCCCTGCATCACATACGGTCTTAGGCCATGCACAGCGTGGGTTGGACGCAGGGCCTGTCCTGGGGTTGAGTGGTTTCAGGGAGATTTTAGGACAAATTGAAAAGAAAACATGTATTTGTCAAGTAAAAAGAGAGCAATCACATTTTGGTATATAACTTAAATATTTTACTTTGAAAAGTAATTAAAGAAGGAACGTGACTACTGACACACCTAGACTGAAAACCTCAACCTTCAGGGTGAGGGCCTGAGACCATAAACTCTATGCCTCAGGTGACTCTTTGCTATACAGTTTCCAGACGTAGGTATAACGTTAAACTTTTATGGCAAAAAGACATAAATGTTCCATCACTATGGATTTTTTAACAGCCAAACTACTAGTAATTAAACAGACACACTTCCATGAGATACCAGGATTTGAACCTTCAACCTACTGAGTGACAGTCCAAGAGCTTTACCAGTAGGCCTCATATGACTGTTGTACTGTGCAGCAATACATAGCTATGATATTGGAAACAAACATATTGCTTGTGTGCCACTTTGAAGTCATCCTATGAAGAGGCTGTTCTTATTGCAATAGTCTATCCATAGAATGACTTCAAAATGGCAGACAAGTAAGATGCTTGCTGCCAGGAGAGAACCATTGGGGGAGCCTGAAGTTACCCCCCCCCCACCCCCTGTCCTAACCAGCTCCCTATGGGAGCCAGCGTTGCTCCTGCAAGTATGGCGCTGCTTTAAATAGCTGCTTCCTGCTTGCTGGAGAGATGTTTTCATCTCTTTCCCCGCACACATATTTGTGCGCAGGGAAAGAGATGAAAACTCCTCTTTCAACAAGCTTGAGCTGTCAGTCAGATCCCACTTCCTGAAACTGGAGTTGTGTTCACTTTTGCATGGAAGGAGTTGTCAGCTCCCACCAAGCAAAAGCAAACAGCTACCTCCCGAAGGTAGGCACCTCAGGAGGTAGCAGGGGCCGGTCTTGGGGATGACGGTCCCCAGTACCATTATGGCTCCATGAGGGGAGCTGCGCAGCCCCCCCTTTCATCTTTTAATTTAGACCCAAGGAGGTGGTAATCCTGGGAGCTTTTATTGAACTACATTTGCCCCTGAAAAGTGGCAGTCCCCAGTGCCTCCCCTCCTGTATCTTGAGTTTAAAAAAAAAAAAAAAAAAAATGCATATATATATGTATTGGGGGCAGGGGGGACAGGAGGAAAGGGGGATCCTTGGGTGACCCCTTGAACCAGAGGGTAGGGTATGAGTATCCTGCCCCCTTTTTCATTTTTTGGGGCCTTTTTGTCTTTAGACTCTGCTGAAACCAAGTCTCAAAATGCCTGCCAGCACTTCCTGGTTAAAGTGTTGGCAACCAATTAGATCTCTGCACGAGATCAGGAGTATTTATGAAGCATTTGCGCCTCCAGATATACAGATTTGGTTTTCCTTTAATATTTCAAAAACTACTAAACTGATTCTAACAAATAACAAAAAGGCTTCTTTCAGGACCAAAGCTACCAGAGGGCCTAGAGCTACCTTTCTGACAAATTTGGTGTAATTCCATCCAGCAGTTTGGGCTTCAGTCATATTCAAAATCCTATTGGAATTAAAATGGGAACTCTAACTAGCTACTGGCAACCATCAGTAGGATACATATACGTATATATATATGTATTTATTTATTTTACCTACTGGCGGTCACCAATAGGTGGTTATAGTTAAGTCCATGTTTCCATGGAAAAAGCGTTTGACTTGCCTATGTCTTTGGCACCGTTTGACGAATCTTCCAGTAATTTTCTAAAAAAAAAAAAAGTGGCCCAGTGATTCTTGTTGCGCACAGGAAGTTTTGCGTCACAACATGCAAGATTCGCAAAATATTCACAATTATGGAAAAATTTGAAAGAAATACCACAGATTTATTCACTCACTCAGATGCCCACTCACACTCATGCACTTACTCAGACCCACTCATAGACTCACACACCAACTTTCAGATCCACTCAGATGCTCACACACCCACTCACACGTTCACTGACAGATAGGCCCTGTGGCCAGCCTCCACTGCGCACTGCCAAAGGCCATGCGTGGCGCGGGGTTGGGTGATTAGAAGGACTTGGCTTCAAGGCTAGGCCCTGTGACCAACCCCTGCCATGCCCGGCCGAAGGTTGTGCGTGGCAGGGGTTGGAATAACGTATAGTAATTCAAATTACTTTACATAAAATAAAATAAAAATTGAAATTCACTTAAAAAAAAAAAACGAAGGATACAGGGACCTTATAGTTAGGTTCTGAACTTACTCATACAAAACCATTGAAATTCAGCAGTTATAGTTCTTTCAAGTAACTATGAATTACGCCCTAAGGTAACTATAGCTTGCGGCTTTCCCACCCACAGCTAATTACTCTACACATTATGTCATTGATGAGATCTTGTATGCCATTTTTGATGTCACAGCAACATTTGCAATAACATTTTTGGTAAGAAGACTGTGCTTGGCAAGGACGCGAGTTATAGTTACTTGAAGGAACTCTAACTATAACTGCTGACTTCCTATGCTTTTGCACAAGTAAATTCCAAACCTAACTAAAACGTCCATGTAACTATATATATATATATATATATATATATATATATATATATATACATATATATATATATATATATATATATATATATATATATATACACATATATATATATATATATATATATACATATATATATATATATATATATATATATATATATATATATATATATAAGGTTTGTCTGACCAGGCCTAGACCATGACTTTAGTTGTGCTTTCAATTGGCTTTTGGTATTCACCTAACACTGCTCATGGGAAGAAATCAAGTAATGAAGAACCTTCTGCCTGGAGTTTGGAAAATCCTGCTTTCTCACTTTGTACCTTCGCTAGTGTAACTGACCTCTAGAACGCTGGCTTGGTTAACTAGTTTAAGGATAATACATTACGGCTGCATCCCATATCTCAGCATCCAGACTAATCAGGAATGCTCTGAAACCTTTTAACACTGATTTGAAACATTAAGGCAGCTGTATAAGAGAGGTTAAATATCCCTTCTGTAATGACTGTTTTTTCAACACAGGGTACTGATATTTGTGAACTAGAAGAGGAGCCTGCAGTAGAGGAGATCATGACCAAACCAAAAACTCTTGTGGAGGTAAGCTGTCTATCCATCGCTCACTCCACCCTCTTTTTGTTTGCTATTCCTTGGTGGCAGCCCTCTCTGGTGTGACTGATGTATTGGTTCAGCAAAATCGACTAAGGATGAACAAATTGCCTCAAATTCTGAACATTGAAGTGCTCCTTGATAGTACTTTAGAGTGTATTGAACAATTTCAGCAATGCCTGCCTCTTGTAACCCATTAACCGCTCCACTACCCCACTGAGAATTTTTTTTGAAGTAGGGGCACTTCACCCTTAAGCCTTCATAACCTTTTTCCTTGCAAAAGTTATCTGCACCAAATGTGTCTCTTTTATTTTTTTGAAAAGTTGGAAATTCTACAAGATCACTTGGTTTGTGGATTTCTGTGACTGGAACCAATAATAAAGCCAAAATATAGCAACCTTTAATTTATTATTTTTTTAAAAGGAAAGTGTTATTCAAAAAGCATGTGTATTTTCCTAAAAATGACATCCACCAATGGTTTGAAGGGCTAAGGTCATCATCTTCCCATTTTTCAGTAACAAGCAGATCTGTAAAACCACAGTTTTGCATTTGTCTAAGTGACAGTCAGTATTTATAATTTTTTGTGGTATCTACGTACTTGCAGTTTTTAGAGAAAACAGGTGTGAAACCCATGAGTGAATCTGGAAAGTCGTATAATTCTCAAGAAGTAGATACAATTCTGAATTCAGCAATGGGTCAGTTGTGGTGATCACTCTTGGTTTTCCCAAGAAACTAATTGTTCAGCTAACAAAACAATGAAAATAAGTAGTACAAAATGCAACTTTTTCAGCTTTAATTTTTAGTCCTTATGGCTGTTTTGTGATTCTAGGTCCATCAAATCCTTCTAGTTACAAGAATATATAGTGTTCGGTGATTGTCCAAAAACATGCAATAACCTAAACTGCAACATACAACGATATTTTCAGTGTGTACCAATCATCAATTCTTATGCTGAAGTCTAGATGATGAAAAATTGGTGTAAAGGAAATGTATGTATTTTGAAATGTGTTCTAGATTCCGAGTTTCAGGATGTTTTTTATTTGTACAATTGTTTATTTGAAGTTTTTGTATAGGTGCATGCTTGACTCCTTCCCCATCGTCAGGCTGGGAATCCCTGGTACATTAAAATAGCAGTGTAAAAATATACAACATACACTATACAATGTAAAACGGCCATAGGCCTGAAACAGCATAGTATGTTTAGTAATATAGCAACCTCATTTGAAAGAACTCAAACTTCAGTCAATGAGGTGAAAGCTTGAGCACTCCTATTCTACCAGATGCCACCATAGCTCAGATTTCTATTGCACGTTGTGTGTGAGACAGTCCCCTGTCAGGGCTCTGCTCTAACCTTTCAGTGAACCTGAAATTGTTTCCATTTTGGTTTTGCTCTGGATTTGAACCTGCCCTTTTTTCAGCTCTATTGTACTGCAGTTTGTTTTTAGGGAAGATTGTTTCAGTTTCTGGATCAGGGACACCTTTTCGTCTGGCTAGCAACTTTCACCAACTGTCACCAGGGTTGACAAGGAGAAGCAATCTCTTTATAAAACCTGATTATCTTGTGGCAGAAAGAAAATTTATACTGATGACCCACACTCTGTATTTATTGTCTTTATCCTAAACACAAGTCAGCTGATTGCAAGATCTGTAAATCTTTCTCTTAAAGACAGAAAAAGGAGTTAAGAGAATATTCCTTCTTCCAAAGCAGATGCTCCCTCTCTTCAGGGGAAGATTCTATGAGCATGCTCCCCAAACACTTCGATGCATGCAGCACACAAGAGGAGACTTTTACTGTTTCCTGAGAATAATCTATTTAGTACTGCACTTGCAGACGCCTCCTCTGCTGACAAACTAGAGTCGAAGCGCTACAGAGCCTCACCTGTGGCAAAACAGTCTTAAAAGGAAACCTTGTCAAAGACGAGACCGTCTACGTCAAATACTTTAACTCCATCAACAACAGCACCTTCAAGCATTCCCTCGACAATGACACCCTCAGCATCAAGCATGCCGTCGACGGTGATGAGACCATCGATGATGTTGACCAAACCATCAGCGGTGACAACCATACCGTCAACGGCGATGATCATACTATGGACTACATCACTGTTGGGAACTATGAAGTCAATGAAAAAGATGGGAGGAAATGTTTTTTTTGATCTTTGAGGGTCTCGGATGTACCTCCATTACAGTTATTGCAATCAGACCAGGAAGAAGAGGGTAATGATTATGCCTCCGAGAGCTTACAGCCCAACACAGTTGGATGGGAGGTATGTTCCAGATTTTAAAGAGGACACAATGGGTGATGAAGATTCCTACAGTGAATATGTGTCATCCGGAGTATAAGTCTAGTAGTACTCAAATGGATTTAAGGCAGAAACTACCTAGATAAACCAGAGAGCCAGATGTGGTCCAAGTGCCAATTACCTTCTTAGCAACATTGCAGCAAATGATGGCTACTTTTGCTAAGTTATTACCTCGACAACCTAACATGAGCTTGCCTGCTACCCCCATCCTGCCATCTCCTTAAGCATCTCCTTTACCAGTTTCACCTCCTAGGCAGCCATCACTGCTACCTCCTCCTCCAACGCCAGGGGGATTGGTCCGTGAAGAAGACGTGGATGATATTTATGTTAATGGTTCTACCTATTCTGATATAGAAGGAGAGGAAGGTGAACTACCACCAGACGCTGATGGAAGGGAGGATAATGACCAAAATTGTATTGTCCCAAGTGGAAACGAGGGGCCAGTTCCACACGATACTGTGAATGACATCTCTAAATTGCATTAGTTGATTGAAAGAGCTGCCAAGAAATTCAGCCTGCAAATAAATTCTGTAGATCAGCCATGTTTTCTTTGACTTTAAAGAACAACCTCAGAAATGATAAATCTATACCTATTCCTGATTATGTCTGGGTAGAGAATCTGAAATTAATGAAGCCGCCTGCTAGCGTTCCAGCTGTGATACCTCATCTAGAAAAGAAATACAAAGCTCTGGATTCAGCTCTGCTTTCCTCACTGATACTAGACCAGATTCAGTAATTGTTTAAGCATCTCAAAGAAGAACCAGGACCCCAATAATGGCGTCACCTAGTCCGCCAGACAAGGATAGCAAATGTATAGACAATCTAAGGCAGGAGAATTTCCTTTATGGCAGCACATTTGATTAAGACAGCCAGGACCCTGGTGATTCTAGGTTGTTTTGCTCATCAGATATGGCATGTCATAGCTCCATTACTGTTTCTTATTCCTGAAGATAAAAGGAAAACAGCGAGAACTATCCTCAAGGAAGGCAAACTACCCTCTCCTTTCATTATTGATGCGGCAATGGATGTTTCAAATACAGGAAATGGATGTTTCACCTTAGCAGGAGGCACTGTGCTAAGGAGGCAAGGCTGGTTAAAATCCACAGCCTTCTGCACTGATGTCCAATCTAAAACCTTGGGTTAACTCTTTTTGGTAAACATGTTGTGGAAGCTCTGCAAGGTCTTAAAACAGACACTGATACAACACAGATTTTAGGGCTATTGCAGTATCGCAGATTTGGGCGATATACTTTTCGTGGCTTAATAAGATCACAAAATTTCAGAGCAGGGTTCAACCAGTGTGGAGTATCCTCAAAGACAGTCTGATTTCTATTAAAGGAGTATCATTGATCATATTCAAAGGCAAGCTTATGGGAGGACTGCAGGAAGAAAGAGGTTTCTCACAAGTACAAACCAATGAGAATCAGAAGAGAGCCTGACTCCCAGCTTGTTTCCCTCAGAAGTTTGATGTGGTGGGATGGCATTTCCCTTTGCTCCCGCATAGAAGAAATAACCTATTGTTCTTTCAGGCTGTATGCTGCAGTTCATTCAGAGACCCCAGTTTGTCTACCAAGAAATGAGCATCATATTCACTTGAAGGAGCTGCCATTGTAAATTCCCATGCTTCTTTCCAAAAGAGCCAACAAATCAAGACTTCTATTCCAGGTTCTTCCTAATGAAAAAGAAGAAGGGTCAATAGAGGCTAATATTGGATCTCAGAGAGCTGAGCACGTTTCTAAAGAAACAGTCATTTTTATGCTTACTCTGAAGAAGTCCTCTTTATGATGCAGGGAGGGGATTTTTGTGCCCTCCGTGGAAGTTCGGGATCCTTACTTCCACGCACCCAGTACCTTAGATTCTCATTAGGAGGTCAGCACTACCAGTTCAAGGTGCTCCCTTTTGGGTTCAAATCAGCGCCGAGAATAATCACCAAACGTCTTGCTGCGGATGCTCATTTTCTCAGGAGAGCAGGTCACCAGATGTTCCCGTACCTGGACGACTGGTTAGTCAAAACGCCATTTAGAGAAAAAATAAAAGTTTCCTCGAATGCTCGCATCAGTCTCTTGCGGGGATTAGGCTTCACTTTGAAAAGGGAAAAGTCTCATTTGGTACCCCAAACAAAGATCCAATTACTGGGAGAAATATTCGACACTCAGTTTGGGAAAGCCTTTCCGTCAGCAGAGAGAGTTAGAAAAGTTGCAGACCGTGTCAAAGACGATTGCTGGAATGTAGTCAATCAAAGTGAGGCCATACAAGTGCCTGATGGGTATGATGGCATCATGTATAGGTCTCATTCTGTTTGACAGGCTTCGTATGAGACTTGTCCAGCAAGAGCTGGATTTGCAATGGAAAAAAGTGGCAGGCTCATGGGAAAATATGTTCCGCGTCACAAAGCGCTTGAAACAATATCTGATTTGATGGAGAATTCCAGAAAACCTAAATGCAGGTCTTTCTTTTCCTACCAATAACTGAAAGGTTATTACCACAGGTGTGTCTATGGACGGATGGCTTTCTACCAGAGGCCTTTAGCCAGAAGCAGAGAAAAAACTACACATCAGTGTGTTGGAACTCTGCACCATAAGACTAGGCTTACAAGCATTTTTTCCCAGATTGGCAGGTCAGCCGGTCCTAATCAAAACAGATAACAAAACTTCCATGTGCTGCATAGCAAAAAGGGAGTGGCACAGTCCAAAATCCTTTCAAAAGTAGCTGTGCTGCTGTGAAACTGGGCCTTTTTCACAGGATAGACATTGCTATGGAACATCCTCCAGGCTACCTGAATGATCAGGTGGAAGCACTCAGCAAGCTAATGACAGATTGCCAGGAATGGGAATTAGAACAGAAATAGGTGGATTACATTTTCAATCCGATCACCCCATAATCAATCTGTTTGCCACTCTGAACAACAAAAAATGCCCAAGCTTTGCAAGCAGGTCTTGGCAATCAGGGATGATAGGCAATGCTCTATCAATGAGTTGGTCCAAGATATTTGCTTATACCTTACCTCCTGATCCCCAGAGTGCTGGAGATGGCAAAGATAGACCATTGCACTCTGATCCCCATTCCTTCCGTATGGCCCCGCCAGTACTGGTACTGGGAGCTGCTGCAGTTGGCAGCACTTCCAGCCATTCCTTTGAAGGTGCATCCCAGGATATTGTCCAGACATCAAGGAAAGATTCTTCACAACAATCCCAAGTCACTGAATTTGACAGCATGGCACTAAACCACCTAGAATTAGCCATTTTGCTCTCACACAAGAATGTGTAAACTGATTCTGGCGCAGTCTCGTGCTCCAGTGACCAGTAAGACTTACAACTATAAGTGGAAGCGTTATTGTGTCTAGTGTAGGAATAATATTCGTCAACCACTTCAGAATCAGTCAGGGTTCATATGGCTGCAATTTCCATATGTAGAAGGATTGACAGTTCAAAGTTTACTCCTGCTTTCTCAAATGATCATTAAACAGTTTATGAAAGGTCTCTTCAGAGATTTAACACCTCTTTGACTTCCTCAGGTTCCATGGGAGCAAAATACAGTTCTCAGTCAGCGAATGTTACCTCCTTTTGAGCCGATACATAGAGGGGACTTAAAAGTTGTTTAATGGAATGCGCCACTACTCTTGGCTCTGACATCTGCTGGTAGACTGGGAGAGATTCTGGTATTCACCATCAGAGAACCCTTTCTCCGGTTCACTAAGGACATAGTCCTACTCAGAACCAACCCTAAATTCATTCCTAAGGTGCCAACAGACTTCCTTTTGAATGAGCCTGTCAGTCTTAGTTCCTTCTTTCCCAGTCCATCCTCAGCAGCAGAAAGATCATTACATTCTTTAGACTTGCATAGAAGTCTTACATTTTATATAGACACGACAAAGGACATGCGCACATCAGACCAGCTATTTGTATCATTTGTTCACCCATGAAAAGGTTACGCCCTATCTAAACCACACATTGTTGGATCTCGGCCTGTATTGCTTTCTGTCATGCCAAAGCCAAGAGTCCTCACCAGGGAAGAGTTAGGATGCATTCCACCAGGGGTTTGGCTTCAACTGCAGTACTCTGTGCTGTGGTTCCCTGGAAAGATGTCTGCTGTGCAGCCAGCTAGAGAATCAGGCATACGTTCCCGGAGCATTACTGCCTAGACGTGGATGTTCAAGCTGACGCATCAGGGGGACTTGCACTCCTGAGAAGCCTGCTTTATTACCAGTGTGCCTTGTAGTATGCTGGCTCTTTAATGGTGAACCAAAATGAGGTACACCGTGCAGAGAGTTGTATCACAGAGGCACAAATGACATCCCAAATGTTCTTTTTTGGGGTAGAGTAGTGGAGCAGTTAGGCATATCAGAGGGTGGTGCTAAGCATGTAAAGCACAACCTCTTACACTCAATAAAGAAATCCAACACCAATTTATAAACATAACACACACTTTTTATATAAACCTTAATATCAAGATCACCAGAATCAGGTGAGTACTTTTCGAGTTAATCATTTTTTGTAAGTTTTTTTAGAGTTTGTAAAAGTTGACTGCGTTTTTCAAATGCGGTAATGTTATCTTGGTGGAAGAACAAGCACTGCATGAAGATATAGTGCAGCGACTTACAGGACCAATCTCCTGGATTTATGGTAAGCATAGGGCAAGGTCCAAGGCCACACCAACAGGTCACCTCGGGCTGCACTGAGGTGGCCGGGTGCAGTTCAGCATCGGGTGCACATGCAAGTCTATGGGGATCAGTCTGGTCACAAAGTTGCTGCAGGGTTGGACTGGGTCCTGTCCGGTTGAACTACCAATGGGGTTCAAGTCTTGCAGTGTTCGGGGATGTAGGGACAACAGTGGTCCTGTTCTCCCTGATCTGGGGTGTCCAGGTGCAGAGGTGGTTTGGAACATTGGTTTTACCATCGCCGGGGAGGGGGGGTCGCAGTGGAGGGGGCCCACAGAAACAGGCTGCAGGCGTGGACTGGGGGACTAGTCCGGCCGACCAACAAATAGACTTGGGTCTCACGAGCCTGGGGGATGTAGGGACACCAGTGGTCCTCTTTTCAGACCGGGGTGTCTGGGTGCAGAGGTGCAGTAGACCGTCGGGTCTCCTGCACCAGAGGTGGTCGCCGTGAAGGGAGGTCTTCAGAATCAGGCTGCAGATGCCGTTGGGAGGTCCACAGAGGGCAAGCTTGGGGTGGCCTTCATCTCTGGAGGGCTTGTGAACCACGCTGGCACTGTTGACCCACTTCAGCTCGGGATAGGCGGCTCGGGTGCAGTGGTGCAGTCTGGCATCAGGTTTTGGCAGTCCCGGTCCTCACAGTTCTTTCTTTGGGTGCCCTCAAATGCAGGGAAACAGTTCTTCTGCTCCAAGGGAGATCTTTTGGGGAATTTGCGAAGCACCAGCAGCTCTCCAGGTTTCTTGGAGGCTGCAGCGGCAGGACAGGTCAGTTGTTCTTCGAGGGTTTGGTGCAGCAGGTCAAGCTAGCAGGGTTGACACCATGTCTGCCATGTTCCTCGGTTCTCAAGTTCAGAAGGCTTCTTGTCCACTCATTCTTTTGTGTTCAGCGAAGATCTGAGGATCTGTTATCAGGGATCCCCTAAATACTTAATTTAAGGGACATTAAGGGGAGTGAAGGGCAGTAGCCTTTGGGCTACCTACCCTTGCGGTCACTACACTTCCTAGATGAACACTTCCTTTCGAGAGTGGGCATTACCATGTCCCAGAATTTCTAATTCCAGCACACACAATATGATAACATTTCTGAGGCTGTGTGCATTTCAAGCTGGTCACCCTATGGGTGTGTCCAGCCTGGAAAGGCTCCTGCATAGCTAATTTTCCCGCCTGTCCAGGTGCCAGATGGGCCCTGGGGCAGGAGCATCGGCATCTTCCTCTGAGGAGGGCCAGATCTACACACCAAAAGCAGTGGGGTTCTTTGAAGCCTCCTGCCCTGAAATGCAGGTCTTCCTGTGGGGAAAGGTGTGTAACACCCCTGCCCAAGTAGGTTTTGTTTCTGACCTCCAGAGCACAAGGGCTGTCAGCTTGGAAAGTGGGGGAGGGAGGGGGTCCAGACTCTTGTCTGTCAGTGGCAGACTGGCCAGTGAGCTCACCAGCAGTTGGTAGGTTTTCAGGGGGCACCTCTAAGTTGCCCTCTGGGTGCATGTATGAATAAATTGTTCACTGGAATCAGTGAGGGTTTATTACTACGAGATGTTTGATACCAAACATCCCTAACTTCAGAGAAGCCATAATGTAGCTGGGGTAGTTGTATTGACCAGTGTCCAGCACATATACTTAAAATGGCTTCCCTGTTCACTTACTATATTACATGTAAACTCTGTAGTGTTTTCCTTTTTAGGGAGCACCTTGTCACACAGTCTCCAATGGAAGTCTGCATGAGTTTGGGGCTGGGTCCCTCAGAGTGTGCTGCAGCTCTTAGGGCACCACTGCAGGTCCTAGGTTCTAGAGGTACCACTTATTAGGGACTTACAAAGGTGCTGAAGGTCCTCATCACTTGGGGATCAAGTAATCAAGTGTCTTGTTTTAGGGAATGAACATTGGAGCTGGCAACCTGGTTAGCAGGGACTCTGTGCACTTCAGTCAAAGGTGCATCAAAAACCAAGAAAAAGGTGTGGGCAGGTGTGCTGGAAAAAGAACCCATCTTCCTAAATGTCTGCTTCTCCCTTTGTTCTACTTTGTAATGTGTATTGCTTGCTATTTGGGTTCAAGCATGTGACCATATAAAAGATCCAACGTTGGAGAAGAAATGAGATGCTTACCTGTAACTCCAGTTCTCCACCATTGGTATATTTTATATATTCACATTGTACTCTCTTCTCACACTTGTGCTTTATAATCTGAGCTATGGTGTCCTCTGGGGTTGGGGGAGGGAGCCAGTACGAGTGATTATGCTTCCACCTCAGTGGCTGAAGTTTGGGTTCTTTTAAATGAGGCGGATGTGTTACTAAACATACTATGTTTCTTCAGGTCTATGTTTCAGGCCCAGCTCTACCATGCTGCTGCATCGTTCTGCTTCCTCCCAATTTTCTGAGTGCTTTCTCTTGCTTTTCCCTCATTTTTTACTGCTTTCTCCTTCCTTCCCCCTCTTTTGCTTTCTCCTGCTTTTCTCTCTCGTTTTTCACTTTTTCCCTCCTTTCCCCCATTATTGAGCGCTTTCTCCTTCTTTTCCCTTGTTGTTTTTACTACTGTCTCCTTCCTTTCCCCATTTTTTGACTGCTTCTCCATCCTTTTCCCTTGTTTTTCCCTGTTAATCCCCCACTTTCACTGCTTCGCCTTGTTTTTCCCTCATGTGCTGCACCCGCCACCCTCCCTTTTTCCCGCCTAGCCCTGCCCACCGCCTCTCAGCACCTCTCCCTCCACCCAGGACTCTTAATGAAGGCCAAAGGCAAACCCGTCTGCACCCATCCGCAACTGGACCACGCCCCATGCCAGGAACCCTGGTTCTTCCATCCCGTGCAACTACACCATTGAAGACCTCTCAACCCTGGACCCCACGCACATCCCCACTCACCACCAGAGGGCTGTTCTCCTGCCAGCACTGCTACTTCACCTGCCATACCAAAGCAACCAACAATGCTGGAAAACTGCAAACATGTCTGCGCCCACCATGCCGACTGAGACCTCCACGGCACAACTCCAGAGCATTCTCCTCAACGCAAGATCGCTCTGCAAACACACCACGGAGATCTGGGACACAATCTCTTCCCTCATCTCAGATATCATCTTCCTCACAGAGACCTGGCTGAGTCGCACCTCCGTGCCAGATAGCGCCATCGCCACACCCGTAGGCTACAGGATAACACACAGGGACCGAATCAACAAACACGTAGGTGGAATTGCCATCATCTACAAGGACATCATCCACTGCACAACCTCCTCAGATGACCCAAGCCCGATAATGGAGCTTCTCAATTTCCAGTTTCACACAAACAGAAAAAGCACCATCAGAGGCACTCTCGCATACAGACCACTGGGACCACGCCCTAGATTCTGCAACGCAAACCCTGACCTCATCACCCTGATTACCATAAACTACGAGCCCTACATCTTCCTAGGAGATCTTAACTTCCACCTCAACGACCCTGATGACACCAATACAACTGACCTGAAAAGCATGAGCAACATCGGCCGCCAACAGCTTCTCACTGACCCCACCCACATCGCAGGACGCATGCTCAACCCCTTTTTTACATCCAGCAACAGAGTCAAGTACAACGACATCTGACAGCTCTCCACTACAGGATCCACTTCACCATCACAGGATCTACCAACACTGGCCTCACCCCCTCCCCAAACTCCATATGCAGAAACTGGAAAAAGGTATCAGAAGACCAGTGGAACAACGCTGTCAAATGCCACCTCCAAGACCCATCACCCCACCTAGAACAAGCTGCAGAAAACCTCTTCCATTGGATCATGGAATGAGGCAACACAAAGACCCCTGCCAAGCCAGCCAAACCCAAAATACCGACCAGAGGAGCCAGCTGGTTCACTGTAGAGCTGAAATCCTCCAAACTAAACTCTGGCAACTAGAAAGGAAGTGGGGTACTAGTGTAAAGACAGAAGACCATACCACCTTCAAAACAGTACTCAACTAGTACCACTGCCTCCTGAAAGAAACAAAGAAGACCACTCTAGCAGCCTGCCTAAAAGTCAGCACAAACCACAGCAAAGAGCTCTTCGCCAGTGTGAAGGAGATCTCCAACCCCACAGCCACTGGGAGAAACATCACCCCCTCCCAAGAGCTGACACCCTGGCAGTCATTTTCCACTACAAGATCTCAGCCATTTATGAGAACTTTATAACCCAACCACCAACAGCATCAGCCTACTCACACCCACAGACCCCGAACACCACCTTACCAGTTTGGACCATCTCACAACTGAAGCCACAATCTCTGTCATGAACCCCATACGCTTAGAAGCACCCATGGACATCTTCAGCCCCGGTAGCAAGATGATTGTCAACGAGCTCAGGAAAGTCCTGGACGCCTCCATCACCACAGCCTCCTTTCCTGAGGACTGGAATCATGCTGAAGTGAGGGCCCTTCCAAAGAACTACCAGACCATCTCCCTGCTCACCCTTCTGGTGAAGGTTCTAAAAAAGGAAATAAGCCAGCTACTCACCAAACACTTGGAACACTACAACCTTCTGTACCCCTCTTAGTCTGGATTCTGAGCCAACCACAGCACCAAGACAGCCCTCGTCGCAGCCACCAATGAATTGGGGTCCTTCTAGACTGCGGCGAAACAGCAGCCCACATCCTCCTGGACCTACCAGTCGCCTTTCACAGAGTATCCCACCACATCTTGATCAACAGACTCCACCAAACTTGAATCCAGGGAGACACCCTCAAATGGACCACCTCATACCTCACCGGAAGAACCCAGAAAATCATTCTTAAACCATTAACCTCGGAATCCAAGAAGATCTGTGGTGTCCTACATGGATTGTCCCTCAGCCCTACACTCTTTAACATGTACCTGACACCCCCCACTGGCCAACGCACTCAGATAACACTAACTCAACATCACACCCAGCTCATCACCTTGCTGTCAGAAGACCCCTCCACCACCAGAACCAACTTTCACAGATGTATGATGAACGTCGCCAATTGGATGAAGGACAACTGTCTCAAGCTCAGTGCAGAAACAGGTAAACCCAGCGTCGTCCACCTGCGTCCAAACCATACGCATGCTCCATATGATCCTTAGGTTTCTCCCAAGCAACACCAGAAGGACTGTCACTCAAGCTGTCGTCACCAGCAGGCTAGACTATGATAACACTCTTTACGTAGAAATCCCTGCACACCTCCTGAAGAGACTACTGACAATACAAAACTTAGCAGCAAGACTCATCCTTGACCTTCCTAGGAGGACTCTCAACACCCTCCACCTCCAAAAACGACACTGACTTGTGGTCCGGAAATGATGCTAGTTCAAGATGCTGTTCCATGCATACAAAGCCCTGCACAATAAAGGACCAGCATACATCAACAAACGAATAACCTTCAACCAACCAACCAGACACCTGCAGTCCACCACCCTCTTCCTCGCAGATATTCCTCCCACAACCGCCGCACCCCCCTCCACTGATCCACAGATACACAGCAGCAAGTACTCTTTCTTTCACCTGGCAGACAAACTGTGGAACAACCTTCCCCTGCACCCTAGGAAAGCTGCATCTCTCTGGGATTTTAGAAAAGGACTCCAGACATGGCTGTTCAAATGAACAGAACACTGTGAAGCAGCTTGCAACTGCAGCGCCTTGAGAACTTCACAGGGGATTTACCACGCTTTAAAAATCCTGATTGATTTTTTGATGTTTCAGGCCTATGGCCTTTTTATATAATATACTGTATGTTGTATATTTTTACACTATATAATGCTATTTTAATGTTCAGGTGATTCCCAGCCTGACGATGGGTAATGACACAAGCATGTGAATATATAAAAGATACCAGTGGTGGAGAACTGGAGTTAAAGGTAAGTAACTAATTTCTTATCCACATTATCATGTGAGACAGGGCATTTTTCAACATTTTCTTTCTTGCACACCCACATTGTCATATGACATGGGGCATTTTGCAAAATATGTTCTTTTTTGCACACCAGCTCACATTCGGAAACATAAAAGGGTAATTCATTTGATAACAATTGTTCTACTATTCTGTGTTCCCAAACTTCTCCTGATAAAAATGGTATCCCACTTGTGTGGGTGGGCTTATCACCTCCTAACAGGAAAGGGGCCAAAAGCAACATAGATACATCAAGTTTTAGCCCTGAAATTTGCCAGTTTTAACAATGTGAGTAGCAGTGGTGTTTGGGGTCATGCTCAGCCGCCACTAACGGAAAATCTTCTGTTATAAATGGGGTCTCAAGTTGGCAGTCGGTTTGCACCCTGTACAAGTAGGGACCCTCACTCTAGTCAGGATAAGGGAGATATCCACTCAGACAACCCCTGCTCACCCCCTTGGTAGCTTGGCACGAGCAGTCAGGCTTATCTCAGAAGCAATGTGTAAAGCATTTGCACATAACACACAGTAATAAGTGAAAACACTACAAAAGGACACCACACCAGTTTTAGAAAAATAGCCAATATTTATCTATATAAAACAAGACCAAATACGATTAAAAAAACGTACAGTAATAAAAATATGAATGCTGCAAGATGTACTTAACAATACAGTTCCTTGTCGATAACTTCACCTCGTGAACAACAAAACCAAAAGTTCAGGCTGGCCTCAGCGTCGCGGGCCAGCTGCGGTGTCGGGAAGACCCACAAACAGTACCTTGGATTCGCGGGGCATCGTGATCCTCGCGGTGAGCTCTGAAGAGCGGCGTCGGTTCCGGAGTCGGTGCAGGAGTCGTCAGGCCCTTGAAGTCACGCACCTCGGGGATAGAACTCCGGGCTGATGAAATTAGGTGCGCTGGCGGGTATGGCATTGGGGCTGCGGTGCAAAGCAGGACGGTGCGACGTGCGGTGCCCACAAGTCACGGTGCAGGCAACGGCTCGGTGACTGCATCCAGTGACGTCGGTGAAACCAGGGCTGCGGTGTGAAGCCGGGCGGTGCAATGTGCGGTGTCCACAGGTCACGGTGCAGGCAGCGGCTTCGTCATTGCGGAAGCGCTGTCCTCTGTAGGCCCAAGCCAGCGGTGCGGGACGGGATGGTGCTTCGTGACCCTCACGAGCGGTGTCCACTGGCCACTGTGCAGGCAAGGATGCCTGGTGACGACACTGGAGCCGATGGTGCTGGCATCGGTGGACCGGGGCTGCGGCGCGGGACGAGACGGTGCTTTGTGCTCCTCATGAGCAGTGTCCACAGGCCACGGTGCAGGCTGCAGCGCCAGTGTCAGCAGGAGCTACATCGTCGGGGATGCCCAGGCTGCGGTGTGAGCAGGTGATGCCGGAGTGCGGGGCCCACAGGTCGCGGTGCGAGCAGCAGCTCAGTGAACTCGTCCGGTGACAGTGAGACCAGGGTCGCGGTGCGAAGCGGGGCAAGCCGACTCCGTGCGGCATCGGCAGGTCACGGTGCAGGCCAGCGGCGTCCTTGGCGGCAGCGCAGTGGTTTCTCCTCTTGGACAGCACAAAACACACAGTTCCCAGTGCTGCAGGTCGAAAACTGAAGTCTTTGGTGTCCCTGAGACTTCCAACAGGAGGCAAGCTCTACTCCAAGCCCTTGGAGAATTTTCTCAAGCAGGACACATAACAAAGTTCACCCTTTGCACTCTTTTCGGGCAGAAGCACAACTGCAGGCAAGTCCAGCAAAGCAACACAGCAAAGGGACAGTACTCCTCCTTAACATTGAGTGTCCCATTCACTTTAATGGGAGCAGTCCTGGGGAAAAGAGGCTGCAAGTGGGGACCCAAAGGTGGGGGCTCAACCCTTGAGGATCTTGGGCATGCAGACACACCATCAGTCCATGGCAGCTCAGGCTGGGAGGTGGGGGAGGAGGCTTGTGTGCAGTGGGTGTTTGTCCGGCAGGGTCGCATTGTAAAAACGTCTCGCAGTTTTTGGTTCCTGCTCAAAAAAGGCTGCAGGCAGCAATTTGCAGACCAGTCTGGCTAAACCCAAGGTGGGGTTCATCTCTAGAGGGACTCAGAACCTAGGTGGCATCTTTGGACCACTTTGCCTCAGGCTGAGGGTCTCAGTTGCAGTGGTGCTTTTTGGTGTTGGGTTTTCTGCAGGTCGGCACTCTGTTTCTTTTTAGGTGTCTGCATGGTGCACCGGAGTTGCTCTGCTACTCCATGGGAGATGCTAGTTATTCCTTGAAGTGCTGGTAGTCCACTGAGGCTTTTGGAGGCAGAGTAGCTGCAGGACGAGTCGACTTTGGTGCAATTGTCAGGACAGCAGGCAGGCTGGCAGGGTTGAGAGCAAGCCAGTTGCTGCTCCTCATTTCTTGCTTTTCACAGCTCTTCGGTGTCCTTCTCAGTTCGGTAGAATCTGAGTACTCGGTGTCAGGGGACCACGTTAATACTGAATTTAGGGGCGTTAAGGGGAGTGAAGGTTAGTAGCCACCCCCTATATGACCACTTCCTGTGGGAAGTTTACATAACCCTGACCCAGAGTGCCTAATTTCACCACATGCAAGATGATGGAATTCGCCTTTTCGTGTTTACTTCAGGTAGCCCACCCTAGAGGTGTGACTAGCCTGAGAGTGTAACACGCCTCCTGACTATCTAATTTCCTGTCTGTCCTGGTGCCTAAATGGGCCTAAGGGTAGGGGGTGGCATCTTCCAGGACTTGGGGAAGCTGGGGTCTCATATAAAACGCGGCAAGGACTTTGAAGTCCCTGGCCTTGGTATGCAGATTTGCTAGCCATCCTGCTGGAGTTGTGGGGTCTCACCCCCATGGGGTCAGAAACTTGTCTGTGGTGGCAGGCTGGTTAAGACAAGTCAACCAGCATGCTAGAGGGCTAGTATGGTGTGAATGGGCACCTCTAAGGTGCCAGTTGGGTGCACGTCATGAAAAATCCAATACTTGCATCAGTATGGGTTTGTTAGGATGATGCGTTTGATGCCAAATACCATAGGTTTCAGTGAAGCTTTTAGGTAGCTGGATAATGTGTTTTGCCTAGTGCCCAGTACATAACTTAAGATGGCTTCCCTGCTCACTTGTAATAGCTAGCAATGCCTCTAGACATTACAGTGGCATATCTGCTCATGAAGATATGTCCTCACATGTGCTACCATGCACTGTTGACATCGGAGGTGGCGTCGAAGCCATCTATATAGGTGCCACCTAGGCACCTAAGCATCAGTTCTTTTCTTTCCGCTCCAGTTAGCACAGATCCGGTGGAGCTACCCCTCTGTCGCATTTTGACATGTTTTTTTTTACATTTTGTTGAGTTTTTTGCTAGTGTGTCAAGAATGTCTTTAAGGAGGGCTGGGTTCAAACCGCGTGGTGCCTGTCGCCGCACCATGTTGTTTACTGATCCCTAACTCGTTGCCTGTGCGCGGCCATGACTCCAAGTCGTGTTCAAACTGCTGGGCCATGATGCCAATGGCTTTGAGGGAGTGGTCCCTAAAGCTGCTTCAGGCCCAGCAGTTGGCAACACTGGCGCGCGCAGCTCCAAGTAGGTATCAGTCTCGGTCTAGAAGGAGGTCGCTGGACCGACCTTGGAGCCTCAAGTCCTCTTCCTCCCATTCGAGGTCCTTTGGATACTTGAGATAGAGGCACAAGAAGAAGAGGGAGGAAGTCCAAGAGGACTTCGAATTGACCTCAGCCGACGAGACGAGTGGGGAACATCTGCATTCCCAGCACAGTTCTGCGGAGCTGTTGGCTAGTTTGACTGAGTCTCCCACCTTTTTCGAGGAAGAGTTTGACACCCGCTCAAATAAAAGAGCTCTACAAGGCCATGCACCACATATTTGAGCGGGCCGACCCCTCGGTGCACCTTCAGGCCCCGCGGGGTAGGATGAGGCTCCAACTGGATCCGCGCAGGCAGATTCGGCTTCGGCAGAGACTCATGGATCCGGACCGGTGCCGGTCGTACATAGGTTACCTTCCCCGGCACCAGCCATGACGCCCATGCTCCCTGCGCCACAGGCAGCACGGACTCCATCCTTATACCCTATGATCTGAAGCCGGAACGGTGTGTGCCGCCAATGGCACCCACAGGTGCCAGATCATTGCCTGACCCTTATTGTACAATGCCAGGCATGGGAGAAGAGTGGGACAGGAAGTTGGACCCTTTAGTACACCAGCCAGAAAGATCCATGAACTAGTATGAGGAGCTAGGAGAGGCCTGTTGTTTGGACACCTCTTCCGACACTAGTTTGCTCTCTCCTGCAACTGTGGCTACGGAGGAGGGAGCATCCTATGTGATGAGGGTGCGTATGGCAGCAGAGGTCCTCTAACTGCCCTCAGTAGCTGTCAAGACCAACATCTTGGCAGAAGTGCTTCAACCTGTGGCTTCCATATCTGAACCCCTTTTGCCCTTCAATGAGACGTCCTACTTGGAAACTTGGTCCAAGCCCAGCTCCTTTTAATAGGACGATTGCCCGCTGCCATCGATCCATTCCATGTGATCTCAGCTTTCTCAGCCAACACCCTATCCCTGAGAGCTTGGTTGTCCAAGCCTCTACGTCCCACAGCGTATTCCCTTCTGCTCTCCTGGATAGGGAATTCAAGAGGCTGGACCACACTGGAAAGAAATTGTTTTTTTACCCACCAGCCTGGCACTGAGGTTGGTGTACACCTCTTGCTTTTTGGACCATTTCTCACATACCATTTGGGACATCGTTGCGTAAGTGCTGCCTCAGATCCCAGGGGAGGCCCAGGCCATACTCTCCCAAGCCGTGAAAGACAGGAGAGATGCAGCTGAGTTCACCATACGGGGTGGCTTAGACACAACTGACTTGTTGGGCAGAGCAGTTGCATCGACAGTGGCCTTAAGGCACCGCTCTTCTGGACTTACAGACCGTAAAACTCTTTCTCAAGTATGAGAAGTTCAAGATGCTCATGTTGGCTCGGGTCTTGTCTGTCCTAGACCCAGAAGACTGGTTGGTTGCTCTAGACTTGCAGGATGCGTATTTCCATATCCCAATCCTGCCGGTCCAAAGACGCTACCTGCATTTCAAAGTAGGCCACAAACACTTTCAGTTCACCGTGCTGGCATTTGGCCTTACCAGTACCCCTCGGATGTTCACCAAGGTGATGGCGGTGGTCACAGCTCATCCGCACAGGTCAGGGATTTCAGTCTTCCCCTACATCGACGGCTGGCTGTTGAAGGCAAGTTCGCCCCAGACTGTTGTCTCCCACCTCCAGACTACAGAGAACTTTCTGCATTCGCAGGGGTTCACTATAAACGTGCCGAAGTCACACCTGACGCTCTCTCAGACGCTCCCTTTCATAGGAGTAGTTCTGGACACAGTGCAGTTTTGGGCTTATCCTCCTCCGAAGCGAGTTCAGGATATTCACGCTAAGATACCAATGTTTCAGCCTCTGTCCTGGATTTCGGTCAGAAGACTCTGAGGCTGCTGCCCCTCATGGCCGCCTGCATCGTGCTGGTAAAACATGCCAGATGGCTTATTCGCATGCGCAGTCTGTCCTCCTTCAAGTTATACAGGACAGTTGTGGCATGGCCAAAGGCGCAATTCGTTGTGGTGTAGGCACCACCAATTTCCTCTAGTGAGCTACATGTTCACTCAATCAATCATAGATTTGTAAAGCGCGGCTAATCACCCACAAGGTCTCAAGGCGCTGAATGTAGGTGTGCTGCTTAGTCAAAGAGCCAGGTCTTGAGGTCATTCCTGAACTGCTTCAGTGATCAGGTCTGCCTGAGCTTGAGGGGAAGTGTGTTCCATGTCCGGGCTGCGAGGTAGGAGAAGGATCTTCCTCCTGGTGTACTTTTCCAGATCTTGGGTATGGCTGCAAGGGCAAGCTGGGAGGAACAGAGAGGTCTGTTGGGTACGTAGAAGGTGAGGCAGTGGTTGAGGTATGCTGGTCCTATGTTGTACAGTGCCTTGAAGGTGTGGATCAGGAGTTTGTATGTGATGTACTTGTTGACTGGGAGCCATTGTAGGTCTCTGAGGTGGGAGGAAATTCGGCTGTGTCGGAGGATGACCAGGATGAGTCTGGCTGCTGCATCAATAAGGTTTTCAGGTGATGTTCAGTCATCCCTTATGTATTATGCCCTTTGATGGGACACATTTTGGGGACACACTCCCGGGGCTCATCTACCCACCTCTCTAGTGGATCCAGCCACCCAGTTAAAGGCCGAATCCAGCAATCCTTACTGGTGTGACAAGCTGTAATAACGGACAAGTGGGTCCTGCTGATAATCCAGAAAGAGCATCCTATCCTTCCTGGCCACTATGCCGCTCCTTCCACCATCCACAAAACAATTGACAGAGGACCATAAGTCTGTTGTATGGAAGTTGGTGCAAGTTGCTTTGGCAAAGGGGCCATCAAGAGTGTCTGCTTCAGAAGTGGGCCATGGTTGCTGCAACCACTAATTTTGGTGTCAGTGAAGGACAGGGGCTTTTATCCTATTTTAGATATTTGCCCTCTCCACGCCTTCCTCAGTAAGGAAAGAATCACAATGCTCACTCTGGCCCAGGTCTTGTCTTCAGCCCTGGAAACTTTAAGGCGGCGTTTGACCTGCAGGATGCGTATTTCCATATGCTTGCCCTGTAGTCACTCTGCCGCTACCCACCATTTGTGGAGGGACAGGAGCTTTTTCAATTCACTGCACTACCCTTTGGTCCCATCAGTGCACCTATGGTGTTCACAAAAGTGATAGCATTGGTGGCAGTAGACATTCGGAGGTCAGGGATCACCGTGTTCCCCCTGCCTCGATGACTAGCTGATGGAAGCAAGCTCACCTTAGGCAGTTGCCAACCAACTCCCCACTACAGCAAGCCTCCAATCATCTCTGGGGTTCACTATGAACTTGCCGAACTCACACTTGCCTCCCTCTCAGATTTTCCCCTTCATCTGAGCCATTCTGGCCACGGTTCGGTTTTGTACTTTTCCCCTGGAAAAGAGGGTTCAGGACATTCAAACTATGATCATGATCTTTCAGCTTCTGTCCTAGATTTCAGTGAGGTCATCTCTGAGGCTGCTGGGACTGATGATCTCCTGCATCCTTCTCGTCAAGCACACCAGGTGGCATATTAAGGCTGCGCAGTGAGATCTGAAGTTTCAGTTGGCCCAACTCAACCTTTCTGACCATGTCCAGATTTCAGAAGAGACAGGAGTGGTCGTTACTGGACCGCGAATGGATCAGCAGCAGACCTCTCTCCCTGCCCCATCCAATGCTGACAGTGGTGACCAATGAGTCAATTCTGGGTTGGAGCAGCCATGTGAGAGAGGGTGAGATCAGACGTCTCTGGTCTCCAGCGGAGGCCCAGCTCCATATCAAGCTCCTGGGGCTGCGGTCTATCCTCTTGAGGTTAAAAGCCTTCTTTCTATCCATCAGGTGGAGGCTGGGGCAGGTGCTTACGGACACTTTGTCATGTGGTATTGCAACAGTATGGTGCGGGTCCTGGGCCCTGTGCCAGGAGGCGCTATGCCTCTGAAAATGACTGGACCATCAATGGATTTTCCTGCAAGTGACCCACTTGCAGAATCTTTAAATGCCAGGGTGGACGAGCTCAGGCTGCAGCGCCTAGCAGATCACATGTGGCAGTTACATCTGGAGGTGGTACAAGACCACTTCTGTGAATGGGGATAACCATAGCTTCATCTATTCGCCACCACAGAGAATGCGCAATGTGAGCAATTCTGTGCATTGGAGTTTCCAAGGCGTCTCTCACTAGGGGATGCGTCCGCCCAGAGTGGAACTTGGGATTCCTGTATGTCTTCTTGCCGATACCGCTTCTGCCTAATTTCTGAACAAGATCAGGACCTAATCATCCTATTGACCCCGGACTGGGCACAGAGAACATGGTATATAGAGCTCCTTGGCTTGAGCATCTGTCCTCTAACCAGGCAGCCACTATGGGAGGGCCTGCTGTCGCAGCAACAGCGCAGTGTTCTGTACCCCAGCCTTTGTAAACTTTACATTTATTCATGGAGATTGAGTGATGCCAGTTGAACACCTTTGACTTTCCTCCAGAGGTTGGTTGATATCATCTTGGCAGCCAGGCATCCCTCAACAAAAACTGTATTCCTACCCTTGGGACAAATCTGTAGTTTGGTGCAGCACATGCCAGATTATAGACCACAGGTCTAGAGGGAGTCAAACTTTTTAATACCGCACCCCCGCAGTTGAAAAATAAAAATCATTGGGCCACCCTTCAGAATTTTTCACATTTATTTTTATAAAGATGGCAATGCTTAAATATGCGTAGATCTATTTAAGCATTGCAGTTAAGTACTGTTTCCTTTTTAAAAATGCAGTAACATGCTTCTGCTTAAAACAAAGGCCTGTTATCTGTATAATGCTTCTTTTGGTCAGAGGCTGGTGCCCCCCTCTAGATCAAGTTATCTGACTTCTTGTTGCGTTATCTCTCGCCCGACAAGGTTTTGGGCACAGTTAAAGGGTACCTTCTGGCCTTGTTACAGTTGCTGGACCAGCCCTCATTATTTAAATCACAGGTTATGGTCCCTTTTTTTTTTTTTTAAAGGAGTACAGCACTTGTTTCCTCCCACTCCTTTTGCTGGATTGAATCTTCAAAAGGTGAGAAATCTTTAGTTCTCAACTAGACAGAGTGTTACCGAAGGTAAGTAACTTGCTCATGTAGAATTCCATCACTAACAGTGAAGTTGCACAAAAGACTGAATTTGGGCCAAAGACAAATTTGAATAACACAAGACGACCAGTGTATAAAGAGGGCTGGATTAAAAAAACTATAATACACATTGAATGCCATCACTTTTAGTGACGGTAGCCAATGGCTGAAGTGCGCTTAGCCATTGCCCAACGCTGTAATGGGTCAAAAACGTAATGTTTGATGGCATGTGTGACTGCAGATACACATGCTGTGCATTATCCTGCCATCTAGTGTTGGGCTCAGAGTGTAGCAACCTGTTATCTCTGAGAAGTGTTTTCGAGTCACAGGATCGAGTGGATCCTCCTTCCCGGTGATACTGCGCATGGGCATTGAGTTCTTTGTTAGATTGATTTTTCTCTACCGTTGGGTTCGGACATGTTTCTGCCCAACCTGTTGTCACTCGAACCGGTTTGAAATTCTCTTTCCGTCTTTACTTTCCCTCAACGGTATTGGAATCAATCACATTTTCTACATCATAATCTCGATTGAGTCGGTTCAAATCTCAACAGCGTACCTTCGGAGTGGGCCTTGCCCAGCGACAGGCCTGTCTCCACGTGGTCGAAAAGATATGAGACCCTAAAGAAATGGACGCAATTTAGATTCTGTCCTCGCTGCTGTGCCAAATTTCCACACACAGATCATCATCAAGTGTATAACCTTTTCCTTTCCCCAGACCACAACAAAGCCACCTGCAATGCGTGACGATCGTCTTGATCCAAGAAAACACTTCGGGACCAAAGAGCTTGCAGGCTGGAAATGGCACACTCAATGCAAGACAATACCCCAGATTTTTTCAGGGATGAACATGCACAAGAGGAGCTGGAGCAAGAAGGGGCTTTTCACCATCCAAAACTCAGACTCAAACCTACAATCCGACATCGAGAGCCAGGACATCACTTTGGCGTAAGTTGTGAGTAAAATAAAACTGCCCCTCCTCCTCCCATAAAGACACTAAGGAAACTCACAAATGAGGTCCCCAGGCCGTCACTGCCCTCGGGCCATGATAGGTCACAGAAACTTGCTTCAGCTGTCCCGCCCTCTGGCTCGTCTCTGAAATCCAGAAAGACTGTAACTGGATCCAACAAAAGCATCCAAGACTAACAAAATCTATAACTTCGGCACCAAAAAGTTTGGCACCGAGCGCGAGTACACCTTCTGTCCCTTCGGAATCGAAACAACATAAACTTTCGGTCTCAAAACTACTGAGTCTGACCATTCTTCAGTTTCATTGTTTCCAACTAAGCCTATTTTAGAAATTATGGAAGCTAAGCAGCTCAAAATTCACATTGACAAGAACACAGGCAAAATTGTGGCTTCTCCCACCGTCCCTGTAAAGAAGCTTTCTTTTCAAGAGGATCTTGACACCTCACCTCCTCCTAAAAACCAACATAAGGAGAAAACTTCTACATCTGCAGCAGCGGCTCCGCTCCCAGCTCTGCCTACTTCTCCCTCATCTCCACCTCCTCTTTCTCCTTCACCTCATTCACCTAATTCTCAAATTGAGGAACATTACATACCACAGGATTCACCTGTATATGGTAGGGAAGATATAGGTGAGGTTCCACAAGATCCTGGCCCCTGGGATACTTATGATATGGATCCTATTATAGATACAGACCCAGATTTCCATCCTCCCCTCTAGAGGACACCACTGGGTATCAACAAGTGATAGGTAGGGCTGCTGCCTATCACAATGTGCTATTACACAAGGATCCAGTAGAAGAAGATTTTCTATTTGGTACCCTCAATGCAAAACACATGGACATACAATTCCTCCCTATGTTACCAGGAATGCTTCGTCATGTGCAAGACATTTTTAAAGAACCTGTGCGTTTCCATATAATTACACTACAGTAGATAAAAATGATAAGGCTGCTCCATCTGACGCAATATATATCGGGTCACAAGTCCCCCACATTCTATTTTCACCACTACAGCCAGGAAAAGAGTAAATAGCCAGGCTACTGGAGATTCTCCTCCTCTAGAGAAGGAAAGTGTAGGAGGCTGGCCTGGCTTGTAGTGGGTACCAGAGGTACTTACACCTTGTGCCAGGTCCAGTTATCCCTTATTAGTGTAGAAGAGGTGTTTCTAGCAGCTTAGACTGATAGAAGGTAGCTATGGCAAAGCAGCTTAGGCTGAACTAGGAGACATGTAAAGCTCCTACTATACCACTGGTGTCATATGCACAATATCATAAGAAAACACAATACACAGAGTTACTAAAAATAAAGGTACTTTATTTTTATGACAATATGCCAAAAGTATCTCAGTGAGTAACCTCAGTATGAGGATAAGATATATACACAAGATATATGTACCCAAACCAAAATTAGGTAAGTAATAGCAAGAAAAGTAATGCAAGCAGTGTAGAATTACAATAGATTGCAATAGGAGCACATACGTATAGGGGCAACCCAAACCATATACTCCAAAAGTGGAATGCGAACCACGAATGGACCCCAAACCTATGTGAGCTTGCAGAGGGTCACTGGGACTGTAAGAAAACAGTGAGGGTTAGAAAAATAGCCCACCCCAAGACCCTGAAAGGTAGGTGTAAAGTGCACCTACTACCCCCAGAGAGCACAGAAGTCGTGATAGGGGGATTCTGCAGGAAGAACAAACACCAGCAATGCAACAACAGTGGATTTCCGGACCTGAGTACCTGTAAGACAAGGGGACCAAGTCCAGTAGTCTCAACAGTGTCAAGAGTGGGCAGGAGCCCAGGACATGCCAGCTGAGGGTGCAAGGAAGCTGCCACCGGGTGGAAGAAGCTTGGAGTTCTGCAAGAAAGAAGCAGACTAGGGACTTCTCCTTTGGAAGACGGATGTCCCACGTCGCGATGAAGCTTGCAGAGGTGTTCCCACGCAGAAAGACCGCAAACAAGCCTTGCTAGCTGCAAGGGTTGCGGTTAGGGTTTTTGGGTGCTGCTGTGGCCCCGGAGGGACCAGGATGTCGCCACTTGGAGGAGGAGACAGAAGGGGCACCCAGCAACTCAGGGACACCTCACAGAAGCAGGCAGCATACGCAAAAGTACCTGAACAGGCACTTGGAAGGAAAGTGAACCGTAGTCCACACAAAGTCACAAAAGGGAGTCCCACGATGCCGGAGGACAACTCAGAAGGTTGTGCACTGCAGGAAGGAGTGTATGGGACCCAGGCTTGGCTGTGCACGAAGGAAATCCTGGAAGAGTGCACAGGAGCCGGAGCAGCTGCAAATCACGCGGTACCCAGCAATGCAGTCTAGCGTGGGGAGGCAAGGACTTACCTCCACCAAACTTGGGCTGAAGAGTTACTGGACTGTGGGAGTCACTTGGACAGAGTTGCTGAGTTCCAGGGACCACACTCATCAGGATGAGAGGGGACTCAAAGGACCAGTGTTGCAGTCTTTTGGTGCCTGCGTTAGCAGGGGGAAGGTTCCGTCGACCCACAGGAGATTTCTTCGGAGCTTCAGGTGCAGGGTGAAGGCAGGCTACCCCCAGAGCATGCACCACCTGGAAACAGTCGACAAAGCCGGCAGGATGAGGCGCTACAATGTTGCTAGTAGTCGTCTTGCTGCTTTGTTGCGGTTTTGCAAGCGTCCTGAGCAGTCAGCGGTCGATCCTTTGGTAGAAGGTAAAGAGGGAGATGCAGAGGAACTCTGATGAGCTCTTGCATTCGTTATCTAAAGAATTCCCCAAAGCAGAGACCCTAAATAGCCAGAAAAGGAGGCTTGGATACCCAGGAAGGAGGATTGGCTACCAAGAGAGGTAAGAGCCTATCAGAAGGAGCCTCTGACGTCACCTGCTGGCACTGGCTACTCAGAGCAGTCCAGTGTGCCCCCAACACCTCTGTTTCCAAGATGGCAGAGGTCTGGGACACACTGGAGGAGCTCTGGGCACCTCCCCTGGGAGGTGCAGGTCACGGGAGTGGTCCCTCCCCTTTCCTTTGTCCAGTTTCGCGCCAGAGCAGGGTTGGGGGATCCCTGAACCGGTGTAGACTGGCTTATGCAGAGATGGGCACCATCTGTGCCCATCAAAGCATTTCCAGAGGCTGGGGGAGGCTACTCCTCCCCAGCCATCACACCTATTTCCAAAGGGAGAGGGTGTTACACTCTCTCTCAGAGGAAGTCCTTTGTTCTGCCTTCCTGGGTCAGGGCTGCGTGGACCCCAGGAGGGCAGAAACCTGTCTGAGGGGTTGGCAGCAGCAGCAGCAGCTGCAGTGGAGACCCCGGAAAGGCAGTTTGGCAGTATCCGGGTACTGTGCTAGAGAGCCGGGGGATCATGGAATTGTCCCCACAATACCAGAATGGTATCGGGATGACAATTCCATGATCTTAGACATGTTACATGGCCAAGTTCGGAGTTACCATTGTGACGCTACACATAGGTAGTGACCTATGTACAGTGCACATGTGTAATGGTGTCCCCGCACTCACAAAGTCAGGGGAATTTGCCCTGAACAATGTGGGGGCACCTTGGCTAGTGCCAGGGTGCCCACACACTAAGTAACTGTGCACCCAACCTTCACCAGGTGAAGGTTAGACATATAGGTGACTTATAAGTTACTTAAGTGCAGTGGTAAATGGCTGTGAAATAACGTGGACGTTATTTCACGCAGGCTGCACTGGCAGGCCTGTGTAAGAATTGTCAGAGCTCCCTATGGGTGGGAAAAGAAATGCTGCAGCCCATAGGGATCTCCTGGAACCCCAATACCCTGGGTACCTCAGTACCATATACTAGGGAATTATATGGGTGTACCAGTATGCCAATGTGAATTGGTGAATTTAGTCACTAGCCTGTTAGTGACAAATCTGGAAAGCAGAGAGAGCATAACCACTGAGGTTCTGGTTAGCAGAGCGTCAGTGAGACAGTTAGGCATCACACAGAAAACACATAGGCCGCAAACTTATGAGCACTGGGGTCTTGGCTAGTAGGGACCCAGTGACCCATAACAAACATACTGACAACATAGGGTCGTCACTATGAGCACTGGGCCCTGGCTAGCAGGATCCCAGTGATACAGGGAAAACACCCTGACATATACTCACAAACAGGCCAAAAGTGGGGGTAACAAGGCTAGAAAGAGGCTACTTTCTCACAGAAAGTTTAAAAAAATTGATGCAGCAGGGAAAAGGGTTGCTGAACAAGTGGCCAATCATTGGTGCGTTGCTAATTCTCAGACACTGCTTTCAAGATATTATAGGGCACACTGTGAAGAAATGGAAGACACTCTTCAACACCTCCCAGAAAAACACCGTAAAAGTGCACAGCAAATTGTCTCTGAAGGAATTATTGCAAATAATTCAATTAGATGTGCTCTTGATGCAACAGGCACAGCCACACGGGGGGTCAATACCTGTAAGCTCCTTATAAGACATGCCTGGTTAAGATGTTCTGGTTTCAAACCAAAAGTCCAACAAGCTCTCCTCCGTATGCCTTTTGATTGAGATAGTAGGAAGCTAGCCTGGTGTGTGGTGGGCACCTATGGTGTTATCACCTTATACCAGGTCCAGGTATCCCCTGTTAGTGAGGTCAGTGTCTAGAAAGCCAGGCTCTCTAGAGGTAGCTGTGGATGAGCAGCCAAGACTTATCCAGCAGACATGCAAAGCTCATGCAATACCACAGTAGTCACACAGCACATAAACACATAAAAGAACCACACAGTGTTACAAAAATAAAAGTATTTTATTTTACTGACACAAATAATTAAAATCCTATATAGGCAGTACCCCAACTGAGGGGGTAGTAAGCACACAATTCTATGTACAGTAGCAGTTAGGAATTAGCATAGAATGCAATAGAAAACAGTGAAAGTAATAGACAATACTGAAGGCCTAGGGGTAGCAAAGCATATACTAAGAAAGTAGAATGCGAAAATTGGACCCCCACCGAGGAAGTGGAATCGGTAGGGGGTACCTGGAGGAACTAGGAAACCCACAACGTAAGTACCAGAGTGCCCCCCAGCGACCAGGAGAAGAGAGGTAAGTACCTGTCTCTCCCCAAACCCACCGAAAGGACTTCAGAGAAGGATTTTGCAGGAGCCACTACCCACCCATCTGCGGATGCAGGACCAGGTCGACGGTGGGCGAAGACAGTCAGCAGTGCGGCACTGGAGCAGCTGAAGAGTTCCTGGAGTGATGCAGTAGATATCCTACGCTGGAAGAAGAACTGCAGTTGGTCAGTAGTGTGCAAGAACCAACAGCATGCCTTGGAAAAGACAAATGTTGTGGATGAAGAAATGCAGAGCTGCTGGGGACCAGCAAGGTGCAGGGAGATTCAAACCATGGAGGGGAGTCCAGGGTGACCCTCAGCATTGAGGAGAGTCACAGGAAGAGGAGGCAGCTCCCAAAGGCGATCCACAGACAGCAAGCACAGGAGTCGAGTGAGACCCACGCATCACACCTAGAACTGAGTCCCATGTTGCACGTGTAGCATGCAGAGGGCTGTGCTTCTCAGGGAAGAGTGCTGGGGGTTGAGGCTACACGGAGCCTGAAGAACCCTTGGAGGAGATGCCAACAAGCCTTGGTAGCTGCAATAGACGTGGTGCATGGGGGAACTGTCCTGCGTGGAGAGGCAAGGGCTTACCGTCTCCTGAATTAGACACCTGGTAGAGAGTACCAAGGGGACCACTCTAGACCATCACCCATGATGCAGGATCCAGACAGCTCTGGAGGACAGGAGATCCACGCTGCTGGTTGTCGTTGCAGTTGGTGCCTGCGGATGCAGGGGAGTGTCTCCTTCACTCCATGGGAGATTCCTTCTTGCTTCTTGGTGCTGACGGAAGACTTGCCTCCCTCCAAGGATGCGTAGCCAGGTAACTGTTGCAGTTGCTGAAACAGAGGAACAGTATTGCCGAGCAGAGTCGTCGCTGTAACTGCACATTGTAGGTTCCTGTGGAGTCCAGTTCCAGTGGCCAGAAGTCAAAGCAAATGTTGCAGAGGAGACCTGCTGGAGTCTTCCACGTTGAATCTGAGGACCCACCCAGGAGAGAGACCCTAAATAGCCCTGCCCTGGATGGGGGATTGGTCACCTAGCAAGGTGCCCACCCATCAGGAGGCGGCTGTGACGTCACCTGGCTGACCTGCCCTGGATGGGGGATTGGTCACCTAGCAAGGTGACCACCCATCAGGAGGAGGCTGTGACGTCACCTGGCTGACCTGGCCACTCAGATGCTCCCAGAGGTCTCTGCCCACCTTGAGTTCAAGGTCACTCCCCTTTGCATTATTCATTTTCATGCCAGAGCAGGGGCTGGAGGTCCATGAGCTGATGCAGACTGGTTTATGCAAGGAGGTCATCAAATGTGCCCTTCCAAGCATACCAGTGGCCTGGGGAGGCTACCCCTCTCAAGCCATGTAACACCTATTTCCAAAGGGAGAGGGTGTTGCCTCCCTCTCCCAGAGGAAATCCTTTAATCTGCCTTCCTGGGCTTGAGCTGGTCAAGCAGTAGGAGGGCTGAAACCCGTCTGTGGGATAGCAGCAGCATGGGCTGCCCGGTAAAACCCTGCAAACTGGTAGGAGCAAAGCTGGGGGTCCCATAAGAAGCCCCCAGAGTGCATGGAATCATACAACAAATACTGGCAACAGTTTTGGGGTATGATTCCAACATGTTTCATACCAAACATGCCCAGGTTTGGAGTTTCCGTTACATAGCTGGACATAGGTAATGACCTATGTTCAGTACATGGGTAAAATGGCTTCACCACACTCACGAAGTCCAGGAAAATGGAGCTGGAGTTTGTGGGGGCAGCTCTGCTCACGCAGGGGTGCCCTCACACACAGGTACCTGCCCCCTGGCTAGGAGGGCCTACCCTAGAGGTGACTCACATTGACCTGGTGTAGTGAGCTAAAGTCAAAGGGTGCATGCATCTTTTCATGAGGACTGCAGTGGCAGGTCTGCAGACACATTTTACATGGGCTCCCGTGGGTGGCATAATACATGCTGCAGCCCATGGGGAACCCTATGTGTCCCAATTACCTGGGTACCATATACTAGGGACTTATATGGGGCACTAGTATGCCAAATGTGGGGTGTGTGAAGTTCCAGTAACCAAATGTAGAGGGAGAGAGCACAGTCACTGTGGTCCTGGTTAGCAGGATCCCAGTGAACACAGTCAAAAAATACTGATATAAGGCAAAAGTGGGGGTAATCATGCCAAAAAGAGGGTACTTCCCTACAGAGAGCACCTATTTGCGTCCCGGGTTGACTCCACCTAAAAAAAGACACTGACACAGCTAAAGCCATGGGTACTTTACAAAATCAGCCAAGTGTTTTTTTTCGCCGCTCAGTGTATAGGGGTGGCTACAGGGGGACCACATCCTCTGATCATACCAACTGACAGCAGCGTCAAGCCTCTTCCTCATACTCAAGAGGATTTTTCAGAGGAACATATAGAAGAAACAGCTTTAAGGCAAAGGAAAAACCACCAACACTCGTGATTCACACTCTGCAGCCAAACATTGACCACCTCCACATTTGCCCTCCTTATTCCACCCCAGTAGAGGGGGCGTCTTCAATTTTACCACCAACAATAGACAGAGATAACAATGGGTCCTATCCATTCTCCAACATGATTATTGTCTTGAACTTACATCAACACCACCAAACATTCCACCTCGCAGACACAAAATGTCAACAGAACATCTCACTCTTTTAAAAGAAGAGGTACAATCTCTACTGTGTACTCTCTGCTTTACAACTCCCAAAAAAGACAACACTCTCAGGCCTATTTTGGATCTCAGACCACTAAATCAATATATTCTCTCAGAACATTTTCACATGGTTATCCTTCAAGATGTAATTCCATTACTACACAAAGGTGACTTCATGACCACTCTAGATCTAAAGGACACCTACTTTTACATTCAGATACATCCTGCACACTGCAAATATCTAAGATTTGTAGTGGCAGGACAAAATTATAAGTTCAAAGTTCTACCTTTCAGAGTCACAACTGCTCCCAGGGTATCCACCAAGTGTATAGGAGTTCGTTGAAGCACATCTCAGAAGACAGTACATACACGTATTTCCTTACTTGAATGATTGGTTGATCAAAGCCAACACTTTGTCAATGGCAGTTGCACACTCAAGTAACAGTAAACCTTCTTCACAAATTAGGGTTCACAATAAACACCCTAAAATCACACTTACAGCCTCTCCGGATTCAATCGTATTTAGGGGCTATACTCAACACACACTTGGGGCTTACCCCAATCCAGCATGTGCCCAACATTTTCAGGAAAGAATTTCTCAAATACATGTCAATCAAATGTACACAGTTAAAACAATGATGCGACTCCTATGCATGATGGCATCCTGCATGTCTATCATCCCTCATGCCAGACTTCATATACGGCCCCTACAACAAAGTCTCTCTTGGCAATGGTTGCAAGCTCAGGGTCATCTTCAGGATCTAGTGTTGGTAGATAGCACAGCTTGCATCTCTCACCTCTGGTGGAATTCCACCAGTCTACTCAAAGGGTGACCTTTTAAGACCCTATTCCTCAAATAGTTCTAACCTCAGATGCCTCCCTTACAGGATGGGGAGCCCATCTCAACAACCTCACAGTGCAGGGGTCATGGGACTCCAGCCACCAGACAATACACACATATGTTTTTGAACTTCAAGCAGTCTTTCTAGCCCTCCAAGATTTTCTGCCTCACTTAATGCACCCATCTGTTTTGATTCACACAGACAACATGGCTGCAATGTATTATCTACAAAAACGGGGTTGGGGGAGCGCTCTCTCCAGTTTTCTCAGCTAGTATAAATAATCTGAAGGTGGGCTTATCACCACATTCATCTACTGGCAGAGTATCTCCCAGGGACAGACAACAAGTTTGCAGACCTGCTAAGCAGGATGCAGCAACGAGACCACAAATGGAAACTCCACCCAGTATTCCTTCAAAAGTATTTTCAAAAGTAAGGAACACCTCACATAGACCCACTCGACACAGCAGAAAACTCAAAATGCCAAAACTTTGCATCAGGAACCCACACCGCCAGTCCAAGGGCAGTGCCCTGTGGATCAACTGGTCAGGGATATTTACTTAAGCTTTTCCACCTCTTCCACTCATTCCATCTCCAGTGCACAAACTCGAACTTCTCTCAAAATTATCCTGGTAGCACCCACATGGGCTCGCCAGCCTTGGTTTACAACTCTACTGGATCTCGCCCTACTACCTCACGAGAGACACTCAACAGACCGGACCGTGTCACGCAAAATTTACAGCAGATAAGACATCCAGATCCCAAATCTCAACCTTGCGATATGGCTCCTGAAGTCATAGAATTCGGTTACCTTCAGTTACCTGCAGAATGTATGGAAATTCTAAGACTGGCACGTAGACCAACAACTAGAGCCTGTTATGCAGCAAAATGGAAAGGTTTTCTATGTTATTCTCAATCATTGGTCCACTAACACCATCAGTGCAAGATATTCTTTATTTGCTTCAACTGCAAAAGGCTAATATGGCTTACACATCAATATGGTTGCACTTAGCTGCAATTGCAGCCTATTTACAAAATAGACAACATACTTCATTATTTAAAATACCAGTCATTAAAGCTTTCATGGAAGGTCTTAAAAAAGTAATTCCACCCAGGCTACCCCCAGTGCCTACCTGGAATCTTACTATTGTACTCGCTAGGCTCATGGGACCTCCATTTGAGCCTCTTCATTCATGTCAGTTACAATTCCTTTCTTACAAAGTAGCTTTTTTAATAGCTATTACATCACTGAGATGCGTTTGTTAGCTACAAGCCTTAACGTTAGAAGAGCCTTTCTTTCAAATACATAAGGACAACCTAGTCCTTCGTAAAACCCTAGATTTCTACCAGAAGTTGTCAGTACTACATAAGGGAAATCCTGTTACAAAAACTAGATGGATTGTAAAATGTGTACAAATATGGTATTCTAAAACAAACACAATTACCATTTATTCCTCAACCACATTCTGACATTTGCAAAGCAGCTGCCTGGTCAGTGCCACACACGTTTACAAAACACTACTGCGTAGATGTACAGGTTAGTTAGCAAGCCAATGTAGGACAAGCTGTCCTAAGAGAACTTTGTCAGACAACTAACTCACACAGGTTAACCACTGCATTTTTAAGGAGGGACTGCTTACAGTCTATGCACAGCATGTGTATCTACAGTCGCACATGCCAACGAACGGAAAATGTTACTTACCAGTAGACATCTGTTCGTGGAATGTAGTGCTGTAGATTCACATGCACCCTCCCTCCTCCCTGGAGCCTATAGCCATTGCAGTTGCTTTGTACTTCTATATAGTTGGATATAGTTACTTATATTCGCATGGACATACTCCTTTCTATACTTCTCTATACGGTACCTCTCAACTGCCTGTGGAAAACAATCTAACAAAGAACTCATTGCCCATGTGCAGTATCACTGCGAAGGAGGAGCCACTCAGTCTTGTGACTTGAAAACAATTTTCGAAGAAAACAAGTTGCAACACTCTGAGCCCAACACTAGATGGCAGGATAATGCACAACATGTGAATCTACAGCACTACATGCCACAATCAGATGTCTACTGGTAAGTAATATTTTCCTTATTTCCCATTGGGTGGTCGGGCCCAGTCTCGGGGTGGGGGTAAACCTCCCTCCCCCAGTGTCCCCTCAAAAAACTTTCCTATGGAGGTGTGAATTGCCTGCCAGGGATCTCTTAATAGGAATCCATGACTGGGGTTCCTTTTCCAGTGGTGCCCCATATGTCCATTTTCCTGCCCGAGGATGACATAGTGCTTGTGTAGGAGCGACCGAAAAACAAAATGGCCACTATAGTTTCTATTTCCTAGAGCAAGGATGGTCGCCACATCCTTACCTCACTCCCTACGGAAAAGGAACATTATAGGGGGCGGTGACCCTTGCCAGGGGTGGGAGAGAAGGCACCCCTACCCAAAAAAAAAAAACACTTCTTTTGTGTCTATCAGGGTTCGCTGTCCCAGGTGTGCTCCTTAAGCAGAAATCCTTTTGGGAGGAGCGCCTTTCCCACTGGACCCATGGAGCACCGCTTGCCTGTTACTGGTGCCCGTGTCATCTGGTGGATGAATGATGTCTACACATCATTCATCTGGCAGATGAATTACATCACTGCACCAGTATTATAGTGCGCTGCTGTCATTGTGCTTGGAGGCCAACACAGAAGCAATTCTGCATCAGCCCTCTGAATGTTTTTTTCGATGGGGAAATCCTCCGGAGTAAGTGCTTGAGGGATCCCCCAGTGCTCCATGGAGGACGAGACATTTACGTAGCTCGCATTACAGAGGTAGTGGAAAAGATGTGAACTTCTCACCCTTGGTATTAAAGGTATTAAAGGAAGGTTGCAGGCAAATAAGTGTATCCTCCTCACAATTCTGAACCCACCACCATCTTCTGCAGATGCATCTGGACAAGCTGAACGATGATAAGAAGAAGAAAAAGAAGAAGAAAAAGAAGCACAAGAAGGGCACAGATTCGGACAGTGACAACGAAGAGCGGAGCAAGCGAGAGAAATTGAAAAAGGTGCGTTTATCAATTTTCCATTACACGCTTTGTAAAACATATTGCATCTTGGCATTATAATGATTGAGAATAGACAAAAAAAGATGTAAATTTAGTTTTATCATTCTATTTAAAATCCGAGGGCTGCGAGATGTACAAATTAGAACATTACATTTTCTTTTATTGATGATTTTGAAGCAATTGCTGTTTAGCCAATAAAAAATAACCATAAAGAGGATTGAAGGCTAGATTTGCACACATGCATCTGGTCTTCCTTTCAAAAGCAGAGAACATTATTTGTCCAGCACCTGGAACAAAACCTCACTTAAGTACTAAAAAATATAAAAGGAAAACTATAGAAATAGACATAAAAAATGTAAATCCACTGCACTGAGTTAATGTTAACAGGCAAAGTATTTATTTGGTCATGTATAGCTAAGATTTTGTTTCAAATCAATCATAAAATATAAAAGCAGTGGAAAGCAAGTACAAGAGAGGCTGAGTTATAATTGCATTATTTAGGTGAAGATAAAATCCCATTTCTAAAATAACTCGCAATGCCCACACCTTATCTAGAAATGTGATTAATGATTTTATTAGGCCATAATTGTATCTAAAAGTTTCTTAAAGTGAAGAAGTCTCTTATTAATGTGTTTTTTTCCAGGATGTAATATTTTTAATACGTTTGTGTTTTAATGTTTATTTTATGACCTTGTAAGATATCTGCAAAAGATTTTTAAAAACGATTAAAAATGTGAAAACAATCTGCGTTAGTAGCAGGAGCCATGATGTACTTCAAAGCATCTTTGCCCATCTGTGCCCAATAAACATTGGGCATAATAACTATGATCAACAGTATGCAGCTTGGGCCTAGAGTAGGTTCGATACCCTGCCATTGCATAATGGACAGAATGTTCAATATTCATCAGTCCTTCCCACTTTCAGTAACTGATTTAAAAGGAAAGCTCCCAGTTGAAATTAAAACCTATTATTATTATTATTATGATTAGTAGTATTATTAGAGGTACATGGGATCAGTGAATGTTCTTCCCTTAACAATGTCTCTAGTGTACTACATGAGGCATAATAACATTAGTAATCACAACCAGTTCCAGTGCAAATACCTTAAAATAAGAAATAGCTATCCCAGATTTAAAATAAACTAGGCCATGATGATATTTACAGACTTATAATGGTGATACCATGACACATGATGGCATTAACTGCCATAAAACAGATATCTGCACTACATTGGATTGTACATGGTGATACACAGGCATAAGAAGTACTTACCTGCATATAATTGGGCTACCTGGCCACATTATGGCAAAATTAGACAGATGTATATATCGACTAAAATGCAAAAATGCTACCTTGGGCAGAATAAATGTATTTACTGAAAATAAAAAGTTGATAATTACGAAAGTAAATAAGTGTATTAAAAAGGCAAGTGTAGGAACCTGACTATCTATGTAGTGTACCAATGTAGGGGCACACTTTGCAGATAGTACAGGCGACCTTTTTTGGTTGATAGAGGCTTAAAGTAATAATTCCAAATGCTAGCTTTTGTGGTAGTGTGGTTGAGCAGTTTAGGCTTATCAGAGGGCAGTGTTAAGCATTTTTGAACACACACAGTCAATAAACGGGACACACACTAGAGAAGGAACTTGAGACAATTTTGAAAAAGAACACTTATTTTTATGTATCTTTTTAACACCAAGAACTTTGATCATAGGTTGGTACTTTTCGAGTTAGTGATTTTACAAGAAATAGGAAATGCACTGTATTTGCAGATTAGTGTGGGAATGTAATCCTATGGGGAAAAAACAAAACATATTCTGCATACTTATAGGGCTGTCTTCCCAGACTCAAGGTGAGTGGTGGTCAAGGTGCAAGGCAACACCAACAGGTCACTTCAGTCAGTTCTGGGGTGTCTGGGTGAAAAGGGGCTTTTTCGCCATTGGGTGTCCCGTTTAAGTCAATGGCAAATAGTCCTGTTGAAAAGAGGCTGAAAGTGGGTCGGGAAGGGAGAGGGGGAGGGGCTGCAGTCCAGTTGAACCCACAGGGTGGCACAGGTCTCGAGGGTCTCTGATACTCAGGGACACTGTTGGTTAACTGATATTGGGGCTAGTGTGCAGTGGTGCTTTGTTCAGCGGTGGCACGCTGCAGAAGGTCCTTGCGGTTCTCTGTTTCCTGTACAAAGAGGCTGCAGGGAGGGACTGCCTCAGCTCTGGAGGGTCTCTGGACCCTGTTGGGGCAGTTGGTTCACTTGGACTCGGGGTGTGGGGCCCGGGTGCAGAGGTGTTGTTTGGTGTCAGGACGCGGCGGCCACAGGTCTTGCATTGGTGACCTAGTGATGGGGAAAACAGGACAGCAGGGACAGTCTCGATGCTAGCCTTGTGACTCCTGACATCCCTTGATGGTAGGCCTGTCTTTGTGCTGTTGGAGTCCAGATTGGACCACCAACAAGACTTGGTTGCTGCAAGGTGTCCGATAACCTGGGTATAGATGCAGGGAGGCTTCAGGAGTGGTCAGCGTTTTGGGACTGCATCGAAGTGGCAGGATTGACCTCCTAAACTTCAAACAATCTTCTCCTGGCTCTTTGTTCCCCCGGTGGGCCAGGTGGCTGATGGGACAGAGTACAGGACTTTGGGAACAGTGCATGCAGATGCAGGAAAGCAGCTCCTTTGCTCTAAGGGATCTCTTTCTCGGTTGTTAAGATGCTAGGCAGTCCACCAAGGGTTTGGGGAGGTTGTCCAGTTCTTTGTGAAGTGGATTCCACAATTGTCGAAGTGCAAGCAGACTGGCAGGGTTTGTCACAAATCTTTGGTGCGTGTCTTCAGTTCTCGCTTGCTTGGTCCCCCTTCTTTCTTCCTCGGTTCCCAGTAGTCAGTCTTGACTTGGTCTGTTTTGCTGGTGTCAGGGGGTCACCTAAATACTACGTAATAGTATTACGGGGAGTGTAAGGTAGTAGCCAATGGGCCTAACCATGTCCCAGAGTTCCTAATTTTACCACACACAAGATGGTGAAGTTCTGCTTTTCCTGTCATTTCGTGTCCACTTCAGGTAGCCCACCCTAGCCGTGTGACTAACCTGACAGTGTAACACACCTCCTGACTAGCTAATTTCCTACCTGTCCTGGTGCCAAAGGGGCCCCTGGGCAGGGGGTCGCCTCTCTGAGGACTGGGGGAAGTCAGGGTCGCATATCAAAGTCAGCAGGGACTTTGAAGTCCCTGGTCTTGGTATGCAGATTTACTAGCCATCCTGTTGGTTGAGGTGGTACCTCCTGCCAGAGCATGCGTTGTTTCTGACCTTGGACTGCGTGAGCTGTCACCTCCAGGTGGTCAGAAACTCGTCTGTGGTGGTAGGCTGTTCCACACCAGTCAGCTAGAACACTAGAGGACTAGTAGGATTTCGGGAGGCACCTCTAAACTGCCCTTTGGGCGCATGTAATTATACATCCACTACTGGCATCAGTATGGGCTTATTAAGAAGTGTTTGATGCCAATCACTATCTGTTTCAGTGAAGCCAATATGTACCCGGGTAACTCGTTTTGACCAGTGCCCAGTACATACCTTAAGGTAACTTCACTGCTCACTTGTAATATCTAGCAGTGGTACTAGACATTACAGGGGCATACCTGCTCATGCAGATATGTCCTCACATGTGCTACAAAGTGTAGGAAAGTACTCTCTTTTTGGCATGTTTATCCAGACTTTTTGCCTGCTGTCAGTATGCTTTGACTGTTTTCACTGGGATCCTGCTAACCAGGACCCCAGTGGTTGTGCGCTCTCCCTGTAAATTTGGTTGCCTAGGACTTCGCACACCCCAAAATTGTCATACTGGTGCCTCCATCTAAGTCCCTTGTATATGGTTTTTAAGTACCCAGGGCATTGGGACACCAGGGGTTCCCCATGGGCTGCAGCATGTACTCTGCCACCCATGGGAGCCCATGCTTGTGTCTGCAGGCCTGCCATTGCAGCCTGCGTGAAAAGGTGCATGCACCTTTTCACTACAGGTCACTGCAAGTCGCCCCAATTGTAGGACCTCCTAGCCCAGAGGGCAGGGTGCAGGTACCTGTGTGTGAGGGCACCCCTCCATGAGCAGAGGTGCCCCTACCAGCTCGAGCTCCATTGCACTGGGCTTCTTACGTGCGGGGAAGCCATTGAACCTGTGTACTGGACACAGGTCACTTACTGTGTCCAGCTACATAATGGTAACTCCAAACCTGGGCATGTTTGGTTTCCAACATGTTGGAATCATACCGCAACACTGTTGCCAGTATTGGTTGTGTGATTCCATACACTCGGGGGCCCTTGTGGGACCCCCAGCTTTGCTCCTACCAGTTTTCAGGGTTTTCCCGGGCAGCCCATGCTGTTACTATCCTACAGACAGGTTTCAGCCCTCCTACTGCTTGACCTGTTCAAGCCCAGGAAGGCAGAACAAAGGATTTCCTCTGGGAGAGGGAGGCAACACCCTCTCCCTTTGGAAATAGGTGATAGAAGGCTTTTGGAGGGGCTTTGAAGGGCACATTTGGTGCCCTCCTTTCATAAACCAGTTTGCACCAGCCCAGGGTCTCTCGGTCCCTGCTCTGGTGCGAAACTGGACAAAGAAATGGGGAGTGACCACTCCCCTGTCCATCACCGCCCAAGGGATGGTGCCCAGAGCTCCTCCAGGTGGCTACTCGATTCTGCCATCTTGAATCCAGGGTGGGCAGAGTGGGTGACATCACAAACCCCTCCTGGTAAGTGGTCAATATGCTAGGTGACCAGTCCCCCTTCATGGGCTATTTAGGGTCTCCCTCTTTGATGGGTCCTCAGATTTGACATGCAAGATTCCACCAGGACTCCTCTTCATTGTTTACTTCATCTTCTGGCCACTGGGACTGCAATTGGACCCTCCAGGAACCGATAATTTGAAACGTCAGGGACGACTCCGCTCTGCAACATTGTTTCTCTGGCTCCTTTCAGCAACTGCAGAAGAAGTAAGAACAAATCTACCTTGGAGTGAAGGAGTCACTCCCCTGCATTTGCAGGCACTAACTGCAGCGACGGCGTTCTGCATGGATCTGCTCTCCACCGGGACTGCATGGATCCTGCATTCAAGGTGGTGGTCTGGATGGTCCCCTTGGTCCTCTCGAACAGCTGTCCAACTTGGGAGACGGTAAGCCCTTGCCTCTCCTTGTAGGACAGTACCCCTGTGCACCATGACTCTTGCAGCTACCAAGGCTTGTTTTCTGCTCCTCCAAGGGATCTTCAGGCTCGGGGTTTATTATGGATCCCGGCCATGAATCTGGCACTATCTGTTGTTGTAGCACACAGTCATAAACTGTAGCTAATACTGGTATCCATAAGGCTATATTTCACGAATACAGAGCTTGAGGAACCCCATTTGGTCCTGGAGCACCATCCTCCCTGGAATTTAGTACTATTTTACTTATTTGATTCTCCGGGAAGCTGTCTATAATGCTGTCTTTGGTTTCTAACCCCCCGTTGCTGATGTTCTCAATTATAGGCTTTTCCTCTCTAGGCCCAATTTATGATGGTTTAAATATTGCATTTAAAAAATGTACCCATGTCTGTTCTGTTATGTTGGAATTAACTACTGGTCTTTATGAGCGATTTATTCAATTTACAGCTTTCCAGAACTGCCTTGCATTTTTTGTGTTTTGCCAAATATAGCATCTTTGCCCAGAAATCATTGTTTCTTTCCCATTTTTCATCCCATATCAGTCTTTGCAAACTCTTATTCACTTTACGGAAGGTATGATGTAGATCTCTATTTTGTGGGTCTTTCCTAATTTTCCTTTGCAGTTTCTTCCTTTCTTTTTGTAGCTTCTGAACAGATGCGGATAGTTTTATTCTTCCCCCGATTTACCTCCATTAGCCATTCTCGAAGGCTCTTAAGGGACCTCTTTGCAGCTCCTTTTTCTATTATTCTGTTAAGGAAGTTCCCCCACTGTTTGACTTTATTGCCCTATCCACTTACTACGGTTTCTTTTATTAAACTTTCAGCTATCTCCTTTACTTGGGTGTTCACTTCACTCGACCATATTAGCCTTCGATAGTTTATTGTAGTAGCTTCCCTACCTGTTGGTGATACTGTATTTGTGCTGAAAGCACACATCTTTGTTGTCCATGATCACTCCTTGATGTTTTATTTATACTAAAGGATTTTATCCTATCCCAAAGAGTTAACGTTACCATTGTGTAATCTATTATGAAACATGCAGTAGGGGAGTAATAGGCCCACTCCGGTGGGGTGTCTGATTGAAGTCTCCCATTTAGGGTTCTCATACCTAGGGACTCTTAAGTCCTTTATTAAGGAGTTTGCCCTTTTATCATATGTTCTTCTCAAGGGGTCCCTATTCCTTTCGGGGGGATTTGACCATACATCCTCTGCTGGATGCTCAGAAATATGCATCAAATCCATATTAAAATCTCCTGTTGTTGTTGTTATGTCTGGTAAATGTGGTTCCTATAACACGCCCATTATAACCTCACATAGTTCAAGAACTATTGTAGACTTTATTTTTTCACATATACACATTCATTATATATAAAGGAGTGTTTGTATCTTCTATCCAGTTATTCCATTTTAGTACCAGGATGTTATTATTTACTATGGGTACCTGGACAGCTTCTATTCTTAGCACTATTTCTATAAAAATTGCTAATCCTCCTTTTGGTCTGCCCTGTTTTTTTGTTTTAATTGCCAGTCTGTAATGTCCTGCATACCCTACTAGATCAAACGCTTCCATCCCCCATGTTTCCTGGAGGCATATTATTTGACTTCCTTTTAGCAACCAGGCTATAGCTTTCTTCCTGGCTCCGTTGATGTTCCATGAGCTAATGGCTAAAACGTTATGCCATCTATTTTCCTCATTATACCCATTAGTTCATGTCCTACATTTTCCGTGTAGTGCCTCAGTTATCCAACCTACATTTACTAGTATAGGTCTTTCCTTTTCCTCTATCTAGGCTGTGTGGTTGTTGATTCTCCTCTGGCTTCTCTATCCTTCCTCTCGCGTCTATAAGAACGGAGTATAATTGCCCCCCCAACCAATTGTTGGGTTTTACTATCGCAAACGGTTGAGGATATATGTCTTGTGGGGATGTGGGAGTAATTATATTTGTATCCCCCAGGCTGCAAAAATAGCTTTTTCTCTCATCCCTGATTGAGCCAGTAAACTATTTTGAAAAGAAGCCATAGTGGCTTCCTGCACCCTCCCCTCTGTTTGGGTCAGAAATTCAATTGAAACTATATCATACGATTTTTTTTTTTCTTTTTTTTTTTTTTTTTTTTTTACAATGATGAGATTGCATGTAGTGAATGTAATGGGTTACCCCTGTTCAAAATGTCTTGTGCGCCTCTAGACTTATATATGGGTGTAAAAATGTGTTTATTTGATGCATTCGGGCATTCTGTGTTATAGTTCCGGTTCTTTCATTTCCGTTGGGCTTCTCCTTTGACCATTTCTCACAAATCCTTTTCCCAGTTTCATACTTCCTTCATCTTCATATCCGGTAGTCAGCACTCCATATCTTTCCCAATTTACACTTTGTACTTGTGATACGTAGTAATTTATACCCGGGACTTGCAAAATCCTTTCCTTGTTGTTCACCTCGCTGTTTATCTGCTGATGTTGATAATTGATTCCTTGGTTTCCTGTGTTTCCCATACTCTTAGAAGCTTCAACTTGCTGCTGTCTTTGGTGACTCTGTTTGGAGACTGTTATCCCCATCGGTTGGGGGAATTGTGATTGGAGATTGCTCTGCTTTCATTATATTCGTGGCAAAACTAGTTCCCTTAGTTGATTTTACATCTACGATCTTTCCAGCATTATCCTCATTGCTCTTCTTGTGCCTTTGAAAAATTGGAAAGGGTTTATATTTGTTCTATCTCCTGTAGAACCTTTCCTGATGTAATCTAACCAATATTTTCTGTCTTTTGCCTCACATTTAGGAGTTCTAATATTGCTGAGCTTATTCCTTGCTTTTTCCTGGCTTTATGCAATGTCTTTCTCAGTTTTTTACTCATTCCCTATTCTGGTGTGTCATTTTTTCCTTGCCCCTTAAGTACCGTGGGTTTCCCCTGATTTTCTGCTGCGACATTACACTTGTTGATCTCACTAATTCCTATATCAACCTTTGGGTTCTTCCAGTCTTGGTTGGTTCTTGCATAATCCTTTTCCAAAGTCCTCTTGTTGGTTTTGCGGACCCTGCTCTCCTGGTCCCTGGGGGCCACTGTGGTACTCACCTCTTGGGATTACTAGTTCCTCCAGCTCCCTTCTACTGATTCCACTTCTTTGGGTGAGGGACTGCCTTTCACATTCCACTTTTTTAGTGTACGGTTTGGCCCTCCCCTAGGGCCCTCACTGTTTACCTATACTTTTGCCAATGCTTATTGCTTTCTATACTCTTTACTGATTGCTAATGTGTATATAATAGTGTGTTTACTTACCTCCAGTTGTGGGATTGCCTATTCAGTATTCCAGTATTTGTGTTACCTTAATAAAGTACCTTTATTTTTTGTAACACTGGGTGGTTTTTTAATGTGTGATAGTGCTTCGTGTCCACAGTGGTATTGCATAAGCTTTGCATGTCTCCTAGATAAGTCTTGGCTGCTCATCAACAGCTACCTCTAGAGAGCCCTGGCTTCCTAGACACTGCCTACACTTCACTAATAGGGGATACCTGGACCCGAAATAAGGTGATAACGCCATAGGTGCTCACCACACTCCAGGCCAGCTTCCTACACAGTGCCCCCTACCTTAGGGGTGACTTACCTATAGAGCAATGTATTTGGCATGGCACAGTGAAGAGTGTCCTGTTGTGTTTTCAAACATGGCTTGCACAATGTCACGCAGCCTGCGATGGCAGTCTTTGTGTAATTTGTTGTGAGTCCCTTAGGGTGGCATATGACATGCTGCACCCCTTGGGGACCCTCTTTAGTACCCATGCCCTAGGTACCAGGGATACCATTTACAAAGGGACTTAGAGGGGTGATACATTTCATGGACATAAGGTTACAATTCGACAGTACCTTATATTAGGGAAAGGGCACTAGCACTGAGGTCTGGTTAGCAGGGCTTAGGGCACTGTTAGAGTTGAAAACCAGCATCTAGTAGATCTAAAGGGGGGAAAAAGTGGGGGGTACCTCTGCAGAGAAGTTCAGTTTTCTACTTCAAGGATTTACTAAACATTTCAAGCTGATATGAGTGGTAATTTGTTGATTTGGAGAATTTTTCACACTATGCATCATTTCATGGTTAAAGACATTTTCTTCTTTGACAGTCTTATTTCAAGATGTTCTTGGGTATGTGAAGATGCAAAAGTGTTTTTTGGGAAATTTTACAAAAATGTCTGGAGATCCTCACGATTTTCTGGTTTCTACATTTGAATCAAAACATTCCGTATGGAAAAGCTTAGCACAATGTATAAATAGCAGAAAAATAATTTGCATTCATTTTGTAACATAACTGAAGGTGTAAGTTATCTTACAATGTGGTAATCCATTTGCTTGTGCGACGCTCAAGTTAAACCAGGAAGATTTACTACATCACAAAGGCTGCAAACTGGGAACTTCCCAGAACGCTGCTGCTGAAATAAAACTGTGCACAAAGCTAATTATCCCTATGCATATCACTTTTCTTCAATGACTCAGAGCATAAAATCATTGCAATCTATGTAATGTGTCTGTTGTCAGAACCTGTAGGTTTATTTAACCTTAGAAGAACCTGTTGTTTTAGCCTCTATGATCTCTGACACCAGAGTGAAAATTCTGTAGTTTGGGACTCAGTGTTATGAGATCTGTTTTACATTTTTTATTTTACCATCCTAGACTGTTCATAAAATTCCTAATTCAAATTATATGATTGGTAACCTTCTTGGGCATAGAAAAGAGTGAAGTAAGTGTGAAAAGGATCACGTTTTATAGTGTGGTTATTACATTAGAGCACAGGCTTTGTAGTAGGGATGTGCAAAATCCATTTCATTTGAATTTGCGGAATTTGAGGGAAAGTAGGTGCAAATATGCAAAAACAGTATTTTGTTTCTAAAATAAATTTGAAAAAATCGAAAGCATTCAAACAGCAGCCCCTCACATTATGGTTGTTTGTGTGGTTCCCATGCGATTGAGCTACATTTCTGCTGCAATGCCCCGTAACTATGTGACATGGCATAACAGCATATTTTGTAATACAAAATTAAGTGAGATTACGCTGGTGAAGGAGAAATTTTACCCAGTCCTACTTTTTCATAAATTTCTTTGGACAGCGCACTCTATAACCACTCCCACCCGCCTCCCCCACCAACACACATTCCCCTTACAGATTCCATGTTGCTTCTTGAACACATAATGGGAGTGTACCAAGCCTTATCCAGATGTGCCACGTGTGGTGCAGATCGGGGGCAATCTCATTACGGTCCAGTTGAAATCCCATGAACGTCTTCACAGCTATATATCCTGACAGCAAAGAGTCTTCCTCATGTTCTGATGTAGCTGTTCTAACTTGTTGCACATATAACTACTGCTTACCATTCCAGCACTGGATTAGTTCACAGGTTTGGGGTTGACCTATAGATCCACCCACAACCAATCCAAAACACTATTTTCTCTACATGGTTTAACTACTTTATTCTCCTAAGGCGTTTCAAGCCTGTTGCAGCACAAAGGACGTGTCAATAAGTGGCCGCATAAGGGTTAAACTGTGTCCTGATTCACAAAGTGATGGGTTGCAGTGCAGTTAGGTCAGATATACAGTTTAAGACAAGTTCAAGACTCAGTGCGGCTAATAGGAATCCGAGGTCCAGTCTGAAGAGAGCTTGAGGTAGCCAAGTTTCTTGCCTTTGAATTTCGATGGTTTTGGTGTACACCAAGATCTCTGCCCCATTAATGGTGTCATCAACCACTTTTGCTCAGCTATCTGAGTCACGACCTAGCTTATTCTTGCACCTTAACACTACAGCTACATTTTGACTCGGTGTTCACTGCTTCACTCTTTTGTGGGGGCGTAGAATAGGCCATTATCGATTCTAATGCCCACGTAACCAAAGTAACCCACCTCCTCGAGCTAAGTTTCTTGTTATGATAAAAGAATTTATAGATGCCTTTTTTGCACTCATGAACGTGTACATTGTATTACTAATGTTGATCACCATGTTCTTTTCTGCACTAAACAGCTCAAACTCCCTAAGCAGACGTTGCATTAACATCTCACCTAGGTTTAATAAGACTGTATCAGTTGCAAATAAGAGCGGAGATATCTCTGCTTTACTTAATAGGGGTGTATCCAAATTCAGGGTATCAAGGCATCATGTAACATCATTATGAATAGACTAAAAAGCAAACGTGCCACTCGACCAGCCTCCCATACCAACTATTTGTTTGAGTATTTTCATGCCATCACTGCAATGCCATTTGCCATTATCTTCCATTTCTGCAAACCCTGTTGTCTCAACAGGCCCAAAGCACTGCGAGATCAACAGTATCAAAGGCTGACTTGAGGGAAAAAAAGGTCAAAGATAGAGGCATATTTTAAAGCTGACAATAGACCATATGCAATCCAAACACCTGCTTGATAATTCCAAAGTCTTTACAGAATCCTGCAGGTACACAGGTTACCATATTATTATCATCTGCCGACATGGGAATCGGTTTAAGCAATATTTTGCCATATATATTCCCCGCTTGTCCAGCAAAGCAATTGAGAGATAATTGGATTGAGAGTTCTGAGGGTGAGCCATATATTAAAAGGGGAGAGGGCCCACTCCCTGGGCTATCAGCCCCTTGGGATGCCTTCCCCTGGGGCCCTCATCATTTAGTTTGTATGGAGAAGGCCCAGGGAGCCCAACCCTGGGGCTGAAATTTACAAAATGTGGGGGAGGCCTTGCAGCCCCTCTCCCTGAGCTTCTAAAGTCCCTGAGGAGCCCACCCCCAGGGCATACTTAAAAATGGGAGTGGGGGTCACATGACTCCCATCCCCGAGCTGCTATTAGCCCCAGGGGCCACATCCCCCAGGGCCTGCATTTTTTAAAGCTGGGCGTTCTGTAGCAACCCAGCTGGCTTCCTGCATACAGTGGGAGCTGGCAGTGCTCCCACAAAGGGGGAGCAGCTACTAATGCTGCTGGGCAGCAGCAGTATTTTGATCTGTTTTCCTGCCCGCTTCAGTGCTGGCAGGGAAAGATCAAAAGTGTGCTTGCAGCGGGCAGGAGCATTTTCAAAGTACCTGCCTGCTGAAAGAAGACTGTGTTTGCTCCTGGCTGGCGGATGATTTGAAAATGCTACAGCCAAGCGAGAGCAAACCTAGGTTCCCTCATAACTATAGATCGTGCCCTAAGGTAGCTAAAACTTGCGCCCGTGCCTTGCACAGTTTTCTATCAATAATTTTATTGCAAATGTTGCAGTCATACTATCAGTGATTTCATAGACGATGGCATGACTGATGTAATATGTGGGGTAATCAGCAGTGCATGGCGAGGGCGTGAGTTAGAGTTACCTTAGAGCATGAGTTATGGTTTCTTGAGATAACAATAACTGCTGAATTTTCTATGGTTGTGTGTGTAAAATCTGAACTTAAGTAAAACTTCCCTGTAAACCTTATTATTTTGTGAATTTCTATGTTTAAAAAAAATTCTATTTCCTAACTGGAACGTCCCTGTAGCTTTGTTTTTTTTCAAGGAATTTCCAGGATTTTTTTAATGGAAAGTGATATTTAATTATCATATGTTAACCCAACTGCCGCCAGGCTCTGCTGCCAACCTCATGTATGCAACCAGCCCCACACTGCACAGGGCCTTAGGCTGTGTACAGGCCCTGTGGTCAACCCCTGCATGCAGCTGAACCCCATGCTTTTGGTCTGTGAGTGGGTGTGTGAGTAGCTATATGGGTGTGTGACTGGATGTGTGTGATTGTGTAAATGGGGTATGTTAGTGGTTTTGTAGGTGTGTGAGTGGATGTGTGTGTGTGAATGGCTGTGAGTGGGTTTGAGTGGTTTTGAGGGTATGTGGCTGTCTCTGTGTGAGTGGGTGTGAGAGTTTGTGAGTGGGTGTATGTTTTTTTTAATTGTGATCTGGATGTGTCGCAGATTCACAAGGTACGACTGTGCTGAGTGCCACAGAGGATCCACGGATCTTCACACCCCACGGAAAAAACATTTTGGTGCACTTTTATGCCCATGAGAGGTCCGTTAGAGACCCCTTCATCTGTCCCATGGGGTCAGGATACCTCTACCCTGACCCCATCTATCATTTTTATGTTTTATTAAAGTTTTTTGCAAAACAAAACATGCTTTTCCTATCGAAACTAGGTCATAGATATCTATCCACCAAATTGCTCCTGCACTCGCAGGCGGGTGCGTGACCTTAAAACTTGGATGGACACGAACCAAATCAGATATTCCAGCAAAAAATCGGTCCGCACTCTCGGAGGAGGAAAAGAAAATGTTTTTTATTTAAACACAATCAGAAAAACAAATGTGTGTCAGTGGGTTGCTGTGAGATACATACATTTATTCATTTGATAGGTCAATCTTAGTATATATCCTATATATATATATCCATCCTAGTGGTGGTCGCCAGTAAGTAGTTCTAGTTAGGAACTTTTTTTTTTTTTTTTTTTTGGGCCAATAACTTTGGTGCAGTTTGACAAATCTTCACAAAATGTTCAAAACTAGTTTGCTACTCACTTTAGCTGCTGGCTTGAAATTTTCAGGAGGATTCATTAAGCGGGCCCCAGAAAAAGAGGGGGTCCCAAAACGCATTTTTCCATAAAGTCTTTAAAACAAATGCAGCCTGAACTGCTGAAAGGAGTTTCAGCAACTCCGGCAAAAATGTTTAAAAAAAAAAGCGCAGTCTCCTGCGCTGGTTCAAAATTTAGTCCCCCAGGTGGGCCATGTCCAGGAGGAATGTGTAATTAAAACACATTTTTTTTTAAACGGAAGGGGGCACATGGGGCCCATCTCCTGGGGGCCCTTTTGAGCCCCAGGGACCTCCACCTCCCCGAGGCTTTATTTGAATATTGGAGGGGGCACCGCGGAACCTCCTCCTGTAGCTTAGAAATTCCAGAGACCACAAACGTCCCAGTGTAGGAAGCTGGCACTTGACATAGTATACCAAAATGAGTTATACTGTGCAAACAGTCCAGGGGTTCCTTTATAAGTGGACAGGGGCTTACTCCAGCAATCCCAAAGTGCTCTCTTGGTAGCCTTAGAGCTGGAAGACCTGATGTTGGGGTGACTTACATATATTGCATACTTTGTTAGTGGGCATGGCACACAGACCGTGTGCCATATCGTGTTTTCATTTTTGTCTGCATGGAGCCTGCAATGGCAGCCTGTCATGTGCTTAGTGAGGGGAATCTTAGGGTGGCACAATTTGTGCTGCAGCCCTTGGGGACCCTTTTTAGTACCCCAGACCCTAGGTACCAGGGCTACCACTTACCGGGGACTTACAGAGGGTGCTAAAGGTTTTGTCAATTGGGGAAACAACTGTGCAGTTTTGGGAAAAAGGACTTATGATAAGTGGCCACCCTCCCAATCAGCTCTTGAAAGGAGTTAGTATCCTCTGGGGGGAAGTTCTGGCTGAATAGATTTCTGCCTCAGTGTCGATGTACGAGTCCACATCGTATTGTGACCACTGGTCTGTGTCTTGTGGAACGGACACAGTATCAACTTGATGGATGTTTGCCTGAGTTTCCAAATCAGAAACGGAAGGAAAGGTAGAGGCGGGAAAGCGTAGGCAGATATCCCTGACCAGTTCATCCATGGAGCATTGCCCTAGAACTGAGGGTGTTCATAAAGTATAAATGATACTGAGAGTTTTCTCTTTTTTTTTTTTTTTTTTTGCATAATTTATGCGTCACTCTAACCCTGAAAGGGCTTTGTTTTGACTTATACTGGGTGCTCCCTTGTGTCTAACGAGAGGGAAACACGTCAGGGGTTGCTTTTACTCATTCCAAGTTGGCTTGGATGGTACGTTACTAGTCCCCGCTGTAATGCTGTGCCTGGAGTGGTGAAAGGCTTTTGTCATTTTACAGTTCTGTGTGGATGACACTGTGTCAATCCTGTGCTTAAAAGATTTAGCTGTACAAATGGCAAAAGACTTTGGGGGTCATAATGACCCTGGCAGTCCTGCCACGCCGGCGGTGGCAGTCAGACCGTCAACATCGTGGCGGTGCAGGACTGTCAAATTATGACCACTGCGCTGAACTGACTGCATAGCAGCCAGTTCACTGCCTCTACCGCCAGGGGTGTGGGACCCCTGGCCAAAAATTGACCACCTTCGGCGCGGCGGTCCACCTAACACCGTCCGCAGTATGATGAGTATCCTCTGTGGCAGCAGCCCTGCCACGAACTGCCTGGCAGTAAGGATACTGGCGACAGGAATACTAGTACTCGCCACAACAGGACAACCACCACCACGTAGGAGCCCCCGACTACATCAGGAGCCCTCCACCCCCCCAAGCAGCGACACCCCGATCCCCGTAATGACCCCCCCGCACCCCTGATCCACGCACACACCACACATACATACATGCACGCACACACACATCCACGCTCACTCATTCACACACACACATGGCCACAACACTCCCCCACCCCCTGCATACACATATTCACACAAGCACACACACTTACACACACACGCACCTAAACACACACAACACCCCCCCAACTCCCCTCCATTCACTCTCTCTAAAACACACCACTGTTGTGGTGACGTGGCGGTGGCGATGGAGCAAGCTCCACTAGACTGCCGACCGCCAGTGGCGGTGAGCCCCCAGCAGCCTTAATATGGCAGTCATATGTTGGGCGTGACATCAGCGGTCCACTAAAAAGACCACAAAGTCATAATGAGGGCCTTTGTCCCTATCTAGCTCGGCATGGATAGCTCCTCCTTTGCTTAAAAACTTTGTAAGATAACCAGAGATTTGAGGTGAACAAATCTAGAGTGTTGCTGGTGTTGCAGGGTGCTCCTTACTGGAGCTGCTCTCCAGCTAAACTTTAGAACCTCCCAAAGTTTTATATATGTGTGTGTGTGTATATATGTGTATGTATATATATATCAAGTCTGGATGTTCAAAGTTGTATTAGAGATTGAGGCGAACAGCAAAGCTCATGTACCTTGGTCCCCTATATGTAGGCCAGACAGGACCTTGGTGGGTCCCCTGCCTTCTTGGATTTTGTGCTAGCAATTATTGCTGCCACCTCTGAAACTGTTATAAACAGCACTTTTCCAGTAGTTTCATCCTGATTTGTCCCTTTGGTGTAAACTATCAGTGAAAATTGCAAGTTTCAGTCTAATATTGTTAATTACCATTAATAACCTGAAGATTTGAAATATCTGCACATAGAGCAGTTGAAATCCATATTGGGAGTCTCTTCCTTGTTTGCCCTTTGATGCTGGTTTGCAATAAAACCCATAACCGTTGTCTGCAATTTCAAATGTCCTATTTCCAAAGCAGTGCAACTATTATTTTCCACTTTTGACCCAAGCCTGCAGTACTCTGTATTGTTAGGGAAGACTCCTCAGTTGGCCTTTTAGTCCTAACGGCATAAGACTACTGTTCAACCACCCCATGTGACATGCTGATCTATTGGGTAACATACATCTAAAACCTGCCAAAGATGCTGCCATCTCATCCCATCCCTCCGAGTTGCTCAGGACCCTTCTATTACTGATTTCTCAACAGTAAATCATTTTGCCTTGTAAATTCCCAATGTTGTTACGGATTGTCTCAGAAGCAAAAATTAGAGCCCTTTGGATTTCTCCTGGCTACTATTTTTTAGCTTTAGGCATGTAAAATTAGATTATACCGTATGCACCACACCGCCTAAAGAAGACTTTTTGTGTACTGCATGCAATAAAACAAACCTGAAGCTGAACTAAAATGCAGATTACCCACTATTTATTCAATCTACTTTAAATTTGTAAATACTGCCTGACATGCATAATGTTCCAATAAAAATATTTGGTTAGATCATTGACCGTTCCTGTTGTTGATTGGAAGCTTAAACGGTGTTTCAGATTATCTCAAACATTTGCAGAATTTATAATCATTTTACTGTTTTTAAATTGTTTGTTGTTCTTTTTGACATTAGGCGCTGAACGCTGAGGAGGCCCGACTTAAGCACGTGCAAGAACTCCTCCAAATGGATGAACGGAAGAGGGCATACAACAGCCTATACGAGTCAAAAGAGCCCACTGAGGAGGAGATGGAGGCATATCGAATGAAACGTCAGAGACCGGATGACCCCATGGCATCCTTTCTTGGGCAGTAAATCAACGTCACAAACTGTTCCATGAACCTTGGAACTGATGCCCATATGTATATAATCCCATTTCTCTAAACTATACACACATTGCCCAGACTGTGACATACTTGTGTGGGCAAAACACTTGAGATTTGAACATGCGCTCTCTCTCACAAGCTATGACTGTGTTTTACCACCTGCTGAAAACTATTTTTCTTGGTGTATCATCCAAATCACGACTGCTAAAGTAAATTATAAAGACTGTTCTTACTACATGACAATTGTCATTTTATTACTTAAGGATCAGGCTCAATGTACCACAGCTTCCACTGTCCTGAAAAAAACTCTACATTACGCTGCCTCTCTTCTATCCTATTTCCCTTACTCAGTTATACATCATTTCTCAGTGCTTCGTACTTTGTGAACCTGGAACTTCCTTTTCAGTAACCTTATGTTAAAATACAACTAAGACCTTTTTTGGCTGTAACTTCTAAAGTTGTGTTGCTACTAGCACCGAAAAACACCGAACGTGGATAGCTGTTCGCGCTATATAAGCTTTTAACTAACTGACTACTATATTATGGGGCCCCAAGGTTGTGTACGGTCCTTGTCAAGTGTCCAGCAAGCCTATTTTGTGTGCATGTTTGCTTGTAGCTTGACCTTTTTGTGAAGTGTCGTTTGTGATGACAATGGGTGGATGCTCCTGTCTTGTGGCTACAGACATGATATTGATCTCATGCATGTGCATAGCAGTGGAAGAGTGATAAGATGCCACTTAAGTACATATTTTCTTTGGTGGATCAAACTTATTTTCATTACAGCAGATGGTGTGTTCCTTAAGTATTCTTTGTCAGATCACAGGAAGTGGAACAGTGAAGAGCATATGGCTTCTGGGGGGATATGAAGATGATGAGCAAAGCTCTGTTTTGTGTTCCATAGAATAGAATCTTTTTTGTGGTTTTCTCATTTGTTGTGGGAGACTGTTCTAGAGTTTGGCAGTTTTTAAGAAAAAAGGTTTCACCAGTGTGGAAATTGTGAACCTTTGAATTGTTATTTTTGATCTGTACAGCCTTCTAGGTGAGTACTTGTGAAGATTCGGTTGCAAACAAATTAGTCCTGTACTATGAATGGCACGATGTATAATAAATAAACGTGTAATGAGCAGAGCGTTGAAGGAGATATGCATGGCCACAGGCATCCAGCAAAGAGCAAATGTTATTAGATCTTTATTTCCGAGATCTATTGTGTTATACTTGTGTGGTTTATAAAATTATACTGGTGTGGGGATATGATTGTAGATTAGGCTTGGTGAAAGGCCCCTGGTAAGGGTGAAGGAGAGACGTTTGGTCACTACCTGGTTCATATAAGGAATTGGGAGAGGTTTGACACCATCATCAGTCCAAGGCACTTTACCTTCCTGGAAGAGTTCGGAGGGTAGAAAGTGAAGCATTTTTCACAAGTGAGGATGATATTTTTCCTAAGCTCTTCTTTTTTTGTTTTTTTTGTTGATCATGTGATGTCCATGGATCAGATGCTTGCAGACAAGTGCCTAGGGTGCAAGCATCTATGCCAGAGGCTTTTATAGTTTTAGGATGATCTCTGTTCTATGTTTCATCAGAGAAGGTATATCAGGAAAGATTGAAAGTTTTGATGGTGGGAATACTCATCAAAGAGTTATTATGGAGTCTTGTCTTATACCTGCGCTCATACTGAAGGTTAAAGACTGTAGTGGATGGCAAAGGAGACTATTTGATGTCTGTGTGAGGTATGAAGAGATAGAGTTGAATACAATCACTTTTATTTCAAGTTCTCTAAGTCTCTATGGTAACGTTGGAATGTGAACTTTATCAGATGTTGCATTTGCCAAACGGGACTGCAGGAAATGAGTTCTGGTAAGCTGTTGATTTAAGATTACCACAAATGGCAACTAGTAATGCTTGTGTGCTACATTCAAACCTGTGCCTAGTTAGGATGTCAGATAAGATTTTTTCTTCAAAAAAGTTGATTAGTACATGAAGGATCCTCCCACAATAACTTAAGATTCATGTACCAGTATTCTGTCTGAAATTTGAAAAGTCTGAAGAACCTATACCTTGTTTCAGCAGTTGGAGTTTTATGTAGGAAGCCGTGTGGGCATTAAGGAATGGGCCGGAATGCAAAGGGACTTTAAGGACCTCTCTTGCAGGCAAAAGCTTACAATGTACAGAACAGAATGTCCTTGAAGTACTGCAGGCAAGCAACAACAGGATATCCAGAAGTCCTACTAGATTTTACTATGAGTGCAAATTCCTTAAGCCTCAGAATGGTTAAGCTATGGAACGGAGCTGGATTGCAGTGCCATGGAAGGAGAAGGTTGGATGAAGAGGGCCTTAATGGAGATGATGTATTTTTTTTGTTTGTGTGTATGTAGTAAAGACTTTGACGATATGGGCCGCACGATTTTTACTTAGGGCTTGTCAGTGGGTGACTTCTTCTGCGGTGGACTTATGTTTCCATCATTTATTGTGGATTTTGCTGAATGTTTAATGTAATGTGAAATAAGCTTCTCTAACATTGAATCTTTTAAATATTCACATACTTTAATTATTCCCCCTCAAACATGGATTCTTATGGTAAAATGTAGAGGATGAAAAACTGGTTTACAGGATATCTGTATTTTTAAATGTGTTCTAGATACTGAGTTTTTTGTTTGTACATTTGTGAATTTGAAGATCTGATAGAGACTTCTAGTTGCAGATTTCTTACCTTAGAATTTCCCCCAGGCGTCAGACTGGATCTGGAGATTTTTCTTTGAGCAATACACTTGAGCATCGGTAGGTGGCGTCGGTCGACTCCGCGGGCGTCGTTGGCGTCATAGTTGCCGTGATGATGTTGGGAGTAGTACATAAACGCTGCCTCAGCGCAGTGATGTCAGTTCTTTTCTTCCCGCCCCACACACGGATCCGGAGAGAGCTACCCTGGTCTCTTTTTGACCAAATCCGACCATTTTGTTGATTTTTCTAGTGAGCTTTTGGTGCGTCGAGGGTGTCCCCGAAGACCAGGTTCAAGCCGTGTGTGGACTGTCACCGCATGATGTCTGTGACTGATCCACATCGGGTTTGTTTGTGGTGTCTCGAGCGCGACCACAACCCGAGGTTGTGCTCCTAGTGCTGGGCCATGCACCCGAAGGCCTTGAGGGAGCGGTCCCTCAAACTCATGGCGGCCCGGCGCTGGACTCCGCGTAGGCCCCGGTCTCGATCGAGAGGAAGGTTTCGAGACCGTTCGCAGAGCCATCACCACTCATCATCCTCAAAATCTTCGGGTGCAGGTAAGAAGTTGTCATCGAAGACTCTGGAGGAGCATCGATGCCCAAGGCCTCCGTCCTCAGAGCCTGCGTCTGGGTCCGCTCAGCGCTTCCCCAAGTTTCCAGGAGCCGGAGCGACCTCCACCCAACTGAAGGAATTCTATGAGGCCCTGCGCCTCATCTTTGGGCGAACCGACCCAGATACGGTGCCTTCAGGCCCAAGGGGTTCGGTTGAGGGGCCTTCGGGTTACATGCCGGCGGCTTCGACTTCGGCCACTGAGGTCCCCTCCAGATCCGCACCAGCACCGGTCGCACCATTGAGACCTTCCCCAGCACCGGGTCGATTGTCAATGCTCCTGACGTCGGTAGTGCCCACAATCGACGTCGCCCTGATCCTTATCTCCGACGAGTCGGAGCAGCGCCGGCCGCCGCTGCTTTTGTCTTCGATGGGGCCTATTCACCCCAGGTCAGATTCTGACCCTTTTTCCTATAGGCACGAATTGAGGGAGGGATTGGAGGGGTCCCTGGACCCTTATGAATACCAGGATGACCCATCTTTGGACATGGCACAAGAAACGGGTGTCGCCAGTGGACTGGTCACTTCTCCAGATGCTGGCATGCTGTCTCCTCCTACCGTGGCTATGGCGGAGGGAGCAACTTATGGTATGGTGGTCCGTAGGGTGGCCGAGGTCCTTGGCTTAGAGCTTACTACTGTAGAGGTCAGGTCCAACCTCCTAACAGAGGTGCTTCAGCCATGGGCTTCCACATGTGAACCCCATTTTACCGTTCAATGAAGCCCTTACCGATGTCCTTTTGGGTACTTGGTCCAAACCCAACACAGGGGCTCTTGTGAATAGGACTATCGCATGTCGCCATTGGTCTGCTCCGAACAACCCTAAATTCCTGTCCCAACACCCCATGCCTGAGAGTCTTATCATCCGGCTTCCTCTTCTTCAGGCGCATTCCCTTCCGCACCCCTGGATAGGGAATCAAAAAGGCTGGAACAATTTGGGAAGAAGTTGATTTCTTCCTTTAGTCTCGTGCTGCAGTCTGTGAACACTGCATGCCTTTTGGGCTGCTATACCAACTCTGTATGGGATACGGTTGTGCAAATCCTGGCGAGGATACCGGAGGAGGCCATGCTATCATCTCCCAAGCTGTCAACAATGGGAGAGATGTGGCGAAGTTCACAATCCGATGTGGGCTGGACACGACCGACTCTCTGAGCAGATCGGTTGCTACAACAGTGGCTTTGCGACGCCACACCTAGGTGCGTACTTCTGGTTTTTCTGGGGATATCCAACAGTCCCTCATGGACATGCCCTTTGATGGCTCTCGTCTCTTTGGAGACAAAGCAGACTCGGCCTTTGAGAGATTCAAGGATTCCTGGGCTACGGCTCAGTTCCTTGGTCTTTCCTCTGCCCCTGGCCCGCCGCAGTCTGCTTTTCACCCCTTTCGTGGCCATGGAAGGGGCTTCCTGCTACGTCCCCCGCCCAGCCATTGTGCCACCCATGTGTCAAGACCCATTTCCTCAGGATCTGCACGTTGCTAATCAAGGGGCCCTCCTCCAGGCAGCACCAACTCAGTTGCCACAATGGCGCTGAGGATTGGAGAGGCCAGGCGGGGGGGAAGGGAAAGAAGGGAACAGCCAGGAGGGAGATCTGAAAGAGAAATTGGTAAGCGCAAAATATCACTACATTATCATATGCTCAAAAGTAATGACATATGAAAACAGAAAACAGAGGTCCGAAAGGAGATTCAAGGATCTAATGATGGAACTCAGGCCAAAACCACAAAACTAAGCTACAATCACCAAAAGCCTATCAAGAGCATATGTCAGAAGCTCGAAAGGAACACCGCTAACTAAATAAGAAGTAATAGCAGTTTTTTCAATCAGCAATGTCGACAAGCATGATCATCACACGATGATAAGAAATGTCTCTCTCCATGCACGATCAGCAATAATACTGCTTCTTAATACACACGCAAACATTAGAAAAACAACATAACAGTAACTCGCACGTAAGATTATTATTATTCACATAGAGACAGCATTCATCTGAACTGTGCCAAAAGGTAATTGTCTCTTCCCCTGAGCAAAACGCGTTACCAAGGGAAAAATGCAGACTGAAAGAATCCAGTCGCTATGACAACCAGAACGCCGCTAGTCTCTGAGAATCCAGGAGAAGCGGATACAAAGTAGGAATATTTCACAAAGTCGGCGGGGAAGCCCCCGTCGTAACACTCTTACCAGTGCGAGTCCGTCCACTCGCTGAAAGAGAATCCTTTCTCCGGATGACAGGAGGGAGAGATGGAAAGCTCTTACCCAAGGAGGTTCCAGAATAGCAAGCACTGGAACAGGGGTGGGACTGGCTTATATAGCCTGACCACACCCAAACCACACCCAAAGATGATTGCAATGTGGGACTGCTGGGAGTTGGAGTCCTAGGCTGGGGGGCAATGCAACTACCACTTACTATGGCCTCCAGGCAGATGGAACTTGCCACAAAGAGGGTGCGAACGGCGCGATCTGCAGCATAGAAGAGCTGGGGAGTCGTGCATCGCATCAGGGAGATCGTGGCAACCTTTAAAGGGTTTGTTGCCAAGACCGCGCCATGGTGCGAGAGCGCGCTGAACCCAAGTCCTGACACCATACTGTTCAGCCGCTGCGTGGCCGGGGATGCGGAATCCCACGTGGCCGTGGGACAGCGAACCAAAGGTCTGCCCAGTCCACCTCTGCCTTTGCTGCAGCCTCCAAACCCTTCAGTCAGTCCCCTCACTCCCTTACAGTTGGCGTCAGGATTCGCCATCACCTGACCCACAGGTGGGTTTTGCAGATCGTCCGAAAAGGCTACTCCCTCCCTTTTGAATATGCCCTACAAGTCATGCCTCCATCACTCAGCCAACTCCCAGAAGATCATTTGGCACTTCTCCGCCAAGAAGTTGTGGCTCTCTTGGCCAAGGGTGCATTAGAGAAGGTTCATATGCCCAAAGGAGGTCGTGGTTGTTATTCCCGCTACTCTCTGGTGCCAAAAAAGGACAAGGGCTTACGTCCTATCCTAGACCTTCGGGACCTAAACTACTTTGTCAAGAAGGAGAAATTCAAAATGCTCACCCTGGCTTAGGTTCTGTCTGCCTTAAACCCAGGAGACTTGATGGTAGCATTGGAATTACAGGAGGCGTATTTCCACATCCTCATTCTGCCTGCCCACAGACGATATCTATGATTCGTGGTAGGCCACGAGCACTATCAGTTTACCGTGCTCCCCTTTGGCCTTACCAGCACACCTCGGGTGTTCACGAAAGTGATGTTGGCGGTTGCAGCTCATCTGCGCCGGTTAGGGGTATCAGTCTTCCCCTACCTCGACGGCTGGCTGTTGAAGGCGGACTCGCCTCAAAAATTTGTCTCCCACCTTCAGAATACAGCAAACCTGCACACACTGGGGTTCACCATAAATGTGCCAAAGTCACGCCTGACTCACTCTCAGACGCTCCATTTCATCAGAGCTGTTCTGGACACACTGCAGTTTCTGGCTTATCCTCCTAAAAAAATTGTACAAGGCATTCAGGCTATGATTCTGATCTTTCAGCCTCTGTCTTGGGTTTCGGTGAGACTGACTCTGAGGCTGCTGGGCCCCAATGTCCTCCTGCATCCTGCTAGTGACACATACCAGATGGCATATGCAGGCTCTGCAGTGGGACTTGAAGTTCCAGTAGGCGCAGCATCATGGGAATCTCTCCAACGTGGTCAAGATCTCGGAGGGGCTGCGAAAGACCTGCAGTGGTGGCTTTCGAATCCGCATTGGGTCCATGGCAGATCCCTCTACCTTCCCACCCAGATCGGTCTATAGTGAGAGATGCTAAACAAAGGGGAAGAAGGAGGGTTAAAGGGGAGGGTCTATCCTCCTTGAAGCTTCAGTAAACGTATTTAGAGACTCAACCCAGAAGGGAAAAATTATAGTGAGAGGTGCGTCATTTCTGAGTTGGGGAGGCCACATGGGAGAGGCGGAGATCAGAGGCCTCTGGTCTCTGGCGGAGTCTGGGCTCCATATTAATCTTCTGGGGATCCGGGCATTCAGGTTTGCGTTGAAAGCATTTCTTCCCTCTTTTAAAGGGAAAGTAGTGCAGGTGTTCACAGACAATACTACCACCATGTGGTACTGCAACAAACAAGGTGGATTAGGGTCCTGGACCCTTTGTCAAGAGGCCCTCGTCTCTGGGCATGGCTAGAACATCAGGGCGTTACCCTGGTGGTTCAACATCTGACGGGTTTTCTCAACACCTTAGTGGACGAACTCAGCCGTCGATGCGCAGCCGATCACGAATGGCGTCTCCATCCAGAGGTGGCGCAAGGTCTCTTTCAGCAGTGGGAGAGCCTTGGTTAGATCTGTTCCCCTCTGCAGAGAACACGCAATGTCAGCTGTTTTGCATGTTGGTGTTTCCAAGGCGGCACACACACGGAGACACTTTTCATCTCGAGTGGAACTCCAGCCTCTTTAATGCCTATACCACTTCTGCCCAGAGTTCTCAAGAAGATCAGGAACGACCGTGCCCAAGTCATCTTGGTGGCTCTGGACTGCGCACGGAGAGTCTGGTATCCAGAGCTATTGAGCATGGCCATTGATCCTCCACTCAGACTGCCTCTTCGGGCGGATCTTCTGTTGCAGCAACAGGGAACGGTTCTCCACCCGAACCTGTCCAATCTCCGCCTTCATGCATGGAGATTGAGCGGCAACAGTTGACTACTTTTGATCTTCCACCCGAAGTCTGTGATGTTTTCTTGGCAGCCAGGCATCCCTCAACCAAAACTGTATACGCCTGTCGGCATAAATTTGTGGCATGGTGCACCAACAAATCTGTTGATCCCCTCTCTGCTCCTCTATCCGAGGTTCTTTTGTTCATTCTTTCTTTAGCCTAGCCCAGCAGGGCTTTGCTTTGGGCACCCTAAAAAAGGATAATTATCTGCCATTTCGGCCTTTCTTGGGTTACCTGATCAGCCCTCACTCTTTAAATCTCCTATTGTGATTAGATTCCTAAAAGGTTTCACCCATTTATTTCCTCCCACTCCATTTATCATGTCTCAGTGGGACCTCAATCTTCTCCTTACTTATTTAATGTGTACTCCCTTTGAGCCGATGCACAATTGTCACTTCCGGCTCCTCACCGTCAAAACTGTCTTTCTTGTTGTTCACCTCTTCTCGCAGGGTGATTGAGCTTCAGGCCCTTTCTTCCAAACCTCTATACTTGCCTGTGCACCCTGACAAAGTGGTGTTGCGCACTAAGGCTTCCTTCCTTCCAAAGGTGGTTACGCCTTTTCATGTCAGCCAGTCCATCACCCTGCCTACTTTCTAGGCACTCCCACATCCTTCCCATGAGGAGGAGAGACTCCACCCTCTGGACCCAAAAAGAGCGCTGGCATTCTATCTTAATCGTACTAAAGATTTACAGGTGGATGATCAACTCTTTGTCTGGTATGTGGGTGCGAAAAAAGGGAAGGCTGTGCAAAAACATACCATCTCTCGATGGGTACTTCTTTGCATCAAAATGTGCTACACTTGGCCAAGAAGCTACCACCTGAGGGCTTGCATGCTCATTCCACCAGAGCAACCGCTGCTTCCTCTGTGTTGGCACAAAGACTTCCTGTCCTGGATATCTGCCAGGCAGCTACGTGGGTATCCCTGCACACTTTTGTTAAACACTACTTCCTGTACAGTCAGGTCCGTCGGGACAGCTACTTTGGTTGTTCAGTCCTGCAGGATTTCCTAGTATGATCTTGGTTCACAGCCCAGCACCGAGGATGGCATTGCTTCGATATCTATTCTAAGGTAAGGAATCTGCAATTAGAAGTCTCTATCAGATGTACAAGTTACTTACCTTCGGTAATGCAATAACCGGTAGAGATATAATCTAGTTGCAGATTCCTTACTGACCACCCATCCTTCCCACTTGCAAACTGATTTCTAGGGACAGGGATTCCCCCTTCAGGTACTTTGCTCAGGCGCACCAATCTTAGCGGCTCTGCGCTCTGGCATGGAAAGTCGTTATAAGAAACGAACGTCACTGCGCTGACGCGGCGCCTATGTACTATTCCTGAGGTCTTCACGGCGACTACAACGCCACCTACAGACGTGCAAGTGTATTGCTCTAAGAAAAATCTCCATATCCAGTCTGACACCTGGGGGAAATTATAGGGTAAGGAATCTGCAACCAGAGTATGTCTCTGCCAGATATTTAGTTACCAAAGGTAAGTAACTTGTTTTTCTCCAACATTGGATCTTTTATTTATTCACATGCCTGAATTATTGCCCTTCGTCAGTCTGGACATCCCCGGAACATTAACATAGCAGTAAAGAGTGTAAAAATATACAGTATAAAGTGTGAAAAGGCAGTAGGCCTGAAACAGGATAATTTATTTAGTAGCGCATCCACCTCATTTGAAAGAACCTGAACTTCAGCCAATAAGATGGAAGCTTAAACTCTCCTACTCCCCCTAGAGGTGACTGTAGCTCGGATTTCAAAGCATAAGTGTGAGAATAAAATATGATGATCCTCTGAATAGGGAGGGTTGCATGTGAATATATAAAATATTTCTATGATGGAGAACTGGAGTTACAGCTAAGTAACTACGCATGCTTGAATCAGAATAGCAAGCAGTACACATTATAAAATATAACAAAGCGAGTAGCAGGCTCACCAGTAATGAAACGTTTCTCAGAACTGCTTGTCCTACTGCTGCATCAGCTTCCGCATCCACATCTAGGCAGTAGTGCTTTGTGAACGTATGACTGCTACTCCAGGTGGCTGGACGGCAGATGTCTTTCAAGGGTGCCCCAGCACATAGCACAGCAGTTGGAAGTCATTCCTGTGGTGGAATGTGCCCTCACTTTGCCACGTAGAGGACACTTGATTTGGCATGTCAAAATGGCGCTGGCTGAGAGCCAATGGGCTATCCCCTGTTTGGAGAGGGCTTAACATTTTCTTGGTTGACTAAACAACATAGACAGCTGATCTGATGTGCGCATGCCCTTTAGCTTGTCTGTATAGAATTTGAGGCATCTACTTAAGTCCAGAGAATTATATCCATCATACTGTTGAAGATGGATTTGGAAGGAACGATCTAAGAATGACAGGTTCATTTAGGTGAAAGCGAGTTGGAACCTTTAGAATTAATTTAGGGTTGGATTCTTAGAATTAGCCTGTTCTTCATGAGCACCAGTTACATAAAAGTTAATTTTTTTCGGTTAGGCATGGGGAGATTAAGTGATTTGCCCAGAATCAGAAGATATTCAGCCGATGCCGAGACTCAAGCCTGGGGTCCTGTGTCCCGAAGTTGATACCTTTTGCCGTTAAGCTACACCCTCCCCATTCTCACCGTCCCAGCTACACTTTGATATGCTGGTAATTGCAAGAGGCATTTGCTCAAGGTTGTAAACCGCAAATTAAAGTATACGGAAAATAACAATTTTAACTTGTTAGTGCGTGCGATGTACAGTTTTAATAATAAGTCAGAAGTGTGATAGTTGTTATTAAATATGCACGCATACTAAGATCATTGAGAAAATATTTGCAACGTGGTGCATGTACTGTGCAGCCCTGTCCATCAAAGTACATTTCCAGCTTCCTGGGGTACGATCCGTAATCACTTAACAAAGTCAGTATATGGAAGCTCCTGTTCTGGGGGTAAGAAAGTGTTATGTTTCTTTTTAAATTCTATGAGGGCAAGATCATCTTATGTTGATATGCATGCCGCTTCAGATTCTAGGTACACCGATGAAGGGTTCTTGCCTCTGGAAAATTATTTCTTGCATTTCTTCAACTATTGATGCTCTGACGTCTAGTATGATGTGTGTCTTGGGTGGTGATTTCTCCCACCCTGGTATGCACGGGGTGCTCTTTCTACTGCTTTGTAAGTGATTCAGGCTTCCAAGGGAAGCCAGTGTAGTCCCTTCAGTTTTGGAGTGGTGAGGTCAAGCTTCTTTAAGGCAAGAGGCAAGCCATTGTAAGATTGTGATAGAAAATCCCATGCATGTTTTTAGAATGCACATCAGTGCTTGGTGTTTAAGTGACAAGCAGGATCAGATGTGTAATGTTTCATTAAGGAGCGTGTCATATGTTACTTGCAGTATTGCATCACCTGTGCTACAGCATTGTCTGGAGTCAGAGTGGTAGTCCTGTTGAAGGTTGCTCTTGTTGCTCGAGTGGTGTAGCTTATTGGAGACTGCTTTTTTGATGATTTTTTTATGAAAGTTAGGTGGGTCATATTGCTGTAGTTGGCGAGATTGTGTGTTTCAGGGTGGAGGGTTTTCAAAAATATGAGAATCGGCCCGGTATTTAGGTCACCTGAAAAGATTCCATGGTTAAGTGTGTGTGTCTGGCCTTCCAGGCTTAATAATATTTCGGAAAACGTTTTCCCATCAGCATCTCTATAGTGCTGCCAGGTAACATCATGCAGCTTTGTCCACAATTCCACTGATGGATATGGCAGTGTTCACGTATATAATGCACCAGCTGGCACCGGTTCCGGTGGTTCTCCGTACCTCATTTATCTTGTCTCCCTGTTTCACCGATTAAATTCTTGACTGTTTTGCCAATAACTAGGTCAAATGTCACCTCGAAAAATAGCAGGTTTAAAACCATGTTGCAGATGCTGCAAGAAGATTTCCTTGTCAGAACTGTATCCCATCCCATGTGGAGTCTGGGCTGAGAACATGATGCCCATGGCCTCCACTCCGGTGCTTTCATGCAGCTGAAGGACATCAGAAAGAGGGAGAAAACACTCTCCTGGCCAAGTCCCACAGGGACATGTCAATATTTTCTCCTTTGCCCTCAGGTAAGACCCTTGTTGTAACGAATCCCCTAAAAGATCTTCCAATTAAAACGTTCCCAAGGAGAAATCCTCTTTTTCCTCAAGAAAATGGTCCAGTTCCAAGAAATGTTCAGGTCTGAACTCAGGTATCTCAATGCCAAACACTTCCTCATCATTGGACAAGATCCCGCCTTTGGGAAAAAGGACACCAGAGTTTCTGGCCCCATCTACAGACACCATGTAGATTGAGGCCTTCGGCTCCTGTACTCTCTGGGCTGCTTTCGCACCTAAAGGCAGTAACACTTTTTATTCCATTTCAGGAGGGTTGGCAGTTTGGCAGGCTTCAACTTAATTTCGGGCACCAGGGCTGGCACCTATGGAGATGTGGTGTCTGGGTCAGAGCCACGTACTCCTCTGGCCCTACTTAAGAGGAGGTTTCTTCATGTGCAACTTCACTGCCAAAAGCAGTGGATGTTTTGTAATTGGCCTTGTCCTTTGCAGTCATTGCCCTTAGCAGACGTGATGTCTAACATTGTGATCAATGTGTTGCAGCCCTCCTTTTAATTAGTGAAGCCCTTACTGAGATCTAATGATGCCCTTTTGAATCCTGTGATGGCCACATGGGAGAATCCCTTAACTGATAGAGACATCTAGCTGCAGATTCCTTACTTTAGAATCCTCCCATGCATGTTGGCAGAGGGAGTTGCGCAACTCCGTAACAATGTCGTCCACTGGATGTAACGTCAGCATAGTCCGTATAACCCCGCTGCCGATGCGCCGACATCAGTACCTTCCCCCACTTGCAAAGCGGATCTGGTGACGTGCAGGCCTTTTGCAGCCTCCTTCGACATTTTGTCATTCTGTGAAAAGTGAGCTTTCTATGTCTTTGGGGTTTAAACCGTGTTTGTCCTGTGGATGACAAATGTTGGCTACGGACCCCCTCACGGTTTGTATGTAGTGCATGGGTGAACACCATGACACTGAGTAGTGTGACTCTTGCCGGCAACTTCGGCCGAAGGTTCTGCGAGAGCATCGAATGAAGCTTCTTGTAGCACGGATGTCAAAGTCCTCCCAGTCTTCCTGTTGAATGAGGTTTCCTTCTCAGACTGATGTCTGTTCGCAGGGCCATTCCAGGAGTCGTTCTCATGCATACGACCTCCCGCCATTCCTCGGTTGAGGAGAAAGAGGTCAGCGTCTACCCCACGTCTTCCTCCCTTTCCAGGAGACCGGGCGACTCAAGTCTAGATGCGTACCTATTATGTTTCTCTTCAAGCTATCTTTGGTCAATCACCTCCCTTTGGGGGCACCTGCGTGCCCCAAAGAGGAGAGAAGTGCCATAACTGTATCCATGCCGGCGGGTTTGCCCTCGGCTTCAGTTAGCTCTTCGTCAGTTGACAAACTGTTACAACGCTGGTGCACAGCACTTTGGGGTTCCCACGTTTGGTGCCAGTATCCAATCAGCCAACTCCGCTGACCCTGCTGGCAGCGCAGATTGAAGTTGAATCCCTCTCTCCGTCTGTTGTCAAAATCAACATTGAGGAGCTGCCTTCTCGACACCGGTCGACGTCTGGAACGGCACCACTCATGCCTGTTATCCCTGATATTCCTCCACAAGAGTCTACTCTTGTTTGTCCTAATGAGGATGATGGAGCTGCACTAAAGGGCTTGGAACCACAAAGAGAGGACAGCTGGTTAACTGACCTAGCTAGTGGCTTGGATTCTTCTCCAGCCTCCGACTTACTTTCACCTCCAGCACTTGCTACAGAGGCGAGCTTTTTCTTTGCAGGAATGTTGGAGAGGGTTGCGGTAGTGTTGGATTTGACTCGTCCTTCAGTGGAATTACCATTAGATCCCTTAATCGATGTCCTCCATCAAAGCCAAACAGAGGTTGAATCAGTGCTTCCTTACAGCGAAGCCCTGCATGATGGCTTGTGGGGGGCTTGGGCTAAGCCTGATACAGGGGCCCCTGTTGACGGGGCTATATCCCACAGGCACCGGCCTGCCCCCATGATCCTGCTGGTATAATAAGACATCCTACTCATTTAAGTTTGGTGGCACAAGCTGCTTTAGATTACCATCTGATAGAGAGTCCAGGAGTCTAGAGGTCTGTGGCAGGCATACTTTTTCCTCCACGAGTTCTGCCCTACGCTCTGTGAATGCAACTTCTATACTGGGACGTTTCTCTCATTCTTAATGGGACTCATTAGCGAACATTTTACCTTTGCTTTTGGAAGAAATCAGGAGCACTCTTACCCCTATGATTCGGGATGGCCAGCAAGCAGCTCAACTAATCATTCACTGTAGCATGGATATCACTGACTCTGTGGGTTGGACTATGGCTTCCTCAGTTGAGCCACATCGCCACCCCTGGTGATGTTCCTTACGGTTTTCAGAGGTAGTTCAAGCCACATTGCTTGGCATACAGTTTGATGGTGCCTATTAATTTGGCCCAGACGTGGGTCTTGTGCTCACTGCGCCACTGGATTCAAGCTAGCCTGGCTAATGAAGGGTGATACCTCAAACCGGTCCCAAGATGCTTGTATTTCGGACCAGGGTGGACCTAGTTGGGCAGTTGGGGCTGGACTGTTCCCGTAGGGAACAGGGTCAAGACTGATTTGCATATGGCTGGGTCCCAACTGGTGTGGTGTGTTGGGCACAAAAAACCCAGATCTTTGTGACTGGGGGTTGAATGTTTGCATTGTTCAGATTTCCGTCCATCATCTATTCTTTTTGCCCATTTACTTGATGCACAGAAAGACTCACCTTTACGGTGTTTTCGTGACAGTAGGGGTGAAGTACTGCCTTAGCTTCATTCCTCCTTACCTCTGGCTACTTCATAACTTATGCACTGTTTAGTGTGGTGTTATTCTTACTTATTCCACAGACTACTATGTTCAGTCTATATTTTTGTCATAACCCGTTTGGGGCACCCAGTGGGTGTTTCTGCTTGGCAGTAATCTGGTGCTCTGAAAACCAGTGGAACTTTTCATGTCTGATGTTTAAGGCTTCTTACTTTATCTTAATTTCTTGATGTAAAGTAATGAACTTCCACTTCGAGTTTGTCAATTACAGCCTCTTTGAGGGTTATCACTTTTTACTACACCTGATTAAGGTGATATTGTTACTTTACTCTGTAGAAAATCTTGTGCTTAAGAGTGGTTACCTTGATGGTATATACCATACTCTAAGTGGAGTATTGAGTATTTGCGGGTATGCTAGTAAGCATTCATATATGTATATGGGTTTCCTTACATTATGGGCTTTTGCACCTTCATCTGAAGGCACAGAGCTTCCCCCTTGGCAGGGAGTTAGGGAGTTACTTTCTCTCACTTGTCCTCCCAGCTCTGTGAACGGATTCCTCTTTGTCTCAAAAGATTTTATTTAGGGAATCAACACCTAGAATTTCTAATTCGGTTATTAATTGACATATGAGTTTGTTTTGTTTAAAGCACACTGTTTCGATAGGCATTTTCTATTGTGGCTCCACGTTTTGAGCGCAGAAAATAGTCACAGAAGAAACTGATGTTGGTGGTGGGGTTATATCGACTTCACTGACGTCACATCTGGTGTACGATGCCATTATGGAGTCGTGCGACGCAATCTGCATACACACAGACGGGCTATGGAAAAAGTTTCCGGATCCAGGCTCACGCCTGTGGGTGGATTCTAAAGTAAGGATTCTCCTGGTAGATCCTGTCTTTACCAGATACAACGTTATTGAAGGTACGTAACTTGTTCTTTCAGCCCAGCAGTCCACTGCCAGGCAGCCAGGCACCATAGACCCCTTGTGGGTGGCCTACGCTTCTTACCTTCTCGCCTGCTCCTGAATGTCTGGTAGTTCAAGCATCTTCCTTAAAATAAAACCCAAGTATCTTACCTAGAGCACCTTCTAATAGAGTCGAAGAAACTTAATCTTATGGACCAAAAAGTCTTTGCTTTCCATAGTCTTACTCTCTGTACTGAAAATGCAATCTGCCTTCTAGGCCTCTGTTGTCATGCCCTCTAGGAGCTGGTGCGAATCACAATGATCACCTTGTCAGACCACATGACAAATCCTTTTATAACCTGGTTGTAGACTGTTTGGGTGAATTCAAATAGAACTTTGTGTGGCCTGGATTCTGCAGACACCGGGGCGCGATCCGTTAGCACGGCAGTCTCCTACGCTGACATGTATGGATGTGCTCCACTGGCTTCTCACGAGATGTCCAAGCTGCAGTCATGAACAGCAGCGATATAGGAAGCTTTGGGGCAACTCCAGTGTGGTCTAAAAACAGTAGAGACAACCTTCAATACCGACCCAGAACACGCAGGCAACTGTACTAGTCCATTCAGAGCAGAAGTGGCTCAAGGGGATGCTAGTACCAGCAAAAGTAAACCCTGCCCCAACTTCAACTATCAACTCTACTTAATCAAAACCTTACTCTCCCTCCCAACCCATCGTCTTCCTTAGAGGGTGGGTACTGTCCGTTTTGCAATCAGTTGGAAAATGGTCGCTACACATCACTTGTTCTTCCAGCCAATTTCTAGGGGCTATGACCTTCACTTCCTTTCCCTCATACCGGGCTACTCTCCATTTACCAAGATGTGTTCACTCCCACACCCTGGAGTTTTGGATGCAGAAGTTCCTCCCCTCCGGAGGAGAGGGCCATAGAAATAGCCCCCTAGAAGAAAGAGGCACAGTTCTTCCTTTATTTTTTGGAACCCCAAGAAGAGCAAAGATTTAAACCCATCCTGATCTCTGCCTTCTGAACCTGAAGTTCAAGATGCTGTCCCTGAGCCAGGTTTGGTTGGTCCTGAACAAGACAGACTGTGCGTAGTTCCTGAACCGCTAGAATGCCCATTTTCATCTCCTATCCCTTTCTCCCCACAGGCGTTCCTTGTAGTTTCGATGGAGCAATAGCACCACCAGATCACAGCAGTACAGTTCAGTCTGACGTGTACTCTGCGCTTCTTTATGAAAGTGCTGACAGAAGTGGCAACTTCACTGCTACTATCAGGAGTTCATGTGTTTCCATTTTTGAATAACTGGCTGGTGAAATCTGATCTCCTGATGCTAATCAGGGAACACCTTTAGCAGCTTAGAACTGGTCTCCATAGCTTGGGCTTCAACATCAGTGCCCAAAAGTTTCACCTCTCTTTAACACGGAGGTTGATTCTCATGAGAACGTTACCAGATATGACTTGCATGCAAGTCTTTCCTCCTCGGTAGAGGATCGCTTTTGTAAGGAGAGATATCTTACTGGAACTCTAATTCCCATCTCTGCAGGTCTTGCGTCTGCTTGGTCTCCTGCCCTTTTCCATATTATTTGTCTCACACACAAGGGTGTGTGGGTGCAGGGTAGCCACGAAAGTTTAGATGCCTTAAAGTTTTATCTCAACCAAAATGCCCACATTTACTATTTCAGAGACAGTGTCAAACCGCAATTTCATGAGGCAATGTGCCTCTTTCTTAAGGCACTTCCCAGTGCAATAACATCAGAAAAATAATTTATTAACTAAATGTGCCCACCCAGTAATTGCATTCTAGATCAGTAAAAAAAATTAAAGGGTGTTATTACAAAAAGTAAAAATTAAGCAATATAATTGGATCCATGAAGATTCTCATAGAAAGGACAGTACAGGGAAACTACAAAATCAGAAAGTATTCGAAGACCCAAGTGAGCAGCACAATCGGGAGAGTAACTTACAGCATCCCCAGTAGAACAGGAAAGTCTTCTAGCTCGGCACCAAAACCAAAGGTTTTTATACATTATTTTCGTATATGAAATTACAGAGAATTCTGAATCACTGTGGTGAGAGCAAATTATTTATTTAGAAATGAATAAATAAACATCATGTTGCCTTAACACCTTGGCACTATCCCACTACATGAATAATTCATCTCCACCCTTTATACTAATAGGGCACAGTGAACCAGCGGAAGGACCTTGAAATTAAAGTAGCAGATTGTGATTAAATGGGGGTAGCTTAATCAAGAGCAGAATAAACAATGACAGTGGAAATAAACGAGTACATCTCAGCTTGACTATGTGCTGCAGAATTTGCAAGGAGAGACATGGGTGGTAGAAAGATTACAGCATGAGTGACATGATGACTTCCAACTAGGAAAAGATCGAGTTTATACCTACATTGAGGTCTCGTTGTTATATATCTATATAATTAGTAAACCACACAACATAGAGGAGTTGTTCCAAAAGCAGTAGTAATATATCAATGTTAGGAAAGTTGTGTATTATATGGTGTGGTTGTGAGACTGCACAGAGTACAGTTCTCACAATACTGTCTTGGGGTATGTCAGGCTCATTTGTAAAAACCTTTAGCTCAACCGTGGGTAGCTGTTTGATCACTCTCAATCAGGATTCAGAACTAACCACAGCACCAAAACGGCCCAGCTCGCCACCACAGAAGACATCCACTCCCTCCTCGACTGCAGCCAAACAGCAGCCCTCATCCTACTTGATCTTTCAGCCACCTTCGATACAGTATCTCACCGTATACTCCACAAAGCAGGCATACATGGCAAGGCCCTTCGATGGATATACTCCTACCTGACAGGCAGAACAAAAAGTCAGGCTCCCGCCACACCTGTCAGAACCTACAGACTTCAGAGGAGTACCCACAAGGATCATCGTTGAGCCCCACGCTGTTCAACATCTACATGACCCCGCCTGCCCCTATTGTCAGGAACTACTGTTGAACATCTTCTCCTACGCTGATGACACGCAGCTGATCATCTCTCTGTCCGTCCAACAACCAAGAAGAACTCCAGGGATGGGATGGAAGCAGTCGCTACATGGATGAGGGAGAGCTGCCTTAGGCTGAACTCTGACAAGATGGAGATTCTCATCCTGGGACCCTCCTCCTCAGCCACGGACGACTCCTGGTGGCCCTCAACACTCGGCAGACCCTCCCACAGACCAGGCATGAAACTTCAGGGTCATCCTCGACTCAACGCTCACCATTTGCAGACAAGTTAACTCCGTCATCTTCACCAGCTTCCACACCCTCTGACTCCTACGAAAGTTTTCAGATGGAGACCAATCGACTGCCGAAAAGCCGCGACACATGCCCTAATCACGGGTATAATTGACTACAGTAACACCCTCTATGCCGCAACCTCCAAGAAGAACCTGAGCAAACTGCAACAAATTTGGAACGCCACCGCCAGACTCTTCTTAAACATCTCCCACCAAGAACACATCACAGAACACCAGACCTCCACTGGCTCACCGTTGAGAAGAGGATCAACTTCAAACTCCTCGTACACGCCTACAATACCCTCAGCAAACATCGGACCTGGCTACCTCAACCACCGCATCACCTGGTACACCCCTTCCAGACCTCTCCCCTCGTCCCAGCAGTCGCTAGCCAATGTACCTCGCATAAAGAAGTCCTTGGGTGGAGGAAGGTCTTTCACCTACCTGGCAACAGAAGGTTGGAACACCTCACCTCTTTACCTCAGACAGTCGGCATCACTGCCTCAGTACAGGAAGGACCTCAAGACCTGGGTCTTCAACTGATTTCTGAGGACACATCCCTCAGTGCCTTGAGACCCTATGGGTGAGTAGTGCGCTCTAAAAATATCTGATTAATTAATTGATAGTTTGTTTAAGCCTGGCTGCTCAATCAAACAAGTGTAAAGCATTTAGAAGTACCAAAAGAACTAAATAAGTTGCACACAACAGAAATCAGACACCAGTCTATAAAAAATACATCTTATATTTATGAATTGTTAGGCACCAAAATTAACAGAATCCCCCAGAGGGTTTGGGGATTTAGATTTTTAAGTTAAACGTAAATCACTGCTTTCAACCAAACAGTCAACAAGCATTTGTAATCAGTGCAGTTAGTGTAAACTTTGTCAAATATTTATAAAGTTATTTATTTTTGGCTACTCTGGCCTGCTTTGGGTGACCAACTCCAGCAGCGGGGAGGTCAAGGGGTCCAGTAAGGGTTTGTAGGACAGTTTGCCTAGTCACTAAAGTAGTCTCAATTCCAGTTCCAGGCTCCATGGGCAAACCACCACAGACATCAATGGGGTGGTTCTGATGCAAGGGGTACATGATGCAGGGGGCTTCCTTGCACTACTCCTCGGTCCACTATCCTGGTGGGGTGACTTTGGCCACAGAGGTCAATGTCCTTCAAATTCCTGTTGGGGCCAGTAGAAGTCCAGTTGCCACTAGGCTACTGGTCTCAGCGAAACCAGCGTTTCTCAAGAATTGGATCTTTCATAGATTCACATGCTTAAATCATTCCCTGTCATCGAAGTGGGAGTCCCACGGTACCATAACATAGCAGTATGTATCATTATCATAGGCCCTAATGGCAATGGACAGGCACTTTAAGAACTTATCTGTAAAAAATGTTTTAAAAAGGACTAAACTTGAACTATGACCAATCAGGCAACAGCACCCTCTAGAACACTCCCAAGAGAGGCTGCATCCCTCATACTGCTTACCGCATGTCGAGCAAAGGGAGTCTCCCTGAGCTCTGCTCAGTTTTTCCTTATTTCAAACCAAAAAGTCAGATAGCTATGTCTGATACTTCCAAAAAAGGACTCTTTAAATCTTGTAAGTCCTGTGGAAAAAAGCGATTAAATGTGGATGACCTACATAATGAATGTCTTTACGCCCAACCACCATGTAAAGGATTATAAGGTATGTAGAACCTTCTCCTCAAAGACTCTTCTTAAGGATAGAGAGGGGAGGCTTCTTCAGTGACTACAGAAGTCCACAACCCAGGAAGTTACTACTTATAATGAGGAAAGTGACACCTCTGAGAGGTCACAGAAAAAAGGCAAGATCCTCTAATCAGGGGGTGTCTGAGGAGAATAGAAAGGCCTTAAAACCACACCAGAAGGATACTCTCAATAAGGAGAAAAGACTCATCTCCACAGAGAAGCCCTCTTCTCAGCCCACCACCCCATCTCTGAATTGTAGAGAATCTTCAAGGACTACTTCAAACCCAGTGTCAATGGGAACATCACCGTTGACGTCAGTCTCATCGACGACTGTGAACAACGTCTCGTCCACAAGACCATCGTCAACGGGAACAACAACTATGACGGCGTCAATGTTCCCATATCGTCAATGAGAATTCATACTTCGTCAATGACAAGACCGCCGTCGACGACTGCCCCGTTGACAACAGCCCCGGCGACGACACCACCATCGACGGCAACACCAAAAAAGACATCAGGGCGGCAAAACAATATCCATTGGAGCCGACGACGGCATAGTCGACGGCATTGACAACAGGACCATCAATGATGATAGTTAAAGTGGCTAAAAAGACATTGACTCCAGCAATAACATCCCCCAGTAAAGTATCACCTTTTCCTCTGTCCCATCTACTGGATATGGAGGAGTCAGATGATGATGGAACCTTTGGGACTGCGCACAGTCCATCCCAGTTACAGGTAAAAGGCCAAGAGAATAATGATTTTGAGGAGGAAGACAAACTCTTTTACAAACAGAGCTATGCTCCTCCGCCAAGAAGGCATTATGAGCACCATGACGAACCTCAACAATCACAGGAAGAAATGCAATTACCTATTTCATTGGTCCAGGATCTGCAGCCTTGTTGCAGGATTATAGGAGGTTTCCTGAGCCACCAACGGAGCACCAATCGCTACCACCTTATTCAGCAATCCCATCTATGCCTCAAAATATACCTCCGCCTGTAACCCCCAGGATAACGCCAAGAAAAAGCATAGCGCTGCCACTGAGAGGACCCCTCTTCGTTGAAGGATGAAAGAGAGGAAGGTGAGATACCTGAAAATGCTCCGCCACAAGATGAGTAGGATGACTACCTAATACCCACACCATCACCTCAACCGCCACACCCATCAGATTCTCCCCAGAGGACATTGGGGGTTTCATAACTTGATGAAAGAGCAGCGGCAAGATTTCACCTCCCAAATTCCATCAAGAAGCTGACTGTTTTCTGTATGATTTTAAGGAGCAGGCAAGGAAATCAGTCCCCTCAATCCTCATCATTGATTACATATGGGATGAGTGGATTAAAATAAAGAAAAACCTGGCTACCGTGACTACAGTGCCACCCCAGGTAGACAAGAAATACAAGGCCCTAGAAGATTCTCCTGCCTGCCTTACCAACCAGACTCCATAATATCACAGGCTGCGCACCACCACCCCAAGAACCCTTCTTCTCCAATTTTTACCCCACAAGACAGGGAGGGCCGATGTCTGGATAATGTTGGCAAGAGGTTTTCCCTCATGTCTGCTATCATAGTACGAGCAGCAAACTTGCTGGCTGTACTTGGCTGCTACGATAGGCAGATGTAGTCTGACATCAGCAACCTCGTAGACCTTATCCCTGCAGAAAAGAAAGTGGAAGCAGCAAAGATCCTACAGAAAGGAGAATGCACCTCATCTGAGGTAATACATTACATCTGAGGTAATGGATTGCATCAACAAGCTTTCATCAAGTAGCTGGAGCAGTAGTCCTCAGAAACTAAGGATGGCTGAAATCAACAACTTTCAGGCCAGAGGTCCAGTCTAAGTTTCTAGATATGGCCTACGATGGTGAGACGCTTTTTGGAAAGAACATACATGATGCACTGCTAGCAATAAAGACTGACGCTGATACTGCTAGATCCATTGACGCCCTGCAGGATAAGAAACTGCCCTTTTGAGGGGTTCCTGGAAGGGGTTTTTCCACTCATAGAGGATCATATCAATGTCCTCAGCAGTTTCAGTCCTTTCAAAATCATTACAGGCCAGGGTACCAGCAGCAGTATCGCCAGCCACCTGCAGTGGCCTAGAACAAACAAGGCCCTCGCCAGAAACAGCCTTCCCAGGGTAGAGACACAGGTTGCAAACAGTGATCTTCACTATGTACTGGCTACAGACACCACATCCCATCCTGTGGGTGGGAAGATCTCCAACCATCTACCCCAATAGAGAGAGATAACTACAGACAAGTGGGTATTAGACCTGGTCACTTATGGCCATACCCTAGAAGTTGTGCAGAGACCGCCAACCAACCCTCCAAGGGGGATGCACCCACCCTCATCTTCACTTACTGAGAAAAGAAGCCCTCACCATGCTTGCAAATGGGAGCAATAGAGAGAGTTCTGATTTCACAAAAGGACATACGCTTCTACTCCCGCTTCTCCCTAATACGAAAGAAAACAGGTGAATGGAGGCCCATCCTCGACTTAAGAAACCTGAATAAATTCTTACGCAAGCAATCATTTTAGATGGTCTCCCTCTCGGATATCCTGCAGCTCTTCGACAGCCGATATATCCCAAACACAGGAAATATCTTTGCTTCACCATAGCCGGTACCCATTACAAATTCAATCTCCTTCCATTTGGTCTCAAATCAGCACCTTGTGTATTCACCAAGTGCCTGGCACCAGTAGCAGCCGCTCTCAGAACCCAAGGTTACCAAGTGTTTCCCTACTTGGACGATTTGCTGCTAAAAGACCCAACAAAGTATCAGATGGCCAAAGCCACTCTAGCCTGTTTCAACCTATATCACAAACTGGACCTCACTGTCAATTTCCAGAAATCAGTAACTATTCCAAACCAAACTATAATATTCCTAGGTTTGCTTCTGCATACCATCAATACAAAGGCTTATTTATCTCAGAACAGACAACTCAAACTAAGAGCTGTGGCAGTCAAGATGTCAAAAAGAAGGTCCGGTTCAGTTTACCTGTTCAAGTCGTTGCTGGGCATGATGTCTTCTGCAATCAATCTAGTACCTCTTTCAAGACTGAAGATAAGACCATTGCAAGAAGAATTGCAGATGCAGTGGATTCAGACAGAAGGATCATTCCACAATATTGTGACTATCACTCCAACCATAAAGGAGGCTTTAGTGTGCTGGTCCTAAACTTCTCATTTGTCACAAGGCCTTACATTTATACCTCAGATACCCGAGTTTGTCACAAACACAGATGCCTCTCTTCAAGGCTGGGGTGGCCACCTGCAAGACTTGCAAATTCAGGGACAGTGGTCTACGTAACAGAAAACATGGCATATCAACAGACTGGAATTGAAAGCCAAATTTCTCACTCTGCAGGCTTTTCTTCCGAGAACAGCAGGTGCCTCAGTGCTGGTTCATACGGACAATACGACCAGCATGCATTACATAAACAAACAAGGAGGTACACGATCACTAACACTCTCCTAAGAGAGCCAGGATCTTTCGAATTGGCTTACAACTCACAAGATGTCACTGAGAGCCAAACGTGTCCGGAATCAACAACACTATTGCGGACACGATCAGCAGGGCAAAAGACAGTTGCCACATGTGGGAACTAGACCAAACACAGATAAACAGGATATTTGCACACTGGGGCACTCTGGCATTGGATCTCTTCGCAGCAGGCAAGAACAACAGATGCCACTTCTACACCAGTCGATATACACTACCTGGGGTGGTGGGGGTAAATGCCCTTTTGATGAGATGGGCAAGGATTTATGCATTATTTTTCCCCCTTCTCTCGGATACCGAAGCTTCTCAGGAAACTGAGGAAAGAGCATTGTGGCTTGATCACTGCCAGGTGGCCCAGGCAGCACTGGTTTACAGAGCTCCTCCTGGTGTTGGAATGCACCCCCATTATACCTCCTGGTGATGCCAGCATTGTTGACCATGAACCAGGGCTACTTCCTGCATCCGGAGCCACCCTCTCTCCACTTGTGTGCATGGTTCCTAGATTCAGTGAATTCAAGGATCTAGACATTCCCCAGGACTGTAGGAATATCCTGTCTAAAGCAAGAGCTGAATTCACAAACAAGACATACATATTAAAATGGAAGTGATTCTGTGCTTGGTGTCGCAAATGTAACCTGCACCCCTTGAAAGCATCACCTGAACAGATTTTGCTGTATTTCCTATCACTTGCTAAATCAGGATTAGTGCTCACGGTTCACCTCGCAGCAATCTTGAGATACAAGCGTGCCTCTTATTCTCTTTCCCTTTGTTCACATGAATAATTAAACAATTAATGAAAGGATTATTCCGAAATTTCCCTCCGGTCCGGGTTCCTCCTCTGGAATGGCATCTCTATATAGTTCTCTCCCAGCAAATGAAACCACCATTCAAACCCATTGTAAGGAAATGCCTCCTTGGCATGGTTACCCCCTAACTTTTTCCCTTTGCTGATGCTAAGTTTTGATTGAAAGTGTGCTGGGGCCCTGCTAACCAGGCCCCAGCACAAGTGTTCTTTCCCTAAACTGTACCTTTCCTTGCACAGCCCTGGCACTCAGATAAGTCCCTTGTAACTGGTACCCCTGGTATCAAGGGCCCTGATGCCAGGGAAGTTCTCTAAGGGCTGCAGCATGTCTTATGCCACCCTGGGAACCCCTCACTCAGCACATGGACACTGCCTCACAGCTTGTGTGTGCTGGTGGGGAGAAAAAGACCAAGTCGACATGGCACTCCCCTCAGAGTGCCATGCCAACCTCACACTGCCCGTGGCATAGGTAAGTCACCCCTCTAGCAGGCCTTACAGCCCTAAGGCAGGGTGCACTATACCACAGGTGAGGGCATATGTGCATGAGCACTATGCCCCTACATTGTAAGTGCGGGGTAGCCATAAGAGTATATGGTCTGGGAGTTTGGCATGCACGAACTCCACAGCACCATAATGGCTACACTGAAAACTGTGAAGTTTGGTATCAAACTTCTCAGCACAATAAATGCACACTGATGCCAGTGTACATTTTATTGTAACATACACCCCAGAGGGCACCTTAAAGGTGCCCCCTGAAACCTTAACCGACTACCCGTGTAGGCTGACTGGTTTTAGCAGCCTGCCACACACCAGACATGTTGCTGGCTACATGGGGAGAGTGCCTTTTCTCACTCTGTGGCCAGGACAAAGCCTGTACTGGGTGGAGGTGCTTTACACCTCCCCCTGCAGGAACTGTAACACCTGGCGGTGAGCCTCAAAGGCTCACCCCTTTTGCTTCAGCACCCCAGGGCATCCCAGCTAGTGGAGATGCCTCCTCCTCCGGCCACTGCCCCCACTTTTGGCAGCAAGGCTGGAGAAGATAATGAGAAAAAGGAGTCACCCACCAGTCAGGACAGCCCCTAAGGTGTCCTGAGCTGAGGTGACCCCTGCCTTTAGAAATTCTCCATCTTGGTTTTGGAGGATTCCCCCAATAGGATTAGGGATGTGCCCCCCTCCCCCACCGGGAGGAGGCACAAAGAGGGTGTAGCCACCATCAAGGACAGTTGCCATTGGCTACTGCCCTCCCAGACCTGAACACCCCCCTAAATTCAGTATTTAAGGGCACCCCAGATCCCAGGAAATCAGATTCCTGCAACCTGAAGAAACAAGAAGGACTGCTGACCTACAAGCCTGCAGAGAAGACGGACGACGACAACTGCTTTGGCCCCAGCCCTACCGGCCTGTCTCCAACTTCGAAAACCTGCAACCAGCGACGCATCCGACAGGGACCACCGACCTCTGAAGCCTCAGAGGACTGCCCTGGACTAAAGGACCAAGATACTCCTGTGAGAAGCGGCCCTGCTCAAAACCAGCTACTTCTTTGCAACAAAGAAGCAATTTTCAAAGACTGCACGTTTCCCGCCGGAAGCGTGAGACTTAACACTCTGTACCCGACACCCCCGGCTCCAGATCCAGAGAACAAACACCACAAGAAGGACTCCCCGGCAACTGCGAGCCCGTGAGTAGTGAGAGACGACCCCCTGAGCCCTCGCAGTGACCCCTGCAGAGAGAATCCAGAGGCTCCCCCTGACCGTGACCGCCTGTAACCAGGGACCCGACGCCTGGAACCAGCACTGCACCCGTAGCCCCCAGGACCTGAAGGAACCGAACTTCAGCGCAGGCGTTACCCCCAAGCGACCCTCTGCCTAGCCCAGGTGGTGGCTGTCCTGAGAAGCCCCCCTGTGCCTGCCTGCACCGCTAGAGTGACCCCCGGGTCCCTCCATTGATTCCTATCTGAAACCCGATGCCTGCTTTGCACACTGCACCCAGCCGCCCCTGTGCCGCTGAGGGTGTGTTTTGTGTGCCTACTTGTGTCCCCCCCCCCCCCAGTGCTCTACAAAACCCCCCTGGTCTGCCCCCAAGGACGGAGGTACTTACCTGCTGGCAGACTGGAACCAGAGTACCCCTGTTCTCCATAGGCACCTATGTGTTTTGGGCACCTCTTTGACCTCTGCACCTGACCAGCCCTGAGCTGCTGGTTTGATAACTTTGGGGTTGCCGTGAACCCCCAATAGTGGTCTGCCTATGCCCTAGAACTGAGACTTGTAAGTGTTTTACTTACCTCACAAACTAACCTTTACTTATCTCCCCCAGGAACTGTTGATGTTTGCACTGTGTCCGCTTTGAAAATAGCTAATTGCCATTTTTACAAAGATTCTATGATATTGCTTTTATTCAAAGTCCCTAAGTTACCTGATTGAAGTACCTTGTATTTTATGTGTTTACTTCGAATCTTGAACCTGTGGTTCTTAAAATAAACAAAGAAAATTTATTTTTCTATATATAAACCTATTGGCCTAGAGTAAGTCTTTGAGTGTGTGTTCATTTTATTGCCTGTGTGTGTTCAACAAATGCTTAACACTACCCTCTGATAAGCCTACTGCTCGACCACACTACCACAAAATAGAGCATTAGAATTATCTAATTTTGCCACTATCTTACCTCTAAGGGGAACCCTTGGACTCTGCACACTATCTCTTACTTTGAGATAGTCTATACAGAGCCAACTTCCTACACCCATTTACAAAGCAGACCTAAAGTTCCTGACGTGGAAGTTAGCATTATTGCTAGCTCTCACCTCTGCTAGGAAAGTCAGTAAAATACAGGCTTTTACGATGCAGGAACCATTCCTGCACTTCACTGACGATTATGTACTCCTAAGGACAAGCCCTAAATTTATACCCAAGGTCCAACTCAATTCCATCTTAATGAGCCCATTGTACTGCATACTTTTTTCCCAAAACCAGCTACTACAGCTGTGCAGTCTCTTCATTCCTTAGATGTCAAACGGTGCCTCAAATTCTTTTTGCATTGCACTTGGTAAATACAAAAGACTGACCAACTTTTAGAGTCATATGGTCACACTCAACAAGACGCTTCAGTTACAAAAGCTGCTATTGCAAGATGGATTTCTGCTGCCATTCAGAGTTGCCATTCAAAGGTGGGTAAACCGCTTACAGCCAAGGCTAGATCATGCTCAACAACGGCAGTGTCAACTTAGGCTGTTGAGTTTGCAGGAGTGCCATTAGAGAAGATTTGCCGTGCTGCCAAGTGGAAGAGCGCCCACACATTCAAGCAGCACTACTGCCTAGAATCGGCACACTGTGGTGATGCAGCAGTGGGACAGGCGGTGCTACGTCATCTGGTTCAAGAACATAAGCCTCTACTCATGAGATTTTTATATTACCATAAAAGTATGGTTTAATGTCATATTATTTTAATCTACATACCTGCTTTTCTTTTCCATATCTAGAATGTTAATTTCAGACGATGTAGATATATTTCTTACCCACCATCCTCCAAAAGGTGTGTGTGTGTGTGTATATATATATATATATATATATATATATATCTGTGTATATATTGCTTCAAAAGCCTACTCATAAGGACTGCTTGCTATTCTGATGCAAGCATGTGAATCTATGAAAGATCCAATACTGGAGAAGAAAATGAGTTACTTTCTTTTAACTTCAGTTCTCCAGTATTGGTATCTTTCATAGATTCACATGTGATCCACCCTCCTCCCCTGAGAGGCTCCCCTTATGGCTCCTGTAAAGTTATTACATGTGTACTTGAAAATCTGAGGGATATAGCCTCTCTAGGGAGTGTTCTAGAGGGTGCGGTCACCTGATTGTCCATAGTTTGTTTGGTCTTTTTTTTAAAAGGACAAAGATAAATTATTAAAGTGACTGTTCATTTCCATTATGGCCAATGGTAATAATACATACTGCTATGTTATGGTACTGTGCGACTCCCACTTCGACAACTGTGAATGATTCAAGCATTTGAATCAATGAAAGTTACCAATACTGGAGAACTGAAGTTACAGGTAAATAACTGATTTTCTTGCCTTTCGTTAAGGCTAGTGGCTGTCTTGGGTGACCAAACTGTACTCCAGTGACTCATCCAGTTACAGCAGACTCAGGTGCAACCTTTGAACATCAAGACTCCATGGCTGCACGTCAGCGGTCAAGGACAATCAAGCGATTGTCGCTACCGACTAACAACGGTCTTTGTCAGCTTTTTTGGCCTCTGAGCTGTAACAGGGATTCAGAAAACTAACTACTGAATTTCTCCTTTAGTGTCTGGGGCTCGGGAGCAAATTATCCTCAAGCCAGGCACCACAGACACAGTCCTCCCTTTCGTAGCCCAAAGATCAGCAAGTGCAGTCTAGAGGTTGGTGCAGCCTCTCTTGAAAGGTCCAGGGAACAGCAGGGCAGTCCTTCTTTGGTCCTCTCTCCAGACCAGATGTGATCTTAGGTCTTGGTGCCAGGGTGCCACGTTTATGCACAAAAAAGTGCCCTCAGGGGATGTTGTGATTACTAGCCAATGGGTTACCAGGTCCCTTCCTGCCTAATGATGACGTCCTGCAGTGGGTGGCATCTAGCTATCCCAGAGTACTCTATTCTGCCCACTCCCAAGATGCCTGAACCCCTTTCTCAGTGTGTGGACCTTATTAGCCCATCATAGAGGTGTGGCTACCTGAGGGTTACAAGCTTACTGAAATAATGGTTTGGCAGCTGTTCTCCCTGAACTCGCCAATGGGGCTACTAGCCTTTCCACAGTAAAAACAACAATTTGAGGCTTTTACTGTTAGGACATTTAAAATGTATGTCCTAGTTTTTAATATGCAGCACTCTGCCTTAGGACTTGATATGCCTGCTGTATTGGTGATTTACATATATTTAAAAAGTTGGCTTGGCTTTGTCATTACTTTAAATGGCAAAGTTGAGGTAGCAGTTTAAAACTGCTCTATTAGCCTGCAGTGGCATGCTGGGAAACATAGTTTACTCGTCATACTCTGGATGGCCCAATAAGTGCAGTCCCTAAAGGGCATTTTATCTTAAAGGCCTTGCTAACCCGTGGTACCATTTACTTATACGTAAATTAACGTTTGGTATAAGCCAATCAAATATATACTTTTAAGGGTCAAAGCACTGAGGTCTAGTAAGCAGGCTTCAGTGCATGCTCGGAGTAAAAACAAAAACTAGCAGTGTCAGCCCAAAACTTTGGGGGTGAACATAGCAAAAGAGGCATTTCCTTACAATCTGTGTGTACACATGTAATCAAGTGAAAACGTGCATTATGCATATCGTCAATGATGCACAAAAATATAACCTCATGACATTTTTTACATTGCCAGGTGAGGCCCCTTTAGTGTCGCCAGAGGACACAGTGGCTTTAGTATCAGGGGAGCCTCAAGGTTCTGGTGCAGATGTTCTTGATATACATTCGTGGATAGATTCCCCACAACATTTTGGTGAGTCATCCTTTCTGCCCTCTTCCAGCTTTTACCATGCTTCTTGGGCTGGGATGCCCATCTGAGTGAGATGACGGAGCAAGGCATTTGGCTCGTGTTGGAGCAGTGACTGTACATAAATGCTCTTGGGCAGAGTGGATCCTCTTGCCATGAAGGCTTTTCTCCCTTGTGTGTTAAGTAGCAGAATTCTGATTCTTTCGGCTAAGTCTCCACTGTCCATGATATCAACAGACAGGAAAGTGTAGGGTCATGGATCATGTGTTGCTAGGCGATTTGCCTACAGCAGTTGATCCAGTGAGTTGGGATTTACTCCTTGTGAGAGCATACACTCTCAACTGCCTCTTACTGGAGAATCGCAAGTGGGCAGGAGCTTGTTTTCCTCACACTGGGGTTTTCATATATGTATTTGCTTGCATTGGCCCAGAACAGGAAGTGTATCATTTTTGTGCTATAGGCTTCCCTCTGCACGAGTCCCTGGAGGACGCCTTCAGGTTCAGGTGGCCTCTGAACTGCTGAATGTTTCTCACCCAACCCACGTTTGTCAAAAGGCTTGCCACAGCAGATTTTGATCGTCCGTGATTGGGTGAAGGGGATCTGCTACATTGATCCGTTGGCCCTCAGCATTCATCCACCTCTTCCTAGCTCAGACAGGATGGACCTGCTTTCGCAACAGCAAGGCCATGACCTCCATCACAGTCCACAAACACTACAGCTGCTTGTATAGTGATTGTTTCACTGCCAGCTAAAATCCTTATGTCGTCCAGACGAAGTTGCAGACGCAATATTGGCAGCTAGTAAGCCCAGTATTACATTCATCTATGCAGGACACTGGAACAAATTCATCTGGGGGCATGAATCAATAGATCTGAAACCTTTTACATCTTACCTTTTTTACTTATTGTGATCGCGTTGTCACGTGCACAGTGGAGCCTGCCAGCAGACATGATTAAGGACTAATTAACTGGCTTTGTTTTGTGTCTTTTTTGTAATCTTTGTCATTGTGAAGTAAGTAGACGCACTTGTTTCTGTGGAGAGAATGACATATGTTCCTACCTCTTACCTGTTGAAAGAAAACATTGATAAACATTAGGCCATCCTTATCGGCGGAACTGGTCTTTTTGATGGACACGCAGATTCTTCACCTTGTGAATGCCCTGCAGCTGCCAGAGGGATGTGGGGAATTTTCACAGCGATTCCCTGATGTACTACTAGGTGGTGTCATGCTGCTCTGGCCCAAGAAATGCGGCTGGAACCACTTATAGCCCTCACCCTGAGCTTGCTATCTTATTATTCTTGTCACTGTCAGGAACATTTCTAAAAATGTTTACAGTGTTTAGGGAATATGTCCCTACCCGAACTACAGGATTTATATTCTGCAGGGCTTGTCAAAAACAGATGTCTGTGATAGATCCTCACAAAGTTTGTCTCTGGGGTCTGGGTTTGTCGCGTGACTCCAAATCGTTCGGGGATTGCACCTGGATGAACCCAAGGGCTATAAGGGACTGCGCGGCCAAGCTCAATGTTTCCGAACATCCAGGAAGGCACACAAGGACCATTCTGGCTTGAAGACAGGGATGTGTAATCGCTCTCAAAGCTGTTTTCAAGAGAGTCCTCTTCCCATTTCAAGTCTTCAGGTAAGTTAACATACAAGAAATTGAAACATGACTCTCTTTCATCCGGCCACTTTTGTCAGGAAGATTATGATTTGGAATATCAGTGTGCTTCCCGATTTTGATCCCCCTTCCACAGAATCAATCCCTAAACTTGGCCTGATCCAGCCCAAATTGCCATATCCATTGGCAATCCTGCAATAGGAAGAAGCCTTTGAAGAAGCCATGTTTCACATATTTGACACACTTCTGGTTCGCTCTTGTGCAACTAAGAGCCCCAAGATTCTGAGGAGGGCTCCATTCAGATTAGCGCTGGCACCGTCTGAAGCGGTCTGTGTCTCTTGACCATGCTACGAGTTATGCTCGGACTATGGGGCCGATGCTCACCGTGACTTCCAAACCAGAAGCGAGATTCTCGGCTGGTTCCCTGCTTGTGGATGCCGGCACTGACGCTGAAGAAAGAACAGATTGTCCTTTCAGACTCTGAATCAAATCAGCCACGACCTCTGCTGAAGTTACATCCAACTTCGCCTCTGGCACAATCGATTCAACCCCATTTGGAATCAGAAACTAGACTACATTTGCCTAGACAAATGCCTTAGGCTTCAAAATCGAAGCACAATGTGTTACTGTAGATACACATTGTAGAACGTTGGCTCTGTATATACTATTTCAAAGTAAGAAATAGTGTGCACAGACTCCAAGGGTTCCACTTAGAGGTAAGATAGTGGCAAAAATAGATAATTCTAATGCTCTATTTTGTGGTAGTGTGGTCGAGCAGTAGGCTTATCAGAGGGTAGTGTTAAGCATTTGTTGTTCACATACAGGCAATAAATGAGGAACACACACTCAAAGACTTATTCCAGGCCAATAGGTTTTTATATAGAAAAATATATTTTCTTAGTTTATTTTAAGAACCACAGGTTCCAGATTTACAAGTAATACTTCAAATGAAAGGTATTTCACTCAGGTATTCTAGGAACTTTAGCATTAGCATGTACAGTTTTGACAAAAATGGCAATAAGCTATTTTAAAAGTGGACACTGTGCACAAATCAACAGTTCCTGGGGGAGGTAAGTAATTAAGTTCACACTTACAGGGTTCAAAGTTAGGTCCAAGGTAGCCCACCGTTGGGGGTTCAAGGCAACCCCAAAGTTACCACACCAGCAGCTCAGGGCCGGTCTGGTGCAGAGGTCAATGAGGTACCCAAAACACATAGGCTTCAATGGAGATCAGGGGTGCCCCGGTTCCAGTCTCCCAGCAGGTAAGTACCTGCGTCCTCGGAGGGCAGACCAGAGGGGTTTTGTAGGGCACTGTGGGGACACACAAGCAGGCACAGAAAGTACACCCTCAGCGGCACAGGGGCGGCCGGGTACAGGGTGCAAACAGGCATCGGGTTTTGTTTTGAAAGCAATGGGGAGACCCGGGGGTCTCTTCAACGATGCAGACAGGCACTGGGGCTCCTCGGGGTAGCCACCACCTCGGCTAGGCAGAGGGTCACCTGGGGGTCACTCCTGCTCTGGAGTTCGGTTCCTTCCGGTCCTGGGGGCTGCGGGTGCAGTGTTGGTTCCAGGCGTCCGGTCCCTTGTTACAGGCAGTCGCGGTCAGGGGGAGACTCTGGATTTCCTCTGCAGGCGTCGCTGTGGAGGCTCAGGGGGGTAAACTCTAGCTAATCACGGGCTCGCAGTCGCCGGGGAGTCCTCCCTGTAGTGTTGGTTTTCCGCAGGTCGAGCCGGGGGCATCGGGTGCAGAGTAGAAAGTTTCCCGCTTCCGGCGGAAAACGTGAAGTCCTTGAAGTTGTTTATTTGTTGCAAGTAAGTTGCAGATGGTTGAACTGAGCCGCTGTTCACAGGAGTTTCTTGGTCCTTGGGTGCAGGGCAGTCCCTTGAGGCTTCAGAGGTCGCTGGTCCCTGTTGGATGCGTCGCTGGTTGCAGTTTTCTTCGAAGTTGAGAGACAGGCCGGTAAGGCTGGGGCCATAGCAGTTGTCGTCTCCGTCTTCACTGCAGGGCTTCAGGTCAGCAGTCCTTCTTCTTCTTTAGGTTGCAGGAATCTAGTTTCCTAGGTTCTGGGGGGGCCCTAAATACTGAATTTAGGGGTGTGTTTAGGTCTGGGAGGGCAGTAGCCAATGGCTACTGTCCTTGAGGGTGGCTACACCCTCATTGTGCCTCCTCCCTGTGGGGAGGGGGGCACATCCCTAATCCTATTGGGGGAATCCTCCTTCTACAAGATGGAGGATTTCTAAAAGTAAGAGTCACCTCCGCTCAGGACACCTTAGGGGCTGTCCTGACTGGTGGCTGAGTACTCCTTGTTTTTCTCATTATCTCCTCCAGCCTTGCCGCCAAAAGTGGGTGCAGTGGCCGGAGGGGCGGGCATCTCCACTAGCTGGGATGCCCTGGGGCACTGTAACAAAAGGGGTGAGCCTTTGAGGCTCACCGCCAGGTGTTACAGTTCCTGCAGTGGGAGGTGAGAAGCACCTCCACCCAGTACAGGCTTTGTTCCTGGCCACAGAGTGACAAAGGCACTCTCCCCATGTAGCCAGCAACATGTCTGGTGTGTGGCAGGCTGGCAGAAACTGGTCAGCCTACACTAGAAGTCGGATTGGTATTCATGGGGCATCGCTAAGATGCCCTCTGGGTGTATGTTACAATAAATTGCACACTGGCATCAGTGTGCATTTATTGTGCTGAGAAGTTTGATACCAAAATTCCCAGTTTTCAGTGTAGCCATTATAGTGCTGTGGAGTTCGTGTTTGACAGACTCCCAGACCGTATACTCTTATGGCTACCCTGCACTTACAATGTCTAAGGTTTTGCTTAGACACTGTAGGGGCATAGTGCTCATGCACCTATGCCCTCACCTGTGGTATAGTGCACCCTGCCTTAGGGCTGTTAGGCCTGCTAGAGGGGTGACTTACCTATGCCACAGGCAGTGTGAGGTTTGCATGGCACTCTGAGGGGAGTGCCATGTCGACTTAGTCATTTTCTCCCCACCAGCACACACAAGCTGTGAAGCAGTGTGCATGTGCTGAGGGAGGGGTCCCCAGGGTGGCATAAGACATGCTGCCACCCTTAGAGACCTTCCCTGGCATCAGGGCCCGTGGTACCAGGGGTACCAGTTATAAGGGGCTTACCTGAGTGCCAGGGTTGTGCCAATTGTGGAGACAAAGGTACAGTTTAGGGAAATAACACTGGTGCTGGGGCCTGGTTAGCAGGGTCCCAGCACACTTTCAAATCATAACTTAGCATCAGCAAAGGCAAAAAGTCAGGGGGTAACCATGCCAAGGAGGCATTTCCTTACACACATGCTCTGCATACTCCTGTCATCTAGTGTTTAGGTTCGGGCTGTTGCAACTTGTTTTTCTCTTCAAAGAAGCCTTTTGACTCGCAAGGTCTCAGTGACTCCTCTGGTTGTGAACATGCATAGACATTGACTCCATTGTTAGATTGTTTTGCCTCGCCATCGGGCTTGGGTGTGTATCATCATTGCTCCTGGTTTCGAGGTGTACAATTTTGACCGTCGTGGCCCCAGGGCCTGTCGTTTTTCCTGCCTGTCACCAAGAAGGATTTTCAGCATGCCTTTTTTCCTTCGTCCTACTCCACGCCAACCACCAAAGACATCCTCAGCAAATATTTGGGTCTACTGGCACCTAGGGTTCTGCATCTTCTTTACTGATGCCAAAGAATGAGGACGACCAGAAAGTACTGGAATGAACCTCGTCCAAAAGATGCTCTCCATGTCACTCCAAGTACCCTTCATCTTATCTTCTTCACACCGTCTGTTATCTTGGTCTCTCACCAGAGCATGACGAGACCCGCAAAAAGATCCTTTGGAAAAGAAGAGACAGGAGGTGGGCCCTTAACAATATGTATTGGTCACCCTCTGAGATGCCCGACATCTATGGCAAGGCAGAGCTGCTGAAAATGACAAATCTTTGGAGTCACCTGATCTTCCAGACCACCAACCCAGTCCTGAGATCATCTGCTTCAACTCACAGCCTGGTAAGGAAGAAGTTTAAGAGTAGGAAGAGGCACCCAAGGAAGTCCCATCTATCTCTGTTGACCCCAGGCCTCGCCTGAAGACCTTACTGAGGTGCGTGAGTTACCCAAACCTCTTCTAACACAAATAAGTGACTACACATTGAAGCCGAGGCCCGTCCCACTGAGAGTTGGGCGTTGAACCCCGTGCCTAAGCCACAACCACTCTGAGATGTGCCACCACCACTGTGAGTTATGCCACCTCCTCGGACTCTGGTTAATGCTGAAGCAAGGCGTCTGAGCCGAGACGTAATCCAAGCAAGAGCCTTCACCCCTAGTGGCCCACTGGTCCGAGACCATGTGTCAGCACTGGAGTCTTGCAGCTGATGCCTCAGTTGATACCAAAACCAACATCTGTGCTGAAGACTCAGTCGGCTCTGAGGCAGTCGATAGTTAATTCTAGGGAGAGGCCTTTCCTTGTAAAACTCCAACAGGAGGTGGAAGCAAGGCACCCATGCGCCCTCGGAAAAAGACTTGGCATAAGAAGAGCAGACTTGCCTTCAAGGGTACTCTATTTAAAGACTTTCCTCTACCACCATGCCCCCTAAAACATCTAGGTATATTGCTGTTTCCCATATTCCTTCTCCACTTCCTCTTCCTCCCTCACCTCCTACAACTTCCCTGCAGGGGATCAAAGGAGTTGTTCTCAGACACAAGCTGTCCTAGCCCCTATTCTCCAGCAGAGGACTTTGGTGTCCCAGTCTACATCTGGACCTCGGGCGGGAGAAAGATAGGTTGATTAGCGGGAGTGACGCTTTGGAGTAAGCGTGACTACAAACGCAACCATCCCGGAGGATCTATGACATGATCCTATTCTCTAGTATGTTACCAATAATAAGGTGTAGTATGGTTATATATTAACACACTAGTGGTGTGTATTAGCACATTTCTCATAGAAGATCTGGCACCAGGGAGACACACTTGGTCCTGATGAAAAGCAGAGGGGTAGCCTTGAAACATGTAGACCACACATTAGAAAGGCAGGTTCAGTAAGTAACCCCTTCCAATCACCCCGTTTTTTTAACCATACCACCACTAGGGCAGTTATTAAAACAGTTTACCTGGGAGGCAGGTATTTTGAATCTTTTTTATGACCCTCCCCCCACTCCTATTATACGCTATCATTGTGGCTCATATATGAAGTAATCCCACATAATCTGATTGCAGCAAGCCTCGTTCCACAGCAGAATGGGAAGGATCCAATTACAAAGCATGCCACCAAGGGTTGGGGCAGATGCACTCCCACGAAGGGAGCCTCTACCTCCAAGAAATTACTTGCCTTGCCCCCCCCCACCCCAATCACACTACACCTGTCTGGATGGAAACTAGGGGTTACTTCCTCTTTGGGTCCAGTGGGTTCTATCCATCATCAAGCACAGCTACTGTCTCAAGCTTATTTCAACCCGACCAAAGACTCCCAACTTAAACACCTACCCTCAACCCAGAATACACAAGTCTATTGCAAGGGGAGGTTCAGGCTCCCCTTCTCAAAAGGGCCATAGAGCCAGTGCCCCCTCAAAATTGGAGCGGAGGTCTTTACTGCCTCTACTTTCTCATCCCAACAAAAGATGGCTCATTCAGGCCAATGCCCATTCTCAGGCCTCTCAACAGGTACATCCTGTCGGAACATTTCTAAATGGTCCCTCCACAGGATGTTGTCCCTCTGCTGAAGCAAAGCGACTTCATGACCACACTAGACCTAAAGGATGCCTATTTCACCATCCCAATCCATACGGATAATTGGCACTACTTGCACTTCATGATAAGTGGACAGCACTACCAATTCAAAGTGTTGCCCTTCAGAACCACCATGGCACCAAGGATTATCACCAAATGTCTTGCAGTGGTAGTTGCCCATCTCAGAAGGGAGGGGAGAGAGGGGTGGAGAGAAACTGTGTTCCCCCATCTAGATGACTGGCTGATCAAGAGTGCAAGCAGACAAGATTGCCTATCCCACACCCAGCTGCAATCTCTCTTCTATACCACTTGGGGTTTACACTAAATGCCACTTGCCACCTAATTCCATCTCAAGCCAGTTCAAGTCCAAGGTTCCTGGCATCAGTCTTAAATGCAGTTTGGGCAACGCTTACTCCTGCGCACAAGGGGCAGTGGCATTCCAGCAGCTTCTGCCTCTTTTTTTAGCCACCCGTCCTCTCACAGAAATGTTATGCATCTCATTGGTATGGAGGCCTCAGGTATAGCCATGGTCCTTCCTGCAAGGCTCCATATGCCGTGCTCCAAAAGTGTCTTCCAGATCAGTGGGTCAATGGGCAGATCTAGTGTTGATAAGCGTCAGCACCTATTGCTCTCTGCAGTGATGGAATAGCAACAATGTGTAGTGGGCAGGCCGTTTGCAGGCCCACTTCCGCAGGTGACCATCACTACTGACGCATCACTCTCCAGCTAGGGAGTGCATCTCAACAGCTTGATAGTCCTGGGTCTGTGGCAACCTCGTCAATGGGGTCTCCCCATCAACCATCTAGAAATTTCAGGCATTCACCTAGCCCTGAAAGCCTTTCTCTAGGACATTCTGGTGCGGACCAACAACATAACTGTCATGTTTTACCTTACAGAAGCAAGGTAGAACACATTCCCCTCAGTTGTCAGCACTAGTGTAAAAATTTGGCAAAGGACAATTCATCACCAAGTACACTTGCTGGCTGTTAGTGGCGTACCTTCCTGGGATGGACAATGACTTTGCAAACCTGTTCAGCAGGACCAGCAAGAAGTCCAGGAGTGGGACCTTCACCCACAAGTCTTACTCCCTTACCTATGTCAGTGGGGCAGCGCAAATATGGACCCATTCACCACCTGCGAAAATGTGAAAGTTTCAAACTTTGCCTCTAGGTTTCCACACCCCCAGTCCATGGACAATGCTCTGTAGATTTGCACACACTTTTCCTACCCTCCCACTTGTACCGTAAATGGTGAGGAAACTGCGGCTAACATCCTCACCTTCATCCTGGTGGCTCCCACATGGGCCAGACAATTATTGTTCTCATCCCTTCTAGAGATGTCCACGCCCAACACAAGAGGCTCAGCAACAGACCGGACCTTATTACACAAAATCAAGGCAGGGTCAGACACCTGGACCACAGGAAGCTCAACTTAGCGATCTGCCTCTTGAGGTTCTTAAATTTGGTAATCTTAGCTTACCTCAAGGTTGTTTAAACATACTGAAGGAATCCTGTAGGCCTACCACACGCACCTCCTCTGCTATGCTCCTAACTGAAAACGGTTTGTCCACTACTGTACCCCAAGACATATAAACCTTCTCATACATATGGTACAAGACATCATTTTCTACCTCCTACATCTTCAAAAGTCAGGATTATCCTACACGTTCGACTGCATCTAGATGCTATTGCCACTTAAATGCAGAACAGGGAACACTCCTCACTCTTCAAGGTCCCTGTTAAGGCCTTTATGGAGGACCTTAAACTTGTCATCTCACCTCGGGTGCCACCTGCTCCAGTCTGGAATCTGAATATCAAACTCACCAGACTCAAGGGACCTCTCTGACTGCTGCATTCTTGCCCTTCACATATTCTCTGCTGGAAGGTTGCCTTTCTTGTAGTCATAACATCCCTTTGGCATATTAGGGAGCTACTGATACATTACAGGAATCTTTCTTTCAGGTCCATACTGACAGGGTGGTTCTTAGAATCAACTCCAAGTTCCTACCTAATGTGGTGTCCCCATACCACCTTAACCAATAATTGAGCTCCCAGTTTTCTTTCCATGGCCTGACTCAGTAGCTTTGAGAGCACTCCACACACTTGATGTTAAGCGTAGTCTCATGTGTTATATAGGCAGGACGAAACCTTACTATCAGATACAACAGCTTTTTGTTGCCTTTGCACAGGCTCATAAAACATACCCCGTACCTAAGGCTTGTATTGCCAGGTTGATTGTTAAATGCATCCTGGCCTGTTATCTTGAAGCCAAAATGACCCTAACTACCCACCCCAGACTGCACTATCACCACAAGCAGGGCACCACTATAGCCTTTCTTGGGAACATACCCACAGCTGGCTTCAATAAAGCTGCCACATAGTACACTCCACACACCTTCACAAAGCATTTTGTGGATATTCTTGCTAGGCAGCAAGCTAGAGTTGACCAGAATGTCCTGAGAACTCTTTTCTAGACCTCTGTATCACCCACTTACGAGCCACCGCTTAGGGGAGTACTGCCTTACAGTTGATGCGGAGCATGTGTTTCTATAGCAACACATGCTACTAACAGATTGTTACTTACCCTGTAACCATCTGTTTGCATGTAGTACATGTGTACATGGGCCAAACCTGGAACTTGCCTCCCAGTCAGTACATCTCCATGTGTTACAGACCTGCTCTTGGGGATGCACATTATCTCCTCCGACATCATATGCCTGAGAACCTACTAGTTTAAGCGTTCACCTATACACTGAATTCAAGTTAATTCTATTCCCCACTTGATAGGTGTTAGACTTTTCATCCTTGGCGTGGTCTCCCTTAACTTTTTGCCTCTGTTCCCCAGGTTGTTGATGTGTGCTGGACTCTGATTTTGCTGTTTTTGTTACTCTGGGCACTTTACCACTGCTAACCAGTGCTAAAGTGCAAGTGCTCCTGTTTAAATTATATGTAAGTGGTTCATCCATGATTGGCATATTTGAATTACTAGTAAGTCCCTAGTAATGTGCACTAGAGGTGCCAGGGCCTGTAAATCAAATGCTACTGCAGTGTCTGTATGTGTATTTTTACACTGTAAATTCGACTTGGCAAGTGTACCCACTTGCCAGGCCTAAACCTTCCCTTTCCTTACATGTAAGGCACCCCTAAGGTAGGCCCTAGGTAGCCCCAAGGGCAGGGTGCAGTGTATGGATAAGGTAGGACATATAGTAATGTGGTTTATATGTCCTGACAGTGAAATACTGCCAATTTCGTTTTCACTGTTGCAAGGTCTGTCTCTCTCATAGGATAATATGGGGGCTACCTTTAAATATGATTAAAGTGTAGATTCCCCTAGAGAGTAGATGGACATGTGGAGTTTGGGATCCCTGAACTCACAATTTAAAAATACATCTTTTAGTAAAGTTGATTTTGAGATTGTGCGTTTGGAAATGCCACTTTTAGAAAGTGAGCATTTTCTTGCTTAAACCATTCTGTGACTCTGCCTTGTTTGTGGATTCCCTGTCTGGGTCAGTTTGACAGCTGGGTTGTTTTTCACCTCACACCAGACAGTGACACAAAGGGAGCTGGGGTGTGATCTGCATTTCCTGATTAGCCATCTCTGCTAGGAGGGAGGGGTGGAGTGGTCACTCTCATCTGAAAGGACTGTGCCTGCCTCTGACAATGCTGTCTCCAACCCCCTGGTGTGTGTCTGAGGCCTTGCCTGGGCAAGGCAGGATTTCACAAGAAGGTGTGAGTCCCCTTTGAAGGAAGGTGACTTCAAAGACTAAAATGGGTATAAGAAGGGCACCCAAACTTACAAACTTCAGAAACACTTCTGGAATCAAGGGGAACCTCTGCCCGGAGAAGAGCTGATCGCTGAGGAACAAGTGCTGCCCTGCCTGTGACTGTGCTTTGTGGAGCTTTCCTGCAGTGCTGCTTCTGCCAGAGTAAGAGGGCAAAGACTGGACTTTGTGTGCCTTCCATCTTGAAGAAGAAATCTCCAAGGGCTTGATGTAGAGCTTGCCTCCTGTTATTGAAGTCTCAGGGATAGCAAAGACTTCTTCCTGCCAGCACCTGGAGTCTCTGGAGAGACCCCTACTCTGCTCTGTGGTGCCCTTCCAGTTCCTGGGACCCTGAAAGGAGAGGCTGGCAGCCTAAGGACAAAAATACACGCACCGCGCACCGTGCGGAGAAAAGATCGACGCGAATCCGATCGCGGCTGAGAAAACGACGCGACGCCGGCTCCGCAGCTGAGAAACGACGCCGCTGGAAACGCGACCGGAGAATCGACGCCCGGAGCAGGAGAAACGACGCGCAGCATCGCTGACGAAGGCTGAGAGATCGCAACCAGCGCCGCGGGACTTCGGACCGTCGCGTGGCTGGCTTTTTCGACGCGCCTCGCCGAGCCGAGCTGTTTTCGACGCATAAACCCGTGCCGGGTTATTTTCGACGCACACCGCCCGTGCGGGGTTATTTTTGACGCAAACCAGGTACATTTACACGCTAGCAGCGCTAGTGTGTTGTTACAACTACCTAAAGACTCTTTTTATTTTTAAACCTTTAAAAAATCATAACTTGACTTGTGTATGTTGGATTTTTGTCGTTTTGGTCTTGTTTTGTCTAGATAAATATTTCCTATTTTTCTAAACTGGTGTTGTGTCATTTTGTAGTGTTTTCATTTAGTTACTGTGTGTGTTGGTACAAATACTTTACGCCCAGCACTCTGAGGTTAAGCCTACTGCTCTGCCAAGCTACCAAGGGGGTAAGCAGGGGTTAGCTGAGGGTGATTCTCTTTTATCCTAACTAGAGTGAGGGTCCTTGCTTGAACAGGGGGTAACCTGACTGTCAACCAAAGACCCCATTTCTAACATTGGTGACCAGCGGTCGGGATTTGGACTTGTATTTGTACTTGACATACAGTAATTAAGTGTACACTACTGTTTTGATCTCAGACCACTACGTGACCACATACTACTAGTCTTGTGATTTTTGTTTTTTTACTTGGACTGTTTTTCTCTGCATTCAGTTTCTTTTTTTTCACTGATCCCGGGATTGACTTTGCTGAAACTTCATTTGAGAACTTGCTTTTCTGTTTTTGGAACTGTGCATATTTTTTTAACCTCTCATCATGTCTCAGTCTGGAGATGCCCTAGCTGAAACTGCTTTTGATTTGGAGAAATTGGAGAGCTACAAGGTGGCTCAGTTGAAGCAGTTTTGTAGGAATGTTGGCTGTCCCATTGAGAGCTCATCCAAGAAGGATGAGTTGCAAAAGGCGCTGAGGGCCTGGGTGACAGCCAAAGCAGCTGAGGGGCACACAGATGAGGAGCCAGAGGGGGAAGAGGAGTTGCAAGTCACTCACACTGATGTAGTGGGTGGGCCTGCTATGTCTCAGGGGAGAATCTCCAGGGCAGGTAGCAGTGTGTCCTCCAAGAGTCTGACACCTGGAGAGTTACAGGACAGACAGGCAGAGAGGGAGTACCAGTTGGAGTTGAAAAGGCTCAGTCTAGAGGTGGAACAGAGAAAACTGACCCTTGAGGGGGAACAGAGAAAGCTGACCCTTGAGGTGGAACAGAGAAAGCTGGCCCTTGAGGAAAGGAAGATAAACATGGCTCATGAGCTCAGTTTAAAAGAGATTGATCAGAGGAGTCAGTCCAGTAGGGATGGTGGCAGCAATTCTACAGTGCAGCCTGAGAGAAGGGTACACATCCCAAAAGACCTTGTGAGGGATTATAAGAGGGAGGATGATATCTACTTGTGGTTCAAGGGTTATGAGTCAGCTCTCCACATGAACCTGGTCCCTGAAGCTCATTGGGGGGCAGCCCTGTGGAAGCATTTTGAGGCAGAGGGGAGGGACACACTGACGGCCTTAGGGGATGCTCAGAGTCTCACCTACCCTGCCATGAAGGAGGCCTTACTTACCAGGTATGGTCTCACCCCTGAGCAGTACAAGGAGAAGTTTAGATCCTACAAGAGAAAGGAATCCCAAACATGGTTGGAATGTGTTGATTCTTGTTGCAGGTCACTGGATGGTTGGGTGAAGGGCAGTAAGGTAAACACGTATGAGGGGCTTTACAATTTAATTGCTTGGGAGCACTTGTACAGTTTATGTTTTCCAGAGCTGCGCCAGCACCTCATTGACAGCAAGCTGACTGACCCCAGGAAGCTTGCACAGGAAGCGGACCGCTGGGAGAGCACCAGGGTCCAAAAGAGGTATGGGGGAGACCACGCCAAGGGTGGGCAGGGTCCCTCTCAGAAGAAAGGGGGGGGTAAGGGCAAACAGGATGAGTTCTCTAAAGGGCCCCAAACTGATTCCCAGGGTAAGGATTCCCAACCCCCCAGTGAAAAGAGGCCATGGTTCTCCAAAGGGAAGCCAATGGCAGGTGGTCCCCTACGTAAGTGCTATTCGTGTGACCAGGTGGGTCATGTGAGGGGGGACCCCAAATGCCCCAAAAATACACCGGCACCCACTGGTGCACCGTCCCAGGGTCTGGCCAGTGTAGCGCTTGGGGAGGAGTTGGTTTCAGGTGGGTGGGAACCAGCAGAAATGACCCTTGTCTCACTAGGGGACAGTGAGATGGTCCAGAGAAACCTAGTGCCTGATAACACTAAGAAGTACAGGCAATGGGTGACCATCAATGGACAGAGGGTGGAGGCTCTGAGAGACACAGGAGCCAGTGTGACTACAGTGAGGAGTCACCTGGTGTCTGAAGAGCAGATTGATCCCCGGGTACTTCACCAAGTAGTTGCAGTAGACAACTCTGAGCGCCTCTGCAGAGTGGCGCAGGTTCCCTTTGAATGGGGGGGGGTCTCAGGTTCCTGGAAAGTAGCTGTGAGTCCAACCATGCCTGTTGATTGTTTGCTAGGCAACGACCTGGAGGATTCCCCTTGGAAGGAGGTGGAACACAGGTCTCACTTGGAGATGTTGGGTCTGCCTGGGTGGGTATGCGTATCCACCCGGTCTATGGCAGCCAATCAGGGTAGTCAAGAGCCCCTGGAGCCTGAAACAGTGGCCCAGGGGACCGCCAAGAAGAGGAAAGGCAGGAGGCGCGGGAAACCCGCCCCAGAAGTTCCCACGGTCCGGGAGGAGGCAGAGCCTGAGGGTGATGCCCCGGAACCTACAGGGGAACAGGTGGCTGAACTGGGGGAGGTCCCTGAGCTGTCGCAGTGGCAGCAGGAAGGGGGACCCACCAGGGAAGTATTCTGCACAGCGCAGAAGGAATGCCCTACTCTTGAGGGACTGCGGCAGCAGGCTGCAGCCCAGGCGGCTGGCGGAGCGCCAGGTACTCACCTGATTTACTGGGAGGATGGCCTCCTGTATAGTGAGCCTAAGGTTCCTGAGCCGGGGTCAGCTCGTATGCTGGTGGTACCCCAGGGCTTCAGGACCTTCCTACTGGGTTTGGCTCATGATGTGCCTTTGGCAGGACATCTAGGGCAGGACAAGACCTATAAGAGGCTTGTCTCCCACTTTTACTGGCCCTTGATGAACAAGCAGTCAGCTGCTTATTGTAGATCTTGTCAGACTTGTCAGGCAAGTGGCAAGAGTGGGGGGAAATGCAAAGCTCCCCTCCAACCTTTACCGGTAGTCAGTACTCCCTTTGAAAGGGTAGGAATTGACATTGTGGGGCCTCTGGATCCCAAGACAGCCCTGGGCAACAGGTTCATCCTGGTCTTGGTGGACCATGCCACACGGTACCCAGAAGCTATTCCTCTAAGGACGGTCACCGCCCCCGTGGTGGGACGTGCCTTGATGGGGGTTTTTACCCGCATGGGGTTCCCCAAGGAGGTAGTATCTGATAGGGGTACAAACTTCATATCCACTTATATGAAGTCTCTGTGGAAGGTGTGTGGGGTAACCTACAAGTTCACCACCCCTTACCACCCCCAAAGTAATGGTCTGGTTGAGAGATTCAACCGCACCTTGAAAGGCATGATTCAGGGCCTGTCAGAGCCCTTGAGGCGTAAGTGGGACGTCCTCTTGCCATGCCTTCTGTTCGCTTACAGGGAGGTGCCTCAAAAGGGACTTGGCTTTAGCCCCTTTGAGCTCATCTATGGCCACCCTGTGAGGGGACCGCTCAGTCTGGTGAAGGAGGCTTTGGAGAAAGCTCCTAGTAAACCACCCCAGGATGTATTTAGCTACATGCTGGCACTAAGAAACCAGACTGCCCGCTTCAGGCGTCTCTCTCAGGAGAACCTGGAAGCAAGCCAGGAGGACATGAAACGGTGGTACGACCAGAATGCCACTCTGGTTGAGTTTCAGCCTGGACAAAAAGTGTGGGTCATGGCACCAGTAGAGCCTAAGGCTCTCCAAGATAAGTGGACTGGGCCTTTTGAGGTGGTGGAAGGAAAGAGCGAGGTCACCTATCTGGTAGACTTGCAATCCCCCAGGAACCCCTTGAGGGTCCTACATGTCAACCGCCTCAAACCCCACTTTGAGCGAACTGAGCTATCCATGCTCCTAGCGACAGATGACGGGGTGGAGGAAGAGAGTGAGCCTCTTCCTGACCTCCTGTCTGCAGGAGAGAAAGATGGGTCTGTGGAGGGAGTGATCCTCTCCCCCTCCCTGACTGAGGAACAGCAGAGGGACTGTCGCCACGTGCTGGGACAGTTCGCCTCACTGTTTTCCCTGATCCCAGGAGTCACACACCTGTGCACACATGATGTGGACACTGGGGACAGTACACCTGTTAAACATAAGGTTTACAGGGTGACTGACAGGGTGAGGGCTTGCATTAAGGAGGAAGTCTCCAAAATGTTAGCCCTAAGGGTTATTGAGCACTCCAGCAGTCCTTGGGCCAGCCCAGTGGTCTTGGTCCCAAAGGCTACTGCTCCTGGTGCCACTCCAGAACTTAGGTTCTGTGTGGACTACCGGGGTCTCAATGCGGTCAGCAAGACTGACGCACACCCCATCCCCCGAGCTGATGAGCTCATTGATCGGTTAGGAGCTGCCAAGTACCTCAGTACGTTTGATTTAACATCTGGGTACTGGCAGATTGCCTTAACTGAAGGGGCAAAGGAGAGGTCAGCATTCTCTACCCCCGATGGGCACTTCCACTTCAATGTGATGCCCTTTGGGATGAAGAATGCCCCTGCCACCTTTCAGAGGTTGGTCAACCAGGTGTTGGCAGGACTGGATGAGTTCAGTGCCGCCTACCTGGATGACATTGCTGTGTTTAGTTCCACATGGGAGGAACACCTGCAACACCTCTGGAGAGTGTTAGAGGCCCTGCAGAAGGCAGGCCTCACTATTAAGGCGAGCAAGTGCCAAATAGGGCAGGGTTCTGTTGTGTACTTAGGACACCAGGTGGGGAGTGGCCAGGTGGCACCCCTACAGCCTAAGATTGACACGATTCTGGCTTGGGAGCCTCCCAAGACCCAGACTGAAGTGAGAGCCTTTTTAGGTCTCACAGGATACTATCGGAGGTTCGTTAAGGGATATGGTACCATTGTTACCCCCTTAACTGAGTTGACTTCTAAGAAGCAACCCAAGAAAGTGATCTGGACAGAGGCTTGCCAGAACGCTTTTGATGCCCTGAAGGCTGCCATGTGCACAGCACCTGTGCTGAAGGCACCTGACTACTCCACGGAGTTTGTTGTACAGACAGACGCCTCAGAGCATGGTATTGGAGCAGTACTCTCACAGCTGAATGAAGAGGGCCTAGATCAACCCGTAGCCTTCATTAGCAGGAGGTTACTACCCAGGGAACGTAGGTGGAGTGCCATAGAACGTGAAGCGTTTGCTGTGGTCTGGGCACTGAAGAAGCTAAGACCCTACTTGTTTGGGACTCACTTCCGAGTTCAGACCGACCACAGACCCCTCAGATGGTTAATGCAGATGAGGGGTGAGAACCCAAAACTGTTGAGGTGGTCCATTTCCCTACAGGGGATGGACTTTACGGTGGAACATCGACCCGGTACAGAACACGCCAATGCTGATGGTCTGTCCAGGTTCTTCCGCCTTAGTGATGAGAACTCCCATGAGGTTGGGTAGTTGCTCCCCACTTTTAGCTGGGGGGGACACGTGTTAGACTTTTCATCCTTGGCGTGGTCTCCCTTAACTTTTTGCCTCTGTTCCCCAGGTTGTTGATGTGTGCTGGACTCTGATTTTGCTGTTTTTGTTACTCTGGGCACTTTACCACTGCTAACCAGTGCTAAAGTGCAAGTGCTCCTGTTTAAATTATATGTAAGTGGTTCATCCATGATTGGCATATTTGAATTACTAGTAAGTCCCTAGTAATGTGCACTAGAGGTGCCAGGGCCTGTAAATCAAATGCTACTGCAGTGTCTGTATGTGTATTTTTACACTGTAAATTCGACTTGGCAAGTGTACCCACTTGCCAGGCCTAAACCTTCCCTTTCCTTACATGTAAGGCACCCCTAAGGTAGGCCCTAGGTAGCCCCAAGGGCAGGGTGCAGTGTATGGATAAGGTAGGACATATAGTAATGTGGTTTATATGTCCTGACAGTGAAATACTGCCAATTTCGTTTTCACTGTTGCAAGGTCTGTCTCTCTCATAGGATAATATGGGGGCTACCTTTAAATATGATTAAAGTGTAGATTCCCCTAGAGAGTAGATGGACATGTGGAGTTTGGGATCCCTGAACTCACAATTTAAAAATACATCTTTTAGTAAAGTTGATTTTGAGATTGTGCGTTTGGAAATGCCACTTTTAGAAAGTGAGCATTTTCTTGCTTAAACCATTCTGTGACTCTGCCTTGTTTGTGGATTCCCTGTCTGGGTCAGTTTGACAGCTGGGTTGTTTTTCACCTCACACCAGACAGTGACACAAAGGGAGCTGGGGTGTGATCTGCATTTCCTGATTAGCCATCTCTGCTAGGAGGGAGGGGTGGAGTGGTCACTCTCATCTGAAAGGACTGTGCCTGCCTCTGACAATGCTGTCTCCAACCCCCTGGTGTGTGTCTGAGGCCTTGCCTGGGCAAGGCAGGATTTCACAAGAAGGTGTGAGTCCCCTTTGAAGGAAGGTGACTTCAAAGACTAAAATGGGTATAAGAAGGGCACCCAAACTTACAAACTTCAGAAACACTTCTGGAATCAAGGGGAACCTCTGCCCGGAGAAGAGCTGATCGCTGAGGAACAAGTGCTGCCCTGCCTGTGACTGTGCTTTGTGGAGCTTTCCTGCAGTGCTGCTTCTGCCAGAGTAAGAGGGCAAAGACTGGACTTTGTGTGCCTTCCATCTTGAAGAAGAAATCTCCAAGGGCTTGATGTAGAGCTTGCCTCCTGTTATTGAAGTCTCAGGGATAGCAAAGACTTCTTCCTGCCAGCACCTGGAGTCTCTGGAGAGACCCCTACTCTGCTCTGTGGTGCCCTTCCAGTTCCTGGGACCCTGAAAGGAGAGGCTGGCAGCCTAAGGACAAAAATACACGCACCGCGCACCGTGCGGAGAAAAGATCGACGCGAATCCGATCGCGGCTGAGAAAACGACGCGACGCCGGCTCCGCAGCTGAGAAACGACGCCGCTGGAAACGCGACCGGAGAATCGACGCCCGGAGCAGGAGAAACGACGCGCAGCATCGCTGACGAAGGCTGAGAGATCGCAACCAGCGCCGCGGGACTTCGGACCGTCGCGTGGCTGGCTTTTTCGACGCGCCTCGCCGAGCCGAGCTGTTTTCGACGCATAAACCCGTGCCGGGTTATTTTCGACGCACACCGCCCGTGCGGGGTTATTTTTGACGCAAACCAGGTACATTTACACGCTAGCAGCGCTAGTGTGTTGTTACAACTACCTAAAGACTCTTTTTATTTTTAAACCTTTAAAAAATCATAACTTGACTTGTGTATGTTGGATTTTTGTCGTTTTGGTCTTGTTTTGTCTAGATAAATATTTCCTATTTTTCTAAACTGGTGTTGTGTCATTTTGTAGTGTTTTCATTTAGTTACTGTGTGTGTTGGTACAAATACTTTACGCCCAGCACTCTGAGGTTAAGCCTACTGCTCTGCCAAGCTACCAAGGGGGTAAGCAGGGGTTAGCTGAGGGTGATTCTCTTTTATCCTAACTAGAGTGAGGGTCCTTGCTTGAACAGGGGGTAACCTGACTGTCAACCAAAGACCCCATTTCTAACAATAGGGAATACAAGTGCATGGAACAATTTGAGAATCAAGGTTTTTCATCCTCCAGGCCTTCACCTCAAATATTATTTGCCTGCTTTATGGGACATGGTGAGCAAGAACTTGCCCACAGTCTCTGAAGAATGTCATGCTAATCTGAAGCAAATTATTTAATATGGCAAGATGCTATGTAATACGTTATCTGTTCAGGATTGGACACCACCAACTGTTTGGGTTGGGCAGTTGGAACTGGTGTGGTGTTTTGGCTTTTAGATAAGATTCGCAAGCTTTTCAATCGACATCCAGGTGTCACTTATGGACAGTGCATTTAACTGTACTCTTTTCTTTTTTTTTTAGCACAAAGTGAACTCAGGACTGGAGTGCCTTAAAATGTGCAAAGCCACACCAGGCTTCCTCTGCCAGTGTGGTAGTGTTCCAGGGAGGTTTCAGGGCTTTTAGGGCTTTGGGAGGGATTTCCAAGAGCGGCAACACTGGGGCTCACCCCTGCACTAAAAGAACCTCCAAGATCGTCCAACAACGTCCAGGCCCTTGGGGGCAATGTACCTCCCCCACGCCACCACTGCTTGAAAACATCTTTAGATTACCATCAGCAGCACATGGTCATCTTGTTGGTGGCAGGATTGGTCTTACCTCCACAGGTTGCAGACCATCTGTGAGAAATTGGGTTGTTGGTTAACTGGGATGTGAGCCCTGATCAAGCAGCAACCATAGTTTTTGTCAGGGTAAGGCACAAGCAAACCCCAAATTAATTTGTGCTCACCCTGTGGTAGCTTGGCACACTGCAGTCAGGCTTAATTTGAAGGCAACGTCTAAAGTGTGCAATGTGTAAAGTATTTGTGCAACACTTCAAACAGTAACATAGTGAAAGCTCCTCCCAAAATGGATTCCACACCAGATTAGAAAAATAGAACTTAATTTAGTAAACATAACAAGACCAAAACAACACAAATCCAATAAGTAGAATTTGAGTAATGAATTTTTAAAACATAAACTGTAAAACAGCTCTTAAAAGCCAAAAGTGCCAGCTAGAGATATCTGGTTGCACCGGACCTTGACAGCGTTCTGGCCAACTGCAATGGAGCTCGGGCTGGCTATGGGGATCCAGTTGGGCCTGCTGAAACAAAGCATTTTAAATGTGGTTTTGGGGAGTGATGCGTAGGTTGCGAACCACGCAGTAGAGAGGGATGCGTTGGTGTTCTCCACGCAAGAGCAGAAATGTGTCAGTTCCGAGATGCAGTGAGGCTGCAGTGGAAGTGCCCGATGTTTTGTTGTCGAGGACCCAGGTGCCAAGGCTTGCAATGTGAAGGTCAAAGATCTGGTGGACAGGCAAGACAATGCGTCAGTTCCGATGAGGGCAGAGGCTGTGATGCTGAGTTTTGGCGGCGGTGTCAGGCTGCTGCTGATGGGGATGCGACGACCTTGTGCCAAGGAAAGCACTGCAGTGTCCGTTCCGAAGACAATGTGCTGGTTTCAAGATGCGAGATACAGCAGGAATGCGAGCCTGGTTGAGCTGGTTCTGACCCATGTAGTAGAGGTGATGCATTGATTTTCTCAACACAACAGCAGTGATGCGTCAATTCTACTTCTGTAAAGAGAGAATGCGTTGGTTTGGCTGGAGCAAGCACCTTAGGCCCACTTCCAAGGATCCAGGTCTTGGGTGGCACCACTTGGCAAGACAGACTAAGAGATGGCAGAGTCCAGGAGCAGGAAACGGGATGAGGGGGTTGGAAGTCTGTTATGTCCCTCAGACTTAAGTTTAGGAGGCCAGCCACCTAGCCTTTGGAGTCACTCTGGGTTCTGGGTTGGAGGCAAGAGCGCAGCAGGCACCGGTCAGCACAGCAAAGCAGGAGACTAGCAAACAACAGCCCAGCATCGTGGCAGGCCTTCAGCAGCACAACAGTCCTCCTTTCTGGCAGAGTACCCACATGTCCAGAAGTGTACCAAAGTGATGGTATCAGAGGTCCAGTACTTATATCCAGCATTACCTCTGAAGTTGGGGAGACTTCAAAGACATGCCTTTGAAGTGCACAGGGTCCCTGGCACCGGACTCACGACAAGCGGTTATGTAGCCCTTTGTGTTTGGACATGACACCGTTTATTCAGATGTAAGTGAGGCTATGTCCTCCTCCTCCCTCCGATCCTGCCCAGGGTAGCCCGTCAAATCACACCTAAGCTCCCATTGTGTGTGGCTGTCTAGGAGGAATACACAAAGCTCAGCAGTCATCTACCCCAGCCATGATCAGAGACAGGCAGCAGGCACTAAATGGCTAAGGCAAGAGAAATTTTTAATTTAAGTGTTTTCCCCACTAGGACATGGAAAACTTAAAAGCACATATCCAACTTTTTAAATACATAACTTCGGGGTGACTTATATGTATGAAAAGGAAGGTATGGGTCTGGCACAAGGTTGACTTTGCCAGGTCGACATGGCAGTTTAAAACTGCGCACATAGGCTGTGTAGAGGCAGGCCTGAGACAGGTTTAAAGGGCTATTTAAGTGGGTGGCACAATCAGTGCTGCAGGCCCAGTAGTAGCATTTAATGTATAGGCTGTGGGCACATGTAGTGCACTCTACTAGGGACTTATAAGTACATTTTACCCCAGCTTTGGGGATAAGACAATGTTACCACATTTTAGAGCGAGTGCAAGAGCACAGCCCAAGTCCTAGCAGCCCTGGATCCAGGCGACTGGATTGTATTGTTGGATATGCAGAACACTTATCGACACATCTCTGTCCTGCAGTCCCATAGGCGTTACCTGTGGTTCCAGTTGAACCAGGTTCATTTTCAATGTGCTGTGCTCCCTTTTGGCTTCACCAGTTCCCATTGAGAGCTCACCAAGGTGATGACAGTGGTCACAGCATTCCTTTGAAGGTCTGAACTAGCAGTCTTCTCCCTAGGTCAAGGAGTGGCTGTGGAAGGCGCACTCAACACAGTCAGTCAGAGACCACCTCCAGATGACGGTGAACCTCTTCACATTGTTGGGTTCACTATCAATGTGCCAAAGTCAAACATGACTCCTTTGCAGAGACACACTTTTATCAGAGCCATTTGAGAAACAGTGCAGTTTTGGGCCTCCCTACGACATGAGTAAAGGATATTCGAGGTATGAATCAGATGTTTAAGTTTCAGTCCTGGGTCAATGAGGATGGCTCTGATGCTTCTTAGCCTTTGGACTTCCTGCATCCTGCTCACTGACCACACCAGGTGGCATATGTGGGCTCTGAAGTGGAATCGGAACTCTCAAAAGGCCCAGCACCAAGGAGTCCTGTTGGACTCCATTCAGTTTTGGGAAAGAAACTCCAAGATATCTGCAGTGGTGGCTGTTCAACTGCATTTGGATCAGCAGCAGACCCCTATGCCACCCAGAGCTGACAGTGGTGACACATGCATCATTGAGTTGGGAAGGTCATACGGTAGTGGTGAAGCTCAGAGGACTGTGGTCTCTGGCGAAGGGCCACCTCCACATCAACCTACTTGAGTTTCCATTCATGTGATCATGGAAAACACCATCACTTTTGTGGTATTGCAAAAAGCAGGTGGGTGAGGCGCTGTGCTCTATGCTAGGAAATCCTGTGCCTCTGGACCTGGCTGAATCATCAGAGCTTCTCTCTTATTGTACACCACCTGGTGGGATCTTTAAATGCTAGGGCAGACAAACTTAGCCAGCAATGTCTAGTAAATCACAAATTTGCGCTATATGGGGAGGAGGCTCCAGGCATCTTTCAGCAATGGTGAGAGCGGCAGCTCTATCTCTTTGCCACAGTCAATACGTGTAGTGTTCACACTTCGTCGTGCTTGAGTTAGAAGAGGGCTTTCTCTCGGAAAGGCATTCTGCCTAGAGTGAAGCACAGGACTCCTGTATATCTTCCCACTGCTACCTCCCCTGCCCTGGGCTCTAAGGAAGACTGAGAACGACCAGGCCTAAGTCATCCTAGTGGCACCAGTTTGGGCCAGGAAAGGCATGCTATCTGGAACTTCTGATGATGAGCAATTGTTCTCCAATTAGGATGCCTCCTTAGGATTTTTTGTCGAAGTAGCAGGACAGGGTTTTGCTCCTGGCCCTGCACAATCTACACCTTCATGTGTAGTGATTGCAGTTGGGTGCATTTGATGTTCCTCCCTAAGCAGTGGGGATGTCATATTGGTGGCTAGACGACCTTCTAGAACGTCTGTTTACACCTGAAGCTGGGACAAGTTTGTGGGTTGATGTGGCACCTGTAACTCAGACCCATTACAGGCAAAGTTGTCAGATGTGTACCTGTTTGTTCTGTCTTTGGCCCAGCAAGAACTTAAGGTGGGCACTCTTAAAGGTTATTTGTCAGCCCTTTTGGCATTTTTGCCTTTACCGAACAGTCTGCCCCTGTTCAAATCACCTGTTGTAAGGCATTTTCTCAAACGTTTTGTCGAAGTTTCCTCCTAAACTATTTTATAATGCCACAGTGGGACCTTGATTTGGTCCTTATTTTCCTTGTCTGCTTCTTTTGAGCCATTGCACAGTGGTTCCAGTCTCTCCCGACCCTGAAGACAGTCTTTTCCGTCGCAATCACCTCAGCTCGTTGCTTGAGTGAGCTTCATGCGCTGTCAGTCAAGTCTCCTTACACTACCTTCATTCTGGCCAACCTGGTGCTGAAGATCATAGCAGCCTTTCCCCCAAAAGTTATGAATTCCTATCACATCAGGCAATCCATCACCCTTCTGACGTTCTTTGCCTTACCTGATCTCTCAAAAGAGGAGGGGAAAATGTATCATTTGAATCCCAGAAGTGCACTGAGTTTCTACATCATTCATAATAAAGACCATGGGGTAGAGGACAGTGCTCTCTGGCTAGTTCTCCACAGCAAAGCAAGGCAAGGCAGAGCAAAAAATGGACTGTCTCCAAATGGATCATCTTCTCCATATGACCTGCAATGTGATGGCCAAAGTGCAACCTTCAGAAGGGTTGAAGGCCCATTCGACAAAGGAAAAGCTACCACCTCTGTGCTAGAATTCGAAGGGTCTGTCCTGGGTATTTGTCAGGGTGCAACTTGGGTGTTGGTGTGAAGGTTTGCGAAACACTACTGCCTTGACAGCCAGGTCTGATGGGAAATGTGTTTTCAACCAAAAAGTCCTTTGGTGTTGGTGTGAAGGTTTGCGAAACACTACTGTCTTGACAGCCAGGTCTGATGGGAAATGTGTTTTGGCCATTCAGTCCTGCAGGACTTTTTGGTTTGAGTAACTCTACAGACCCACCACGAGCGAATGTCCAGCTTTTGTATCTATATTAGAGGGAGAAATTTCTGGTTAGAAGTATAAGTCAAAAGAAAAGGTTGCTTACCTTCTGTAACACTCTTTCTGGTGGATGCCGTAGCTAACTGTAGATTCCTCATGACCCTCCTGCTTCTCCGTTTGGTGGCATGGACTCTTCCATTTGAAAAAGTCCCAAATTCGAGATCTGCAGACTAGCACAAATAATTAGTTTTTGGGCTCTGCGTCTAAGTCAGTGGACAATGTCCAAAAAGAAACTGATGTCAGCAGGCTGGGACGGCACCTATATGCGGCTCCAGTCTTCCATTCCGGTGCACAGCAGAGTCGAGGCATACCCACATGATACTACATAGTGATGCACAGGGCAGATGCTAAACAATCTTCTGGATCCAGTGTGGCACTTGAGGATATTTTAAAAGTGAGGAATCTGAGGTTAGATTGAGTATCCACCAGAAAGGTTGTTGTAGAAGGTAAGTAACTTGTTCATATAGCTGGGTCTGGAAACCTGTTCACCAGCAATAGCTCTGCAGTATTTCCAGATGGTGTTACACAGCTCTATTTGTGTAACTGCCTACCCTGGAAATGATTAACCAGCTTATATATGGCGGCACCCCGCATACTAGAGTCTCTACCTGTTTTCTGTGCCTTCCCAATGTGAGTCCAGTGCCTCTCTTTGATTTTCACTAAACTCTTCAAAAATACTAACAATGCTTATTCAGCAGACCAGCTTGGATGTCACCAGATGACCATAAGTGGGTGGGAATCTAAGTTGTTCTTGGCTCTGACTTGTAAGGGGAACCCCAAACAGTCCCTCACCTTTCTTTCAGGTTGATCTTGAAACAGGTAGCAATCTCCAAAGGATCCTTTTGCAAAAAAAATGGAAAAGATCAGTCTTCTTCTTCATCATTGAATACATAGTTAAAGGTTTGACCGGTGTTTTTAGCCCTACCCGCTAAGCCATTTTAGGCTACGAATTTTCAGCAGGCCATGTTGGAACTTTGCAGCGCTGTCCTGCTTCCTTCTTGATAAACCAGACCCTTCTGACTCAGCTATTCTGGTGGCTCCGACCTCATCTCTGCAGACTCTGGTCTTAGTGCAGTTTCTGTGGAAGCTGTCCCCTTCTATGCAACATTTCTCCAATGCCTTTCTCAAAGCTGCACTTGGTACAGTACCCTTCGAAATGGATGAAAATCCTTCAAGTGGCTAGAAAGAAGGTAATTGCTTCATTTTATTACCACCCTCATACTGATCATATACCCAAAGCTCAGACTTTTGCGTTCATGGAAGAAAACTTCAGCTTAGATTCAGACACACTTGGTAGACCTAGTCAGTATTTCAGGCGCATCAGGGAAGATGATTCAGAGGATGAAGTACTCCTCAGCCATATCATTCAGATTCTGGTCTTCACCAAGACCTTCAGAAGGCCAGTGGTCTCACAGGGTCACCTTGGGTGATATTCGCTGTCATTCAGGCCTCCCTCTGAGGAAGACTGCTCATTCATAGCCATTGTGTAGAAAGCAGTGGTGGTGCTTGAATTTCTTCAATTATCTGCAGAGCCAAAATAAAACATTCTTACAGAATTCTTTCAGTTCAGTTCGCTGGCTCTGGAACCTCTTCTATACTCCAACAAAGCTCTTCTGGAACAACTGTTACCAGGGGCAAACCCTTTTCCGCCTGGCAGTTCACAGGCAGATTGGTTAGGAATTTGGCACTGTGCCATCTGTCTTCAAAGAACCTGGTGGTTAAAGCATCTTCTGTGAAACAGAATCCCAACACCTTCTCTACAGCACCTCAAGACTGTGCAAGGTTTTTGTCGCTTTGGGCAGTCTGGCCATACGCATCTCCAATCTCTGGTGCCTACTCAGTGGTAAACAGCCTTTACAATACAACAGTTACCATGCATGCCTTTACCACGGAAGAAGTTTTTGTGTCCTTACCACGCATGCCTTAACCATGCATGGTAAGTATTGGTAAGCAAAGGATATATATATATTCTTTTTTTCCACTTAAAATGCCAAAGCTTATAGGGACATTATATTTAGGCTCACATTTTGAATGTACAAAACCATAGAAAATCACCTGTCATAGTTAGTTATTTCAAATAACTCTAGCTTGTGCCCTAAGGTAACTATAATTCATGCAGCGAGGGTTGGTCAACCCCCTTTAAGCTCCAAACCCTGCACCACGCATGGCCAAAGGGGCTTGGAACTTAAAAGGGGAAACAATAAAAATATATATTGAGGGGGGCTGCATGAGACCCCTGAACCCCTGGGACAGCCACACCCCGCCCTGCCGGGCTACATAATTTAAAAAAAACTTACGGGGGCCGAGCAGACCACTTCCTGGGTCCCAGGGACCACCTACTCCCCAGGACAATAGTAAAAAAGTATATGGGGGGGGCGCACGGACTCCCGGTCCAGGGAACCACCACCTCACCAATCACCACCTTATGTAGCCACCTCCCCAGAGCTACATAATAAAAGAAACTTAGGGGGGGTCCACACAGACCCTCCCAGTCCCAGGGACCACCACCTCCCCGGGGCAACACTCAAAAAATATTTGGAGGTGCCAGAAGGGCCCTTCCAGGCCCTGGGGACCACCACCTCCCTGGGGCTACATAATAAAAAAAAAACTTAAGGGGGCCACGCAGACCCCATGGGTCTCGGGGACCACTGAATCCCCAAGATAAGTTTTTAAAAATATCCTGGGGATACATTTTGAAAAAATATTGGGGGCTGTGCAGATCCCCCAGTCCCCAGGAACCACCACCTCCTTGGGGCTTTCCTTAAATATGAACAGGAGGAGGGCTGCAAGGCACGTCCTGGGCCCCAGGGATCACCACCTCCCTGGGCCAAATAATCTTTTTTAAAGTGGGAGGAGGGCAACGTGGCCCCCATCCCTAGGCTGATTTCAGCCCTGGGGACCCCCTCCCTCAAGGCCCGGCCTCATATTACTGGGTGCCCACGCCACCCAGTCTAAAGTTTTTGGGACCGCAGGGTGAGCCTCAAGGTCCCCACGGTCCCACCAGCAGCTTCCTGTGTATGGGAGCAATGTTTTCATCTCTTTCCCTTCCTGCATAACAGCGGGCAGGGCAAGAGATGAAAACTCCACCTTCAGCAAACTGGAGCATTTCTAAAGCTTCCGCTTGCTGAATTGGAGTTATGCTTGCTTTTGCTTGGCGGAAGCTGGCAGCTCCCACCAAGCAAAAGCAAACAGCTACTCCCCGAGGGTGGGCACCTCAGGAAGTAGCATGAGCTGCGCACATACTTGAATCTATTGCCCCGCATACTTCATTATATCTATTGCCCCAGGAAGGTGGCATCAGTGATTTAATTTGAGATGTCATCAGTGATGCAATATGTGAGGTCATAAGCAGTGCATTGCAGGGGCGTACGCTATAGTAAGCTCAGGTAACTATAACTGCTGCATTTCTATGTTTTTGTACAAGTGAAATATGAGCCTAACTATAACGTCCCTGTAACCTTTGTTTTTTTTCTGTGAATTTCTACATTTTTTTTATTCAAATTTACTAACTATATTGTCCCTGTAACTTACGACTTTTTCAGGGAATTTCTAAGGTTTCTATAACAAATGTTCCTAATAGTAACTTGTAATGTTTCACAGTGGATCTGTGAGCATATGTCTGCGTCTGTTAGTGAGTGTGTGAATGTGTGTGTGGGAGGTCTGTGAGTGGCAGTGTGAGTGTCTCAGTGGATGTGTGAAGTGTTCTATGAGTGTGTGAGTGGGTCTGTGAATGGCCGTGTGAGTACCTGTGTGGGTCTGTGACTAGTACTGCCAGAGGCAATGCTTGTCTCTGAGTGCCACTATGGGTGCTGCTGTGGGTCTGTGGGTGGATGTGTAAGTGGGTCTATGGGTCTGTGATTGGGTGTATGAATGGTGGTATGGTTTTTATGGATTCTCATACGTATTATGTTTAAAGGAGACAACCATGCACTTTGGTCTTACAAAAATAAATCATAAAAAATGTATTTGTCACACTCATCAAAGTTCAGATTGGGCTTGAATATATTATGATGCCTTATTTTTATGAAGGACTGTAGAATATTTTCAATATGTAACATTAGAGGAAATATTTCTACCTTTATATTTGTCAAGCAATAAGTTGGGCTCGGTTCCACTGAAGGAAAGTAGAGCTTTGTGCTCCTGCTTTTTTAATAGTTGTAAGTACTTGTTGTTGAGGTTTAGTTGATCAGAGGTTAGTATCAGGGCGTGTGTTTTCCAGTTTTGCAGAAAATTCGGAAAAACAGCCTGTTTAAAAAAAAAAAAAGTGTAAAACATATATGTACAAATATTGTAATTAATGTTTGACAACATATGGTTCCTAATGTAGTGTTAAACGTCTAGTTTGTAATAACTTTTAATGCAAAGCAGTTTTAAATTGTATTTCTTGTCTTCTCAATGAAGTTTGTATTTGCAATGAGGCCGGTAAATGTGAGCATCCTGTGACCTGGAAACACAGAGATATCATTGGGGGAGACAGTTTTCATTAAACTTCAAATGAAGTTCCCATCCATTAATCTCTTCTTGAATTTTCCATTCATTTTTGGATCATTAATTGGAGATGTCTTGTGCTTTTAGTGAAGAACTTTGATTAGAGGTTTTCTTTTGTCATTTTTATCATCAAGATGGCAACAGGAGGTAGTGAGGAGGATGGGGTGGTACATCAGCCAGAGGAGTAGGAGGTAGAACAGTAAAACTCTGGTGATGATGGGCCTGCACCCAAAAAGCAAAGTATTGCTCGGGAATTATTTACGATCTCCTCGGGAGAGTCCACATCCATCACAAAATTCATAAAATGCAGTTTGTGTCAAAAAAGTCTCTCAAGAGAGACAAGCAAAACATATTCCTGTGGTACAACTTCCATGTTGCACCATTTTAAGACCTACCATCTGACAAATTGAAAAGGGCACAGAAGGTAAGAGAAAGGCAGCGGCCATCTACATGTGCGGCTGCACCATTTGTCTCTGGGGAGAGAGTGCCTCTTGGAGTGCAGAGGCGTCGTTCACAAATTGCACTAGAGTACTAGTGTGAAGGGGTGTTGGCACATATTGCCTTGACTGCAACACTACACTTACAGCTGGTGAGCAGTCTTTTGATGCCATCATAGAAGCTGCAAGACAACATACTTGTTATTTTTTTATATTTATCCCAGTTTTTGCACTGTTTTTGTGTTTCTGGTTACAGTGTTTTACCCCCCTTGTTGCCATTTTAATAAAAAATATAAAATTGTATGAAAGCAACAAAAAAAACAGTTCCACCAAAAAAAGAAAAAAAAGGTTCTTTTTAGACCCGCCTTTTATGGAAAAGAAGCTAAACTAAGGCTGCATGAGTGAGTCAGAGTGTGTGTGGGGAGCTGTATGGATGAGTAAATGGATGTTTGAGTGGCTGTATCGGTGCGCAAGTGGAGTATGGGTGAGTGAGTTAATGGGTTAGTGATGTATGGGTGAGTGAGTGAAAGCATCTGTAGTGTATGGGTGAGTGAGTGTGTGTCTTAATGACTGCATGGGTGAGTGAGTGGCTGCATAACAGTAAAGGTGAATGAGTGGCTGTGAGTGAGTGGGTGTGTGACTGACTGTGTGAGTGCTCCTGTAAGTGAGAGAGACTGCATGAGTGAGTTAGTGTCTGTGTGAGTGGCTGCTTGGTTGAGTGTGTGGTTGTGTGAGGGTCTGTATAGGAGAGTGAGTGGTTGTTTGAGTGGCTGTATGGAGGAGCGAATGGTTGTGTGACTGCCTGTGTGGGAGAGTGAGTGCATGTGTGACTGGCTCTATGGTTGAATGAGTACTTGTGTGAGTGAGTATGGGTGAGTGAGTACTAGTCTCAGTGGCTCCATGGGTGAGTTAGTGCCTGTGGGATAGGTTGTATAGGGTAGTCAGAGGGCGTTTGAGTAAAGGTACAGGAGAGAGAGTGGGTGTAAAAGTGTATATGAGTGAGAGGCTGTCTGAAAGGCTGTTTAAGTGACTGAAAGGGGGTGTGAGTGGATTAAGAGTGAGTGAACGGGTGTGTCAGTGGCTCTTTCAGTGAATGGGGGTATAAAATACTGTATGAGTGACAGAATAAGCACGTGAGTGGCTCTGTCACTGAGTGACTGTTTCTCTGAGAAGCTGCATGGGTAAATGATTAGTTGTAGGAGTGTCTGAATGATTAAGTAAATTGTTGTGTGAAAACCTGAAAATCGGTTGTAACACTCTGAAGGTTTAAGTAGGAAACAGGCAGAAGAAACTGATGGAAACATATGGGAAGAGCAGTTTATGTTTAAAAACACTCTCCATGGATATCTCTAAGCACTATGTCTGTGGTTCAGACATAGTACAGACATAGTGGTTCAAGAAGTGTTTTGAGGCATGGAACATCGTTCAACTGTAACCACTATTGAAAAAGAAGATACAGATATGATAGTATTTAATCTTCAAATTTCCACATACATAAGAATAGTCATTGTTTATACTGTAAGACTGTAGTAAAATGTAGTAAAAATATAATTTTCACTTTTTTACTGTTCTCAGCTTTCATAATTCTTCACCTTAAACAATGGTTTGTATAAAGCATCATCTTCGAACAGTGGGGAAAAAACAATCAATGGTTTGTTAAAAAAAACAAAGCTGCACAGTAGATCACTACAAATAAATAATACTATGCATTGCACTTGTCGTAGTTTGGACTCTTGCTCTAGGTAAGACTGCTGGTTTAAGGATGGCAGTACTTATGTTTGTAGGCAACTATGCCTATCCTACAACAAGTTGCAGCTGTCGTCCCAACCCTTCCAGCTCACTACCAGCACCTCACCAAAAACCCAAATAGTAAAAGGTGATTTTTGGCAGCCTTTACGTATGGACTCGAGAGTTTGACATCTCAGGGAGTGTCGTGGTTAAACTGAGATTAACCCTTTCGCACAGATACATCATGTCTCATCCAAACACAGGAAATAACGAAGATGCAGTGAAGTTTCAATAGTTTTTATTTAACATGACTGCAATCTGCGATATGTTGCATAGGCTGCAATGATTAGGATAATGAACAGTGCAAGAAACAGAATTGTGAAGACAAGAGTCATTATTACAAAGACCCCCACCATCTTGCAATAGCATGAAAAGGCATAAGGTGTGTAACATGTCCTAATACCCTATCATGATAGGCCTAACTTCCTACCTAAAGGAGAGCTGGGTATGTTAAACCTAATCTGCCAATGCCATGTCCATGAGAGGAGTCCCCAACCCTCGTTACCTTGGAATGAGGTCTCTATCTCAGACTCCGCGGGGACACGAAGACTGGGTCAGCGTCAAGATGACGTGCAGCATCGATATCAGCGATGGTGGCGATGCCCTCTGGTCGGAATCCCTCTGATTATCTGTCTAAAGTGTGATGTATTTATACAGATCTACTTGGGCCCCTGACGTAGGTGTGTTCCCAAACAATAGTTGACAACGACCAATCACGCTCTAATTCCACCAGCAAGGGGGCAACGAAGATCCGAATCATGCGTTCACGGCACAGTTGAGTTGGTGGGCGTGGCTCCATTGCTCTGGGTAGCTGGAAAGAAACAACCACTGTGAATCAGAAGAAGTAGCAGTAGTATTCCGCCAAGCAATGCCAAAATAATCGCAAAACCACCAAACATGCTTGAAAAGAGCGAATGGATGGCTGATGGGATGACTCTGAAAACAGTCTGGAAATGGACGTGAATCCAGACCCGACAGCCTTAAAGAAATGGACAATCCCAGCAGTGCTAGAAGCATTGAATATTCTGGATACCAGTTCTCCAAAGTGCTTGGGGAAGTTGGTATTTAATAGGGATTGTATCTCGGCTGATGATCTTGCTATCTGGAGAGCATACGTCTCTCTAGCGGCTGTCAACGCAACCTGTTTTTGAAACAATAGCGCCTTTAGTCTGCTCATCTTGTCATAATTTACATTAATAGTATCTATGTGGGGCCACATGTCAGATACTTTTATCTCTCGTGTAGGGGGGAATAAAACATGTCCGCAACACGTAACGACCTTCGAGACCGAGATTGCGTTGGCAATTCCTGGTCGCATGCCACAACAACTTTGATCGCTCAGTACCACATAACTTCCATTGGAAAGTACATAAAATACTGGTCAAATCAAAGGGATGGGAGTACCCTTCAGAAAACAGGCCAAGTTTGCGACCCCCGCATTGCAAAGGCTTTGAAGGGACACCTACTTACATATCCTTGAATGACTAACAGTAGTCTCACATTCGCTTCTGCTCAGAAAAACCTCTGTTTTGCCGTTCAAACATTTATAATCAAAGGGCAGCTCCCACTCTTCCTTAATATAGCTATCGCCTAGTTGCTCAAACCTGCCCACTGCAAGATGTTTCAAGCAATGCGAGAAACGAAAGGCCAAAATGGGCAAGTTAATTAATTCAAATAGTTGAAGGACTCTCTGCTATCGTGAAGGGCAACTTATCTAACTTCTTAATGTGAAGCATGGTGAAACTAGCTTCCCTTTTAGCCATTGTCTGTTGTTCCACGGAAAGATTTAAAGTAGTGAATAATTCACTACTGTTAATATACTTCCACGGAATGCGGCCATTTTTCAGTGTCTGCAATGTTCAACCTAGCTGCATGATGAAACGTAGCTATGTGTGTCCATGATATAACTGGGACAAGTCTGTCTGAGTAATATCAATAGCAGATGACACAATGTTTGATAGTGAATAAATCCTGTTGGACAGAGTGTTCATGCCGTTATCGACAGCTGCTAAAGCCTTCTCTAAGTTTTCCTTATCTAATTGCCTGAAATGTGTAGCAGCTTCTATCTGTGAAAGTTTCCAGATCTCATTATACATAGCATATAGGAACCTTTTAGAGCGCTGTTTTCTAGGACCTAGCAGAAAACCCTGCAGGTCTACATCTTCAGAAAGAGTGTTAAGATGTTTCTTAACTGCGGCTAACGTGTTAGTCTGTACCCACTGTTGGCAGAGTTTACCCACACTTTATGTTGTAATTATACCTTTATGTTGACCCGATACAAAGCGAGGGTCTGGCCTGTTAATTGGAAAAACCCCTGAAGGGTTCAAAAAACGCGCTTGACACCTTGTTGTCAGATGGCCATATTAACCACCCACCGGGACTGGAAAGTGAAGAATTATAGGTACCAGCCTTAATCATTGCATCTAGCGTTTCCTCGGTGATATTGAGGAAATATTGCCAATCATTAAACTTTGCCAGTGTGGGGATACTAGGCGTGTTCATGTCTTTAATTTTTGCTAACCCCAGACAAGATGTCTGTTGAATCGTGTCATTTAAAAATATAATTTGCACAGGAATCAGGAATGCTCTAAATAAAGCTTCCTTACCCTGTATCTGCCAATCTTGCGTTCCCCATGCAGTTTTTGAGTCAATAGTGCTCTTCCAGTATTCGGAACCCCCAACTACGAGCCGGGACACAAAGGGATCTGAATAAATCAGTTTTGTGTTAGTTAGCAAAATGTTCCTAATTTGTGAAGGAGGCAATTTGAAGTAATATGACTCTGCATTCTTCGTGTCATGCCCAGTGAAATATGTAAATGTAACTGTATAGTGTTTTGGACTCCCCACTGGTGGTGTTGAACAGTGTTCCCACTGTGTATAATTTAACACTGGCCTGTGTCTAGTGGCACTGTGTAGGTAGTAATGTCCCCAATTGTTGTAACAGTACATTTCCCCATAATTCATTGTATGTTCATATACATCATCACTTTCAAATACGGAATAGTCCTTCATTTCAGCTAGCATGGAATCAGCTGTTTGGACATCCCAATCATCAGATACAACATCAGGTGTAATCACATCTGTCATAGATATTTTGAACACGTATGGAATTTGAATAACCCCAGTAGGCCCGTATATATCAAAGGGAACATTATCCCATACAATCCCATCGGTATTGCTGTAATATTCACAAGGGACACGTCTCTTCGGACCTTGTGTGAGGAATGATATGGAGTTAAGACCTCATCCACAGGCTCAACAGAGGAGGGATCAGGAATATAGTGACCATTTATAAGCAAAAAGAAAACAGTCACAAAACCAACCCAAAAAAATAATGTGTTGAAAATGTCAAACAGAACCATAAATAGTTCCAGGGGTAGTTTAAATAGTTATTTTTAAGCCATTGATACAGCTTCCATGTTTTTTAAACATTGTCAATCACAATAGTGGATGAGTTTAAGGAAAAGTCATCATTGTCCACGAAATAGCTAGAGGCAGTCTCTGCAAATACAGGAGGCGGTACATTACTTGTACATTGGTCCACATCGCGTGGAGGTTCTTGGTAGACGGTGTCATCAGTCTGTGAAGTGCTTGTATAAAAAACAGGCAAATCTTGGGCAGGTGTTGTCGTTGAAGTGGTAACTGGAACTAGCAAGAGTTCGTTTTCCGCCCTCCACATGGTCAAGGAGGTCTATGTGACAGCGTTGGACATTGTTGCATAGTCCATAGTAGTGTTGTTCATTCTACTATGTAGAGGTATGTCCTGTTGGGTAGTGAGAGGGGTTCTCGGTCTACTGTGAAGGATCGGCCACATGGTGTAGTTTGATGTCATCAATGGAAATGAATCTGTTCGTTCGGGAACCAGACAGTGGTGGTAAGATGACAGTCCTGGTACCTTGAATGGCCAGACCAGTACAGGTGCTCTGTATGATGGACCGAATTCCTTCTTCACAGCGATCTTCTCACGAACCAGATCCCCAACCTTAGGAATCCAGCCAGTCGAAGTTTTCGCTAAATCCCATATTCCTAAAGTGGCAGCACTGGTATATGATTTATAATCACAAAATTGCTGAAGCTTCTGTAAGACAGTGAGATGTTCATTTATGTCAAATGGTGTTTCTGCTGCCACCAAACCAGAGGCATCAACCATGGGACATACATAGGTATCCTCATAAGGAGTGCGTCCCCCCAAGGACCGTCTTGGCCGATTATTCAGTGGTCTCTAGACCCAATATAGACGATGAAGCCAACTGCGGCCTGAACCTAATACCAGAGCTATTAAGGACTGCTTTAGATCACAGTTCCGCCTCTCCATGACCGAATTTCCCTCGGGATGGTATGGAGAGGAGTAATGGAGTTCAACACCCATCGTCCCCATGGTGTCCCTGAATGCCTTAGAGGCAAATGCAGGACCCTGGTCTGAATGGAATGCTGCAACTGCATATGTACCTATTAAGATCAGAAAGTCTGGGATGTCTGTGGTGGGCATTTGATATTGGAGCCCTTTATTTGCTGGCAAATGTCACAGCAAAGGACATATTTCTCTGTCCGTCTGCATAGACCAGGCCACCAGAAGCGTTTCTGTAAGAGTGTTATCGTGGCCGAAATACCAGCATGTGCAGAAGCGACACCCTCATGCGCTGCTTTTACTAGACCTAATCTCTGGTCTTCGTTGGGGATCACCCAATCTCCAGCCCCAGGAATCGTTGCATAGGCAACATTTTGCACACTGATATGGTAAGAATAATTTGTAGGGTATCCTTTCTGGGGGGCTTGCCTGTAGCCAAAGCTTTTACAGCAGTCAGTATTTCATTATCCAATGTCGTTTGTAAACGAGTCACTGCAGCCACAGAAGCCGTAGCTACTGCAGATTTGGCTGCTTCATCAGCCAAAGTGTTGCCGGTAACGTGTACTCCTACACATTGATGGCCCAATGTATGTACTACATGGACACATGGTAGCTTATCCTTAAGATCAGCCACCATCCCCCACAAAGTCTTGTGTTTAATGGTGTTACCTTTAGAATCTCTAAACCCGTTTAGCTTCCAATGATTAAGATAATCATTGTATGACTGGACGCAATAGTATGAGTTACAGACTATTAAAGTCAGGCATCCTGGCTCTGTGTGTTCTAGCGCTAATATAAGAGCTTTAAGTTCAGCCAACTGAGCTGTGCCGTCCCCTAGGGTCTGTGTGTAGGTATTGTGAGGGTGGAAAACTCCATCCTCCATCACTCCCCTCACGGCTGCACAAGCGGCTGAGTATTAATGTTTAGTACCTACAGCTGGTTGTGCTGAACCATGAGTGTAGATGACAGTGTGGTATCCGTCAAGTGGCAAGATATTTAAAGGAGCAGGGTACTCCTGTTCGTACTGGAGAAACTCTTGTGTCTGAAGTTTTGGATCAAAGATGTAATCAACATCAGTGGCGTTCAGAGACGTTGCCCACTGAATCCAACGTGGATGTAATGCTTTAGTGTTGGGAACGCTTGCTTTGGTGACAGCCTCTAAGGCTGGCGCCGGCGTAACGACAATAATGCGTTTCCCCTGGGTAAGTGGCCTCTCCTTAATGACCGCCATCTGAACTGCAGTCAGAATCTTTTCTATAGGTGCAAAGCGTTGTTCTGCATTTGAGTATAAATGTGATTTATATACTATGGGTACTGTGTCGCCTTCATTGAAGGTAACATAAGTAAATCCAATGGCACCAGCAATTATTCTGATGACCAAATTCGTTTTATTGTCATGTGTGTGCAAGTATTTAGCTTCTAGCATGTCCTGTTGCAATTCCCTAAGGATGCGTTTGTGTTCAACTGTCCAGTGTCTGCAATTAAAATTGGGCTGAACCAAATCATAAAGTGGCTTGATATGTTGTGCATAGTATGGAATATATGTTCTGCCGAAATTGAAGAAACCTAGTAAAGACTGTAGTTTCTTGAGAGTGTTAGGGGGGGTGCAACTGTGCACATTTCTCTAGAAAGTGCGGGGCCAGGCTCTTCCCCTCGTTTGATAGCTCGTATCCCAGGAACAATACACTGAGAAATGCAATCTTACTTTTCTTAAAGTTGAATTTGTAACCGAGGTCTGCAAATCCCAAAATGATCCGATCGACCCTTGCAAGATGAATGTTGAGGTCGTCATCCGTGAGACATATATCATCCACGTAGGATAATGCCTCAGGATCAATATCATGTAATATTGATGTTACACAGGCTGAAAACAGCCCTGGGCTGTTCCTATAGCCTTGGGGTAAACGACAGATGCATTTCTGTGAGCCAAATGAGAATGCACTCAGGTCACTTCTTTCATTTGCTAAATTCTGGCAGAAAAATCAATTAGAAATATCTAATGTTGTTTTATATTTTTTACGCACTATAGTGTTTATTAGTGCTGTGCTATGTGAGTTTTGTATAGCATATGTACGTGTATGACTATTTAAATGTCTGTAATCAATGACTATTCTGTAGGAATGGTCTGGATTTGCAACGGGGAATAACGGGTTATTCTTTGCAGATGTACAGGGCTCAATTACTCCCTGATCGCCCTCACTGGAGATTTTGTGTCATGTTAAGCAGGATATTGTGGCTGCGGTAGGGGTGTAGACCTAATGGGAATAACATGACAAGGAGACTCCTTGTCCCAACCTACATGATTGCGGTATAATGCAGGAGCCTGCGCTATAGCCCATTCAACAGCATAGGCTTGTTTTTTTCTGCTTCTGGAACAAGATTAGAGAAAGAAGGCAAAGTGACATCTTCCTCATGTGGGAGCTTACGGACGTGCTCAGGTGGCCAGTCGCTTATGGCCAATAGGATGTCACTAGTAAGTTCATCCCAGAATATCACACCAATGGTGCGCTCCACGTCTCCCTCTATTTGAATTTTTAAATCATAAACCCTATCGGGTGGGAGAACGCGGCCGTCCGCAGTCTCAACTGCAATAAAATCACTAGTTGCTGTCACATCCATATGATCTTTCAGACTCTGGCAACATATTGTGACCTCTGCTGCCTAACAGAGTCACTGCCCACGTCTTGTTCCTCAACAGTGTTCTCAAGTGTACTGGCATTTTTAGCTGCCACTGCTGCCACTTTTTTATTTCTAAACTGTGGCTTTTGCTGAGGAGTCTTTTCTTTTCTTTTAATCGTAGACTGCAGTGAGTCTTTCTTTTATTTCACGTATTCAGGACGTCGATCAGGATGGCCCCCTCTCTTGCTACATGTATCCGGTGCGTCCTGAAATGAACAAGAGGAACGTGAATCATTATATCTGTCTGGAGTTTTAATATTCTCCCTATTTCTGAGATTGTATCTCCTTTCGGAGTTCTCCGGGTGTGGAGAATCAGCTCTCTTATTTCTTCTCTCCTTAAATTCTTTTTGTTTTTCCCAGCGCTCTTTAGAGCCCTCTTGTGCCTGCTTCGTACCTTCCTAAAGGGTGGTACTTTGTAATTCCAATTTCTTTGGCTTGGCTCCCAAACTATCCTGCCCTATACTAGTATAGGTGTTGGAAATTAAATTCGGTAGCTGTCTCTCCTGTTCCAACTGTGGAGTTTCTCGGAGACGGTGGCGTATTGCCAGTGCTTCTGCTTCCCCTTTGATATTACTGAGTTTTATTGAGGAAATTGTATCAAAGTTACATATTCATTTCATCTCCAAATCTAAGGCTGGTGCAGCCCCGTGCTCATTCTGTATTTGTTTTAACACTTCCGGTAAATTGGCAAGTGTCGGGGTACCATGTGTAGTGGTATATATGGCAGCGAAGACTGTAACCCATGTGGAGAAGTCATCCACCGAGGGAACCATCCCAAAGGGCAAGCACATAGTGAGGAGTCTATGCTTTTCCTGTGGTCCCGTATGGGGAAACCCAGCTTCCAGCTGGTTTGTTTTCTGGGCTATCTAGAATGGTATCTTCTCTCGTTCTGAGGGTTACTTTACCAATGATAGTATGCACTGTTTGTGGATTAATCCCAGTAGCCGATTGGTAACCGCCAGGTGCTGGTGGAGCTATACGCGCTGGTATTGTGTTCAAAGTTCGCATTACGAATTGAACTAGTCGTCTATATAATGTCACTAATTCATTATATAAATTTCGCAGATCTGCTATTGCCATATTTGGTATGCCTGGGTAAGGTGGATATATGGCAAACATAGGCCATGTTGGTCCATCATTACTTAAAGGACCTAGTCTCACCCTTTGTAACACATGTGGTAGGGCGCCTTCAAACCAGTTCTAATGCTCTTGGTATGCGAGCGATATTTCATGATACTGGTATGCTTGGTACGGGTGAGGTACGTTTGCAATTTCATATATGTGGAATGTATGTGTTCTTTGGCCCACCTCAGGAAAGGTGACCCAACAGTAAAATGTTTCTGTTTGGTATGCTTCATTAGCTTCTATTATGAAGGTAACATCCCCGCCATCTTCAGTAAGGGTATTCGCTAGTAGGTGTGTTGTGTTAGTGCTTGTCTATCATTCTCAGAAATTTCTATGGCGTTAGCCATATTTGTTTAGAGAAATGGAACACCAAAATGGGGAGTAGAGTCCTTTTATAAGTTCAAGCTCGAACAACCTACAGCCTAATCACGTGTTACCTTTTCAGCTGAGGAGGATCTTCCCAAAGACCACGGATGTCTCCGTTTAATGGTACTTAGGGTACCTGTTGTCTGTGAGTCAGTGATAGTCAGGGTATCCGTAAATTAGTGCCTAAACACCATCGTTGGTGGCGCCATGCCATAGTTTGGACTCTTGCTCTAGGCAAGACTGCTGGTTTAAAGATGACAATACTTATGTTTCTAGATGACTGCGCCTATCCTACAACAAGTCACAGCTGTCGTCCCAACCCTTCCAGCTCACTAGCAGCACCTCACCAAAAACCCAAATAGTAAAAGGTGATTTGTGGCAGCCTTTATGCATGGACTCGAGAGTATGACATCTCAGGGAGTGTCATGGTTAAATGGAGATTAACCCTTTCGCACAGATACATCAGGTCTCATCCAAACACAGGAAATAACGAAGATGTAGTGAAGTTTCAATCTTTTTTATTTAACACGACTGCAATCTGTGATATGTTGCATGGGCTGCAATGATTAGGATAATGAACAGTGCAAGAAACAGAATTGTAAAGAAAAGAGCCATTATTATAAAGATTCCCACCTTCTTGCAATAGCATGAAAAGACATAAGGTGTGTAATATGTCCTAATACCCTATCATGATAGGCCTAACCTACCTAAAGGAGAGCTGGGTATGTTAAACCTAATCTGCCAATGGCATGTCCATTAGAGGAGCCCCCAACCCTTGTTACCTTGGAATGAGGTCTCTATCTCAGGCTCCGCAGGACACGAAGACTGGGTCAGCGTCAAGACGACGTGCAGCATCGATATCAGCGATGGTGACGATGCCCTCTGGTCCGAATCCCTCTGATTATCTGTCTAAAGTGTGATGTATTTATACAGATCTACTTGGACCCCTGTAGTAGGTTTGTTCCCAAACAATAGATAACAGGCTTGCTTGGGGCGGCAATTAATATAAACAATTCCCTCAAAAGTGTAGAGAGGGAAAGTCCCTATGTGTGAACACCTACTGTTTGTTTGTCTTTGTCACTTGATCTTGACGCCTTAACGCTGTGGCACTGATAATGCAAAGCATAACAAGTGGCCTATCTATAAACAAGGCAGCCATCTTAGAAGAATTAAATAATTAAATGGGCTAAGACAGAGCAAGCTAAGTAGGTTCAAAGTCACTAGTTGACGGGGGCATGAGTCTGCAAGCCGAAGGCTAAGCTAACTCCTGTTATCCCATTAAAACAAACTAGCATTCACCACACACTCACTCAAATTAATTAATTTGTGGCTTTTTCTATAGTTACTATAGCAATCTAAAAACACATATTAAAAAAATATTCTTGTATTAAAATATCTGGTCAAATAACAGAAATAAATGTAAAGTACTCTTGAGATCCTTTTGAAAACATCATCCCCGGTATAGGTCATGAAACAGGACCCCAAATTTAGGCCATTGGTACCACTCTGAGACACGTTTTTGTTTGCAAGGTATGGATGCCTACATATGATAAATATGTGATAGCACGGCATCACTCTTTGCCTTTTGTCTAATATTATTGGATTAGCAAATATAGCCGGAAAAATAATGGTTTTAATTTTATTGAAAAATGGCATACAAATTAATCAAATGTAGAAAAATAAATCTAATTTCACCTGATTGGGTAAATTCAATATAATTTAAGAATAAGTATGCTTATTAATTGTAATAATAACAATATAGTCCTTAAAATAGTAACAATAAAACGTCATTGTATTCCTTATACATTGATGTAGATTATATGCATCATTTTCACTTGTAATTTCAAATAATAGTTGTCACATCTTACATAGGCAATGTATGTCATGAGTGAACATAAACAATTTTATCATTCACATTTGTCGTCATCAGCTTCTGAATAGGGGTCATCATTCTCTGCGTCTGTTTGATTTTCTCAGGCAGGAAGTCTGCACATGTCAGTGCACTCGAGGTCATTTAGACAGCAGACTGTTGGCAGTTTGCAGTTCATAATGCAGTTGAAAGCTAGTAGATCTAACACACACTGAGGTGCTGGCTGCCCCTCCATCCAGTCCACTACCAGTTGCTCTGCTCCCTCTTGGTTTTTCAACTTCCACCCTCTCCCAATTGGGCTAGGTGTCTGTGGATCATTCAAAAGACATCCCTTGCCTATAGAGGTTTGATAATTCGCCCGTTCAGCGCATTTCTTCAAACAGTCCCTGCAAGGTGGAAGTTAATGACTGTCTATCTCACCCTTCTTTGTGCAGAATAGGTGATATCTCAAGTCATTCATGTGATGAACCGAAGATTTTGGTGCATACAGCAAGCGCAAGAATTGCTCCAATTTGTCCATTAGTTCTTCAGAGAGATCCCATTAGTCTCTGAGCTGTGAAAATGTTTCCTGTGTATGTCTGTTGGCAGACAGGATTTTGAATGCACTTTTCCTTTTCCAGCAAATGCACTTACTGTGTCACATCCATAAATCGTATGGAGACCAAACATAGCTCCACAAATATTTTAGTACCACATTTCAGAAACAATTTAGCCATGATTCTGTCATGGAATCCCAAACACATAATAAACCCATCAGTGTAATCTGAGCTTATCATAATTGCCTCATAACTCTCACTAGCAGCGTGTGTAGCTTGCAGCAACAAATGACTACCTGCTTCTTCGTGTGTACTGTTGAGATCAGATGTGATTTTGTGGCATTTACCTTCACAGTTCGTGAACAGTGTTTTATTCTCAGGTTTTACAAAACACTCTGGTTTCCTCTATTCGTTAACAAGAAATGCGATGAGAGTTGTTTTATTCCTTACGTGGCTTAGCAATTTCCTTCACTGTCTGACAATCTGGGAAGGTGAGATGCTCCGTAAAGGGTGCCCGAGTTCTTCCCCTCTCATTCTCCTTTTGCTGTTCTTAATAGATGTCTCATAGCATGTATCAAGCACAATATTGATTCTTCGACTTCTATTTCCTTCTGACAAAGCCATGGACAAGATGAACAGCCACCTCACCAAAGTTTGATTCCTCTCCTTTTACTCTCTGAACAAGAACCATATCACCAATCAGTGTAGCTGAATTTACAGGTATTTCCTCAGCAGGGGTAAAGTTTTTCTGCAAGTATGTTGCTAAAACGGCTTTGTTTGTCTTTTGCAACAGACCTTCTGGAGTTGCTAAAGCCCATAGTAAAGGTCCTAAGGGATTAGAGAGTACATCTGCCAGTTGAATCTTTTCACTCTGTGCTGTCACAATGATTCAACCAAATAGTGCTTTGTCTGCTTTCATGATGATTGTCCTGGCATTGCTGTTCACTGCCTTCATCTTGGACATGTTAGTGAAGGTTTTTTAGTTTGTTCATTTTCATTGGGTCACAAAACTTCTTAATAGGTATATTATTCTAAAGTCGCTCAAGTTTGAAGTATAGCACTGTTCACCTATTTCATGTGCCTTTTTTGCCATGGAGAGACCAATGAGATCATGTGCCCAACAAAAGGATTTATCCAGCTTTGAACCAGACTAACCGCTCTCGTAACAGTAACTTCATTTTTTTCAATTCATGACTTATGTAGGTCTGTGTGAGTAAGATCTGATCTGTTGCTACAAACCGTTTCCTTTATCTGACCCAAAAAGGCACTTCTGTGTTCAGCCGCCATATAATATCTTTTCACAGCACCCACCTTGAGGTTGAACCTTGTCGTACTACCCAGAGTCTGTGTGTCTTTGTTGACTGTTACGTCTATCAACCGGAATTTGTTCAAACGGATTAACATCTGACAGTTGAACTGAAAAGCATCCGTTGATGAAGTTGGGGTGTATCTCTGGATGTTTCACTGCAAGTAATGTAATTCGGGCATAGTATACAGGAAGATATCTAGCGTAGTTCATCTTGTCATGCGCAAAACACCATGGGATCATAGAACGTATAGCGGTAAGATATAAATGCCAATTTCCTTCTCAAGCAGCACGAAGCAGAGCCAGCAAGTCATTTTCAACAATATCCACATACGACATCCAAAATGCAGAGAGATCGCCATAGTTGTGGTAAAGATGTTCCAGGAATACCTCCCAAAGCTGTTTTACTTCGGCAAAAGCACCATTCTGCAAGAGGTCATCTAATCTCTAATTGCATAGGTCTTTTGCAAAGTCATTAACATCCTCAGTGAAGGAGTAGACTATCTGAATGCTCTCTTTGTAATTCTTCTACTCCCAGGGGATAAATTCTAACCAAGCAAGTTTCAACATAGCTCTATACACGCACTTCTGTATTTGAGCTGCACGATTGTACATACTACCTTCTAGTACCTATGATATTGATCCTTCTACTATCATGTCTGCTTTAATGTAAAGCTCGCGAAGGCCAGCGTCTTGAAAGCGTTTTCCAAAAATGGACATGGCATTGCAAATGGTGTGAAAGGAGCCCATTCTAAGGATGGTTCTATCGTATGTTGCTTTATGCTTCCACACAATTTCAGTTGCTTTTGCGTAGAGCTTGATACATGACCACTTCAATTTTCACCAAATGCAGTGATTCCCTTATCAATTGTGACTATTTCAAAATTTCAGAAACTGTTGTTAACTCAGTTGCAGGGGCATTAATGGTGGGTAAGTAGCCAATGGAATCCTGTGATATACTAACTAGGGGCCAGATGTATTATCACGGCCCTTTGCGATTCGGTAATAGCGATTTTTAAGAAATCGCTATTACCAACTCGCAAAGTGCCATGTATCACATTTGCGATTTGGTAATAGCGAATTCTTAAAAATCGCAAATGCTATTACCGAATCGCAAATTGCGATACCGGCCCCATTCGCAGCTATGGGCCAAATTGTTTGCATTTCCAAAATTGCGATTTCTGAACCAGAAATCGCAATTTTGGAAATGCAAAAGGCCAGGTTGCTGGGGGCCTAAGGCCCTCTCTGCTGCGCCCCAAAATATTTTTTTTTAACATGTAAGGTACGCATGTGTGCTTTGCATGTTCAATTTAAAAATGCAGTTTAACTGCATTTTTAAATTTTGCACCAGGTTACCACCTGGTTGCATATCATGGTATTTTGCATGTGCAAAATGCCATTTTTGGAAAAATCGCAATTTGCGATTTTATCCAGCATAGCCTTGCGACCTGGAATTTGCGAATCGCAAATTGCGACTCGCAATTTCCAGTTCGCAACGCAAGAAATCACAATTTTAGCGATTTCTTAATTGTGGTCTGCGAATGCCTTTCATGCATCGCAGACTGCTGTTTTGCACTCGCAAACGGCTGAATTTACCGATTCGCACCGTTTGCGAGTGCAAAACTTTTTCATACATCTGGCCCTAGGTCTCTAGTACTGATGTTAAATCTTGTCCAACTTGGTATTATCTGTAAAAAAAACGAAAAATGTAAACTTCGCACTACTCACCCATTAGGGTCTCAAGGTGCTGTACGTATACCACTGTGGAACCCCTCCTAGCTTTTCCCTGTGAGGCGCCCACTCCTGGGCAACCCCCAGGGTGAAGCCAGACATCCAAGCACTCTCAGGGCCGTTGTGGAGATAAAGCAAGCTATTGCCCAGAGTTACAGAGTGGGACCCATTAATTAGATTAGGCACCAAGGTGAGAATTATCTGGTCCAAGGGAATTGAGCCCCAGACCCGCCAAGGCAGGAATTGAACCCTGGTCCCGGGCCAGATCACTTCATCAGGGGCTGCCACTCTAACCATTGTGCCACACTTCTCCATCTGTGCAAGGCTCGCTTCTGGTCTTGTAACAACCCAAATTGTGTTCTTATTTTGTGCAAGCTTTACCTGTTCAACACATTCCAGCATGACTTTGGTACTTGTCATCAATGGCTGAGGCCCAACTCATCCACCAGAAACATACATGAACAATTCTTCAGTATTTGTGGTGGTCAGTGTTCTTTGCTTTTGTTTCTCAATGGTTGGGAAAGGAGCTTTAATAGGTTGAGGTCCAAACAACTTGGGCTACACAGCTATAACGTTGACTCAGTTAGTTGTCCCCTTACCAGTAAGAGTCTCTTCCAGCTTATCAATGCTATCCCATGACCAAGTCTGTTTAGAGTGTGAATGATTTTAACATTACCTGGCAGCGTTTTTAGGGCATATGGGAGCAACAATTGCTTGGGGGGGTTTGTGCTGGCCATTTGTGACTGCATATATAAGCCCATATTTATACTTTTTGACGCAAAACTGCGCAAACACAGTTTTGCATCAAAAGGTATAGTGCCTGCCTGCGGCATTCAAGAGCACCAGCCGCATGCCAAATTTATGGAACCCCGCAAGCCGGCGCAAATGGTGGGCTAGCGTCTGGGAAAATGACGTTAGCCGGGTGGTGGTGGCAGTATTGGGGAAAGGGGTTTTGCATTAAAAAAAATTACGCTAGGCTGGTTACAGGCAAAAAAATGCCTTTAACCAGCCTAGCATCATTTCCTGACGCAAAACCATCCATACCACATGACTCCTGCTTTATAAAACGCAGGAGTCATGCCCACCACCCCAATGGCCAGCACAGGCGACAAGGGTCCCCTGGGCATGGCCATTTCACCCAGTGGCATGTAAATGGGTGCATTTCAGGTCCCCCAATGGCACTTTAAAAAAATGTTAAATGTTCTCCTAGGCTAACGTCCCACAGTACCTCAAATTGTTTTGTCGAAATGGAACGACTACGCCTTGGTACAAAAACAAACCGGTGAGACACAAGACTAGAAGGGGCGGCCAACAATGGAGAAAAAGGTTCAGAAAAACAGGTGGTTCGCACCCGCTCCAAGAAGGATTAGAATTTACTCCCCCTAACTCAGGTGAACCAGAGGGTGATTTGACTATTGTCAACTTATCTGACCGTCCCCTGAACGAAATGGAATGCAACTTACTAATGAAAGGTTTGGGTTTTTGTCCCACACAGACCAACGACCAGGTGTACATTTTTGTTGATCTTTTCAAATTTGCTCGCCAATTGAAATTGAAGAATTATTTTTCCTCTCGTTTTAGGGAACATCAAAGTGGTACAGTCCCCACATCCCAGACTGTGGATCGTACTGGTGATGATACTCATTTAGTAACAGAATCTATATCTGATTTACATGATATAGAGTTACTAATGTCTTTACAGGATGGTGGAGAAATTCCCATTGAGGACATTAGAATGGACTTAGGCATTAAGGAGGATCCCAATACTACCAGTGGCCTTAAACTACTTTCCAAGTTTACACCCATCAATCCACATAGCAATATTGACTTATTTGCGAAAAAGGTGTCATCTGACCTCTTTAAGTATGTGAGCACGTTTAAAACTGATTGGCGGCAAAAAGACAACCTATCGACATTAGAACGCAAGGCTCTCACTAGCATAAAAAATGATCAATCAATTGTAATTCGTGAGGCAGATAAAGGCGGTAACGTAGTTATTATGAATAAAGGTGACTATATGCAGGAAATAGATAGGCAACTGGCTGGTACTGCGTGTTACAAATGTCTCACTACCAATCCAATCTTTGGACTAACAGAATATATCAACAACAAACTGTGGAGGTGGTATGAACGGGGCCTACTCTCTGAATATGAATACAAATACCTTTTGGTGAAACATCCAAGATATCTGTGCATATATATCCTCCCTAAAATACACAAAGAAGGTAATTTCCCGCCAGGTAGACCTATCATATCGGGGATCAATTCCCCTACCGAGAAACTATCTGAGTTCGTGGACCTTTTTTTACAGGGGTTTGTCTGCAACTTACCCTCATTTATACAGGACAGTAAAGACATCCTCAATAAGTTTGAGGACTTCCCGTGGTCTGAGGACCTTTTATTTGTTACAATGGATGTTAGTAGTCTTTATACCTGTATCCAAAAATCTTTTGGACTGCTGGCAGTTACCTCCTACTTAAACACCCGCTCTGCTGATCACTATGCCCATAATCAGATGCTCCTTGAAATGATTGACATTATTCTGTCTAGAAACTATTTCATGCATAATTCCAGGTGGTTCCAACAAACACAAGGGACGGAAAAAATGGATGGGTCCGAAATTTGCACCATCATATGCCTGTCTCTTTATGGGTTGGTTTGAAAACAATCATGCATGGGATAAACACGCCTCCCCCTGGATGGAATGTATTGTATTCTGGGGTAGATATATTGATGATATTATCTTGATTTGGAATGGGTCCATAGAACAAATTACCTCTTATCACGCCTTTCTCAACGACAATCCCTATAATGTAAAACTTAGTCTTCACTACAGCAGGGAGACCATTGACTTTTTGGACATAAGATTCTTTATACAACACAACTCTATCCAAAGTGTTATATACAGGAAGTCCACTTCCTGTAATAGCCTCCTACATGCGACTAGTGCACATCCATCTTCTGTAATTAACAAGATTCCTTTTGGTGAGATGGTACGTGTGCGACGTAATTGTAGCACTGACGATCATTTTCGCAAACAAATTGGACTAGTTAAATGGAGATTTATTGATAGAGGTTATAATCACAGGATCCTTCCTAAAGCAGAACAACGTATTATGAACACATCTAGAAAGGACACCCTGACCGTGAAGAATAGGGGAACTAAAATCCATCGCACTGAACACTTATCTTTTGTGACTAGGTACACAGTTCATTGTCAAGGCATTTACAAAATACTTAAACGACATTGGCAATTGCTCATCGATTTGCCAGGACTTAGAGTCCCTTCACAGAACACCATTGATGGATTATCTGCGCCCCAGTTACGTTTCTGTACCCAATGTTGCTACATGGCTTCCTGCCAAGCCTTCTGGTTTTTACACATGTCACAAATGTAACATCTGTGCTTTTGGTCTAGATAAAACCAGTACTTTTTGCTTTAACAACACTGGGACTTACACTATCAAAAGCTTTATTAATTGCAACACCAAATTTGTGATCTACATTGTAGAGTGTGCATGCAATAAAATATATGTGGGTAGCACCATAAGACCTCTTAAACATAGGATACAGGAACATGTACATGCTATTAAGAACAATGATATTAGGTACCTACTATCTTCACATATGGCACTGGTCCACTCTCAAGATAATACGATTTGGTTTCAAGGGATTGACCATATTCCACAAAACCCCAGAGGAGGAAATAGAGAATTACAATTACGAAGGAGTGAGGCAGCTTGGATATGCCGCTTACGAGCAGTTGAGCTGGGACATAACACAGACAACGAACTCCATTACTATTTATAAGTGTGTGTTCTTTTTGGTTTACTTCATAATTTAATATTTACAAAATCTAGTGTTATCTGATGACTATAACACATATTTTCCCCCTCACTTTTATCTGATTATTGTATATTGGTGTTTCCTGTATTCAACTCGTCTGATTGACCTATGTGTCCTATATGACCTCCTTCTATGTATACGTCAAAAGTAATATATTCTTAAGTTGTCACAAGCATCCTTAATGTCAATGGACCTTGAAGCTCTTTATATAATTCCTCCCCGTTTTCTCTTCCGGGGTTGCTCAAAGAATTGTCCATTCAATCTTCTTTCTTGTTACTATATTGATAGGTTCTCTTTTAACACAACTTCAAATTGTATTGCCATTTGTTTTGTAATTTTGTAATGTTCTATGGATTCGAATGACACAAGTGTTATGATAATATTGTGGTCTTGCTGGTACTAACATTGGTTCCCATACATATATATTTTGTACTTGGTGCTCGTCTTCACTCTGGGTTCTTTAATGTTTCTCACCCTTTTTTTCACTTTCCCCCCCCTTTTTTTCACTTTTTTCCTTTTGTTTTCACTTTTTTCACTTTTATTTTTTATTAATTTTACTAAGTATCCTTTTGCTGTAGATTTTCTCATTTTCGCTCCACTTGTACTTTTTCTGTATAAATTTTTTCTTTCCTCAATTGTCCTTACTTTCGGTCTATTCTCTCTGGACACGTTTTACCGGTATTCCAATATGGCTGCTGCATTTCTATCAAATATGACGACCCTTTTTTTGATTGTCCGTCGTCTATTTCTAAGCTTCTTCCTGGCCTGGGCGGGACCTTTAAACAACCGGCGTCCTCTTTATAATTTACCCTGACGGTACGCCGAACTCCGACACTTGTTGCGGGACGGGTGGCATACGGCCGGGCCCGTTTCTATTGTGAATTCCGGCCTTTTTGATACTTTTTAAAGTGCCGCTCGATGTTTCTTTATCGCGTCTTCTTTCCAAACGGTGGGACAGGTGGTCTAGGACTTGGCCCGCCTGTCCTTTTAATCACCAGTTGCAAACACCACGTATTCTGCCGCGCAGTATCATACTGCAGAATTTTCACGCAGGTTAGGCCCCAGCTGCCTTTAGCTGCGTCTTAAATATGGTAACCATTTGGGTGACCTATTACTGATTATTGCCACTTATGGATCTATCTAATGTCCGTCTCTTTGCTCTCTTTATTATATAATAAATTAACAAAAAAATTTTTATTCGTGGGGAGAATAATACTACATATAATATTTGTTCGGTTTTGCAAACGACTCCCCCCCCCGTTTTTCTTTTTTCTTTTTACATATATCCTCATAGGCTCTTTTTAGGTCCTTTTATGGTCTTTTTATTCTTTGTTCTCCTTATTTTTACTAGGATTACTTTATACCCTTGTGCACTTGCCCTTTGCGAATCAAACTTTTTCCTGCTCCATCAGGAGGACGACTCGGGTATGTTTCTCGTGACTTGAAAATACCTCTGGCCTTTTCACTTTCTGCTTCTTTGGTATTTTTGGAAATCTGGACCTACTGGTAGTGGGATTCTCTCACAATGGGAAGAATTACTCCATCACCTTTGCACATATACATTTCTTACGTTGCATTTTATCTTATTTTTGTCTGTGTGTACTTATCCTTGCTAGTTCTAGTCTATTAATTATGTTTGACCTGACATTGGTCGGGACATTTTGACTGCTTAAACTTTGTCTTTCTGTTGTTATTATACTCATAAAAATAATCTTTTGTTTGTTAAAAGTATACAAGATAGCTTTTTCTATGTTAGAGTATCTTTCTCTTTTTCTGTTACTTGATCTATGTTGTTTCTTTACACATTGTTGTGGTTATATGTTACCTTACAGCCCTGAAGAAGCCCTTTTTGTGTCGGGCGAAATGCGTTGGCTTTTCCGTTGCTGTATCAAGTTCCCTATACAAATTTAAAAACTTCGGGAAGAAATCCACAGAAACTTCGCATGATTATTCACCGAATATTATTGAACTTTTTACTTTGACTTATTTTCAATTGGATAATTTGGACAATTTGGAGTGGTGCACCCCCATATGTCTTACACTGTTGGGGCTTTCTTTGCCTCTTAGGTCCTTTCTTGCAACAGGGGCCTTGGTGGAGCTGCACACCATAGGATCATATTGTTACTACTGTTACACGTATTGCGATTTACTGGGAATAATTAGGGATTGGTGCGTTCTTGCCTGGCCTGCTGCATTTTGTTCTTTTCCATATAAATGTTAAAAGTACTTACCTCTCCTTACCTGGAATGGGGTCCCTCCATCTTCTGGTGTCCCTCTGGTGTGGGTGAGGGTGTTCCTGGGGTTTGGGGTGGGCACCTGTGGGCTCTTTCCATGGTGTTTGACCATGGAAATGGGTCCACAGGTCCTCCAACGCCTGCCCTGACCCAGGTGTTAAATTATGGCGCTAAGCAGGATTAGCGCCATTATTTAGGCCTGCCTCCCCCACGTGAACCATTTTTGCACGGGAGGATAAATAAGGCGCTAGGGGCTGTAGTATATCAAAAATGAAAAGAGGCAGATATGCTTGTTGTAGAAGTTGTAGGTTCCTTTATTGAAACATCCCATCCACGATCCAGCTTGGCTAACAGCTTCCACAAAATGACATCTTCATCTCCACTGCATTCCACATTCCACCCTATGTCATGGATGACCTCAGCCCAAGGCAAGGCTAGTGAGCATTCCGATCAGGCTGAACTCATCCAATGCCTATACCACACATCCTTCCCCTTAATAAAGAATAAACATACAAATGAATAAAAGAACTAAAGAAAAACAAAAAAGAAATGAAACAAAACTACACACCCTTAAATTTAACCACTCTATTAAGATTCCAAATCCTACCATCCTTAACCTTAACAGCATTTCTAAACAATTTGATAATCTCAAACGGACCTAAAAATTTACTCCCACCATTTCTCCATGTTGGTTTCTTTACCATAATAAGTTCTCCAACTTTAACATCAACCGGTTGCACCTCTTCGCGTTCAACACTATACCGCATTGTAGCACTTGGTTCAGATTTCGTAACAATCTTGCTCACATCCACCCTTTCACTATTCTTTTCTTTCTCCAGTTCATGAACACACGCCATGGTATGTTCTACACTCTTGGCAAGCACTATCACCTCTTGTAACGTTGGGTTCTCTCTGCTCCATAACTCCTGTCTAATTTTATCATTTGTGCACTTCAACATAAACTGGTCACGGATTCTTTCTTCCAACGTGCTCCCAAATTTGCACGTCGATGCAAGCTTCCTAAGAGCAGTTATATACTGTTCAATAGTCTCTCCCGATCTCTGCTCTCTCATGCCAAAATGGAACCGCTCCATGATGGTACTGATCTTAGGTAGGAAATGTAAGTCCAGTTTTTTTAAACACATTTCAAACTCATTGGTATCTGAAGCCTCTTCACCAAGATCAGGTAGATTTTCAAAAATCTCTTGGCCCTCACACCCTAAGCAATGCATGAGAAGAGCTGTCTTTCGTTCACTAGATAAGTTTGTTTTATAACGCCTGAATATGTCTTATTGTCACATACATTAGTTCCAAAAATGCCCAAAATTATGGATTCAAATTACATCGAAAACAAAGATCTTCAAACACATCTGAAAATTTCCTATTCGAGTTCACAAATACAGTATTTGAGCTCCCTCTAGTGGTGTTTGAAATATTGAGAACTTCACAAAAACAATTTTCAGAGTAGGAGTGCTCGTCTTAAATGCACGCTGATAAAACGAAGACGTTACGTGATGACTTCAAACAAAAGAAAACATGCGATACTATGCTCGCTAAGAATAGATGCCTTCAGACATCGGCCCGATGCGCGCTGACAGCGCGAGACGTCACTTGATGACTCATCGTGTTTGAAAACAAACACACGCGCTCACAGAATTGCCTGATGAAAACGGCTCGCGTTAGATGCACGCGATCGATACTCTCTCGTTTCCGACAGCTGTCTCACGCGCTCATCCGTTAGATTGAAGAAGTCGATGAAAAGACGAAATCCAAAATAATTAGAAAGAGAACATTGAACAGTACCTTATTTATCACTTCCATAGGCTGAAGAGAAGGTAACAAACAAAACTGTTTTCATCTGTCACGGTTGAAATAAACGCAGCACTTGTAGTAAACAGACATAGACTTGCTTGAGATAGCCTTCTGTGTCTCCTGTGTTGAGATGTTCAATGGCACCCTCGTCGCCAGTGTAGTATATCAAAAATGAAAAGAGGCAGATATGCTTGTTGTAGAAGTTGTAGGTTCCTTTATTGAAACATCCCATCCACGATCCAGCTTGGCTAACAGCTTCCACAAAATGACATCTTCATCTCCACTGCATTCCACATTCCACCCCTATGTCATGGATGACCTCAGCCCAAGGCAAGGCTAGTGAGCATTCCGATCAGGCTGAACTCATCCAATGCCTATACCACAGGGGCTTTTAGTCAATTTTTGAAACGGGAACGCCTACCTTGCATCTCATTGATGCAAGGTGGTTTCACGCATCCAGAAAATGTCCTTAAAGTCAAAATATAAATATGGAGTTAAGTTTGGGTTGAATTTGCATAAAAAAAGACGCAAATTCAGTGCAAAGTATAAATATGCCCCATAATGTCCTGCTTGAATGATTGCATAAGTAAGTTATATTAGGAACTGTTTAAGGTAATCAGGCACTGTAAATTAATCTTTATTAATGTCTAATGGATGATATGTCCATGGTGTTGATGTCAAGTCTGTTTAATCATTGCTCTTATGTGCAATGATGTTTGATCAATGACCTTTAAAACTGATAATTCTCTTTTCAAACTCTGGTTTTCTCTTACAACATCTTGTAGCATGACAATATCAGGTCCAATTTTCTTCTAATATGCTTCTTGGTAAATGCATATAGAACTCTGGTGGGACAATGAGAGGACCGGCATAGCTAGCAGATTTAGCCCATGTGCCCATGTGTGAATAATAGCCTATTTTATTCCTGAGAATGGCACTGAACCTTGGGAGGATATGCTTGTTATCATATAATCTTCAAGGCTTGTGTGACTTGGCGTTTGGCTTCTCCTTATGTGGCGGAGTTATTTCATGGCACTAACTAATTGCTTTGTTACACCGTATGTGGTTTGTATGCAAAACTAATCAAATAAAGATTATGAAAAATATATATATGCTTCTTGGTTGATTTGTCTATTCCCAGTATTCCTCTGCATGTCATGAGGGTGTCAAGCCTTTCAGTGAGTCGTCACATGTCTTACCACTTTGTTAGGAATAATCATAGTTCTAATATATTGAAATAGTTGGTTGTATGCGTCATCTCTCATATTTTTGTAGTGATCATCAGTTTGAATGCCAGGTGCATGATCTTCCTCCTTTTCTTTAACCCCTGTATAGTTCCTATAACAAGATGCATGAAAATGGGCTTCTGTAGCCATGTGTCCCTACTAGAAACTGCTAAAATCTTTGAATCACAATCAATGGTTGCACACTCTTGAAGCCTTTTGTCAGCTCTAATCTCCGTGGCCTTGATTACTTTCTCATGCGCTGATGGTCTCTTGTAGCATTTTATCTTTCCACAAAATAACATTCTTCAGCATACACGTTTGACTTTAATGATGTTCTTCTATTTAAGCGTTCACTCGTGCACTCTCTCGTTCCAGCATCCTCACTGACACTTGCATCAGCTTTTCATTTAATAGTATGTAAATCTCTTTTCAAAGTAAATAGGCTCTTACACTTCCTGTAGTAAAATATTTGGGGAACCATGTTGCATCCACCTTTCTTGCAATGTCTAACAGTGGAATGTGATTCCTTACTTGAGCTGCCTCTAACAAAGTTTTCCATGATGAGTAGGCCAGCAGGCTTGTCAATGTAACTCGTGTTGGATATTTGACCATAAATGAACTACACTCTGGGGATCAGAGGGACAGGATGTGCTTGTTTCAGTCTTCTTCGTGATGCTGCATGGTCATTCTCCACCAGCACTGGAAAGAGAAATACTTAAAACATTTATAAATTTTACTTCTTTTACTTGATATAATCATAATTAATATTATAACTATCAATGTATATAAGCACATTTACTGATATTATCATTTTTAATAATAAAATTAATAATAATAACAATTATTTAAAAATTTCCGTTTACATCAAGGTATATTGGGAGTCGAGAAGTAAATCACAAAAGGCAAAGAGTTATGACTTGCTATCGCATATTTTCAATTTCTAGCCTCCATACCTTGCCAATAAATCATGTTCGAACCTATCCCCTAAGTGGTACTGATAACATGGTTGGCTCAAAGCCTAGTAGGCCAAGGGATGTCTAAACTGCTGATGACCATCTAAACAAAATCCCACGCAGTAGTTTTTTCCACAATTAGAACGTATAAGTTTAGGCGGAGAAACAAAAGGAGATAATTTTTTACTTTTAAAGCATTTTTTCGTTTCCAGCTTAAGGCTGCTGTAATTGGAGTAAATCTATCCAGTTTCAGACTTTAATTTGAGAGTATTGTGTTGAGTTGTTGTATTAACTCCTTTCTGGAACATTAAAAGGACTCTTGATTTTTTAAGAGGATTTTTAAAAACATTACCCTTTACAGGCCGATTAATGTCTAAAAAAGAGATGAAACATGTAGAGGAAACACTGTACATCTCCTTTTTAACGAATTTGGAACCATCTGCTCTGCATCGTTGTAGCATTACTATACGGTATTTATCAGTTCTTCATAGAAACAATGTAGATATCTGAACTGCAGTTTCGGCAGGTTATATTTTGGTTAGCATTTCTGTACAATTTGCCAAAAAAGGCACAGTTTTAGAATCTGTAATATTGAGTAGAGAAATCGTTCAGAATTGATTACAGTGCTAAATGTGAAAGAGCAATCTTCACAGTCAAGGTTCCATTTGCAACTGAGTCAAAATAAATTATCAATATTTACTTCTTCTTGTTCTAAGATGCCAAGGATGACCAAAATAAAATCTTGTGTCTCTTGTTGAGTGTTGAGTGTAAACATTATTGATCCGCTACATGTATCCAAAAGATTCTGATCCCTGAAGCAGAATGTATTACACTTCTGTAAGGCATGAAACTTTGCATCAAATTATATAGTGCAGAAGACATTCTCTTATCTGAAGTTTGTTCAGTTTGGTTTACACCTGCACTGTTTTCCAACTGGTAACCTACAATTTCGCCGTCATTTTCCAATTTTCTCTTTGTAGCCCCATCTGTGTTGTTCTTCTGTGCTTTCTTTTCTTGAGGGCCTGTAGACTGTTTGTAATTTTTTGCTTTGGACAGATTACCTGTTTCTCATAAACCGGGTACTGGCCTAAATGAGGAGTGTATAGACTTCTTAGACTTTTGCGCGGCTTGCATCAGCACTAACTTTCTTCTCATCAAAGTCAATCAAAAACAAACTGAACAATGTTCTAATTCACGACAATGCTACGTATGGCATTCCTTCTTTGAATACAGAACTTCCAACATTAACAAAAGCTGCATCTACACTTAAACCTTGAGATTTATGGATGGTTTCAGCATATGCTAGAGAGAGAGTGGGAACTGTTGCAGCCGGATATCTCAAGCAAAAAATGTACAGTACGTCAGCCAATCTCTTCACTTCATCAATCTGATCAAATTTCATAGCCAAATATTCTACCTCATCTCCATTTGGAAAATCAGCTAAATCAATAACTTTACCCATGGCATCATTTACTAATCCTTCTTCAACATTTAAATTACGTCACAAAGTAACTCAACAGTTTTTTCACACACATAAACTGTTTCCTAATCCTGCTGTTTTGGATACAGATTTCTCAAAAGAATCTAATTTTGCTTGCAGTTTATCTGTCAGTTGTATTGTAACTCCCTGATGTTACATTTTATCGATAGCTGTAATTTCCAAAATATCTTCTTTCTCCCGTTGTAGTAATTTTTCATTAAAATTGGAACACTCTTGTAGTGTTGGCATTAAAGAAACAATAGATTTCTCTTCTTTAATGAAATTGAACATCAGTTCTACTGCTGTAATATTAGATGGGAATAGACTCTTGATTGATAAGGTGACTTTCCAAAGCATGTTTCCGCTGTTTTGTCAGCACTCCTACTCTAATGTCTTTTAGTGTATCTCTATATTTCATATCAGATCCTTACCACATATTTTTCACTAATTCTTTGTATTCAAAGTTTAACCAAATATTTACATTGCCAATACTTTCCAGAGAATTTCTTCTTTCATCAAGCAAAAGTGTTTTGAAAACAGGTTGTCCTTTTACTAGGGTAAGTTGGAGTAGGTCACCAAACACAAATGCTTTCTTCCAAAAAGTACATCCTAGTGTGTTCTTAAAATCTGCTGCATCCTTAAGTGAACAAAGGCAAGCAGCATTAAGTTTGATACTATGCTCAATACATCAGAGATAAGAAGCTTCAGTTGTTTTCAATACTCTTGATACCTCCTGGCAAGCGTCACCAAATAATTTCTGATATTCTAGTTTACTGTCATGTTCAACCGCTAGCATTAGTAGTTGATGTAGAGTAATTCCTTTAATGTTATGTGCAGCTAATCCTGTTGGTGCTGTTACTACACATGACAAATTTGAATCTGTAGCCTTCTGTAAATAACTGGTGAGAACTTTAATTAGAAAGCTTTCCCCTGTGCCAGCTTGTTCACTGATGTATAATAATATTGGTGTATATGAAGGACATTCACATTGTTTCTTCTCGTGGAGAAATCCATGCTTGATTTTATCTCTAACTTTTGTTATACATTTCTCTTTGTTCATTGTTCAATTGTTCCACTAACTGTTCGAAATCCACAGTTTCCTTTTTTACATGTTACATTGCAATCTCCACCACATTCATAGCTATAGCTGCTTCTTTTTTAATTATTGGTTCTTCAAGAGCATTTTGACTTGCTAGTGCAGAACTTAGGTTGCTTTGTGAACTCTCCCTGGCTATCTCAGCAGTGATAGTTTCTTCCTGTTTAATCTCATCTTTCAAAATTTGCAAGTACATGGGAAAGACACAACAATGAATACTGCCTTCTACAGCTTTGAATGAGTCTTCATAACAGTCATAGGTCCAGATTTAAGAAAAGTGGCACTTCACACCATAAAGCGCCACTTTTCTTATGTCCCCCTGCACCCCCCTGTTGCCACATGTGTGCGCCGTATTTAAGTTACGGCGCACCATAGCCATATTAGGAACAATAGCGTCAACATTTTTAACGCTATTGTCTCAATTTGCTCCACTGACATCAACATTTTTAAAGCTATTGTGGTGCTTTGCTCCACTAGCGTCAAAAATTATGACACTAGTGGAGCAAAGTGCAAGGAGGCCTATTGATTCCAATGGGTGCGTCTTTTTAATGCCTGCTTTTAGCGGGCGTTAAAACATGACACCAAAAATGGCACAATGCAATCTTGTAGATTTCATTGTGCCATTTTTGCAGGCTTCCTTGCGTCAGAACGCCCCTTTTGCATACATTATGCATGGCGCATGTGTAATGTGTCACAAAGGGTCACAAAGTGGCATAATGCATGCACTATGCCACTTTGTAGATATGGCACTGCGGTTGTGGCAATCTAACACCACGTTAGCATCAGAAAAATGATGCTAATGTGACGTTAGATGGAACAAGGCCATCCTTAAATTTGGGCCATGGTGTCCAAGTAAATCTGATTTGGCATGCCATGGCTTGAACAGTTGCAAAAGTGGCAATTAGAAAAACTCTCTTCTCTTTGGAGTTTGACAACTAAGCTTTCTGTGGTTAATTACATTTCCTTTGTTGTGTCTCACCAAACAACTGTCTCATCCAAGGACTGCAAATCTTTCTTCTTTTATAAATATATTGCTGAAGTGCTTCATAGAGATACAAGTTTTGAAAATGGGGACTCCTTCTTGGGTAGTATGTATCCAGCATGTTAGCCTTTAGAATGTCTGTACTCTCAGACTCAAATATTACAAGGTACTATATTTCTGGTAAAGAATTTAATACTCTATTACAACTACTTGCAAGACCTAGGCTTACCCACATGATTCCTCTAGATTTTGAGAACAAACTTTCTGAGCTCAACCTGTCTGGGCATTTATAAGATCCAATTTCCCTGTGAGAAAGCATTTTCAAACTGAAACTTGGTAAGACTTTTTGCCACAGAAATCTCCTCCCCCTTCTCTTTCATCTCTGTCTTCTCTGACTCTGTTATATAAGAAGTCATGTATTGAGCAATGGAGTTATCTGTTACAAATTGTACATCCATATTTGCATTCTACATCTTCAGAATAATAGGGTTGTGGTCATTTACATATTTCAAAGCTTCTGTTCTTCTGAGGTTTTAAATATTTTTCAGTGATTTCCGTGTCAGGGTGTGCCTAACTGTAGACAAAAAGCTGTTGACTCGGCATCACATGCAAAATTTTGCTTTTGCTTTTGATATGTATTTATGACAAGGTTATTTACCACACCCATGCTTTTGAAATTGTAGAACTTGTTGTCTCAATCTCTTGTCAGTAGTTTCCTTTGGGATGGAGCATGGCACATATTGTTCTATGAAGACAACATAGACTCATCAGTGTCTGTTCAAAACTGTAGGACATCTTTTACCCAGAACAGCATGTGACTATGTAGAGCACCTTTAGCTTGGTACTCTTTCCGCCAAAAGAAATCAGTCACTTTGCCAAGAGGAGGACTAGTTTTGTTGCAGATGAAAGCTATCATCCCACGCATTCTCAGCACAACTGAGTGTCAGAAACCAAGTAGGTACTCTTAGATTTCTCAACATGCATTTGAGCTCACCATTACGACGATACCAATACTTGTTGATACCATGTTGACACACCATCAAATTAATCAAGTTGTATTCTCGATTTTCATCTTTTCAATAAACATTCTCAACAAATTCCCTTGCTGGCAGATTCTGTAGATTCACTCCTGTTTTGAGAATGTGATTTAGTGTATAAGATAAGCCAAACAAGTCACTCTCAAATAGTAGATGAAATATTTAGGGAATACACTGGTAGAATCTAGGATCCTCTGAATAAAGTCTAGTTGATCTGTACTCAACTGCTCGTACTTGTATAGGCCGGTCATCAAACCTACCACTTGATCCAGTAGGAAACAGATGTGGAAAACAACAAGCTTCTAAGCTTTTCTCTCACACACTTAAGGGAACTCCTTTCACTTCTCTCATTTGAAAGAGATCAATAGCATCTCCAATAATCTCTTTAGAATGTACAGGAAGAATACAGTAGTGTTCGCACATGTCTTTTGATCTTGATCAATCAATCTTTTCAATTTGACCTCTTGATGGTAATGTGTCATCCTCCATATGGGTAATATCTTGAAGAACATCTACATGTTTATAGTAAATGTTATTTTGTACCAGATATAGGGGGTCATTCTGACCTCGGCGGTAAAAGGCGCTTACCGCCGGTCAGAAGACCGCCATAACACCGCTGCGGCCGCGGTAAACCGCCACGGTCATTCTGACCCGCTACTTGAAAACCTCCAAAAACCCGACATCCACAAAAGTCCGCCACACCAAAGGTCAGCGAAAAAATGGCGATGACCAAACCTCCACCGTCACGCCAACAGAAATACGCCCATGCCATTACGACCCACGAATCCACGCGGCGGTCTTTCAACCGCGGTATTCTATTGGCGGTGCACACCGCCGCGGTCAAAATACACACACCTTTACAAAACATCCCCACATTGGCCAATTTGAAACACACACACCTGAGATACATATACACACCACTCCCACACACCCAATACAAAATAAAATACACACCCACATCACCCACAAAACCCTACGACAACAATTGCGAATCAAGGACAGAGAGAGACAGCACTGCTTAGAGTAGACCATCACACAGAGGCAAATCACAACATCACCCACACAATTACCACGCACAAAACACCATACACCACCACACACATTACACTCCACAACACATACACCACCCCTCACCTCATCCACACCACCCCATGGCACCCCAAAGACACCCCAGGTTCTCTGACGCAGAACTCAGGGTCATGGTGGAGGAAATAGTCTGTGTAGAGCCCCAGCTATTCGGGGCACAGGTGCAGCACACCACAATAGCTAGGAAGATGGAGCTATGGCAAAGGATAGTGGACAGGGTCAACGCGGTGGGACAGCATCCACGCAATCGGGATGACATCAGGAAGCGATGGAACGACCTACGGGGGAAGGTGCGTTCCATGGCATCAAGGCACAACATAGCGGTGCAGAAGACTGGCGGCGGACCCCCACCTACTCCCCCAGAATTTACAGCATGGGAGGAGGAAGTCTTGCACATCCTGCATCCTGAGGGCCTCGCAGGAGTATCTGGAGGAATGGACTCTGGTAAGTCAAATCTTAACTACTACTTCCCACCCCCACCCCACCTGCATGCCAGCACATACCCCCACCCTCACCCCCACCCCTATCACACCAACTCCTTGCTAAAGGCTCACCATCACAACCCACCCATCCCAACACCAAGCCCTGCATGCGACCACAAAGCATGGACACCCATCACCAAAGCATGCCCACTGCACACACACATCACCCCCACAAGCCACCCTCACAAAAGCCCCCACAAGGGAATGCCTGCACTTGGGTACACGGACACCCACCCATCACACGAAATGCCACACACAGAAGCTATAACCATACCTTAATACCCCTGCAGGACTCGAACGACACCACACCGCCACGGAGGGTCCAGATATGTCCATCCCACCCCCAGATGAGGCCCCCAGCGATGACAGCAGCTCTGTCTCCCTGGACCCAGATGACCAGCCCGGCCCATCGGGGACCTCTGGACAGTCGGTTCCCCACAGACAGCCACAGGCTACAGCAGACCTAACCCCCTCTGGGAACACCAGCACAGCTCCCACCCAGCGGGCCCATGCCTCTGTCTCCAGGACACGTCAATCAGCGGTGTGTCCGCCACTACAGGGCACCCAGGTTGACCCACCACCCCAACAACCACAGGGACCTGGGGGCAGTGGTAGTGGGCACACCGTTCAGGGGACAGAGGCCCAGGGAAACAGGGGAACTGGAAGGGCTGCTGTGCGACAGGGGGGGACAGGCCCAGGGAACCCACTCTCCAAGAGACCCTCTCCTCCATCATGGGAGCATACCACCACTCCCAGGAGACGATGGCAACGGTACTGGCTAGGTTCCAGGAGATCCAGGCACAGCAGGAGGAACGGTACATGGGGTTCAGAGAGGAACTGAGGAACATCGGTTCTGCAATGGGGACCATCGTCCTGGCCCTTAACCAGATAGTCACCACATTGCGGGACCATGTGGCACCACAAAGGGCCCCTGTCACTAGCCAGGACCAGGAACAGGCTACCACATCCGCCGGTGCTAGTGGACAGGAGGCCCCCACACAACGACAGTCCACCAGAACCCCACCTCCTGCTGAAGAAGAACCACCCCGCAAGTGGAACCTGAGATCTCACAAGAAGACAGAGTAGGATTGCAAGACCCCCGCCAGCATATGATACCCCCTGATGTCATCCCACTGTCCCACATTGTCACCCTGTCCAACCTTGAACTGCCCCTGCTCCATCCTTCCACAGGCATATGGACAATTTACCTGTGCGACTGAGAACTGGACTCTGCCATGGACATTACTCCACCCCCACCCATCACCGTCTTACAATCATGTACCTATATGTAGCACTTGAAATAAATCACTCGTTGCACTTAAAATAACAGGAGTCTGCTTGTATTTTTCACAAATGTATTACACATAACGGTGCAATTATGTTCAGTTACATTGTGATGACAACATACCAATGTCAATAAGCTTTAGTCCATGGGCAAACAAAGCAGTAGTCACGCAGTCGGTCATACAGCTCTGAAAAGGGAAGGGAAAGTCACAATTAACTTAAAAGGAACTGGGGGGAAACACAGACAGTAGAGACGCAGGAGGCCTTAAGTAAATGTGAAATGGCGTGGTTGATCCTTACCTGTGTGCTACTGAAAATATTGTTGTATCACTGTATCCCTGTTGTCTGTGTCGTCCCCGTCGTCTTCCTCCTCTTCACTCTCCACAGGCTCCACAGCTGATACAACACCACCATCTGGACCATCCTCCTGCACAAAAGGCACCTGGCGTCGCAAAGCAAGATTGTGAAGCATACAGCAGGCCACGATGATATGGCACACCTTCTTTGGTGAGTACATTAGGGATCCACCAGTCATATGTAGGCACCTAAACCTGGCTTTCAGGAGGCCGAAGGTCCTTTCTATGATCCTCCTAGTTCGCCCATGGGCCTCATTGTACCGTTCCTCTGCCAAGAAGACACTGGAATCGTATCACCACGGATCAGCTCGCATCAACCCTCTCCCAGAACCGACCCACCAGCACCACCGACCCAAACGAAGCCGCCAACAACCTCACCAACTGGATCTCCGACTGCGCCAACCTCCTGGCCCCCCTGAAAACTCAAGCCAGCACCAACAACCACAAGAAAAACTCCTGGTTCACCCCCGACCTCAAGGACTCCAAGAAAGAATGCCGCGCCCACGAGAAGACGTGGCGCCTCAACCAGACCGAAGAGAACATGTCAGCTCTCAAGGACGCCACCCGCCAACACCACCAACACCTCCGCGCCGCACGAAAAACAGCCTACCGGAACAGACTTGACAACAACGCCCACAACAGCAAGGAACTATTTGGCATCGTCAAAGAGCTCTCCAACCCGGACGCAGAAAACAACTCCATCCCTCCATCACAGGACCTCTGCGACTCCCTCGCGACCTTCTTCCACCACAAGATCACCGACATATACAACAGCTTCCCGACCACCGACGCGAACCCCCCCCCGGAACCCGCTACCGACATCACCACCATCCTCACCTGGAGCCCAACCACCACCGAGGAGACCACCCACGTCATGAACTCGATCCACTCCGGATCCCCATCGGACCCCTGCCCGCACCACATCTACAACAAAGCCGACGACATCATCGCACCGCACCTCCGAGATGTCATCAACGCCTCCCTCACCACTGCCACCTTCCCGGAGAGCTGGAAACACGCAGAGCTCAACGCCCTCTTAAAGAAACCCACAGCAGACCCCACCGAACTCAAAAACTTCCTGCCCATCTCTCTCCTGCCGTTCTCTGCCAAAGTGATTGAGAAAATTGTCAACACTCAACTCACCAACGCCCTGGAAACCAACGACTCCCTCGACCCCACACAGTTCGGTTTCAGGACCAACCACAGCACCGAAACCGCCCTCATCGCAGCCACGGACGACATCAGAGCCCTGACCGACAAGGGTGAGACCGTGGCCCTCATACTCCTGGACCTCTCCGCAGCCTTCAACACGGTCTGCAACCGCACCCTGATACGACGCCTCAGCAACGCCGGCATCAGAGGCAAGGCCCTCGAATGGATCATCTCCTTCCTCTCCGGAAGGACTCAGAGAGTCCGCCTGCCCCCCTTCAGATCCACAGCCACGGAGATCATCTGCGGCGTACCTCAAGGATCCTCCCTCAGCCCCACTCTCTTCAACATCTACATGACCCCCCTGGCGAACATCGCACGCAAACACGGACTCGACCTAATATCATACGCCGACGACACCCAGCTCATCGTATCCCTCACAAACAACCCCACCTCAGCCAGGACCAGATTACATGAAGGAATGAAGGAAGTGGCGAACTGGATGACAGACAGCCGCCTGAAACTGAACGCCGACAAGACGGAGGTCCTCATCCTCGGCCCCATTCCCACCGCATGGGACGACTCCTGGTGGCCCCCCGCCCTAGGCAGCACTCCCCAACCCACCGACCACGCGCGCAACCTCGGCTTCATCCTGGACTCATCCCTCACCATGACCAGACAGGTGAACTCGGTGACCTCGGCATGCTTCAACACCCTACGCATGCTCCGCAAGATCTTCCGCTGGATCCCCACCGACACCAGGAAGACCGTCACCCACACCCTTGTCACCAGTCGCTTGGACTACGGGAACACCCTGTACGCGGGCATCACCACCAAGCTACTGAGGAAACTCCAACGGATCCAGAACGCTGCCCAAGACTCATCCTGGACATCCCTCGCCACCACCACATCTCAGGACACCTGAAAAAACTCCATTGGCTCCCCGTCAACAAGAGGATCACCTTCCGACTCCTCACCCACGCACACAAAGCCCTTCACAACCTCGGACCCAAACTCATCAACAACCGCGTCTCCTTCTACACTCCTCCGCGCACTCTACGATCCGCCGGACAGGCCCTGGCAGGCGTACCCCGCATCCGCAAAGCCACCGCCGGAGGAAGATCCTTCTCTTTCCTGGCAGCGAAGACCTGGAACTCTCTGCCCAGCCACCTTCGCGCCATACCTGAACACCTCTCCTTCAGAAGGCAGCTCAAGACCTGGCTCTTCGAGCACTGACCCCCCCCCCAGCGCCTTGAGACCCTTTATGGGTGAGTAGCGCGCTTTATAAATGCGAATGATTGATTGATTGATTGATTGGTCCGGGGATTCCTCACTGGGGTCAATAGCCAGGAGAGGTTGGGGTAACCAGAGTCACCCAATAACCACACACGGTGTCTCTGTAGCTGTTCCATCATATAAGGGATGCTGCTATTTCTCATAACATACGCGTCATGCACTGACCCAGGGAACTTGGCATTTACATGGGAGATGTACTGGTCTGCCAAACAGACCACCTGGACATTCATCGAATGATAACTTTTTCTGTTTCTGTACACCTGCTCACTTCCATTGGGGGGAACCAAAGCCACATGGGTCCCATCAATGGTACCAATGATGTTGGGGATATGTCCAAGGGCATAGAAATCACCCTTCGCTGTAGCCAAATCATCCTCCTCAGGGAAAACAATGTAGCTCCGCATGTATTTCATCAGGGCAGACAACACTCTGGACAAAACCTTAGAAAGCATAGGCTGAGACATCCCTGATGACATGGCCACTGTTGTCTGAAAAGACCCACTTGCCAAAAAATGGAGTACTGACAGAACCTGCACCAGAGGGGGAATCCCTGTGGGTTGGCGGATGGGGGACATCAGGTCTGGCTCCAGCTGGGCACACAGTTCATGTATAGTGGCTCTGTCAAGTCTGTATCTAAGTATAACATGTTGTTCTTCCATTGTCGACAGGTCCACCAGCGGTCGGTACACGGGAGGATTTATCCTTCTCCTCGCAAGTCCCAGCGGACGGTGCCTAGGAAGGACAACATGGAGCAGAAAGTCAAGCAAACCACAGGTTCGTTCACACAGCTTGCACAGTAAAAGAATCACAATGCATTGAAAGGCTTGTATGCGTGGCAATGCACGGCCTAGGCCTGTGTGACGCAGTTGAAATTATGCCATGTGGGCCCTGGAAATGGCGGCTGCCTGACCTGTGAAGTGTGACAGTGGGATGTGAGGTCAATGCGCTGGCGTGGCACACCGTGGCGGTAGGCGGTCGAAGACCGCGGTGAGAAGCCGCATTGGTTAACATTGCACCCTATGGGTTTCATGAGCCAATGACGATGTGCGCTGGTGGTCGCGACCGCCATTTTCTATCTGATTAATCACTCAAGACCTGATCATCCACAGGAGAGGACCTATACTGCAAGTGCTGCTGTGACCTCGGTCTGGGAGATACTATGGCTGCTGCGACTGGGGAAAAAGCCCCTGCCTTCACATCTGAGGAATTGGAGAAACTTGTTGATGGGGTCCTCCACCAGTATGCGCTACTCTACGGTCCTCCAGACCAACAGGTTAGTACACAGGGTGCACGCTGAATGGGCTATGCCTGTGTTGAGTGGGGTGGATGTAAGATGGTGGGGAGGGGAGCGAATGAGGAGTGCAACGCACGACAGATGGGAACATGTGCCACATGGCAAGGTTGGGGAGGGGGGGCCCCTCACATCGACCATGCAGAAAAGTGATGATATTTCCTTTCCCACCCTATACATGTCAAATAGGTCAGCGCCCATCAGAAGATCGACATTTGGCGTGCCATCGCCAAGGACGTCCGGGCCCTGGGGGTCCACTACAGACGGGGCACCCACTGCCGAAAGAGGTGGGAAGACATCCGCCGCGGGACCAGAAAGACCGCTGAGTCTCTGCTGGGGATGGCCTCCCAACGTAGGAGGGGTGCCAGCTGCCAATTGACACCCCTGATGTCCCGGATCCTGGCGGTGGCCTACCCCGATTTGGATGGGCGCGTGAGGACATTACAGCAGACACAAGGGGGTGAGTATCAGCAACTTCTGCTATCTTTGCGCGCAGTGGAGGTGTCTGGGTTGGGGAGGAGGGCTGTGGGTAACTCAAGGCCAGGGCGCTTTCTGTAGGCTAGTCCCCTCCGTTAGGCATGGCCCTGTGCCCCCGCCCCCCACCTCTGTAGGGTGCCAAGTACAGCTATCCATGGTCCTGCATCACCCATGTGTGCATTTGTCGTCCATAGACCTGTAGGCCTAGTCACAAGAACTGAGTAGTGTACCCCGATTGCGCAGCGTAGTGCAGGGGGCTTCTGTGTCTGTCCTCTCCGCCAACGGTGTTGCCAATGCATGCACTCAACCTGTCTTCATTTCTCCCCCCCACCCATTTTCTTTTTCTTCCTGTGCATGTGTGCATTAGCATCATCAGGCGGAGGAGAAGTGGCATCGGCGCACGAGGGAGCTGCATCTCACATGGCCCCGGAGGGCCATGCAACCGACTCCGAGTTCACCAGTGAGACGGAGGGCGAGGGGAGCTCCACAACGGGGACCCGTGGAGACGTCAGCGACACCGACACGTCCTCGGAAGGGAGCTCCCTTGCGGTGGCGGCAACATCCGTGCCCACCGCCACAACAGGTACAGCCGCCACCCAGCGCACCAGCCCCGCCCTCCCAGCAGCCCCTCAGCCTTCGCTCCGTGCCCGCTCACCCAGGAAGGTGGGCATCTCCTTCGCCTCAGGCCCTGCCGCAGTTACCCCTGCTGCCCTCAGTGAGGAGGTCATTGACCTCCTCAGGACACTCATTGTTGGGCAGTCTACCCTTTTGAATGCCATCCAGGGTGTAGAAAGGGAGGTGCATCGGAGCAATGCATACCTGGAGGGCATTCATTTGGGTCAGGCTGCCCATCAGCGATCGTTCAACGCTCTGGCCTCAGCACTGACAGCAGCCATTGTCCCTGTCTCCAGCCTCCCTCTTCTAACTCCCTCCACCCAGTCCCAGTCTCCTGTTCCTCAGCCTATCCCATCCACACCATCAGACCAGCCTGCACACTCCTCAACACCCAAGGGCAGCTCATCCAGACATAAGCACCACAGATCCCACAAGCATTCACACAAGCAACATCCAGATGCAGACATGCCAACAGTCACTACCACCTCTGTGTCCCCCTCCTCCTCGTCTCCCTCCTCCCTCCCTGTGACGTCTCCACTCACACCTGCATGCACACCACCATCAGTCAGTACTTCCATCACCAGCACACCCTCCATTACATTCAGCACACGTGCAGTCACCACCCCCACTGCCATTTACACGTCCCCTGTGTCCTCTCCCACTGTGTCTGTCACCCCCTCTTCCAAACCACACAAACGCAGACAGCCACCCACCCAACAGCCATCCACCTCACGACAGCCTCCAGCCCAAGCACCTGCACCCAAAGACAGCACACTTGACTCTCCTACAACCACATCCTCTTCCTCCACTCCCATACCCACTGCACCTACCCTTCCCATTGCTCCTAAAAAACTTTTCCTCTCCAAAATTACCTCTTTGCATCACCTGACCCACCCCCTCCATCTGGTAAGAGTCCAAAGAGCACCTCAGCCACCACCAGCCCTGCATCTAGTATCACCATAGTGCAGGGCTATTGGAGTCCACCAGCTCCTAGGGAAGGAACATCGCCCAGCAGCAAGGGGACAGCCAGCCCACCCCCTGGGAAGAGGACAAGAAAAATTAAGGGCCGGCGCGAAAAGCCTGAGACGGCTGCCACCAAGGAGAGTGGCCTTGCCCCGTCACCTGCCACATCATCAAAGGGAGGCAAGGGCCAGAGAGCTGCAGCGAAGGAGGGCAAGGGCAGCAGGGCGGAGAAGACATGCAGCAGGCGAGCGCACCAGGAGGGCCCCACCAGCCCCATACCAGGTGTGACGGACGACACCCACGGGCCCAAGACTCCATCACAGGAGGGCCCCGCTACCGCAAGGTCGGAGGGTGACTAAGCGGGGAGTCTTGGCCAGGTCTGGCTCCCTTGAAAGACAGGACAAGCACCGCTGAACAGGCCCCGCCGTGAATAGCACCGCTGAACAGGGCCCCGCCAAGACAGGCACCGCTGAACAGGGCCCCACCGTGAAGAGCACCGCTGAACAGGGCCCCGCCGTGAAGGGCACCGCTGAACAGGGCCCCGCCGTGAAGAGCACCGCTGAACAGGGCCCCGCCAAGACAGGCACCGCTGAACAGGGCCCCGCCGTGAAGAGCACCGCTGAACAGGGCCCCGCCGTGAAGGGCACCGCTGAACAGGGCCCCGCCAAGACAGGCACCGCTGAACAGGGACCCGCCGTGAAGAGCACCGCTGAACACAGCCCCGCCATGACAGGCACCGCTGAACAGGGCCCCGCCGTGAAGAGCACTGCTGAACACGGCCCGCCAAGACAGGCACCGCTGAACAGGGCCCCGCCGTGAAGAGCACCGCTGAACAGGGCCCTGCCGTGAAGGGCACCGCTGAACAGGGCCCCGCCGTGAAGAGCACCGCTGAACACAGCCCCGCCAAGACAGGCACCGCTGAACAGGGCCCCGCCGTGAAGAGCACTGCTGAACACGGCCCCGCCAAGACAGGCACCGCTGAACAGGGCCCGCCGTCTCAAGCACCGCTCCGCTGGGCCCTTCATCTCAAGCACCGCTCCGCTGGGCACCGCCGTCTCAAGCACCGCTCCGCTGGGCCCTTCATCTCAAGCACCGCTCCGCTGGGCACCGCCGTCTCAAGCACCGCTCCGCTGGGCCCTTCGTCTCAAGCGCCGCTCCGCTGGGCCCTTCATCTCAAGCACCGCTCCGCTGGGCCCTTCATCTCAAGCACCGCTCCGCTGGGCCCTTCATCTCAGGCACCGATCCGCTGGGCACCGCCGTCTCAAGCACCGCTGGTCCATTGACAGTGCCGGTTCTGTGTCGAGCAGGTGTTCACGAAGCACTCTGGGCACCATGCCTCCTCCAATACCAGTGGAGTCGGTTATCCATCTGATGGACTGTGGCTTTGCACTCCCCAGGATAATGCAGTGGGCAAACCACCCACTGTAGAGACTTGTGAGACTGTGGCTTTGCACTCCCCAGGATAATGCAGTGGGCAAACCACCCACTGTAGAGACTTGTGAGACTGTGGCTTTGCACTCCCCAGGATGGTACAGTGGGCATGGAGGCCCCTCGTGGATCTGGCGTCGTGGACTCATGTGGCTGAGGTGCCCCCCTTTCCCTTCCCCCTGAGGTGCCTGTTGTTTTATCATCTGATGCCCCTGCAGTGTTCTCTCCAATGGTATACGGTCTCCTGTGTGGGCTTTGCCCATGTGTTTGTACACATTGGCCCACGGACTATGGATATATAACGAACTGTGCATTGACTATGTTTATACTTTGCACTATGTTCATTATTTCTTTTGTATATTTCATATGGCATATTTACCATGACTTCAATGAACCTATTTTATACATAAATTTTAAACTTCATTTTAATTATGTCTTTGCATTCTTCCAGGGGGTTTGGGGGGGTGTCACTCTGACTTGGTGTGTAGGTATTGGGGTGGTGGGGTGGTGGGGTGGGTGTATCGCGTATGTGTGTGCACGTAACCTTTCCTCCTCCCCCCTCCCCTGTGTCATAGGTGCAGTACTCACCGTTGTCGTCTGCGCCGGCGTTCGTACTCGTGGTAGATGAGCAGGTAGACAATAGCTGGTAGGATGTTTAATTCGGGTTCCATGCTGTCCAGATTCCTCGTGGAGTGTGTGGAGGTGAGCGTTTTCCCGTTCGTAGTCTTTTTCCGCCGTGTTTTTATCGGCGGGGCTCCCGCCCCGGAAAAGGTGGCGGATTGGTGAGTTGTGATAGGGTGGGCGGTACATTGTCTGCCGCCTGCCTGTTGGCGGTAACCGCCGCGCTGTTTGTCGGTCCCGCCGTGGCGGTCGGAGTGTTAAAGTGGCGGTCTGTGTTGGCGGTTCCCGCCAGGGTCAGAATTGCATTTTTTGGACCGCCTGCCTGTTGGCGGGTTGGCTGCCGCTTTATCACCGACCGCCAGGGTTGGAATCACCCCCATAATGTTGCTTTTTTTAGGGTTGAGCCTGCGTCGCATGCGCTCTCGCATGCGTATCGCTAGCGAGACGCTTTAGGTATTAGAAAAGTGCTCGGAGCCCTGTTGACGTCACGTCAGTGACTTTTATTGGCAAGTTGGCTTACCTTTAGAATCTGCTTCTTTTGATTAGTGGAAGGCACGCATACGTCATGCCTTTTCCAGTGGTTAGCCCTCCTCAAGCGCAGCGACCAAGTACAGAAAACATGCAAGGCTCGCTGGGTTAGTGGACTACTTTTTCTCTATTTTCGCAGCGCAATCTCGCTGGGCAAAAGCCGAGCGCTTCGCATACTATCGACCTTGTTACACAGTTAATTGCACTTTTGCCGGTAACGTTCATAATTGCACTTTTGCCGATAGGTATTATTACGTGTGAACTGTAGCAGCAAGATCGCGCTGTTTTTTTCTCTTAATGCAAGAGAAATCCCGTTGGGAGTTTACAACTGTGAACAGCTGTAACTCTGACAAATGTTAGACCCTAATGCATTGCAAATGCTTGTTTTTTTTTTACTAACATCTACAAACTCTTGCCATATCTTTTTGCTCTTGGTAGGGATACCATTGACTAGAATTACAAGTCCTTCTTCCAAATCTCTCTGCACCCCTACAGTTTCAATATCCTGCTTGAAATCTAGTGGCAAGTACATAACTCTACCTTTAAGACCATTCTAGAGCTTAGCTGAAGGCAACTTTCCTGTCTTTGGCTCCATACGGACTATAGCTTAAAATGGCTTTTCTTTTGGATTTTTCTCCTCATACTCAACACTATTTTAACCAGTGTTTTCATTCTCTTTAGAATCAAAATAAATAGCTTCATTTTGAGAGCAGAGGCCTTACTGATTACACCCTCAACATGTTCCCTTTGTGTAACAGTTTCTCTCCTTCTTTTATACTACTTCATAGTTCTCATTAAATTTCTGGTTAAACTCTGTGCTTCATTGTCACATCATGTACTTTTACTCCTTTCTTAGTTAATCTCAAACTTTGTTTTTTATGTACTTCATTTTGCTGTCTTCCAAGTTGACCACATACTATTTTAAGAAATGCTGTTCTATTACCAGCAGCTTTTTTCTTTTTCACTACATTTTCTGCATTTTGCCCCTTTTGCTTTTCAGTTGCGAGGTGATAGTCTTCTTGTCTTGTTTCTTTCTTCTCTGAGTTTTTGATGGCATTGTAAGTGTGTGTAGTTGAGTAGAAATTGAGATCTGAAAAGAAACTAAAAAAGTAGATTTATGTTTTAATTATGTACTTTCACAATAAATATTTGAATTAGTTAACTAGCAATGTAAACAGTTGTCTTATTTCAATGTCAGTAAGATTGTTCTATTAGTTTTCAAGTTTACATTCCTGTGTCTTTCTCTGTGGCACTGTATGCATTACTCTATCAATGGTTTACTACCATATTTATCTCTGTGTTCCTATGTGTACACACATTATAAAGGACTACTACTCTGTATGGGTGAATAGGGTGTGTTAGAACTTGCTTGCAAATCTGACTGTGTCTCTGTGTCCAGCTGGTTAAATAAGTGTGGCAGTAGATGACTGACTCTATAAGTCTATAAGGCCCATATTTGTACTTTTTTAGTGCTTCATTTGTGCCGCTTTTTGTCCCAAAAACAGCGCAAACTTACAAAATACAATTGTATTTTGCAAGTTTGCGCCGCTTTTGGGTAAAAAAATAACGCAAATGCAGGGCTAATAAAAGTATAAAACTGGGCCTAAATGTCTATGAAACTGACTGAAGTAATATCTTAGAGTCTGAGGTAGGAAATAGAGGGGTATGTAAGTGTGTTTGCAATTGCTTTTGTTACTGTTGCATACATAAGTAGTTTCTGAGTATGTAAGTGAATATATATGGCTGCTGTTGGTCTGTGAGGGGGTGAGAGATAGACTATATGCTTTGGAAACATGTATGTGTGTCCCTTTATGGTAAGCCTGAGACATGTTTAAAGGACTATGTATGTAGATGGATGACCAGGTTGTGTCACTAATTGCTATCTGGGTGTACATGTCTTTCTATAGCAGTCCCATGATATGTTTAAGTAATTGTGCTGGTGTGTTACTGTCTTAGTACCTCAATGTCTCTCTAAATGTGTATGTAAGTGCCTGAACAAATACCTGTCACTGTGTTAGGGAATAGTGGGATATGTAGGTGAGTCTGCAGCCACCTTTCATACTGTTAGATACATAAATAGTTGATGAGTATATGACTGAATGTGAAACAGAGGCTCTATGTTTTATAAACATATATGTCAGTTGTATTGTGGATGGTATGCTCTTTGTAGTGCTTGGCTTTAGGGTCTGCAAGTGCATGACTAAATTACTAAAACTCAATAGGACATTTCTCACTCACTGAAGCACAAAGCACCGTGCTTAATGGCATACCTACAGCATATCTCAGAGGTGAGTTATTTGTACTAAAATGTGAGTTTAAGACTTGGTGAATCTCTTTAACATGCCAAGTCAAGCTACCAGCGAGAGTACACGGACATGGTCTACACTAATAAGCTTGAATCATGTTAGAAGGAGTATTTGTCTGAATGGATGACTAATGTGTCAGTACTTGCCTACATATCTGAGTGAGCATGGGAGTACACTTGTAGTTGTGCCATGAGATATTTAAGTGAATGTGCTAGCATGGGACTCTGTTTTATTACGTCTATGGCTCTCTGAAAGTGTATGTGAGTAGGTCATTAAGTACCATAGTGCCTGTGTTAGGGAATAGAGGGGTATATAGGTGAGTGCAGCTACCTTTCATACTGCTGGATACATATGTAGTTTCTGTGCCTGTGTTAGGTAACAGAGGGGTTTGTGAGTGTGTCTTCAATTGCCTTTAAAACTGCTGCACACATAAGTACTTTCTGAGTATATGACTGAATGTAGAAGTCTCTGTGTTGCTCTGTAACGGGGTGCGACAGAGAGAGAATCTGTGCTTTAGAAACATGTATACAAATCCCTTTATGGGTGATATACTCTATGTAGTGCTTGGCTTAAGTTTCTATAAGGGCATGAGTAAGTTACTGAAACTCAAAAGGACATTTCTCAATTATGTAAGCGGAAAGCATTGTACTCTTGGCATATCTACACTTTATCTCAGGACTATTTCTCTGGATGGATGATGAGGGTGTATATATTATTGCTTGAGTATAAATGCAGGAGTGAGTGGAGTGAGATATTGAAAGAGGGGAGCAAAAGCACATATACGAAATGCAATTATATATAGTTTTAAGAAAATATGATAATTGTGATTTTTTTCTCTAACTGTTGTATGTTTTAAGAAATAATAAGGACTGAAATGTATAGAATCAATAATTGTATAAAGAAGCAGAACATTATGAAATATTTTATGTGTATTATATTGAAGTGAAAAAATGATAAAAACAAATAAATTATTATAAATGTAAACGTAGCAAGAGCACTACTTCTGGCCAGACCGTTTTGAGCTGTTTTCAAGCCATATGTTAAGAAATTCAAGTTTTGTGGGATTTTGCTTGTTGAGTTATTGGTTGACGAGGGTGTGTCACTACTTTCCTGCATATCTGAGTGACTGTAGGAGTCCACTTAAAGCAGTGCCATGAGTTGTTTAAGTAAATGCACTGGTATGTGACTCTCTGTTTCAGTACCTATATGGCTCTTTAAATGTGTCTGTACATAACTGAACAAATACCTCAGTGCCTGTGTTAGGTAACAGAGGGGTTTGTGAGTGAGTCTGCAATTGCCTTTGAAACTGCTGCACACATAAGTACTTTCTGAGTATATGACTGAATGTCTCTGTGTTGCTCTGAGACTGGGTAAGACAGAGGATCTATGCTTTGGAAACTTGTATGCCAGTTCCTTTATGAGTGCTATACTCTATGTAGTGCTTGGCTTAGGGGTCTGCAAGTACTTGAGTACGTTTCTAAAACTGTAAAGGACATCTCTCAACCACTTAAGCACAAAGCACCAGGCGTGATGGTATACCTACAGCATATCTTAGAGGTGAGTTATTTCTACTAAAATGTGTGTTTAAGACTTGACAAAGGTGCTTTAGAGGCCAACTTGAGTGGGCAGTGAGAGTGCATACACCGACTCTGCACATAACAGGCCTCACCCATGATTGAAGCAGTATTTCACTGTATACATGAGAAGGATGTGTCACTACTTGCCTATATATCTAAGTGAATGTAGGAGTCCACCTATAGTAGTGCCATGAGATGTTTTAGTAAATGTGTTGGTATCTGGCTGTCTGTTTTAGTACCTCTATGGCTCTCTAAATGTTTATCTAAGTGTCTGAACGAATACCCTTGTACCTGTGTTAGGGAATAGAGGAGTATGTGGGTGTGTCTTGAACTGCCTTTGATAATGCTGCAAGTAATTTTTGAGTAGGTGCTTGAATGTTATGTAGCTGTTTCACTGGGCATGATAGAGGTTGTATGCTTTTGTGAACATGTATGTCACTTTCTTTATGGGTGGTATAATCTATTTAGTACTTGGCACAGGGGCCTGCAAGAGCATGAGTAAAGCATTACTTTGTGGGTGGTATACGTTATATACTACTTGGCATAGGGGCCTGCAAGTGCATGAGTAACTTATTCATCTCAAAAATAGATCTCACTTGTTTTAAGAATAAAGAACCAACGTTTATGACATACTAGCAGCATATTTCAGTGATGAGTAATGTCTACTAAAACATGGATTTGACAGTTGACAAACAGCTTGTACATGCCATGAGAAGCTGCCAGTGTGAGACCACAGACAGGGTCTGCACTAATAGAGCTGACCATATTTGAACACTGCATGTTTAACTATGCCTAGCAGTCCTGTACAACACACCTGCATCAGTATTAGTTTAAATAACATATCTTACCATCTCAGCACATACAAACCTTCCTTATAATTTACCAACACGTTCCTTAAAGTGCATCAATACATTGCTCTCAACTGTCACTGGGTCATACTTCATGTACACATGCAGTACATGTTGTCCCTTTCAATTCCTAGTTTTGTAGTCATCTATTAAAATGGTATAGATAGGACTACAAGTCCCAGAATTCAGAGAAAAACATTATTTGTAAGCAGCACATATGTACAGGCATGTCAAACTTTCCCATCTTCTAATACATTGTTGAGTATAAGTTTGACCGTTAGTGTGCAGTTTTTTTCTAGCAATTAGAGAATGCAGTAAAGCAGCACATATAAAAGATGCAGTTCCATGGCAACAGTTTGTGAACCAACTTCTCACATACCTAGTCTAGACCTCAGAGAAACTGCATCTTAGTCACCTATTAATACATATATAAAAGCGCTCACACTTCCACTCATAGATCCTCAGATACTTTCAAGTACGTTTCTATATAGTTCATACTTTCTTTTAAAATCTCACCTAGACATAAGCATTTTGAATCAATTTTCTTTTCCTCAGAATTAAATGTAATTGTCAGAGTCACCAGATCCTCGGGGTCTGTGCACATTCCCAACACTTCCACCACAAGACAGCTCCAATACTCTGTTTAGATTTGTCACAGAGTCTAAGAGAGTCCAAATGGGGAAAAGGGGATTAGGAAGGGAACAGCTAGGAACGAGACCTGTAGGAAGCAAAAGGTTAAAACACACAACATCAAAATGACATCTCATGAAATCAGTACAAGGCTATGACTCTAAGCATCGTCATTCTGAAAACATGAACAACCTAAGAATAGACTTAAAATGGCTAGGCTTCAAGATGACTGAATACCTGTGAGGGAATCAAGAGAGATGAAATGAAACTTTCAAATTCAAGTACTTTCTTTTGCATGAGAATCAGGAAACAGTCTGAATAAGTTCTGAACCATCATATGAATCTTTTTTAGGAATACATATCAGGAACACACAACATTACATCTAGAACTCTGACCTTTTTTGTTCTCTCAAAATGTTGGAACATGAATTGTGCACATTGCAGATTTTCACATAGGTAGTAAACACCATAGAAGGATTGTGCACCATGAATAACACAACATAGATTCAAGGAATAAATCACGCGACTTGTCAACTCGAGTACTACCAAGTAAATGACTTAGGATGGTAGCGTACAATGAATAACATGATTAAGCACAAGGAAAGAATCGCGCGTCTTGCCAATTGGAATGCCACCATGTAACTGCCAAGGAATGGTAGCGCACAATGAATAACATTAATTAAACACGAGGAAAGAATCGCGCGTCTTGCCGATTCGAATGCCACCATGTAACTGCCAAGGAATGGTAGCGCACAATGAATATCAAGGGTTAAATCACTAGAAAGCGAACCGCGCGTCTTGCCGATTCGAATGCAACCATGTAACTGCCAAGGGATGGTAGCGTACAATGAATATCAAGAGTTAAATCACTAGAAAGCGAATAGCGCGTCTTGTCGATTCGAAGGCCACCATGTAACTGTCAAGGAATGGTAGCGCACAATGAATATCAAGGGTTAAATCACTAGAAAGCGAATCCCGCGTCTTGCCGATTCCAATGCCACCATGAAACTGTCAAGGAATGGTAGCGCACATTGAATAACATGAATTAAACAGGGAGAAAGAATCGCGTGTCTTGCTGATTCAAGTAACAGCATGCAAATGTCACGAAACATTGAAGCGCACATTCACACGCGCAAGAGTAAATTGTTTGTCATGTAAGAATAAGACCAAAGAATTTGAGCGTACTTGATTACGGGGTTGGGGGCCCAGCCCAACCTCCGTCTTACCGCCCTGATTAAGGATCACCAATGTAGTATGAAGGGCAGAGGCCCGGAAGATCAAAGTAGGCCACCGGAACAAGAGCTCAGGAAGTTGCTACTGCTCTGCACCGGGACCTCTGAATAGTGAGCACATGGAGCTGGGCTGGCTCCCTTTTATAGAGTCTGGGCCCAGCCCACAACCAAACCCAGGCATGCTACAGGGAAAGCTTCTAGAAGGCCCTGGAAAGGGACCACACCCTGACATACTCAGAAAGCCTGCAGCAATACATTGCAAATGAACAGTATTTATAAGCACCTTAAAAATAAGTCTTCAGGATTGAACTCTGCAATGCAAAAGGTTGAACAACAACATATCACCACAATGCATAAATTACGTTGTCTTGAGAGTGCTGGGTTTTTGCATTCTAGTCGCCCATAGAGCGCACACTGCCCTGGTGTTGACAGTAATTCACATACCTGAAGATTCGTTGGTGAATTTCTTTTTCCTCTTATTGGATAGATTCAATGATCTCAGGAATTCTGAAAACCAAGCATAAGAATGACACACCACTTTCATGCAAAGCAACCATAAATGGCAACCTTTTCAACTTTGCACAGTCTGATAATGCGGAAGCCAGCAAATAAAAACATACCTTTCATATTTTAGTTTTGCAAGTGCAGTTCTGAATGGTTAGTATGTGTTCACCCTTTCATGCACTTTTGTAAAGAAGCCCAGTATGGTGAACTTTTTGAACATATTTGCATCTTAATCACAATTGTCGCAACACATTTGCAAAGACTTACTGAAAATAGTCACAAGTTCACAGCACATTCTACAAGAACCATAGTAGTTACAAAATGAGCTGCAGCAGATGTGGTTTACTGTACAGATTGAAAGCATACCCAAGTCTGTATTACAATTTTTTATTTTTACCAGAAGCAATCATTGATCAACTTATTAAAACTTTCAAGACACTACTTAATTTTATTCACCTGCATATTCACAGCATACAATCAAATCTGTTTTTTTAGCACACCTCCATTTTAACTACCTTCCATTTTCAAAACTGCCTCATTCAGCTCCAACCTTCTCCTGTCTGCTATTGCTGCTTCATGCCAAATGCTTAGAGTGTGGGTTGTGGGCCACAGCTATGTGTTTTGGGCAAGAGAGGCTGTTAGAGTGGTAATGACTTGGGGTTGGCTAACGTTGACATTAATTGGATTGGCCAAAGAGGGTTAAAGTGGCATTAATTGCTGCCTTTGGTTGAAAGCATTGTGGATTTGCAACCTCTGGACCTCTTTATTGTGCACTGGGGCGGTAATGACCTAGGCACCCTGACTGGGATAGGAATGGAAATCCTAATGAAGGATACTTTTGCACAATTGATATCACTTTTCTCTCACACTGTCTTGGTGTACCCCAACACATGCAAAAGGTAGAAATGGAAGTGGTCAAATCTGGTCTGTCCACAGATTGACAAAGCCAGGAAACATTTTAATAAAACTGTTTCTGCTTTCCTCAGAGACCATGCGTTTTGACATGGATGGTACTTATAGAAGTGATAGAGTGCGCTTCACAGATGAAGGCAAAATGGTGTTTCTTAGCAACCTGAAACTCTGCATCTGGTCTTGTATATAGCTGTCACATACTCACAATGAACACGAAGGCTCTTCTCAGGGTCACCCTATTGCCCAAAACTATTGACATTTTCTTTATTAAAATATTTTTTTCGATTTTGTAAGGAGCTTGGTTCTGGTTTCAGTACCCTTCTACCCCTCCCCACACACACACATCTTTTGTCTGGTTTTTAGATGTAACTTCAGCTGCAGTGCACCGAGTTCCTGCTAACCAGGTGCCAGTGTTCCTTCCCTAAAACAATACACCGGGTCACTTGATCCCCAAGTGACCTACCCTTCAGTCCCTAGTAAATAGTACTTCTGGAACCTATGGCATGGGTACTAAAGAGGGCCCCTCAGAGCTGCAACACAACTTGTGCCACTCTGAGGGACCTGTTAAGTTTAATTAGTTCCAAGAGCGACCCAAATGTTCACGTAAATCTGGGTTTAATATATGAAAGAGCACACATTCACATGAAACTCATTAAAGAAAATGTACGAGACAGGAATCAACAAATAAACTCTATCATTCTGTCAAGGTTATCATAATGATATACTATGCCACCAGTACTGAAATGCACCAAAAAACATTTATTGCAAATCACCATAAGAGTGAAACAAATTGTTTTTCAAAAACACTAACAAATAGTACATGGTTGAAGGAAGTGCTCTCCAAGTGAAAAAAGACACCACAAAAACCATAAATAGAAAAAATCACTGTTGTTTTTACATTCATTGGTGCTTTGATATATAATCACCCAGACAGCCTCCATATAGTTTTTCTCAGAGAACTATATCCATAGGGCAGTTCATCTATTGGATGTGAGAAACACAAGGTCTGTCCTGTTGGTTGTTGATGACGTTTCGACCCTTGTAAGGGATATTAGGGTCTCATCAGGACAGACAGTGACTGCAATAAATGTTTTGGTGCATTTCAGTACTGGTGGCATAGTATATCATTATGATACCCTCTATCTTGTTTGGAAGGAATTAGGCCACAAGGGTTAGGATTATACCCACTTCCCAACGGAAGTGGTCATAAAAGGGGTGAAGTCACCCTAAAGGTGGGCAGCCCATTGGCTACCACCTGGCACTCCCTGTAATGCCCCTAAATTGAGTATTTAGGTGGCACCCCTGAACCCTAGATCTCAGATTTCAACATCCTAAGAAGACCCGGACAAAGAAGAGTTGCAGCCACAAGAAGAGGTAAAGAAGAAGCAGCTGACCATGCCAGACTGCCTGCTGACCTCGAAGGACTCTGCACAAAAAGCCAACTTGTCCAGCCTTCAATAAAGACTCAAGTCTCTCAAGGGCAGTGGACCTGCCCTGCAACAAGAAACTCCAAGGAAAAGACTCTGCAGCTGCTGGAACCATAGAAACCCAAAACCTGAAGTGACCACTGCACTGACGTGCATGACCCGAGGTGAAGCCAACCAATGGTGCCAACGGGGTTCCCCAGCTGCCCACAGACCGAGTCCAGTGTGGTCTCACCCACCTTGGACTCTCCCATGACGCCTGCAGCCTCTGTACACAGCCCCCTCTCCCACAGCCTGGTGTTGAGAGGAAATCTGACACCTCCAGCAACCACTGCATCCTTCGTCCCTGACCACATTGAGGTGGGTCACTGGTGCCAACGATGTCCCCTGCTCCTCTGAGCTTGAGTTCATCCTTGGTCCCCCCCTGCCAGACTCCTTGATGACACCTGCAGCCTCAACATACAAACCCCCCTGACCGCGAGTGCTCCTGGATGAGAAAACTGGACACCTAAAGACACCCCTGCATCCGTCACCCCTGGGAACAGAAGAAGAGGACCAAACTTGCACCTATGTCCCCAAGCACTCCAAGACCAATGCTTACATGTTTGTTGCCCCTGACTGGCTTCCCAGCCAGGGCCTGCAGCCTGTTTGTCACAGGGTCAAACTCCCATTGGGCACCCAATGCCTTACTGCACATGTGCACTCGGCTGCCCCAGTGCTGCCTGGTAGGATCTGTTTGTGTGGTTCAGATCAGTGCCTAGCACTTATCTTTGCTCCCTGAGCTCGACCTCGTAAGTCGTTGTTAACCCTGTGTTTGCTGAACATTGTTTTCCACCACAGGATAACATTCAGAGAACTTTGAAAATTTCACTGTGTTGTTTTTTTTAAATTGCAAAGTATTTATGCTTAAAAGTCTACTTACCTGATTATGAAGTTCTTGGATCTGAAACATATATAAAAATAATTTGGTCTCAGATTTATTCTTTGAGTGTGTGTCTGATTTATTGCCTCTGTGAGTCCAACAAATGCTTAGCACTACCCCCTGATAAGCCTAGCTGTTCACCCACATTACAACAAATTAGAGCGTTAGTCCTATCTACATTTACCTCTGCAAACCAACTGGGGAGCCACTGAACTCTCTACATCGTGTACTTAATTTTAGTGCACTATATAGAGAGCCAGCTTCCTACACATTTTTTAAAATATTTGCAACAATGTCGCAATCTCCGTGACATAGTTACGACTATGCAAAACAAAAGCAGGCATTCAATAGACACCAGCCCATTCAACATTCATAACTATATATATATAAGGACTTTTGTACATCACATTAGGTGCATCACTTTCTAAATAACTCTATAAACACATGTATGACTGACTCTCTGAGCATCTATCAGTGGGTGCATAACTGTCTCAGAAGCTCTTTGAGAGGATGTGTGAGACTTTGTAACTGGGTGTGTGACTCTCTGAGAGGGTCTGTGAGTGGGTACATGAGTCTCTGAGTTGCACTTTGAGAAGGTACATGAGTGTCTGAGTGGGTCTGCAACAGGGTACATGATCCTGTGACTGGATCTGTGAGTGAATGCATGAGTCTCTGAGTTTCACTATGAGTGGGTAAATGAGTGTCTGAGTGTGCCTGTGAGTGGGTGCGTGAGTGATTGAGTGGGCCTGTGAGTGGGTGTGTGAGTGACTGAGTGGATTTGTGAATGGGTGCATGAGTGACTAAGTGGGTCTGTGAGTGGGTGTGTCAGTGTTTAGGTGGTCCTATGAGTGGATGCATGAGTGTCTGAGTGGGTCAGTGAGTGGGTGCATCAGTATTTGATTGGGTCTGTGAGTGGGTGTGTCAGTGTCGGAGTGGGTCTGTGAGTGGGTGGGTGAATCTCTGAGTGGGTCTGTGAATGGGTGCATGAGTGACTGAGTGGACCTGTGAGTGGGTGTGTCAGTGTCTGAGTGGGTCTGTGAATGGGTGCGTCAGTGTCTGAGTGAGTCTGTGAGTAGATGTGTGAGACTCTGAGTGGGTCTGTGAGTGAGTGCATCAGTATCTGAGTGGGTCTGTGAGTGGGTGCATCAGTATCTGAGTGGGTCTGTGAGTGGGTGAGTCAGTGTCTGAGTGGATCTGTGAGTGTGTTCATCAGCGTCTGAGTAAGACTGTGAGTGGGTGAGTGAGGGTCTGAGTGGGTCTGTGAGTGGGTGCGTGAGGGTCTGAGTGGGACTGTGAGTAAGGTGCGTCAGTGTCTGAGTAGTTCTGTGAGTGGGTGTGTCAGTGTCTGAGTGCTTCTGTGAGAGGGTGGGTGAGTCTCTGAGTGGGTATGTGAGTGGGTGCATCAGTATCTGAGTGGATATGTGAGTGGGTGCGTGAGGGTCTGAGTGGGTCTTTGAGTGGATGTGTGATGGTCTGAATGGGTCTGTGAGTGGATGCATGAATGTCTGGATGGGCCTGTGACTAGGTGCATGAGTGTTTGAGTGGGTCTGTGAGTGGGGTGTCAGTGTATGAGTGGGTCTCTTAGTGGGTGGGCCAGTTTCTAAGTAGGTCTTTAAGTGGGTGCATGAGTCTCTGAGTGGGTCTGTGAGAGGGTGCATCAGTGCCTGAGCGGATTATTGAGTAGGTGCACAGTGTCTGAGTGGATCTATGCGTGGGTGCATGTGGGTCTGAGTAGGTCTGTGAGTGGATGTGTGATGGTCTGAGTGGGTCTGTGAGTGGGTGCATGAATGTCTGAGAGGGTCTGTGAGTGGGTGCATGAGTGTCTGAGTGGGTGTAGGAGTGGGTGTGTTGTTGGAAGCTGGGTTTTGGTTGTAGTACCCCCACACTTTTTGCCTGGAACCTGATGTGGTTTTGAACTGTAAGTGCCCAGAGCCCCTGCTAAACAGGTTCCCAGGGCCAGATCGCTTTCCCCAAACTGACCTATGCATTGGCACTTCAGCCACCCTTGTAAGTCCCTAGTAAATGGAAACCCTAGTACAAAGCTATGGGTACTAAAGAGGGTCCCCCCACAGCTGCAGCACTAATTGTGCCACTGTGAGAAGCCCCACACCAGCCTAATGCAGACTGCCATTGCAAGTGCATGACAAGGTGTATTTAAAAGTTGCACACTCGACATGGCACTCACCAAGAGTGCCATGACACTGCATGCACAATAGGTAAGTCATCCCTCTGACAGGCCTTACAGCCCTAAGGCGCGGTGCTCTATAATGCATGTGAGGGCATATGTGTGCATGAGCAAATATGCCCCGACTGTGTCTTTGCAAACCCTTAAACAAAGTAAGTACACAGGGAAGCCACAGCAAATATGTGTGCTGGACACTGGTCATTACGAGTTCCCCAACTACATGATGGCCTCTCTGAATACTGGGTTGTTTGGTATCAAGCAACTCAGAATACTAAACCCACACTGTGTTGGATGTATTATAAAATGTACCTAGAGGGCACCTTAGAGGTGCTCCTTGCAAAACCTACCAGCCCTGGCATGGTTGCTGACTAGTGTTAGCAAGCCTGCCACCACCAGGCACAAGTCTAGACTCCTGGGGTGAGAGCCTTTGCACTCAGGTGCCAGAACACAAAGCCTTTACAGGTTGGAGGTGCCACACCTCCTCCCCCAGGCAGGCACTCTGCATCAGCAGTCAGCTTCAAAAGCTTTTCCACCTGTGAAATCTGACCCCTCCCCCTGCTGCTAGCAGCAGATGGCCCCCAACAGTTTTCCCCCCACTTTGAGTGGGAAACCCAGCAGGAAAACATAATCGGAGCAAGATGAGTGTCCCCCCTCAGCCTGCACCACCCCTCAGGCATGGCAGGCGAGGTGACCACTCCATTTAATTTTCCTCCACCTTGGATGGTGGAAAAATAGCCAATCAGGGTTAGGGATGTGACCCCTTCCGACAGGAAGTGGTTACATAGTGGCTATAGCCACCCTAAGGTAGGTGATCCATTGACAACTACAAGGTGTTCCCCCTAACGCCCACCAAAGGCAGTATTCAGTGGGTATCCCTTGACCTGCAGTTTAGATTCAATGGACAAAAGAAGACCAGGAACAAAGAAGACCTGAGGCACGAGAACAGAAGTCCTGCTACAAGAAGAAAAAGGTGCCAAACCGAGCCTGCTGCTCCAAAAACGTGACAATTGCCGCTGAGGTGTCGCCTAGAAACCTGAAGGACTCTAAAAACCTACAGAGCTCCTCCAGCCTTCTGCAAATTGCCTAGAACTTCCCTCAGAGTGAATGTATCACTCTCCAGCAACCTGCAAGTAAGAAACTGGTGAAGTCCTGTTCACTAACTGGCTGCTGTCCAATCAACTGGACCCAGCAGCCAGAACTAATTCCACCCAACAGACCCAGAGGACAAACCCTACCAGTGTGCCATGTTTGGTGGTGCTGCGATCTTCCGGGGCTGCAACGTACCATTGACTGGTGAACTGGACTTCCAACGTCGGATATCCAGAAGAAAAGTCCACTCCGGACTCTCTGAAGACCAGAAGCAAGCACCAGTGGAGGGACTTCAGGACACCCAAGAACCACCCCTCAGAGTGGCCCTGCTGACCTGCAATCTACCCTCAAAGTGACCTGCACCTGGATTCAAGGACTCACTGATGCACAACACTTGGCTGACCAATCTGCATTGCACCCGGCCTCCCTGGCCCCTGCAATACCAAATCAGAGGCGCTCTAGGAGCCCCTAACCCCTTGCAACCTCTATACTCTAGGTGGACTCACCTGACTTAACTTTAAGTCCACCTGGGCAGTGAATTTCCAAGTTGTCCCCTTCTCCATTATGCACCAGCTCCAAGAATTCCAGCCACTGCTCCCGCTTGAACCAAAAAACACCCAAACGTCTCTGGCTGGCCCACAGGACATCTCAAAAACCTAAAAGTAGAAGGTTACACTTGTTAGAGCATTGCCTTATTTTATATGCATTTTTAAGTTTGCCCATTCATTTCTATGGGATGTAATTAAGCACAAAAAGACTATTTTTGCTAAATTTTGAAAAATCATAACAAAAGAAGTGCTTACCGTATATGGATGATTTTGGTCCTAAACCTTTTATAGAAATGTGAAGTGTTTTTGTAAATTGGTCTTGAGTTATTCTTCAGAGGGTGTGTCCAAATTTATTGATACTGTGAGAATAAGAAATGCTTAGCACATCTCCAAGATAAGCCTAACTGCTTGCCCACACTTCCACAAAAACAGAGCATTAGGTGGTCTGCTTTTTACTTCTGAATACCAAAGTGGGGTTACTTGGATTCTCTGCAGAGTGCACATCTTTTCCGTACACTATGTAGAGAGCCTGCCTCCTACATGCGTCAGTGTCTGAGTGGGTTTGTAAGTAGGTGCATGAGTGTCTGATTGCTTCTATGAGTGAATTATTTAGTATATAAATTAGTCTGTATTTTTCCGCCAATATTTACAAATGTTTCATGACAGTAAAAGGGGGGATCGCGCTGAGCGTTGCAATATATTCGCCAGTGTTGCATGTGGTAAAATAATAATTTTAACTCATAATTTGACCCTCAAGAACCCCTGCATCACACCGCTGGGGTCAGGGTACCTATAACTCTGACACCTTATACCACTTCTTATTTTATTTTTCAGCCCCGGGAACAGTGTTCCGTAACCTTAAATGGCAGCTGCAACTTTCTGGTCAGGTTGTGGCCAGCCAATACCAGCATTCCTGTTCCCACGTGCATTTGTGAATTTGCTGCGATAATCGTGAAAATGTCACGACGGATCCGCAGCCCTAGATATTTACATTTATTTTCCCTTTAATATCGCGAAAACTACTAAATGGATTTACACCAAATAGCTTTCTGCCAAATTTGGTACAATTCCTTCCAGCGGTTCGGGGTGTAGTCATGTTCAAACCTGAAGCGTGAAGTTTTTGCTGTGGTCTGGGCGCTAAAGAAGCTAAGACCCTACTTGTTTGGGACTAACTTTCGGGTTCAGACCGACCACAGGCCCCTCACATGGTTAATGCAGATGAGGGGTGAGAATCCAAAACTGTTGAGATGGTCTATCTCCCTACAGGCGATGGACTTTACAGTGGAACACTGTCCTGGCACAGAACACGTCAATGCTGATGGTCTGTCCAGATTCTTCCACCTTAGTGATGACAACTCCCATGAGGTTGGGTAGTTGCTCCCCACTTTCAGCTGGGGGGACACGTGTTAGACTTGGCATCCTTGTCGTGGTCTTCCCCTAACTTTTTTCCTCTGTTTCCCAGGTTGATGTGTGCTGCACTCTGTTTTTGCTGTTTTTGTTACTCCAGGCACTTTATGTTAGGGTTTGTGCACAGCAAAGAGCATGTCCCCTCTCACTGCACTAGTGGGTTCTGTAATAGCTCCCTTTTAAACTTACTATTGAAAGCCTTTCTTGTTATCTCACCTTACCCCCCCCCTAGGCTTCTGTGTGTGTTGTTTAATGTGCTGTTTTGTTTACACATTGGGCCTTGCTTTTACCAAGGCTTCTTTAAAACACTCCTCTCTAGGCCATGTGTTAATTTAACTCATTTGCATAATAACTGAAACTCTGCACACCTTTCAAGAACATGTGCAGCATGTGAGGACCACACCCAGCTCTTCAAACCACACCCAGCTCTGCACACCTTTCAAGAACATGTGCAGCATGTGAGGACCACACCCAGCCCTGTCTATAAAAGGCAGCCCTCGAGCCTCGCCCAGTGCTTGTGCTCGTCTACCTCCCGCTTACCTGAGGACAGATCCCTCGGCGCTGGCACTCCTGCTCTCTACAGACTTTCATTGGCTTCAATGGGCGCAGCTGCTGGCTCTTCCTTCTTCCGGTTTCCGGTTCCTCCTTGCCTCAGCCTCTCTCCTACAAGCAACCTGCAAAAGAGAAAGAAGACAAGGTTAGACTGATCAGTATCTCTTGCCAGCAACAAGTAAGTGCAAAACTTTTATTACCTGAAAGAACTTTGACAACAATTTCTGGATTCGTGTATAGACAATTTGAAACAAGATACCTTCCACGAACATTGTGATTCAAACTCTTTGTTACAACAATACTTTGCGGAACTTTGTGAAGCAAAAATTTTTTTATGGAACTTTTAAGAATCGAACCGTGGAAACCATTAACAGCAAGGCAAACAGTAAATCAAGGACTTGCACAAATTACATGCTGTATTTTGACGAAAAAGTACAGTATTTGTTTTATAAAAGATTCTGGAAATATGGGAAAAGTGAGTCTGCTATTGGCAATTTAGGCTTTAGTTATATTAAGATGAATGTTTGATATTGATAATTCTGATAACGGTATTTGTTTAATGTTTTAGAAGCTTTAGAGTAATAGAAAGCACATCCCAGAGCAGTAACACATTCCAAACCTGGAAACTAGAGACCAGGATCCAAGAGGTACTTTTAGAAGAAAATTTCTAATAAATAAAGGGATAGTCAGGAACCCAGTTAGGAATAGGATGTACTTATCTGTTCTTTGTTTATGTTTCATTAGGCACCAGTTTCTACCGAAGTCAGAGAGGGCCGCAGATTTGTGCAGCACTTCAACAGTGGAAACGCAAGAACGCTGTTGTCTCTTTATTTTATTTTATCCACTTCCCCCCTTCCCTTGAGCTTCTGTTCTTAGTGCACTGTTTTAAAAACTGGTGTGCTGGAACAAGCAGTTTCAGGGTGGGGTCGGATTGTCTTCAACCTCCATCAGAACTGAACAAGGACTCATGTGAGCTGGGCTTTGACAGAAGCACAAGCCTTAAATAAAAAAAAAAATTCAGTTCTGGTGGACGATGAATATCGGGGAAGAAATAGAGGGCATTGACGTCACGGATATGGCGCAGGCCCTAAATGAGGACTTGGCTCATAATGAATCAGTGTCTGGTATCTTGCAACATATGCAAGAGGAAATAGAGAGATTAAAGATGGAGAATACCTCTTTAAAACAGGATTTAAGCAGGTATAAATTTCGGGTATCTCAGTGGAACACAGCTTTTACGCCTTTGTTTAAAACCTCCTCAGAGACAGGGGCGCCATCAAAACATACAACTTTGCCTCCCCCAGTTGAGGTCATTGTTAATGTTCCTAATGCTGTGCCCTTAGCAGCACCTGAACGTTTTCATGGAGATAGTAACAAATTCCATGTTTTTATCAATCAATGTCAATTACACTTCGTTTGTAAGCCACAACAGTTCCCTACTGATGCTACGAAAGTGGCATTCGTCTTGTCTTATTTGGGTGGCACAGCAGCCAATTGGTCAATTCCTTTCGTGGAGAGAGATGATCCCATCCTCCATAATTGGAATCAATTTAAACGTACCATGACCAGCCTTTTTGCAAAACACACTTTCATGCAGGCAAGTGATAATGAGCTTTTAAATCTTAAACAAGGTAACAAGGATTTATTGACCTATCTCACTAGTTTTAATCGTTTACTCACCGAGACACACTGGCCAGAAGAAAAGCGTGTCTCCCTTTTCTATAAAGGTTTGAGAGACGAGTTAAAAGACGCGCTGGCTCATATCGTTGATTTGCCAGAAGACTATTCGGACTTTGTAGATTTAGTTGTGAAATTAGAACATAGACTAGGAGAAAGAAAGGGAGATAAATACAAACTGGAATCACGGTTAACTTGTATTAGACACAAGAAGAAAGACCCAGATAATAAACTCCCTGAACCTGAGCCTATGCAAATAGGGACACTCAGAGGTTCACTCACATCAGAGGAAAAAGAAAGAAGGAGAAAACTTCAATTATGTTTATATTGTGGAAGGGCAGGTCACTTTGCCAGAGAATGTCCAGTAAAGCCTAAAAATCCACGAAAGGGTGCTGTTTCCTCCACCTCCTCAACTGAATCGGGAAACGATTAAGCTCGACAAGGGGAGAGGTTACTTGTTCGAGAAAACATCTTAATCAAACCTCTAATGCTGCAGCCTTCATGGTACCGCACATACCTAGACATTTCATAATTCAGGTCGTTTTAATTGTTACTACCCAAGTGAGGCATTCTCTCCCTGTCCTACTGGACTCAGGCGCGACAGGAAATTTTGTGGATAATAAGTTAGCTGAAAACTTAGGACTTCCTATGTGCCTAAAGCCTTGTCCAGAAGCAGTATGTGCAGTGGATGGGTCAGAATTGACCTCTGGATTAATCACAAAACAAACAAGTCCACTTGTTATGGTCTGTCAGAACGGGCACACAGAGGTGATTAGCTTTGATCTGATAGATACTCCTAATTTTGGTTTGATTCTCGGGGTACCCTGGTTAACAACTCATAACCCAAAAATTGATTGGGTGAATAGAAATGTTACTTTGGATTCCTCTTTCTGTAGAACCAATTGCTATCAAGAAGCAGGTACAGAACAGAGCACAGTATTACACTGTGCTAGTGTTATACAAGATGAACCAAGTCTCCCTCCTGAATATTCTGACTTTAAAGACGTCTTTGATCCAGTAAAGGCTAGTGTGCTGCCCCCACATAGGTCTTATGACTGTCGTATAGATCTTATCCCAGGGGCCCCGTTACCTAATAACAGAGTATATGCTTTGACTGACGAAGAAACCAAATACTTAAGAACCTACCTAGATGACCTACTACAGTCTGGGTTCATCCGTCATTCCACATCTCCGGTGTCATCTCCACTCTTTTTTATCCCGAAGCCGGATAAATCCCTGCGCGCGTGTATCGTTTATAGAGGACTAAATAAGGCTACAATAAAGAATAAATATCCTCTTCCTCTAATACCTGTGTTGTTGGATCAGTTAAGACATTCTACTGTATACACTAAACTAGATCTGCGGGGAGCTTACCACCTGGTCCGAGTAAAAGAGGGGGATGAGTGGAAGACAGCTTTCAAGACAAAGTTTGGTTTATTTGAGTACACAGTAATGCCCTTTGGGTTATGCAATGCCCCTGCGGCCTTTCAGTTCTTTATAAATGAGGTCCTACACAAATTCCTGGACGTTTGTGTCATAGTATACATAGACGACATCCTCATTTACTCTAAGAACTCAGAAGAACATACCCAACATGTTCGTGCAGTATTATCAAAGTTAAAAGAAAATCATCTTTTTGCTAAGTTAGAAAAGTGTACTTTTAATGTCAGCAAGGTGGACTTTTTAGGATACTGCCTGTTACCTCAAGGAATAACTATGGATGTAAAGAAAATCAGTGCTATTGCTGATTGGCCAGAACCATCCTCTGTAAAAGATATTCAGAAATTTCTGGGTTTCGCCAATTTTTATAGGAGGTTTATTGCACATTTCGCAGACATTGCGGCCCCAATAACTACCTTGTTGCGGAAAGGACAACGATTTCTTTGGACTGATGAGGCGGCACACGCCTTTCAACTCCTAAAACAAAAGTTCACTTCAGCCCCAATTCTGAAACATCCTGATCCTGACTTGCCTTTTTTTGTTGAAGCGGATGCTTCACAAGTAGCTTTAGGAGGAGTTCTCTCTCAACGAGATGCAGTAGATGGCCAGTTACATCCTATAGCCTTCTATTCCAAAAAGTTATTACCAGCTGAACAAAATTACACTGTGGCTGAAAGGGAACTACTAGCTATCAAAGTAGCCTTTTCAGAATGGAGGCACCATTTAATGGGAGCCAAGTACCCAGTTACAATCTTTTCTGACCATAGGAACCTACAGTTTTTTGGATCACTTAAAGCACTAACACCACGTCAGATGCGCTGGTTAATTTTTTTTAGCACATTTGACTTTGTAATAACCTATAGACCAGGTGCACAACAAATTCAATCTGATGTGTTATCTAGATACGGACATACTTCAGACATGAAACAAGATAAAATAGGAGAACCCATTATTCCTCCCCAAAAGTTTTTGGCACCAGTACAACAGAAGGATTTCATCACAGATCTATATAATGCACCCATGCAAATAGCACCTCAGGATTGGTTAAAAGATTCCCATAACACAATACAACGAGGTTTATTGTATCACGACAACATGCTGTTAGTGCCCACCTCTGAATTACAAACACAGGTCATAATTTGGCATCACGCCTCACCGTTGGCAGGTCATCCTGGTTGGGTAAAAACCCTGGAAAATGTGCAAAAACACTTTTGGTGGGACACTATAAGAAAGGACATTAAGCAATTTGTCACTACCTGTCCAATTTGTGCAAGACATAAATCTTCTCATAAGGCCCCTGACGGTTTGTTAATACCAATGCCAACACCCAAGCAACCTTGGCACAATGTGAGCGTAGACTTTATTGTAGGTTTACCACCTGTAAAATCTTTCACAACAGTGTTGGTTATAGTGGATTTTTTATCTAAAATGGCACATTTTGTACCATTACGGAAATTACCCACGGCGGCAGAATTTGCCGATATTTTTATAAGGGAAATTTTGCGTTTACATGGTTTGCCAAGCAAAGTGGTGTCAGACCGAGGGAGCCAGTTCAACTCTAAATTTTGGAAAAAATTATGTAAAAAACTGAAAATAGATGTGGCATTATCCACTGCTTTCCACCCAGAGACAGATGGACAGACTGAACGACTGAACCAAACCTTACTTCAAACGCTACGTTGTTTATTGGCTGATTATTCTAGTGAATGGTTGGAAGCTCTCCCTGTAGCGGAGTTTGTTTATAATAATACTGAGCATTCAGCTCTACTTTGCTCACCATTCTATTTCTTGCAGGGGTATCATCCAAGAGCTATACCCATTTTGTTAGAAGATTCTCTGTTACCTACAGTAACGGATAGACTAACAATGTTAGGTGACATACAAGACAAAGCCAGGAAACATTTATTAAAGTACAAGGAAAGCATGAAAAGACAAGCAGACAAACACAGATCTGAGGCCCCAATGTATAAAATCAGTGACAAGGTATGGCTCTCCACAAAGAACCTAAACATAGAGGGATCCCGAAGCTGCAACCACGTTTCATTGGACCCTTTAGTATAACTGCCATAGTAAACCCGGTAACAGTAAAATTAGATTTACCAAAAGAATATCCAGTACATACTACATTCCATGTGTCCTTGCTTAAGCCGTACAATCCAAAAACCCGACCTGAACCACCAACCTCCACCCATACCAATTAAGGGAAATCTAGAATATGAAGTGAAAAGCATAAAAGACTCAAAAAGAATTAGTGGACGTCTGTTTTATTTAGTAGAATGGAAAGGATATGATGAATCTGAGAATTCATGGGAACCAGCATCATATGTACATGCCCCACAGCTGATTAGACGGTTTTATTTAAAAAATCCAGGAAAACCCCGTCCTGTAGGAGGGCCTTTGAGGGGGGCAACTGTTAGGGTTTGTGCACAGCAAAGAGCATGTCCCCTCTCACTGCACTAGTGGGTTCTGTAATAGCTCCCTTTTAAACTTACTATTGAAAGCCTTTCTTGTTATCTCACCTTCCCCCCCCCCTAGGCTTCTGTGTATGTTGTTTAATGTGCTGTTTTGTTTACACATTGGGCCTTGCTTTTACCAAGGCTTCCTTAAAACACTCCTCTCTAGGCCATGTGTTAATTTAACTCATTTGCATAATAACTGAAACTCTGCACACCTTTCAAGAACATGTGCAGCATGTGAGGACCACACCCAGCTCTTCAAACCACACCCAGCTCTGCACACCTTTCAAGAACATGTGCAGCATGTGAGGACCACACCCAGCCCTGTCTATAAAAGGCAGCCCTCGAGCCTCGCCCAGTGCTTGTGCTCGTCTACCTCCCGCTTACCTGAGGACAGATCCTTCGGCGCTGGCACTCCTGCTCTCTACAGACTTTCATTGGCTTCAATGGGCGCAGCTGCTGGCTCTTCCTTCTTCCGGTTTCCGGTTCCTCCTTGCCTCAGCCTCTCTCCTACAAGCAACCTGCAAAAGAGAAAGAAGACAAGGTTAGACTGATCAGTATCTCTTGCCAGCAACAAGTAAGTGCAAAACTTTTATTACCTGAAAGAACTTTGACAACAATTTCTGGATTCGTGTATAGACAATTTGAAACAAGATACCTTCCACGAACATTGTGATTCAAACTCTTTGTTACAACAATACTTTGCGGAACTTTGTGAAGCAAACATTTTTTTATGGAACTTTTAAGAATCGAACCGTGGAAACCATTAACAGCAAGGCAAACAGTAAATCAAGGACTTGCACAAATTACATGCTGTATTTTGACGTAAAAGTACAGTATTTGTTTTATAAAAGATTCTGGAAATATGGGAAAAGTGAGTCTGCTATTGGCAATTTAGGCTTTAGTTATATTAAGATGAATGTTTGATATTGATAATTCTGATAACGGTATTTGTTTAATGTTTTAGAAGCTTTAGAGTAATAGAAAGCACATCCCAGAGCAGTAACACATTCCAAACCTGGAAACTAGAGACCAGGATCCAAGAGGTACTTTTAGAAGAAAATTTCTAATAAATAAAGGGATAGTCAGGAACCCAGTTAGGAATAGGATGTACTTATCTGTTCTTTGTTTATGTTTCATTAGGCACCAGTTTCTACCGAAGTCAGAGAGGGCCGCAGATTTGTGCAGCACTTCAACAGTGGAAACGCAAGAACGCTTTTGTCTCTTTATTTTATTTTATCCACTTCCCCCCTTCCCTTGAGCTTCTGTTCTTAGTGCACTGTTTTAAAAACTAGTGTGCTGGAACAAGCAGTTTCAGGGTGGGGTCGGATTGTCTTCAACCTCCATCAGAACTGAACAAGGACTCAGGTGAGCTGGGCTTTGACAGAAGCACAAGCCTTAAATAAAAAAAAAAATTCAGTTCTGGTGGACGATGAATATCGGGGAAGAAATAGAGGGCATTGACGTCACGGATATGGCGCAGGCCCTAAATGAGGACTTGGCTCATAATGAATCAGTGTCTGGCATCTTGCAACATATGCAAGAGGAAATAGAGAGATTAAAGATGGAGAATACCTCTTTAAAACAGGATTTAAGCAGGTATAAATTTCGGGTATCTCAGTGGAACACAGCTTTTACGCCTTTGTTTAAAACCTCCTCAGAGACAGGGGCGCCATCAAAACATACAACTTTGCCTCCCCCAGTTGAGGTCATTGTTAATGTTCCTAATGCTGTGCCCTTAGCAGCACCTGAACGTTTTCATGGAGATAGTAACAAATTCCATGTTTTTATCAATCAATGTCAATTACACTTCGTTTGTAAGCCACAACAGTTCCCTACTGCGCTACGAAAGTGGCATTCGTCTTGTCTTATTTGGGTGGCACAGCAGCCAATTGGTCAATTCCTTTCGTGGAGAGAAATGATCCCATCCTCCATAATTGGAATCAATTTAAACGTACCATGACCAGCCTTTTTGCAAAACACACTTTCATGCAGGTAAGTGATAATGAGCTTTTAAATCTTAAACAAGGTAACAAGGATTTATTGACCTATCTCACTAGTTTTAATCGTTTACTCACCGAGACACACTGGCCAGAAGAAAAGCGTGTCTCCCTTTTCTATAAAGGTTTGAGAGACGAGTTAAAAGACGCGCTGGCTCATATCGTTGATTTGCCAGAAGACTATTCGGACTTTGTAGATTTAGTTGTGAAATTAGAACATAGACTAGGAGAAAGAAAGGGAGATAAATACAAACTGGAATCACGGTTAACTTGTATTAGACACGAGAAGAAAGACTCAGATAATAAACTCCCTGAACCTGAGCCTATGCAAATAGGGACACTCAGAGGTTCACTCACATCAGAGGAAAAAGAAAGAAGGAGAAAACTTCAATTATGTTTATATTGTGGAAGGGCAGGTCACTTTGCCAGAGAATGTCCAGTAAAGCCTAAAAATCCACGAAAGGGTGCTGTTTCCTCCACCTCCTCAACTGAATCGGGAAACGATTAAGCTCGACAAGGGGAGAGGTTACTTGTTCGAGAAAACATCTTAATCAAACCTCTAATGCTGCAGCCTTCATGGTACCGCACATACCTAGACATTTCATAATTCAGGTCGTTTTAATTGTTACTACCCAAGTGAGGCATTCTCTCCCTGTCCTACTGAACTCAGGCGCGACAGGAAATTTTGTGGATAATAAGTTAGCAGTAACACATTCCAAACCTGGAAACTAGAGACCAGGATCCAAGAGGTACTTTTAGAAGAAAATTTCTAATAAATAAAGGGATAGTCAGGAACCCAGTTAGGAATAGGATGTACTTATCTGTTCTTTGTTTATGTTTCATTAGGCACCAGTTTCTACCGAAGACAGAGAGGGCCGCAGATTTGTGCAGCACTTCAACAGTGGAAACGCAAGAACACTGTTGTCTCTTTATTTTATTTTATCCACTTCCCCCCTTCCCTTGAACTTCTGTTCTTAGTGCACTGTTTTAAAAACTAGTGTGCTGGAACAAGCAGTTTCAGGGTGGGGTCGGATTGTCTTCAACCTCCATCAGAACTGAACAAGGACTCAGGTGAGCTGGGCTTTGACACTTTACCACTGCTATCCAGTGCTAAAGTGCAAGTGCTCCTATGTAGAATGTATGTTTAATTGGCTTTCCATGATTGGCATATTTGATTTACTGGTAAGTACCTAGTACAGTGCACTAGGGGTGCACAGGGCCTGTAAATCAAATGCTACTAATGAGCCTGCAGCACTGGTTGTGCCACCCACATTAGTAGCTCTGTAAACATGGCTCACTGCAGTGTCTGTGAGTGCAGTTTTAACTGCCAATTCAACTTGGCAAGTGTACCCACTTGCCAGGCCTAAACCTTCAATTTTCTTACATGTAGGACAGCCCTAAGGTGGGCCCTAGGTAGCCACCTGGGCAGGGTGCAGTGTATGTTTAAGGTAGGACATATACTAATGTGTTTTATATGTCCTCCCAGTGAAATACTTCCAAATTCAGTTTTCACTGTTGCAAGGCCTATCTCTCTCACAGGTTAACACTGTGGCTGTCTTTAAATATGATTAACGTGTAGATTCCCTTTGGGAGCAGATAGACATGTGGAGTTTGGGGTCTCTGAACTCACAATTTAAAAATACATCTTTTAGTGAAGCTGTTTGGAGATTGTGGGGGTGATTCTAACTTCGGCGGGCGGCGGAGGCCCCCCGCCGAAGTTCCCCCACCAAAATACCGCTCCGCGGTCGGAAGACCGCTGAGGGTATTTTGGGATTTGCCCTGGGATTTGCCCTGGGATTTGCCCTGGGCTGGCGGGCGGCCGCCAAAAGGCTGCCCGCCAGCCCAGGGCAAATCAGCCTTCCCACGAGGACGCCGGCTCAGAATTGAGCCGGCGTAGTGGGAAGGTGCGACGGGTGCAGTGGCACCCGTCGCATATTTCAGTGTCTGCATAGCAGACACTGAAATACTTTGTGGGGCCCTCTTACGGGGGCCCCTGCAGTGCCCATGCCGTTGGCATGGGCACTGCAGGGGCCCCCAAGGGCCCCGCGGCACCCCCTACCGCCATCCTGTTCCTGGCGGGAGTCCCGCCAGGAACAGGATGGCTGTAGGGGGTGTCAGAATCCCCATGGCGGCGGAGCGCGCTCCGCCGCCATGGAGGATTCTGCTGGGCAGCGGGAAACCGGCGGGAGACCGCCGGTTTCCCGAATCTGACCGCGGCCGAACCGCCGCGATCAGAATGCCCTGCGGGGCACCGCCGGTCTGTCGGCGGTGCTCCCGCCGACCCTGGCCCCGGCGGTCTCTGACCGCCGGGGTCAGAATGACCCCCTGTGTGTTTGAAAATGCCACTTTTAGAAAGTAGGCATTTTCTTGCTTAAACCATTCTGTGACTGCCTGTCAAGAAGGATTCCCTGTCTGGGTCAGTTTGTCAGTTGGACTGTTTGCACCTCTCTCTAGACAGTGACACAAAGGGAGCTGGGTTGTAGCCTGCATATCCTGATGAGCCATCTGTGCTAGGAGGGAGGGGAGAAGTTGTCACTTATACCTGAAAGGGCGGTGCCTGTCCTCACACAATGCAGTCTCCAACCCCCTGGTGTGTGTCTAGGGCCTGGCCTGGGATAGGCAGAATCTCACAAACAAGGGAGACTTTCCTTTGAAGTAGGCCTACTTCAAAGGCAGAAAGGGGTATAAGAAGAGCACCCGAAAGCCCTGAAAATTAGATCACTTCTGGAATCAAGAGGAACCTCTACCAAGGAGAAGAGCTGAAGAGTTGAGAAGAAGTGCTGCCCTGCCTGTGACTGTGATTTGTGGAACTATCCTGCAGTTGCTGCTTCTGCCTGTGAAAAGGGACAAAGACTGGACTTTGTTGTGCATTCCTTCTTGTGAAAAATCTCCAAGGGTTTGAACTTAGCTTGCCTCTTGTGGCTGAAGTCTCAGGGCCATCAAAGACTTCCCCTGCCGGCACCTGGACTCTCGGCTGAGACTCCTGCCCTGCCAATTGGTGCACTATCCAGTTCCTGGGCCCTTGAAAGATGAAGCTGGCAAAGACTGAAAATCCACCCACAGACCGCCGTGCGTGTAAATTTTTGATGCACGTTCCGTGGCGCGGCTGATAAATGACGTGCTGCCGGCTCTGTGGCTGAAATCAATGCTCCACCTGTATCGTGGTCGGGAGATCAACGCAACGTGGCTGGAGAAACGACGCACAACACCTGCTAACGGAAGCTGAAACGACACAAACCCCACGCAGCACGGTTTTGTGATACCGTGTGACCGGATTTTCAACGCAACATCACTGGGTGCAGAAAAACAACGCAAAGCCTGCCCGGGCAGGAGGTGCTTGTCCGGATCGACGCATCGCTCTCTTGCGGAAGCAGAGAAACGACGCGCGTAACCCGGGTACTTCTGTACACTAACAATGTTCTCGGTGTTTTCTAAAGGATTTAAGACGCTTATTCTTTGAAAGTTCATAACTTGACTTGTATATGTTGGATTTTTGTCATTTTGGTCTTCTTTTGTTTAGATAAATATTATCTATTTTTCTACACCTGTGTTGTGTCATTTTGTAGTGTTTTACATAGTTACTGTGCTTGTTGGTACAAATACGTTACACATTGCTTCTGAAGTTAAGCTCGCCTGTTAGTGCCAAGCTACCAAGGGGGAGAGTGGGGATTAACTGAGGGTGATTCTCCTTGACCCTGACTAGAGTGAGGGTCCTTGTTTGGACAGGGGGTAATCTGACGCCAAACAAAGACCCAATTTCTAACAATATGCATCAGCTTTAGTACAGTGTGGCATATATAAATGAGAACCAATACTATCCTTTCACCTCTGTTTTGATTTTCTAAAGTAAGACATCCTGTTGATGGTTATGATTATTATTATGCTGGGTATTGATGTGAGCAGGGTAATACTAAACTATATGAAATGCTGGAGAAGTGTTGTATGTTTACTCAGTGGTCTCTCTAAAGTCTTTTGTTGGAGGCTAACTGTTACCAAGTGCATTGTGGTGCTGTGTGCACAGGAACTTCTAAGTCCCGGTCGCGTAATCATAACTGCACAACTATAGCATGGACCACGAAGTGTACACAGATTTGTTTTATTAACAAATATACAGTTGTGAGCTCACTTGATACTCAGCTATATTAAGTATTGAGATTTCTATCAGAGGAAAATCACACCATTGTGGCCACAAGCCAAAAGAAGGTGGAGCATTGAAATCCAGGCTGAAAAACGACAAGCGAATTGCAAACTCATTGAAATACTCTGCCAACTACTCGAGGGCTATGAAGCCATACCTTCTGGCATCACTGGCAGGCCTTGTGCTGAATTATTCTTTCAAACGAAAAGAAAAACCTGGATCCTACAAATGGTGCACAGCTGACGAGTGAGTTTTCCTCACACCAGACTGAGGACTAAGGCCCGTATTTATACTTTTTGACGCTAAACTGCGCTAACGCAGTTTAGCGTCAAAAAGTTTAGCGCCGGCTAACGCCATTCTGAAGCGCCATGCGGGCGCCGTATTTATTGAATGGCGTTAGCCGGCGCTAGCAGACCGGCGCTGCCTTGTGTGCGTGGAAAAAAACCACGTACACCAGGCAGCGCCGGCGTTGGGGAAAATGGCGTTAGGGCGTCTTAAAATGGGGCAAGTCAGGTTGAGGCAAAAAAATCGCCTCCACCCGATTTGCGCCATTTTTAACGACGCCCAGACGCCATTTACATGACTCCTGTCTTAGTAAAGACAGGAGTCATGCCCCCTTGCCCAATGGCCATGCCCAGGGGACCTATGTCCCCTGGGCATGGTCATTGGGCATTGTGGCATGTAGGGGGGCACAAATCAGGTCCCCTATGCCAAAAAAAAATATATAAAAAAAACAAAATTATACTTACCTGAACTTACCTGAATGTCCCTGGGATGGGTCCCTCCATCCTTGGGTGTCCTCCTGGGGTGGGCAAGGGTGGCAGGGGGGGTCCCTGGGGGCATGGGAGGGCAGCTGTGGGCTCATTTTGAGCCCACAGGTCCCTTAACGCCTGCCCTGACCCAGGCGTTAAAAAGAGGCGCAAATGCGGGGTTTTTTGCCCCGCCCACTCCCGGGCGTGATTTTTGCCCAGGAGTATAAATACGACGCATTTGCGTCGCAGTCATTTTTTTTAGACGGGAACGCCTACCTTGCATCTCATTAACGCAAGGAAGGCGTTCACGCAAAAAAATGACGCTCATTCCTCATACTTTGGCGCTAGACGCGTCTAACGCCAAAGTATAAATATGGCGTTAGTTTTGCGCCGAATTTGCGTCGAAAAAAACGACGCAAATTCGGCGCAAACGGAGTATAAATATGCCCCTAAGTTCCTCCCGGGCCTCCATGTAATGAGGGGAATACCTCTAAAAATGCTAACAACTCCTCTACCTTGCATTCTAAATGCAATTCGAAATCAAAATATATTGATGAAGCACCAAAAAAAGATTATAATTTCAAAGATATTGGACACTGATGACGATGATATGGATGATTTAAATCAATCCGAAATGGCTGAGTAAAATTTGGAAAGGACCCTCGTAAAAGGGTTGATAGAGCCTGGACAACCTGCCAGGACAAACTACTCGATGTGGTCGGCCCTCCTGCCTGAATTTTGACCTGGCCGAATCAGCCAGATTGGATAATACAACCATCCTTCCTACAGATCTGTCTCTTTGGATCAAAGAGCCTTTTGCCTCTTGGGAAACGCCAATTCAGCTATCATCTACGAAAGAAGAAAAGGTTTACTTTTAAAACTGGACCCAAAACTTGCAAATCTGGCTTCTCTTGATCCTGGCATTCAAGCGGATGGCCAACTCTTTGGTGATACTTTTATCAAGGATCTCAGTCGATATGTTACAACTTTTTTTTTTATTGATAAGGCTCAACAATCTTTGAAAAAAGTCTTCAACCAGCGTGTTTTTGCACGGGTCAGTAGAGGCAGGAGCCGCTTTACCAGCCGCACCTACCGTAATCAAGGTTCAAGGGGCTCCTTCAACACATCCTACAATGCCCAAGACTACAAGCCTCAGTTCTACCCCCAGAGGTCCATAGGTTTCCGTGGCCACGTACAATGATATTCCAAATCAAATACTTCCCCAGACTTCTGGCCTTGCCGTGGGAGGGCGCATTCAATTTTTTCTTCCAAAATGGCGTTGAATCGCATCAGACCCTCGGGTGTTAAATATAGTTCAGGGTTATCTCATAGGACTATACTCCCCTCCTTTCCAAAATGTTTTTCCTCCTGCTCCAAAATTTTCTATAGAAACGTCCTCTCTCATTACAACGGAAATTCAGTTACTCTTAGAGAAAAACGCTATTCAGCCTTCCCTTCCCGATCCCTCAGGGTTCATGAGTTCTCTGTTTCTTGTCCAAAATAAAAATAAAAAGTTAAGACCGGTAATCAATCTCAAATCGTTCAATCAATTTGTCACATATCGCCATTTCAAAATGGAAACTATAATGCATCTCAGAGACATTTTACTTCAGAAAAACTGGCTGGTGAGACTGGATCTACAAGATGCCTATTTTACGATTCCCATTCATCCATCTCACAGGAAATTTCTACAATTTCAATGGCAATCAAAAACCTATCAGTTTTCTTCCCTTCCTTTCGGGCTTTCTTCAGCCCTGTGGTGTTTTACAAAAGTAATGAAACCAATTATTGCCCATCTCAGATCGCTAGGTATCAGACTTATAATTTATCTAGACAATATCCTTCTCATGCACCAAAAGGTACAATCTCTTTACTCCCATCTTCAGCTCACTCCTGTCGGATCAGGGTTTTATCATAAACTCGGAAAAGTCTCATGTCGTTCCTACTCAACAAATAGAATTCTTAGGTTTCCTAATAGATTCCACCTTTCCCCTTCAAAGGTATATTCGATCAAAAAAGAACTCATTATCACCCTTCACAAAGATCAGATCTCCCTCAGTTCCCTTGCAAGAACAGTAGGGCTTCCTTCTTCCTCCATTCAGGCCATTTTCCCAGGACCTCTCCACTATCGAGCTCTGCAACGCCTAAACATTCTCCATCTTCACAAAGGTCTCGCCTTTTCTGATCTTATAATTCTAGTTACAGAATCTTGGCTAGAAAGTCAATGGTGGATACACTATTTAGACGCCTGGAACGGCAGGACTATCTTCCCCTCTGCGCCTGATCTTGTATTAGAATCAGGTGCAAGTCTCACGGGATGGGGCGTCCATTGTGGACCAATAGCGACTGGCGCTACAAGGTCCGCAGAGGAGTCCAAATTGCACATAAATTGTTTAGAGATGCTTGCAGGCTCCTTTGTGATCAAAAACCTTGCAAAACACAAAGTACAATGTCCTATTCTTCTTCGCATGGACAACGTTTCAGCAGGCCGATACATAAATCACCTTGGAGGTACCAAATCAAAACCTTTAGTTCTATTAGCAAAAAGTATTTGGGAATTCTCTCTGTCTACAAGTTTTCTCTTCTACCAGAGTATCTTCCAGGTTTCCAAAATTCCATAGCAGACTGGCACTCCCGACACCTCAAAGATTCCAACGATTGGAAACTCCATCCCTCCGTATTTCAAATTCTTCTGAACAAATGGGGCCCTTTCCACATAGATCTCCTCATTTCCGGGCTCAATTCTTCATTACCACTCTTCTTCAGTTGGCATCCAGATCCTTTGGCGGTGGCAACAGATGCTTTCCTACAAGACTGATCCCTGACAATCAGCTATGGCTTCCCCTCTTTCATTTTAATCAACAGAGTTTTAGCTCGAGTCAGACGCCAGAAAGCAACCTTAGTCATAGTGACCCCCTTCTACTAGTCTCGGGTTTGGTTTACCCCTCTCCTTGAATTATCAACAGACTTCCCAGTTCTTCTTCCTTCTTTCCCTTCTCTCCTTCTGGATCCATCAGGTTCTCCCTACAATCTAATACTCAACAATTCCCTAACTCTTTCAGCCAGGAGAGTCTCAGGATGTCCCTACAATCCACTCTTATTTCGGCAGAAGCTTCAGAACTCATTAATAACCCCTGGGCTCCTTGTACATGGAAAGCCTACAAATCAGCTTGGCCTCTTTGGACAAGCTGGTGTGTGGGAAAATATATCAATCTCTTTCAACAAATATAAATCTTATCATTAACTTCTTGGCCGCTGAAGTCAGTTCAGGTAAGTCCTACAGAACCATAAATCTGTATAGATCAGCTATTTCCATGCATCACCAATATATCAACGGCAAACCTGTTGGAGAACATCCCCTAGTCTGCCGACTATTGAAGGGAGTAAAACTTTCCAAGCCTCCTTCTTCAAAATACACATATCTGTGGGATGTATTGGTGGTATTAAATTTGTTCATCTCATGGTCCGATAACACAGATCTTTCCTTAAAAATGCTCTCAGCAAAGTTGACCATGCTACTGTGCCTTATATCCATTAAACACGTGTCTGATGTCAAATCTTTAGAGGTTTCTTCTCGCCAATACATGCCTACAGGAGTGTTATTCCACCATAACAAATGCACAAAAACCAATTTACATACAATATTTTATCCTTTTTGCCTATCAAACCCAAACTCTGTGTGGGACTGTGTTCAAAAGAATATGAGAAACGTACACTCAACCTCAGAATGTCCTCCCTCCACCAACTCCCGATTTCTTTCTGAAAACCCCACAAACCAGTTTCCTCTGCCACTTTAGCTCGTTGGGTTAAATGGGTCATGTCTTTAGCAGGGATTGACATCTCCACCTTTGGGCCCATTCTTCCAGGGGTGCCCTGGCCTCCAAAGCCTTTTCGGTAGGCTCTAGCCTAGAGGACATTCTGAGGTCGGCTGATTGGTCTAATGACAATGTTTTCAGAACTTTCTATTGTAAACCTGTTAAAACTGCAACTTCTCTGGTGGTTGATATGCTTTAAACTAGCATAATAAGAGTCTCCGGTCTTTACATAAAATGTAGATTTTCCTAGTAAACTACGAAGGAATGTCTTAATTTTATTAAAGACACAGAGGCGAGTATTATCCCACCGCTTTAACTATTAATATGTTTTCTCTCTCTCCCTCCCAGCGAATCCGGCATTACCTCCTTCCTCTTCTTGATGATGCCAGATGTTCTTCGCTTTCTTCTTCCTCCTCCTGGCTGCCAAATTCCCAGATCTCATTCCTTCAAGATTCACAGATTTCTCCAAATCTCGCTTGGATCGTCTCCAGTTGCCAAGAACTTTTATCTTTCCTTTTGGCAATTGTTATTATTGGTTCAATATTGTCTTTGTTTCATGACTCTAGTTGACTGACTCACACAAGAAAAGAGGGCTGCTTGCAGTCAAGTGTGTAGTCTATGGTTCTAGGTGTTACCCCAATGGTGCTTGCTATTCTTATGTTTTTGTTCCCATTGGCTAACCTGTTGCTAAGCCTCTTGGGATGTGTAGTCCTTGGATACTGCTATTTTATTAAAGCAAGATTAGCATACATAATACTTGCCTCTGTGTCTAGGAAGGCGTATACTTCCAATCATCTAACCAGTCAAATTTGCATACCTTGCGTTCTGGGCTGATAACTTTTCCTTCCTTCCCAACCAACCCAGAATTAACATTCCTACACATGGACAATGATGACATGTGCCAAACCTTACCATCACTTAATAATGCAGAATTACAAAAAATTATATCTACTTTAAGGGGATCTGAAAATCGATTATTACCTTTTTTTATGAAACCTGGTTTCTTAACTCTCACCACATCACCAACTTTTATGACTTGTTCTTTACATTTGTGTTTTGCGTCATAGTACATTTTACTTTGCACTTGGGAACTTTTAATGTTGTGTTTAACTTGTTTAAGTGTCCAATCAGCCTTTTTATCCCCAGAACTCCAACCCACATTATCTTTCCCTGTGGGAATTCTCCCTCTCATCAACACAAATGGAGAATACCCAGTTGAAACACAAGGTGTCGTCCTGTATGACCATAAATTCCGCATTAATTCACATCTCCAATCCAAATTGTTGTAATTTGCCATTTGGATGATGCCCTTGATCACCCGATTGAATCTCTCCACAGCACCGTTCCCTGCCGGATGATATAAAGCCGTAGTATTATGTACAATACCTTTCCCTGTACAAAATCTTTGAAAATGCGAGACATAAATTGAGGTCCATTGTCACTTACTATACACTTAGGTAAACCCTCTTTCAGAAACACCTTGTCCAGGAAGTGTACAACTGAATCCACATCAGCCCTATTAACTATCTCAACCTCTGGCCATTTTGAAAAATGATCAACCAAAACTAATAAATATTTTTGTTTATCATCGTACATTATTGGCCCTGCAATATCTATGCCTATCCTTTCCCAAGGTCCATCTGGACACGGAATAGGATGGAGAGGTGGTCTTAATGTTACCTGAGTCTTGTCAGACGAATTACATGCATAGCAATCTCTAACTTTCCTTTCAATGTCTGAGTCCAAACCTGGCCACCAATAAGTACACTTAGGGCCTGATTCAGACCCTGGCGGCCGGTGACCGCCAGGGTCACCGGCCACGGGAGCACCGCCGACAGACCGGAGGTGCTCCAAAGGGCATTCTGACCGCGGCGGTTCTGCCGCGGCCAGAAAGGGTAAACCGGCGGTCTCCCGCCGGTTTACCGCTGCCCTTGGAATCCCCCATGGCGGCGCAGCTTGCTGCGCCGCCATGGGGGATTCTGACACCCCCTACCGCCATCCTGTTCCTGGCGGTTCGCCCGCCAGGAACAGGATGGCGGTAGGGGGTGCCGCACGGCAGGGGCCCCCTTAAGAGGGCCCCACTGTGTATTTCAGTGTCTGCCTAGCAGACACTGAAATACGCGACGGGTGCAAACTGCACCCGTCGCACATGCCCACTCCGCCGGCTCCATTCGGAGCCGGCTTCCTCGTGGGGAGGGGTTTCCCGCTGGGCTGGCGGGCGGCCTTCTGGCGGTCGCCCGCCAGCCCAGCGGGAAAGCCAGAATGGCCTCCGCGGTCTTTCGACCGCGGAGCGGCCATATGGCAGTTCCCTCCAGGCGGGCGGCGACTGCCGCCCGCCGGGGTCAAAATGACCCCCTTAATTTTGTATTTGGTTTTACCAATGCCAAGATGACCTTCGTGACATATATCAATAATCCTATTTCTTATAGATGTGGGGGGAATAACCCTGCCATTCCTAAAAATTAGACCACCTTCCAGAGAAAGTTCATGTCTCAGTTCCCAAAACACACGCATACTATGATCTAACAAATGTTTATTAGGCCATCCATTCTTGATATATCTGCTAACTACACCAAAGATGTCATCTTGAGCTTGATCTTGTTCCCAGTCCTCTTTGGTAATACCTGGACAATCAGCTAACACATTGGCTACTGTAAAATTTTCAATATCAGTATCCTCATCACTCACAACAGGTAAGGGCATTCTGCTTAAAAAATCTGCCACCACATTTTTGACTCCCGGAACATATTGTACACTGTAATTGAAATCTAAAAGTCTAACAGACAAACGAGCTATACGTGGTGATGCAGAAATTAACCCTTTAGTTGTCAACACTTTAGTGAGCGGTTTGTGGTCACATCTTAACAACACATGAAAACCCCAAATGAACTGTCTGAAATGTTCCAAACCCCAAACACATGCAAGTGTCTCACGCTCAATCACAGAATACCTTTCCTCAGTCGGTGTAATCGAATGCGAGGCAAAAGCTATGGTCCATTCAACTCCCTTTTCATTGATCTGGGATAATGTTTCTCCTATGCCTTTAGAACTGGCATCCGTTGTGACAACATTTTGCAACATGGGGTCAAAACCATGAAGTGGTGGGGCATTAGCCACATCATTATTTATTACCTCACATGCTTCATCACAAGCCTCACTCCAAACAAACTTAACATTAGTTTTAAGAAGTTGACGCAGAATATATGTTTTTTCTGAGAAATTGTGTACGAATTTGGCATAAAATTCGGCCAATCCTAAGAAAGCTCTCAAATCATCTTTAGATTGAGGTCTTGGGGCATTTTTGACAGCATTAACTAATTCCAATTTGGGTTTAATACCAGCATTTGAAATTTCATGACCTAAATAATTAATTTTGTTAAATGCAAATCTGCATTTATCAATTTCTGCTGTCAAACCGTGTGTGCTCAGTCTATGCAAAACATGATCTAGATTACGATCATGTTCATTTCTGTCCTTCCCCATTATCAAAATGTCGTCCTGAAAAATCAGTACATCCTTTATGTCCGATAATACCTTGTGCATTAACCTCTGAAACATAGCTGCTGCAGAAGCCAACCCAAAAGGTACTCTTTTAAATCTGTAACAACCAAAAGGTGTCACAAAAGTTGTTAAACTTCTACTATCTGCATGTAAAGGCACCTGATGGTAAGCAGCTTTAAGATCAATACTAGAAAACCATCTAATACCTTTAGTGCGAGTTAACATTTCGTTTATTTTTGGCAAAGGAAATTGATCAATTAAAATACTCTCGTTAAGATCTCTGAGATCCACACAAAGTCTCAATTTGCCATTTTTTTTTTAACTACAACTAAAGGTGCGACCCATTCTGCGGATTCCACGGGTTCAATAATGCCGTCTGACTGAAGTTTTTTAAGTTCTTCTTCTACTTGGTCCCTCACAGAAACAGGTATGTTTCTGACTTTGTGAATACAAGGTGTGGCATTAGCTTTCATTTGTATTTTATGTTGAAAACCCTTTAGTTTTCCAATTTGGCCAGAAAAAACAGTGGGGAATTTTTTTGCAATAATTCCTGAGAAATCTTCTGTATGTTGTACAATAGACACCGGTGTACTACCCGAAACCGCTACATATACCTTGCAGTACGCTTGTTTGCGTTTAAATTCAATTAGCAAATTTCTGTAACCCACAATTCTAATAGTTTCACCCGTGAATGTTTTTGGAGAAATATCTGTTTTTTCAAAACAATTACCTAAGAATGGTTCAAAATATTGTTGCCAAATCTCCTCATTAAGAATAGTGTAGGGAGAACCAGAATCCGCAACAACCGAAATATCAATGCCAGCAATCGTGACATGGCATAAGGGTCTACTAATGTTGTTTTTGACATTCTGTACCTTATCATCAACATTCAGAATGCATAAATTAGAATCAGACTCCTCCGATGACCCGCTGTCACATTCTCTCACACACTTAACACTCGCGTCACCCCCACCAAATTTTCTTCTGCGACACACTTTAGCAAAATGGCCCAAAACACCACAGTTTGAGCACTTCTGATTCCGAGCCGGACATTTCCTATCATTTGCCAGATGAAATTTGCTGCCACATCTTAAACAATATCTTTTGTCTTTCAGGAATGAATTCTCTTTCTCCCCTTGATACGAATGGACTCTCTTAGACGATAATTCATTGTTTTTCTTGACTATGACAATAGTGGCATTGTCTTCTAACTTCGAAAATGATTTTTCCTCACTGCGCAGAACAGCCTTTGCGCATCTTCCAGTGAGTTCAGCGCTTTTGACCATGTCAATAACTTCTCGTAACGGTGCTTCCCCTCTAGACCAAAGTTTCTCTTGGATATGTGGATTGGCAGTGTGCATTATAATTTGGTCTCTAATGAGTTCGTCATGAAGATTACCAAACTTGCACGACAATGCCAAATTCTTGAGTGCAGCAACGTAATCATCAACAGATTCCTCAAATTGTTGCTTCCTATGATAAAATTTAAATCGGTCAACAGCTATGCACACGGCAGGTCTAAAATACTCCGTAAGATCTTCAAGAGCATGACTAAAAACATCTCCTTGGTCAGGTGCTCTAATCTTTTTGTTAATACTGTTGTAAATTTTCAGACCCTTTGCACCTAAACAGTGTAAAAGAATTTCTTCTTCTTTTCTGGAGTAAGTTCTTCTTCATCTTCAAAAGTAGAAATGTAATTTACAAAATATTCTCGCCACTCCTCCCATCTTAAAGTAGCTTCTCCATCTTTTGGCAAGAATGGCTCAGGAGCGCTAAGATTCCATGCATTTCCAGAAGCCATGACCAAAAATTATGATGAAACAATCTTTACAACAAATATTTTCTTGGAACAGAGAAAATATTAATACATCCAGCCAAGTTCGCTAAGCAACTGCAAATCCTGTTTGAAAAATGATGAAATAATAAAAAAAAATCAAACATGCGCAGGCCTTGCGCACAAGAACAAGAGACTTGTTTGCTTGACAATGTCAGACAATTCCAAAATGCAAGATGTGGCGCGTAGACGTTTTCAGTCAGGTTTGCTTTGCACAAAACAACTGATAAACAAGGTATTAATCCTACCGCTGCAGCAATCCCCAAGTCTTGTTGAAAACAACCGGAAAATATCGAGTCATACAACTTCCTTGAAATCCTGCCTCCAGCTGTGAAGAAATGTGCTTGCTAGACGTGTGGGTTCTTCGTCGGGGTCGCTCATACGCTCGTCGCCAATTTTGTTAAGAGGAAAACGTTACGACATTCATGTGAATTACAAGCTTTTATTCGCAACGTTAAAACGACCCCGATAACAGGACATCCGAAGCTCGTCTTTCTCATAACTGTCTTTCTCCTCAACCTCCCTTCGAACTCCCGTTGCCTAGCGATGCTCGAGCCCAGTGTAAACACGCACTGTGCGCGAGCATCGCAACAGATAGCCGTGAGTATTGTTATGTTCTATTTGATGCTGAATATTCGCTAGAGAGAGCTCTGTGGTGTCATGTTGGACAGTTTCGCAAGCTGTTGGAAGCGTTTTGTTGGGTTTTAAATCCGTAGCTCTAAGAGGAGCAGTTAAGTGTTGTCTACCATTTGTTTAAATGTGTTTCTTTCATTCGGAGACGCTAGTCGTTGGGCCTTTTGTTAAAAGTTGAATTAAGTCGTCTGTACTGTCTCGGGATTAAAATTGCACATTTTGAAAACCTGAGTCGTGCTCAGTTTAATTAACTTTTTATTTAGTTTAACACTGTACAATTTTTCGTCTACCTTTGTGGACCACTGCACAAAAATACAAATTGAAAAATGGGTATGGAGGTTTTGGTTCAACGGGCCACGAGATCTCTGGGTGCACTGTGGGTAGCGAGAAACGCGGAGGCTACTGGCCTGGCTTGATCTGTTGACGATGATATTTTTTTTATTTATCTACTTTTTAGGTCAAGCCTAACTACCTTACTAGTTGTCTGATATCGTTTCACTGCTCACCTTTAGTACATCTCGAATCAGTAAAAAAACAGTGACTGCATGAGACGCATATGCTTACATAATTGATTGACCTTTTGGCCATGCTGCACACCATCTTCCCAGTACTGTACAGACGTCATCCAGTAGGACGTTAGCGTGCAGGAAAGGCTCACTATGTTTCTAGTGCTTATTGCGGTGTAAATGTGGCTGCAATAATTGTACAGCATAGGAATCAAGAGAACACTAAATGTGTACAAGTTTTCTTTATAGTGCTTATTGTAAGATCTTTGACCAAATGAAGCATACGGTCAAGGAAAACTATTTTGTTTTGCAGAAAATAAGTCAATAGGTAGACTTGATAATATGGTAAGTCAAGGATATTGGGTTAGGTGCAGGTAAAAAACTGACGGAGGCTACATGAGGCACAAAGGGAGAAGAGAGCGCAATGACTGCTCTCGATGGAGGTAAGTAAGCTAGGAAAAGGGCAGGTGCCATCAGGCTTTGCCAGGAAGGAAGGCAAATTACTAAGTGCCACGAATGATGCAAAATTAAACTGTGTTTTAGAAGCAAGTATTTGGTGGTGTTTTTTTTTACATTTATTAAATGAAGGAAGCAAAAGTGGAATCTTGTCTCTTGCATATACACTATAGGGGTGAAGGAGTCCCTGCACACTCGCAGTGTCCTAATGCAAAATGATGGGCTCCCTCTACAGACTGTTTAGGGGTCCCCGACACTTAGACTGATATTCATAGGCGCTTGGTTCATCTGCTGCCAGATTAACTCTGGGTAGTATAATTTCTACTAAATATTTACTACCATCCTGGTGAAACATGTTGCTAGTTACTGGTAGCATTGGGCACCAGACACTACTGTTAAACAGGTAAATTCCTGAGATTGTGGTGGAGTTTATGGGACCCTTATAGAGAGTGAGACAATTAAGAATCTGTTTTTCAAGCTTTGTACATTAGAGCTGATTTCATTGTTTTAATGGGGTTTCTGTAGGAATGGATTGTTTCAAGTAGGACCCTCTCCTTAGAGGTGGGAAGGGTTACTCAACTGTTTTTTTTTTTTTTTTGCCATGATGTTGATGGCACAATGTATATTTGTGCAATCCCTCTTTGAGGTGTACCATTAGGATATGCTAAGCCCTGGATACCCAATATAAAATAAACATAACATGTTGTCATCTGTTCTTCCAGGTGATGTAGGGGAACATGGGGGATATTTGACCAGTCTTCCGGTATTTATTTGGTTATTTTTCACAGACTCTGCTTTTACTACTTGATTTTATTTGTTAATGTTGCTGTGCATAGTTCTTGAGGACTGAATCGTTCCTTCAGGCACTATAGAAATGTTTCCATGACTTGGAAGCCAGATCTGTGGGCTGTGAGACTTCCAGTTAGTGGAGGTGCTCACAGGTGTACAGATTTTGTCAGCTTAAGATGGAGGAACTTCTACTAGAACTCATGTCATATATGCAGGCTGCACTTCCAATAATGTAGCAAGTGGAACATATATTTTGTGGGGTCCCTTCAGAATATCAGCTTTGAAACCCCTTCGAGGAAGACTACTTAGAAGCCTTACTGAGGGAGTGAGTGGTTAAAAGCGGTTGGGTATTTTAGGAAATCTGCCTTTTCTGTGTGGTCAGCCCAGAGTACCCCCCCCCACGCTTTTGCGGGGACCCTATTGTTTTGCTTGCTTTCAAACCCTGCTAACTAATGGGAAAGTGCCTCTGCTCCCCTTTACAACCTGATCGAATTGGGATATTTTACTTGCCTATAATTTCTACTGTGTTACAAAGTGTACCCAGGGCCTGGAAGTTAAATGCCAGTATTGGACAGTGGCAGTTCAAACATGGCTTCAGGCCTACCATAGTAGGCTGAATGTAGCAATGTGAAAACTGCAAATCGACATGTCTACAACAATCTTGACAATTCAAAACCTCCCATTTAAATACTAGCAACTCCCCTATGTAGACCTTGCCACCCACAAGGTGGGGTGCATGGTATTGAAAAAAGTAGGACATGCAGATATTTAATCTTAAATTGTCCTTACAATGACCAGGACCCAAAAGCAATTTATTTACGGCAGCACCTCAACTGTCCTATGCAGAAACAATTCCAATACCTTATCTCTGGAATAGGACTAGCTAGAAAATAATTAAAACATATTTTTTAATTGTTAAAAATGCAATTCAATGGGGAAGACAGATTTTGTTTAAATTTTAAATAAAAATAACTTTTAGAAAGCTATCCTTTTATCTGCCTGAAGGCCACTTAGCTTAATCATCTGCTTGATAGTCTTCAAATAGGTGTGAAATGCCTCTAGGAGCCAACAATATGCTGACCTGAATGGGCTGAGCTTGGCAGAATATGCAGGGTGGGTTTGTGGGCATACTTTTGACAGCTCAGTGTCAAACCCTCCTTGACAGGCCTGCTGTGTCACGTATAACATTTGAGGTTGCCTAGACCATTCTTGTGTATCCATGATCTGGTTGCTGACGGACCCTCTTTGTCCTACTGGACTTTTGTCTCTAGGTTTATTGTGCATACAATGGCTGCCTCAAGCTGGATGTTAGTGTTGGATGTATGAGGACTAACACAGTACATTTCCCATACACCCCGCAGGCCTCAGAGCCTAAGTTTAGTGTGGCTGGAAACTTAGCCCTCTTCAAAATGCCGAACGTGGGTAGGGTTGGCCCTGAAATGTTACCAGTTTGTTAGGGTGCACCTAGGAGTCATCCCGCCCACTAGCTTGTGCCAAGAATAAGTGTGGCAGCTCCACACACCCGCTTTAGAACACTTCTAGGCCTCTGGAAGAACAGAAGAGGACTGCACCTGCTATCTGTTTCCTGAGAGTAGCCATGAAGGACTGGGCCTGCTCCCTCATGTACCCAGGGCAAAGGTTGACTCCATTTGATCATAAGGCTGACCTGTTTAAGCTATAAGATGCCTTTTTCTAGAAATGCACAGTTTACCAGTGGCAACAGCACCCTTCTGTTGGCCTCTGCCTGAAACACTGAGAAACAAGTGTCTTCCATGGGGCTTTAGAAATACACTACTGTGGTGGACTGGGACTTAAAGGACCAAGTCAGAAGCTAAAATTAACTAGGATGAACCTGGTTGATATATCCAAACTGTACTCCATCACAGTCAGCCTCTGTGCCTAGGTCCCGGTCTACAGCAACCAATATCTATCATTGGCACTTTGTGCTTTTTGGTGCTATTTCTACTTAAAACTTTAAACAATTGTTTGGGAGGAGGCTATCGATTGGTGCATGATAGCTGAAAAAATGAAATATATTGGCAGAGGTTGTCCTCGCAAATGGGGTGCGGGGGCGAAATAATCTGGTTCCCATTGCAAGGATTTCGAGCGATGGAGGAATAACTGCTGGTACGAATTGAATACTGATCATGGGCTCAGCTGTCTTGTATTTGATTTGTTACAAAGCGTTAAGTACTCTGATCTGCTTTACTGACGCCTCATTGTAGGAGGCTGGCCTGGCTTGTAGTGGGTACCAGAGGTACTTACACCTTGTGCCAGGTCCAGTTATCCCTTATTAGTGTAGAAGAGGTGTTTCTAGCAGCTTAGGCTGATAGAAGGTAGCTATGGCAAAGCAGCTTAGGCTGAACTAGGAGACATGTAAAGCTCCTACTATACCACTGGTGTCATATGCACAATATCATAAGAAAACCTAATACACAGAAGTACTAAAAATAAAGGTACTTTATTTTTATGACAATATGCCAAAAGTATCTCAGTGAATACCCTCAGCATGAGGATAAGATATATACACAAGATATATGTACACAAACCAAAATTATGCAGGTAATAGCAAGAAAAGTAATGCAAGCAGTGTAGAATTACAATAGATTGCAATAGGAGCACATAGGTCTAGGGGCAACACAAACCATATACTCCAAAAGTGGAATGCGAACCACAAATGGACCCCAAACCTATGTGAGCTTGTAGAGGGTTGCTGGGACTGTAAGAAAACAGTGAGGGTTAGAAAAATAGCCTACTACGCCCCGAGAGCACAGAAGTCGTGATATGAAGCTTGCAGAGGTGTTCCCACGCAGAAAGACCGCAAACAAGTCTTGCTAGATGCAAGGGTCGTGGTAGAGGTTTTTGGGTGCTGTTGTGGCCCAGGAGGGACCAGCATGTCGCCACTTGGAAGAGGAGACAGAGGGGGCGCCCAGCAACGTAGGGAGCCCTCACAGACGCAGGCAGCACCTGCAGAAGTACCTGAACAGGCACTTAGAAGAAAAGTGAAACGGAGCCCACCCGAAGTCACAAAAGGGAGTCCCACGACGCCGGAGGACAATTAAGAAGGTTGTGCACTGCAGGAAGGTGTGTCGGGGACCCAGGCTTGGCTGTGCACGAAGGAAATCTTGGAAGAGTGTACAGGAGCCGAGCAGCTGCAAATCACGCGGTACCCAGCAATGCAGTCTAGCGTGGGGAGGCAAGGACTTACCTCCACCAAACTTGGACTGAAGAGTCACTGGACTGTGGGAGTCACTTGGACAGAGTTGCTGAGTTCCAGGGACCACGCTCGTCGTGCTGAGAGGGGACCCAGAGGACCAGTGATGCAGTCTTTTGGTGCCTGCGGTTGCAGGGGGAAGATTCCGTCGACCCACGGGAGATTTCTTCAGAGCTCCTGGGGCAGAGAGGAGGCAAGTTACCCCCAGAGCATGCACCACCTGGAAACAGTTGAGAAAGCCGGCAGGAGGAAGCGATACAAGGTTGCTAGTAGTCGTCTTGCTACTTTGTTGCGGTTTTGTAGGTATCCTGAGCAGTCAGCGGTCGATCCTTTGGCAGAAGGTGAAAAGGGAGATGCAGAGGAACTCTGGTGAGCTCTTGCATTCGTGAGCTCTTGCATTCGTTATCTGGTGAGATCCCCAAAGCAGAAGCCCTAAATAGCCAGAAAAGGAGGTTTAGCTACCTAGGAAGGAGGATTGGCTACCAAGAGAGGTAAGAGCCTATCAGAAGGAGCCTCTGACGTCATCTGCTGGCACTGGCCACTCAGAGAAGTCCAGTGTGCCACAGACACCTCTGTTTCCAAGATGGCAGAGGTCTGGGACACACTGGAGGAGCTCTGGGCACCTCTCCTGGGAGGTGCAGGTCAGGGGAGTGGTCACACCCCTTTCCTTTGTCCAGTTTCACGCCAGAGCAGGGCTGGGGGATCCCTGAACCAGTGTAGACTGGCTTATGCAGAGATGGGCACCATCTGTGCCCATCAAAGCATTTCCAGAAGCTGGGGGAGGCTACTCCTCCCCAGCCTTCACACCTATTTCCAAAGGGAGAGGGTGTTACACCCTCTCTCAGAGGAAGTCCTTTGTTCTGCCTTCCTGGGCCAGGGCTGCCTGGACCCCAGGAGGGCAGAAACCTGTCTGAGGGGTTGGCAGCAGCTGCAGTGGAGACCCCGGAAAGGCAGTTTGGCAGTACCCGGGTTCTGTGCTAGAGACCCGGGGGATCATGGAATTGTCAATTCCATGATCTTAGACATGTTACATGGCCATTTTCGGAGTTACCATTGTGACGCTGTACATAGGTAGTGACCTATGTATAGTGCACGTGTGTAATGGTGTCCCCGCACTCACAAAGTCCGGGGAATTTGCCCTGAACGATGTGGGGGCACCTTGGCTAGTGCCAGGGTGCCTACACACTAAGTAACTTTGCACCCAACCTTCGCCAGGTGAAGGTTAGACACATAGGTGACTTATAAGTTACTTAAGTGCAGTGGTAAATGGCTGTGAAATAACGTGGACGTTATTTCACTCAGGCTGCTATGGCAGGCCTGTGTAAGAATTGTCAGAGCTCCTTATGGGTGGCAAAAGGAATGCTGCAGCCCATAGGGATCTCCTGGAACCCCAGTACCCTGGATACCTCAGTACCATATAAAGGAATTATATGGGTGTACCAGTATGCCAATGTGAATTGGTAAATTTAGTCACTAGCCTGTTAGTGACAAGTTTGGAAAGCAGAGAGAGCATAACCACTGAGGTTCTGGTTAGCAGAGCCTCAGTGAGCCATTTAGGCATCACACAGGGAACACATACAGGCCACATACTTATTAGCACTGGGGCCCTGCCTGGCAGGGTCCCAGTGAGCCATAGACTAAAACAACATATATACAGTGAAATATGGGGGTAACATGCCAGGCAAGATGGTACTTTCCTACACTCATTAATTGTTCTAGTTGTGAACTGCCCTAAATTGACTGTAGATTGTACTGTGCTGCCTTTGTACTTTTGAAACTTTATTGAAGATTTTATTATTAAAACTTTAACAAATCATCTTTGATTTACTAACAACCTTCCCCCCGACTGGATGTTTGTCATTCTGGTGTCACTTTATATATTAAATTTGATTATTTTTCAAATTTAGTTTGGATTTTGCTCTACAGTTTGACTTTATTACTGTTTTGGTACTGCATAAATAATTTGCATTTTGCCTCAGAGTTAAGCCTGTCTTCTCTGTGCCATAGCTAACAAGGGTTCAGTTCAGGTTAATTTAATGACTTTGAGTTTTCACCCTGACAAGGGTTGTGATTATTCCTTCAAACCAATTTATGACAAGTATTTAAAGAGGAACTGGGTATCGGTGACTTTTCTTTCTTTAAGCAATGATGTATTCTAAAAGTCTGGCAGGAGAGTGGACTACAAGAAGGTTAACACTGATGTGCAAATGGTCACTAATAAGATTTGTAAACATATGTATATTTTTATCATACTTGGTGATACATTTTTCTTCTGCTGGATTTGAAGTCACTAATCAAATCAATCCACAGAAACTAGTCATGGCTAAATGAGTACAGTGTGCACAGTATTCAGTTAAATTTTTAACTTTGTATCCATGTAAAAACCTGTTGGTTGAGTATGCATGTTCCACATTGTAAAAGTCATATTGGTAGAGTTGAGTTAAACACCAAGCAGACATTTTCACAATTGGTATCATGAGATGTAAAAATTACTTTGACCAATTTCTTACAAGTATTTAAAGGGTAGCTGGCAGTGGCGGCTCCTCTGCTATAGTGGAGGAGCGTCTCCCCCCTGCCAGCAGCAGAAGCTGCAAGCCTTTCACAACAAAGGGATAATAAACTGTTTACTATCCCTTTGTTGTGAAAGGGGTGGGGCCATGAGGGTGACAAGCAGTGAGCACTGTGCACTCCCCTCGATGCGCATGTATGTTTGGCTGGCCGCCTCGGGCCGGCCAAACTCATATGCAGTGTGCTCTCTCGAGCCTGGCACTGTGTTGCCAGGCTGGAGAGAGCATGCACAGGCTGCGTCTGCCTGAGAGTGCCTTTAAAAATCTGGCAGGAGAGAAGATTAAGGCTGATGTGCAAATGGCAATTGATAATATGTGTAAACTTTTTATTTTATAACATAATCTTAGATGGAAGTGACTCCAATGTTTTTTCATGTGTTCTGTGAAGGAAGGGACATACTGTGGAGCTGTCCATATTGGAAGCTAGTCTTCAATTTCTGAACTCTGATTGTTCTCCACTAACACTTCTTATTTTTCAGCCACCAGAAATAATTGGATACAAAACCATTGGCTAAATGATTAGTGACTATCATGTTTCTCTTGCAGGACTTATATTTTTGTTTGAAACCAAGATAGATGGCTACGCTGATCTACGTGGACCAAGAGAATGTTGTTGCTAGCACAGGTGGTGGATCTAAGGATAGTGTGAGGTTGCCATCTGCATCCAGTAAGCCGTGTGTCAATTTAGTAGATGTTTAACTGGAATGAATCAGTTGCTAACTGCTTGAAGAATACACAACTGTAGGTATTTCAGCACACAGGGTGACTGCCAAATAATCCTTTTATGGAATGGCAAGAGTAACACTGGCCAGTTTGCATTGTGAGTATGCACCACATGTACATGGCTTTAAGAGACGGTTGCAATTTTGTTGCCTCACAAAGTTAAATTGCCATTCAGACAAGTCTGGGATGGACAGCTGTGCTGCACTTCCTTCTGATGGCCATTTGTATTAAGCTAGCACTGCAGTAAAGGTTGCTGCTAGACTGAGTTCTACTTGCATGCATCGGAATGATACAATCAACCTCAGTTAAAAGCTAACTCCTGACTTCAGCTGTTAGAATCCCCTTTGCTGAAGTTTTATTCCATTCTCCTCTGTAGGGATGTTTTCCCTTCTGTATCAGATTGTATAGAATGGCACTGCGTAGTGTAAACTCAAAATATCACCTGGTTTTCTCCTTCAGCAAAAACATTTTCTGAGCGACCTGACCTGCAGGGACTACGACTTGGCAAGGTATTCAAGTCTTCTCCAGTAGCCAGGAAAGGTCTCGCTGACATCAGTGTCAATATTCACAAAGCTCCTGTTGGTGTACCAACAAAGGAAATGGCGAAGCCAAGGTTGCAACAGCCTTCTGCTAAGGTATTTCAGGATTACTCCCTACTGTGCTTTAATCTGTGTGGTTGTGAGACTGCCAGCTTGATGCAGACCATCTCCTATGGCTGCTTACTTTGCAGGCCTAGGTTTGGTGGATTGGCTATGTAACTAAAGTGGGTCAAATAGGACCTATCTTCACTTCTTCACTTAACTATTTCCTTAAACTCCACTTATATCTACACACTCAGGTTGTGAAAAAGCAGAATGTCACCAGAGTATGAACTGTTGAATAGTATGTATTTCACTGCAAGCAGTCACTACTCTGCCTTGTTTTCTGGAGGAACTGAATAATCATTCACAGGGTGCAGGCTTGCTATGGTACTGATCTGACCCCTCTACTTGAGAAGTGGTACATTGTGTGAGTGTTATTTGGTACTAGCACAATCGGTGATTACTGGGTTTTCTCATTTACCACTGGTGACCTGAGACCACTAGCACTGGGGCATTCATTTGGGTAACAATGTTGCTTCATGTGGGTCCTGGGCTCTTCTGGAATGGCAAAGGTCCACTTTAGTGATGGGTTAAAAGTTTCCATATGGCAGGATCAGTGCACTCTGTCCACACTTTTCAAAGTGGACCCTTACTTAACTAGTAAAATAAGGCCACTCTAATGATCTACAGAATCCCACGCTCACTTAGCATTGCGTTTTTGTATATTTTGTTTTATAAGATGTGGGTTCCTCTGAGAAGCATGTTTTAACCTCCTATTCTCTGCTTTACTACAATACCTTTTTTTCTAGTGAGTTAATGTTTTTTTCTGTGATGGAACTGCTATTGTTCATTGCCTGTGTGGTTGTTTTCTGCTAGTCGGTGAACCTAAAAATTGCCATACAGGGTGAAGTAGAGGTGAAGCCCAAAAACCAAAAAGTAAGGTTGCTAACAGTAACTATTCCCAAATGGTACGGGGGAAGGTGCAGACTATACTGCCATCTTCTTGCAAAGGTCATCCTCTTGCAATGTTATTACATGAATGTTTCCCTTGCAATGTTATTACATGTATGTTTCCCTACAACACTCTAGGCCTTTGCAAAAATTGGGTGTTTACATGTTGGCCTTCTGCCCGATTGCTGTCTGACTGGATCCATCCCAGTGCTACTATTTTCTAATTTGCAGAATCCTCTCTGACAAGGTCTAAATGGGCTTTGGGGTGCATGATAAAGAAGCATTTACTTCTGTGGTGTGGAGTGTTTGTTATTTTATTAAACTACTGTAGCTTTACAGAAGTAAGCATTACGTTTCCAGGTAATGATTGTCGTGTTTATAGGTTGAGAATACAAAACTTTATTGGGAGTAATGAATTTAAGGGTGGGCATGCTACAACCTTCACAAACCGCTTTTGCTACCATATTTCCCCAGGCTTCATTTGGGGGAGTTTAGTATAAAATTCACTGGCTGTTTAACACTACACTGTGTGATTGGTGTACAAATGTGTAACTTCTCATGTGGTTGGCTTCTTCAGGGACTAAAGATACATTGGTTCCTCAAAGTAAAAACATTCTTTCCCTAGAATGCAAGAACGCCTTCTGATGTGGAATATCCAGAAATTGAAAACTTCATTCCTTATAATCCACTCGGTAAGCATCTACTTCAGTCATAGGGAACATTTGTATGCAAAGAGAATGGTTTAAGTCACCAGCTGTTATCGGTAAAGGGAGTAGTAGCCTGGTGTGTTCTTCAGCAGCTTTTAAGTTGGACACTGCATCGCCACAGCCTGTCTTAATGTGTTATCTCTATATATTTCCTTAGATTTTGAGTGTTTTGATGTTCTTGAAGAGCACAGACTGAGTCACTTGTGCTTGGCTGGTGTATCACTCCAGACAATGGAAATGAAAAGATTTGTTCATCATGTGAACATGATGCCATCTCCTCTAAAACCCTCTTCATTTACATGGGAGTCAGGTTGGTAATATTACAATATTCCCTTTTTGCCTTTGCAAATGCACCCTAAGCTGCTTTTAGGTGTTAACTTCTAACCCGCTACTTATAAATCCCCGGTCCCTCTTGACTAACTGATTATTTTTAATGGGTCAAATGAAATGTATTATGAATCTGTCACTTAAGATTCATATAAAGACTTTCTCTGCATAAGAATCTGAAATGATCTCAAACACACTGAACCTTTGGTATTGGAATCATTTTCTCTCGTACTGCAAAAGCCTGATTCATTTCTTCCCACAATTTTGCATGCTTTCATAAACTGCTCATGTGTGCCACACTTTATCTTCTCTTGATACCATGCTGATTTGCAGATATGGCATAAAGCATGGTAAGAGTTTGAAGTGTCTTCAGATGACTGACTCTGGAATACTGGAATGTTAAATAGCCATAGATTCTGCAAAGTTTCTGTAAACTAAATTGCTCATTCTGGTTTATGTCTTACAGATATCCTGCACTTACCCTTGTATTCTCTGGCTGAAACGACTGTCGACTTGCCGCCTTTGTTGGACTATTGAAATGAATCTAGTTTGGGCTTCATGTAGCTTTTTTTGCACTTGTACTTTGTTTATACGTTTCAATAAAGGTTTTGTCACTCGCTGAATTCTTTGAGATTGTGTTGTGTAAACTAGTAATTCCTTGGTTCATAACTTTCCATCATAACCTGGCAGGTAATCGCCGCATACAAGGGTGATCTATATATTTCTGTGGGGGAAGTCTACAATGGAAACAAGCTAAGGGTAGACCTGAAGATATCCTCTGTTGGGATGAGGAGTAGTACTAGAACTGTGGACAATTTTAGCATCCTGTGGTTTAAGATCAATGAAAAACAGTCATTATGATTCTCTTCTGACAATCAGAGTGCAATGATAACAGAATTGAGGCACACACAATGTAAATAGAGCACGGGAGGAACCAGAATTTGGTAGTTGAAATGTGGCTCACTTCTATAACCACAGGCAACAAACTTAATTGCACTGCAATAGGTTGGTTATAATTCCCATTTACTGTGATAGTTATTGTATTGCTTCATATTGAATATGCACGCCACCTGATGGTTATTTGATATTAAAGTGACTTTTCCTCCCCTAGAACATGAAGCGCTAGTAGCATAGACATGCCTTAATAATTTGGCATGAACACATAAAATGGGGGTGGGGTGGTTGTTGATAAAAGTGAAGTGTTTGAGTTAGTTTCTTGGCCTGCTGCTCCAAATCCTTGGCAGATGTTTTGGAAAGCTTTTGTTTGTAGTCTAACCTTTTTGGTAACTTCCAGATGATGGCCCATAATTTGCTCCTTATGGTGGAACGCCTCCTGAGATCTATAGTTTTAACATATACATGGTGGGAATGTGTTGGTTTTATGCAATGCATCAAGCCTTCTGACTTCTCAAGAAAGCAAAACTAGGAGGTGTGGTGATCTTTGGCTCTGATATGACTCTTACATGGTCTCGTAGGTTACTTTACAGCAGCTGTCAGTTTTAGTTATTTTAGCCACAATGGCAACTCCAATGGTAACTGCCTGGATGTGTTCCATAGATTTGGGACACTTGTCTGAGGTTTTGGGACTGTGGCTACATCTTCCCTAGTAGGTAGTGATGATGCTGTCCTTATTTTTAAAACATGGAGATTTAAATAAGAGTCCAGGGTGAGTCCTCTACATTTTACTGTTTGAATTTATTGGCAGAGTATTTGTCACATCAAGCTTTTACATGTAGTTCTCTACTATCTGCCTGGTAAGTCACCACCATATTGATCAATGCTTATTTCTTCTGGTATTTGGGAGGGTGGTTGGTTGTGCCGTGTAGCTGTTCAAAATACTGAAAACAAAAGCTCTGCAGTTGATCTCACCATGTTTGAGTGTAATGTGGAAGAGAAGTATGATGGCACACAATGCAATCTATGTGTTTGTCCAGTTCATGATGTAACATAAAGAAATGACTGGTGCTGGAGCTGGCCCTTTTTACAGTGTCATCTCCCAAACTTTTTGCCTTCCTCCTCTGAAATAAATATATATATATATATATATATATATATATATATATATATATATATATATTCTGACCCTTTTTCCACCGCTGATCAGTGCTAAAGTACATGTGCTCCCCCTTCTAAACTTTGTATGATTGGCTTACACCTGATTGGCCCATTTAATTTACCTGTAAGCCCCTTGCACAATGGTATCCCTATAACCAGGGTCTGTACATTAAATGCTACTAGAGGGCCTGCAGCGCAGCGTGCGCCACCCACAGAAGTAGCCTTTCAAACCTGTCTCAGGCCTGCTAGTGCAGGGCCTGTTAGAGCAATTAACTGTCACAGGGACCTGGCATCTAAAGTTATTTGCCAGGCCTGGAACTTCCCTTTTACTATATATGTCACCCCTAAGGTATGCACTAGCTAGGCCTATGGGCAGGGTGCTATGTATGTAAATAGCTATGACATGTGCCTGGTAGTGTGGCCTGTCCTCGTAGTGACAAACAGCCTATTTGGTTTCTCACTACTGTGAGTGCTGCCCTTCACATAGGATTGCATTGGAAATGCCATGCTTTATGTCTAGGAAATATTGTCTGATCTATGAGGGGTAGCGTAGGCATGCTTGGTATGGTTGTAATAGTAGTGAGAAATGTTGTTTGCTGGTGTAGGTGGATTTTCTTTTATTACCATTATAGAAATGCCACTTCTAGAAAGTGAGCATTTCTCTGTGCTTAGGACTCCAATCTACATCTGGGGCAGAGTCACAGCGGGGCTTGTGCATACTTTTTAGACAGCCTGTACACAGGGAGGGTGGAGGTGTCAGAGGTGTATCTTCATATTGAATGGTCTTCCTGGGCTGAGAGGAGACATGGGGCATACCTGCATTTGGAAAGGTTGTGCCATGGCCTCACACAAAGGGCTCATTTACCCCACCCTCCACACCCAATTGATGTCTGAAGCCTGTACTGGAGGAGAGAAGGGACACACCTGGAACCAGTTAGGACTGGTTGGAACCTCTTCTGCCCCCTCCCCCAACCCGTTTGTAACAGTTGTGCTAAATGAGTAGAAGTACAGGGCCTCCCCACTTACCCCCCTCATTTTTTTAGAGCACTTTTGGAACTGGGACTGAACGTCTGCCAGAGAGGCTACTGGACTTCACAAAGGATTCATCTGGACTTTCCTATGTGTTGACCTGCTGCCTGGCTACTGCTAGGTGGCACAAAGGACTCCTCAGGATCACTTTTCTGCTTGTTGCACCGCTGACCAGCTGTCCCCCTTAAGGTTGGGCTGGACTAGCATTGCTAGACTGGGCGAGAAGATCGCCCTTACCTCCCTGTAGGGTGCTGGTCTCCTTGTTCGCTGTTGCCTATCTTTGTGTCCCCCTGGAGTGCCTCCAGGAAGGCAGGGAGAGAACAGCCCAGAGGTAGGTGTTGCTTATGAGCAGTGGGATATTACTGACTATGATGAGAAGAGAACCTCGACGGAGGTCCTGTGCCGGCCCAGTCACTTTTAAACCCCCACCCCTTGTAGCAAACCGTTTTCTTGTTGGCCACCAGAGGGCCCCATCACTATTATTCCTGTGGGTCCCCCACTCAGAGCATAGGAGCTCCTGTGTTTCACATATGGGGTTACCGCCCCTTGTATAATATGGTTGATGGTGTGTCCATAATATCTTGACCTTCTGGTGATATGATAGCTGATATGTGCAGACATGATGGTACATTCATGATAATATCATGGCCTTCATAACAACGTGTTTATTGTGACATGGGCCTGAAGGGAAAGTTTCACTCCATGTGCATTTAAATGTTTCCATGACTGCCGTGTGTTCTCTGATGTTCTTTTTATGGACATTTATGATGGTATTAAGACATGCATTCTTTTAGTGACATTTACCTGACAACTGCTTATGTTGCAGGACAACCAGTAACTTATGTGTTTGTGACTACTACTGACTTTTGCAGAGTAATAGTACTGTGTAATGTTCGGACAACTGCTTGGGTAGCATGGTATTATTGACATGTTGTGTTTGGTCTAATGATGTTGTGTACATTACAGTTTATTTTTATATAACTTGATGTTGTGTTTCCTTTGTGGTGGGGATAGTGTGTCCCATATGTTGTGTGTGTTGTGCAATCGCTTTAAACATTGCCTCCGGGCTAGGCCTGACTGCTTGTGCCAAGCTACCAAGGGGGTGTGCAGGGGTTATTCTGGGTGTGCTACTCCCTCGCCCTGTCTAGAGTGGCTGGGTTCTGCCTAGCCTAGGTGCACACCCTAGCTAACCAGACACCTCATTTCTAACTATTTGTAACATGGAGTGACTAAGACCTACTTATCGGTACTCCACACCATCATTTCCACAGGGACCTCTGTCATTAATGTTTGAAAGTTCCTCGTAAGCTTTTTTGAAACATCACTTTCAGTTTACTTGGGGCAATTTGTGCATCACTACGTACAAGCCTTAATGCTTTTTGCATTGCAGTTTGCCCCAGCAGTCCTTGGCATCTTTTCAATATGTAGGCTTATTCAACTTGGGCATATAGAAGCCTTGGAAAGTCCAAATTATAAAACTGACGGCTGCCACAGAGTAATTTTGTCTAACTTGATGTTGAAAAGAAGCTCAAGGAAAACAATAGCAACAAAATATTTTAGAATGACGAAGATCAGTGTTTGATTTGGGTTTTTCTGTAACCGGGTGTACTTCCTATTTATGACTTAGATTGTTACAATTGTAAAAGAAGCATCCACAGCAGGTGATAAGTATTTATTCTATTAAGTATAGATCCAGAAACAAACTACTGCACTGCCTGCTCCCATAGTGTAACGACAGATTTCTCCCCCCACCCCATCTCCTGTTTGTCGGTACATGCAGAAAACTCTAGCAAAGTGGATTGCATTAACGCAAGTGGTCAAGGTTAGTTTAACAAGGTTGCTTTCTTCCAGTATGCTCTAATAATTCAGCTTCTGCATGAGGCCTGGCAACTAGGCCACAACTTCGGCTAAGTTAACTCTACAATATAATGCAAGACATAGGTTATACATCTCAATATAGCACAATACTACATTATTATTACATATTTTCATTATTTCACACATTTTTAATCATTTTAGTACAAGTCCGTATAACTGGCTGCCACTCTCCGTGGGCACATTTCCAAAAGTGCACATAAACTTTTCTACAATTAATTTCTCTATGAATTTTTGTTAATCAAAACACATACACATTCATTAATAATTTCTAATTAGCATATCTGCTTCAACAATACCTCCTCTGCTGACTAAATATGTCATCACACCTTTCTTTTCACCATCATTTCACAATTCAGTTTCTGCTGTATTTTGTCTCCTTCTCAAATCTTCCCTATAAATTCTTTCTCTGTTTCATTCTTCTCTCCCCTGATTATTTTTGAGATCTTTTCAGTTTTATCTTTTGACATAATTTAGATGAACCCCGTATTTCTAATATGCAAGCAATCACAATTAGTATTCCCTGTATGATTTTTAATAGTACCCCATTCCAAATTTCACTAAGCCAATTTCCCACTGAAGCAAATCCTTTTCCAACCTTTTCCCAAACACCTAGTTCCTTCAATTCCTTCAAATCCTTACTTGAGTTAGTTAGATTAGTGAGCAAGTCTCTTATCTCCCTATCGTTGTCCGGAATATATGAACAATCCTACCTAGCATTAATCATTTTACAGACTCCGCCATCTTTCGCTAAAAGAATGTCTAAAGCAAGCCTATTTTGAAGGGTCATAGCTCTATCCGTGGCTAATTCAGTATCTATCAGAAGTATTGCCCCTGTAAAGTTTGTTAGCATGTTATCCACAAAAGTAGACAACTTTCGTATCTTGATTGAATTCAGAATGACTCCTACTGAAGGAATCACTGCACCAAAGATATCTCTCACAATTGCAGAAGAGGTTTCCCTCCTTTGTCTCTTATGATGTAATTCAGTCAATTTCGGAAACTTCTTTAAGTCATCTATCTCGTGAATTTTAGGTAAAACTATCCCCAAATAACATGTCCCATACCATCCTCTTGGAAGACGGTAATAAGCATTAAGTCCACAAATATATTAGATCCCAGAAATCGAAGGGTCCTGACCATTCAACATAAACGTCCACTTACTCTGAAACAAAAACACATGCCTACATTCACTTGTTCCCACAAATAAAGTGTCAGTGCGTGATTTTGGCCTATATATACAAAGATTCCCTACATGCAATGCATCTAATGGCAATTTTCCTTTCTTTTTAATAGCAGTGTAATCATAATCATTCTTCTAAGTCCTTTTCTCTAAACCTTTTTCTAATTTCTCTTTTCATGCTTTTCTCCTATTATTGGTATGCCCTATGAAGGTCTTTTCTAACGGTGTAAGCAAGCATGTTAGGTTGTTCTGATGCGCATAGGCTGCCCCAAATGTTAGTGTAGGCTCAAAGAATCCTCTAACTATTTTACTCAGATATCTAATAATAGGAACAAATGAAAACACAACATCATGGTTTGAATAAAAATACTGTATGAACTCTTGGTTACAGAATCTTGTTAGTAGCAAGCTACAGCTTATTCCATAGGTTAAAGGTAAGCTATGGAACGTAACTCCTTCCTCTACTGACAAAGGAATTTGCGTACACACAAGACAATTCCTTGCATCCATTGTCTCAACATACTCACTCGACAACAAGCGATAGACATTAGAAGAAAGCTCTCCTTTTGCTTTAGTATAATCATGCAAATACTTCTAATCTAATTTAAACCTCTCTAAAGCTGTTAGTGAAGTAGTTTCAGGAGCAGAAGTAAAAGTAGCTCTTTTCATATCATGAACAGACATTCCCACAATCATCACTATAAACAAGATTCCACACACAACTGCCAATCCAACACTCCTGTATCTACAGCGCCTAGCAATTCTATCTTGAATATTTAGCTCAGCCATGATCTGTAAAGAATCAGAAAGCAGAAGTAACTATTATATAAAGTGCAGTAAAAATAAAAAAATAAGGAAAAATTCTTCTTTCACAGTTCAGTTTCACATCCAGGAACCCTTTTCCTTTGTCAAAATCGATTAGCAGCTTGTCACATCCGTTTTCAGTGTCAAATCAGGTTATTAATGTCTTTCAGTTTTATTTTCAAACAGTCTCTTTCTTAGATTTTTCAGATTAGCTCAACAATTCAGCTCCTTGATCACCTTCAGGTTACATAGAAGTACTGACTCAGATCTTCTCTATCAAAACAAAAAGGCATAAACTTGTGTTGCCATTCATTGGTAGTTGCATACGCCCATTCAGGACCTACGTAACGCCAACTTGCTATTCTCTTTCTTTTCAACTTTCGGTCACCACTTAGTTCTCCTTCACTCAATTATTTACTTCCCTATCGGTGATTCAGGCCAATTATCTCCTTTTCTTGATCCTTCTGTCAATATTCTTCTCAGGATTGGACTCCTCTCCTTCTCTTCCTCTATGGTGTTTTCTCTTGATGGACCTGCCACAGGCTGAGGAGGAGACGGATCACGTTGACTTTGATCCGTCTCAGCTCTTTCCTCTTCTTGGTCTGGTACTTGCTTTGTCAGCTTTTCTGCTTCTGGGGGAACCTCTGCTGCACTAGGCTTTCCTGCTGTATCCGTTGAGATAGATTCTTCTGCTCCCTCCTGTAATTCTTCACTCCCGTCTCTTACAGGGGTAACAGAACCATCTTCCACAAGCTCTGGTTCGACTTCAGGTTATATTGGCTCTTTTTCTGGTTCAGGTGTGGCAATCTGTTTCTCTGGTGCTCTCAACAACGCTTCTTCATGATCCGGTGGACATACCACTCTTTGTGTGGCTCGCGTGTATCCAGTTCGGGAGTCCTGCACACTTCACAGCTGTTGTAGTTGTTAACCCCACCTGATAAGGACCCCTCCAACATGGTTCCAAACGAGTCTTGCAAACATGCTTTCTGAGAACGACCCAGTAACCGACTCTCAGATTGTACCCTGGATTGTGGATGTGTGGCAGGGTGGTGGCCTGCACCTGCTGAGGGAAAGAGCAAACCACATCAGCCAGACCCTTGCAGTAGTCCAACACCATATCATCTGTAATATTTACAAGTGCATTGGCTGGAACTGCTGGTTATCTCATTGCTCTGCCCATGATGATCTCATGGGGCGACAGCCCTGTCTTCCTGTCAGGTGTGTTCCTCATTGACATCAATACCAAAGGCAATGAATCTGGCCATTTCAGGTTTGTAGCTGCACACATCTTTGCAATTCTTGATTTTAAGGTATCAGTCATCTGTTCCACCAGTCCTGATGCTTCAGGGCGATAGCTACAATGCAACTTTTGCTCGATGTTTAGTGTGAACATAAGAGTTTAATCACCTCGTTATTGAAGTGAATTCCCCTATCTGATTCTAAAGAGATCGGAAACCCGAAACGTGGTATCAACTCCATAAGCAACAACTTTGCCACTGTGAGACTGTCATTCCTCCTTGTAGGGTATGCTTCAATTCAATGACTAAAAACACACACTATCACCAGCACGTACTTCAAACCTCCACACGCAGCCATTTCAATGAAATCCAATTGCATTCAGCTGAATAGACCTCCTGCTCTTCCATTGTGGCTCAAGTTCACCACTGTCCCTTTTCCCATGTTTAGTTGCTGACAAACTATACAGCGATGACATACTGCCTCTGCTGCCTGCCTAAACTTAGGGTTAAACCAGTCGATCTTGAACAACCCTACCATGGCATCCCTTCCAAAGTGTGCCTGACCATGGTAGTAACGGGCAATTTGCAACAATAATCTATTGGGCAGGACCATCTGACCCTCCTCAGAAACCCAAATCTCATCAGGACGTTGGACACATTTCAATTTGGCCCAGAGACGTTTCTCTTCCTGGTCAACATTACTTTGCAATGTTTTCAACTCTTCCAGAGAATCGATCACTTTCAATGCAAAACTTGTACATGTGTTATCTTTTCTGACATCAATTCCCACATGTCTTTGAACGATATACAGTTCAATGCGCTAAACCTTGCGACCTGATCCCCATATCCATTTCCCAGTGAGATGTAATCCTGTGCCTTTTGATGTGCACTGCATTTCACCGTGGTAATTTCTTCAGGCAACTGTATTGCATTCAACAATTCTTTTATCTTGTCGGCATTTCTTACTGGTGTACCAGTAGAGGTCAGGAAGCCTCTTTGTGACCACAATTGACCAAAATCATGAACAATTCTAAATCCATATTGGTTGTCAGTATAGATTGTGACTCTCAGTCTTGCAGAAACATGACACGCTGTAGTAAGAGCTATCAATTCTGCTACTTGTGAAGAATACACATCTCAAAGCCAGGAATCTTCTAATGTACCTGTGATTGTGCATACAGCATATCCTGCTCTCAATGTCCCTGTACCATCTCTGAGACATGAGCCATCAACAAAGACAATTTGGTCATTTTCTTCCAATCGTATATCTCTAATATCAGGTCTTGGTTTTCTGCACAATTTAGTTACCTCAAGACAATCGTGCTCAATATCTTCCTCTTTTTCAATTTCAACGGTATTGATTGGAAGCAATGTTGCTAGATTCAGCACCTTACATCTTTTCAATGTTACATTTGGAGCACCTAGTATGCTCATCTCATACCTTGTCAGTCTTGTACCAGTCAAATACTGTGTTTTCGTCCTTGTCAGTAAAATCGCAACAGAGTGAGGTACCATTATTGTCAAAGGGTATCCCATCACTACTCCCTCACGTTGTGAAAGGCTTTGACCAACTGCGGCAATTGCTCGCAGACAACCTGGTAAAGCTGCTGCGACTGGGTCCAAAGTAGCTGTAAAATAGGCTACTGTGCAATAAGCACCTCCATGGACCTGTGTCAAAACAGACAAAGAATAAGCATCACGTTCATGACTAAACAATGTGAATGGCTTTGTGTAATCAGGCATTCCCAATGCTGGAGTTCTGCACAAACTCTCTCTCAGTTCTGTGAACGCTTTCATCTGATCCTCATCTGAAGTTATGGGATCCGTAACCTCCTTATGTGTCAGCTGCTGCAATGGTTTGGCAATCTCAGCAACACTTGGAATCCACTGACGACAATAACCTACTTTTCCCCAAAACATTGACATCTCTCTTTGAAGTCGGAGGACTTCTCTGCAGTATCATTGTAATCCTTTCTCTGGAAATTCTCCTCGACCCTTTCTCAATTTGGTGTCCCAAGTATTTCACTGACTTCTAACAATACTGCAATTTCAAAGGTGACACTTTATGTCCAAATTTCCCCAAATGATTAAACAGGGCAATCGAGTCATACTTACACTTGTCCCTTGTCCTGGACGCAATTAGCAAATCATCAATGTACTGCACTGGAGTCAATTGGTACGGTAGTTCCAATGACTAAAATTTATTTTTCAGAATCTGATTGAACAGAGATGGTGACTCCGTATACCCTTGTGGAAGCCTGCACCAGCTGTACACTTTGTCTAGGAATTTTAAACTAATTATCCTCATAAAGAGGCACAGAAAAGACAGCTTGTGACAAGTCAACCACTGTGAACCACTCTGCATCGAATCTGAAACAGTATCACTGCGGGGTTTGGTACCACAGGACAACACTTGACCACCATGTCATTCACTTTTCGCAAGTCCTGCACAATGCACACTTTCCCACATGGCTTCTTCAAGCCCATTATCAGTGAATTACATGGACTGCTCAACACTTCTTTTAAAACTCCTTGTTTCAGAAAGTCTGCAATTATCTGCGCCACTTTCATCAGAACATCTTGTGCCATGTTATATTGTGTAAGCTGCGGAAACACTACATTCGGCTTCAAAGAGATCTTAATTGGCTCCACTCCCTTGATCAACCCACTTCTTTACCTGTCGGGTTCCAAAGGTGTTCCTGTACAGTTCCCTGCAAGTCTGCATGCAGTTCTTTTACAGTAAACATCTGGGAAAACTTGATCAATGGGTACTCTTCGTTAATATTTTCAATCTCAGTTACAGTTGCCTGTTCTTCCTCATCATCACTATTAGTCTGGACCTCTATTCCTGCAGTCGAATAACTAATGGAACATTTGGTTTTACACAACAAGTCCCTTCCCAATAGATATTCTGGACTTGAGTCGCAAACTACAAACTTATGTAGTCCCTGGAAGTTGCCAATCTCAACCTGTACTGGATCTATAATCGGATTTGTCAACTGTCTGTTCGCTACCCCCACAACCTGAACTGTTCTGCCTGAAAGAGGTAAGTTCGGCACTTCTGCACTTCTCACTGGAGAGTGTGTAGCTCCTGTGTCCACTAGGAATGAAACTCTGTGACCCATTACCTTTCCTTTCACAAAGGGCCCTCTTTGATCTACTTCTAATGAAGCTGCAAGCATACATGGCTCTTCATCCTAACTAATACTCATCCATTCATCGTTTATTTGATTCTCAAAATGTAAAGGGAATTGGTGCATTGTTTCATTACTTCTGTCTTGTCTCTGACCTGTGACCTGCTGAGTAAGCATCATCAGTTGCTGTTCCGTAGGGGCTTGAGGTATCTGCATTTGCTGTCTAGGTGCCATAGGAACCTGCTGCTGCATTGGTTGTAACTGTGTCATTTGTGCACTTGATTCTGAAGATTCGGATTAAGTACTCTCATTCTAGGGACTTTCACAGTTTGAAATATATTGACGTCACCACTTTGCTGAACAACACCATCCTGCACCATCAACGGACACTCCTGCTTCCAGTGTCCCACGTTTCCGCACATATGACACAGTAACATCTTTTTCATCCCTTGCACATCATTGTGAACTACTACAGTACTCAAATCTGGACCGCGATTCATATTGACTCCATGACCCCTACCTCTCATCTGAGGATGGAACATAACAGTTCCCTGCTGCTGCGGTATCTGTTGCACTAAAGCTCCTTGCACTCCTTTCTGAGCTGCCTTAATTTGCATCTCCTCCATCGCTTTCTCCTTCAACTTTTTCTGCTTCAACTCAATCTCATCACTAGAGTATTTTGCATACTGCAGTACCTCATCAATCGGTTTCGCTTGCCAACAGATCAAATGACTCTTAATCATCTGCCCTACTTCAGGTCTCAATCCTTCGACGAACCTGAACACAAAGTGCAACATGTCTTTCGGCTCAATTGCTTCTTTACCACTGTACTCATTGAACGCTTTCAGCAATCTCTCATAAGAGGTATGTATCGAGTCCTTCACCTCCTGCACTGTCCTGTCAGTCCTCTGCCAGTCAATATTTTTAGGCGAGATTATCGTTTTCAGGAACTCAGTCACCTTATAATAATGTTTCATTACTTCAGGTGATGGTGCACCTGTGACTATATCCCTTTCCGGTTCACTCGTTGGCCAATCCACTGCTCTCTTGCACTCAACCCACAAGTCAGCTGGAACCACTATTTCCTACAAAGTATTCAAGTCTTCGCACAGACATTTAGAAAGTTTCACAAATCTATCTGTCTGCTGATACCACTCAACCGTTTTTTCTCTCAATGTTGGATAATCATTTGTGAATGACAGAATATCACTCCTGTGCCATGGAACATGAACAAACTGCCCTCTGGGAATTTCCCTCATCGGTAAAACTTTTACTTCATCTTTTTCTTTCTGAACACCTTCAGACCCTTCTTGTGAATCTCGTTTCCGTTTATCCTTCTTTTCCCATCTGCCTTCCCACTTATCTAATGCTCCCCAAATCTGAGCACTCTGCAATAATTCTTTTAGATGCACTTTCACCCCTGCTGACCTCATGTGTTCAAAATCCTTTGCCTCAAAACCTAACCTGTAACTCCTTTTCAAGTGCTTTGTTTTCTCAATCTGTCATGTTTGTCTGCTAGATCTGCCAATTTCTGATGTATCTTGCCCACTTCTCTTGTAATCCTCGGACACAAGTACCTCAGCTTTCTTATGTATAGGATTCTAATCTATTCACTCCCATTGATCCCTCGACTAGATCAGTTATTTCTGTAGCTAGCCTTACACGATCAATCTGTCCTTCGCTCTTGGATGCATTTCGAGGAGTTTTTAAACTATCCAACCACTCATTCAATTGCTATGCTGTCAATCCGTGTAACGAGATATTACTTGCATTCGGCATTGGCACCTGCTGCACCACTGCACCTGGAGTCTGCGGTGTCAAAAGCTTCAGGCTCTGACTTACACTCAGGCCATTTACCGCATCTGGAAGCGCAACAAGTGGACTAAGATCCATTAATGGTCTAGATCCATCAAAGATCTGACCCATAGACGATATCACCTGCACATGATCTCTCACCCCCCTCCTCACGAGGCTCTGTGACATTTCACCCTGTCTCCTGCAATCGACTTATTTTGCGCAAACAATGGTACCGCTGGACCAACAGTAATCGGCAGCGATATTGCATCTGGTGCTGTTCTGACACTCGCATTTGGTGGAAGGGCTACCCCCATATTCTGATTCATTACTGGTGTCACATCTGACTGTGTCCCTGTCATTGGTGTGAACTTCTGCAAACCCCATGGCTGTGCCTGAGGCAACAACATTGGAGTCGGCTCAGTCTGAACTAGCATTGGCCTCGGAACCACTTGCTCCGACGGCACTACTAAGTTCGAAGTTGTCTCAAGAATTGGCACATCTGGATAAATTCTCTGTATCAATGGTGGGTGCATTTGCGCTTGGACCACCGAAGTAGTCACTGCATTAGGAGTACTCCGCAGTACCCCTTGTATCTGTCCATTATCTGTCTGCACTGATCCCACGTTCACGTCACTTGAGCTGGGGAAGTCGTAACAGAACTAGTACCTGAACCCTCTTCATATGCCACATACGGTGGAGGTCGATCCCTCAATATCTGTGTAATAAGATCCTCAACATCTGAATCTCCTTCTAAGATAAGTCTTTTTCTTATCCCCTGAACTCTTATCACTCGTGCCAGTATCCTCTTATTCTTCTCACTCTGCAATAGCAGGAAACAACCTAACACCCTGTAACGTTGCCATTCTCTACTTCTTCTGTTCCCAATCCCACCTTGCTTCTGCTAAGGACTTCTCTGCCTTCCTTATTCTCCTCTGAAACTTCATCTCTTGCTGCTGCTGCTGTCTGGCTATGAGCTCCCAAACTGCTAAAGCCTCAAACTGTGCTGGTCTTGGAAGTGGGTTCGCCTCATATAGTGTCATTCGCAACTGATCCAAAATTCTCAAATTGAACGTTCCATGCTTTGGAAACGCTAAAGCTTCCTGTTTCTCTGTCAATTTGCACCATTTGGCTGGAACCTCTTTTTCCAGCAAGGCTCAGTCCACAGGTTCCTTAATGAGTCAGTCCTAGAAATGTGCATCAATTTCTTCTCCTACTAAGGCAAAGTAGGAGACTGTAAATGCTAGGCTTTAGCCAAGCGCTTATCCATAATGCACTGGCAAGGACCAGCAGCACAAGGAAGGAAAAACACTAGGAAAGTGCGGCAGCATGCTATAGCAACGTGTGCACTTCCTATTTATAGGTTACCAAGCAACCGGGTCACATCTTGCGAGGACACAGTTGTTAATAACCTGGAAGACCATCCCTGCCGTACGCATACACAGACGCGCGCAAGGACGGAAAAAGAGTTGCTTCACATGGGCTCTAAACACAAAGCTGCACCCCATGCATTGCCAAGCCTGTGCCCCACCTCAGCACATGAGCAGAGGACGCGAGGAGGGAGCCAGGAACCATGCTGCCGAAAGCCCCAGCCAAGGCAGGCACATAGTGTATGCCAGAAAAGTAAATAAATACCAAAGTAAAAGCATGAAAGCAGAAATTAAGAAGAAGTGGACCACCATGCTTACCGTCAGCGACAGAAAACAAAACAGGCAGAGGTGGAGGAGAAGAGTGAATAAATAGTTTAAAAATATACATATGAAAACAAAGAAAGGACTTCTGTGCAATTTCTGTCAGGGAGGTAACAACTTCACTAGGAATGACTGGGAGGAGGAGGATCACATGAGGGGGTAATATACATTTAAAGTGCAAAATTTTCCTCGCCACAGGATGTAACTCAGGGAGTCAGAGCAATGTTCCTAGATTCATGGCTTTGCAAAATTAAATCAATGTTGAGGCTCTTGCTACGAAGACGTTTTGGGTCCACTGAGTAGTCTCGATGGTTTCTTTTCATTTGAGAACCTTGTTGCCAGTATTGCAATTGTAAAAGAAGCATCCACACCAGTCGAGGCTCTTTGTGATAAGTATTTACTCTAGTTAGTGCAGATCCAGACACCAACAACAGCACTGCCAGCTCCCAACGTTTAACTGCCCTTTCCCCTTACTGACAAATAAAATTCCAGTCTTTATCAGCAGCGACATAAATCAAGCATTTTACAAAACATAACATTTGTGCACCCCAGCACCTACTTTTATGTTTGCTCTGAACCTTTTCTGGTCTTTAGTGTTTGGCTTACGCAATACTGTGTTCTTCATTTGTTCGCACCCTTTGTTCACATTCATTGCTGTTCCTGAAGTGAGTAAACGAGCAGTAAGCAGTAGTGCAGTTGTTTAAACCCTCGTGGCCAATCATTGTTCTTGTGTATTCGTGTGGGATTGTGTGCATGAAAAGAGACTATAGACTCCAGCATGTGCAAAGGCAATATGTGATGTTTTACCAGTTTCACTCTAATATGTCTATTTTTAGTGTCAGCTGCTGTAACAGCAAAACTACATGGTGTACCTCTGCCCACTGCTAGCTCAACAAAATGTATTCTTGGTTCGCGGATACTACAAAGCGCACCAGATCAATTTTCGCCAGTGAGTGTTCAAAACCCAGTCACTTTGTAAATATACTTGCCTTCCTCCACCTTTGGTCGTAATTCTGACAAGAATATAGTCAGCCGAAACACATAATCCTGCACCCAGCAAAAACTCGGAGACGCCAAAGAAGCATAAAAAGAACAGACCCTGAAAATAAACTTCTGCAATGTGTACATATTTGTTGGAGTCCCTAACAAGTACTGCAGTGTGGTCTTGAAATAAAAATGGAATTATAAAGAGGTTAAGTGGGGCTATGACGTTCTCCTGGATATGTCTATAAACCTGTTGATTGTACACAGAGAGAGCTTTGGTACTTGCATTTAGTGGTGGTGATGCTCTTATTAAACCTGATCTGGATATTTTGAACCTCTGAGAGTTTGTGACTTCTTTCAGGAAGCTTGCCTCAGCTTAACAGTGGTGATGTGTCTTTGGGGTATGGGCCGTGTTTGTTATGATGTTCTGAGGTCACAATAGCCCTTCTCTTTTGCTTCATAGATCATTTGTACTGTTGTGGGCTGCCTAGCCTGTATTTCAATTCCGATTTCCGCTGTCAAAAAGTAAAAGGTTTATTTCTCTGTATTTTGCATGTACTTTATGATCGTTCTTCCCTAACAAATGTTGCAAATGAAGATGTTTAGTACCATATGATTCACAGTCTTAATCTTTGTTCAACGGTGATACCACACTGTAATTGCTAAATTGATTAGGCACTTATGCCATCAAAAAATCATTTAAAGATATTTTTTCCTTTGAATGTTTAATGGCTGTGTCTTTTTAATTGACTTAAAACTGGGGTATGATTCTACATTAAGTAAATTAAGAAACTTTTGCCCTTTGAGGGTGCCACTATCTACCCAAAACTTAAACTAAATGGATAACGTCCTATTTGTAGGGTCCTGGATTACAGACAGAAAATATTGATTTGACAGGTATAAAAAATCCCAATGTCTTCACTGACTAATTTATAGGTACACCATTCAATCACTTAATTATAAATTCACCAAATGGTTCCTCATACTCTTATGTTGTTAGTTGAGGGAGAATTTTCCTTCTTGCAGATAGGCACACCATTTCTGGTGGCTCACAGCACACCTGCAACCAGGACACTATCAAACTGGAGATAAAGAAGTGTTAAAAAAAGGGAAGGAACGGGGAAAAATACCTTCTGCACCTATGCATCCAGGACCTGGATAGACAAGATCTTTGTATCAAGCAGGGCCGTCTCAACCATGCTCAAGTTCAGGAATAAGCTGAAGATACACCTCTTTAAAGAACACTAGATTACACTTCAGTAACTTGCACTTATGCCCCATAAAACCTCCCATGAAAATCAGTTTTACTTATTTTTATGCACTGATTAAAGGAACATTCAATCGGTTTGATCACAAACATACATTGAAGTACTCAATTCAAAAATATTTCAATCTTGTACTAAACTTTATACAGAAAGAACCTAAGGTACAAAGCATTTTATTGTTCATGTGACCGATCACTCCTGAATCAATGTGTACCTTAAAAAAAACAGCAAGATTCACATTATAATAAGCCAGCTCCCCATTTTTTTGTACACAACAAGGGGTTTCCAAAGTGTCTGTCTGAAAAATAGTGTTTCCTAATTGCTGAACCATTTAGATTCTCGATTTTCGAAATAAAGGGTGGTTAGTAGATCTGTGTTTCAGGAAACTCTAAACACTAGTTTATTTAATTTAAAATAGTCTGTTTTCCTGTTCAAATACTCAAGAGCCTGTGATCTTCCTTGGATTGGATGTTGATGCATGTTAGAAACCCCTTGTTTGTATGGTGGGATTGGCATTCGTGGCTCATTCTTTCCTTCCCATTGGCTTTTAAGCTCGGTGTTATCTATTATTCTAGTCTCTTTCTTCATGCACATTTTCTTTGTTTTTCACTTGTGTTGCTTCCAACTTTATAACTTTCTCACGATTCTCAGACTTAAGACTTTCTAGCACTCTAGCTTTTTCTTCTCACTATTATTCTACACTGATGAGCTCGTTCTGCAATTTAAAATGACTACTTTTCAAAACGTTTGTAAAAATACTTGGGGAATGTCTAACGTTTCTCAAAATATCCCTGGAGTGGATTTAATCCGGGACTATTTGGAGCAAATTTGTATGTTCCCCAAATATTCTATGACTGGAGATAAAATAGTAAATTTGCAGTCATAGTGTCCACTATGCCCACTGCTGCCCTGAGGACACAACTCAAGAAACACAAACCTGTACCATAGTTCCATCCCAATGGCCTTTTTGTGCTAAACGTTTTCTCTCTGCTAGACTTCCTCCCACCTGAAACTCCCTTTTTGATGCCACCCTTTCTCTCCCTCCAGAGGTATAGGGCCCTCTTTTCCTCACTTGCTTGTTTTGCTTGATATTGCGATGTATTCTGTACATTCTGCCCCATTTAGGCTGACTTTCCTCCTCCACATATTCTCCACCCCATTTAAGTCTTTAAACTTTTGTCGTCCTTGCTCTTAAACTACAGAACTCACTTCCCTTCTGTGTGCTCCTCTTAGCACTCTTTTAGGGCCTCTTTGCAATCTTCTCCGTGGGGATTTCGCTGACAGCTTCTAGTACGTTTCTGGTCTTAGCTGAATCGACCATCTGTCTTTGTCATGTTCATTGTCATCTACCATTTTTAAATGCATGCTATTTTCTCTCTTCCGTGCTTTTCTACATATAAGTGCTCTAATTGTAAAGGAGACTTACCTCATCTTGGAGACCATAGCTCTGGCGATCTGACTGCAATCCCACAAAACAGAGGTGAGAATTCAAGGAAGTACTTCAACTCCTACTGTATTGAAAAACTAGCTTTTTCCTGGGACTGGTTCCCTCAGAGGACCCATGGATAAAACACAATATGAGGAGCTTGCTGCTGCACATGGAGTAAAACCCCAAAGGGTGTGGTTGCTCCTCTTTCTGAAAGGCTTGGTTAAGCCCAATGATATGAAGCTGCGCCCCAGTAAAACAGATTATTCCTCCTTGGTGCTGCTGGTCCTGGAGAGGGTCTCCTACTATGCAGTGGTCTTATCAGCATCTCCTCTCCTGGAGTGTCTGCTGGGCTCACTATTCAATTGTATGTTTTGCATTACCTCTACTAGCTAAAGTTAATATTACCTTTTTTTGATATTCAGGACATATTCAGGTGTACAACCTGTACCAATATTTGGTGATACCACAAGATGATACTATGGCCCTCATTACAACCCTGGCGGTCCAAGACCGCCAGGGCTGTTCTGGAGGAAGCACCGCCAACAGGCTGGCTGTGCTTTCCAGGGCATTACGACAGTGGCGGAAGTGCCACGGTTGCACCGCCGGGGCCGGCAGTTTCCGACGACGAGTCCCCCTACCGCCAGCCTTTTCCTGGTGGTTTGAACCGCCAGGTAAAGGCTGGCGGTACAGGTAGTCGTGGGGCCCCTGCACTGCCCATGCCACTGGCACGGGCAGGGGCCCCCTGATAGGGCCCGTGCAGCTTTTCACTATGCAGACAGTGAAAAGCGTGATGGGTGCAACTGCACCCGTCGCACGGCCGCAACACTGCCGGCTTCCCTGTGTTGCGGTCGAGATCCCCGCTGGGCTGGCGGGCGGAAACTAGGTTTCTGCTCGCCGGCCCAGCGGGGATCTAAATGGCCACGGCGGGGGTGCGGCTGCATTGGCGGCCGCCCGGTGGTCCGATCTTGGCAGGCGGGTCGTAATGAGGGCCTATATCTTTGGAACCACTAAGGGTAGTAGAGGTTGAGGGTGGAACTTAACCGGTGTTCCCTCAAAGGGCGGTATCAATTAGGTCGCCTTAACGTACGGTTGTAGAAGGCATGAGCGAAGGGGTGTCCCAGGAATGAGAAACTGTATTGTCCTAGGTGGGGAGAGAGAAAGGGGGGGAGTCCCCTTACGGACTAGGTGGTCTCACACACATAATAGTGTCTTGCTTCATCATTTGACCGCCTAGCCCCACCCAAATAAGATGATACTACTTGGGCGGACTCAACCTCTTGGTTAAAAGAACCAGAGGGAGTGCTGAAATTAAACTAGCTGGATAAATACGGGGATCCAGATGAGGTGGAGATAAAATTACCATACATGTCACCAATTAATACTAGTTAAATTTTAATGGAGGTGCATGTTGGTAAGGTTAAAAAATAGGGAGGAGGCTCAGTGGAGAATAATGTCTCCTGGAGTCTAAAAAGGAATACCTACGACCAACATGTTTCTGCCCTCTCAAAGTGCTGGTTGGTCAGGGGCATTCGTCAGGGTCTAGGATCCCGGAGCACTAACAGTAAGTGAAGTGCTCAAAGTAAATCATAAGGAGCCTACCAGAACAGGTGGTTCATGGTGTGGTAGGTCTGTAATGGCCGATAAATGAACCACAAATTAATAGGGGTGAAAAAGTGGCACACAACACAGCAAAAAATACGTGACAAACTTTTAACATGTGTATAAACACTCAAAACCACATGCACTATTAACTTACCCCGGAGTAAGGGGCGATTGGCCTCTGGTCCGAATAGCGCCGGGGGGAGGGGTATTCCCTTGTAGTCACACTCTTAGGAGTGAGGAGGAAGGGAGATGGAAGGTTAAAGAAGGGAGGAGAAGGCTAGGGGGTGTCTCTAGGACAAAGGGAAAGAAAAATCCAAGGGTGTCATGAAGATAAAATTTACCACTCCAAAGGGATTACCGTGGAGAGTACCTACGTGCCGGTGTCAGACCGCTCTGGCGAGGAATGAGGGGTTGGCCCGGTATTTATGGTAATGAGGGTGCCAATTAGGCGTCGGTTCAGAAAACGTATTGATTACGCAGCCGATGTCCTGGTGTGGCTGGCCCCGTTGCAGTGAGGCCGGCGTTCAGAGCGCGTCCTGTGAAGAGGGCGTGGCCGGGCGCCTAATGGTGACGCGCTGTAAGGTGCAAGACGTTGGGCCTCGGGTCTCCTCAACTGGGGAGTCCCGTGGCCAAGAGACGAGCAGGTGAGGGCGGGGCGCTCCGACCACGTCCTGTGTGGGCGACGCGGTCGGGCGCCTGGTGATGACGCGCCGCAGTGTGTGCGGCGCGTAACGCTGGCCCGCGGGACTCTGGGAAAGAGAGTCCCGCGGTCAAAAACCAGCGTGTCGCGCTATACGCTTGCGAGACATGCCAAGATTACTCAAAAATATGCGGGGGCCTATAGCTTTGCACATTTTGCACAAACCAAAATCCTGCATAATGTTTGATAGTGGATTAGCATTTGGATCTGTACCACCTTGACCGAAACAAAAGCCTGCCCTCAGGTCCCAAAGGACCAGTCTTACCTCAGACTTCAAATCCTGATCTTCATATCACCAAAAATGACCTCAAGGCATACAGATTGCACCAAAGATCCATCAGGTTAGGATTGTTCATTAACAATAAGCTACCTGTAGTCTCAGGTAGATCCTAACCACGCTAATAAATTATTGAACAACATGATACCTATGAATTTTGGCTTTTAAACACTTGTGTAGGCTAATACTGATTACATGTAACTGCTGGCAATTGCATTGTGCAGTAAAGCCTCCTTATCTCCACTCTTGAATGTGAACATAACACCCGCTAGTACTGCATTATCATTCCCTCATTGAAATGAATCACAGATTTTCTATTCATGGTAACGTCTTAATGTCTAAGTAAGCTAAGGCTGCTTATATACAAAGAGAAAAGTTGGGTTATTGGTTGACTGGGGTGTTAGACCTGGTCAAGCACTAGCACAAGCCCTGGCACGCTGAATGACAGAAAGTCACCAAATTACCCTGTACTTAGCCCTGGGTAGCTTGGCACAAGAAAGCAGTCAGGCTTAACTTGGAGGCAGTGCATAAAGTGTTTATGTTATGTTATATTAAAAGGACTTGTAAAGAGCATAGCTGCCCCAGCAACGGGGCTTCCCAGCACTAGATCAAGAGCACATGGTACAGGAACAATACACTCACAGAGAAAGTGATACAGTGAAGGAAAAGCTAGAAGAAAAGAGCCAAGTCATAAGTGATCTCCTGAAGCTTAGATGGTTAATGAGTTTTCCTGAGGTACAGAGGAAGTTTGTTCCATAGGACAGGGGCTATGGCTCGGAAGGTGTGTCCTCCTGCTCTTACCCTCCTGGCCAGAGACACAATGGCTAAGTTGAAGTCAACCGACCGAGGGGGGCCTAGATGTCAGGTATGGTGACATAAGACCAGCAAGAATGTGAGCACCTTGGGAGTGGAGGATCTTATAGGCAATGCACAAGGTTTTAAAGGGTACACACTTTTCCACAGGATGACAGTGGAGCTTCTGGAGAAGTCCAGCAGCGGAACTGAATTTAGGAAGGGCGATCTGAAGTCTTTTTCGTGACTGCTGTGCTGGGTCCTAGGTATAGGACATTCCTATAGTGTAGGCCGAGAAAAGATAAGGGATTGAATAATAGTTTGGGGGTCGAAAAAAACAATGATGGGTTTGAGGCCTCGCAAAAGGCTGAAGCAGGTACATGCCAAAGATTTGGCTTGGACCTCAAAGGCAAGAGCATCGTCTATCCATACTCATAAATTCTAAATGACTGGATTAGGCTTGGGGAGCGGTCTGATGCTGACCAGCCACCAGTGGTCTCCCCAGGTGTGGGCGTGTTTGCCTAAGAGAAAGATTTCAGTGTTGTTAAAGTTTAGTTTTAAATAATTGTTATTCATCTACTTAGCAACAGCAAGCACCCCTTTCTGAAAGTTGGCTCTGTCTTGAGTTGCTTTTGCCGAGAGTGAAAGAATAAACTGGGTATCGTCCACGTACAATACCAATGAGAGCCCAAAAGATTTTACAACCTGCACTAGGATTTCGATTTAACTATTGAATAAGGTTGGGCTCAATGAGGAGCTCTGGGGGACTCCATATTGCAGGGATTGTATATGAGACGCAAATGGGGGAGAAATTACTTGAAATGATTGCTTACTCAAAAAAGAGGTAAACTAGGTCAGGGATACCCCTTGTATACCTCTATCATATAATCTCTGTAGTAGCACCTCATGTGACACTGTTGAAAGTCACGCTTAGATCCAGCAGAAACAAAGCTGTTGAACTGCCCCGTCCGAGGCACTGCAAAGTTTCTTTTAAACTGGTAAGAGTGCAGATGCTGTGCTATGGGAAGGCCTAAAACCATTTTAAGTGTCCAGAATATGGTTTTGTTCCAGAAGCTCTGTCAATACACCATTGAAATGTTTCTCTACTAGCTTGTCTACAAAAGGTAGGAGAGAGATGGGGCTGTAGTTTTCTGGCTTTACCGGTTCCAAGGAAGGTTTTTAAGCAGAGGCATAACTTTGGCGTGCTTCCAGGCAAAAAGCACTGTAGCAAAAGTCAAAGAGAGATTGATGATTTTATAAAGAATGAGAGTTGAAGAGCTTGGAGTTTTATGATAAGGTCAGGTTTAATTTGGACATCAGGAGAGCCAGATTTACTTTATGCAGCACACAAACAGTAATAAAGTGAAAACACAACACAAAAAAACCCACACCATTTAGGAAAATAGAGTACATTTTATTTTTAAAAATGTTAACACCAAAACGACAAACATCTAATTTGTAGAACTAGACTTATGAATTGTTAAAGTTTTTTTAATAAAAACTAGCACCTAAAAGATCAAAGTGCCAACCACTGACATCTAGTTGTGCGAGACCGGGCCACAGTTGAACAATATAGAGCACGGGTCAGATACAAGTAGTGGATCAGGCCCCATTGGTGCTTACCATAGTTCTTAGAAGAAATTCTGGTAAAAAGGTTTTGAGAAGGTAAAGTTCAGTGGGGCAAGGCTGCAGGCGGTACCCAAGGAGGGAGCATCATCATCGTGGAGCTAATGGACAAAGCCGCAGTAAAGATTTCTGCATTCGGACATAGTCACTTTTATGGAAATTTAAAATCTCCACCGTAACGAAGCAGGATTCAGTAGCTGAGAAGCGTTCCAGGAGGCTGGATACCCCTTTGATGAAATACCGCTGAACAGGATTTGCTGCTGCGAAGAGTGTAGCAGAAATAGCTGCAAAGTCAGGCTGACTGGAGATGCACTTCAGGTGGATCGACATGCAGGCTGGTGCGGGTCTTTCCTCTGGTTTCAAAGCTGATTTTAGCCAAAACATTTCTACGTCCCAAGTTTTGGATTTTGGCCATTGGCACCTTTAGCACCAAGCCAACGGTCCAGGACTGGAGGGTCACCACTGGGCTCAGGACTCACTTAGACTGGGTCCAGGTGTAGGTTCAAGATGGTGGTAGCCTTTTCTATCCCTGTGGCTCTGAACAGGAGGACATAATATAGCTCTTGGAGCCACTCTGGTAGTCCTGGGTTCAGGTGAAAAAGCAGAGTTCAAGCACAAGGACAGGCCTCTGAGAGTTCAAGACAGGGTCGAATCGGCAAATCACTCTTTCCAGTTGCAGCAAAGCAGTCTTGTGAAGTACACAGCAGGCTACAGCAGCAAGCAGTCCACTGAGAATCCTTCAGCAGGACTAGAAAGTGAACTGAAGAGTGGGTGAGGGCCCTACTTTTATACCTGTACCTTCTTTGATGTGATGACGTTTCTAGAAGTGCTTGGAATTTCCTGATTCCCCCCGCTCTAGCTGTAACATGGGTGCGGAGACAATGTAGAGGTGATAAGCCCTTTGTATGAAGGCAGAGAACAGCCTAATCAATTGCAAGTGGGACTATGCCCAGCTCCACCCACCCACCCTGCCAGGAGATGGTCCATTCAGACACATCTAATACCTCTATTGAGTGACTGTCAGGTAGGAATTCGCTAGGTCATAACTGCCAAATACACCCAGTCATGTGACCCGGGGGAGGCTCCAGGCACCAAATAGCTAACCGCAGAAAAATTGCTACTTTCTAAAAGACTTTTACAGAGCCTGGCAACCCAAGATTCCCTCAGCAAATTGGGTAAATTACTGTGCAAGCAACAAAATGTTCCTGGAGGAACTATTTAAACTCTTTTTAGCATTATGTTGGTCAAATGATCCAACTCCACAAATAGTCTGTAGATGAATCAGACAAACAAATGAAGGCGTACTGTTTTCACAGAATTGTTTTAGCATGCAAATGATCATCAGAAAGATTACCTTAGTCATAAAGCAGGAAATACCAAGTAAAATGAAAATGTATTAATACATCAACATTGACACTGCCCTGATGATCCAGTCCAAAGATCACTGAGAAGCATATGATCCTCTTAACATAATAAACAAACCCTCAGTCCAAAGTGATAATTCCTTTGTTCCAACAATGATGAGGACTAGTGCACAGTATAATACAACAAGTGGTGTTAAAGAGGAGGAACTGTCGACGTTTAGGTCTTTTGTGGCCACTAGGTCTGCAAGACCATCATCAGGACACAGTGTTCAAAAGGCCCACTTGGGACACAACTTGTGGGCATAAAAGAGAAAACTGTAAAATATTAAGTTAAAGGTCAACAAATACTCATAAAACAGAATACCTTGTCAATATGCCTGACAAAATGCACATAATACCAGGCCAATATAAATAGAAAGTGGAACTTTATAAATAAACATAAGAATATATATATATATATATTAATATATAAATATATATATATATATATATAAATATATATATATATATATATATATATATATATAAATATATATATATATATATATATATATATATATATATATATATATATATATATATATATATATATATATAAAACAAAAAAACAACCTCTTACTCATAGTACATAAATGAAAAGGTTAGCCAGGAAAATACATCTGTAAAAAGCATCACAGCCTCTGTAAGTTCCATTTTCACTGGGGTATCACAGTCTATGTACACAAAGGCGTTCCCGTACTTACTTAACCGAGTCTACGTGTGTTGGATAAATTGGCCAACTGCTTTTACTGAAGCAACTTGCGAGGACGCTAAAAAGCTGCATGGCTTGTTAGGAAAACCACGCCCCGTGGAAGTCACATGATCCAACACTTGACCACAGAGGCCATCTAGGAATGGCTCCCCCATTCAAGGAAAGAGATGGAAAATCAAATTTTTGATTCTTAAGGTAAAACAGAAACGAAAGGATTAACTGCTTCTAAATACTAGCCATAAATGAACCATAAAGTGACTTGCAAAGTCACGCTAAAGAGCTGCATGGAACGTAAGGGAAGCCCCACCCCATAGAGGTCACCAGTTCCACAATAGAACCGCATGGGGCCATGGCTCCCCCATCCAGGGAAAGAAGTAGAAGTTCCCAAATATCTCTTTTACCAGCAAACAAATGGTCATTACACAGTCAGACCAAAAAGGAAAAGCATACAGAGCTCTACTTCACCCACTCTATACCATAGACATAAGTCGACCAAAAAGTGACTCGTAAAGGTCACAAATTAGGAAATCTTACACTACTTGAAATGTTTTCTAGTCAGGCACCCTCCAGAAAACAGTAATAATCCCAAGAGAGAGACAAACAATATAAATAAAAGCAGACAGCTGTTCAATAGCTGAATGAAAACAAGTGGACATAAGGTCACCTAGTAAGACTATAGACTCCTACATATATCCGAAGCATGCCATCATCAACCGCCTAGTTGGACCTGGGGACAATAGACAGAAAATAGCCATACATCAAAACCTAAATACTTTTAAAAAGTAGGCTGCTAAACCATATTAAAGGGTGGGCAATAAATGCCAATCCACCTGTTGGTTGAGTCCCTTCCTGACAGTGTTAGTCATCCAGATCCATCTATTCTCCTTTTTTATAAGCATGAGGTCCACATCATGACTTCTTCTAGAACATTTCACCACTTCAAGGACAAACCATTTCATAGCATTAGATGCGTGTGACATAGTTTTATAACCAATGGAGCATTAATAACATTACAACATTGGAGCATTAAGAGCATCACAACGTATCCGTGTCTGGTGTTGTATAATATTTCATAACCATACGTTAATCCAACACCCCTGCAGCACACAGCCTCTGGTGGGGCGGGGCTGCATTGGCTGCAGAGCCTGGCCTACAGCCAACCCCCCTAATGCAGCCAATCCCACACTGTGCACGGCCATTGGCCTTGTGGCCAACCCGACCCAAAGGCAGCCAACAGCACGTGGCCTTTGGCCTTGTGCAGTGGGGAATGGCTACAAAGCCTGGCCCTGTGGACCCCAGGGCCTTTATTTGTTTAAAGAGGTGAGGGACCTCGTTGTCCCCTCCCGCACCTATTATGGTCCTGGGGTCCCCATCTTCCAGAGCCATATATATTTGAAAGGGGAGGAGGCCATGTTATATTTTAAAGGGGAGGAGGCCATGTGCCCCTGAGCCTCCTTTGGCCCTGGGGATCCCAGCCCACTGGGCTACTAATAAAAGTGAAAGGGAGGGGGCACCCAAGCCTTGTAAGACCCTGGTGACTCCATTCCCCAGGGCGGTTTTTAAAAACAGAGATGGCCCCCCTCCCCTTGTTAGACCCTGGGAACCCCATTCACCAGGGCTACCAATTACAATTTAAGGGGAGGGGATATGCAGCTTTCCTCCCTGGGCCAATTTCAGCCCCAGGTACCCCATCCCCAGTGCATATTTTTGGGGGGACAGGTGGCCCCCCTCTCCGGCTGCTTTTGGCCCAGGGGATTCCATCCTCCAAGGCCCAGTGCATTTTTTGGGGTGAGGCGGGCACGTGGCCCCCCCATCGCCGGATCAATTTTGGCCTTGGGACCCCAACATCCAGGGCCCAGCACTATATTTACAGAGGAAAGAGACACACAACCCCTCCCCTTCCCGGGCTAATTTCAGTTCAGGGGACCCCATCCCTCAGGGCCTGGCCAACAAAGGGTGGGTTCCCTGTTGCCCGCTCAGGGCACCACAACAATATTGCTTGGGGAGCCCCCACAGCCCAAGCTGGTTCTCTGCATCTAGTGGGAGCCGGCATTGCTCCCGTCCGCAGCTAATAAAACTGCTCTCTGTGGGCAGGAGCAATCTTTTCATCTGTTTCCCTACCCACTTCACGGCGAGCAGGGAAACAGATCTGCCTCCAGCGGGCGGGACCAGTTATAAAGCTCCCGCCCACTGGAAGCGGACGTTTCTTTGCACTCACTTGGTGGGAGATTTAAATTGCAACCACCAAGTGAGAGCAGACATAGGTTTACTTTCCCTGGCCCCAAGGGCTCTTAATGGCTCAGGGAAGGGAGCCATGCAGCTCTCCTCCCCTATGCAAATATGTCCGGGCTCGGGGTAAGTGGTCCCCAGGGCTGAAAACGGCCGAGGGGGCCGCATGCCACCCACCACCTTTATTATGTGGCCAGGCCCCAGGGGATGGGTCCCTAGGCCGAAAACAGTCCGGGGATGAGGGCTGCGTGCTCGCATTACCTTTCTGATTATGGCTGGGCTGGGGGAAAAATCGGCCTGGGGAGGAGGAGCCACATGCGCTTCATCCCCAAAATTATAAATATTCCCCCACTCCTGGAGCTGGTCCACCCAGGGGAACTTAAAAAAACAAGCGCAGGAAATGTTGCCACAGATTTGAAAAGAAACAAAAATGTTTTTGTTCCCAGGTGGGTTCCCAGGCTTAGGGGGTCAGGCTAGTCCTACCATGCTCCCTTGTTTCCTTTTTTAGGGCTCGGGACAGAGTTCTGAGTCTTAAGTTGACTGCCACCACTTCCTTGTTGAGGTGGTGGCAGCCAATCGGATCCCACTTTGAGATCTGTCAGGATCTACAGAGCCTCTGTGTCCCTATAGATACAAAGTTGTTTTTTCACTAATTACTAAAAAACTACTGAACAGATTTACACAAAAACACTGTTTCTGGATGTAGATCTAGCTTCCTGACAAATTTGGTGTCAATTTGTTCAGCAATTTAGGCTGTAGCTGTGTCGAAATTTCATATGGAAAATGAATGGGGAAAACATGTTTTGGGACCTCCCTTTTGTCTCGGCCCCTGCTTGACAGATCACCTCAAATAATTCATGTGCAAACTAGGCAAAAAAGAGCACTTTAAAAAAAAGATTTCTGGAGATTTGTCAAACAGCACCAATGTTATTAACAACACAAAATGATGCATTTCCTATGAAAACACAATCCTAACTATAACTACCCAGTGGCGAGTGCCGCTACGAAATATACATATATGTGTGTAACTGAATGTGTTTTTTATCAGAAATGCACAACATATATGCATAGCATAATAAATGGTATTCTATATATTCAATACTATAATTCATCTGGTTCAAAGGCATTCAAATTCCAAAGTATTTAACCCACTAAGTCTAAGCTTAAAAACAATTCAATTTTGAATTACATAATACTTTTCTAAATCCATAATGTCTTTTGCAAACTCTTAAGAAAGGAGTAGGAACATGAATCCACGAAGCAGGAGGCCTGGCTATAGCAACATTGTGGCTTGATTACTTAACAAGGATGCCATGAAACACAAGGATAGATATACTCAGCAATCCAAGATGGCTACTGCATCTCCCTTTCTAATGAAAGTTCAGGGGCGTCTGGGACATATGGTACGTTGTCTGTTGCTGTCAAATAGTGCAGCCTCCATCAACTCGAAGCCTTCAACTATATATAATTCACTAGATTTTGGCTCTAGAACTAGACACAGTCCTCTAGATGAGACCTCCATATGTAGACATAGTAGAAATGAGTAATCCCCAAAATAACACATTTCAGATACATTCCACAAACCTGAGTACAATACACCATATGATGCTTTACCAGTGATTTGTACACTTTTGGCCCGCCCTTACCCCTTAGATGAACACCTAGGCTACGTGTTTTCTTAATTCACAGTTTTTTAAATGTATCCTTTCCCCTTGAATTTGGCACATCTATTAAATTGGCGCATTAGAGGACACCTCAGTTCACCTCTATAGATGGAAGAACGGTATCTGTGAGTCCTTTCTTGCCTCCCACATTCATTAGATAGCACAGTAGCACACAAGTGCAAGATTGGAGCCAGGAGACAGACGCCAACTTTTTTGACCTTAAATGGTGTAAGATCCTTCCAGGAAACATAGGCCAGGCTGTATTAGGGTTCAAAGGTTTTGTTAGGAAATACGAAGCTCCGTGTATGACATCCCAACCATCCATCTACAGTTTCTTCGTCCCATCTCACCGCATTCTCGAACCCTCATTCCATACAACCATGGCAACCTGACGCACCAGGGCATGGTTATCAGATCTGGTAACCATGGCCTGACCTGGAGACTACCACACACCTCCCTTCCATAACTCACAAAGAAAAAAAAATTGTATTTACCCCAATAAAATGACTGTAAACTATTTGCTAAACATGGAACTGTAACACTAAATAACCCCTACATCATCACAAATTCTTTTAGACAAATTGGTTTTCCACAACTCTTACTGGAACTTCTCTTGACAACCTCCTGTCCTTTATTAGGGAAGTTGTCTCGCTCGAACAACAGTACATTTTTTCCTTGGTCACACAAACTCCTGCAATTCACCACCCTATTCAAATTCCAGATCCGATAATCTTCCGTTTTCACAGCATTGGCGAATGTTTTTATCACTCTCATACTTTTCAACCACTTGCTCACCTCCCCTCTCAAACCTGGTTGTCTTACCTTGACCCAATCACCTACGCTGACTTCAGTCATCTTGACTGCCTTCGTTCTGTCAAAATATTTTTTTCCGGCTTTTCTGATAGCTTTCTCCTTAACACTCCAATCCTCCGAAATTACCTTTTTCCCTCAAATACCTATTAACCAAAGAAGGTTCCAAAATCGTATTAGGTTGCCTACCACTGAACAGAGCAAATGGAGTTTCTTTCAGGACTGAATGAGGTGCGAACCTATACTCACACACTTTCCCAAATACTTCTTCCTTTCATGGCAGGTGATTGCTTTTAGCCAGAGAAATAGTTTCTTTCAACACTCGATTGAAGCTTCCTAACATGCCATTGGTTTTGGGATGATAAAAGGCAAATTTATTATGAATAATTCCACAACCTCCCAAAAATCCTTCCATCTCTTTTGAAACTAGTTGTACACCGTTATCCGTCAATAACATCTCAGGAATCCCTTTCCTTGCAAATAATTCTTTTAGGAATTTTATGACAACCTTAGTTTCTATACCTCTCGTAAAATGTACCTCTGGCTATCTGGAATAAGTATCCACCACCACAATCAGATAGTCTTGTGAATTGTCACAATAAATTGGTCCCAGAATGTCTAGAGCAATATCTTTCCAGGGACCAGCAGGATGATTCCTAAGCACCGTGGGTTGTACCCTAGCCCTCCGTGTCTTATCACTCAGGGAACATTGCACATACTACTTTACCAACCTCTCTGTCTAGATATCCATCCCAGGCCACCAATACGACAATCACAACCTTTCCTTAGTTTTTGAAATCCCCAAATGAGACTTATGTGCTTGATCTAACAATTCTCCCCTTAATTTAGTGGGAGGAACTAGCCTTGTACCTCTAAACAACAAATCTTTTTCAATCACCAGTTGTTCTTTAATTAACCAAACATCCCTACACTATAAACCTCCCTGGTCTCTATATTTCCAGCCAGACTGTAGAAAACTTTTCACTGCGCTTAGAACCTTGTCAGCTTTGAGCACATCTAACCACTTTTGTTCAGAAATGCTTTCAAAACCGACCTCACAGACACATTCATCCCCATCAGACTCTTCTTCACCTTCTTCGACATCATTACCCTCAGAGGGCACCAATCTGGATAAGGTGTCCGCCGAAACATTTTCCACTCCCGGAATGTATCTCACTTCAAAATCGTACTCCTGCAAAACAACAACCCATCTAGTAATCCTACAAGAAACAGCTTCAATCCCTTTCAATTTAAAAACTTCACATAACTGCTTGTGATCCATTATCACTATAAACGACCTTCCCCACAAGAACTTCCTGAGCTTTCTGATGGCCCAGTATACTGCCAATGCCTCCCTCTCTATAACTGAATACCGTGTTTCAGCCCCCTTTAAACTCCTCGAAATAAACATGATAGTGTTTTCAACTTTCCCACCTTCTTGCCGAAAAACAGCCCCTAGCTCTTTTAGACTAGCATCGGTGGTTAATATTGAACACTTCATTGGAACAGAGTCTTTCAGCTTGGGATCAACTGACAATCTGGCCGTTAAATCCACACTCTGCATCCCGCACATACTCAACTCCTTTCTTCAGCAAACGTCATAAGCTTAAACTACCCTCAGCAAAATTCTTAATGAACTTATTGTAACCACCATCCCCAAAAATCTCATAAGTTCTTCCTTTTTTATGGGAGGCACCATATTCTGAATGGTATCAACTAACTCAGCTTTAGGCATTAATCCTTCAACTTTTAACGTGTGATCTAGATAATCAATAGTTTGACTGCCAAATGTGCACTTTCCAATCTTGACAGTGAGATTGTATTCCTCCAAACTACCAAGAACCTTCCTTACGCTGTCCAAGTGCTCAACTTCACCCTTACCATACACTAGTATATCATCCTGATACACCCCTACTGTCAACACGTAAATGCAAAAACCCAGTCCTTATGCAAAGGCATATTTCATGCATTATGTTTCAATGCAGTATGTTAACCTTTTGCATTGCAGAGCTTTCACCTTGAAAAGTCATTAATGCTGTTTGTAATTCTTGTTAATTTGCAAGGCTTGTTTGCAGGACTACAGGGTGTGGTCCTTTATTCTAAGACTTTCTAGAAGCCTTTCGTGCAGCATTGTTGGGTGTGGCTCGTGGGTGGGGTTTGGCTCTATATTAGGGAGCCAGCCCAGCTCCACGTGCTCACTATTCAGAGGTCCCGGTGCAGAGCAGCAGCATTTTCCAGAGCTCCTGTCCCAGAGGCCTATCCAGTCATTTCCAGGCCTGCACTCGTGTATTTGGTGATCTTCAAGAAGGGCGGTAAGGCGGAGGTCGGGTTAGGCCCCCGACTCCGTTTTCCAGTGACACTCGAGTTTTGGGCCTAAACTTGAAATCGCGTGTGCAATTATTTTCATGGCATTTGTATTGTGAATTCTGAATCAGCAACAGTGTGCGCGATTCCTTCCAGGCATTTACTTCTTGGCATTCAGATCGGCAGTGTGCGCGATCATTTCATGGCATTTGTATCGTGAATTCCGAATCGGCAACAGTGTGCGCGATTCCTTTCAGGCATTTACTTCTTGGCATTCAGATCGGCAGTGTTTTCCATGACCCGCTGAAAAACTGATGCTGCCGAAACTAAACCGAAAGGCAGCCTGTTATATCTGAAAGTTCCAAATGGGGTGACAAAGACTGTGAGATCTTTTGATTTCTCTTTCAACTCTATTTGGTGGTAAGCAGAAGCAAGATCAATAGTGGTGAAAATTTTTGCCCCACCTAGCATCATGAACATTTCCGATATATTAGGTAGAGGATATCTATCAACTACCACCCCCTTATTAAGTTTCCTGAGGTCAACACATAATCTCACACTGCCATTCGCTTCCCTAGAAACTACAACTGGAGCCAACCACCTTGTACCCTCCACTTCTTCAATGACTCCTTGTTCCTTGAGTTTCTCTAACTCTGCTCGCACTTCTTGCTTTACTGCTATGGAAACATTAGGCACCTTACTACAAAAGGGTTGAGCATCAGGTGACGCCAGTATGCTATGTTTCTAACCCTTCATACAACCTAGTTCATTGGTAAAAACATTAGGAAATTCTAATTTCAATTCGTCTCGAAGAGTCACGTCCCCTTCCTCTTCTTCCACTAGTTTGACATATATCTTCTCCTTCAGTATAATAGGTGGCAAAATATTGGGGTCTAACATCACCCCCAAATCTTTCTGATGCATCCAGCTTATAATACTATCACCTTTCTTTGATACATATACTTTCCCTAAGGTATAACATTTTTCATACTCAATTAAACCTATAAAGTGGCCATGCTGCTCAATAGGCTCCCCACCATAGGCACAAGGTTTGATATCAGGGTTCATTAGTCTAACTTCCCCTTTTAACTGATCTTGATAAAAAATGTTTGCAATGATAGTAATCTTTGTACCAGAGTCAAATAGAAAATTAGTTTTCTTTCCTTCCACCTCAATAATATCAGAAGGAGCTCTCCCAGTTCCGACTTGCAAAATTATTTGTCCACAATCCACTCCAGCACCACTTTCCTGCTCATCGTCGCTTAAGACCACCTCATTCACTGCTTGTCTAGTTTTCTTTAATCTGCAGGCTGCCGAAAAGTGAGCTTTCTTTTTAAAATACGAACAGAGCCCCTTTAACGTTGGACAATTCTTGTCATTGGCAAAATGTCCTTCTCCATCACATCTGAAACACCTCTTCGCTACTCCTTTTTTTTCTTTCATGACCCAGGATTTCTGATCCACTTTCTTCTTTTCCTGTGTGACCATCAGTACCTCTTGGCTAAACCCCTTCCTTCCTTTATCGGTAGAGTTTTTCATTACCTCAACACATTTTAACGAATGTTCAATTTTCCTGGCTGTATTCAAAACTTCCTCTAGAGTCGGTTCATCTCTTAACCAGAGTTCATCACAAACTTTCTCAATATTGTAATCAAGCATAAATTGGTCCCTTAGTCTTTCGTTAACCAGGTTACCAAACTTGCAAGAGGATGCAAGACGTCGTAGATCGGTAATATAATTGTCTATAGATTCATCCTCATTTTGTACCCTTTTCCCAAAATAGTATCTTTCTAGGATGGTGCTCACTTTAGGTAAGTAATGAAAGTCCAACTTTCTTAAGCACAGTTCATACTCATTCAAATTAACAGCCTCACAGTCCGGTACGTCCGGGGGATGATCAAATACTTCTTGGCCTTCTGCTCCGAGACAGTGAAGTAAGGGCGCAGTCCTCCTTTCTGCACTCAAAGAAGTACCACACACTCTGGAATATCTCTCAAACACTTTTTTCCATTTTGCCCACTTTATAGGTAGGTCACCTGGATGTGCCAAGAAGAATGGAGGTGCTGTAACATTCTGCATCATGTAGTAAAAATTCTATAAGTTCTGTTAAGGATTGATGTGTAGCGATATACTGAAAGATGTCACATTGAAACAACTGTAATATTTATAACATATCTTTTTTTCCCTTTTCTTAAGTGTATATATTCGTATTTATGTTTACTCCTTTATTTCTTTTAGGGCAGTAGGAAATGATGTACCTGTCATCAATCGTACGCACAAATCAAAGAGACACAGAGCGTTGAAACGTCGAGATACTACTCCAGTGAGAAGGGAATCCCCTGTAACTGAAGAAGAGCAGAGACGGGACGATGCGCTTGGTCCTTCTTCTATTTTATGTCCAGAACCACGTCGGAAGAGTGCCTACGTAATCAGGAAATCCCCTTAGAATGCACACGCATAAGAAAATGAGCGAGCTACAGTGTGAGGGGTAAGCCATTGTAAGGGTGTGTTGCAGATGTCAATAAAGAATGGCTGTTATACCCCCTTGGTTCCCTTTGGCAGGTTGCAGTGTCCGGCTGATTCAAACATACCGTGTCTAACTTGAAACTGCAAGTTGAATTCGATCTGGCACGATCTTGATGAGCCGTTCAGAGACGAAATGAACGCATTGTTAGGATGTCAACAGAGCACTTGTTTTCTGAATGATCCCACCCTTGTCGCCAGTGTAAGATCCTTCCAGGAAACATAGGCCAGGCCATATTAGGGTTCAAAGGTTTTATTAGGCAATTTAAAGCTCCGTGTACGACATCCCAACCATCCAGCTACAGGTTCTTTGTCCCATCTCACCGCATTCTCGAACCCTCATTCCATACAACCATGGCAACCTGACGCACCAGGGCATGGTTACCAGACCTGGTAACCATGGCCTGACCTGGAGACTACCACAAGTGGTTCGGGTTTATGATGGTTAGAGGAGTGAAAGAGATGTATGGTAAATGATGGCGGCACCTGACAAGTGTAGTACATCTGGTGCCAGAGCATGTGTGCCCCACACTGGGTTGCACCTCCTGCTGGTGGTCCCTCGCAACCTGCTGATCTGACACCCATACCTGCCCTTGTAGAAATATGGGGGGTGAGGAGGGAAGTGTTTTGTCCAAAGTTTCTGTGTTTCTTGCTGTTTTGATTAGTTTTTCGTTGTTTTAAGCTCCTCAAGCTGTTGTTCCTACCCCCATCTTTTCCCACATGCCTGTTGGGTTTCAACACTGACAGCAGATGAAGCAATTAAGCATGATTGCCAAGTATGACTTAGGCTAAAGTGTCTATGATGTTCCAATCACATTAAATCAGAAGCTGTTAATCTGGCAAGTCGAACTTCTTGCACTGCAAAGGGCAGTGGTCAAAAGCAAGTTGAAGGAGTAAAATGGGTGTGGTATGTCCTCTATTCTACTGTCACAAAATCTGTGTTTTCTGTTCATCAGAGTCTTGTCCACTTTCTCAGTAATGACACTAAACTCTGACATTAGTGCTTTGTCGGTTTAAAGCTGTTTTCTGTTCCTTGATAAATTGGTTATCTCCATTGGCTACCATTGGTTTTCCCTTCTAGCTACCATGCATCCATTTCTCAACCTGTATTGCATCCTTCTTAGTGTTTGTGCATGTTAGCAGCTTTTTCCATTTTCCATCACCACTTTTACATTGTGCCTTGTGCCATGCTGGCTGATGTACTGCATGTGCTGTATTTTTGCACAAAATGACCCTCCACTTTGGTTAAAAAATGTTTACCACAACTACTTACTGATGTTTTACTCATTCCCTGCGTTACGGTACTTATCTTTGAATTATTTTTCAATTACCTGACATCGTTTGACATAGCCCATGCTGTACACATCCGTATTGATGTAATTTGATCCAGTGAAGATTTTCCCCGAAATTCTCTGCAAATTCATTTTCTTCCACTCTTCGCACTCTACCATGGATGTACAGCTAACTTGTTACCATCAATAAGTGTCCTCCATGTCATGGGTTTCACTTAACATTACACAAAGGGAGAGTATGTGGGAGCAAGAGGAACACACACCGTACTCGACTCCCAAAAAACAATACTAAATCACAAATGAGAGTACAGGGGTTCTTATAACGTAAGCAGGTCGTAGTATATCAATTGTGACACTAGACCGCTCGTATACCTCGACTAGAGGTGAAATGTGGGTGAGCGGTGGAGTAGTGTATGGTCTGAGGGGGGATTTCCTTTACGGACTAGGTGGTCTCACACACTATATAGTGTTATGCTTCATCATATGACCACCTAGCCCCACCCAGGTAGGACAGTGCCACCTGGGCGGACTCAACCTCACTGTTAAAGGAACAGGAGGGAGTGCGTAAATTAATGTAATTTCTGGAAAATGGGATCCAGCTATGCTAGGGAAATAAAAACACCTACTCAGATACCCGGGTAAATTTAATAAAGGGTTCTGTGTGGTGTGATTAAAAAGGAATGGGGAACCGGTGTGAGAGCAATCACTCACAAGGTCACCTATGTAAAAGGAGTAGCCGACATGTTTCTGCCCTTATAATTGAGCTATGGAGGGTCTCTGGGCATTCATCAGGGCGTTGGATCCCTGTTGCAATTGCTGCAGAACTAATCACATTAGACGAAGGGGTAGAGGAAGGGCCTACCTTAACCATGGGAATACCTGGGGAGGACCTATAGTAAATAAGATAAAAAGAGACCAAAAATAGATAGTGAAAAGATAATACACAGCAAACCACAACACACGTGACATAATTCATGCAAGCCGCAGGAGTACTGGTTGCACATTATAAATCGCAGTTGCATCAATGCTAGCTATGCAAGGCGCACAATAGGTACGGGAAGACAATTTCTTACCCTAACACTCGAGGCTAGTGGCCTCTGGAGAGGGAGCGTCCCCTTATAGTCAGACTCTAGGGTTCGGGGGAAAAGGCAGAAGGGAAGGACAACAATGAAGGTAGATGGAGAAATACAAAGGAGGCGAAAAGGAGGATCTTAAGTGAGTGGAATGGAAAAGGGGGGGGAATAAGAGGGAGAAAACATACTGGAGACAGGGAGAGGTAGAAAACAAGAAGAAGAAAGGGGGGGGTTAAAATAAAAAGAAAAAGAAATCAGAAAAGGAGGTGAAGAAAAGTCAAGAGAGTGGGGAAGAAATGGGAAACATGGAGAAAGGGAAAAAAGGGGACGGAGAAAAAGGAGAAAAGGAAGAAAAAGGAATAAGAAAGAAAAAGAAAAAGAAAGCAAGAGAAAAATAGAGAGATAAATAGAGAACAAGATGGGAAAGAAGAGGTCTCTTATCTGTGAATCCAACGTTGGCTGACTCACTGCATCAAAGGTGGGCGCTCTCTGTGCGCCTATACCGACCTCTCCTTCAGGACCGCTTGAATGAAGTGGCCTGGTTGTGCGTAGTAGATATAGTGGACTTAATTAGGTAGGATAAGATACAGCTGTTGATAATCACCGCTGCGGCCCGGGGGTGGGCGGAACCGGAAGTGCTGCGAACTCCCTTCGTTTGTAGGTATCGGCCCAAAGTGGACTGGCCAAGCCCCGGTCATGCCGGGGGCCGGAAGTAGCCATGAGCGATGGGGGAGCGCCCAAAGTGACACTGCCCTTACGTTATGGTCCAACGGGGCTCGGCTGAGCCGCCGCGCTGGGCGGCCGAGGCTAAGGGAGACCCCTTGTGCCTGGCGGTGACGCTTGTCCCGCAAGTGTTGCCGGGAAACATAGTTTCCCGGCAGCGCTGCCGGCTGCCCGCAGAGTGTGTCGCTGGGAAACGTAGTTTCCCGGCGGCACAGCGGGCTGCCTGTGATACGGAGAGATCGAAAAGGGGAGCGGGGGGGGGTTTAGGTTTTGTGACAGGGGCGCGGGGTGGGGGGGGTGAAAAAAGGAAGAGGGGGGGAAAAAGGGGGGGGGAACCAGAAAAGAGGAAAAAGGGGCATAAGAGGAACAGATGAAAGGCAGGGAAGGGGGATGGTGGAGGGGAGGGGTGGGTAATGGAGGAAGTAGGAGTTGGGGGGGAAGAAAGAGAGGAAGGGGGAAGGGACAGGGGGAAGGGGAAAAAGAATATACTACATTTCCCAGCGACATACTCTGCGGGCAGCCGGCAGCGCTGCCGGGAAACGTACTCGCGGGACAAGCGTCACCGCCAAGCACAAGGAGTCTCCCTTAGCCTCGGCCGCCCAGCGTGGCGGCTCAGCCGAGCCCCGTTGGACCATAACGCAAGGGCAGCGTCACTTTGGGCGCTCCCCCATCGCTCATGGCTACTTCCGGCCTCCGGCATGACCGGGGCTTGGCCAGTCCACTTTGGGCCGATACCTACAAACGAAGGGAGTTCGCAGCACTTCCAGTTCGGCCCACCCCCGGGCCGCGGTGGTGATTATCAACAGCTGTATCTTATCCTACCTAATTAAGTCCACTATATCTACTACGCACAACCAGGCCACTTCATTCAAGCGGTCCTGAAGGAGAGGTCGGTATAGGCGCACAGAGAGCGCCCACCTTTGATGCAGTGAGTCAGCCAACGTTGGATTTACAGATAAGAGACCTCTTCTTTCCCATCTTGTTCTCTATTTATCTCTCTATTTTTCTCTTGCTTTCTTTTTCTTTCTTATTCCTTTTTCTTCCTTTTCTCCTTTTTCTCCGTCCCCTTTTTTCCCTTTCTCCATGTTTCCCATTTCTTCCCCCACTCTCTTGACTTTTCTTCACCTCCTTTTCTGATTTCTTTTTCTTTTTATTTTAACCCCCCCCTTTCTACTTCGTTTTCTACCTCTCCCTGTCTCCAGTATGTTTTCTCCCTCTTATTTCCCCCCCTTTTCCATTCCACTCACTTAAGATCCTCCTTTTCGCCTCCTTTGTATTTCTCCATCTACCTTCATTGTTGTCCTTCCCTTCTGCCTTTTCCCCCGAACCCTAGAGTCTGACTATAAGGGGACGCTCCCTCTCCAGCATACCAGAGGCCACTAGCCTCGAGTGTTAGGGTAAGAAATTGTCTTCCCGTACCTATTGTGGGCCTTGCATAGCTAGCATTGATGCAACTGCGATTTATAAAGTGCAACCAGTACTCCTGCGGCTTGCATGAATTATGTCACGTGTGTTGTGGTTTGCTGTGTATTATCTTTTCACTATCTATTTTTGGTCTGTTTTTATCTTATTTACTATAGGTCCTCCCCAGGTATTCCCTTGGTTAAGGTAGGCCCTTCCTCTACCCCTTCGTCTAATGTGATTAGTTCTGCAGCAATTGCAACAGGGATCCAACGCCCTGATGAATGCCCAGAGACCCTCCATAGCTCAATTATAAGGGCAGAAACATGTCGGCTACTCCTTTTAGATAGGTGACCTTGTGAGTCATTGCTCTCACACCGGTTCCCCATTCCTTTTTAATCACACCACACAGAACCCTTTATTAAATTTACCCGGGTATCTGAGTAGGTGTTTTTATTTCCCTAGCATAGCTGGATCCCATTTTCCAGAAATTAAATTAATTTACGCACTCCCTCCTGTTCCTTTAACAGTGAGGTTGAGTCCGCCCAGGTGGCACTGTCCTACCTGGGTGGGGCTAGGTGGTCATATGATGAAGCATGACACTATATAGTGTGTGAGACCGCCTAGTCCGTAAAGGAAATCCCCCCCTCAGACCATACACTACTCCACCGCTCACCCACATTTCACCTCTAGTCGAGGTATACGAGCGGTCTAGTGTCACAATTGATACACTACGACCTGCTTACGTTATAAGAACCCCCATACTCTCATTTGTGATTTAGTATGGGTTTCACTTAAAACAAATGTCATGGCCTCTGCCTGGAGTTGCATAGTGCCTAAAAAAATGATGGCCTGGAAAGTGCCCTTGAATAATTGCCAGTGGGTGAATTAATTCAAGCATTCACGCATCACTTTTTCATGTTTCCCATGTCATGTGTGACAACTTCAGTTACAGCTGGGCGAGATAGCAAATTGAGAGAGCCAAGTCAGGGATCTGCCGTGGCTCTAAGGCCTAAAGTGCAAACCGAACCATTAAAATATTGGGCTTATTGGGTTTATGACACAACAAACATCATGCTAAAAGTTTTTTGAATTATAAATTGATTTAAACAACTGTGTTTCGAGTTAGAACATTGGCTTAAATCACTGCATTGGCATATGTTATTGTTCACATTCTAGAGTTTAACTTGTATTGTGTATGATTAAAGTCATTTTCCAAAAAACAAAAATACTAAAATCTGAATACAACCAGCACTAATCTTACATGTTAAAAGAAAATCTAAGAGTACCTTGACTCAGTTCAGGATGTGCGACATGTAAAAACGGTGCCATTGCCAACGACATGGATTGGGTCACTCAATTGGGGAAAGATGTGTGGACTTGTAGGGTGACAAGCAATGAAGCCACAGGTGTGTCTCCTTTTCTCATTATAAGAGGAAGGAACTGTAAAAATAAATACAGTTTGGGGTGGTAGTTTAGTATTGGAATTGATCAATGATGTGTTGTATCTGTTTGTGAGGAAATGGCAGGGAACCATCGGAAAAGCGAAGGTTACCACTACACTAAGAACAGTAACAAAATCTGTGAATATCAGAGCTGGCAATTTGGGTTTGTACAAAAAACAACCTGGAACGGTTATTAAAGATGAGAGACAATTTTACAAACCTGATAGGTGGTGAAAATTTTACATAATTCTGTTATGTTATGCAATGGTAAGATTTGGAACCTCAAAAGAGAGGTGGTGGGATAGAACTACATGTAGAAAGGTTGTTAATGGAGTACTAATGAATGTAACTTTGGATAGCTGGATGATTTCAAAATATTCTTCATTGTTTTTTAATACAAAAAAATGAAACGAAAAAGGTCAATGGTTACTTAATCGAAGGAAGACCATAGTAGGTAACAAATATACAATTAATCAGGAGGATACAGATACTTTGAGTGTCTATTTTAGTTATTCAAGGGTCATTGTATAGGTAAAAAATTGCAGGTACAAGCATATACAAAGGTCAGTTCACACATAGCATCGATATACATAAACCCATTAAGAAAGAAACTCAGAAAATGAAGTAGAAGGGGAGAAACATATAGATGAGATACGAAGTAGGAAGGTCAGTAATCTTCTCGTATTTCTATATATCCAGCACAATGACGAGATTAAAGAACTACCCATTCGAGGAGCAAGGGTACAGGTCAGAGGTATCAACTTCAAGGGGGTTTTATGGTGGTGAAGTAGCCATCTAAGGACTTCCACATAGGTTTGTGTTGAAGTTTCCAAGGGCAATGCTGAAGAGCAAAGTTGTCTTCTCCTATGATGCGTGACACCCAGTTTAGCCAGACTGTAAATGATGCTTTGTGTGTGGTTTTCTAGTTGGAGGTGTTTGTTTTGACTGCAGTTGTTAGTAAACGTTTGAGTAAAAAACAATCAGAGGGATTTCGAATAGCAAAGTCAAGGAAACCTTTCAGAAGATACGCATATCCTTTTTTGGGTGTATGTTATTAAACTTGGATTGGAGCATAGGGCATTGGCTGGATGATAAGTACGATGCATGAAAAAAGGCTAGTGATGAAGATCCTACTCAGACTTATAGGGGAGTGGAGGATGAATCTTCTAAGGCAGTTGGCAAGAGTGTGCAGAGACACCAAGTGGGTCAAATATTGTACCGGATACCAATTTGAATTATATTGTGAATGAGCATGCAGTGGAGGAAATGGCATGTAACAAAAGTGTCAGGAAACCACCCAGACGGTTGAAGAATTACATCTACAGTGATCTATTGCATGCTTAGTTGTTATCTATTAAGGTGTAGTTCATAGTTTTTTAACCCATTGTTACCACTGGCAGAAATTTCTTTTCACTTGTGTTTTGTTTTTACAAATTTGTCATGTCAAAACATTTTTTTCCCTGTGAATATGGAGGGGGATGTGCTGCGGGCTTGTGGTAGGAGGGTTCCATCAAAGGAGTCCTAAAGTGATGGATACATTGTTCTGTTCCATTCTGGCACTGAGGCCCTACTTTTTGTAACTGCTTTGACCTAGTAACTTTGGATAAACAAAGCATTTAGATTACTTTTGTGTGTGCGTCGTGGAAGTCCTTCACAGAACAGTAATGTCTTACTGAATCTTTGAAAAAGTTGTTTTTGGAAAGTCAAAATGTTTTCTCTCTTTGTTTTCCTCTTTTACATTCTCTTCTCCATTTCCACAGACTTTTCTCATTTCCATCTCTTGTTGCATTATTTGCTTCTTTTACCTATCTATTACTATCATTCCTCCCTCTGTTCTAGCCTTTGATTAGTGGAATGTGGCATGCAGTCTACTCCATGTAATCTGGAAGGTGTGGGTAGCTCTCTCACCACCCAGGGATCACTGGAGAAGGCAAAGTGCAGGCTTGATGATGAGGTGGCCGAAGATGTCGCAATGTTTTCTGCTCCCTATACAACAGCTTCCAGGGCATCCCACTTCAAGGAGGGGTGTTTCAAACAGGTAGAGAAGAGACGATCAGAACCTGTTGGAATTACAATAAAGGAGCATGTTACAACTACCCCTGTAAGTTCAGGCATGAATAGCTAAAATCTAGCAGGCATCACTAACTCATAGAGTGCAGTGAAGGGCAAGTTACTTAGCAGGCTGGAGAAGTAAAGGGGTACCTGGGAAAGGAATTATAACAGTTAGGTTGGATAATGAAAAACTGGTTGCAAATGTACCCTGACCACAGAGCTATGGGGTACTCAGATCTTGGGTTCATGGAAGGATTTAAGAATATTTATACAGGTCCAAGATGCAGAAGGTGGGCTGACAATTTAAAATCTAGCCAAATGAAGGAGTGATTGTTACAAGGTGAACTAGACAAAGAAGTGCTGGCAGGTAGGATGGCGGGCCCATTTGAGTCACTGCCAATTGAGACCTTGATAATATCACTGATTGGTCTACTAGCAAAAGGCAATTGAGGGAGAATACTGGCTACTACATCATGTATCATGACCATGGCCTGAGGGAACATCGATTAATGATTAAATAGACCAGAATGATTGTACGGTAGATTACAGCCGCTTTGATTCAGCAGTTCGAAGATAAGTGTTATACCTGACAGCCTTAGGGTGGCACCCCTAACTTTTTGCCTGCCTCCCTCCACTTTTTGGACACTGTTTTTGCTAGTTTTAGGATAACCAGTGCTAAAGTGCATATGCTCTCTCCCTTAAAACATGGTGACATGGGTTCATACTCAATTGGCTTATTTAATCTATGTGTAAGTCCCCAGTAATCTCACTACATGTGCCCAGGGCCTGTAGATTAAATGCTACTAGTGGGCCTGCAGCACTGATCGTGTCACCCACATAAGTAGCCCCTTAATCATGCCTGCCATTGCAAGGCCTGTGTGTGCAGTTTCACTGGCCCTTCGACTTGGCTTTTAAAAGTACTTGCCAAGCCTTAAACTCCCCTTTTTCTACATATAAGTCACCCCTAGGGTAGGCCCTAGGTAACCCATAGGGCAGGGTGCTATGTAGGTAAAAGGCAGGATATATACCTGTGTAGTTTAAATATCCTGATAGTGCAGAACTCCTAAATTTGTTTTAAATTGCTGTGAGGCCTGCTCCTTTCATAGGGCTACCCTCATATACTGTTTGAGTGGTAGATTCTGATCTGAAAGGAGTAACAAGGTCATATTTAGTATGGCCAGAATGGTAATACAAAATCCTGCTGACAAGTGTAGTTGGATTTAATATTAGTATTTTAGAAATGCCACTTTTAGAAAGCGAGCATTTCTCTGCACTTAAATCCTTCTGTGCCTTACAATCCACGTCTGGCTAGGTTATTTGACAGCTCCCTTGTGCATTTCACTCAGACAACCCCAAACACAGGATGCTCAGTCACACCTGCACACATCTGCATACTGAATGGGTCTTCCTGGGCTGGGAAGATGGAGGGCCTGACACTTACATTTGAAAGGACAGTGGCCTGCCCTCACACAATGGACTGCCAAATCCCCTACTGGGACCCTGGCAAACAGGATGGAACTGAAAGGGGACCTGGTGCACTTCTAAGCCACTCTTTGAAGTCTCCCCCACTTCAAAGGCGCATTTGGGTATTGAAACAGGGCCTCTGACCCTACCAACTCAGACACTTCTGGACAAGATACCACTGGTGAAGAAACTCTGAACTAGAACCTGCAACCTGCCAAGAGAAACTGCCTGGCTGCAGGACTCACCTGCTTTTCTGCAAAGGACTGCTGCCTTGCTGTTGCCCTGCTGCCTTACTGCCCTCTGGCTCTTCTGAGAAGTGCTCTCCAAGGGCTTGCATAGAGCTTGCCTCCTGTTCCTTGAAGTCTCAGGGCCAAAAAGACTTCATCCTGCAAAGAACTCCTTGTGCGGCGAAAATTCGACACACAGCCTGCCAGAAACAACATACAGCCTTGCACTGCAGTGAGAAAATCACCACACGCCAAACTGGAATGACGCAGCCTGGCTCCCCGAGATGAGATCGACGCAGCGCCAGAGTTGCAACCAAATGTTTGACGCACGGCCCACTGGATCGACGCATAGCCGAGCCAGAATGATGCAGCCCGACTTCCTGCAAGAAGAATCGACACAGAGCCTGCCGTGCGACAGAAATTTCCCTGCATCGCCCACCTGATCAACACAGCTCCTGTGACTTCGTCCTGCACACCCAGGGTTTCTCTGCATCGTCCCCGGGGCGTCCAAATACCCCGCAACCCAAAGAAGATTGAAGTTGTCGCACTGGAAATCGACGCAAGGCCCTGACTGCGTGAAAAAATATTGACGCATCGCCTGTGTGCTCCTGGAGAAATCGACGCACACCTCCCCGTTTTCCACGCACCTCCTCCTTTGCGGCATCTTGCGGATAATTTCATCGCAAACCAGGTACTTTGTGCTTGTAAGAGACACTTGTTGCTTTTAAAAGTCTAAAGACTCTTTTTATTATTCTCTAAAGTGATATTTCAATGTGTACTTATCAAATCTTGATCGTTTTGACATGCATTTAACCAGATAAATATTCTTGATTTTTCTAAATACTGTGTGGTGTATTTTTGTGGTGTTATACTGTGTTATTGCATGATTTATTGCAGAAATACTTTACAGATTGCCTTCTAAGTTAAGCCTGACTGCTCAATGCCAAGTTACCAGAGGGTGGTCACAGGATAAATTGGATTGTGTGTGACTTACGCTGAGTGGAGTGAGGGTCCTTGCTTTGACAGGGTGTAACCTGACTGCCAACCAAAGACCCCATTTCTAACAATAAGGAATTGTGGGAAGGGGTAGTGATAGCTAAAGCTGACATTAAATCTGTCTTTCGACTTTCACTGGTTCACGTGGATGACATGCCATTGTTAGGCATTCAATTTCAAGGGCAGTTCTACATCGATAAAATAATGTCTATGGGCTTTGCAGTGGCCTATGCAGCTTCTGAGACCTTCAGGACATTCCTTAAATGGACAATGAAGAACGTTGAGAAGTCAAAGAACGTGCTGCACTACCATGATGATTTTTTTTCATGGTAGGAAAGAAAGAGAGCAGGAGTGAGTGTGCACAGTGTTAAAAAAACTTTAAAGAAGTGACTGAATATATGGGAATACCACTAGCAATGGAACAAATGGAGAGCCCAACAACCTACTTGACATTTTTGGCATACAAGTCCATTCAGTTGCCATGATGTCATGGCTTCCCACAGACAAAATAGAGAGATTGTGGCAGTTACCAGAATGAACATGCATTAAGTAGAAACAAAGGTGGGTTGCACTTAATTGAGCAGATATTTGGACATTTAAATTTTGCATGCAGAGTGATGGGCTCCAGGTAGAGCTTCTACTAGACAATTGTCTTAGGTTATGAAAGAGGTGTGTAAGCCCCATCATTGTGTATGAGAAAGAGAATGAGTGAGAGAGGATTTTTTTCAAATGTGGCAACACTTTCTGGCACCATGCAATGGACAGGGTGGCAGGATGATGACTGGCTTCACTGGACCGTTTAAATACTTTCTGATGGTTCTAGTGGGAGTGGGTGTGGGGGGTTAGCTGGTGTCATGGAGGAAATCGCCTTCCTGGAAATATTTTCAGTAATGGGGATGGTTGAATTGTGATGCAGAGACCTTGCAAAAAGTGCTAATTTGGATAAACAATAAGACAATAGTCCACGTCATACATAAACTACAAAGGAGCAGTGGGTACTCCATTTATTGAGAGAATTTGTCTTACCGTGCTTGCACTGGAACATTCATTTCAGGGTAAAACATATTCTGGGGCTAAAAAAACAAAGAGCTGATGCTCTATCTTGTTCATAGTGGGAGAGGTTATGTGGTTTGACCCTAGAGCAGATGCCATGGCAACAGTACTCCCAGAAGAGACGTCAGAACTTGAGTGAGAGCAAAAACATCTGTTGAACTGAACATTAGCAGAATCATTCCAGAAGACATATAGGGAATCACAGAGTGACGTTGTGCAATGTGGAGCACAACGCAGAGGCAGAGGTGAGATGGGTCTGATACTACGACAAAAACATACAGTTAGTTATGTGATGGCACTGATGGTCCCCAGTCTCCATAGCTGGGAAAATGTCGAGCACAGGGTTTTTATGGAAGATGTTTTTGAGCCTTTCAACCACTGAAAGGTGAACTGGTAAGAAGGATATTAGAAGAATAGGGTAGAGAACATGGAAGGGAAAAAGAGATAAGAGTAAACCAATAATGAAAGATATTTTGAGGATGGTGCTGTCATGTGTGTGCATCCGCCTGGGAAATCCTTCTGTTTCAAACCATCATTCTACTGAATTTTTTGGGGGCCTTGAAAGTATTGGTGGTGGTCAGTTTCATGGGCTTTTGAGGGAATAAGAAAAGAGGATGTGTGGATATAAGAGTGTGAGGTATTGTAAGGAAATGCCTCCTTGGCATGGTTACCCCCTAACTTTTTGCCTTTGCTGATGCTAAGTTATGATTTCAAAGTGTGATGGGACCCTGCTAACCAGGCCCCAGCACTAGTGTTCTTTCCCTAAACTGTACCTTTGTCTCCACAATTGGCACAACCCTGGCACTCAGGTAAGTCCCTTGTAACTGGTACCCCTGGTACCAAGGGCCCTGATGCCAAGGGAAGGTCTCTAAGGGCTGCAGCATGTCTTATGCCACCTTAGGGACCCCTCACGCAGCACATGCACACTGCTTCACAGCTTGTGTGTGCTGGTGGGGAGAAAATGACTAAGTCGACATGGCACTCCCCTCAGAGTGCCATGCCAACCTCACACTGCCTGTGGCATAGGTAAGTCACCCCTCTAGCAGGCCTTACAGCCCTAAGGTAGGGTGCACTATACCACAGGTGAGGGCATATGTGCATCTAAGCAAAACTTTAGACATTGTAAGTGCAGGGTAGCCATAAGAGTATATGGTCTGGGAGTTTGTCAGACACGAACTCCACAGTTCCATAATGGCTACACTGGCTACACTGAAAACTGGGAAGTTTGGTATCAAACTTCTCAGCACAATAAATGCACACTGATGCCAGTGTGCAATTTATTGTAAAATACACCCAGAGGGCATCTTAGAGATGCCCCCTGAAAACATACCCGACTTCTAGTGTAGGCTGACCAGTTCCTGCCAGCCTGACACACACCAGACCTGTTGCTGGCCACATGGGGAGAGTGCCTTTTGTCACTCTTTGGCCAGGAACAAAGCCTCTACTGGGTGGAGGTGCTTCTCACCTCCCCCTACAGGAACTGTAAATCCTGGCGGTGAGCCTCAAAGGCTCATCCCTTTTGTTACAGCGCCCCAGGGCATCCCAGTTAGTGTAGATGCACGCCCCTCAGGCCACTGCTCCCACTTTTGGCGGCAAAGCTGGAGGAGATAATGAGAAAAACAAGGAGGAGTCCCTTACCAGTCAGGACACGCCCTAAGTTGTCCTGAGCTGAGGTGACCCCTGCCTTGAGAAATCCTCCATCTTGAGTTTGGAGGACTCCCCCAATAGGATTAGGGATGTGTCCCCCTCCCCACAGGGAGGAAGCACAAAGAAGGTGTAGCTACCCTCAAGGACAGTAGCCATTGGCTACTGCCCTCCCAGACCTAAACACACCCTTAAATTCAGTATTTAGGGGCTCCCCAGACCCCTAGAAATCAGATTCCTGCAACCTGAAGAAAGAAGAAGGACTGCTGACCTACAAGCCTGCAGAGAAGGAGGAAGACGACAACTGATTGGGCCCCAGCCCTACCGGCCTGTCTCAAACTTCGAAACCTGCTCCAGCGACGCATCCAACAGGGACCAGCGACCTCTGAAGCCTCAGAGGACTGCCCTGGACTACAGGACCAAGAAACTCCTGTGAACAGAGGCCATGTTCAAAACCTGCAACTTCTTTGCAACAAAGAAGCAACTTCCAAAGACTTCACCTTTCCTGGCGGAAGCGTGAGACTTCACACTCTGCACCCGACGCCCCCGGCTCGACTTGTAGAAAACCAACACCTCAGGGAGGACTCCCCGGCGATTGCGAGCCCGTGAGTAACCAGAGACGACCCCTCTGAGCCCCCACAGCGACGCCTGCAGAGGGAATCCAGAGGCTCCCCCTGACCGCGACTGCCTGTAACAAGGGACCCGACGCCTGGAAACAACACTGCACCCGCAGCCCCCAGGACCTGAAGGAACCGAACTTCAATGCAAGAGCGACCCTCTGCTTAGCCCATGTGGTGGCTGTCCCGAGAAGCCCGCCCCCGTGCCTGCCTGCAACGCTAGAGTGACCCCTGGGTCCCTCCATTGTTTTCAATCTAAAACCCGACGCCTGCTTTGCTCACTGCACCCGGCCGCCCCCGTGCCGCTGAGGGTGTACTTTGAGTGCCTTCTCGTGTACCCCCTGTGCTCTACAAAACCCCCCTGGTCTGCCCACGAGGACACAAGTACTTACCTGCTGGCAGACTGGAACAGGAGCACCCCTGTTCCCCATAGGCGCCTATGTGTTTTGGGCACCTCCTTGACCTCTGCACCTGACCGGCCCTGAGCTGCTGGTGTGGTAACTTTGGGGTTGCCTTGAACCCCCAACGGTGGGCTGCCTCTGCCCCAAACTTGAGAACTTGTAAGTGTTTTACTTACCTTCAAAACTAACCTTTACTTACCTCCCCCAGGAACTGTTGATTTTTGCACTTTGTCCACTTTGAAAATAGCTTATTGCCCTTTTTACAAAGACTGTATGTCATATTGCTTTCATTCAAAGTTCCTAAAGTATCTAAGTGAAGTACCTTACATTTAAAGTATTAACTGTAAATCTTGAACCTGTGGTTCTTAAAATAAACTAAGAAAATATATTTTTCAATATAAAAACCTATTGGCCATGAGTAAGTCTTTGAGTGTGTGTTCCTCATGTATTGCCTGTGTGTGTACAAGTGCTTAACACTACCCTCTGATAAGCCTACTGCTCGACCACACCACCCCAAAATAGAGCATTAGAATTATCTACTTTTGCCACTATCTTATCCCTAAGGACTCTGTGCACAATATTTCTTACTTTGAAATAGTATATACAAAGCCAACTTCCTACAGGTATAGTTACTCTTTCAGAGGAGTGCAACATATCAAAGAAGGAAAGGTACGAAGTGTCAATGGGTAATAAAAGGGACTTGGTTACCTGCTCCATACAGGCACCAAAAAGCTGGTTGAAGGTAAAAGAACACTGGGATGGGTCACTGTTTGTGCATACAGGCAGTAGCTCATTGAAGGCTAAGAACGTGCAATGATGGAATGGTGGCTGGAGACTCAGATATGGTGGACGCAATTGCTGCCAAGAACAATATAGCAAAGGACAAGAAACCAGATGGCCATGAAAAGAGACAGGATGGAAGTCAACAAGGAAATTTGGGGATTTTGCAAGGCACAAGGTTTTAGAAAGATAACGTACCCAGATATAGGTGGTCATTACAACCCTAGCGGACGGTGTTAAAGCGGCGGTAAGACCGCCAACATGCCAGCGGTAAAAGATTTGCAATTGCGACCGTGGCGGAAACCGCCAACAAAGACAGCTATTTTAACACTCCGACCGCCACGGCGGTACGGACAAATAGCGCGGCAGTCACCGCCAACAAACAGACGGGAGACAATGTACCGCCCACACTATTATGACAGGCCAATCCGCCACCTTTTCCGGGGCGGATTCACCGCGGATAAAAACACGGCGGAAACAGGAATTCCGAAGGTAAAACGCTCACCTCTACGCACCCCACGAGGAACACCATGGACCCGGAACTCCAAATTCTACCTGCGATAGTCTTCCTGCTCCTCTACCAGGAGCACGAACACCGGCGGCGAAGACCACGGTGAGTACTGCACCTACGACACAGGGGAGGGGGGAGGCAAAAAACAGGGACACACACACGCAACACCCCCACACAAAACCACTACAACACACACACTAATGCATATTAATACATCACAGTTACACCCCCAACCCCCCCCAGAAGAATGCAAAGACAATAGAAAATGAGTGTAACCATTGTAATATATTAAAATCAAGTAGGCAAAAAAATATATATTTACACCATTTACAAAATATATACCAAGCATAGTAGTCCAGGTAGTGCTCCAATTAAGTTAGTGGAACACTGGGCCTACACGGTATGGGCGAGGCCCACACAAGATCCCGACCATGACGGAGAGAACACTGCAGGGGCATCAGATAGCAAGTAAACAGGCACCTCAGGGGGAGGGAAAGGGGGGGCACCTCAGCTGGTTGAGTGCACGATGCCAAATCCACGAGGGGGCCTCATGCCCACTGTTCCATCCTGGGGAGTGCAAAGCCACAGTCTCTCAAGTCTATACAGTGGGTGGCTTGCCCACTGTTCCATCCTGGGGAGTGCAAAGCCACAGTCTCTCAAGTCTCTACAGTGGGTGGCTTGCCCACTGTTCCATCCTGTGGAGTGCAAAGCCACAGTCTCTCAAGTCTCTACAGTGGGTGGCTTGCCCACTGTTCCATCCTGGGGAGTGCAAAGCCACAGTCTCTCAAGTCTCTACAGTGGGTGGCTTGCCCACTGTTCCATCCTGTGGAGTGCAAAGCCACAGTCTTTCAAGTCTCTACAGTGGGTGGCTTGCCCACTGTTCAATCCTGGGGAGTGCAAAGCCACAGTGTCTCAAGTGGATAATAGTCTCCACTGGTTCTGGGGGGGGCCTTGTGCCCAGAGTGCTTCATCCTGCTAAGGACAGAGGTAGTGGATGGATCTCTCCACTGGTTCTGGAGGGGGCATTGTGCCCAGAGTGCTTCATCCTGCTAAGGACAGAGGTAGTGGATGGATCTCTCCACTGGTTCTGGAGGGAGCCTTGTACCCAGAGTGCTTCACCCTGCTAAGGACAGGGGTAGTGAATGGATCTCTCCACTGGTTCTGGAGGGGGCCTTGTGCCCAGAGTGCTTCATCCTGCTAAGGACAGAGGTAGTGGATGGATCTCTCCACTGGTTCTGGAGGGGGCATTGTGCCCAGAGTGCTTCATCCTGCTAAGGACAGAGGTAGTGGATGGATCTCTCCACTGGTTCTGGAGGGGGCCTTGTGCCCAGAGTGTTTCATTCTGCCCGTGACGGTCTCAGTGGCGTCAGTGCCCTTGGCGCCCATGGGCCAGCGGTGCTTGAGGCAGCGGTGCCCTGTTCAGCGGTGCTTGACGCGGCGGTGCCCTGTTCAGCGGTCCTTGAGGCGGCGGTGCACTGTTCAGCGGTGCTTGAGACGGCGGTGCCCTGCTCAGCAGTGCCCTGCTCAGCGGTGCTTGAGACGGCGGTGCCCTGTTCAGCGGTGCTTGAGACAGCAGTGCCCTGTTCAGCGGTGGTTGAGACGGCAGTGCCCTGTTCAGCGGTGCTTGAGGCAGCGGTGCCCTGTTCAGCGGTGCTTGAGGCAGCGGTGCCCTGTTCAGCGGTGCTTGAGGCAGCGGTGCCCTGTTCAGCGGTGCTTGAGGCAGCGGTGCCCTGTTCAGCGGTGCTTGAGGCAGCGGTGCCCTGTTCAGCGGTGCTTGAGGCAGCGGTGCCCTGTTCAGCGGTCTCCATTGCAGGGACTCAGCTGCTGGTTGTCCCTCATGGCCCAGCGGGGCTTGTGCTGGCGTTCCTTCATGGCTCAGCTGGGCTTGTGCTGGCGGTCCTTCATGGCCCAGCAGGGCTTTTGCTGGCGGTCCTTCATGGCACAGCGGGGCTTGTGCTGGCGGTCCTTCATGGCCCAGCGGGGCTTTTGCTGGAGGTGGCCTCCTGTGCAGCTGGGCTTGTGCTGGTGGTGGCCTCCTGGGCAGCGGGACTTGTGTTGGCGGTGGCCTCCTGGGCTTGTGCCGGCGGTGGCCTCCTGGGCAGTGGGGCTTTTGCTGGCGGTGGCCTCCTGGGCAGCTGGGCTTGTGCTGGCGGTCCTGTCCTGGGCGGCTGGGCTGGTGCTGGCGGTCCTGTCCTGGGCAGCTGGGCTGGTGCTGGCGGTGGCCTTCTGGGCAGCTGGGCTGGTGCTGGCCTCCTGGGCAGCGGGGATGATGGCGGTCTTCTCCACCGTGCTGCTCTTCCCACACTTGCCGGGTTTCTTGTGGCCCTTCCCCACCTTGGAAGGTGTCACAGCTGACTCCACACTCCCACCTGTACCCCTGGGAGCGGCTTTGGTGGCTGGAGTCTTCCCCCTCTCCCGCCGGGCACTGGCCAACTTCTGATGCTTCACAGGTGGGGGACTGTCTGTGCTGTGGCTCCGTGCAACACTGGCTGCCCTCGTGGCCGGTGCACTCCAGATTCCGGTGACTACAGGCACCACTGGTCCCGGAGATGTTGTGGCTGAGGTGCTAGTTCGGGACCTATGAGACAGACGGGGTGGGGGAGGTGTGGGAAAGAGGTCAAGGTTGGACAGGAAACGTTTTTTTGACACACTGGGACGGGTAGCTGGAGGGGGTTTGGGAGTGGAGGAAGAGGTTGTAGGAGGTGTTCGTTTGCTGACTTTGGGTGAAGGTGCATGCGCTGGAGGCTGTCGTGAGGTGGATGGCTGGTGGGTGGGTGTGTGCTTGCGTTTGTGTACCTTGGGAGGTGGCGTCACAGACACACTGGGAGAGGACACAGGGGATGTGTGAATGGTAGTGGGGGTGGTGACTGCACTCAAGCGGGTGTGGTGGTGGGTGTGCTGGTGATGGAAGTAGTGGTTGTAGATGTAGTGCATGCAGGTGTGAGTGGAGACGAGACTGGGAGGGAGGAGGGAGACGAGGAGGAGGGGAACACAGTGGAGGCAGTGGATGTTGCTATGTCTGCATATGTGTGATGCTTGCGTGAGTGCCTGTGGGATGTGTGGTGCTTATGTTTGCCTGAGCTTCCCTTGTGTGTTGACGTGTGTGCATGCTGGTCTGTAGGTGTGCTTGGGATAGGCTGAGGTACAGGGGATTGGGTGGGGTATAGGAAGTTGGAGGGGGGAGGCTAGAGACAGGGACAATGACTGCCATCAGTGCTGAGGCCAGAGTCTGAAAAGCTCGCTGAAGGGCCGCCTGACCAGAATGAATGCCCTCCAGGAATGCATTGGTTTGTTGCAACTGCCTTTCTACACCCTGGATGGCATTCAAAATTGTAGGCTGCCCAACAGTGAGGGACCTGAGGAGGTCAATGGCCTCCTCACTGAGGGCAGCAGGGGTGACTGGGGCAGGGCCTGAGGTGCCCGGGGCGAAGGTGATGCCCACGCTCCCGGGTGAGCGGGCACGGGGCGAAGGCTGAGGGGCTACTGGGAGGGTGGTGCTGGAAGGTTGGGTGGCGGCTGTACCTGTAGATGGGGGTGGCACAGATGGTGCCGCCACCACAAGGGAGCTCTCATCAGAGGACGAGTCCGTGTCACTGGTCTCAGATCCTGTCCCCGCCGTGGAGCTCCCCTCGCCCTCCGTCCCACTGGTGAACTCTGAGTCCGTAGTGTGGCCCTCCATGGCCATGTGGGATGCAGCTCCCTCCTGTTCTGGTGCCACTGCTCCTCCGCCTGATGATGCTAATGCACACAAGAACAGGGAGACCACAAAAAGGGGGGGGACGACAGAAGAAAGACATGTTGAGTACATGCATTACCGCTACCGTTGGCGGACACGATAGACACAGAAGCCCCCTGCACTAGGCCGCGCTCTTGGGCTCCACTGTTCAATTCCTGGGAAATGGCCTACAAGGCTATGGACGACATCTGCACACATAGATGACACAGGGGCATGACTAGGTGTAGTTGTCACTCTACAGAGGTGGGGTGGGGTGCCACATGGCCTGCCTTACGGAGGGACCTTGCCTACGGAACTCGCCCTGGCCTAGGGAAACCCACAGCCCACCTCCCCCACCCAGACCCCTCCACTGCGCGCAAAGTCAGCAGAATGCGAGTGTACTCACCCCCTTGTGGCTGCTGTGATGCCCTCAAGTGCCCATCCAACTCCAGGTACGCCACCGCCAAGATCCTGAACATCAGGGGGGTCATGGTGCGACGGGCACCCCTCCCACGTTGGGAGGCCATCCCCAGCTGAGCCTCCGCCGTCTTCTTGCTCCAGCGGCGAATGTCCTCCCATCTTTTCCGGCAGTGGGTGCTCCATCTGTGGTAGACCCCCAAGGTCCGGACGTCCTTGGCGATGGCACGCCAAATATGTTTTTTCTGGTAGGTGCTGACCTACATGATTTGTACAGGGGGAAGAGAAAGTTATTACCAACTGCACCGTCAAAGTGATTGGCCCCCATCCCTACCCTTGCCATGTGGCACATGCACTCACCGTCGTTTCATTCATGCCGCACTCTCCCCCCTTCCTTCTTACATCCACCCCTCTCCACACAGGCATAGCCCATACATCATGCTCCCAGTGTACTTACCTGTTTGTCTGGAGGACCGTAGAGTAGCGTGTACTGGGGGAGGACCCCATCCACGAGTTTCTCCAACTCCTCCAATGTGAAGGCAGGGGCCCTTTCCCCAGACACTCGAGCCATTGTCTCTTCCAGACCGAGGTCACAGCAGCACTTGCAGTGTAGGTCCTCTCCTGTCGAAGATTAGGTATTGAGTGATTGAACAGGTAGAAAATGGCGGTCATGTCCGCGGCGGTGCGTACCGTCACCATCGGCGTACATCGTCATTGGCTCCTGGGACCCATAGGGTCCAATGTTAACCAATGCAGCATTGCTCCGCGGTCTTCGACCGCCTACCGCGACGGTGTACAACGCCAGCGCAGTTACCTCACATCCCATTGTCCCACTTTAGAGGTCAGGCAGCCGCCATTTCAGGGGCCCACATGGCTTCATTTTCAACTGCGTCACACATACCTAGGTCTAGACTCAACAGACAAACAGGCCACTTTTTGAGTATGAATGGTGTTCTGTGTAAGCTGTGGGTACGTACCTCTGAGTTGCTTGACTCTGTGCTCGCTGTTGTCCTTCATAGGCACCGTCTGCTGGGACATGTGAGGAGATGGCGGCATCCTCCGGTGTACCGACCGTTGGTGGACCTGTCGACAATGGAGGAAAGACATGTGATAATCACATACAGGCTTGACCGTGCCACAATCCAGGAACTGTGTACCCAGTTGGAGCCAGACCTGATGTCAGCTATCCGCCATCCCACAGGAATCCACCCTCAAGTGTAGGTGGTGTCAGTGCTCCATTTCCTTGCAAGTGGGTCATTTCAAACAACAGTGGCCATAGCATCAGGGATGTCCCAGCCTATGTTTTCCAACGTGTTGTCCAGAGTGTTGTATGCCCCGCTGAAACACATGCGGAGCTACATCGTTTTCCCTCAGGTGGAGGATTTGTCTACAGTGAAAGGTGATTTCTATGCCCTGCGACATATCCCCAACATCATAGGTGCCATTGATGGGACCCATGTGGCTTTGGTTCCCCCCACCCCACAGGAGTGAACAGGTGTACAGAAACCGGAAGAGTTATCATTCGATGAATGTACAGATGGTATGTTTGGCAGACCAGTACATCTCCCATGTGAATGCCATGTTCCCTGGCTCAGTGCATGATGCTTACATCCTGCGGAATAGCAGCATCCCTTATGTGATGGGTCAACTCCAGAGGCACCGTGTGTGGCTATTAGGTGAGCACCTGGAAGTAAGTCAGTGGGAATGGTTGTCTGGGTCTGGGGATATCACTCCAGGTTAGTGTGTGTCTAACAGTTGCCCTCGCCATTTGCTGGTGACTCTGGTTACCCTAACCTGTCATGGCTAATGACCCCAGTGAGGAATCCCAGGACAAGGGCAGAGGAACGCTACAATGAGGCCCATGGGCGAACTAGGAGGGTGATCGAGTGGACCTTCTGCCTCCTGAAGGCGAGGTTCAGGTGCCTCCATACGGCAGGTGGATCCCTATTCTACTCACCAAAGAAGGTGTGCCAGATCATTGTGGCCTGCTGTATGCTTCACAACTTGGCTTTGCGACGACAGGTGCCCTTTCTGCAGGAGGATGGTCCAGATGGCGGTGTTGTTGCAGCTGTGGAGCCTGTGGACAGTGAAGACGAGGAAGCAGAGGAAGAAGACATGGACAACAGGGACTCAGTGATCCAGCAATATTTCCAGTGAAACACAGGTAAGAATACAAACCTGCCTACTACATGTACTTATACACTACTGCCTCTCTACTGTCTGTCTTTTTCACCCAGTGTATGGTCACGGAGTTATCACTTTCCCTTACGATTTCACAGATCTGGGTCCCACAGTGTGACATCTGCTTTGATTCCTCATGGACTAGAGCTGTGTGACATAGGTATGTTGACATTACAAATGAAAAAGCTTTTTGCCACAGTTATTGCTAATACAGTATTCCGAAATCACAGACTCCAGATTGTTTTGTGCTTTAAGGGTGTTTATTTTAGTGCTCCAAATTGGAGGGATTTGCAAAATGGTGAGGGGTGATGGTGGAGGAATGTCCATGACAGAGTCCAGTCTATTAGCCTCACAGGTGCATTGCCCAAATGGGCATAGGAAGTGGAGCTGTGGCAGTTTAAGGATGGACAGGGTGACAATGTGGGACAGTAGGATGACAATCAGGGTGGTCTCATTTCTTGGCGGGCTCTCTGTCTTGTTCCTGGATCTCAGGGACCGTTTGCGAGGCGATTCTCCCTCTGCAGGGGGTGGGGTGCTGGTGTGGTGGTCCTGTGGCAGAGCCTCCTGTCCACTAGCGCCGGCAGAGGTGGTGGGCAGTTCATCGTCCAGGCTAGTGTCAGGGGCCCCTTGTAGTGCCACAGTGTCCCTCCTGGTGTTGAGCTCTTCCTTCAGCACCTCTACGATGGTGCCCAGGGTGTAATTGATGGTTCTGAGTTCCTCCCTGAAGCCCATATACTGTTCCTCCTGCAGGCGCTGGGTCTCCTGAAACTTGGCCAGTACCGTTGCCATAGTCTCCTGGGAGTGGTGGTAGGCTCCCATGATGGAGGAGAGGGCCTCGTGGAGAGTGGGTTCCCTGGGCCTGTCCGCCCCCTGTCGTACAGCAGCCCTCCCAGTTCCCATGTTCCTGGGCCTCCGTCCCCTGGACCGTGTGCCCACTACCACTGCCCCCAGGTCCCTGTTGTTGTTGGGGTGGTAGGTTAGCCTGGGTTCCCTGTAGTGGTGGACACACAGCTGATTGACGTGTCCTGGGGACAGAGGTATGGGCCCGTTGGGTGGGTGCTGTGCTGATGTTTCCAGAGGGGAGAAGCTCTGTGGTGGACTGTGACTGGGTGTGGGGAACCGACTGTCCTGAGGTCCCCGATGGGCCGGGCTGGTCATCTAGATCCAGTTGGAAAGAGGTGCTGTCATCACTGTGGGCCTCTTCTGTTGGTGGTGTGGACCCTCCTGTCCGGTGACGTTGGGTAGGGGTCCTGCAGGGGTATAAAGGCATGATTATTGCATCTGTGTGTGACAAGGTGTGCAACGAGTGGGTGACCGTGTACCCCAGTGCTAGCATTCCTGTGTGGGACCTTGTGTGATGATGGTTTAGGGGGCTGTATGGGTATTTGCAGTGGGCATGCTTTAGTGATGGGTGTCCATGCTTTGGTGTTGCATGAAGGGCTTGGTGTTGGGATGGGTGGTTTGTGATAGTGGGACATTTGTGAAGAGTAGGAGTGAAGGGGGTGAGTGTGAGGGTGGGGGTATGTTCTGGCATGCAGGTAGGGTGGGGGATGTAATAGTAAAGCTTTGACTTACCAGAGTCCATTCCTCCACCTACTCCTGCGAGGCCCTCAGGATGCAGAATCGCCAAGACCTGCTCCTCCCATGTTGTTATTTGTGAGGGAGGAGGTGGGGGTCCGCCGCCAGTCCGCTGAACCGCCAGGTGGTGTCTGGAGACCATGGAACACACCTTCCCCCGTAGGTCGTTCCACCTCTTCCTGATGTCCTCACGATTTCTTGAGTGTTGTCCCACTGCATTGACCCTGTCCACTATTCTTCGCCATAGCTCCATCTTCCTTGCAATGGAGGTGTGCTGCACCTGTGATCCGAATAGCTGTGGCTCTACCCGGACGATTTCCTCCACCATGACCCTGAGCTCCTCCTCCGAGAACCTGGGGTGTCATTGCCGTGCCATGGGGTGGTGTGGGGTGGTGTGTGGGGTGATAAGTGTGTGCTGATATGTAGTGGGGTGTTGTGTGAGGTGCGTGGACGTTATGTGGGTGATGGTGTTGTGTGCCTGTGGATGCTAGTGTTGTTGATGGTGGTGTCTCTCTCAGGCTTTCGTTCGTGATTTATGGCCGTAAGGGTTTGTGGGTGATGTGGGTGTGTGTTTTATAGTGTATTGAGTGTGTGGGGGTGGTTTGTGTATGTGTATCAGGTGTGTGTATTTGGAATTGTCCAATGTGGCTGTGTTTTGTAAGTGTGTGTGTATTTTGAGCCGCCAATGGAATACCGTGGTTGAAAGACCGCTGCGTGGATTCGTGGGTCGTGATAGTGTGGGCGTCTTTCTGTTGGTGTGACTGTGGAGGTTTTGTTTTCTCCAGTTTATCACTGACCTTTGGTGTGCCAGACTTGTGTGGGTGTCTGAATTTTGGCGGATTCCGAACTGTGGGTCATATTGGCTGTGGCGGAATTCCGCGGCCGCGGCGGTATGGTGGCGGTCTTCTGCACGGCGGTAAGCGGCTTTTATCGCCAATGTTGTAATGAGGGCCATAGTGTATGACAGGCAGGGGTTGTTCAAAGAGATTGGGGTGCATGTATTGCCTTTTGGGTAAGTGCTTCTACCTTCAGGTACTTTTGGGGCATTGGAGACATTGCTAGCAAAGAAGTGATGAACTCTGGATGAGGGAAGGGCAGAGACAGAAGGACCACCTCGAGTAAGGGGTCCTTTTGGTGGCGGTCAGAAGGGTTTAGGGGTGTTAGGGAACAGTTCAATAGAAGGCAAAGAGGCAATGAGTGAACAGAAGGATGACAAAGTTTGTCCATGGGCAGGCATGTCTTCCCGGGGGGAAAAGGAGAGGGGGCCAGGCAGAGGTTGAAGTGCATAAAAATAGTGTGGGAACTATGATGAGTGCAATTTGGGTGAGGTCAGCGAATTTGAGGTTTAGGCAATAAGAAGTATGGGAATCAGTGCAAAATCAAATGAGATTTGGAGCCAGATGTACGCAGCATTTTTCCACTTGCAATGGAAAAATGCTTTTTGCCATGTACCAAAGACAAAATGTGACTCTGTAACTTGTTACTGAATTGCATTGTCCTTTTGCGATTCGGTATTAGGAAGGGGCGTGTTTATGGCATTCCTTCCTAATACAGAATCGCACTGGTATGTATGTATTGCGACCGGAATGGAGTCACAAAACATTCATACTGTACCAAATCCTTGAAGGTGGTGGTAATCATTCGCAAATTTGTATTTGTGAATAGTGGCACCAACATTTTTTAAGAGCCAGGGAGTGGTCCCACGGACCACTGCCTACTCCTAAAAAAATTAAAAGAAAAGTTTTTACATTTAATTTTTGTTTTTGTAATGCGTCCCTGTTTCCTTACAGTCTGCATTACAAAACAAGCATTTACAATGCAACGGGTCTCGCGTTTGCTCATGTTAGAGCTGATCGCGTTGTAAACTCCTAACCCAACTTTTCACCTATCGGGCAAAAGTTCATTTGTGTACACAACCCGAAAAAGTAAAATTAACTATGTAAAGCGCTCGACTTCTGCCAAGCGAGATCGCGCTGGTAAATTAGAGAAAAAAAAAGTCCACGAGCCCGATGGAAAACAGCGAGCCTTGCATGTTTTCTGTACTTGGTCGCTGCGCTCGAGGAGGGCTAGCCACCGGAAAAGGCATGACATATGCTTGCCTTCGACTAATAAAAGCAAGCAGATTTTATTATGCAAGCTCACGAACCAATAAAAAACACTGACGTGAAGTTGACAGGGCTCCGAGCCCTTTTCTAAATACAAAAGCGTCTCGCTGCGATACGCATGTGCGAGCACATGCAACGCAGGCTCGACCCTAAAAAATTGCCTTATTTAAAAAGCAATCACAGACATCTCTGTGACTGTGGCCATTTCCAAATGGGTTGCACATTGCGACCTGCCTCCTGAATATTAATGAGACAGGTCCCTTGCAACCTATTTGGGATTTGCAAACAGTGTCTGAGACACTATAGTACATCGCAATGTGCGATTTCCTAATAGCGAATCGCAAACGTTCACTATTAGAAAACTACAAACCACTTTTTTAGTACATCTGGCCCTGAGTACGTCATTCCCAATAAATCCAGACCACTTCAACCACTGGGGGCAGGAGAAAAGCTATAGGAGCCTCGTGGAGACATGCGATCGATAGCGATACAGAGGAGGTGAAACATAAACGGAAGGGATATTTGGTTTACTCGCCCACGTTCTCCGAAATAAAACGGCCTTTTCTCAAGTTGCAGCGGTCCTGTGCTGATTTTCTTCTCCAAAGGGGAAGACTCTAAACGGATCAGTTAATGCTAGAGTACGCAGGAGCACCACCTTACAGAACTGTTTATTCTCTTCGACACGTATTAACGTATTTCCTTATGCTTGCCGTCAGTTTACTTTCCACGCGCAGTCTCCCTTTATTTTGCTCGTTTAACTACCTATTTTTATAATAATAAGACTGTGTCGTGAGGCTGACCTGCATCTAGTTAGCGCTAAGAGCATTATAAACAAACGACTACCTTCTGCGCTTTTCTGAGACCATGATTTACACATGCCAACATTTTAGAGAGCACAGAGGGAGATTAAAAAAAACATAATTGGGACGACGAGTTACCCTCATTAACCAGTTGAAGCTAGGGTGACCACCTGGCATTGAGGCAAATTCTGGACAGGACTGTAAAAAATTCAGGACAAAGGGTCAAAATTCAGGACAAAAATTCAGGACAAAGGGTCAAAATTCAGGACAAAAATTCAAGAACAAACGTCAGTTTTACAGACACACACAAGAGAGGCCATGCCTCACTATGTTGTCAGTGCATTTATTTACTCTTTTTTAACATCGCACTATTTATTCACTGTGGACCTTTTGTGATTGCCTCCTGGTGTGCTACATTCAGGTGTCACATTACGTCCTTGTTCAGTAGTAAATTAATGCCCTTCACGGCAAGGCCATCACCCCTACCCAAATCTACCCGATCTTTCCTGAAGAGAAAGTAAAAGCAAAATTTTGATTATGTTTCTGAACATTTCAAAACCCCTGGCAAAAAGTTTGGGAAACATTAAGGTAATTAACCTTATGCTAGTTTAAACAAATTGAACAAAAACATCTAGCTTACCCCAACCGCCCATGGACTTTCAACCTAATTTTTTTTAAAGAGGCAGGGCAGATGGTGTGGGTGACAGTCTCACACCTAATGACAGGATGTGATGTACCCATAACTTGTCTGTAGTCTCACTGCACTAGAGTGTATGTTTGGGACTCTACATTTATCTCAGAAATGGGAGCCCGGACTACCAATCAAAGATAATAAAAGAGTAGGATGAAATCGAGATCAAATGGGAGATCCATGGCAAGTAATTCAAAGGGTTGCTGCTAACAACTGGATAAATAAAGAAGAGAAGAACAAGGTGGGACAATTCCTAAAATCAGAGAAGATGGGTCAACCAAGACTATTTGAAGGTATTGGGTACCTGAGGAGTTGTCTGCACACAGGAGCGAAACAGAAGGGGCACTGTCAAGTGGTTGAACAATCAACACCCATCCACCTTGGCAAACTCTTCTGGTGCAATGGTTCGCTGTTAGTGCTTGTGAAGGGTGAGCAGGAGCCAGACCCCTTGCAAGGTTGTGCAAGGCAATTGCCCGCTTAGTCCATATCTTTATATGGTTTTGAAATTGAGCAAAAGCCAAACTAGAGATCTGGGTTATCCCTAAGTGTCAAATACACATAGAATCTTCAAAATATTTGGGATGTAAATTGCACAAACAAAATTTACAAATTTTAAAATTTAATTAGTGTTTCTTTAACATATGGCACTGTTTTCACCTTCATACACAATTAGATCTCAGATTGAACTGGGAACCAGTTACCTTTTGATACCTAGTGATTAATATCTACCATTCTTACACTGATTTCCAGAATGAAAATCTCGGCGGAGCGAACGGTCCCTCCAAGCCCAGTTTGCTTTTTGGTCTTCTCTTCTGCTTTCTGTAGAGGCCATGTGGCACTAGCGAAGATGGTGTGCTACCCCAATGATAGTATTATTTTGCAAACCTTCCCCTGCTCGTTCTTCATTCCTTCTTCAGACAGGCCACACATCTGATTTGGTCGCTGCGGCGCCATCGGGAGCTCTTTCCACTCTAAAGCTAACTGTGACTGCGGGTGGATTAGATCTTCTGGACTTAGAATGCTTTTATTAAGCTGCAGATGTCCAATGGGTGGCTCCCTGGCTTTCTGCCCACCTCCCTGCATGAGATGGCGTTTACCAGTAAAGGCTTTTAAGGAAGGCTTAATGCACTGCTCATCGTTTCCTACTGACCATTCTATGGATCACCATCCGGGGTTATCATGCATGGCTTTCTCTTGCCTTGCCAGAACCTGTAAACACACTGACACGAAGAAACCCTATGCTCCTGCACTACCTTTGCTAAGCCTTCCTACTCGCTCAGGATGGCTGTGCTCAGAGCAACTCCATCAGTGGCATGTTGCAGGTGTCTTACAATTGGGGACTTTGTTTCTGAACAGTGAGCTACTAAATTTCCAAACCCTTGTGGCAGACTACCATCTTCACCCCGGTCAACTCCTTACTTACAACCACCTTAAATAATCATTAAATGCCCTATTTCATGTCTGCTACCTAGCACTAACCCTACAAGAAGTGTGCTAGAAGCTCTGTACCACAGGAAATGGTGGCAAATGGATAGAATGGGTGTACAGACCTATCCTGCAACATGGAAACCACTCCAGGTCTTCTTGTCATACTACCTGGGTGATTGATGTAGCCAAACCTCTGCAAGATATGGACTAAAATACTGGACTTTCCCCACAAAGTATCCCACAGCTGTCACTTTAAGTGAATTCATAGTGCTTCCTTGTGAATGCATTCTGCCTGTTGCTTGCCATTGGCCTTGTGGTTTGTAACTCACAATTTGTTGCTTTCAATTTGCTGGCTTTATTTGTTTTAGGCTATGCAGCTTGAATTTGTCCCTTCCCTTGCCAAAATCTTATTTACAGTATCCTGCCGAGTGCTCCCTTTCTGTAAACAGGCCTGTAAATCTTGTTCTTATCTTATCATATTTGCTGTGCATTCAAAGAACAAAGTCAAATGTCAGGCTCTGTCTTCGATGGGAACTTAGTGTTTACTTTCCTTTCTCTGACTTCAAAGTGAGAGGATTTATGCAACAATCTTGCTGGATACTGGGGTTAGGAAAGAGTTTTTTCTATCACATGACAACATTTAAATAGACTTCAGAATATATCAGAATTAGAAGTACAAATCAAGCACATTTTTGTTAATTCTGAACTGTGCTGGAAACAAATACCTTTACATGATTAAAACAAATCATTGCATTAGGTGATGCAATTTCCACACATCATCGTCTGTGCACAATATAGTTTGATTTGAAAAACTGTATATTTGTGCAAATGTAATGGTCATTTCAATCAAAAATGTGTTGTCTCTAATGGCAGTGTGTTACCACACCATGCATGCTCCACTCCACTCTGCTCTGCACCACTCCACACCACTGCACCCTACTCTGTATCACTCTTCTTTACGCCACTCCATGCCACTGTTCTCTTCTCCATTCGGAACCACTCCACATTATGCCACTGCTCTCTATGCTCCTTCACACTATGCCTCTCTACTCTACTCTTTACTAATCTACTCTAAGCCACCGCACTTTGCACCTCTCTACACCACTGAGCTCTGCTCGTCTGCACGCCATACCACTCCAGTCTAGGCAACACCAATCTAATCTGCACAACTCCACTCTCTGCCACTCTGCAACGCTGCACTGTACGCCACTGCACTATAAGCTAATACACTCTATGCTAATGCACTTTACTCTGTAACACTCAACTCTATGCCCCTGCACTCTACATCAATACACTGTACATCATTCTAATCTACTCTGCACCTCTGCACTCTATGCCACGGCACTCTACACTACTTTACTCTATGCCATCACACTCTATGCCACTTTATGCAACTCCACTCTAACCTGCACTTCTCCACTCTGAGCCACCTCACTCTACTGTGAAATAATCTACTTTATGCCACTGCACTCTGTGCCACTGCATTCTATGCCACTGCACTCTACCCTGCACCTCTCCACTCTATGCAACTGCACTCTACTCTGAAACAATCTATTCTATGCCACTGTACTCTATACCACTCTGACCACTGCACTGTAGTTCAATGCACTCTACACCACTGCAAGCTGACACTGCTCTGGCCGCCACTATACTCTACACCACTCTGCTCTGTACTACTGCATTTTGCACCAATATACTCTATTCCACTGCATTCTATGCCACTCTACTCTACCCAATGCAACTCTTTGCAACTGCACTCTACACCAGTGCACTCTAAACAACTGCACTGCCCTTTACTCTGCACCACTGTACTCTATGCCACTGTTCACTGTACCACTCTACACCACTGCACTGACACTCTACTCTGCAACTCTGCACCACTCTACTCTATGCCACTGCACTCTAGGCACTATACTCTACTCTACACCACTCTACAATACTCCACTCTGCACCACTCTACACCACTACACTCTATGCCACATGAGTCTACTCTGCACTCCATGACACTGCACCACTCTGCATTACTGCACTCTCTGCTACTCTATTGTATGCCACTCTACTCCACTGCACTCTATGTAACTCTACCCCATGCCACTCTATACCACTGTACTCTGCGCCAATGCACTCTAAACAACTGCACTGTACGCCACTGCCCTCTACTCTGTACCACTGTACTCTACGCCACTGCTCTGTGCAACTCTACTCCACTCTACATCACTGCACTGACACTCTACTCTGCAGTGTTGCACTCTCCAACACCGTACTATACACCAATGTACTATGTTCTACTGCATTCTATGCCACTGCACTCTATGCCACTCTACTCTGCATCACTCCACTCTACAGCACTTTGCCCTACTCTGCACCACTCTACACTACACCACTGCACTCCCTGCAAAGTGAGTCTACTCTGCAATCTGCCACTGCACCACTCTACACTACTGCTCTCTCTGCTACTCTATTGTATGCCACTCTACTCCACTGCACTCTATGCCACTCTACTCTGTCCCATGCCACTCCATGCCACTGCACTCTAAACCACTGTACTCTACGCTTACGCACTCTAAACAACTGCACTGTACCCCACTGCATTGTACTTTGCACCACTGGGCTCTACGCCACTGCTCCTATGCTACTCTACTCCACTCCACACCACTATGCCACTAACTTTAAGCCATGCTGAACAGCAGCTACTCTGGTGTATAACATGGCTAATGGCTAAAACACATTAGCAAATCTAATAACTCTTTCGTAGATGAGACCTATTGTCTTTGCCAATGTTTGTTAGTACTATGAGGTACCGAGGTACCTGAAAGAACTGTGAAAAATACAATTACATCATAATAAAGGCTGCTACAAAATGCGCAAATACATTTTGGTTAAATAAAAAAAAAGTGCTTCTCAAATACAGATTTGAATAATATACAGTTTATACCTAGTGATAACATTTTTTATAACACTCCATTAAAACCACACACTCCACAGCTCACCTTGGAACACCATTACAATGCCTCTCTGAAAGAAATATCTTTGCCACCAGGAAACTTCAAGTGACTCCTTTTAGTAAAGTCAATGCAGGTTTTCAAGCCCCTTTGTATTTGAAGATTTACCAGTTGCCCACATTTGCATGTCTTTAGGGAAGGAGACCCCCTGTCAAGAAGGTGTCATTCTTATCTGTCTGCCCCTCCCTCAGAGCATAGGAGACCCCCTGCCTTCCAGCCCAGCTGGGGAAACTCCTCTGCCCATAATTTCGCCCTCCCTCCATTGCCCTTTAGGTGAAAGGCTAAAATTACGGACAAATGCCGTCTGTTAAAGCTTTCATCACGGACAACAGACAGCAGGGCGAAATTACGGACAGTCCGTGAAATTTACAGACGGGTGGTCACCCTAGTACTTGAAGCAGAGGGATTTTCAGGCCGGAGGCAGCCAAAATAAGATCACTTTTGGCTTTAAAAAGGGGGAGGGTCCTGCCTGAATCGGGTCTATTGGCATAGTCTCCCGATATAGCCAGTGCCAGGCTTTGACACAACTGCTCAGCTCCGAGCCCCACTACTAAATTCTCTCCGCTGCCTCGTCACCGAGCACAGCTGAGAGGGCGCCTCCTTGAGTGGGAAGGGCTACGATTGCATCTGTCATAGCCGTCCAATAGGGACATCCACTCACCAACACCCTCCTTCCCCTTAACCTCGGTACCTTCGCCAATCAGAAGGGACGTTTCCGTGAACTGACTAATGGAAACCCAGCATTCATCTACAGTCCACCAATAAGAGAAAGGGTGGTATTTTAAATAACTCAGACTCGCAGTTCTGTTAGCGTTGTGTTTGTGCTTTCAGTTGAAGGTAAGTTTCGTAAAGCCGCAGCTAAGGGGTTGTCATCATAAGTGGTTGTTGCTGTTTTTGATTTTATTGTGAAAGTGATAAATGTTGGTAGTGGTTCTTATCAAATATTGTAAACACAGCGAGTTTCGTTAGATTCTAATGTCTAACTGTGCTACAGAGCAGTTAGTCTTGAAGTCTTCTAAATAGCTAGTAGGATGGTGGTCGGGTCGCGGTGCTCGGGTTACTGCTGTTCTAGTAATAATTCAGTGGGTTTGATGTTGGAACCGGGATGACCGTTGTTGAGTATTTTAGAAGGTAACTTAAGCATTAGGTTATAGTTCAATACTGTAGCTTAACCAAATGAGTATGTGAGCGCTGGTCAGAGACTTTAATTAGCTTCAAATGTAGCAGTTTGCGCCACCGTCATGCATGCCGGGCGTCTGGTTACTAACTAAAGTAGAGTCTTATGGTGGTAACCGTAGTTAAACTGTTGTAAATTGGGATACTCCATTTTGATGTTTAGCGTTTGCGGTCCAGCTACCTTTGGTAACATCAGGGCTTTACCTTGGTCGGGTGTAAGTTCAAGGTGTAATTAAAAACGGGCATAGAAGTCTCTTCCTGGCCCTATAGGTGCCTATGAAGTGTCGAGAAGGGCTGTACAGCAGAATGTGTCTTGGACATTGCGGCTTTAGGCACACTTTCAAAGATTATGCTGAAACATCCAAACACATGCAGTAAATGTTCATAAACCTCTAGTACTAAAGCCATAAAGAGATCTCTACACTGGGTATCTGGCCAGGGTGCTGCAGCACATGTCCCTGCATAGCGCTGTATCTGGTGCTGCAGTGCTTCTTTCAGCATTACTTTATGGGTGTGCTGCCTTTGGGGTGAAAAACATCAGATGTCAACAATTAGTGACGAGACTAACGGATGACCGTGTGCTTTATAAATCCATGATGTAACATACAATGCTGAGATCCCAATCATTGATATTTAAACGCTAAATGTAACTCTTTTGCCTCACTTTGTGCTGCTTCTGTAGTTCCACAATACTTGTGGAACAACCAATGAAGTGTGTGATTAAACTGAGACCTGCTTGGAGAACACAGCTGGTAGGGTGATTCAATGTGTATTTACAGCACGTGAGATGTACAGCGCACAGATACTGTTTTCAGACAGTATTGGCAACATCGAAATACTGGCTGGCTTATGATGCCAGCTCAGGTCGCAGGCCCAGGGCCAGTTTGCTGTATTCTGCACATGACAATGAGCCAGGTGTCTTTGTGAGCACAGTCAGACTGACTCTGCACACCAACCTTAGGGCTGTTGATTCATTTGGTGCTGTGCACCAGCCCAAGCAACGAGTTTATTCACAGTAACAAAAACCTCTTCTCACCAAGTTGCCTGGTCATAGGCCTGTTAACTGTGGGTTCTCTGCCTTTCCTAATTGAGTCTAACTACTTCTCTGGGCCTCGCAGCACTAAAGTATTGTACGGTGACTGCTGTCCTTTACACTTTGCACACAGATATTGTAAGACTCTTATTTTGTACTGGGGACTATATGTTTAATTCTATTACCACCTGCTCTAAACCAGTCCCTTTTAAAAGACATAGCTAACCTGGCTGTAGAAGGTGCTAATCTAGTATAATAAACATGATGTACGTTTTTGAGTTTCAATACCTTTATCACCTTGAGTAAACTGACTGCTTGCTACTGCCACTGTTGTGGAGACAAGTTTACCAAAGGAATAAATCTTAAATGTATTAAGTGAAATAGTCCTAAGTTCTGGAACTGCAATCGTGAACAGCATTACGTTCCACAGAGGATGCTAAATAATCTATTGCCCCTAGCCTAAATAAAAGGTCTCACAATATACTTAAACTTTTTTGCTTTCCTAGAAACCTACTGTGGCACCTGTCAGAAAAAGGTAGTAAAGAAATGTCAGACAACACAGAAGTTTAGAGCAGAGAAACAACCACAGCTTATTTTGGTTTAACATTGGTAGGAAGGTAAGGCAAGCAAGATATTGCATACAGAGGTGTGGGCAGGAACTATGATCTGCAAATTTCCAGTCAGGACATGTGCAGGAAAGGGTCACACAGGGGGTGAGATTCAAAAGAAAGGTCAAGAGCAACCCTTGTGAAAGATAACACATGATTCTCAAAATTAAGACACTTGTATTACATTTTCTACAGGGAAATATATATATTTTTTCTCTGCCTCTTACTATTTGTTGCTGGTTCTGCCCACAAACCCTTCTCACCCCTCCATGCCCTACTTTTGATCCAATCTCTCGCCCAGCCCATTACCTACTTTTGCTGCTTCAGCCCTCTTAGATCCACTTTATCCCTACATTATCTCCTGTTGAATTCTCTACCCAGTCATCTTCTGATTCTACCACTCTTACACCCATCAATGCTCTAATCCTTTCCACCCAATATCTTGCCTAAACGTTTTGCTGGTTCTGCCCCTTTACATCAATTGTTCCATTTTCACCAGCCCCTTTTTTTTTTTTTTTTTTTTTTTTTTTTTTTTTCTGGTTCTGCCCCTCTAACACTCATATCTTCTCTCCCTTTGCTGCTAGTTACCACCCTTCTTCCTCCTAGCCTTTTAACTTAAGCAGTTCTCTTCCTTTGTATCCATCTCACCTTCCATCCTCACATTATCAATGTTTTCACATCTTTATGTGGATTCTGCCCCCTCATGACAGTAATCTCTTGCATGGTTTTATTGGTGAGCAAGCCACTAAAAACTCAAGCCAGAGGCCTGGCTCTGCTCATTTCAAGGTGCTCCTGTTAGCTGAGGTTTAACTGGAGGCAATGTGGCCTAATGCCTACAGCTGCCCATTGTGCATAAGGGCGGGATTCAATCCCTGTTCTAAGTCAGCATCCTATGAATCCAGGCAATTCTCGGCCTGAAGTATTACTGTAGTCTGTCTGCTGTGAAGCACTCTTATGTCCATAGCAGTTTGTGCTATGTAAAACTGCCAAAAATACAATGTGGACCCTGCCTGGCACCCAGACTCTAGTCTCATCCTCCAAGAGTTAAGACAGTGTTTTGATTTAAAGCCATAAAGCAATACCATGTAGTGGCCCAATTTTCCAGTGAAAATTGGATAATCTATGCTCAATTCCTGCTTCCCTACTAGACCAAATTGTGATTCCCACACACATACTGTGTTTCACTAACCTCCTATTTTGTTAACGCACACATCAGAAAACAATCAAATTAGTGCTGTTGGTGTGTGCTTTACAATACTTTTTGTTTGATGTAATAGACTGTAATTTTTGCTGCCTGTTTAATAAGAATGTTTATCTCATACAGGGTACACATGAACCTTGCATGTCTTAGTGCCACTGTAACTGCTTGTTTTTACGGTTGCTGCTTTTTCCACATAATTATGGATTTGCAGCATAATCCATATCTGCTCTGTAATCTGTAGCTGTTTTAATAACTCTTGTTTCTAGCTGAAACGGATCAAACGTTACTCAACACACCAACTTTCGCTACACAATGGGAAGCCCTTCACAAAGGTTAATTGGTCACGCTTGTTGCTTATTGTTTGAGTGAATGACAAAATGAGATAATATCTCGATGTGCTGCATTATGCCACAACTTGCCCTTTTTTGCTGCATGAATTAGTAAACCCACATAGTTCCGATGGCCCTGCTCTTACTTCACTAATACCATTATCCGGGTAGGGCCAGCAATGTTACTCAGTTCATGTTTAAAAACTCACTTTTAGTAAATACATCTCAGTGCAGTGATATATGTACCAAGGTAACACACTTCTGTATTGAAGTGTGTGTTTTTTTTTTTTTTTTTTTAAATGCCAGACTCCTTTACTTATGACTAGGTAATGGGACATTTTTATTTCTTTTGTTGTGAGCCCTACAGACACCTTGCTTTTCACAGGGTAGATAACTCAATTCACACCTAAGGGCCCCTTCAATTGTGGTTATTGTGCAGATGCAATGACTAGATTTCTGATACCGTTTCAGTCCATGGCTGCGAAGCCCAGGGGAGGTGTTGTTCCCCCTCCCCCCCACCTTGTGCCTCGTAGAGGTGAACCACTGCTTCTCCCTAAGCCTGTAACTCTAAAGATTTCTAAAAGGTGGTGAGTAGCCCATTAGTTACAAGCAGGTGTTAGCAGCTGGGCAGCTGCCCATCCCTGGATCTTGCTTAAGAGATGGATTGGGTTTGTCAGTGTGGGTTTTTTTTTTTTTTTTTTTTTTTTTTTTTTGCTTAACCATGTTGTATAGCATAGCTGCTGACCAGCATGGGCAAAAGTACAATCATTTGACACAGTAAATGCTGGCAGCCCTGTATTGCGTTTTTTTTTTTTTTTTTTTCCGACTATGCTGCACGACATGACAAAACATACAAAAGAAAAGCACTACAAAGCAGCCAACGTTGATCATGTCGCAGCACTTTTTACTTTTAGCTATAATATGCGACATGGCCTAAAAATGGCTAAAAGCACTGACAAAGCCAATAGATCTCCCATAGTTGAGACCTATTGGCTTTGCTAACGCTTGTTGGGCGCACAGTCTCACCACTTACCAGTAGTACCGTTCATTAAGGAGTGGCAATTATCTTACCGCTAATAGACTGTACCAAGCAACGCTGCTGCTTGAGGCTTTCTCGTGAAGCACTTGGTACACCTGTCTGTGTTCTGAAATCAAAGACCAAGTACTTCAGTTTCAGAAGCCCTTCTGCTTTAAAATAATAGCGACGTATTTTAATACAGACCCGTAACACTTGTTTTTATTTCATTGCAGTATTGTATACCTTCTAATCTAAACAAGAGAAATGGCTACTTTGATCTATGTGGACCAAGAGAATGGTGGCATCAGCGCAAATGGAGCATCTAAAGATCGCACGAGGTTGCCATCTGCATCAGGTGAACATTTTTTAAATATTTTGTGCTAGTGTTACTGACATCTCCTTTACTGGAAGAATTAATGGACGTAAGTCTCCACACTAAACTTTGATAACGTTTTTTTTGTTTTAGCAGGGTATTAAATGCAAGGTATAATTGTCTTATGTGGCCACCTGGAAATGTGAAGCCTGTTAACAGCAATTGATATGTTATGAGGGTAGTGAGGTTTGTAGATCGTGCAAGTTTTGCCTGCATTAAACTCTTGAATACCCCTTTGTTCCAAGGGTTAGTGTGCGTTTCCCCCTCCACCCTCCGCCCCCCCCCGCCCCCCTGTGGTTCGTGGAGAATTTAGAGTCCTTTTTCTATCAGGTGGTATTTGGGGTTCATAATCTCAGTGCCCTTGGTAGATGTCAATTTGCATATAAAATTACCAATGTGTATCTGCTTCTTTTAGCAAAAGGGTTTTCCGAGCGATCTCTGCAGAGTCAGCGACCTGGCAAAGTGTTCAACTCTGCGCCAGTAGTCAGAAAGGGGCTTGGTAATGCTAAAGTTAATGTCTGCAAAACTGCTGAAGATACACAAGCCAAGCACATGAAGAAACCCAAGGTTCAGCAGCCTTCAGTCAAGGTATTTAAAAAAAAAAAAAAAACATCTCGGCATAATTGTTTTTTTGTGTGTGTTTAATGGTTGCATTTCAGTTATTAAAGAGTCTCTAAAATTTAGAATCTGTCCCTGCAGATATCAAAACCCAGCCGTTTGGTTAACCTATGCTTTCAGTTAAATATCCGATATCTCCACAGATGGAGCCTACGAGAGGTGCTTGTGGAGTAACATTACCCCTCCATAGGAGAGCAATCTCTTATATGGGGGTCACGGGATCCTTGCACAAACTTGAACACATTCGTTAATCTATACAAAATTGCGAATAATAATTAAGTAGTTTTTCAACATAAACTGGCATAAAATCAACACCAGTCTTGTGTCACAAAAAAGCAAACCCTTATTTTGAGAGTCCTCAAAATGACAGCTTTTTCAGAATGATAATCTGTTCACAAATTTATCTACTATAGCCTTCCTTTCTCAAATGATCTTTAATCACTCAGACCTCACTTGACAATTTCAAATCCCAAAGGTTTGTTTATCCTGCTTTCCTTTTGCAGGCTTATCCTTTATCAGCAATGCCACTTTACCTGCAAGTTGCCTTAATTTTTTTGTTTTTGTGCACAGCCTAATGTAGGGCAGTCTCTCTCGATATGACAGTGCATTAATTGCAATGATTAAAGTGAACTACCTGTTCTTGGGATGCATTGTATAACATGCTAAAGAGCTGCTTCTTTGAATTGATGTGGAACAGGAGACTTTCCAATACGCAAAACAAGTTTTGAATGCTTTTTAATATAATTTGTGATGACTGGTGTTAGAGGTTCTTGTCAAGTTACTAGGTGTGAATGTGTTGTAATTTATGATTGTCTTTTTGCAGCTAATCTGAGTTATTTTAACACTGTTACTATGAAGAAGTAAATGATACTTCTCTCCTCCCACTTCGAAAAACTATATTACTTTTTGAAGACTTCATTCTCAATGTGCTTTTAATTGCTATCAGACGCCGGCTGAGAACCAACAATTGCTAGCCGCACTAACCAACCTTTCTTTAGGGACAATTTTAATGTTTCAGTTTGCTTTTCATCATGAGTAGGGAAAACTTCTGTATGATTCTTGCTTGGCCTGGGAATGATTCTCTGCACTTCAGATACACACCCAGCCTCAAAGATGGCCAAGTAATAAATTTTATTTTCTGAGGTAATGGGAGCTCAATATTTACTATTGTGCACACGACCTTCCTTTGGGCTTCATGACTAGTATTGCCATGTAAATACTAATCTCTCCTAAAATGTCTGCTACTGGGCAATGCGAAGTTTGTCCCCCCCTCCCCCATGTACATTCATTATGGGCAACTAAGAAAAGATCATTAATATGGAGAATGGTCTCACCAAGACTGACCCTGCTGATATCTGAGGGGGCGTAAAGTTACTACTCAAAAGGGTTATAATTCTGCAATTTCAACAATCATTTAATTTCAATACCATCCTTGGTAGAAGTTGAAGACTTTCTTTTCTGTATAACCAGCTGAGTCCTTGAACAGCTGAACTGACCTTTCACGCATCCACTCATTGGTCTTACCTACAAGACTCAATCACATTTCTCTACACAAGTCTATCTGCAGATCCGTCCTTTTAGATTTAGCTGTACTTGCGGTCAATAGAATGGCTTAACCTTGTTTCCTGTTTTCCTTTAACTTGTGCCAAATCAGCTGATCACGTGGCCTGCAAAGGCATTCACTTGGGTACACATTTATTGAAGGATCATATCGCTTTCTAGATTAGACATCACCTGATAGTAAGAGGTAGATTGGATGAATAATTCTTCCAGAGGCTTTTGCTCTGCTTAATTTATTACAAAGTTAATGGTTTGTCAGACTACCTGTGAGTAGTGAATCACTTCACAGTTGATGTATATTCTGACATAACTGGCTTCTTTGGATGCCCTTACAGGAATGCCATTAACTTAAACTTTATTTTCACAGAACCCAGCCACTCGATCTAAAGCAGAATATCCAGACATCGAGAAATTTATTCCTTATAATCCACTTGGTAAGAATCTTTATGACTTGGAGGTGTGAATTTTTGTAATCCGATTTCTGGAGTAAATAGTCAGTGACACTGATCAGTCACTAGTGAGTAGGAATATGGAGGGCTTTATGTGCACCAATGTGTTGAATCTTTCAGCTTAAATTCTGACACTGTGCTTTATCTTAGATTTTGAGTGTTTTGATGTACCTGAAGAGCACCAACTGAGTCACTTGTCCCTGGCTGGTGTATCACTCCAGACACTGGATATTGAAAGGTTTGACCGAAATGTGAATCTGGTGCCATCACCTTTGAAATCGTCTCCGTTCACATGGGAGTCAGGTTGGTACTTTTTTTTTTTTTTTTTTTTAAATATATATATATATATATATATATATATATATATATAGCAGGTTCACCCACCCAAGTTTGCAGATTGTCTAACTTGCCTTAATTTTGGAACTGCATCATACCCACTTTCAGCCAGCCACCTAGTCTAATGGCCTGGCTATTGCTGGCCGTATGGAGTACACCTTGTTTGAACCGCAAATGTGCACACAGCTCCTGTTCTCCAACCTGAAATAATCAATCTACCTATTTTTGCCTGCAGATATCCTGCACTCGTCTTTCTTGTGTTCGCTGGAGGAAGTAACTGTTGACTTGCCGCCTTTGTGGGAAGATTGAATTGACTACAACTTGGGCTGAATATGAACTGTTTTGCACACATGCTTACCTGTTTTGTCCAAATCGATTTTGTACATTGTTTTTAATTTAATAAAGTGTCACTTGGACTCATGTTTCATGGAATATTTAATTTCTTTGAGTCATGTGAAAAGCTTGCTCTAATATGGTCTCTGTTGTGGCATGGGAAGGCAAACTATTTTTGCTTAAGATTTCCGACTGAAGGTGAATAAAATGTAATAACCTCAAACGCAACCAAGCTATGTATAAAGTTTAATATTGTGCTGTGGACCAAGAGTGTCTGAAACACTTGTTAACACCTCAGATCTCTCACAGGAGTGAGTTCTAAGGTTGGAGCGGTCTCCCAAAAGTATACTAGTGGCCCTTTAAGTTAAATTGAGTTTCCGAGGTGACTCTTGAGAACCCCATGTTATCAACATCTATTGAGGCATAGGAGTTGGCTACAATTCATGCATACACCACATGCACCTCAACAGAATGTCATATTTAAGGACTTTGACATCAGATGTACTGTAGCCTAATCTTAAATCTGTAAGGTTGTTTACTGCTACATTGAGAGCCTTTTTACTGCAAAATCTTAAATGGTTACTTTTTAGACTTTAAAAAATCTCATCCTTAAGATGCACCGTAACATGCTGTACTTATCTGAAGTATTTGCCCTATGCAATGGGTTTATTTCTTAGCCGGTATTGTCATCTTTATAGGGGCATGCCGGATAGCTTGAGGAATACCAAAGGTTTTTATGGAGAGGAGGTCTACAAGGGATTGTAGGTTCCAGGCTTTGTGCTCCTTTAGGTTATCGGGCGTGTGGAGTAGAGAACTCTGCAGTAACACCAAGGTTTTCATTTTGGTTTCATATTTGATGTTTGTTAGCATAGCAAGGTTTCTCTGTGTATTACAGATAATTGGAAATTACTCCCCTGTTCTACATCCTTGTTATGACATGTAGCTTTTAAATGTTCTCTATCTTGCAGATAATCTGGGAATACCACCAAATTTATAAGTAGTCCTTTCTTACTCAGCTAGGAGGTTAACTAATATTCTGTAGTATGGCTAATCATCTTTTGTGGAAAACTGATGCCGCACGGATTTTCTGCGCCATGGTGTCAAAAACCAGTCAAGCAACATCCCAATGTAGGTTTCTCTTCACATGTGCAACATCATCTGGAACACATTGGGTTGTGCCTGAACGGCATGGGCCTGAATATAATTAGGGCTAATCTAGTTTAAAGATCTAGACTTGTAGCTGGAATCAACTTAACTAAAAGGGGCGTGAGTGTCTCCTCCTCCTTCTCTCCCCCCCCCCCCCCCCCCAAATACACACCTTAAGCTTCTGTAAACTTTTGTCAAGTTTGGCACACCAGCCCACTGCGCCTCACCAAGCAGGCCTCAAACAATCCGGAGTCGTTTTATTAGGTTGAGTTATTTTTAGGACCTACTCTGCCCTTGAGTTGACACAGAACAGGTGTTCTGTTCAGTCAAAGTGAGAGCAATAAAGATGCCTTTTAAATCTTGTTCTTACCTAGACACGTTTGCTGTATTCAGGGACAGAGGTTAAGTCAAAGTTTTCTTTGACTGCAGAGTTCCAGGATTTTGTAAGGTGAACTGTCTGACCTGTTGTACTAAGTTTGTGAAATGAAAGGCTGTAGGTGTCCGTGGCGTGTTTTCCTATTTACATTTTATTTTTTATTTTAATAGGATGAAAACAAATCGGAGCACTTTACTTGGGGAAATGCAAATGATTTTTGAAACACAATTTTCAGACTATTGCTAATACACTATAGTTTCATCAGTAAAGCTGCAAGTTCGGGAAGGTTTTTGGACGATTCTTGGACTAAGTTAATGTGTGCTACCACATCATTCCTCGGTAATATATTAATTTAAAGTGTTTGTATACAAACTGAGAAACACTCCTGCCTTTATGGAAATGTTCCTAAACTAGGAGGCATGACTGGATCATGTGTGGGATAGATTCCTATATATGGAGCAAATGACTGGTGTGTATTCCACCCCCCGAAATGCTGAGCTCACACTTGAAGGTGCACTTGAGATTTGCCTAGAATCTCACAATTTGAGACCAGTTTACAGGTCAAGTATACTATGTAAGGTCGAGTAGATGAAAGTTACTCTACCTGCAGGTCTAGTAACTTTTCTTGTCCCCTCAAGGTTTTGAGGGGACAAAGAATGGAAATTTGATTTCCAGCACTCTTAGCAAGTACTGTTACCATACCCAGTAGGGTATGGTCGCCTTGCTTTATTCCCACCCCTCCCTAACAACCATTGCAGTTAATCGAAGGTTTTGCTAGTTCCCCCAATCACCTGCGTGAGGGGGTATAACTCCCACCAAAACAACATGCGTGTGGTGGGAGGGAGTAGAGGGGACTAGGAAATGAGCCCGTCTGTCTTGGCATCTGTTACAGGTCCGTGCAGCCAGCTTGTTAGCATGCCACAATCTGACAGGTGTGAGGCCACGGATACGCATTTGAGTTGTTGGAGTCTGGGATAACAGCACTCTGAACATGCAGACATCTCTCCATTCTGACTTGTCAAGGTTCCAACCACGCCTCACAACGTGACCTCAAAGTTGTAAGGGGAGCTGGAGACTTCATGTCAAGGTATTTTTTTTTTCTTAATGTCTCCTGGACATCTCTGTACGAGTGGGACCCATATGGATCGTTGCTTTGATTGGATTTAAGTTTGGTATGTTAAGGAGCTCCTGCTGGGATCGGAGAACATGCCATAATTAAATGATTGCCTAATTGTTTTTTATTTAAAAACTTGAATTGAAGGTCTTTAAAAATGTAAATGGGAGCCCTACCAAGTGTCCTCAATGTAAAAATACTAGTAAGGTCCCATTTCTCATTCTTGAGAGCTGCTGAATGGTCTATTGCCTCTCCACAAAGGCAATCTTATGATCCCAGGCTATCACCTCAGTGGAAGTTGCCATGACCAGAGAACAATCTTGGTGAATCCTGGAAGGATTAAGTGGTTGGTCTCCATAAAGCAGACCTGGTATGTTGTTGCAGCCTCCCCATGCCGTCTTGAAACTGCATGCAGAGTTGTGCCAGCTGCCACTAAACCAGTCCTTACCAGGGGCTGCAAAACCCAGTAGTACAGAAGACGGTCTACCTTATCAACCCAACATCATATGGTGACTGCTAAAGGCCACTCGAAAGTCTATATTAACATTTTCTTATGGCTAAACAAACACTTTTTGGAAATAAGTTTGGGGTATTGGAAAGAGAAATTTCAGGGTAGTGTAAACCATTACCATTTTAAACAGTTGCACTCTGCTAAGAACATTAAAGGGTCATTTGGCACGTGTAGCAAGTTATCAATTTAGCCATTAGTTATTACTTTTTAGACTCGCTTAGATTAGGATCCAGGGCTATGTACACCCCTAGGTATTGAAAGCTTAGTCTGTGGAGATTGCCAGTCTACAGCGCTTCTTTCATTCTGTAGTGGAACCAGGAGCGATTTGGACTAATTTACTTGGAGTTCGGATGCCTCCTCATTGAGTCTGTATGTGAAACAGTTGGGTGGCCTGTAAGGGGAACAGGAACACATCTGCATAGAGCTTTGAGCAGTTTTCTGTCCTTAGTCGAACTCCAAAATCTGACCATCGCCTGGCCACAAGTGTTTTACAGGGTTAAAGGTAAGCCTACAGTTAACGCAGTACGTCAAAGGTAGCTGGTTTATGGCCTGTAAATGCACTGTACTGTAACGCTCATAAAAGAGGTGGGTTTTTAACTTGCTCCTAAATTGGAGCAACTGTGGTTTCTATTTTTGTTTAGCACATAATGTTTTTAAATTTATTGAGTTTAGGAAGACAGAAATAATCCCATTATACAAAGAAGATCAATAAAACACTTGCCAGGCAATGGATGGTTCATTTTGTGAGCATTGGATTGTTTTTATTTATTTTTATTTCTGACTATACCGTTTGAGTTTGTAATTTCTTTTAGGACAGTTTTCTATTATTCAATTTTGATGAGTTCTAACTAATGGAAGTATACCTCTACTGACAAGGATTTCTTTCCTACTAACTTTCTTGTAGACAAAGGTGTTATTTTATTTCAATTTATAGTGTGGCATTTACCGGAGGGCATCAAGGTGCTATAGTTGTGGGGGGGGGGGGGGGAGGACCTACCATCAAGTCATAGAACCGTCACACCAACTAAGGTGTACGGCCAGGTCTTAAGTGTGTTTCTAAAGGAAAAATGTTTGACCGTCTGTGTGGGAGCATGTTCCAAAGCTTGGTTGCTGCAATTGAAAAGGCTCTCCCCATCTCTTCTGAACTGTAGGCAGAGACCCCAATGTTTCTTGATCCCAACAGGACTATGATGGCAAAGATACTTGTGCACAATGCAGAAGGCCCTGAACATAATTTGTTTCCTGACAGTGCAGCTCACCCAACCTTGCCGAAGCTGACTGGTGCTTTGGAGTTTCTAGCACGGCTCTGGCCAGTGCGTTCTGTAGCCTCTGCAGCTTAGCTACAGTGCCAAAGCAGACAACAGGTAAAGGTCTTACAGTAGTCTAGACAGGGCGAAGACTACGGCAGCCTGTTTCCGTGCCAGTATGGAAAGAAATGGAAATGTTTTTCTTAGCTTCCTGATAAGCCAGAAGCAAGTTGCTGCCGTACGATTCACCTCACCGCTCAAAGAAAGTTTAATGTCTAGAGTAACCAAGGTTTTTGGCCTTCTCATGCGGAGGAGTGCCTAGGGGAATCTGGTCACCAGCTGCCCTTCCATATCTAGGTTTGCGTGCCAAACAGTAGCACCTCCATTTTCCCCTCATTGAGCTTAAAGTTGCATTTCATCCAAGCAGCCACCGCTGACAAATTGGGAGAAATTATGTGCATTATCACCCAGATTCCTAGGGATAGATAGGATTTGGTAAGAAATGTTTGGAACTGGTTTAGCAGTACTTTTGGAGTACGGTCAGTAAGGAAGGAGGACCGCAAGACCATACTCTTACCTGCAATACTTAAGTTGTAAAGGCGTTTAATCAATGCGGGGGAGGTGGTATCCAAGGCTGCAGACAGGTCAAGAACCTAAGCCGCGCCTTGACCACTAGCTGTCTGCAGTCAGTGGCAGAGACCAAAGCAGTTTCAGTACCATGATATTTAAGGAACCTGAACTGAATTATCCAGCCACCCCTGCTCATCTGCAGCATTCATCAGGTGGTAATTCGGATGTTTCTTCAAGATGTTAGCCAGTAGTGAAATGCCTGTAAGTAACTTCATCTCTTTGTTCCCAAGTCTCTGAGGCTCCAACAGTTCTGACACCAGACTTTCTTTAGCCATTTGAGAGATAGGAATCTTTTTTTTTTTACATTTAACAAGTCAATCCCTCTTAAATGCCAGTAATGGTACTTTGGAAAAAGGTGGCCAGTAAGTGCAGAAAACTTGCAAACCCTCTCGTTCTCCAGCTGATGGAGGGGTAGAAGGTTGCTGCACCACCTTAAAGAGCTCTGTAGAGGACGTGGTAGCTTTTTCTTCTGAGAACAATACAGAAACATTTCCCGATTAAGTTAGCTTATATTCCTCTCATATACCTGTTTTTGGTGACTTAACTCAAGATAAAAATCCACACAGCCCACAATTCTAAAGTAATTCCTGGAATTAGAATTTCCAGAAAGTATAAACAACGTAGTGGTGCACCAAAAAAACAAAATGTATACAAAAGTCCAATCAAACTGTAGACTGTTCAATATCTTTATTTAATTTCAAAAGCAGTTGTTGAAATTTCATGACTCCACAATGCTAGAGTCAAAGGCTTTTACCCTTACTTTACTCATTCCTTTGGTATGGAGTGGGTTATAGTACTATGCTGCACTTTTAAATTTAATAGGTGCCTTTTGTGGAGTCGTCTTTCGCTGGAAATACGAGTGGGGCATTGGCTTGAAATGCAACTGGGACCTCCAATGTTGATGACAATATTCCAGAACACGGAACGTATATTGATAATCCCAAATTAATGATTTACCATCATCACAAATGTGAAAGGTGTAGGAGGCTGGCTTAGTTAATGGTGTACACCTATGGTGTGGAACCCTAAACTGAGTCCAGGAAACCGTTAGTGATAGTGTTTAGGTGTCAAGATGGCAAACGCTTTCTAGGGGTAGCTGTGGTGAGCAGCTAAAGCTTATCCAGTAAAGCACTTGTAATACCACAATAGTCAGTAACTGTTACACAAGAAAGCACCACACCAGGTGTTGCAAATAATAATAATAAAGTACCCTTTATTTCAACACTAAGACTATACTAACATTGGTATACCTCCACTTGAGATCTAAACACAAAATATATTTAGCAAAATGCAGGGAAAACCTAGAAATACATGGGATCTTATGGGTGAGTCCTACCATATATTAGGAAGGTGGTATAAGAATGGAGTTGCTGGGCTGGGGGAGTAAGAGATTACCGAAGGTAAGTACCAGAAATGCCACAGGAGTAGAACTCTTATCAAGCTGGGTGTCCCATAGCCTAACACAGGACCATCATGGTTGGATTTTTATGGATCTTGGGCCCTTCCCGGTGAACCACTTGGCGCAAGGGTTGGATATTACCCCACCCGTGGATGTCCAGAAGGCTGGAGTACCCACACCAGGGAGCTCAGGTGCATAGGGGTAGGGTGATGTCAGAAACCTTTGCTGCAGTCAATGGATACCTTGACTGCCCAGCTGCTGTTGACACGTGTACCAGGTTAGTTGGACCCAAGGGTATTTTCCAGGACGTGAGGAACCTGAAAAAGGGGACAGTGTAAAGAACACTTGGAGATGTCCAGGGGGTGCAGGTAGGCAATACCCAGCCTCTTGGAGGTGAATTCCTGTAGGACCCTGAAAGGAGTCCTGCTACGGAGTCCAGGAGATTCTTTGAGTCACCCATGAGTTTTCCGTAGTCTGATTGCAGAACAGTCAGTGGCCAGCAGGACCACCAATAAGCCTTGGCAAACACAAATAGTTGCTGCAAGGAAAATATTAGGTTTTTGGGGACCAGCAAGGTACTAGTGACTGGACACTTGGAGGGGAGTCAGGGTAGGACTTAAGCAGAAAGGAAAGCCAGCCGGAGTCAGAGGACCCCTCCCATCCCCCCCACACACACACACACGACCCACTGGCAGCAGGCCCAGGGAGTCGTAGGGAGGCCTCTGCAGCACAAAAAAAAGTCCCATGTTGCAGGAGCTGCAGAGTGGAAGCTGGTCTTGGTGTTGCAGAGTGCTGGAGGCTGGGGCTTCTTGGAGCTCAAGGATCTCTTGGAGGAAGAGCCATCAAACTTTGCCAAGAATAACTGTTCTTGATGCACAGGGGGTTCCGGTCCAGTATCTGCAGCAAGGGACCACAGTCTCCAAAGTTGGTCAGATGTCAAGTTGGACCCCCAAAAGGACCATGGAACCACCACCTGTGAGCAGAGCCTTTTTGTTGTCAGTGGGACAGCAGGATCCACCAGTCGTTCATTGTCTTGAGGTGCTGCCTGCATATGCAGGGTATTGACTTCTTCACTCCAAGGGAGATTCCTTCTTCCTTCTTGGAAGCAAACAATGTCCTTGTGACTCTGGAGGATGCAAAGCCACGGAGATTGCAGAAATCTGTCTTGCAGAGTTCCTTGAAGAAGCTTGCTCGACAAATCTGAGGACCCACTCTCGGGGGAGCCGTTGAGTAACCCTAAAAGGGGGTTGGTAACTCTCAGTAGTGACCTACCTATCAGAGGGGGTCTACCTAGCCTAACCAGTCAGATGCTCCCAGGGATCTCTGCCCACCTTGTTTCCAAGATGCCAGCATCAACCAGCCTCCTGGCTGAGCTCTGTGCACCTCCCTAGGGGAGGAGGTGGGCAGGGGGGTGGTCACTCCCCTGTCCTTTGTGTGGTTTGGTCCAGAGACACCAATTTCAAAGGGAGAGGTGGTCAGACCTCTATTGCAGGAAATCAATTTTTCTGTCTTCCCATGCTTGAGTTAGGCTCATCAGCAGGAGGGCAGAACAGTTTCTGGGGTCGTCAGCAGCATGGGCTGGCAGCTAGACCCTGTAAGGCTTCACAGGCAGAACTGGGGGGATCCTCTAAGGAACCACCAGAGTAAATGAGATCATGCAACTAGCACTGGAATCTGTGAAGTTGCATGATTTGAACATGTTTCATACTAAACATGCCTAGGTTCGGAGAAGCCTGTATGTAGTTAGAACACTCGTTTTTGACCAGTGCCCACTACATACTTTAAGATGGCTTCCCTGCACTTACAAAGTCCAGGGAATGGAGTCTGGAGTTTATAGGGGTACCCTACTCATGCAGGAGTACTCACACCTGGGTATAATTTGCCTGTACAGATAAATGTGTTATGTTCTGTACTAATAATGCTTACTTATGTTGTCATATTACAGCCCTGAAAAAGTTCACAGTGGTGAACAAAACATGCTGGCTGTGTGTTTGGCTGTAACATTGTAGAGTCATGAAATTTTAACTGCTTTGGAAATGAAATAAAGAAGACACGAAACAGTCTACAGTTTCATTGGGACTTATATAAATGTTTTTTTGTTGGTGGAGCAATGTTTTTTTTTTTTGGAGCAGAGACAAAACTTAACAAAACAAGAAACAATACATATCACATTGCTGCATCCAAGAACTCCTAGATATTTAATTAACTATTAACTAATTATAATAATTTCTATTATAGCACATCATAGCCTAAATACCTCCTCAAACGTTGGTCCCCAAATATCCTTAAACTTGCAACCTGCCCCTATTCTGTGCGTGTATACCTATTCCTTCCTGCATACCAGCATCATCTTCGCCTCTCAAGCCTCGAACGTAAGTGGAGACAGGAATTTCCAAGCTTGTAGAATGTGATTTCGTGATCAGGGAGGCTATGAAAAACAGCTGCTTTGCCTGTCTCCTTAGGTTTGGATGTTCTGAAATTCCAAACCAAGCCCCCAAAGTATCACGGATATAAACACAGCCTATTTTCCTACTGATTCACTGAAATACTTTGTCCCAGTAAACCACAAGATTGGGGCAGGTGAAATATATATGCAGCCAATCCCCTAGATCATTACATTGCGGACAGAAGCCTGACACTAGGGAATGCTCTACTGATTTGTACAGGGGTTCGATATAACATCAATTTTGTGGACAGAGCCATTCTTTTAAAATTAGCCCCTCTAATCTCCTTATAAGAAATGCTGTCATGATCTTTATATCTGTTGCGTTTGGGTTGCCTTGGAAACTTGAGAAAGGAGACTAGTTGACAGCCAATCTCAACTAACAATGTATTGAAATAGAAGCTAGAATTGGGGAAACCGGCTGTTCTAGAGGCCCAATCAAGAAACGCAGAATCATTATAATTTCTGAAATTTGGAAGGGCCAAATTTGCTGATACCAAAATCGTTGTGATACGACGATGTTTATAACACGGGTCCAGAATTTTCAGTACCACAGACCCTCCTTTTGCCCTTACATAGGCAATAACCTATACTCACGCTAATCTGAGTCCAGGTCTATATTCATAAAGTCGTTGAGATGTTGCTGTAGCATCATCCTATTACTTAGCTCGTCCCTTGATACAGGTTTCCTTACACACGATGTAGCACAGAGGCCACATATTGCAGGAGCACACTGTACACACAGACAGGACAGGAAAAGAATGGCTAAGATCATCCCAATGACTATCAGAGTCTTCCATCCCCAGGCGGATATCAGCTCCCAGAACCACCCCATCAATGACCAATCTCCTTTATCCACGTGAATAGATTCGGAGATCTTATGCAGTTTGGAAATGGCCTGGTAGACTGTCGGAGCGTTATCTGGGATGAAAACACAGCAACTTGATTGGATCACTTTACATACCCCACCTCGGTCTGCAAGTATGACGTCTAATGCGACCCTGTTCTGAAGAGTCATAAGGCGATCCGACTGGAGCTCAGCAGTCAAATTACTAAGGGCACCGGCGGTTTCAACTACCGTGGATTCAACCACCCTTGTCAATTGCCTTATGTTCCTGCTGTTAACCATAGGGCCCCAAAACGGCAGAAAACCCTTTACGAAATCTCCAAATTCTTGTCCTGTCGTGTCTTCTTTACTTATGACACCTCGAAGTATCCTTGTCTTATGGTAATCTGCCGCAGCCGTGTAGGTGGGAGGTAACAGGAATGAAACAAAACATGTGCCTGAGAAGTCAGGGGGCAACCATGTATAGGCTCTATTATGGCAGATGAAATAGGTACCCTTAGCTGCTAAGAACGAAGGAGAAGTCTGAGACGCAAAAACATATGTTTCAGTGCAGATACTTTTCCCTAACTGAGCTCTGGGATTCTTGCCATTACCTTGCAGACATAGGTGACCCTGATGGGGTACAATCCAAATCGGGGAGGATCTCTTTGCTCGCTGGTTCCCACTCAGAGTAACTCCATATCCTGTTATGTTCCATCCAATACATGCTAGTGTCTCATCTCTCAGGATAGTCTCATAGGAAATATCTTCCCTAATCATATCTACTATACCCTTAGCTAGAGCATTATTCTTAGGATTATCTTTCACAGAACGTAGGGGGTTGGCTTCATACGCGTATATGAACACCGTTCTATATGCCCACACAGAACCATTATGGCTGAAAGGCAGGACCAGATAAGGGATACCTTTATCAGTAGTATGAGGCATAAGACCACACACCCAACAGTTAGTTGTGTTCACTACTAATTGGTGTTGGTGTAGAAGCTGAATGAATGAATTGTTGACAAATTCTAATCTTCTGGCAGACTCGTGTTCAGGCAGGGGGTGAAAAGAATACGAGGAAACAGTAGAAGGAGGTATGGGCTGTGTAATGGGTGCAAATGTCACTTGAAAAGAGAATAAAACATATCCTATTAAAAACGGCATTACACTAAGCAACATGAAAATACATAATATCAAAAATCGTTTCTTTGTCATTATTATACCCATTCTGGCTTTAAAGTCCATCTGTCTGGCAGGTCTCTCATTCTTGAAAAACTCCATCCTCTCTAATTGCTGCTCGTCTCGTGGTGGTAGGGTGTTCTATGCTAGGGAATGCTTCTGTCAGTCCAGGGCAACTCCCTTAGACCGACCAGAACTGTCGACCTAACGTTTTCAGCTGCACTCCAAAGACTTGGGCAACCACGACCCTACAGCTGAACCCGGATGGCGGTTCGAAAAGAAAAAAAACAAAAATAAGAAAGTTTCTCAGATGAGAGAGGCGCACTTTTTAAAAAAAATAGCAAAGGAACGGGAAAAAAATTATTTGTCCTTAGTTCTTGGTCTCAAATTATAACAGCTTTTTCCAGGTACTGTCTGGTTCTGGAACAAGAGTTCAGGCTCTGTAGTGTTCAATCGAATTGACGGTGGCACAGCTTCTTGCAAATTATTGTCACTTTCTTGTTCAGAAATTGTTCCTTTTACACGTGCATGGCAAAAAACGAGGCACAGTCTCAGTCTCAGAGTCAGCGATCCCCTCCTGGACCCACCGGTCGTACGGTAGAGGAAAAGGGACCTTCTTGCAGTGTACGCCGTGGATCCAGTTCTTTTTCCCTTCCACTCGAACAGCTGATCTTGTTGAGAGAAGGACAAGGTAGGGGCCGGTCCAACGGGGCTGGTCATTCTTTGTCCGCTGGAAGTTTTTGACCAGCACCCATGATCCAGGATCGATAAGATGTCCTGGAGCTTCAGAGACCTGAGGCAGAGTATTGTGAACCTGTTGGTGTAGAACACGCAATTTAGCCGTCAATTCATACAAATAATCAAGCTGTACAGGGTGTTCGATCTCACTGAATTTTGTTGGTCTTGGCACTCCCCATATGTTGGCCGGGCGGCCGAACACAATTTCATAGGGACTAAGTCCCACTCGCGAATGCACAGTCATTCTTGTTGATAGGAGTGCTAGAGGCAGAGCGTCAGGCCATTTAAGACCAGAGCTCGCTTGTATCTTTGCCAACTTCAGTTTTAGCGTGCCATTATAGCACTCTACTAGTCCAGCTGATTAGGGGTGATTTGCAGCGTGGAATTTTTGCTGGATACCTAGCCCCTCACATACTTTTTTCATCACTCGACCCACAAATTCACTCCCATTATCACTCCAGACCATTCTCGGCATTCCAAACCTAGGGAAGAATTCTTTGGCAAGGGCTTTAGCTGTGGATAAGGCAGTGTTGTCTTTTAAGGGATATGCTTCTACCCATGTTGAAAAAGCACAAACAACAACGAGTATGTATTTCAGATTGTTGCACCTTTCCATGTGGATGAAATCTAGCTGCAAAATCTCGAACGGATACGTTGGAGGCGCAAAATGACCAGCTGGAGTTGGGGTTCCCCTACCAGGATTGTATTTCAGACACACCATGCAATTCTTGACCACATTCTCTGCACATTTAGGAATTCCAGCATTTTGCCATACTGGAGCCAACAACTTACAAATCCCTTTCACACTGATATGGGCCATTCCATGAGCCATTGTCACTACTGCAAGCACATACGCATCGGGTAACAACCATCGCTGATGTTCTGACAAGTCAACCCAACAACCATTTTCATCCAATTTACCCATACTTTCTTTCCACACACTCAACTCTTTCTCTGAAGCTTCAGCTTGAATAGACTTCACACCCTCTATCGTATCTTCACATATTCCAACGTCACCAACCCATCTTGCGGGGCCTGCAACATACATTCGATTCATCACATCTTTTGCTGTTTCTTTTGCGATTTTGTCAGCAAATGCATTGCCACAACCGACATCATCAGTAACCTTCTTGTGTGCACTGCATTTCACAATTGCAACTTGTAATGGCAAGGTCAGTGACTCAAGAAGCTCATTCACCAACTGACCATGCTGAATTTTAGCTCCATGCGAAGTCAGGAACCCACGTTCTTTCCACAATCGGCCAAAACTATGGGCCACACCAAACGCATACTGGCTGTCGGTATATATAGTCACTTTCATTCCTTTCGATAACACACACGCTCTCGTAAGTGCAATCAGCTCTGCTGCTTGAGCTGAATTATGTGGTATACGTGCTGCTTCAACAATCGTATGCAAAGTTGTGACAGCATATGCTGCAGTCGTATCACCATTCGGAAGCTTGAAGCATGAACCATCCACCCATAAGGTACCATCACACTTTACAAGAGGAGTATCTTTAAGATCTACTCTCTCTTTCGTTTCTTCTTCTGTCCTAAGAAAACAATCATGTTGTTCAACATCATCTGCTTCTACTGAAATCGGCAATAACGTGGCTGGATTCAACGTATTGCACCTCTTTATGTGCACATGACTCGCTAACAGTGTCAACTCGTAACCTGACAATCGAGCACTAGTTAAATGCTGTGTCTTGGTCCTGTTTAACAACGTGTCCACTACATGTGGAACCATCACAATCAACATATTATTCATCACTAACCCAGCAGACTGTCGAATAGAAACAGCTGCTGCCGCTGTGGCTCTCAAGCAACTCGGCAATGCTTTAGCTACCGGATCCAAAGTCGACGAAAAATATGCGCATGGGCGCTGCTTGTTTCCAAAAGACTGTGTCAGCACTGACAATGCACAACCCTCTTTCTCATGGACATACAGTGTAAAGGGCTTACTGTAGTCGGGGGTACACAACACAGGAGCCGAACACAATGAATTACGCAATTCGGAAAAACTTTTCTGACAATCTTCAGACCACGGAACGGGGTTTGGTGTATCTTTATAGGTCAATGTTACCAAAGGTTTGGCCAGCAAAGAAAAATTCGGTATCCATTGTCTGCAGTATGATGTAATGCCCAAGAAAGCACGTACTTCTCTCTGTGTCCTTGGCACACTCAATTTTGCAATTGCCTGAATTCTTTCTGAGGTCAGTTTCCTTCCCTCCTTCGATAAGAGATGACCTAAGTAGGTCACTTCTTGTCGACAATATTGCAGTTTTGAAAGGGACACTTTGTGATGTAAATCAGACAAATGACGCAACAACAACAAGGTGGCTTCTTTACAAATCTCTTCAGTATCTGTAGCGACTAGCAAATCATCAATGTACTGAATAAGGGTAGCGCCGTCAGGTAAAACAATTGCATCCAGCTGTGTTTTTAAAGCCTGACTATATATTGATGGACTTTCACAGTAGCCTTGTGGAGCGCGTTTAAAGCGGAAACTTCGGCCTCCTAAACTGAAGCCAAAAATATCCCTGCTCTCCTCTGCAATCGGGATGCTGAAGAAAGCATTCTTTAAGTCAATCACCGAGAACCAGGTGGCGGAAGCTGGAATCATAGTCAATATGGCAGTGATATCAGGAACAACTGGAAACTGTGGCACAACTATTTTATTTACCTCTCTAAGATCAATCACAAGCCTGTAAACAGGTGGCTTAGAGGGGTCAGTACGTTTCAAAACAGGCAGAACAGGACTATTACAAACGTTGCCTCTTGTCTCTTCAATTACATCTTTTTCAATTAAATCATAAATGATCGCTAGAAACGCCTTTTCACCTTCACTAGAGATCTTGTATTGTTGAATGCGTGGTAATTTAACATTGGCTTTCAATGTCACAACATAAGGCGGTATTTCCAACAGACCCACGTCATTAGGACCAGTAGCCCAAATGATATCAGGAAGAAACGACAATTCGGTCGGAAGTTTATCCTTCGACAAATACATTGGAGAGACCATTTTCCTACCCAGTGTAAGTTGTACTCCGAAGGAGAACAATATAATGTTGCATACAATCTTTTCAACAAATCCAATCCTAACAAGTTTTCACCACAACATGTCGTCAGAATAAGGGGTGCTTCCAATTCACAAGGTCCACCAGAAAGGGACATAGGACTAGAAATCGGGTTTCTAACCGGGGCGCCAGAAAAACCTACTGAAACATTCATCTCGCCAGACAAAGGTGCGCCAGGGAGTTTTGAGTGCATAATAGAACTCTTTGTAGCACCAGTATCTGACAGAAAAGGCTCCGACACACCTGAGGTAATCACCTTAACATAAGGTCCATTCTGATCCACTGGAACTAAAAAAACTCCCTCTCTTCGTCTATGGCTGTCCTAGCAATTATTACCTTCCAGATTCTCATCTTCTGCATAGTAGTCGTCAGCATAGTACTGAGCCGTCCTACCAGACGCGTTATGTTGCTGGTCAAAACTATTCATTGAGTTTTGAGACGGAAAGGAACACGTGTTCTGGGGTAAACTTCCACGTCCTCTACCTCTAGGAGCTTGTTGAACACCTCGACCTCTTGCGCCAGAAGCACACTTCGTACGCTGTAACAAAATAGGACAACTATACTTGAAATGACCCTCTTCTTTACAATATGAACACTGATTGGGACCTACAGGAACACGTGGTTGAGAAAACTCGAACCTTTGCGAGTTTCTCTGGAACTGTTGAGGTTGCTGATAGTTACTCTGACCACCACGTGCTGATACGCCTGTTGTAAAAGAACCTTCGTCTTTAATTCTTTAGTTTTCTTGTCTGCTCTATCCTTCTCATCTTTATCCCTATTTTCGTAGTACTGTGCAGTGGCCAATATTTGTGCTGAAGAGGAAACAGCCCAAGAACTCTCTGAATCCTTCAATTTCTTACACAGCTCTGCAAGCAAATTGTGCACAAATTTGTCGACGAACAACCGTTGACCACCTTCTGTACTCATATCTTGACCACTGTGGTCGATAAACGTTTCCTCAAACCTGGTGAAGAAATCAGACACTGTTTCATCTTTCTTCTGCTTACACGCAGACAATTTATCCAAATTCACACGCATCGCAGGCATTAAAGTCTTCATGTAAGTAATGATCCTAGCAGGCAGTTCTGCTACCAAAGGCTCAGGCTTGGCACCACCAACTTGTCTATCATTTGCAGCACTAATATTAGCCCATGAGTCACCTAACTCTTGTGCATGATCTGTATGGTGAATCAATCCCCACAAAGGCTGTGGAACAACATTCCCAAATAACATGTCTATGTCGGCTAAATTCATAATGCATGAGTCTGCAGTCTGTGATAATTCCTTATAAAACCCTGCAGGGTTTTTACGGGGATCAGGCAAAGTCTGCTTAAGGGCTAAAACTTCAGCTCGCTTCCACGGAACACGCTGAAAATTAGCTGGGACAGCATCAATTTGATTAGCAACATCAGCCGCAACGGCGTCCTTCCATACCGGAGGGACTTCTCTCATTGGGTACTGTCGCACCTTTTTTTTAACAGAGGAGTCATGTTGGAACAATGACTAAGAAGGATCCTTATTCCTAAAGGACAACAACGTCGCAACTTCTGTCTCAACATCCGAACCCACAATCGTGCCCTTTGCAAACTCAAACCGTACACGGCACAAATCAGGCGGATTTGTTTCCAAATCATTATCCTCTAATTCCTCACAAAGAAAGCACACATTTTCTCAAAAACGCATCTTTGTTTTGGTGCTTCCCATTGACGGAAGACATCCATAACAGACTCTACATCGTATCTTAAAGGGTAAACAACCCATTTACGCGCCATACGGTCAAACATCTCTCTCTCTTGAGAATTAGGCACTTGACTACGCGACTGTTTACGCTCCGAATCTGGGGTCACACCAGACGACCCAAAGAGAGGAAATATAAGGCTGGCAACAGAATCTGTCATTCTCTGTCGGACAGAAGGAGAAGTTGATGAAAGAACAGGAGGAAAAACAGAGAGAGGCAAGGCAGACGCAGAGGCAGTATCAGGAAGAACACCAGACGAGGCAGTTGATGTAGTGCATAAAGTCGTAGGAGGTACAGATGGAGCAGGTAGCGAAGTCGGCGGCCCTTGAAGGGGCTGCGCCATAGTAGTAGGAGCCAACTGAAAAGGAGCTGGCGGCTGTGGAAGAACCTGAGGCACAATAACCGGAGGTTGCACAGCTAAAGGTTGCAGAGGTGCTGTAGCATTCTGCGCATAAGGGGGTGGCGAACTCAACAAGTGTGACATTAAAGGATCTTTCTCAAGTTCTTTTGCTGCATCTTGCTGAAGAAGCGGAAAAACTGGATAACATTTATCGGTCACCAATTTACGTTGCCTGTGCAACTGCTCATTCATCTGTTCTTCTTCATCATCTTTAAACTGCATGGCAGCTTGCATTATCGAGATACCCTCTTCCCTCTTATTTCTCTTTGCTAATTTAATTTCCTTCTGTTTGGCTTCCTTACGCCATAGGCGGAAAGAGTCAAACATCGCCGGCCGGGCTTTCTTCTTTAAAAGTTTAACCTCCAGATTATCCAGAATCTCTGTGTCAAAACTACCATATTGGGGCCATTTTAAAACACCATCTTTCCTGGTGTATCGGATCCATACTTCATTATATGTGAGGGGGCCTATGCCATGTTTCACATATAGTTCATAGGTTGGAGTTCCAATCGGAGGAACCAGACACGAGTCCTCCAATCGGGAATCCCTATTATAACCAAGACAAAACCAATTTCCATGTCTGCTAAGACCAGGCATCTTCGCTCTCTAGTCTAGCTTCAAACTTCAAAGGATTATCGAATACGATAGTCTCGTGAATACACGAATCCCTCGGCTTTGGTACTTGCAAGTTCCAAATCAAAGATCCCAAGGGGATACCAAACTAAGAACCAAACTAAGGACTGGGAGACGCTCCACTTATACTTAACTGAGGTATCGATGACGTCACCAGAAGACTCGTTTATCGTTTCGCTCTACCAAATCATCAAGGGTCCAAAACAGGGCGATAGTCAGGGCAGCAGTCCTTCGTAGCCGTCGGGAAGCGGGGAACCTCGCAGCAAAGACTTTCGGACCACGTCGACATACAGGGGTCGATGAAGTAGCGGCCTTCCTCCAGAATTTTCACACGAAGCTCCTCACGAACCTCTGGCTTGGACTGGTACCGCTGAAATCGCCCCACGTTGGGCGCCAACTGAAGTACTGGGTTTTTCAGAACCCAGCGGTGCCAGGGAACACACCCTAAGACTTCGAGTCCTTCCTGTTTCAGACTACAGAAACACAGAGTCATCTTGGTGAAGTCAAAGATCTTGTTTATTGGCTGCAGCCAGTAACAGGTATCCTAGAAGTACAACACAGTGTATATTCTCAGGAGACTGCTCCCTTTGCAAAGCTAACCTTCTCTTTTATACAAAATATTATGCTTTAGGCAAACATTCCTTATTTTACAGTTGACCATTCACATATTTTCACTACAAAGAAATAGCAGATTTATGATGACAAGCCCATATTTCAGTTTGTCCAGCCCTCAATCAATTACCCGGCAAGGCTTAGTACTTTCATCAGATATCGATGGACCCCCAATATAAACGGGCACCTCCTCCTTGTAAAGCAAGTCATAAAGAAAGAAACAGGGACAGGTGTGTGTAAGATTAGGCATGGTTTGTGTGTGATGAAAGGTTTATGATGTGTTGTGCCTTGATACTAATCTCATTCGGCCACTGGGAAAGAAACTGTCCGAACAGGTTTGGCTTCAGGCAGTGGAGTCAGCTTGCCCAGGTCACAGAGGAGTCAGCAAAGGTGTACGTGTCCTTCAGACTCGTTTTCAGCATTAGACATTGGCCTATGTGAGGGCAATCATAAAATGGCTGTCGTTTAAATGGAACACGAGGGTTCAGGACGGAAACTCTGATATTCGGGTGATTTCGTTACCCGAATATGAATACAATGCTTGTGCATACTATTCTAATCATTCTCGGTCTGCTGATACCAAAATCGTTGTGATACGACGATGTTTATAACACGGGTCCAGAATTTTCAGTACCACACCCCCCCACAATGAGAGGGGATCCTCTACTGCCCCCTGCACTCAACAAAAATCAATGCTTGTCACTTATCTGTATATGCACTATCCTTTCTGTAGCTGTGCCAGGCTGATCTGTGATTGAGCGCTCCTCCATTTACCTTCCACCTCCCTCCTTTAACTTATGAAACAGCAGCGTTGTTAAACTCATCTTTCCAAAAAATGGGGGGGGGGAACTGTCCACGCCGAATGGCCGAGGAAACACGCTTCGCTGTATCCCCTGCTTAGCCTGGCTTGATTCAACTGGGAGCAGCACGCGTTGTCGGAGCCAGTACCCCCAGGGCTCCGATTGGACAGTAATGCTCGCAGACAGCCCCGGCCTCTGTACGGCTCCAATGACAGCGGGGAAGAGGAATTAAGACATGTAGACGTGCCTCTGTGAATCGGCACGGCACTTGGAAGGAAGCACTCCCCGCTGGTATTGGAGTAGCTCCGGGCGGGGTGTTGTGTTTCTTAATTGAAGAGAGTCTCCATCGCCCCCAGCCTCTGGATGATTACCGCAGGAAGAGCCTGTCCAGGCAGAGACAGGGCTGCACTCCTTGAAAAAAGTGCTATTTTCAGCGGCATTTGCAGCAGCGAGTCGCGGCCACCATAACGCTGCTCCGTGGGGTTCTCAGTCATGAAGCATGACGGGAGCTCCACGCGACCCCCACCAGCTACTCTCAATGTTTGCCGTCAGCGTGGACCAATATGTTGATGTTTATGTTTAGTCTGCTTCACATTGTATCCTTGAGCAGTGGATACTTGTAGTGTATGCACATCATCTTTGAAAATTCTGTTTGAGACAAGTGAGGTGATGTGAGTTGCTGTTTGTAAATAGATAATGAACCACAATGTTCTAATGAAGAGATAATTCAGATTTACATCTGTCAGGGCCTTTTGTGCATATTTCCCATCCCATCAGATTTCAGCCAGCTATCACAGAATACACCCCTATGACTGTCTGCAGCAGTTATTCCGGGGACAGTACCATCGTCATTATATTTATAATACCTGGCATACAACTGGCAGCAGAGACGTACAGTGATTTGATTTGTTCATAGCAATTTCAATATTCCTGTTTTCACTCTACTTGCCAGTCTGTGGCCAGTCATGTACACCTCTTAACCTGAAGCCTTGCATTGTTGCTGCATATTGATACTGAGTCTGCATCCTGTTAGAATAACCCTGAGAGGCCATGATGCACTCAGACTGAGGGTTACCTTAGGCGGCTAGTAGTCCAAAGGCATCCCAGGGTCCACTACCACTCGGTGATCTTGAACCTCACATTTTGACTTTCTCTGAACTGGCACATGTTTACTAGTTGGCGCCAGCCCAACATTCTACAGTGGATCAGTGTGTCTCTGGTTGGTTGTTGGAAATGGCTCTTTCTGAAGGGTTATCCTCATACATTTTGCCTTCCTCCTCATTTTTTGTCCTTGTTTTTGTTAGCTCTAGGATTCTGTGCACTTTACCACTGCTAATCTGTGCACTTTACCACTGCTACCAGTGCTAAAGTGCTTGAGTTCTCGCCTTTAAATATGCCAATTGTGGATAAGTGAATGTTACCATATTTTACCTACTTGTCCCTATTAAAGTGCACTATATGTGCCCACGGCCTGTAAATTAAACGTTACTAGTGGGCGTGCAGCACTGCGATTGTGCCACTCACTACAGGAGCCATGTACACATGTCTCAGACCTGCCCCTGCAGAGGCTGTGTGTGCAGTATTAAACTGCCATTTTGACCTGTCAAGAGCACCCACTTGCCTGTCCAAACCTTCCTTTTTATTGCATACGTCACCCCTAAGGTAGGATCTGGTTAGCCCCAAGGGCAGGGTGCAGTTTATTTTAAAAGTGGGACATTTACTTTTAAGTTTAACATGTAGTTGTAGTGAAAAAATATTACATTAAAAGGCTTATTACTCCAATACGTTAACATTGGAGTTACTTTGAGCAACCTTTAAATGTTGGGAAAAGATAGAAATTTGAAGTTTGGTGTCTCTGGACTCAAAATGTAAAAAACCAGTTGACAAACACCCCACCACCAAGAACTTAGAAACTGTCCCTGGTGCCTAAGTGGCTTCTGCCACACTAGGAGGCAGATGGGGCTAAAAAAAATAGGCTGATCTGCCTCCAAGGTGGGCAGAAATGGCCATCACAAATGTGCCCCCTTTGGGGGGCGACCCTTGCCAAAGGTGCCGCCGCCCCCCCCACAAAACACACACACACACACAGGATCCCTGGTGCCTAAGTGGATTCTGCCCCCCCTTGCGGGCAGATGGGCATAAAAAAATTGGCCGATCTGCCCCCAAGGAGGGCAGAAATTGCCATCAGCTCTGTGCCCACTTTAGGAGGCGACTCTTGCCAAAGGGGGCAAACGGGGGGCACCTCCAGCACTAAACAAAAAAAAGGGGAACCAAAAAAAAAAAATCCCTGCCGTATTGGTGGTTTCTGCCCTCCATGGGGGCAGATGGGCCTACAAAAATAGGCCCATTTGCCCCCATGGGGGGCAGAGATGGCCAATACAAAATTTCCCCCCTTTAGGGTGGGGGGAACGACCCTTGCCAAAGGGGTGCCCCCAAACACACAAAACACACACACAGACACACCTCACAATCCCTGGCGCCTAGTGGGTTTCGAAACCCCCCGGGGGCCAGATCGGCCAAAAACATGGCCTATCTAGACCCGGGGGGGGCTGAAACATATTAAAAAATTATTGCCCCTGGGGCAGCGACCCTTGCCTAAGGGGTCGCTGCCCTAAAACAAAGAAAATAATTTCCCTGGTGTCTAGTGGTTTTCGGTCCCCCCTGCGGCAGATCGGCCCAAGAATTTGCCGATCTGCCCCCAGGGGGGGTCTGAAATAAGAAAAAAAATTGCCCCAATGGGAGCGACCCTTGCCCAAGGGGTCGCTCCCTAAAATGCATACCCAACATAATTTCCCTGGTGTCTAGTGGATTTCGGCCCTCCTTGGGGGCACATCGGCTGAAAAATTGGCCGATCTGCCCCCGGGGGGGGGGCGAAAAAGGAAAATAATGCCCCCAATGGGAGCGGCCCTTGCCCAAGGGGTCGCCCCCCAAAACTAGCACAAAAAGGAAATCCCTGGTGCCTAGTGGGGATTCCTGCTCCACGATTGCGTGCCCCGCCTGCGATCGTGGAGCAGGAATCCACTGAAAACAGTCACAGGGGGAAAGGAAAAACCCTTTCCTTTCCCCCTGTGTCTGTTTTCCCCCCCTCCCCAACCCCCAAAGAGGGAAAGACTCACCTGAAGGTCCTGTTCCCTCGACGCGCTGGAAGCAAATGGCTTCCAGCGCGTCCCTCAGCAATATTTCATGGCGGCGCGCTGTGAGCGCGCTGATGTCATTGGATTGCTGAGGGGGGGGTCGGGGGTAGAAGGGGAAGGGCTTCCCCTTCCATCCACGACCGGGGTGTGGGTGGGGGGCCCATAGGGGGTGCACTAGCGCTCCCCCCAGTTCCTGGGTGCAGGACGAGGTGATCTCGTCCAAGGCACCGGTTCGGGTGCCTTGGACGAGATCACCTCGTCCAAGGCACCGCACGAGTTAATAGCTCGGAGCTCAGCTAGAATCTGCCCCATCAACTCTTCCATAGTTGAAGAACCCTGAAACCTGGACGAAGAACAGTCTGAAATAAGGAAATTAGAGGAAGGGGTGAAAGTTTGAGAACCAGTATTTGGGTTGGAAGTCGCTGCAGATGTATTGAAAAATACTGTACCTAGCCCCACTGACACCCCATTTGGAGCCAATGAGGAAGAAACACCAGAATGCGTCGACGTCGCTTCGCTTAGGAGAGGTATCATCTCGGGCTCTCCTTCTTGTGTGGTTCTTTTGATTGATTTCAGTGACCCCTTAACGTTGCTGCTCGAGTATGTAGATAAGGGATACGGAGGTTTCTCCTGGAGTCGAGGGGATATTGAAGGATGCGCCGGGGGAGGTTGCCTGATGTCCCTAAAATCGGTGATACGGAGGAAGATGCAGTGGCGGCACCGGCTGGAAGAGAGAAGGAAGGCTGGGAACGTACTTGGGGCAATGATTCCATGGATCGTGGAGGCCATTCGAGAAACTGCTCCGCACACTCCGTGCTATTGGGATCCAGCATGGCTGCGAGACCTGAGGAAGAAGATGAAAGTTCCTGAATCCCAGGGGACTCCCTTAAAGAACTTGCAGAGGCTTGATTGCTGGAGCAATGCCTGTGCCTTCCTGTAGAAGGGGTCAGGGTCTTAGATTTAGGTCCTTTCGGGATTTTTCCCGCTGTCCGGGCTTTAAACCCAGTATCCTGTGCCATGCGTTTCATTGTAAGGGGAAAAGTTTTTTAAAAAGGGGGGTCGTCCCAACCTTATAGTAAACATGTGGCCAGGAGGCGGAAGGAGGAGGAGGGGGCAACAAGCTACAACCACCAGTATGCAGGCTACTCCGTCGACCCGTGCCGGGGGGTGTGCTTAAAGTGAAGCCAGACTGCTCAGTCCAGATTGAGTCTGGATGCTAGCGAGGGCAGAAAAATGTACCCAGTAAAAGTCTTGGACAAGGCAGCCCACCATTCGGCAGCTTGGTGCTCTTCTGTTTAGCCCCAACACTGAGCTATTAGTACAGTTGCGGATACAACCTCATTGGTTACTGCCCCCTCTGTGCACCACACATTGTAAACTTTCTTAGGTTCTCCTTTTCCACTTAGCCCCTCTCTATAGTTATAAAGCTTGAGAGCTTGGACGGGTATAAGGCCTAAATTAAAGTTACACTGTCATTAGACTGTTCCGCAACCAGGCTACTAGATGTTGGCCGGCCAGCCAGCCCCCCCCCACAGTGAGAGGGGCTCCTCTACTGCCCCCTGCACTCAACAAAAATCAATGCTTGTCACTTATCTGTATATGCACTATCCTTTCTGTAGTTGTGCCAGGCTGATCTGTGATTGAGCGCTCCTCCATTTACCTTCCACCTCCCTCCTTTAACTTATGAAACAACAGCGTTGTTAAACTCATCTTTCCAAAACATAGGGGGGGGAACTGTCCACGCCGAATGGCCGAGGAAACACGCTTCGCTGTATCCCCTGCTTAGCCTGGCTTGATTCAACTGGGAGCAGCATGCGTTGTCGGAGCCAGTACCCCCAGGGCTCCGATTGGACAGTAATGCTCGCAGACAGCCCCGGCCTCTGTACGGCTCCAATGACAGCGGGGGAAGAGGAATTAAGACATGTAGACGTGCCTCTGTGAATCGGCACAGCACTTGGAAGGAAGCACTCCCCGCTGGTATTGGAGTAGCTCCGGGCGGGGTGTTGTGTTTCTTAATTGAAGAGAGTCTCCATCGCCCCCAGCCTCTGGATGATTACCGTAGGAAGAGCCTGTCCAGGCAGAGACAGGGCTGCACTCCTTGAAAAAAGTGCTATTTTCAGCGGCATTTGCAGCAGCGAGTCGCGGCCACCATAACGCTGCTCCGTGGGGCTCTCAGTCATGAAGCATGACGGGAGCTCCACGCGACCCCCACCAGCTACTCTCAATGTTTGCCGTCAGCGTGGACCAATATGTTGATGTTTATGTTTGGTCTGCTTCACATTGTATCCTTGAGCAGTGGATACTTGTAGAGTATGCACATCATCTTTGAAAATTCTGTTTGAGACAAGGGAGGTGATGTGAGTTGCTGTTTGTAAATAGATAATGAACCACAATGTTCTAATGAAGAGATAATTCAGATTTACATCTGTCAGGGCCTTTTGTGCATATTTCCCATCCCATCAGATTTCAGCCAGCTATCACAGAATACACCCCTATGACTGTCTGCAGCAGTTATTCCGGGGACAGTACCATCGTCATTATATTTCTAATACCTGGCATACAACTGGCAGCAGAGACGTACAGTGATTTGATTTGTTCATAGCAATTTCAATATTCCTGTTTTCACTCTACTTGCCAGTCTGTGGCCAGTCATGTACACCTCTTAACCTGAAGCCTTGCATTGTTGCTGCATATTGATACTGAGTCTGCATCCTGTTAGAATAACCCTGAGAGGCCATGATGCACTCAGACTGAGGGTTACCTTAGGCGGCTAGTAGTCCAAAGGCATCCCAGGGCCCACTACCACTCGGTGATCTTGAACCCCACATTTTGACTTTCTCTGAACTGGCACATGTTTACTAGTTGGCGCCAGCCCAACATTCTACAGTGGATCAGTGTGTCTCTGGTTGGTTGTTGGAAATGGCTCTTTCTGAAGGGTTATCCTCATACATTTTGCCTTCCTCCTCATTTTTTGTCCATGTTTTTGTTAGCTCTAGGATTCTGTGCACTTTACCACTGCTAATCTGTGCACTTTACCACTGCTACCAGTGCTAAAGTGCTTGAGTTCTCGCCTTTAAATATGCCAATTGTGGATAAGTGAATGTTACCATATTTTACCTACTTGTCCCTATTAAAGTGCACTATATGTGCCCACGGCTTGTAAATTAAACTTTACTAGTGGGCGTGCAGCACTGTGATTGTGCCACTCACGACAGTAGCCATGTACACATGTCTCAGACCTGCCCCTGCAGAGGCTGTGTGTGCAGTATTAAACTGCCATTTTGACCTGTCAAGAGCACCCACTTGCCTGGCCAAACCTTCCTTTTTATTGCATACGTCACCCCTAAGGTAGGATCTGGTTAGCCCCAAGGGCAGGGTGCAGTTTATTTTAAAAGTGGGACATTTACTTTTAAGTTTAACATGTAGTTGTAGTGAAAAAATATTACATTAAAAGGCTTATTACTCCAATACGTTAACATTGGAGTTACTTTGAGCAACCTTTAAATGTTGGGAAAAGATAGAAATTTGAGGTTTGGTGTCTCTGGACTCAAAATGTAAAATCACAATTTATGATGAAGTCTGATTTTAAATTGTAAATCTGAAAATGCCACTTTTAGAAAGTTGGCATTTTCTTACTTTAACTATTCTGTGCCTCTTTCATCTGGGCGTTGTGCATTGCCTGCAGACGTTCTCACACAAAAGGAGCTGGGGTGTGACATTTGCATCCTGATGGCCCAGAACCAGGCTGGTGGACCATTAACTGGCTTTATTTGGGGGGGAGGCAGAGCTTATCACTGCCTCAATTACACCTGCAAATGGCTGTGCCTCTCACCACACAAAGGGCTGCATAACCTTTTGTAGAGTGACTGGAGCCATGGAAGGAAGGTCAGGGACCTTGTGATCTTCAAAGGCCTCTTTGGACCCTCCCCCACTTCAAAGGCACATTTGGGTATAAATACTGGACCCCAAACTCCATCAAATCAGAACTCAAGCGAAACCAAGGACACTGACAGGAAGGACTGCTGTACTGCCAGGAGGGATTGTCACTCTGCAGCTGCATTGCTGTGGTGGCCTACTGCTTGCTGTGTGCTGTGCTGTGCTGTGCTGTAGGAGGGACTGCCACTTAGCTACTTGATTTGCTGTGTTGGATTGCTGTTTCTTGCCTGGAGTGAAAAGGACTGGACCTGTTCTCTACATCCTTGAACCCAAGATTGTCCAAGGGCTTGATGGATTACCCTCTGTTCTCTACAGTGTCAGGGACATCAGAGACTGCCAGCAACTCTTTTGGTGCTGCTGGACTCTGCCATCTGTGAGTCCTACCCTTGCCTGACGTGCCCCCTCCAGTTCCGGGCCTCAGAAGTGGGTTCTGCAGCTGATTTCTGCAAAAACATGAAGCATCGTGCCCTCAACGTTGACGCTTTGCTCCATCAAAGGTACTGTTTCAGTGGACCCTGCGTGTGTTCTGTAGCTGGCCTACCCTCTATCGCGGTTGGCCTGAACTTTGGGTTTGCACTGGTCCCTCGTGACCTCAAGTAACCTTATGACTGCTAGTGATTTCTGAGCTCTATTTTCACATTTAATCTTTAAAAATTCATATCACAACTTCTACTTATTGGATTCTTTGTCATTTTGGTTTTGTTTTACTTACAGTAACAGTGAAAGACTGTTTGTGGTGTCTTTCACTGTTACTGTAATTAAGTATTGCACAAATACTTTCCACATTTCTTCTTAAGTTAAGCCTGACTCTTGTGTGCCAAGCTACCAGAGGGTGAGCATAGGTTAATTTCGGGACTGTAACTGACTTATCTTGACTAGGATTGTGGTCCCTACTTGGTCAGGGTGCATGCCTCTGCCAACTGGAGACCCAGTTTCTAACATCGATCCTGAAATGTCTATGTAAAATCATACAAATTCATACACTTAAACATAGCCAAACAGCAAATCGTGGTTATTTGCGCTTGTAAAACCAAAGTAAACAGTCAATTGCTTTATAAATCCGTATTTAGACTAAATACCAGCAGAATAACAATAGATCCAGTGCTAGGACTACTCTCCTGCAAAGCAACTAAAAAACAAAAGTTTAGACCATACATACTTTGAGGGTTACAGAAATTATAAAGGGCAGCAAGTGGTTACAGTTCTGAGTGTTTAGAAATATAGTAAAGTATAGTGCCTCGATGAGATTTTGTTCAGAGCTTCCTCCTCCCCATGTTGCTGTGGAATGCTTGACATCGGTATGCCTCATTAAAATGGAGAAAAGGCATGTAGTTGGTGACAGTGCTTTTGTGCAGCTGGAACGGCCAATCAAAGTGTGCAATAAAACTTTCTTTCTCATAGAAGCTAAAGGAATAATCATTCAGCATGAGCAGTTAAAACAACAATAAACCAAATCCTCTATATCACAAATGATATGTTGCTTTTCTCTGAGTGCTCTTGTAGTTCATTGATGTGTATCAATTGTGGTCCATTGTTGAGAGAAGAGTGCTCTCAACATTGGAGGTCCAGATGAAAAGCTAAAGTTTGTTTATACAAATAAAGATGAAGTAACTTGCATAGTATGGTCCGTATTGGGAGGAAAAGGTATCTAGGTTAGTTGGAATGAGAATTTCCCCCTGCATGGTAAACTGGCACATAACCCTGCCCTGAGTGCTTGACTGGAAGTGAAACTGGTATCCTGACTTATTTTGGCACTTGCATCACTCTAATCTAGTATGTTTACAGACGTGTACAACTGTCCCTCACAATGCTAGGTTCATAACCTGTCCTGTGATCTGGACATATACAGCAAGCGTGCCCTCATAAAAGGTAGTGGACTACCATGCATACCCTGTGTGTATCACATTGCGAATGGTGGCAGTTTATTTTTTGTTTGACTCTATAGTGTGAGCAGACCTTTATTTGTGCCCCCCGTGTCAGTGTGTGGTCTACTAATGCCACTCATATAAAGTTATATTGTAAAAACCAGAGCTTTGTGCAGGCATAACATGTATGTGGGTAGCACATGGATGGCAGGAGGGTTTTCCGTGATGCAAGCCTGAATGCTGGGGCCAGTAGGATGCCCCTTGTTTAGCATGGCACAAAATGGAAGATGAGGACTGCTTATCTTGAAAAGTGGAAACATGTTGCCTGCATTCTTGTGGCTGGATGATGGATACATTGAAGAGTATGGAGACTGGCTATTTTTAGAATTTCATTGAAGACCTAGCTGTCAAAAGGCTGCCAAGTAGATATTCCTTGCAGTCCTAAAGGTGAACGATAGGGCGGAGGACGGTAGTTTCAGTTCAAAGCACGAAGGTTTATAGTAGGACCCACTTTTTTGTCTGCTGATTATTGCTGATGACAGCCCTGTGCAGAGAGATTGCACTTCATTGTATCTGTGCTTTTGGACACTACTCTTTGAAGCCAGTCCCATTCGCTACATGCTGTGAGTGCCATCACTTAGCACAAAGACTGTCTGTCAAGCAGCCTGAAAAGTACATTTCAATGAGCACAAACCCAGGCTGGTTCTGAAATCCCAGACAGTGAATCCATATCTGCTGTATAGAAGATATGTATGAAAGTGAGCTCAAACCACCCTACTCTTACTATTCCAAGTTCTTCATGACCAAGGAAATAAATGCCCAACAGACTACTTGGACTGCTGTGTGACCAAGGTTGGCATTCTTGTGAGGTGAGAGACACCACTTGCATAGTGCACGTTCTGCTGGAGGGTCTGTCTAGAAGTCTTATCTGCCTGCTGAGTCAGGAGGAGAAACGCTTTGGGGGAAGGGGAGTAGGGAGAGTGCATTGTGTTCCTGGTATGGGGATTTCCAGGAAGTGATCCAAGATTGACCCCTGTGTCGAAAGGGCCCACTAGTCTCCATAAACTGTTGCTTCACTCCCTGGCCATGGGAGACCTCAATTTTGATAGACTAGAATCTACTGGAGGAAGATTGCCACATCAAGATTGCTGGAGTCTCCATGTTTCAAGCGATGTTGCACTGCGATACCTAGAGCTCCAAAGTTTTTGTTGTAGGGAGACTGCTGTGTTAAGAGGTATTGTAGTAACCGGTAATTTAATAGTTGATACTGGTCCCAAAAACTCAAGAAGAACAGTTCAAATATCCCATTGCTGTCTAAGCATGTGACACCCCTCAGCAAAAGGCGAAGTACATGAGAAAACCGAGGGAAAGAGGAATTGGATAAGAGAAAAAAGAAACACTGGATTCTTCTACTGATAACAACGCCTTCTGTTGTCAAAGAATGTGAGTTCTACTAACAAAGTAAACATGGCAATACCCCTGAATCTTCCTTTAAGTATTAATTTCAACCACTCTTTATGAATCAATCAATTTTTATGGGTTTCATGTTGAAAAGGAGAAATGGGTGGGATAGGGCATTACACAGCTTTATTGCCTATAACCCGGAGGCTCGCAGTGTTAATCTCAACCCCTCATTAGAACAGTTTTGTAATTAGCTGGCGAAATTCCCAATTACACTGTGGTCTTTCTTCCATTAAAAGGGTATGCTGAGCTCCTAAAATTGAGGAATGCTTTTTAGGCACACAATATTTACTAACTTTCCCTATATCCTAGACCAGTGATTCTTAACCGGTGGCCTGGGGACCCCTGGGGGCCTGTGAAGCCTACCCAGGCAGTCCTCCACTGCTTAGAAAATTTAATAATAGAATATTTAAAAACTCTGTAGAAATAAAGAAGCAAAATGTACTGTTACATTTTAAAACCTTCAATAAATGTGAAGGAATTTGAAGGCTAACAAGTTAGTATCCTCAGATTGTTTCTGGGAAGCAGTGCAAGTGCACCAAACATAATTTAATATGAAGGATGGGTGACCTCAAATTAAGAAAAGCGCCAACCTTCCTTTTAAAATTACAGTTTTCCTTATTTGTGAATTAAATAAAATATTCCATCATCTGTACATTTGTTTGATGAATGTTTGTTTCTCTATTGTTTTGTAGTTCAAATCATTGAAAATGCTTCGGCTGGAGTCCTCAGTTTCCAGTAACGAGTTGGTGGGGGACCTTTGATTCGAATAATAATTCAGCGAGGGCCCTTTGGTTCCAGTAATGATTGAGTGGGGTCCACAGAAGTCCAGAGGTTAGGAACAGCTGTCATAGACAGTGGAACTGAAGGATACCCAGGGGAAAAACGCTGACCTCTTGTGTAACTCTCTAGTAAGTTTTGATACTTGTTGAACATGTATAATGCTAGTTAAAACAAAACATTTCACCATAAATATCTAGACACTTCATAACTTCTGGCAAGCAAATGCTGGATTATACTATTTTGATAACCTGTAAGCAAAGAGTCCCTCTTCCCAATTAATTACGTTCTGTTTTTGTCCTCAGATAACAGTAATAGCGGTTGTGTGGCTATATTAAGATGGCTGTATCACCTTCGTCATTACTTTAGTAAGCTTTCAATATGACTTTTGCAACAGTCATCTGTTATGTTTTTAGGTGTGCAAAAGGATGTATGGTTACATGATCAAGGGCTTCCATTCATACTGCACAGAATTAGTAAATCATGGTTGCTTTGGTGCATGGTGGTCATTCTGTTGGCATATGATGGTGTGTGGTGCTGCATTATGTTTTTTGTGAGTTTTCAGAAGATTGTTCAGAGGGCCACGGGGCAAGCAGGAGCTAGTGGGCCCAACCATGGAGGTTGTGGTCTTTTACTCGTGATATCCCAGGGCCCCACCTACCATGGATCCTGTGCAACTGGGGCAAGTACCACATCAGCTCTTGACCCTCGGTGGTACCATGGGTTGAGCAGTCAAATGCTACTTTAGGGGGACGTAGATTCAGGGCAGTGAACACAGGCTCACAACTCATGTGGGACCATGTGGCGGTGACAAATCAAGTGCACAATCTAGAAAAGAACTGTATTGGAGCAACAAATTGGACTCTATAAATGTGGGCCTTAACACATTAGAGGACTGGAGACAAGCAGTGTTTGTTGAGGCCATATCAAACCATAGGGAACACACGGTCTCCTCGTGATTGTGCCCTGTTGATTCAACCTAATTCTGCTCTATTCATTTCCTATTTCATTTGTATGTGTTCCTCCAACAAACGTAATTGTACATACATGCACAGACGATATAACCACTTGTACCATTTTCCCTTATAATGCCATGATGAATATGTGGTCTCTGTGATTGTGGCCTGTTGTTTCATGTAATTCAGTTTTCCATTTTTATGTGTTCCTCCAAACAAACTCATTATACACGTCTGAGTTGCCGATATAACCGTGTGCACTTGCTAAAGCCTTTTTCTTTCAAACAAATGTTATACTTCATCTATCTCGGTTATTTAAGAATTGACCCTATTAATCTCAGGGTACAAAGTATAAATACGAGAGATGTGTTAAGCTTTTCCATCTACACGTCATTTGGTGTGACTTTGAAAACTGAATGTGGTGGCCACAGGTGAGCGCTTGCAACTTTATTTTTATCCAAGATACTTCAATTCTCCCACATGTGGGATTGTTGTAACTTCGTACACATGGCCCTCATGTATTTAAGCTTTAGTTCTTCCCCCTTTAACTAGGGGTTGCATTTTGTTTCATTTGTCCTGGTTATTAAGAAATTGTAACCACGGGTACTAAGATCTAATGTGAGAGATCTGTAAAGCCATTTTTTCCACCTACACGTCACTAGACGTGACGTTATTTAAATACAATGGCGGCAGGCGAGCGCGTTTTTCATTTCATGAGTAAACCGCAGCTGGCGCGCCACAGTGAAGGCTCTGGGTGCCGCACGTCTAAGTAACGAGCAGCTTTTACGGGAAACTTTACCCCTTGAGCTTGCCCCAGGAGGTAAGCCTTTGCATTCACACGTTCTTCCATTTGAAGACTACTAACCCGAAGCTCACCTATAATTACAATTCCCTATTGTATTATTGCCGAGGGCAGGGATCCGCAATTCTTCGGCACACTAGCTGATGTTAAGTTCAACATTGTTTTAGGTCGAGCATAGCAGGGCGCAAGCGCTGCTTTTCCGACGTGTTGGTATGTATCTGGGCTTTTAACCGCGCCCACTGTCGCTCGTTCCTGGGCTTGCCCTTCAAAAATCCTTTATTTTCGTTGGTAAATGCTTTAGGTATATCTCTCCTTGGGGCGGTTTAGTTACCGCATTTGACATCGCCCCTGTTGCATGGATAATTGGCCTTTTGCTGATATGTTTGACTGCGAGAAAACATCTCCCTCCCGCTGATGTCATGGTGCTTTGAATCGGATCGCTTATGTGAAATTGTATTTTCATTTTCAATTTATGTGGCTACAAAAGTCCGGTTAGGAGTTTATAACACAAATAGCTCTAACCCGAGCAAATGCGAGACCCATTGCATTGCAAAGGAGTCGCGGCGGCCAGAGAGCTGCATTGCACCAGTTTAGCCGGTTTGACCAATGTTCTCTATTGTCGACCAGTGGGACTCGGTCTATTTATTGTAATTTATATGCTGGGTATCTGAACACATAGTTTACCGACCAGGGGTGCAACTAGCCCCAAACCTGGGGTGGCGAGGGGGTAAACATTTCACACAGTGGGGGCCAGATCATGTAGCAGGCCAATAGGCCTGGGTTTAAAGTGCTAATGCATTGAAAAATAACATATGTGCATGCCTGTTCTTTCATGATTTAGCACATTAAAGCCAGATCTTTTATCTTCGTCAATGCATTTTCCTCAGGCACTGAGCACTGTTGGAGCTCGGAGAGTGTACACCAGACCTGCCACCATCGGATGTCAGCAAGGTGGTTGGTACCAAACTAGTATTGTGCATGTCTGAGGAAGTAGTTTAGTAAGGATGCCACAGTACTGGTGGACGCTTGGAAACTAGCCACTTTGAATGCTGGTGTAGTGGTAAATACAGCACTGACCAGGGTTTGAAGGGCCCCTTAGGGCTCTGGCTCCAGTGTCACTGCACCTGGTGCACCAATGGTAGGTATGCCTGTGGTCTGATGCACAGAAAATAAAGCACCGAAGGCTTACTGGAAAAATATCTTATCTGATTAAAAGCAGCATGTACTGCATAATGATTCCAAGGAATAAGATGATGTGTGTGAAAGGAATATCACAATGTGCTCAAAAAAGTGCTCTCACAGACATTGAGAAGTAGTATTGAGGTCTGGAGAATAAACCAGGATGAAAACATGTATGGGGAGTTTCTATCTGGCTGTCACAAATTGAGGGAGTGGCTCACCAACAGCTGTTTTTGCATTTGTCGCCCTAAGTGGGAAGGGTATGCCCAGACGTGGGTCCCGTGCTTCCCATGCCACTGGATTCAAGCTAGCCTGGCTGATGAGGGGTGAAACCCCGAAACCGGTCCCAGGATGCTTGTTTCCAGTCCAGGGAAGACCTGGCCTAGCAGTTCGGGCTGGACTGTTCCCATGGGGAACAGGGTCAAGACTGATTTGCATATGGCTGGGTCCAAACTGGAATGGCATGGGCAGCAAAAAAACGATGGATTAAACCCAGATCTGTGACTGGGGGTGAATGTTTGACAATGTTCAGCATTCCGTCCATCACTTGTTGTTTTTGCATTTGTCGCCCTAAGTGGGAAGGGTATGCCCAGACGTGGGTCCCGTGCTTCCCATGCCACTGGATTCAAGCTAGCCTGGCTGATGAGGGGTGAAACCCCGAAACCGGTCCCAGGATGCTTGTTTCCAGTCCAGGGAAGACCTGGCCTAGCAGTTCGGGCTGGACTGTTCCATGGGGAACAGGGTCAAGACTGATTTGCATATGGCTGGGTCCAAACTGGAATGGCATGGGCAGCAAAAAAACAATGGATTAAACCCAGATCTGTGACTGGGGGTGAATGTTTGACAATGTTCAGCATTCCGTCCATCACTTGTTGTTTTTGCATTTGTCGCCCTAAGTGGGAAGGTATGCCCAGACGTGGGCCCAGGATGCTTGTTTCCAGTCCAGGGAAGACCTGGCCTAGCAGTTCGGGCTGGACTGTTCCCATGGGGAACAGGGTCAAGACTGATTTGCATATGGCTGGGTCCAAACTGGAATGGCATGGGCAGCAAAAAAACATGGATTAAACCCAGATCTGTGACTGGGGGTGAATGTTTGACAATGTTCAGCATTCCGTCCATCACTTGTTGTTTTTGCATTTGTCGCCCTAAGTGGGAAGGGTATGGGGAAGGGTATGCCCAGACGTGGGTCCCGTGCTTCCCATGCCACTGGATTCAAGCTAGCCTGGCTGATGAGGGGTGAAACCCGAAACCGGTCCCAGGATGCTTGTTTCCAGTCCAGGGAAGACCTGGCCTAGCAGTTCGGGCTGGACTGTTCCCATGGGGAACAGGGTCAAGACTGATTTGCATATGGCTGGGTCCAAACTGGAATGGCATGGGCAGCAAAAAAACGATGGTGAATGTTTGACAATGTTCAGCATTCCGTCCATCACTTGTTGTTTTTGCATTTGTCGCCCTAAGTGGGAAGGGTATGCCCAGACGTGGGTCCCGTGCTTCCCATGCCACTGGATTCAAGCTAGCCTGGCTGATGAGGGGTGAAACCCCGAAACCGGTCCCAGGATGCTTGTTTCCAGTCCAGGGAAGACCTGGCCTAACAGTTCGGGCTGGACTGTTCCCATGGGGAACAGGGTCAAGACTGATTTGCATATGGCTGGGTCCAAACTGGAATGGCATGGGCAGCAAAAAAACGATGGATTAAACCCAGATCTGTGACTGGGGGTGAATGTTTGACAATGTTCAGCATTCCGTCCATCACTTGTTGTTTTTGCATTTGTCGCCCTAAGTGGGAAGGGTATGCCCAGACGTGGGTCCCGTGCTTCCCATGCCACTGGATTCAAGCTAGCCTGGCTGATGAGGGGTGAAACCCCGAAACCGGTCCCAGGATGCTTGTTTCCAGTCCAGGGAAGACCTGGCCTAGCAGTTCGGGCTGGACTGTTCCCATGGGGAACAGGGTCAAGACTGATTTGCATATGGCTGGGTCCAAACTGGAATGGCATGGGCAGCAAAAAAACGATGGATTAAACCCAGATCTGTGACTGGGGGTGAATGTTTGACAATGTTCAGCATTCCGTCCATCACTTGTTGTTTTTGCATTTGTCGCCCTAAGTGGGAAGGGTATGCCCAGACGTGGGTCCTGTGCTTCCCATGCCACTGGATTCAAGCTAGCCTGGCTGATGAGGGGTGAAACCCCGAAACCGGTCCCAGGATGCTTGTTTCCAGTCCAGGGAAGACCTGGCCTAGCAGTTCGGGCTGGACTGTTCCCATGGGGAACAGGGTCAAGACTGATTTGCATATGGCTGGGTCCAAACTGGAATGGCATGGGCAGCAAAAAAACGATGGATTAAACCCAGATCTGTGACTGGGGGTGAATGTTTGACAATGTTCAGCATTCCGTCCATCACTTGTTGTTTTTGCATTTGTAAATACAGCACTGACCAGGGTTTGAAGGGCCCCTTAGGGCTCTGGCTCCAGTGTCACTGCACCTGGTGCACCAATGGTAGGTATGCCTGTGGTCTGACGCACAGAAAATAAAGCACCGAAGGCTTACTGGAAAAATATCTTATCTGATTAAAAGCAGCATGTACTGCATAATGATTCCAAGGAATAAGATGATGTGTGTGAAAGGAATATCACAATGTGCTCAAAAAAGTGCTCTCACAGACATTGAGAAGTAGTATTGAGGTCTGGAGAATAAACCAGGATGAAAAAATGTATGGGGAGTTTCTATCTGGCTGTCACAAATTGAGGGAGTGGCTCACCAACAGCACAAAAGGAAGGGGTACCCACAGAGGATAATATGCTGAATACCTTTTCACAACGTGAAAGCATGCATGCATTGGTATTTATATAGCATGGACCTAGCTTGAGAGCAACGCCGCATTGCACATTATGGGAGGTGGTGGAAAATTATGCAACATTGTATTCATCAAGTAGTAGCATAAATCTTTTGGTTACGCACACTTACAGTAGTATCTCACATTTAAATTTCGGGCACATGTGATTAAGTGATTTCCCACAACTGCACAATTTTTAGCCAATGCGAAACAGGATTCAAACCAAAGTCCTTAGATCAACAGTTTAGCAACTAGATCATGCCTCCTTCCTTAGTTGACGGATTCAGACTTTCCAAAAAAGCTTCAAACATTTGATTTCACCACTCCCTGTGAATGCTTTTGACGTTTTAACATAGCCATTAGACCTTTTTCCTCGTGCTGTCCAGTGAGTCAGCTGAATGTAAATTATTTTTGTATTTATGTGTTATACAAGGGTGGCACCTAAACAAGTGAGTTTTATCTATTTGCATCTACAAAATGGTTTAAAATTAAGTACAGACAGGATACATAAATAATCTAGTTCAATATTGCCATTGAAGGGTTCTGGTGATATCTTTGGCCCTGTGGTTTGTAAATGTCACTAGAAACATATTATGTATTTTTTTGTATTACAAGCTGTTTTACTCAAAGTGCAGCTAACAATCGGGATTGACTGGAATTTAAATGTTGAGGTTTTAATTCCCTGTCATAAATAGATTCTCGATAAAACAATAAGCAATGAGATCAGTGTATATATGTGAATATGTGGCTGCAGATTTTACAGCATAATTGTGAATTTGCTGAATTTCCCACATAATTTTGAAAATATGCAGATTTCACCAAGATTATGGTTTCTAGCTCAAACAGATGAAAATAATATCACCAGACAATGTGCCCCATCATTCATTGTTTTGCCACATAATTTTAATAACTATGGTCCTCCAAGCTGCCTATTCCTATTAGCCTGGATAATGAAAAACCTCTGCACAGTGGACAAAATCTGTATTTCACACGTAATCGTGAAATATTTCTTATATGTAGTGGCTCCTTGTACTACATGGGTTAATACCACTGCTCTTCGTGCAATACAAGCGCCAAAACATGAAATACATGCATTTTTACTCAGCCATGTAATGACCTGTCAATAAGCTTAAAATGGCTATGCACCGCTGTGGAAGGTGTGAGGCAATATTGTATTATACTTATACTGCAGGTTCTCATTTCATTAACTCTAGGTTAGTTTTCGTATAAAAATACACACTTACGCCTAAGGCAAGCTTGTTCCTTTCTCTCCAAAGGAAAACAGGTGGCCAAAGATACACAGATTTAAATGTGTGCAAGCTGCAACAACAATTCATCATGAGAAGTAGTGTTGGCAGCTGTATTACAGAAGGAGCTGAAGCCATTTAAAAATAAATGTATTCTTGTTCTGATGAGAATCTTCAGCATAAGACACTTCTGCAGGATTAGACTGAGATACCCAGAAGGAGACCTGTAAGTAGACCTATGCATGTTGGAAAGTGTTGCATGACCATAACCCTGCTGCTCTCCTCTTAATGGACTCCAGTAGCTCTAGCCAGTGCACAGCAGTTGCACCCTCTGCTAGTGTGGAGCTCATGTTCCTTCACCTGAACAGGTGCCTGAAGGAAGATGGAAGGTACAGGTAAGAGTATAAAGGGGTATACAGAGCTTTTGTCCACTGAGACCATGTTTGAGGTCACCATGACTGGAGGTCTTCCCTTTGTTTGTGGTGACACCAAGCCATACATTAATGATTAGCACACATCCACAGAAGGGGTATCCTACAGGAAATCCCTCAGATGGCACCCTTGAAGTTGAGGTTCCTTCACAAGCTTAATGCTTTTCTTCTCCATCCACTCACTTTGGGGTTTGCCTGTTTCAACCAAGCCAGGGAAGTGAATATATAAAATATAAAACTCCTTCTGTTTGAGAAGGGTTTACGTTTGATGTTCCACATAAAAACACAATTTCGAAATGGACTAGATCACAATTTACAATTAGCTGCCAAGTGGATCTGTCACGTGTACAACACCGATACTCCAACCTACTGCTTAATTTGATGTAAAAGAAAAATGTGCGCTGGTCACCAAAATGTTTCTTTGGGGATTGGTATAGGCACCATCCACAGCCAGCACCTGCACTGCCCAGTCACACATTGAAAGACTGACCTCTGATGAAGGGAGCAAGAAAGGGAGAAATGTGTTGTAAAGTTTACTTTAGTCAACATACTCATGCCTCCTGCTTCCACACCCTTAAAATGCTCAATTAAATTTTCAAATGGTTCCCAGTCAACACATGCAGGATGGTCACCCAGGCCCTCGTCACCAGCAAGCTGGACTACAGCGAGGCACTACGTCAGATTCACTATCTAACTGCTAGAAAATTTCAGGCTCTACAACACCCAGCAGCCAGACACACACTCAGGCTTTCCCCTGCCTTCAAATCACTCAGCACCTCAATGACTTTCAGTGGCTCCCCACTCACTAACCCACACTCTTAGAACTGCTCACACACACATACAAAGTCCTGTATAACCTCTACCCCACCTCATCATTTGCCTCATCAACTTCAACACTCCCACCAGACCCTTCTGCTCAGCCAGACTCTTGCTCGCAAACATCACTTGCTTACTCAGAGCCAGAATCGGACTTCTATTTTACCTTGTACCTAAAGCCTGGACAACCTGCCCCTACACATTAGACTGCCTTCTCAGTACTTGAGCTCCACATGAAACTGAAAACTTGGCTTTTCACCTAGTTAAGGCCCAGTGACATCCAACATAGCCCCTGCTTTCTCAGCACCAGGATACTATTCAATGTGAGCTTTGCTCTTCACAAATACCCATAGCATAACATAACATGACATTTACCTTAGCATGATTGTTTTGCTGTTGTTCAAATGTCTCTCTAGAGTTTCCCATTTCACGTGTAGTCCCTGTTATTTTCCATCTCAGTCACACTCTCCTTTATTTTTTTCTTTCTCACTTTTCTGTCCATATTCTCACACATGAATAATTTTCTTTCACTACTGTCTGTTGTCTCTCTCTCTCTCTCTCTCACTCCAACTCTCTCATGGTCATCCTCCTTCCCACCGTATCCTCCTCACTCCCTATCAGAAACGGGCCATGTGGAAGACTGGCCTGAGTGAGAGGTGTTTGATACTCCCAGAGATTATTAACTGGTTTCTCAGTCTCCACAGAACCTCAGGTTTTACATTATAGGAATGAATGCTGAAAGAGCTCAACCCTGCTTATGCAGTGGTTCACTTCCATCTATGTCTGCGCAGGGACTCAGCACTGTATACAATGAAGCTCAGCTGCATACTTAGAAGAGCTCGGTCCTGTCTGCGCAGGGCCGCAGCATTATGTGTGCAGTAACTCATCTCTGGCTCAATGAAATAAGTTACCTCTGGGTTCACAGTCTCTGCTCTAGCTGCTCATGGGTTTAGCACTATGTATACATGGACTTGGCTGCATCTGGGCTTGAACCCAGCCCTTTCTGCAAAAGAGTTTGCTGTTTGTTTGTGGCAGAGCTCCGCTGTCTCTGTATGCACAAGAACCTCCTTACCTCTGTGTGAGAACTTGATTCAATGAGAGTGAATGTGAGAATCTGATTTTGAGAGTGTGTCTGAATAACTGAAAGTGAGTTTGAGTGAGTGAGTGAAGGAGAATGAGTATGTTAGAACGAGTGAATGAGTGATTGATTGGAGGTTGTGAGAAGTGGAAGTGAGTTGTGGATATTGCTATCAATGGTGCAGCAACTGCACCAGCGCCCAGCATTACTGAGTGTAAGTGTGTTAGTAATTGAGAATGAGAACCAGGGAGTATAAGTATGTTTGTGTATGGGTAACAGTGAGTGAGAATAAGTATGAGTGAGAGAATGTGAGTTAGAGTGAGTGAAGGGAAACAGACTAAGGTCCAGATTATCAAAACGTTCACACAACACAGCACAGCACCCAAGGTTGCTTCATGAAAATAAGGTATTCTAGCACAATAGCGAAGTTTAGCATTTACCTGCAGATGTATGGCTTCCCCAATACCAACTACCAGCATATTGCTGGGGTATTTAAATGTGTGATTAAGAACATTAAATCTGTTTTTCAATATTTATAGATAATGTGCCAATATGTGGCTAGTCGTTATTGTGGAGCCGATAAATGTGCATGGTAATATTATTGACCTCGATATTGTGACACAACCGAAAATATTCATAAGATATTTAACATCTAAGAACATAAACGATGATTTCTTATTTTCCAGGAAAATGTTTTGCTTCGTTATTTGTGCAAATTCGTGTTACACCATAGACAATATTCTCAAAACAGAAGTTAATTGAAAAGGATGCAGAGAATATAGAAAAATCAGAAACGTTTACTTCTCTTAGGTCTGATGTTTTGGTTCTCAAGGTGCCTCCTAACCAGACACTTACAGGATACAAATGTAATTTACACGCTTGTTCCGTCAGGCTCTTCGTTAATCGAAAGATATGCTTCTCGAAAGGCCGCTATGTGGACAAGAATAAAACAAAACATTGCAGTTCACTTCTAAAACATAGTTGAGAATTACCAAATAAAGTGAGCCTCTTTTTTCTGGATGCCTTGAGTCATATGTCTCATATGTCCATCTGATGTAGATTTGGAGCCTTTTGAATTCCTCAAACATTTGAACTACGGTTTTACAATGTACTAGGCCAAATGTAACATCCTCATGTCTCTGGGTTCAAGCCCTGACTATGTTGAAAGAGGCTCCTGTCAGATCCCTGCAACATCTGCATGAGGTGTCTAGGCCTTGACCGCAATTAATTGGCTTGTGTCTCCTGTGCATCTGAAAGCCATTAGGGTGCAGGAAGAGAAACAATTTCTGGGTTAAGATCAAAGGGACACATCCAAGCTGTGCTTCTAGTCTCCTATAAACCTCCAAGGCATTTTCATGCAAATCCCAATCAGAGGAAGTCCCTTTGTTCCCTGAGGAAACGGTCCAGTTTCCAGGGCCCGTCAGCTAGGTGGTACTGCAATTTCCAAATGCTGGTCTGTTCCTTATCCTCTTTGTATTCAATTCTGATTCTAAACAAGCTAGAATCTGATTTTCTGGCTCCATCCTTGATCGATTTCAGGATGAGGCCTTTTAGCAGGCTAAGCTAGATATCTAAAAGGATACACTGCTTCCCTCTTGGCCAGTTCCCAAGGGACTGCCATATTCTTTGGAGGTTGGCAATTTCGGCAGCTCCAATCCCAACACCACCTGAACCCACATGTCCACAGGCACTGACCTTGTGGCCAATTCCAAGGAAGTACAGCCACCCATGGCAGCAGTCTGTTTGTCCTCAACACTGGTTCAGGTGTCCTCTCCTCCACTGCCTTCAATGCAGCTTTCTGCACCTGCTTGGCCCTCTACGTCAGCACACATTTAGATGAATGTGTGCAACAACTCATTGCTGAACCACTTCCTACAACCCAGAGATTCGCTCACACAGAAGAACTCCAGCTCAGATGCTCTTCATCCAACCTGAAGTTTATGCATTCTGAGGATGATGATTCTGAGCTGATAATCTCCTTTTCCCTCATAATAAAGGTGCTGGGCTCCACTCAGATCCCAAAAATGCCAGAAGCATTTCAGTGGACAGCCCTCCTGTAGTGCCCATTCTCTCATACAGTCCAAATCAAGCAGCAGTCCTTTTGCGTGAGGTGGGCCTAAGGTAACTCGCCAATAGCAGCTACAGTTATACTTTCTTACGTGGTATGTGCCACTAAGCTGGGTTCAATTAGCTCCAGGTTGGTGGGAAATACACATAAGTTTGACCCTGTTGGGAATCAATCCGGATCAATCTCTGGCTCCTTTAGCTGGCCTTCTCAGAGATGTCTCTGGATTGACTTGCTTGCATCAAGAAGTGCAGCCCCACTTTTCTGCCTGGATATTGGAGGCAGAAATACTGGCCGTGGCCCCAAAAGGGCCCTTCAAATGGTGCCAATGGAAAACGGGGCACAATATTCTACACCCTCCTCTTCTGGGACATCTAGAAGAACATGACCCTCAGGTCTACTTTGGGCCTGAGATTCCTGTATCTTTCTGTGCGACAGGGCATATTCAAAATGCTTGCTTTGAATGCACAGAACTGGACAGTGTCCCTGGATCTCTACAACACTTATTTCCACCTGCTGATCCTCTGCGCTCACAGACAATACCTCCAGTTCACATTGAGGTCCTAATACTACTTCTGTTTAGTCTTATGACTGTCTAGCGATTCTTCCTCAACATGCTGACTGTGGTGGCAGTTTCTCTCTGGAGGTCATGATATCCATGTATTTCCATACTTATATGACTGGTTGGTTTCCCCACCGATCATCAGAACTCTGACCATCCCAATTAAAAGGCTGTCATTCACTGGATGGTCTTGGACGTGACCTGCCAGAAGGACTCCTCTCCCATTCAGTGGATCCCTGACTTTCAGAATATGATCCTGATGTTCCCGAATTCAGCTATTGTTCCGGTATTGCAGACTCTTGTCTGTTGGCCCTGTTTGTCTCCTGTATCTTGTTGGTAATGCATGCTAAATGGAGGATGAGGTCTTTTCAGTGGTTTCTGAGGAAACAGTGACTTGAGCACCAAGAGTATCTAGCTGGTCTTGTGGTAATTTTCCACTCTGCCCTTTGCCATTCAACAATTACCATGTGTCGTCCCTCCATCTTTCTACGGTCACAATCCATGAATACAGATCCCTTTTTGTTACTTTTGACTGGTCTATCATCTGGGTGAGATGATAGTGCAAGCCCTTTGGTCATCTTTGCAGCAATGCTTTCACATACATGTGCTAGAGTTGAAGGACTTCTTCCTAGCTCTTCCTTACATCTTAGGATGTACGGTACATTTTCTGTCTGATAACAAAACCATTGTTTAGTATTTGAGGCAACAAGGCGGAGTATATTGATGTACTCTGTGTTGGCAGACTTTAAGCTTGTGGCAGTGTGCTCTGGCATGGGCCATTGTCTGAGCGGCAGCTCATCTGGCAGCCAATCTGAATGTGAAAGTGGATGCCTCGAGTCCTGTGTCTCTATAAATGGGAGCTCCAGCCCCGTGAGATTGATGTGATCTTTTCCTAGATGGGGCATTCTGGCATCACCTTTTTTACTATTACTCTAAACATGAAATGCTCCCTATTCTGTGCTCTGCACTTTCCATTGAAAGGTTCAGTGGGAGACACCTTCCCCCTCAACTGCTTGAGGGTTATGCTGTTGGCATTTCTTCAAGTTCCACTGGTCTTGAGAATCCTGCACAAGATCCAGGAGGATGGCACTCTGCTGATCCTTATTGTCCCAAATTGGTCAAGCAGGATTTAAGACACTGACCTGTTGGAACTCCTCATTTGGTCCCCTCTTTCTCTTATTTACCAGGTAGGATAGGTTTGGTTTTTCAGGGGTATGGCTGACATTTTCAAGCCACCCTTCCGATACTTTATGTCTGCATGCACTGAGATTGTGCAATTCCAGTTAGACACTTTCTGTTTTTTGTGTATTTATCTATCTTTTTTTTAAACAAAACATTAATTTTACTTTCTGCTTGTACCACTTTATTGCTAATCCATATTTCTTTCCCCATGTCATCCCCCCAAGCTGTAGAACCAGTTGTGTATGGTGGACCCTATGCGGGCTGCTCCCTGCTGTATTGATCAGAAAGGGTTAAAGCAAAGGGATGATGAACTCCTTCATACATTTCGCTGGAGCAGGGAATGGCAAAGCCATGACCAAACTTACTACCTTGCATAGGTTCATTCTTTGACTTAAGATCTGTTATGACTGTGCTACGAAAGACCGTCGTGCTGGCATTAATTCTAACTCTGCGAGCTACATGACAGCTTTATCTGCTGTAATTCAGGATGCCTCGGAGGCTGACATTTGATGTGTGTCCACTTGCTCTTCTCTGCATAGCTTTGCAAAACATTACTGCCTGGAGGCTTGGGCCCAGTGATGGATCCTTTGCAAGTGCTCTATTACATAATTTATTACATAATTTCTTTGGTTAAAAGGTGCTTCTTAGTCTCAGTGAGTACTATTATTGTACATACATCAGGTGAGTAATATGTGAGAAGTATCCAGTAGAAGAAAGTTACTTACCTTTGGTAACAATATTTCTGGTGTATGCGATGTCTTCCTACAGGTTTCTCACTGTCTTCACTCCTTGGTTAGTACAGTTCAGAAAAAGACTCTAGGAACTTCAGTGTTTAGTCTTGCAGTTTGTTTCCTGTTTAACTCGTTCATTCCTCCCCTCAATCCAAGGTTGAGCACAGAATAAAAATAAGGATGTGACACAAGTGTGCCAGATGACATCAATTATAGGCCAATGTTGTCACTGTTTGGCTGAGTGCAGCTGTGAGTGGAGTCACATGGCTGGCAGCATTGAAGACGTATTGATGAGGATCCAGCCTGGTGCGTGGGGAGTGCTCATACGGTGAGGAATGTATAGGAAGATGCAATATCTTATATTGTTACCAACGAGTTTCCTTCATGAGCTGATTAAAGTTATATGCTCCACAAAAGCGCATTGCAGCACTTACCCCCATGAACCTTAGGGTTGCTGTGTCAGTCTCACTGGCCCATGCCATCAAAAGCCTTTTTATGAGAAGCAGAAGTAAGCCAGCCATCACTTTGTAACAAACTTCTGGGGAGGCAACTTCGACATAGTTAATCGACTTAGTCATTACCTCACTTTTTAAAAAATCTGGCTGGTACGACCTAGCATGCTGATAATTTTTTCAGTTACTGTTTTCTATCAAGAGGTAGGAGAAGACAACAGAAATGGGAATGAAAGAGGTATGACCATGTGAAATTCCATAACACTTGCCCATACCAACTATTTACTGGGGTAGTAATGGTGATACTACGGATCCATATATTTACTTTGACCCCAACAGAGTGATGGTCATCGGAAAGAGAAGCATCTATTTTATTGTTATCCTAATAATCCAAAGCAGAAGAGATAGAAATGGACAACCCAGTAAACATTGAGTTGTAGGTAAAAAAAATTACTGGGTATCCTCTTACTTCATTTTCCGTTGCCCCACCATCAAAAATCCTTATTTATACAAAACAGTGATCCTCCAAATCCCATGGAATTGCCACCTAGAAGTAGAAGCACTTCTTAAGGGACTAGCAGTTGGAAATTACATGAAGAGCCAATGAATACAATCTGTTCTTTCACTCTCGACCCCTGGCTTATTTCCAAGCAAATATTTCAACGAATAATGATGACCTTTGCCGCTATACATTTGAACAAGCATTGGCAAAGCAGCAAAGGGTCCAGCCTAGGAGACCAACTGGGTTTGTCAATGAGTTTTAGCCTTACTGTACAACAGTGTGGCCGCTGTGCATCATGGATAAAACAATGTAAAAAAGAACTATTATGTAGCCTTCACTTTTTTTCTTTTTATTAACCAATCCGAGTTGAATTAGTAAATAAAAGGTTGCAAGAAATGTGCTTTTTTGGTATAGCACTAATGCACTTTTTTGATGTAGTGCTAATACGTTTTTGGATATAGTGCTAATGTGATTTGAAAAAAACAAACTTAGGAGTGAGTTGGGGATGTGAAGCTGGCGGGGACGAGGCAACAGGGAGGGAGGGAGAGAATGATGTAGGTGGAGAGAGAAGAACAAGCAAGAGACTATACGACAGGGAAGCATCCAGACAATAGAGGAAGAGTGGGGATTGAGAAACACAGTGACTACAGACAATGGACAGGGATGGGAAAGTAGATGGACAATGGAGGGTGGGTGGATGGGAATCTGGATTAATGTACAACAGAGAGTGTGCATCTGGGGATGGTGAAGTAACATGGACAATGGAGGGTTTGGGGAAGCAAGAATGGTTACTAGGGTGGGAGGTTAAAGGGAGACACATGATCAAGAAAGAGAAACTCAGAAACATGTGCACTCTCATAGAGTGCTCAATCAAATAGAAAAAGTAGCACCTGAAAAGGGAGCACTGGAAGAACAAGGTCCATGCTAGAGGGGATGGACAAACAGAAGAGGAAAAAGACCTGACAGAAGCTGACAAATATGAAGCAAACAAATGACTGGCAATAAAGCTAACCAGTGGTAAGCAATGAATGGGTTCTAAGCCCACTGTAAGCTAACAGCATATCTTGGAACAGACAGCCCGTACACTGACTTGGGTGAGACTTAAGAAGGAACCTACAGGACTCCGAATGTTAATACAATTTGAGAGATGGTTCAATGCATTATCACTTAGTACTGCTTTTACCGGACAAGAGTAGCTTGTGTAAATAGGGGGGTAAAGTATCCTCAATACCCCAATTTGTTAAGAGGGTGGGCGAAAGTGGTTTCTCCACTAGGAAGATATTTTAATATGTGAGGAAAATATTTTATGTGCAAAGACAAATTTCTGTCACACTTGGATTTTTTATATAGTGATAATTTGGTGAGAGTGAAAATTGTTTTATATGGATAATTATGCAAGACTGCAGTAGATTTCCAAAACTCATACTGAATATGTTTGCAAATCTCCAAAAAGTCAGAAAAAATATTCCACACCGAGGGATAAACTTGCGGGAGTAAATTTCAGATGTGTTCGTGTTTTTTTTTTTTGTGTGAATCTGCCCTATGAGGGTACCAGCACTTATTGCATCTCTGTATATTGCTGAGGACTGGAGGGATTTATACCAAACGAGCATTATTTCCTTACTTTTTTAATCACCTTGATCATGTTGAAAGGGGTGAGATAAAAATGAGAGTAAGTGAGGGAAACTGCCTAAGGATCGTGTGGTGGAATGATGGTCCATATTTTTACTACACTTTTCGTTTCTTTCTGTCTAGTATTGAACTGGAAAATATGTTATTCTACCTTTGCAGTGCGTGCATTTTACACCTGCCCTACACTGGCTATTTATGCACTTTCAGTGCTTAAGCAAAAAAAAAAAAGTAGTGCCTGAAAAAGCAAGTAGTGGAAGGACACAAATACTGCATCCATGCTCCAGAGGAGGGATAAACACCAGAAAAAGAAAAGCAGTCAAGAATCTGACGAATGTAAAGCAAGCAAATGTGCAATGAAGCCAACCAATGGTAAGTATGGATAGGTTTTAATCCCACACTGGGTCTGATTCACAAAGATAAACTTAGACTTTTGGTCTAAGTTTACGACTTTTTGGTATTCATAAAGGTAGGGTATGAGTAGTATCTTTACGTCCGCACTTGGGGCAGATCATCCGACCTAGGGTCAGAATCATTGTAATTACATGTACCTGCTATTAGACCTGGCAGCTTTTTGTCGTGTTTTCTGACCTCCTGTTTTTATGGTTTACTTGACTCTGTTTTTGCTGGTTTATTGTCTCTGCACACTTTACCACTGCTGATCAGTACTAAAGTGCAAGAGCTCCATAGGTAAATTATACTGTCTATTGTTTTATCCATGATTGGCATATTTGGCTTACTGGTAAGTCCCTAGTAAAGTGCACCAGAGGTGCCAAGGGCCTGTAAATCAAATGCTACTAGTGTTCCTGCGGCACTGATTGTGCCACCCACATAAGTAGCCCTGTAAACATGGCGTAGACCTGCCACTGCAAAGTCTGCGTGTGCAGTTTTATACTGCCAATTCGGCCTGGCATGTGTACCCACTTGCCAGGCCCAAACCTTCCCTTTTGGTACATGTAAGGCACCTCTAAGGTAGGCCTTAGGTAGCCCCATGGACAGGGTGCAGTCAATTTAAAAGGGAGGACATGTACTGGTGTGTTTTACATGTCCTAACAGTGAAGTACTGCCAAATTCGGTTTTCACTGTTGCAAGGCCTATCTCCCTCATAGATTAACGTGGGGGCTGCCTTTAAATAACGTTAAAGCACAGATTCCCTTTGAGGGCAGACAGAAATATGGAGTTTAGGGTCTCTGAACTCACAGTTTAAAATACAGTCTTTTAGTGAAGTTGGTTTTTAGATTGTGAGTTTGAAAACACCACTTTTATAAAGTAGGCATTTTCTTGCTTAAACCATTCTGTGACTCTGCCTGTTTGTGGATTTCCCCATCTGGGTCAGTTTTTCAGCTAGGCTGTTCAAACCTCTCTTCTAGACAGTGACACAAAGGGAGCTCGGGTGTAGCCTGCATATCCTGATGAGCCATCTGAGCTAGAGTGGAGAGAGGAGTGGTCACTTACACCTGAAAGGACTGTGCCTGCCCTCACACAATGCAGTCTCCAACCTCCTGGTGTGTGTCTGGGGCCTGGCCTGGACAAGGAAGGATCTTGTAAACACTTGAGACTTTGCTTTGAAGTATGCCAACCTGAAAGGCAGAAAGGGGCATAAGAAAAGGACCCAAAACACCAGACTTTTAGAATCTTTCTGGAATCAACAGCAACCTCTGCCCAGGAGAAGAGCTGAAGGAGGAGTACTGTCCCTTTGCTATGTTGCTTTGCTGGACTGTCCTGCAGTTGCTGCTTCAGCCTGAAAAGAGTGCAAAGGGTGAACGTTGCTGTGTGTCCTGCTTGAGATAGTTCTCCAAGGGCTTGGAGTAGAACTTGCCTCCTGTTGGAAGTCTCAGAGACACCAAAGACTTCAAATTCCTTGACCTACAGCACTGGGAACTGTGTGTGGTGTGCTGTTCAAGAGGAGAAACCACTGCAACGTTGCTGGCCTGCACCGTGACCTGCCAACGCTGCATAGAGCCTCACTGCCCCACTTCGTACTGTGACCCTGGTCTCACCAACGCGGCATCTGACAACTTTGTCGAGCCGCTGCTTACACCGCGATCTGTGGGCCCCGCACTCCGGCATTGCCTGCTCACACCGAAGCCTGGGCATCCCCAACGCCACCGCTCCTGCTGACACCGGCACCTGTGTCTGCACCGTGGCCTGTGGACACCACTCATGAGGTAAACGAAGCACCGTCCCATCCCGCTCTGCAGCCCTGGTCCACCGACGCCAGCATCTTCGACTCCAGTGTCGTAACCAGGCATCCTGCCTGCACCCTGGCCTGTGAACGCCACTCATGAGGTACACAAAGCACCGTCCTGTCCCGCACCTCTGGCTTGGGCCTACCAACGACAGCGCTTCAGCAATGACGATGCCACTGCCTGCACTGTGACCTGGTGACACCGCACGTCGCACCGCCCCACTTCACACGCAACTCTGGTCTCACCAACTGGACGCCATCACCGAGCTGCTGCCTGCACCATGACCTGTGGGCACCGCATGTCGCATCGTCCAGCTTCACACCGCAGCCCCAACACCATGCACACCAGCACTCCTGACTTCATCAGCCCAGAGTTCGATCTGCAATGTGTGTGAGTTCAAGGGCCCGATGACCCCGGCACCGACTCTGGAACCGTCACCGCGACTGCAATGATGCTCTCCGGAGCTCACTGCGAGGATCACGACACCCTGCAATTCCAAAGGTACTGTTTGCGGATCTCCCCAACACTGTAGCTGGCCCGCAAAGCCGTGGCCAGCCTGACCTGTTGGTTTTGTTGATCATGACGCCGTGATAGCCCCAGGCGGAGATATTGACTTCAAGGAACTGTATTTTTGGGTAAATCTTGCAAAATACATATCTTTAGCACTGCATGTTGGATTTTTATCGTTTTGGTCTTGTTTTACACAGAAAATATTGGTTATTTTTCTAAAACTGGTGTGGTGTCCTTTTGTAGTGTTTTCACCTATAACTGTGTGTTATGTGCAAATGCTTTACACATTGCTTCTGAGATAAGCCTGACTGCTCATGCCAAGCTACCAAGGGGGTGAGCAGTGGTTATCTGAGCAGGTATCTCCCTTATCATGACTATAGTGAGGGTTCCTACTTGGACAGGGTGCAAACCAACTGCCAACTAGAGACCCCATTTCTAACACCTGCACATTATCAGTTCCACCTGCAACCCTGCACCAAAAACAGATTAAAGCAGCACGCAATCTGGGTTCTGGTTTTTCCACTGCACCTGCCTGCTCTGAATACTTAGAAGACATGCTACCTCTTACGAGAAAGAGAAACTACACAGACAAGGAGACCACCATGATCCTCCAGTACATAGTCTGGAACTGCAAGAGACTGCTTGGTCTCTCCCTCCCCCCCCCGCTCAGCAGTGGCTCCTGACAGAAGGCAGCTATATGGCAGCAGTTGGCCATGGTTATCACTGCATTGGGGTAGGATATATAGACTCAATTATATCAAAACGAAGTGGCAGGATGAGAAAAGGAGGATGAAGGAGAAGTACAGCAGGATACAGGTGGCCAGAGATAGAGAGGGACGTCCTCTCCACTATAGACCCCCCACCAATTTCATGGGCTGCCTGTGAGTGATGACCTCCGTGTGGTGCTAGGTAATATGTAATGATACAAACAATTACACCAAGTGAGCAATGTCTGTGATACTCCACAAATGTGACCTTGATTATTGTCCGAAATATGTTTAATCTGCATGGTGAGTTAGACTGTCATGTGGCTCAACTAGTCCATTGCACTACAAATCCCAGAATCCTCTGTGACAACAATTGCAACTTCCAATTCATCAGTCCCAAACAGTGGCCCATCTCTGCTGCCTCATCCTCTTAACACTGGTAAATGGGAATAGATAATGTCCCTCATTCACTTACCACTGCTTTTGGCATGTAAATGCAATTGTGTACGTATGTGACAGGTTGCACATATTCAAATATCTTGGTTGTGTCTGATGACCTTTCCCTTTTGTTGCAGCATACATCCAGAGTGCAGTCACAAACTGGAGCAGAGGTCCCTGCAAAATCAGGGAGGCAACGTCATGGAGAATATCAATCCATATCACCAACACAAACTGGTACATAAATATGGCCATGAGAAGGCAATAACTCCTACATTGTGATCAGTCAACTCCTAAAACATTACAATGAACTTATAAACTGTGCCAAACCTATTAAATGAACTAGGTAATGTTGTGTATCACACGTGTCAACTAGAATGTAAACTGAAAACACACATATAATTGTCAGCCTTGTGATGTTGTCCAGAAATCCAAAGCCTGATGTGACCTCTGCAACATGTCTGGGTGTGACATCTGGTCAGGCACCTCACACTGGGTGGATGTCGGACACTGATAAGGATACATAAAAATGACTTTATCAAATGCTCATGCTCCTAAACTGTGGTTTAAATGTCAGAAGCATGTGTTGTGTGTCTAACATCACTGTTGTCACTCATCTATATATGCTCACATATGGCTCATAACAGTTTACCACATCCTAACATGCGGCGAATGGAAGGCTGACTCAACATCTATGTGTACAGTACATACCTAAGTATTCATACAGGCCCTCATGTAGGTGGATTGTGGGTAGGTCAGTGCAGCAAGTCTATACCTTACAAGTCATTACACCTTACCACAGAAGGTGTAAAGTGTTTGTGCCTCTCCAGGTGTACATGGTTCTGTCACTCTGGGTAAAGGTCACAATCCATAGATGTTGTGTGGGACCCCCACCCCCCAACGTTAATGGAATGGTACTCGAGTGAAGAGCACAGTGATTTGCACAGCCTTGACTCACTCCAGAGCAAGGAGGCCATTCCATACCACACAAAGTGGCTTGGCCTTGCTTCATAGACATGATTTACTAGTGTGTGCAGCCTGAGTTGCACAAAGAGTGATGCTCTGGTGCCTTGAGGGGCTCATAAATATGTCCCCCAAGTCTCTCATAGAGAAGAGTAGTCACAACTGGATTTCAAGTCCATGACATGGGTAACTGCTGACAAAATCCCAAGAACCAACAGCTAAAGTAATGATGTGGATGAGGGGGTGCACCAATGCCAACATGTTTGCAGAGTAGGCTTGTGGCTGGAAAAGTGGGTGTACAGGAGGCAAAGCCTATACATCTAGTTGTTGAACTGTACAACGTGAAACCACTTAAGGAGGGGGATCAGCCCAGCTTCTCCACTTGACTAAATTGTGTGATCCTAGACCAATGTTTATTTCACTTAACCTCCCTTTCCCCATAATCACAAATGAGTAAACTTTGGAATACAGGACTTCAGGAATGTGTGCTGTCCATAACCGTTTTCAATGTCAGATAAAATTTGCCATGATGTTATCGCGTAAAGTGGGAACACAGGCCAGAAGAAAACTGCACAACAGAAATGGCTGACCTTACAGTTCGCATTGGGCTATGTTGTCCTGTCTGTGGGGGAGTAGAATGAATGTTACCCATACCTTGGTTGATAATTGTGTATATCAAACATGTACTCTGCAATGCACTCACAAAATCTGATGTGCAAAGATGAACCAGATCTGCATATTGTGGAAGACTCCTTTATAAATTAGAAGAGACCACATCATACTTAGGATGCATGATGCCCCTGAAAACGAAGGTGTGTCCAAAGGTAGGCAGTGCATGACACCCTAGTTATTTCTGTCCTATAGCTCTCGGTAACCTCCAAATACATGTTTGTCTGTAAGTGCGATACCTTGTTGATATGAGGGACGCCTATAACTTGTAGATCACTGGTCCATAGCTCTGACATGTACATGTAGAATCATCACCATCATCCTTTGCACTTATGGATCTGTATGTTACCTTACAGCTGCTGCCAGGAATTCTTCATTGATATGGATGACACCATCCAGGGGTTTTGGAGTCATCTTGGCTGCAGCAGTCAAACCCACTGCCATACGCTCATCAGGTAAGGGTGCAATATGGTATTGTAGACAATTGATACCCTCCCCATGAACAATAACCAAATCATTGTGGAGGGGCATGAGCAGATATAGCCACTTTACATCTGAAGTTGGTCTGTAACATGTACCCAACATAATCAGTGATGTGTGTGTCAATTGTGCATATTCACGTATCATTCTTGTAGATTGTTAACTATTGTGTCAATTCTTTCAGAAGCTGCTGGATCATGGCCCACATCTTCTGCTACAAATTCAAGGAGCCAGGTCAGGCAGCTGAAATCAAGAGGGATCTATATACCACATAGAGCTATGGTTGGAAGTGGTGAGTTTGCTTTTGCATTGTACATCGGCATTGAACACAATGCCACAGTGTGAGCTGTCACGTGTAGGTGTGCACAGGCCTGGTCACATGTGTAACATCAATTGATGTGAAGATAATTTGACTCAATCCTTGTGTTGTAACACATGATATTCTAAGGGAAACATTTAGCCTGTTGTAACCTCTGTCTTACAGGTGCTGAGGACGCTGAGTTAATTCAGGGGGATGGACCATCCACCAGTGGCGTGCGGTGGGCAATCCGCTCCTCTTCCAAGCTGCCTTGTCAGCTGCCAAAATTGCATGAGAGAAGGAGGAGGAGGAAGTACAGGAGGAGCAAGATCAGGTCCTGATTCCAATGGATGTAGAGGATGAACCCCTGCCCACTATTGTTGGCCCACACAGCATTCCATCGAAGTCTATACCTGCTGTGTCAGCATACTTCCACCTACTCCATCCCCAAGGATTGCCCATTCCTCACATACCCTAACACAACCATCACCTCCTCAATGCCCTCACTTCGGGCCAGATGTGTTGGTTCCCCTATACGCTACTACTCTGACAGTGTCTCTTCAACATCTGAGGTACATGCCAGCCCTGGTGAGGAGCAGGTAGCCCCTAGGCACAGATCTCCTCCTCACAACCTCCCACCTGCCACCTCCCTCCTCCCCCGCTGGTGAACCTGCTGGTCGCATCTATGCCCATCCCATGCAGAGAGGGCTGGCAGATGTTCATGGTGGAGAGTGGGAGGAGGATTTCTTCCAACAGCAGTCAGATGTGAGGCAGGACATTTGTGCTATTGGGGCTACACTGTCTGACATGTCTAGCTCACTACAGGACATGCGCCAACTCCCACAGTCAGTGCACAGGGCCCCCATAAATCTACGATGGCAACATTCCCCTTGCACAAGCCCCTCATTGTACAGTCATGTCTTCCCACTGTACATCCACTACCACTCCCTGTCCAGGAAGCATCCCCCTGTATAGGGACCACCACCAACCCCTGTCCAGGAAGCTCCCTCCCCATACAGAGACCACCACCCGCCCCTGTCCTGGAAGTACCCCCCTCCAGGAATCACCCACAATACAGGGACAATCATCCCCTTACCTGGAAGCACCCTCCCCTCCACCCCCTTGTACAGGGACCACCAACCCTGGTCCAGGAAGCACCCCCACCTACCTGTACCTCAGAACCCCAGGAAACGCCCAACATCACAAAGATCCTCACCCCCAGACTTGAGAAGGCGCAAGCAAGATCTCCCATGAGCATTGTAACATATGTTTGCACAGAACTATGTAAATAAAAGACATTCCCAATTTAAATTTAGTTGAGTAATAGTTGATGGTGGTCAATTGCTTAATGTGGTTGTAGGTCATATATGTGTTAATAATCTTGGCTAAGACATGTTCATTAGTAGAACCATCTGTGTACAAATGTATCATGTTGAAGGCATAGCTAAAAACCACTCCAGGTGTATACTTCCATACTTTGATTCCAGCAAATACACTAAACTACACGACACAGTGCTTTTAAAAAATATATATAAATATAATTAAAAAGAAGAAAAAAAAAGTCCACTGGGAAGGGAGAAACTAAATCATATAATGCTCTTCACACGGTGGGCAGGGGACTTGGAGGGGGTTGGACATAATAAATAAAACACAACAAGAAATGTCACAAGGAATTAGTCTATATATGAGGGCTAAAATAAACATCCAGTGTCAGTATTGAGTCCAGTTACCCGTCATTCTGGTCATCCTCTTTCTGCACGATAATCAGATCCTCTGCTTCTCTGGCCTGTTCCTCACTGGCCGGTGGATGACCTGACACCCCACGGGACTAGGACACTTTGGGGGTACGAGGGGTATGGGGGAAACAGTGTGGGAGGACAAACAGGGAGACATATGGAGGGTTTTGTGTGAGGTATGCTGAGACACGGCAGACATTACAGCTGCACCCAAGGAAGTGAGGGTGGCATTGAAGCTGGCCATGGCACAAGCATTTTCCTCTCTGTATCTAAGCAGTTCCTCAAGGATTTGCATTAGGATCCGAGAGGAATTTCCATGCTCCGTCTCAGAAGCCACCATCCCCACCTGGGATGCATCCACAATGGTCACATAATAGGGAGGGATTTGGATTGCACATGTGGGATGTGGGGTGTTGGGGACAGGGATGCTCCTCGGGTCAATGGGGCAGGCACTTGGAATAAGACTAATTGCAGGGGGTGCAGCTGGGTGCCTCGACGGACTTGGTGCCTCAAGAGGTAGGGAGGGGTCAGAGTTAGGACCATGTGTTGAATCGGCCTGAACTGGGGACACCTCAGGTAGTCTCAGATTTTACATTTCAAGGGGAGAGTCCAATTCCTCCCTCTCCCTCGCCAAGGTGTCTAGTTCAATGCCCCTTCCTACAGTGGCCACAGCCTCCACCTGGTTTGTGGCTGATGTAGTGTCGATCCAGGTGGGTGCACTCCCCCTGCCTGAAGATGGTTCAGATGCCTCCTCCTCCTCTTTCTCTTCTGTTGATGAAAGAGGCCGTGCCTTCCGATGTCCTGAGGATGCCCTTCTCGGTCTCTGGTCCTCTCCCTGCTCTTCTTGGCTAGCCCGGTCCACTGAAATAGAAGTGGGAACATTATGTAGCTGGTGTACAATTCAGGGCAAGTCACATGAGTACATGAAGCAAGTGCTGACTTTGTTCTCCTTTGGTCTCACTAACCAATTATAGGTGACTTGGATCCTAAATGTATGTGTACTATCACTGTGATGTCCTGACAGTACTCGCACATTGACATCTGTCACAATTGTGGAGACTATACACTTCTGTAGTGATGAAGCCTCACCTTCAGCATTATTGCAATCATTAGGCCCAATTCACAAAAGTAAACAAAGAGGTTTGTTGTAAACTTTGACTAAAATTCTGAGTTTACCTTTGTAAGTTGGGCCCAGTGTCTCCTGTCCTTGTTACCTAGTCATCTTCCAAACTCAGTCAACAAGTGGAGATGGGACACAGTCTGGATGGATCTGTCCACACCTAAGCATTTATCTATGATCATCCGGTAACATGCAGATTTGATAGTCTTACACTGACTATTGCATGTCATCTGATGTGTAGCATGGTCTGATTCCATGCAAATTCTTGAATGGGAGTATATAGATGTATATACTGTATATATATAAAGCTTGCCTTGGTTATGACCTTTGCTAAGCTGTGAGTCTATGTATTGGATGATCCCTGACAACATCAACTAATCTACATGGCAAGTGTCACTTTTGGCATGTCAAGAGTACCTGTTGATGCTGTATAGTAGTTGGAACATGTGCATAGTTGGTACAGCTAGCTAGATATCACATTGGACATACAAGCCACTGTTGTGAAGACGTGTGCATTTGGTTTCCCTTGGAAATTATGGTATCATTTTGTGTGATACAAGTATCCCAAAGTCAGCCTTTCCTACAAGATACATGAAATAATACTTTACACTGATAGAACACACACACAAATCATGCATGATACCAAATCCAACACCCAAAAACGTCTTGACCCCACACTGGACATTGGCTGGCCCATCCCTTTGCCATTGTACCTAGCAGTGATAAGGTACTTGGTTCACCAGTCATGGTTTGGCATTGCATTTCTTCCTTCAAATGCAAAAGTGAGGCCCATTTCCCCAGTAGTGCTGAGAACAACACAAGTCCCAGGATGCACCCTGGTCAATGCATCCAATGTGCTCCAGTGGGGCATTGGCCTTATGTCTACTGCAGCAATTGCTCAGATTGTGTACAGGGTGATTTGAGACACATGATGGTATAGCTCAGTCACCACTCACATCTTACTAACAGACACATAATGCAGCCCATGCCTTTACCAGGTCTCTGTTGCTCAAAGTCCTCCAGCTGGGCATGGAGGGTCGGCCAGGCTGTCCTCAAGACCCTCCCGTACAGTGGCGTAAGTGGTGGCTGGTGCATGTGGGGCTAGGAGGACTGGCCCAATTGTTCCTGGATCCTCAGTCTTGCCCAGCATTTCAGGTCCTCCCAGCACTTGTGGCATGTCATGGCCTACCGGTGGAACATGCACACTGCACTGCAGCTGTCAGGCGTGCACTGCGTTTCTTAGCTGGTCCTCAGGCCCCCCCATAAAGCTGAGGGTAATTGTCTAGCACCCTTCTAACCCCCAGCTAAAATGTCCAATTCACATTCACTGAAGGGGGGTGCCCTCTCATCCAGTCCCTCAGCTATGTTGGGGGCAGTTAGGGTAAACAGATCAGCATGATGGCAGAGGATCCTATCTGTAGGTAGGGATGACTTAGAATGACAATACAATGGCTGGCTGCAAATTCCTGTCATGCACTTTCCGCCTTCCATTTCCTCTGTGTAATTTCCTGGATAAATACATTAGGTTCTGGCCCATCTTCGGAATCTATGCCCAGAGTGTGGATTATCTTCACCTGGAGTGTACTCTCTATACCGGGGCACAGAGTCCGCACTCCGGGAAGTAAACATGATCTAACAAGTATCATATGCAAATGTGCAAGAAGTGCAGGAAGTCAAATGAAGGAAGGGAAGAGTTTATAGATACACGCTACACTACATTAATTTCCTGCACTGTTTGGTCCTTTGCATTATGGTACATGTGGTCAACATATGGCACTTACCTCAAAGTAGACTGTAGTGTATTCCCAAATTAGACTTAGGTAGTGATGTTTATTCCTGGACACACAGGGCCAGATTTACAAAGGGCCAGAAGGCCAGAGAAGGACTGAGAACCCATAGCTGCACTGGCAGACCAGTCCACACACAGACAGTAAAAGCAAGCGTGTGGATCATGCAGGACTGCTGCTTTGTTACTTAAGGCACATATTGTAGCGCCAGTTAAGAATCAACACAATGTAACAAAACCAGCCCCTACAGCCCTCCGGGAAACCCCTCATGGCCAGTCTGGCCCTGAAACTGGCCTACGCACTAGTGACAGTGGCACCTCAGTCATTGTACTTGGGGCAGATTTTTCACAATGAGACTTCCAAGTGCGGGGCTCATTCTGATTCAATCCCAATGTGTTTTGGGATTTCGTCCAACATCCTTTTTGAGCAGCACTCCAACCCCCTTCAATATATGGAGGGGCTGACATCCATTTCATGGTCCGCCTCACCATCCCGCTGCACTGTTGAACCAACCTCACCCAACAACATGGCTGAATGACCTGTGGACAAGGCACCCACACATTCAGTGATACTGATGTGGACATATACACTGAGGGGGGGGTTTGCTATGTGGTCCCAAGATTATGTGGGCACAGAGAAATAGATGCATGCTGCTATTCATGATTATACCTGGGGCCTTATTACACATAGGAAACACTTTCTCTGTTTGCACCATGACAGAGCTTTGAAAAGGTGCAGAGTGGGAAAGTGTGCCCAATTACATTGAATGCACTGCCCCCAGAACAGCTGTACACTTGCTCTGGCCTGCGGGCAGTGCAATCAAGTGGAAAAAGGAGCTGTTTTCAAGCAGCCGCTCCGTGTACCACTGTGCAGACTTCAACCCGCATGCACATTTGAGGCAGATTAGAGATTCCTTTGCAGGCAGGTGCAGTGAGTGACTACACCCACCTTCAAAGATATTTCTGTGGGGTCTGTAGGACCACCTTTCGCTCCTACAGTGGTCTCCCATCAGAGGATGCACTGACAGTACCCCACATTTCACGTGGTGCACTGTAAGTGCACCCCCTGACAGCTACTTTACCCCTGCAACTGCATCTAATTTGTGGTGTGGCTGCAGTAGCAAAGGGATTCCATCATTAGCATGGATCTATTCCCCCTGCTAATAAGTGGACACCCTCTGGTGCAGGCACTATATAGCCAAAAGCACTATCCGTATTGCAGAAAGGGCAGCACAAGCATCTGATGTCCTTTCTGTAGAAGCACCTTGAGAGTGTACAGATCTGGTGCACGTTCATGGTGCATACCTGGGGCACTTTGTAAAATACGGCCAATGGAGTTTATTCAGTGCGTGCTGCAAGGTAGTGTGTCTTTTTACCTGTGATAGGCCTCGATGTACCTTTGGGGCAGGGTGTGCGTTTGTTAAAATAACATCACCTGCCCAGATAGTGGCAGCCACTCCATATCATATATCTCGTAAGGTACCTGTTGAGTTGACAAGAGACAGTGACATGTCATCATAGGGGTACATGAGAACTGCATGCTTTCTCCATTACACTCAATACAAAATGGCTACACATAATTCATGAGGAAGACCGTTTGTGATGACAGAGCCCTGCCAAATTTCCCAGGTCAATTCAAGATGTGCTGATCCAGGCAAGATTATCATGATGAATTCTGGGTCTTGTAGTCTCTGTCATTCCAAAGTGAAACAGGGACAAAAGTCGTAGTCTCGACTATGATTGACCACTGACTTGGAGTTGCACATGCCATGAGCAGCTGCCAAACATAGCAGCTACTAACATTGACTATCCATGTTCTCTTCACTGGTCAACTTGTTCCATTGTGTGCATATGTCAGACATATGGCAATGCTGCCACATGATCTGCCACACACAAACACACACACACACACTCAGGAGGGGCTTAGTTCACAAAAGTCCTCTGCCATTATGGCAGCGGCCAAACAGTGGTGGGTGAGTCACCACATTTGGGGGCAGGATCACTACACTGTGAAATCTCATAGCAGCAATTCTCCTTTAGGTATAGGAACTCACCCTCTGATGTTACCTCGAAGGCAGAGCCCCTTTGTGAAGCAAACCCCTCTTGTGACACTGTCCAGTGAGGTCTCACACATGCAGACATTTGATCCCCAGAGTAAATGAAGTCCTAAGAGACATTGTCCATGCTAATTCCTGACATGTGCACATAACGTATTGCACGGCCAATCTTTTGACTCTTGGTAACGGCTGTTGGTTACAGACATCATGTATGGCTTACAAAATAGTCTCAGGATGAAATATGTGGACAGAGCGCCACAAGCCCAACTATCATTGACAACAGACTGCAAACCACAGGAAGGTCATGACACAACATGTTGCTCAGATGAAAGTTTCAACCAGCTAGTCACACACCTGCATACCCCGCCCTCTGTTTTGTACAATGGCCCTGCTGCCCAAATTCAGACCTAGATGAGGGTCCAGAGATATGTGTAAGCCATGATTTAATGCTATGTTGTGCAAACACAACATGCTACTATAATCTTGCACACAACTGGAGGGAAGTACAGCAGCATCCCCTGTATGGTCAAGACATCTGAATCTTGACTTCAGGAAACCAAAACTGCAGTCAGTGATGGCTTGTGTACTTCTGTGTGTGTGCTCTATTGTACCTCTGCTGAGGTATAGTGGTTGCATGTCCGTATAGTGTGAGGAGTAAGGGGGGAGTGCATATGCAGCATCACCAGAGGAGGGAAATGGAGTAATATGTGTAAATGTCCCTCTTACATCTGTACAATACATGATGTATAAAATGGCACATACTGTGTCTGCTGGGGGCATGTATGTGGCATGAAGATTAGTGTCATCTAATGGTTGTTTATATTAAAAAACAATTATACTTATCATACTTGTGTGGTGCTTGGTACGTACCCATTAGCCACATGTTGCCAACTTCTCCCACTATCATCCGCTGGGCAACAGGTGATCTATGGAATACGTAGCTGACATGGTTACTGCCTGGTAACAATACATGCACATCAATGAATCTACCACTGGCACCACAAACACCCTGCACATTGATGGAGGGCCAGTGGTGTCTGTTGCAGAAGATGTGTGCATTATGGTGAGGTGGCTGCAGAGCCACATGAGTGCAATCAATTGCACCCAGCACATGTGGGAAGTGAGACATGAGGTGCAAATCCCTAACTACTCTTTGCCTTCACACCCTCAACATCACTCCCTCACAGGAGCTGTGACACCTTGCCCACTTCTCCCACGCCAAGATTGCAACCATATATAGAAACTTCGAACCTATGGACTTCCTTGACAGATACGCTGCCACTGTAATTGACACAAACCACATACTGACCACTTGGAACATCCTCTCTTCCTAGGACATCACCTCTAGCATGAAATCCATCCACCCAGGAGCTCCCCCAGACCCATGCCCGCACTACATCTTCAACCTTAGAAACCAAAGGATCGGCCAGGAACTCACCACCCTGTTCAACACCTCTATCAACACTGCTACATTTCCTGACACCTGGAAACATGCCGAAGTCAGACCACTACTCAAAAAACCCTCCGCTGAACCCAGAACCCAAAAACTACTGGCCAATCCCCCTGCTCCCATTTCCAGCAAAGGTACTGGAAAAGATCATCAGCAAGCAACTCATGACATACCTGAAGCAGAACCAACTACTAAATGAATCCCAATCTGTCTTCCGCAGTAGTCACACCACTGAAACTGCCCTGATCGCAGCCACCGACGCCATCCGAACTCTCCTCGACCGAGGACATACAGCAGCTTCGATCCTCCTTGACCTCTTGGCAGCTTTTAACACCATATCCACCACATAGTGATCGAAAGCCTCCACCACCAAGAGGATGCGCTCAGATGGATCACCTCCTTCCTCACCAGGAGAACCCAGAAGATCTACCTCCCACCGTTCATCTCCGAACCCAAGGAGTTCACCTGGGTGTCTCCCAGGGCTCATCTCTGAGCCCCATGCTCTTCAACACATATATGACTCCGCTGGCCAACATCGTCAGATTCCACGGTCTCAACATAATTTCATACGCAGACACCCAACTCATCCTCTTGCTCACCAACAACCCCTCCACCACCAGAACCAACTTCCACAGATGCATGACAAGCATTGCTGATTGGCTGAAGAACAACTGCCTGCAGCTGAACACAGACAAGACAGAAGTACTGATCTTTGACAACAGCAGCAACAAATGGAATGGCTCCTGGTGGCCATCAGACCTAGGACCCACACCCACTCCCTCTGACCACACCAGAAACCTCAGAATCAGCATTGACAACAAGCTCACTATGAAGTCACGATCAACTCTGTCTCCTCTGCCTGCTTCCTCTCTTTACGCATGCTACGTAACATCTTCAAGTGGCTACCTTTACACTGAGTCGCACCGTCACACAGGCCCTCATCACCAGCCGACTGGACTACACCAATGCTTTCTACGTAGGAATTGCCACACACCTCCTACAGAGACTTCAGGCCATCCAAAATGCCACAGCCAGGCTCATCCTTTGCCTTCCCCGACAAACCCACATCACACTCCACCTCTGGCAACTCTACTGGCTCTCCGTACAGAAAAGATGCCAATTCAAGCTGCTGACCCACACACGCGAGGCTCTATACAACCCTGGACCTGCATACATTAACTACCGCCTGAACTTCCATCAACCGCTGTGAAGACTATGCTCTGCCTCCTTTTCACATGCCCATATTCCCTGCATCTATCGAAGCAGAAGTAGGGGACGCTCCTTCTCACACATTTCAGCAAAACCCTAGAACAGCCTCCCCACACACCTCAGGACCATCACCTCATTTCTGGAATTTCAAAAGGCCCTCAAGACCTGACTGTTCGAATAAGCCTCTTGGACCTGCAAGCCCCTAGATGCCCTATCGGGTGATTAGCTGCGATTTATAAATCCTGATTGATTGATTGATTCTGGGCAGTGTATGAGGCATTCGTATGTGATGATGAGCTCTCCTATTGATGCAACTCCGTACCTGATGCAGACATCAGGACTGGTTTGTCTGGGAAATGCCCACAAGGTCACTGGAGACCCTCTGGAACGACCGCCTAGCAAAAATAATGGAGGGCTGCTAAGATTTTGACATAGGCTGGGTTGGCATGGGAGCGGCAGGTCACAGAGACAAGACCTTGCTTCCACTCACAAACTATCTTTAAGATGATATCAGGGGGAAAACGGTATCTGGCCATGACATCTTAGCTGGACATCCCAAAGAGGTTGATCCTTTGTCTGAAAATCCTCTGTACCCTCCTCCTCCTGACATCATTGCGTCGCATAGCAAGGGCCAAACCAGCAAACACATTCCGTGACATGTTGAAAGGTCTGAAAGTGTTTGTGGCAGCTCTGCGTTTATGTGTGCAACAAGGCTGGGATTGATTGAGGGCTAAGGATTTTCAGCTGGAGATGCAGGCAGAGGAAGGGATGATAGGCACTGAAACAGGTGTGTGAAGGATTACCTCCTCCGGCCTGAGTGCGGATGATCCACCCACAGTGCAGATGATCTGCCCCAAGTGCGGATGTAAAGATACTACTCGTAACTTGCCTTTGTGATTACCAAAAAGTCGTAAACTTAGGCTTTTGGTCTAAACCTAGACCAAAAGTCTAAGTTTAAGTTTACCTTTGTGAATCAGCCCCAATATGTTTCAAAACAGAAAGCTCCCACGCAATCTTACGCAAGACTTAACAGTGGACAGACTCATGCAATGAGTCCAGGCTCCATGGGAGGGACAAATACCAGAAGAGGAAGGAAAGCATGCAGAAGCTTATGAATACAAAGCAAGCAAATGTATTTGACAATGAAGCCAAGCAATAGTAAGTAATGAGTGAGTGGGCTTTAAGTCCAGTAAAAGTTAACAATATATCTCGGAACAGACAGAGGTGGTCATTCTGACCTCGGCGGTAAAAGGCGCCTACCGCCGGTCAGAAATCCTCCATAATCCCGCCGCGGTCGCGGAAACCCGCCACGGTCATTCTGACCCGCAGAAGGCAAACCTCCGAAAATCCGACCGCCGCAACAGACCGCCAGACCAGCGGTCGGCGGAAAAGTGGAGGTGACAAAACCTCCACCGTCACGCCAACAGAAATACGCCCATGCCATTACGACCCACGAATCCACGCGGCGGTCATTCAAACGCGGTATTCCATTGGCGGGACACACCGCCGCGGTCAGAATACACACAAACGAACAAAACTCAGCCACATTGGACGATTTGAATCCCACACACCTGATACACATACACACACCACTCCCACACACACAATACAATATAAAACACCCACCCACATCACCCACAAACCCCTACGCTAAAAAATTCGTAAAGAAGGCAAGAGCGAGACACCAGCATCCAGAAAATAACAGCCACAGCCACTCAACACCATCACCCACACACTATCCACACACAAAACAACACACACCACCACACTCAACTCACTTAAATACACATACTCCACCCCACACATCATACACACCACCCCATGGCACCCCAAAGACAACCCCGCTTCACAGACGAAGAACTCAGGGTCATGGTGGAGGAAATCGTTCGGGTAGAGCCCCAGCTGTTCGGCACACAGATACAATACACCAGCATTGCCCGGAGGACGGAGCTATGGCAGAGGATTGTCGACAGGGTGAACGCAGTGGGACAGCACCCCAGAAATCGGGAAGACATCAGGAAGCGATGGAACGACCTACGGGGGAAGGTGCGTTCCATGGTATCCAGGCACAACATCGCCGTGCAGAAGACTGGCGGAGGACCCCCACCTCAACCCCCACAATTCACATCATGGGAGGAGGAAGTCTTGAACATCCTGCATCCTGACGGCCTCGCAGGAGTCGGCGGAGGAATGGATACTGGTAAGTTGAAGCTTCAATACTGCTTCCCCCCCACCTGCATGCCAAATCATACCCCAACCCTCACCCCCATCCTCGAACCCCACCCTCACCCCCACCCCCATCCTCACCCCCACCCTCACCCCCACCACCATCCTCACCCCCACCACCATCCTCACCCCCACCCCCAGCACACCTATTCCCCGCCAATGTCTCACCATCACAACCCACACATCCCAAAACCTAGGCCTGCATGCGTCCACTAAGCATGGACACCCATCACCAAAGCATGCCCAATGCATATACACATCCCCCCCACAAGCCACCCTCACCAAAGCCCCCACACACGAATGCCAGCACTTGGGGACACGAGAACCCATAGATACACCCATATGCCACTCATTGAAACTATAACCATACCTCTATACCCCTGCAGGACCCGACCGTCAACACACCGCGGCGGAGGGGCCAGAATTCTCCACACCCCCCACCCAAGAGGCCGTCAGCGATGACAGCAGCTCTGTCGACCTGGACACCGATGACCAGCCCGGACCATCGGGGACCTCTGGACAGTCGGTTCCCCTCACACAGGCCCAGGCCACTACAGACCCTAACCCCTCTGGGAACACCAGCACAGCTCCCACCCAGCGGGCCCATGCCTCTGTCTCCAGGGCGCGTCAATCTGCGGTGTGTCTACCACTACAGGGCACCCAGGATAACCCACCACCCCAACAACAACAGGGACCTGGGGGCAGTGGTAGTGGGCACACCGGCCAGGGGGCAGAGGCCCAGGGAAACAGGGGAACTCGGAGGGCAGCTGTGCGACAGGGGGGGGAGGAGAGGCCCAGGGAACCCACTCTCCACGAGGTCCTCACCACCATCATGGGAGCATACAACCGCTCCCAGGAGACGATGGCGACGGTACTGGCCCGGTTCCAGGAGATCCAGGCACTGCAGGAGGAACACTATCGGGGGTACAGGGAGGACATCAGAGCCATCAACACCACCCTGGTTACCATGGTAGGGCTGCTGCAGGACCTCGTCAACACCAGGGCGGACACTGAACAACACCCAAGGGCCCCTGCCACTAGCCTGGACCAAGAACAGCCAACCACCTCCGCCGGCGCTAGTGGACAGGAGGCCCCCGCACAGCAGCAGCCCACCAGACCCCCACCTCCTGCAGGAGAAGAACCACCCCGCAAGAGGGCCCTGAGATCTCGCAAGAAGACAGAGTAGGATGTCAAGACCCCCGCCAGCAATGGATACCACCTGATGTCATCCCACTGTCCCACATTGTCACCCTGTCCATCCTTGAACTGCCCATGCTCCATCTCTCCACAGGCCTCTGGACAATGCACCTGTGTGACTGTTACTCTGGACTCTGCCATGGACATTCCTTCACCATAGCCCCCACCCACTTGAAACCACCCATCCCATTTTGAGCACTTAAATAAACACCTATTTTGCACCAAAATATCTGGAGTCTGGCTGTGATTTCAATATATTGTAATTGACATGACAGTGCAAATATGTCCTTGTACATGGTGAAGTCAACAAACAGCTGCCACAAAGCTGTAGTCCATGGGGAAACGAAGCACAGGACTCGTAGTGGGGACCCCAGATCTGAAATAGGGAGGGAAAAGCCAAAACTCAGTCATCATACACTGGGGCAAATAGACAGGCAGCAGAGATGCAGGAGAGTAGTTCACATTTACTAAATTATCTTTGAAATGTTACCTGTGTCCTATTGGAAGTACTGTTCAATGATTCTGTCCCTGTTGTCTGTTTCAGCCCCGTCGTCTTCCTCCTCGTCACTCTCCTCAGGTTCCACCGCTGCCACAACACCACCGTCTCGACCATCCTCCTGCAGGAAAGGCACCTGGCGACGCAAAGCCAGGTTGTGAAGCATGCAGCAGGCCACGATGATGTGACACACCTTCTTAGGTGAGTACATTAGGGATCCACCTGTCATATGCAGGCACCTAAACCTGGCCTTTAGGAGGCCAAAGGTGCGTTCGATCACCCTCCTAGTACGCCCATGGGCCTCATTGTACCGTTCCTCTGCCCTGGTCCGGGGATTCCTTACTGGGGTCAGTAGCCACGACAGGTTGGGGTACCCAGAGTCCCCCACTAGCCATACACGGTGTCTCTGTAGCTGTTCCATCACGTAAGGGATGCTGCTATTCCTGAGGATGTAGGCGTCATGCACTGACCCTGGGAATTTGGCATTTACATGCGAGATGTACTGGTCAGCCAAACACACCACCTGGATGTTCATTGAATGGTAATTTTTTCTGTTCCTGTACACCTGCTCCCTGTCTCTTGGGGGAACCAAAGCCACATGGGTCCCATCAATGGCACCAATTACGTTGGGAATATGTCCAAGGGCGTAGAAATCACCCTTCACTGTAGCCAATTCGCCCACCTCAGGGAAAATGATGTAGCTCCTCACGGATTTGATCAGGGCAGACAACACTCTGGATAACACCTTTGAAAACATGGGCTGAGACATCCCAGAAGCAATTCCCACGGTTGTCTGAAATGACCCACTTGCCAAGAAGTGGAGTACTGACAGGACCTGCACCAGAGGGGGAATCCCTGTGGGTTGGCGGATGGGGGACATCAGGTCGGGCTCCAGCTGGGCACACAGTTCATGGATAGTGGCACGGTTAAGACGGTAGGTCAGGATAATGTGGCGTTCTTCCATTGTCGACAGGTCCACCAGCGGTCGGTACACGGGAGGATTCATCCGTCTCCTCGCCCAACCCAGCGGACGGTGCCTAGGAAGGACAACATGGAGCACACAGTCAAGCAACCCACAGGTACGTACTCACAGCTAGCACAGTAAACGATTCTCTATGCAGTGAATGGCGTGTCTGAGTGGCTATGCAAGGCCTAGGCCTGTGTGACGCTGTTGAAATTGAGCCATGTGGGCCCTGGAAATGGCGGCTGCCTGACCTGTGAAGTGTGACAATGGGATGTGAGGTCAATGCGCTGGCGTGGCACACCGCGGCGGGCGGCGGGCGAAGACCGCGGCGCCAAGCCGCATTGGTTAACATTGAAGCCTATGGGTTTCAGGAGCCAATGGCGAAGGGCGCCGGCGGTGGCGGGACGCACCGCCGCGGTACGCACCGCCGCGGACGTGACCGCCATTTTCTATCTACTTATCCACTTGCGACTTGAACTTTCACAGGAGAGGACCTATACTGCAAGTGTTGCTGTGACCTCGGTCTGGAAGGGACAATGGCTGCTGCACCTGGGGAAAGGGCCCCTGCCTTCACTGGAGAGGAGTTGGAGAAACTTGTGGATGGGGTCCTCCCCCAGTATGCGCTACTCTACGGTCCTCCAGACCAACAAGTGAGTTTAATTCTATCTGGATTTGGGGCCGCTGGCTTGGGGGCCTGGCGGGGAGGGGGGGCATGTTGGGCCTGGCGGGGGGCATGGCGGGGGGCCTGGCGGGGATGGGGGGCATGTTGGGCCTGGCGGGGGGCATGGCGGGGGTCTGGCGGGGATGGGGGGCATGTTGGGCCTGGCGGGGGGCCTGGCGGGGGGCCTGGCGGGGATGGGGGGCATGTTGGGCCTGGCGGGGGGCCTGGCGGGGGGCCTGGCGGGGATGGGGGGCATGTTGGGCCTGGCGGGGGGCATGGCGGGGGGCCTGGCGGGGATGGGGGGCATGTTGGGCCTGGCGGGGGGCATGGCGGGGGGCCTGGCGGGGATGGGGGGCATGTTGGGCCTGGCGGGGGGCCTGGCGGGGGGCCTGGCGGGGATGGGGGGCATGTTGGGCCTGGCGGGGGCATGGCGGGGGGCCTGGCGGGGATGGGGGGCATGTTGGGCCACTGGCAAGGAAAATGCTGACAAACTTGAAAGTGGTATTTCTCCCTCCCTGTACGTGTCACATAGGTCCGCGCCCATGAGAAGATCGGGATTTGGCGTGCCATCGCCAAGGAAGTCCGGACCCTGGGGGTCCACCATCGACGGGGCACCCACTGCCGCAAGAGGTGGGAGGACATCCGCCGCGGGACCAAGAAGACCGCCGAGTCTCTGCTGGGGATGGCCTCCCAACGTAGGCGGGGTGCCTGCCGTCAACTGAGCCCCCTGATGTTCCGGATCCTGGCGGTGGCCTGCCCTGATTTGGATGGGCGCGTGAGGGCAGCACAGCAGACACAAGGGGGTGAGTACAAGCATTATCTACTCTGTTGTCGCTCAGTGGAGGTGTCTGGGTGGGGGAGGAGGGCTGGGGGTCCCCCTAGGCCAGGGCGATATCTGTAGGCTGGGCACCCCCGTAAGCCCCTGTGTCCCCAGCCACCACCCTCAGTAGTTTGTCAGTACAGCCATCCCTGGGCCGTGTCATCCATGGGTGCAGTTGTCAACTCTAGGCGTGTAGGGCATGTTCCACGGAATGCGTAGCGGACCCCAAGTGCGCAACTTAGTGCAGGGGGCATCTGTGTCTGTCATGTCCGCTAACTGTACCGGAGATCCATGTAATCAATATCCCTTTATTTCTCTCTCCCCCCCCCTTTTTGTTTGTCTTTCTGTGCTTGTGTGCATCAGCATCATCAGGCGGAGGAGAAGTGGCATCGGGGCAGGAGGGAGCTGCATCTCACATGGCCCAGGAGGGCCATGCCACAGAGTCAGACTGGACCAGTGAGACGGAGGGCGAGGGGAGCTCCACGACGGGGACGACTGGACCCTGCAGCGACACGGACACGTCCTCGGAAGGGGGCTCCCTTGCGGGGGTGGCACCATCCGTGCCCCCCGCCATTACAGGTACAGCCGCCACCCAGCGCACCATCACCGCCCTCCCAGCAGCCCCTCAGCATTCGCCCCGTACCCGCTCTGCCAGGAAGCCGGGCATCTCCTTCGCCCCAGGCACCTCAGGCCCTGCCCCTGTTACCCCCGCTGCCCTCAGTGAGGAGGTCATTGACCTCCTCCGAACGCTCATTGTTGGGCAGACTACCCTTTTGAATGCCATCCAGGGGGTGGAGAGGGAGGTTCATCGCAGCAATGCGTACCTGGAGGGCATTCATTCGGGTCAGGCTGCCCATCAGCGATCGTTCCAGGCTCTGGCCTCAGCACTGACGGCAGCCATTGTCCCTGTCTCCTGCCTGCCTCTACTAACTCCCTCCTCCCAGTCTCCTGTTCCTCTGCCTGTCCCACCCACACCATCAGACCAGCCTGCACACACCTCAACACCCAAGAGAAGCTCATCCAAACATAAGCACCACAGATCACGCAGACATTCACACACGCAACATTCCGATGCAGACATGCCAACAGTCACTACCACCTCTGTGACCCCCACCTCCTCGTCTCCCTCCTCCCTCCCTGTGACGTCTACACTCACACCTCCATTCACCTCACCATCAGCCAGTGTTTCCATCACCAGCACACCCTCCACTCCAGTCCGCACACGTGCAGTCACCACCCCCACTGCCATTTACACGTCCCCTGTGTCCTCTCCCACTGTGTCTGTCACCCCCTCTTCCACACCACACAAACGCAGCCACCCACCCACCCAACAGCCATCCACCTCACGACAGCCTATCCCTCCTGCACCTGCACCCAAAGACAGCAAACGTGACTCACCTACAACCACATCCTCTCCCTCCACTCCCATTCCCACTGTACCTCCCACTCTCCATTGTCCCAAGAAGCTCTTCCTCGCCACTACTAACTTCTTTCCTGACCCTGAGCCCCCCCCCTCCTTCTCGTCGGGGTAAGAAGAGCACCTCAGCCACCACCAGCCCTGCAGCCCCCTTGACAAGGGTGCAGGGGTATTGGAGCCCGCCAGCCCGCATGTCTGGATCTTCGCCCAGCAGCAAGGGGACAGCCAGCCCACCCCCTGGGAAGAGGAGCAGAAGGCGGAAGGGGCGCCGCAGGAGCCCGCCTTCTACATTCCCCCCGGACACCACCCAGAGACAGTCACCAGCCACAGCTCCAAAGGGAGGAAAGGGCCACAGGCCCACGACTAAGGAGGGCAAGGGCAGCAAGTCGGAGAGGTCAGGCAGCAGGCCTGCTGCCCAGGAGGAGCCCACAACCCCCATAGCCGCTGCCCCGGGAGGAACCGGCACAGCTGCCCCGGGAGAGCCCACCACCCCCATAGCCGCTGCCCAGGGAGGACCCAGCCCAGCTGGCCAGGAGGGCCCCACCACCCACAGCCCAGGTGGGCATTGAAGGAGCACCATCCCCGCTGCCCAGGAGGGCACCACCAGGCAATGAACAGTTGGCCATAGACCGGCCGCCGTCTCCAGAACCGCTGAACTGGGCCCTGCCGTCTCAAGCACCGCTCCGCTGGGCCCCGCCGTCTCAAGCACCGCTCCGCTGGGCCCCGCCGTCTCAAGAACCGCTGAACTGGGCCCTTCAAGGCAAGGAGCGCTGAACTGGGCCCCGCCGTCTCAAGCACCGCTCCGCTGGGCCCCGCCGTCTCAAGAACCGCTGAACTGGGCCCCGCCGTCTCAAGAACCGCTGAACTGGGCCCCGCCGTCTCAAGCACCACTCTGCTGGGCCCCGCCGTCTCAAGAACCGCTGAACTGGGCCCTTCAAGGCAAGGAGCGCTGAACTGGGCCCCGCCGTCTCAAGCACCGCTCCGCTGGGCCCCGCCGTCTCAAGAACCGCTGAACTGGGCCCCGCCGTCTCATGAACCGCTGAACTGGGCCCCGCCGTCTCAAGAACCGCTGAACTGGGCCCCGCCGTCTCAAGAACCGCTGAACTGGGCCCTTCAAGGCAAGGAGCGCTGAACTGGGCCCCGCCGTCTCAAGCACCGCTCCGCTGGGCCCCGCCGTCTCAAGAACCGCTGAACTGGGCCCGCCGTCTCAAGAACCGCTGAACTGGGCCCTTCAAGGCAAGGAGCACTGAACTGGGCCCCGCCGTCTCAAGAACCGCTGAACTTGGCCCTTTAAGGCAACGAGCGCTGAACTGGGCCCCGCCGTCTCAAGCACCGCTCCGCTGGGCCCCGCCGTCTCAAGCACCGCTCCGCTGGGCCCCGCCGTCTCAAGAACCGCTGAACTGGGCCCTTCAAGGCAAGGAGCGCTGAACTGGGCCCCGCCGTCTCAAGCACCGCTCCGCTGGGCCCGCCGTCTCAAGAACCGCTGAACTGGGCCCCGCCGTCTCAAGAACCGCTGAACTGGGCCCCGCCGTCTCAAGCACCGCTCTGCTGGGCCCTGCCGTCTCAAGAACCGCTGAACTGGGCCCTTCAAGGCAAGGAGCGCTGAACTGGGCCCCGCCGTCTCAAGCACCGCTCCGCTGGGCCCCGCCGTCTCAAGAACCGCTGAACTGGGCCCCGCCGTCTCAAGAACCGCTGAACTGGGCCCCGCCGTCTCAAGAACCGCTGAACTGGGCCCTTCAAGGCAAGGAGCGCTGAACTGGGCCCCGCCGTCTCAAGCACCGCTCCGCTGGGCCCCGCCGTCTCAAGAACCGCTGAACTGGGCCCGCCGTCTCAAGAACCGCTGAACTGGGCCCTTCAAGGCAAGGAGCGCTGAACTGGGCCCCGCCGTCTCAAGAACCGCTGAACTGGGCCCTTCAAGGCAAGGAGCGCTGAACTGGGCCCCGCCGTCTCAAGCACCGCTCCGCTGGGCCCCGCCGTCTCAAGAACCGCTGAACTGGGCCCCGCCGTCTCAAGAACCGCTGAACTGGGCCCTTCAAGGCAAGGAGCGCTGAACTGGGCCCCGCCGTCTCAAGCACCGCTCCGCTGGGCCCCGCCGTCTCAAGAACCGCTGAACTGGGCCCCGCCGTCTCAAGAACCGCTGAACTGGGCCCTTCAAGGCAAGGAGCGCTGAACTGGGCCCCGCAGTCTCAAGCACCGCTCTGCTGGGCCCCGCCGTCTCAAGAACCGCTGAACTGGGCCCCGCCGTCTCAAGAACCGCTGAACTGGGCCCTTCAAGGCAAGGAGCGCTGAACTGGGCCCCGCCGTCTCAAGCACCGCTCCGCTGGGCCCCGCCGTCTCAAGAACCGCTGAACTGGGCCCTTCAAGGCAAGAACCGCTGGCCCTTTGGCAGACGTGGCAGGGCAGGATCTATCTCGGGCAGGGCTGCAGGATGTCCTCTGGCCAACTTGCCTCCTCCAGTGGCAGTGGGGTCTGTTATGGACTGTATGGACTGTGGCTTTGCTCTCCCCAGGATGGCCCAGTGGGCAGGCCACCCACTGTATGGACTGTGGCTTTGCTCTCCCCAGGATGGCCCAGTGGGCAGGCCACCCACTGTATGGACTGTATGGACTGTGGCTTTGCTCTCCCCAGGATGGCCCAGTGGGCAGGCCACCCACTGTATGGACTGTATGGACTGTGGCTTTGCTCTCCCCAGGATGGCCCAGTGGGCAGGCCACCCACTGTATGGACTGTATGGACTGTGGCTTTGCTCTCCCCAGGATGGCCCAGTGGGCAGGCCACCCACTGTATGGACTGTATGGACTGTGGCTTTGCTCTCCCCAGGATGGCCCAGTGGGCAGGCCACCCACTGTATGGACTGTTTGGACTGTGGCTTTGCTCTCCCCAGGATGGCCCAGTGGGCAGGCCACCCACTGTATGGACTGTTTGGACTGTGGCTTTGCTCTCCCCAGGATGGCCCAGTGGTCATGGAGTCCCCTCGTGGATCTGGCGTCGTGTACTTAAGTGGCTGAGGTGCCCCCCCTTCCCTTCCCCCTGAGGTGCCTGTCCTATTTTCTTTCTGATGCCCCTGCAGTGTTCTCTCCGTGGAGTTCTTGTCGTGGGACTGGGCCTTGCCCCTTTGCACAGGACCCCTGTGATCCACAGACAGTGGTTGGACTACATTTAGTAGCTGTATATATTGTGTACATAGTTTATTTATTTATTGGGATTACTGGTGTCCATATTTCAATATATCTGCCCGTTTATGATCTCGTCTTTTGGTCTTTGCATTATTTCGGTGGGGGGTGGTTTGTGGGTTGTGACAGTGATCTGTGGGAATGCATTGATGTGTGTGTTGTAGTGGGTGTGGGTGGGTGGGTGTGTGCCGGTAATCTTTTCCCTCCCCTGTGTCGTAGGTGCAGTACTCACCGATGTCTTCCACGCCGCCGGGCGTGCTCCTGGTATATGAGCAGGTATAGGAGTGCGGGGATGACCTGCAACTCTGGTTCCATACTGCCGGAATCTCGCGTGGAGTGCGTAGAGGTGAGCGTTTTCCCGTTCGTAGTCTGTTTCCGCCGTGTTCTTATCGGCGGTGCTCCCGCCCCGGAAAAGGTGGCAGATTGGTGGGTCGTAATAGGGTGGGCGGTACATTGTCTGCCGCCTGGCTGTTGGCGGGAACCGCCGCGCTGTTTGTTTGTACCGCCGTGGCGGGCGGAGTGTTAAGTTGGCAGGCTGTGTTGGCGGTTCCCGCCAGGGTCAGAATTGCATATTTTAGACCGCCGGCCTGTTGGCGGCTTGGCCGCCGCTTTATCACCGACCGCCAGGGTCAGAATGAGGGCCAGAGCCTGCTCTGTCTTACATGAAAACTAAATAGAATGTGTTTGGTATAATGGGAGCATCATATTTGTCCATATTATTTTTGGACTGTCCAGGCTAATCCGGAAAAAGTCCTTCCATTGAACGGTGCAGTGGGATGTTTTTAAAGGGAATATCAGTTGGCCATTTTTGTAATATAGCCCTCTGAACCCATAGTTTATATACCTTACAGACTCCTCCTCTCTGAGACTGCAAACCTCAAAATATATTGCCTTTCCAAAGAGTTGAATACTAAGGCCTATATTTATATTTTTTTGCGCCGCATTTGCGTCATTTTTTGATGCAAAAACGGCCCAAACTTACAAAATACAATTATATTTAGTAAGTTTGCGTCGCTTCTGCGTCAAAAAATGACGCAAATGCGGCGCAAAAATAGTATAAATATGGGCCTAAGTAGCTACACTAGCTTGACTCATTCAAAGCTGTGAACCCAACCCCCGTACAGGGTGCTCCAAAATAGTAATGGGCGTATGTCGGTGCAATTAAATAAAATCTTGTGGGAACCATATACATGGATGGCAGCCCAGACAAAATCTTAATCGGTTAGTACACCTCTGTGGCTTGTGCTCTCATTTTTCCCGCTAAGAAGGAGACTGTACGTATGGCCTATAGACAAGACCCAACAGGGTTAAAAAAAAAACAGAGCATTCATTAATTGTGGCTGCTTCTGGTCCTCCTTATACATGTCCCAAGTGCGCAGCTTTATAGAAAATGTCATCTGAATCGGGCTTCCAGCTTTGATTGATTGTATCTATGCTAGAGATAATTGTAAAACGGTTTTACTGCGAACACCACAAATACCACCCTACCTTTTTACTATGCACTTTCTTGGCCTTGCTTCTGTATTTTGTTAGTGGCATTTTCAGAAGCACCATATTGCCATTTATTGATACATCAGGATGTTTTTCCTTTATTTATTGGTTATGTGTATTTTCTCGAGGATTGAGGGCTTGCGAATTCCACCTCACTTTTGCGGTAAATATCGCCTTGAAATTAAAATGGGCAGTACCACGTTACAAACAATTTTTCTAAGCTGTCAGACATACATAATTGCAGCAGCTTTGGGAATTTCATGTTTCTTTAAACGTTTCATCAAACATTGAGCCCCTCGTGGTGACGACATTGACCTTTCTTCTCCATAAGAGGCAGCGCTATGTTTGGACTAAATCATCGCAGAAAACAGTTCTGTCATTAATAATGAAGTTCACCTGTGCCCTAGTACTGAAGCATTGCAGCCCATACTACCAACTAATCGCGGAAGCTGACAACTTAATCAACAGTTTTGGCTTTACTCCTTCCAGGAGTTAACCACATACATCAAAGAACCACCCTACTGCATGGATAGCACGGAAACTGAACATGGCACTGTATTTGAAAAACAATAGGCACGTGTTTTTTTATTTGAGGCAATATCTCAATGGGAAGGGCACTCTCTGTCTTCATAATGTACTACTGGTATCTTGGAATCTTTAAAATAGCAAGCACAAGTAATCATTGCAGGCAGGTTGAATCATTCTGTGTCCTGGTGAACTTTTTTGATGGCCCCAAGTCCAGCAGCGTGCCGACGGTGCTGCCTCCATGCACTTGGCTTCTCGAAAGCCTACCAGCTTAAGAGACTCCTGCTAGCTTGACTGGCATCATTCTTCTGTAACTATTCCAGCAGATATTGTAGGAACGCTATCAGCAAACATATGATGTCATATCATGCAGGTTTCTCTGTATTTTTAGGTTTTGCCTGATACAGCACACTCTCTGCTGGTGAAATCTTTTCTAAACAAAACAAAAAAAACTGAAAACGTCATGACTTACCATTAGATGGTTTCAACATCATTCTTGTTTCCTTGCTTCTTATTGGTTAGCCTCTCCTGCTCGCCTCCGGTGTCCACCAGGTGCTTCCAGTGTTTGTCCCTACTGTGGAGAAGGAACCAACTACAGCTTCCTGTGTGCAGTCAGTGCCCTTCCGAAGGCTGTGTGCTCCTCTGGGCAGGGGCAGCTGCTGTTCGAGGGCTAAGGGGCTGCGCCCCTAGCCTTTTCTGGCCTCTCTAGTGAAGCATATATTTAATTACATGATGAAAGTAAAACATTTTCTGCACAAGATTTTCCAGTGGAAGTTGTGCACTTTGAAAAGCCCCACTGTGCTTGCATCAGTATGTGGCTGAAAGCTGCACAGTAGGGCTGACAGGGCTTGCCCACGCAAAGCCCTTACGTTTCAGAACGCAGTGACATCCCTGGCTTATCTCCTCCTCCACGCTCCAGGCTGATAGTAAACAGCCTGGAGCGTTTTTTGTTCCGCTCGGGTTTCTGAAATCTTCACGTCATATATTCTGATCTGATATTATTATCCACCCTTTCCAATTTACTCAAATGTTGGGGTGTGATCAGCAGGGTCTACGTACCAGAGGTCACATTTTATTAAAAGAATGTGACATTGCGCAAAGAAAATCCCCTTTTCCTGCATTTCAAGCAGTCTGTGGCAGAGAAATGGTATAAATACAATAAATAACTCCATCCAGGGCTCTCTGGGAGACAGGAGTGTGACCTGAAGACCTCAAGTCATAAATATGCCAAAGACAACCCTGCACACAAGTAAGTTGGAGCTCTATCTTTTTTACAGACAAGAAGAAAAAAATCTGTTCTCTCAGCTCTCCTCTGCCTTCACTGCCTCTGTAGGTGATTTTGTCTCTCAAAGGCAGTAATGGTTCCAGTAATTTATCATGGCTAGTTATATCATGTCATTAGTCTGCAGAAGAAATAAAACGAGCATGTCATATTAAACATGTAATCTGCAGTTCAAATAAACGTGTACCTTTTATCACTGAAACTGCTGGATACTGGATGGGTGAGGCAATGTGTGTTTGTTTGAATAAGTGTTTGCAGGGCTTGACTGAGTGGCTGAGAAAATGTGGGTGTCTGTGTATAAGAGTTGTGTGAATGGCAGTGGATGACAATGGGGATGAGTAAATGGGTAGGTGACCGAAGGCAGTGGGTGAGTAGGTGAATGGAAATACGTGGGTAGTGAGGCTCACTCACAAGGAGCAATTCCGTCTTGTATTTGTGCCCCACCACTGCTTTCAGTCACCAGCCACCACTGCCTCTGGGTTCTTTTTTTTAAACCCCTCCCTCTCTGTTGGTGATCACCTCCCACGCCTCTCTCTTGTTGCTTGCTCCCCTGTGATTTTTTAAGCACATTACACAGCTCGGGCTGGTGTGCAATATTGCTTAAAAAACAGTATGACGATGTTGAGCTGCGTGCATCATAGTGCTTTTTTCTGTGCAACGTCTAAACAACATTGACATAGCAAATAGATCTTGCATAATGTGAAACCTGTTTGCTTTGCCAGTGCTTGTTTTGTATTACCGAAACAAACCTCCAGAGAGGGTGGTAGGGTTTTGATATTGTTTCCGAAGTACAAAAACGGGCACAATGTTTTTTCTCTATGTGTGGGGACCAGTTATGCTATGCTTTTGTGCTTGGATACGGTATGCTTGAACTGATGGACAAGGAAAGAAAACATTTGTCAGAAAGCCCGCTCTTAACAGGACAGTCTTAAGACACATTTTCTAGTAACCCGAGGTCGATGGGTTGCTTGCCAAAGGTTTCTAATGGGACAGCCAGCACAGATAAGAAAGCTGGCGGGGCAGTTAACTGATTCCATTGTTTCTTTGCCCTTCTGCCATACTCTAAATGACCTCCTGAGACTAACACAGTCCTTGGATAGTGTAATGGATTTAGAGATACACAAAATATATTGGCCTGCTAGTGCGTCTCTGCTGTCAGTCATCTTTAGCAATCTCTGTAAATCATGGGTGCAACTGGTTACTCCAGGGTGCAATTCCTTAGCTCACTCTCTCAGTTTTTGATGCATTATACTAGCTGCGTTTGATGAAACTGTATTTTCTGGATGTGTTTTTTCGTGTTTGCAGGTTAATGTCTGAAAGTGCCCTAAAACTCCTAAAAGGCAGCATTTTGGAGCCACTGGACTCTTCTAAATATGGAAAAGTGCAAGCATCAAAGTTGTTTCTTTAACTGTGAGTAGAATGAATGTGAGTTGAATGAATGCCTAGGAATATGTGTCCCACTTGCCCCCTATTTTCTCCTTTAAAAGATGGTCTCCTGAAGTGCCTTTGAGCTGCACCCATAGAAAGATGCCTGGGATTCGTTTATCAATATGTTTTAACATAGTATTGAATATACCTCAAGGACAGTGGTTAAGAGAGCACAACTGAGTCCGCTGGGGTAAAATATTTCCGACCTAGACCCAGGGGATGCAACTAGACCTGGACTTTGGGGGGAAGGGGGCTAGCACATCAAGCTGCAATTTTGGGGCTACCAGTTCACACAAAGCGGGAAGAGACATTCTCAGTCAGTAAAAGAACACACATTGCCAATATGTCTGCCTCTAATGTACTAACACATGCAAACAACATTCATGAATGACTGTATTTTCATGCATGGACACCTTAAAGCCAATTCTAATGGCTTTGCTAATAATATCCATTCAGACACTTGGGGGCATTTTTACAAGCCTGTACTGTGTCAGGGAAAGGGCAGGAATGTGCCGTAGTTAAGGTAATATGGTGCATTCCTGCCTTTTCCCTTGTACTGACACCCTATTGGCGGCTTAGTGCCAATGCAGCACCCTGGCACCCTGGTGCCAGGGTGCCTCAGTTACATGCAGGATTGTCTTTGTGCAGGAAGGGGCACCTTCCTGCACAAAAGCAATCCCCTGAGGCATTTTTCTCATAGAAAGAGGAACAATAAAGACATTTCTCCTCAATACGCCTCACCTGGGAAGGCATATGTTTTTGGCACACTCCCAAGTCTACCACGTCTTGTAAATCTGGGAATGTGTCAACATTCGTGGATGTTGCATGCGAACACCCATGCAACACCCATGGAAATGCCTCCCTTTTGCACAGTAATCCAATGCAGCGATTTGTGCTGAGTTGCATTACTCAAGATTTTTGATGCTACGCAGGGTCACACAAGGTGGCCTCGCATGGCTTAATAAATCTTATTTTTCAGATGTGTCGCTCTTGCACCACAATGCATGGTGAGACAGTGTTGCAAAGGGGCTTGTAAATATGCCCCTAAGCACTGTTGCAGTTTCAAGGCTATCAACCAAACCTGAGCGTATCAGATGTCTGCAAGATGATTTGTACCAAGTGAATCTTGTACCTGTGTGCATGTCCAACACACAGAAAATAAATCATTATAGTAAAGGTGTCTTTTCTTACTAAAAACATCATCAGACACATAAGAAATGCTTTATAGAACAAAAAGATGTTTGAGAGGGATCCCCAGATAAACACACAAAAGTGCTCCCTCAGACATCGAGAAGGAGAATATATGAACCCTTTTAAAGGTGTGGCACATATACTGGGATAAATAAAATGATATAGAGCTTCTATGTGAATGTTACACAATGACGGGGGTTCACAAAGAGCCCAAAAGGAAAAGAAATTCACAGAAAACAATAAGTAGGATAACTTCACAATGCAAAAACAGGTGTGAGTTTAGATAGTTATAATACAGACTTAACCGGGGAGAAACAGAGTGTTGAATATTATAGGTAGTGATGGATATGAAGCAAGACTGCATTTACCAATGGGAACCCAAATCTTTGAATTACATTCAGCTATACAGAATTTCAACATCATCATAGATTAAGTGATTTGCTCAGAACTGCACAATTTTCAGTTATGATCCAAGCTGGATTCAAAGATAGGCTCCCAGGTTGTCTTACAGTAGTCGCACCTTAATTACATTTCTGATTTTTGTCTGACGTTTAAGGTTCATGTTTGTCTGTATGCATACACCCTATGAGTTGAAGTGTAACATGGTGGTATTTAACATAAATATTTATGTATTTCTCAATGACATAATGATTTATTAATAGGGATGTGTCTCCAGTATACCCATCAGAATGGAATAGAGATTGTGGTCCAGATGATGAGTACATCTCTTTTATGTTACTTTGGTATTATTATAAAATAGTATACAAAGGGTTGATTAATATTTTTTTTACAGTCTTTGGACCTCCAAGGCTTTCTTGACATGGCTATGCGCTGCTGTGACACAAAAGTTCAAATATTGCAAATTACAACTAGTAAAGCCAGTTTCTATTTGTGAGCTGCAGATTAAATATCTTTAAAAAATAAAGACACATGCTTAGCTGTGCGTGCACTCACTCACATTATCTTTTTGTCTGAATGAAAGAGGGTTGGATAAAATGCCAAAATATAAATGTGCGCATGCTGCACCAGAAATGCATTATGGTAAGTAATGTTGTCAGCCAAATTTATGAAGGGGTTGAAGCTGTGCATCTACAGCACAAAACACTGCTGCAGGATTAGATTGGAGATTTGAGGATAACCGGAGGGAGGAATGGGGATAAACTATGTACGCCGGAAGGTGCTCTCACAGACTTTATTCTTCACACATCCATGCACTCCATTTAGAGTTTGCCTGCTCTCACCAATCCTGGAGATGTGGTGGCAGAAGGACTGAAATCTGGATCGCCAGTGCTTGACACTGTTCATAATGGCCTGAAGATGGAGGGGGCTGGTATGATTTATATCCATTGACTGCAGTATTCAGAGTGTCAGCAGAAGGAATCACCCAAATATGTGAAAGGTTAATGCTTGATGCCTCGTGTGAAAGAGTTTCAAAAGTAATTATGCCACCTTCTACAGTTCTAAAACATGGCTGACAAGTGACTGTGTTGTGTGAAACAAATTCACCACCGCCTAGTGCTTAGTTTGCGAAAAAACAATTTAAGTAGTGTTATCCAGATTGTTTCTTTGTACCTGAAACATACACCACCAGTAGGGGTATTGCCATTTTCTGCCTGTTGTCAGTGAGTTTGACTGTGTTCACTGGGATCCTGCTAACCAGGACCCCGGTGATTATGCTCTCTCCCTTCCAACTTGTTTTTTACACCCCACATTTGGCATACTGGTGCCCCCATGTAAATCCCTAGTATTTAGTACCTAGGTACCCAGGGCATTGGGGCACCAGGGGACCCCATAGGCTGCAGCACGTATTATGCCACCCATGGGGAGGTCATACAAACCTTTCTGCAGCCCTGCCATTGCAGCCTGCGTGAAAGGGTGCATGCACCCTTTCACTACAGGTCACTGCACCAAGTCACTATAAGTCACCCCTACGGCAGGCCCTCCTAGCCGAGAGGGCAGGATGCAAGTACCTGTGTGTGAGGGCACCCCTTCACTAGCAGAGGTGCCCCCACAAACTCTTGCTTCATTTTCCTAGACTTCGTGTGTGCGGGGACGCCATTTTATGTGTGTACTGGACATAGGTCACTACCTATATCCTGCTACATAATGGTAACTCCGAACCTAGGCATGTTTGGTATCAAACATGTCAGAATTATACCCCAATATGTTGCCAGTATTGAAAGTATGATTCCATGCACTCTGGGGGCTCCTTCGAGGGCCCCAGCATTGCTACCACCAGTCTTCCAGGGTTTTTGGGGCAGCCCAAGCTGCTGCCACCCCTCAGACAGGTTGATATGATCAAGCCCAGGAAGGCAGAGCAAAGGATTTCCTTTGTGAGAGGGAGGTAACACCCTCTCCATCTGGAAATAGGTGCGACTGGCTTGGGAGGGGTAGCCTCCCAAAGCCACTAGTATGCTCTGAAGGGCACATTTGGTGCCCTCTGTGCATCAACCAGTCCACACTGGTTCAGGGACCCCCAGTCCCTGCTCTGGTGCGAAACTGGACAATGGAAAGGGGATTGACCACTCCCCTGTTCAACACCACCCCAGGAGTGGTGTTCAGAGCTCCTCCAGAGGGCCCCTGGGTGCTGCCATCTTGAATCCAAGATTGGCTGGGACCTCTGGGAGCATCTGAGTGACCAAGCCAGGCAGGTGACATCAGAGCCCCCTCCTGATAGGTGCTTCCCTGGTTAGGTGACCAACCCCGCTTTCAGGGCTATTTAGGGTTTCTATCTTGGGTGGGTCCTCAGATTCGATGTGCAAGACTGCAGCAGGACTCCTCTGGAATGTTTACTTCGACTTCTGGCCACTGGAACTGCAACTGGACTTCACAGGAACCTACAATCTGCAGCTATAGAGACAACTCTGCTCTTCAACATTGTTTTTCTGGCTCTTTCCAGCAACTGCAACATTTCCCCGGCTGTGCATCCTCTGAGGTTGGCAAGTCTCCAGTCTGCACCAAGAAGCAAGAAGGGATCTCCCTTGGAGTGAAGGAGTCACTCACCTGCATCCGCAGGCAACTACTGCAATGATGGCTGGCAGCGTGGATCTCCTCTCATCTGAGGTGTGTGGATCTTGCATCACGGGTGGTAATCCAGAGTAGTCCTCTTGGTCCTCCCTGCCAGCTGTCCAACGTTGGTGAAGGTTAGCCCTGCATCACGGGTGGTAATCCGGAGTAGTCCTCTTGGTCCTCCCTGCCAGCTGTCTAACTTTGGTGGAAGTTAGCCCTTGCCTTCCCACGCAGGAAGGTACCCCCTTGCACTGCATCTCTTGCAGTTTCCGAAGCTTGTTTGCATCTCCTCCAAGGGATCTTCAGGCGACGTGTAGCTCCAGCCCCCAGCACTCCTTCCTGCGACATACAGCCTTCTGCGTGGTTCTCCTGTGGCGTGGGATCCCTTTCTGTAGTGCTGCATGGGCTCCTTCTGCAACTTCTGTGTCCCCGTCCTGTGGGACTCCTGTGGGCACTACCTCTGCTCCTTTGGGCTCTCTCTGTTGCTTAGGGCCCATTCTGACTCCCCCTCCTGGGTTGGGTCCTCCTGGGCATTGCTGGTCCCCAGCAGCTCCACTTTTCCACTAACCGCAAATTTGCCTTTGCCAAGGCTTGTTTGAGGGATTCCTGCACCGGCACCCATCTGCAATCTTCATTCGAGCGTAGGACATCTTCTGCATCCCTCAGGATCTCTTCTCCAGCTCCAAGGCTGCACTGCTGACCTGATCTTCATCACAGTCTAACTCCTGGAAGTACAGCTGGGTGGGTTTTAGCTCCTACTCCTCCTGGACTCCACTGTGACTCTTGGACTTGGTCCCCTCTCTCCACAGGTCTTTATCTCCAGGAATCCACTGCTGGTTTCTTGCAGTCTTGTCTGGGTGTCTTCTTTTCTTCTCTTTCTTCCTTTTGGGTGGTTTGGGGAAATTCTTGTAATTTACTCCTGCTTTCCTTTTCGGTGGGGGGTACTGTGTTACTTACCTCTGTGGTTTCCTAGTACTCCCAGCTCCCCTCTACACATTCCACTTACCTAGGTGAGGGTTCTTTGTTTGCATTCGACTTTTTAAGTATATGGTTTGGGCCCTCCATAGGGTCACTATTGTCTAACTGCATTTGCACTGTTTTCTAACCTTTTCTATGCCTATTGTTGTTAACTAGTGTATATAATCAGTGTACTACTTACCTCCTATGGGACGGTTGCCCTTCTAGTACTTTGTGGTATTGTGTGACCAAAAATAAAGCACCTTTATTTTTGTACAACTGAGTGTTTTCTTTCATGTGTGTAAGTGCTGTGTGACTATAGTGGTTTTGCATGAGCTTTGCATATCTCGTAGATAAGCCTTGACTGCTCACCCACAGCTAGCTCTACAGAGCGTGGCTTCTGGACAATGCCTACACTTCACGAAGAAGGGATACATGGACTCACCACACACAAGGCCTGCTTCCTACACCCTGTCAAAGATGGCCATGTCAGAGACTTACCTGGGTGGGAGGCCTGTGGTTCTATCACAGATTAGAAGCTGGCCACCAATATCTCACTCCTTACAGAATACTTTACAGTGCATTCATGAATATTTGAAAGAGCTGCCTGTGAATTAGCTCAACACAATCTATTAATCAACATAACTCAAGCTGCGGAGGGGCTGAACTCAATGTATATGGGGACTCTGCTCTGGTTCAGTGCAAGAAATAAACTTTCTGTAAAACAACTCATCAGAATATCTGTAGGAGTTCAGCTCCATTTGTGCATAAACTCTACTGTACCTATGAAGGGATTCAGCAATATGTATGCAGGGACTAAGCTATGGCAGTACGACCAGAAATGCTGACTTTGGTACTGAGGAACGAGGTTCAAGCCTCAGTGCAGCTCAACCTCCTGTGATCCTGTGCAAATCACTTAGGGCCCGATTAGATTTCAGCAGACGGGTTACTCCATCACAGAGGTGACAGATATCCGATCCACCAAAATATAAATCCCACCGTAAATAATGGGTTTTATATTTTTGCGGACAGGATATCCATCATCGTTGTGATGAAGTAACTTGTCTGCTGAAATATAAATCGGGCTCTTATTGTCCCTGTGCCTAAAAAACGTATGTGATCTTGTGTAATGTAACTGGTGCTCATATATAGTGCTCCATTACCTTCAGGTCAAGTTTGTGCTATATAAAAATGCAAAAAAAATATAAATTCAATCTGTGAATGAGCTCAATCCCCACTCTCTCTGCATGTGCAGGAACTAATTTTCTCTGTGCAGAAACTCATTTATGCCTTCTAGTTTTTCAGCCGCATATCTAGAAGTGCAACTAACTTCAGTTTTGGGTTCCTCGACTTAATCAAACAAGCACTGAAATATGGTTCTCGATTCAAGGCAATTTTGACTCTTTGTTACGCTGCACAGCAGCACTCTAGATCTGTCATGCTTAGGCTGACTTCAGTTTGGAAAATCTAAGGGGACCAAATCACATTTTTTTGGGATAGTGCTTGAAGGGCCAGACCAGTGAGTAGCCATGATTTTGAGAAATTTCAGAGAGGAAATCTTTGTCTTTTGGAAAAGACGTTTAATTCTCAAAACTAAGTTTGGTAGTCTCAGGCTACTTCATTGCTTTGATGGGGAACGTGCTTGTTTTCATATATTCACCCAGATGTAATCCGTACTCAACCTCTGCGATTCCCTCGCCTATGAAAAATGTGAACACTTTTCTCTGGCACTCAGCTTCAGCTTTAAAATCGTCTTTTCAGGCAGACATTCAAAAAAAGAGAGGAATTTGGACTGTGTTTTAAAAGAAGGTGTATTAACGTACAGGCATACAGTTGCTGGTTCAAAGTTGACATAGGAAAGTAGAAGGCAGGAGCAGCACCAGTTGACAACAAAAGTTGGTCAACTTGAGAGATAGCAATGCCCAGAACTTGAGCACCCAGTGTGTTTCAATTGAACCTTTGAAATGTGTTTGTGTGTTGGATTTGGATCTGGGCAGCCTTTTCACCATAGTTCCCAACCACCAACTACCACTTGTAGAGATGGTAAGGAGACCCAGTAGGTAAGCCACACAATGGCAGTGCAGTTTGAGGCACACTATGCTGCTGCAACAGAAAGCTTTGGCGAGTGCAGTGCCAGGTGCCATCTATGCACAGTGATATGCTGGTTATCTCTGTCAGTCTGTTACAAGAGGCACACACAGTGGACTGTGAGAGGTCAGCACCCAGCAGCCTGCGACTAGGTGCAGTGGAATATTGCACCTCACGTCTGTCCTAATGTAGTGCACATCCTGCTCTACCCAAACAGAGCTACATAGCAATCCTGAGGTACAGGAGCATAATGACAGGCGGCTCTCCTCCCCTGCCTGTGTACAGACTGTTAAATTAAGATGTATGACTTGTAAAGTAACTGTGTGACATGACGTTATTGTCAAACCATCAATCTGACACAAATACTGCCAGATAGGCCATAGCTGGCCTTCCTTCTGGGACAGAACAGGAAGGCAGGGGCATTTTACTCAGATTCTGCCTGAGGAACCTTCTTTTAAAAGTCCCTTCCCCACTGATAAGTGCTGGTGCCACCCACCATCAGTCACCTTAACAGACTAACTGTTGCCCAAACCTCTATTTGCCAATATCACTTTGCACACTCTTAGGACCAGATTTACTAAGGACTTGTGTATCCCTTGTGTGACACAAGTCCTTGCAAGGCAAGTCCTTTAGTGATATTAACAAAGCCATACAAAGCCACCTTGTGTGGCTTTGTGTGGTTTAGCGAAACCAAAGTAACATTCCATGGTTAAGATATGGTCATTCCCATGCATCCACCCATGGATTTTGACACTATCCCAGAATTACAAAGGTCTGTAAGCTAGGATTGCACCAAAATGGTGCGCCTGCTTGAGCGAGGCTTAATAAGGAGAAATACCTTTATTTTTCCTTGTTATTTCCTCTTTGTGTTATTCTGAATTCTGCAGCCCACAGACGAAGAGGAAAATGCCAGTAAGGATTGTTTTTGTAGAGGAAGCTATCCCTTCCTGCACAAACACAATCCTGCCCTTAACGCAGGTCTCTTGCACCATGGCTCAAGGATGCCTGTGTTGTTGCCAGGCAGTCTTAATCAAGCGCTCCAGCTCTAGGAAACAGCAGAAACGTGCCATATCTATGTAAATATGGAGCATATCTGCTCTCTCCCATTCATGCAACACAAAGCAGCAAGTTGCCTTGCTGTGTTGCATGAAAGAAATCTGCCCCTTAGTTTTTTAGCCAGCATTAGAATGTTTGGAAAAACCACAAGCACCTCAATCCATAGCCCTCAGCCACCCCTCCCCCCGAAATGCACAATGCCAAAATGTTATCAGTAAAAAAAAAAAATCTGGACTGCCTGATGGACAGTGAGCCATTTCAATGCAACACCATTTGAAAAAGAAAAGAATAAACGTTCTCTTTTTTTCTGCATTCATATAGCGCTTTCTACCCCGTCATGTGTAGTAAGCGCTATATAAATGCAGTTACATACCATATAATTTGTGCCTTTTCTGATTGGATGGACTCAGGCTAAGGTTGGTTGGGAACAGGGCAGCGATTACCTTTCAGTTGTAGAGGCAGCCTTGGTCATCACTGTGTTAGTGGGCAATCATTGTATTGCCTGCAAAACAATGAGGAATGCAAAAGCACATGGCCTTGCACAGTGAGAGCCCCCACCATGAGGTCCCTGATCTATAATCACTGGAGACTCCTGCCCCTTATTTGAAGACACTTTCCAGAAGCACAGAAGCTGCACATGTCTTTTTGAAGGAAAGAAAATCTTTCTCAAACAATGCTCTGCCCAGGCCCTCCCGGAGGCAAGCACTTGGGGGCAGCAGTCTGGGCTATGCCACACGACTGGGGTAGGGGTGGGGCTGAAGTCCCGTTAGCCCAATGGGCGTTGCGCGTTTGCCTAGAGCACTCTGCGAACCAACACCCTTCCAAGCAAGCACGCCTAACCCAAAATAGCGCTACCCGTCCTCACAGCGCTACGCCGCTGCTTTCAATACATGATGTTCTTTATGAAGGCGTTTACAATAGAATTCAATACGGGCTACCAATTGCGACTCCACACGTAACTCACGGTATGTAATGACAGGCCAGTTTGGATTTACATTCACTCTGGCAAATATTCCGTGTATACTATTACATGCTGGGACACTTATAGGTCGCTTAAGGAGGTCTGGATATTATGTTGCCAATTCAACTGTGTGTTTGGCAGTGCTGACACGTGCAGGCGTTGCACTCTATTCATATACTGTGAGGCGTTCTGCTTTGTCCATATTAGAATAACTTCATTAGTTTATGCAGATCATAAGCTCTTGAAAACAATATGGATATGGCATCGTTTCTAGAAAATCGTTGTAGTTAAAGATGGTCTTTTGGCGCCATCATGTGGTTGGTTGGTTGTATTAATTCTGATTTTGCCAATGCTTTCCTTGGCAGACTGAAATGATTACTTCTGATGGATAGATACTGCTACCTGCAGATTCAGCACCTGTTCAATATCTCTAGGAGCCAGACTCGATTAACAAGCCTTTCCATAGCTTTCTTGCACTGGAAGGGGCTCTGTCTATAAATCAGCACCGGAAACAATGGCACTGTGGCAGCACTTGAGCTTAAGGCACCCATCCTGCCACAGCAACATCAGCTCTCCTTTTCTGTGCCCTTAGCGAATCTGGAGCTTCCCTACTCGTGTTTGTCCCTTCTGTTGTAATCTCCACAAAGACGTTTCTGGAAACAAATGATCAGTGTAGTTCTAATAGAAATATCACCACCCAAAAAACCCAATGTTTATTATGTTCTGTGGGGACTGCGATGGTCAAATGTTGGCCACAAACCCTTATGAAGTGCGACTCCGACGCCTGGCATCGAGGCGTTACTAAAGGTCATGCAAGCGGCGTGGTCTTTTGTACCCCGAGGCCATAAAAGTGCGCGAAGTCAAACATTTATGGCCCATGCCTCTGACGTCCATCGGACTCGACGCTGATGATGTTGCAGATCGAGGTTTTAATTGAAAGCTTGCTTCTTCTTCCTCATGGACAAGAGACAAAAACAGAAAGAAACAGGAGGAAGAGGTGTTTTGATGAAACTGCTCACAGTCGAGCGGTAGGTCACTGGGATGTTCTCCTCTAACTACACTCATTCTCTGAGCCAGAACTAATGCCAATCCCGGGGCCGTTATTTGTTTCTCTGTCACTATATCTCCCATATCTCGGCCGCCTCAAACCTATCCAGAATTTCGGGCACCGGGAGCTGATCGGGATTTTTCCCTCCACGCCGTGAGGTTGGTGTTTGACACACATCGGTCTCCTCTAGCATGCCTCTTGACCCCACAGGACATTTTGGTATTCAATTTTAGTTTCTGTGGTACCTCTCCTCTGTTCCACAGGGAACACATCTGCAGTGGCGGCCGGCAGCTTTGGGAGGGGGGCGGGCGGGGCACACACACAAACACACACGCTCATTCCTTCACACACAGACACGCACGCACGCTCATCCATTAACAACACTCATTCCATTCAAACATACACGCACGCACCAAACATTCATTTTACAAGATCACACACATTCATTCTTTCACACACACACGCACTCACATCCATTAACAACACTCATAACACTCAAACATGCACGCGCACCAAACATTCAAAGTAAAACATAACACACATACACACACACACACACACTTACCTTTAGCCTCCAGGTCCCAGGAGGGTTGGGACTGCTGCCTTCCCTCACTGGCAGCCAATGAGGGAAGGCAGCAGTCCCAGCCTCGTCACAGAGTGGGATGGGGTCAGTGAGACTGCTGACCCCACCTCACTCTGTGACGAAGTGTCACTGATTGACACTCACCCTGGGCACTTCAGGGCTTAAACCTGAAGCGCCCAGGGAGAGTGCCAATGGGTGACGCTTTCCTCGTCACCCAGGGGAGGGCCTCGAGGCACCTTTGCTGGGCCGAGGAGGTCACGCCCATAGGGGTCGTGATCTCCTCAGCCCAGCAAAGTTCAGCTCAGGCAGCCAGGAGTCTGCGCAAATCGCGCATGTCTGCTCCTGGCTGCCTGACCTGAACATGAAGAGTGTCTGTCAGGCTGACCTTTGTTCAGCCTGAAAGACACTCTTCATGGGGTGGGGGGGGCGTGGCCCCTCCGCCCTAAAGGACGGGCCGCCACTGCACATCTGGCGCCATCGGGAGCCATCCCGATGCCGAGTCCCTCACCATTTGGCCTCCCCCAATAGGTCGATGCAGACTCCAGCACTTCCCCCTCTGGTGACACTCGGGGAGCAGGCAGTGTCCAAGTCTAAGGTTCTCCTGCAGGGGTAATGAAGAGAGGTCCAGCTAATAACGGAGAAAGAAAGGTATGAGCAGGAGCAGCAGGGCACTCGCGCCAACGGTATTTACACAAGATTCATGACATCTACTTCAGATGTCTTTCACCATGACAAAGGCAGCAGCAGAAAAGCAAACTATTTGCTGCTCACCCTCCCACCCCCCATGGAGTATTTGGCTTTGCAAAATGCCAGTGGGATGTATTCTTCATCTGAGATATAAATGGAATGTCCCTCAGGGCCGCACACTTGTGGTGGCCTCCTTTCGTGCCGTACTCAAAACAGCTGCTGATGTGTTGGGGCTCCCTCTCCCTCCGTAGATGTGAGGTCCAATATTCTAACCAAGGTTTTGCAGCCTTTATCATCAACATCAGATCCTCTGCTGCTTTTTCATGAGTTTGCGTTAGATCCAATCAAAGCTGCCGGCAAGAAACCTATAGCAACAGTAAACCATTTGTTTGCCAGACATCATGGATCAGCAAGCAGGGACCCAACGTTCTTGTCAGTACATCCATCCCTGGAAAGTCTAGTGGCGCAGCCCCTTCCTGCTTGAACCAAAATCCCAGTGCTTTCCCTGTAGTTCTTCAGAGAGAGAGCCAAAAACATTGGACGCAATAGAGGAGAAAGTATTCCGATCGGTCTCTGAACATGTGTGTTGGGGAGATATACCCATGGAATTGTGGTGCCTAATCTGACCATTTCAAGGATCATTTTGGGGAGGATGTTCCCAACAGACAGGAGACCTCTAGAAAGATAAACATAGGTTAATTGATACCGCAACTTCTGGCTCAGATTAAGTGGCTTCTCTGGAGACATTCAGGTTACATTAATGGACATGCCATTTAATGGAGCACATCTCTTTGAAGATAAAGCGGACGCTGTCCTAGAGCTTTTTAAGGTGGGAAAAGTGACAGCCCACTCTTTGGCCGTCCAGTATTCAGCTACGACAGGGGTCTCCAACCTTTTCTGTAATAAGAGCTACTTATGTTCAGTGGAAATCAGAATGAGCTGCTAAATATTACTAGTGTGATAGTGACCACAAAAGACCAGCTAGCCACTTCATGCAAGATTACCAGCTGTGATCACCTCAGTCCATCAGTCAGAGTTATTGTGAAAAAGGATTTATCATTTTGAAATGCCTCAATGATGTATATACATACATAACTGCAATGCTTCTGGCACCAAGTTCATAATCATGGTAATAACCCTCCCCAACAAATTTTGATATACCACTCAAATATCAGCTTTATATATATTTTGTGAATCAAACCATTTTCTAGACATCAACTTATGAGTTCTAAAAATACACACATTTTTGTCTCAAATACACACATTTAAATTTTGGGATGCATATATCAATTCAACTAAGCAAACACTTCTAATTTATTAGGCTGGACTGCACATAGACAAGCTACTCACATGTAGGTGGAGAGCTACCAGTAGATCTTGAGCTACTGGTTTGAGAAGCCTGAGCTAGAGACTGTCTCCAGTTTTGGAGGTTTCATGGTGGTTTAGGGCCTTAAACCTCCTCCAATGCCAGCCTTTCCAAGGCCCCCAACAACATAATCTGTTCCATGGTCAATACAGAGGTAAAGGTAGGGGCCCTCTTCCTCCTTCTCTTCCCCCACTGCACTCGTTGGAAAATCCTGTTGAAGGAGCCCGTGCGGCACATAGGAGTCCTCCTTTTCCGAGGCCTGGAAGGTTACAGCATTGGACCAATGGGCTCTTTAAATAGTAGAAAGGTGTCTGTCCTACCCTTCCAGAACATATCTCCCAACACCCATCCTCACAGTCCCCTCAGTTAGAAGACCATCTCCCTATACTCGGAGGTGGCAGCTCTGCTGTAGAGAGGAGTAGTACAGTTGGTTCCAGAAGATGGGATACTACTCTTTGTACTTCCTGGTTTCCAAGAATGACAGTGTCGGGAGGATAATATTTGTCAAGTGTGTGAAGGAGAAGGAATAACCTGACTGCAATTCCCAGGAGGCACTGTTTCTCTTACTCCAAACAACAGTCCATTGCTCGCTTGTCCACATACCCCTGTTTGACAAATTTCAATTGAAGTGTACTCACCTGGGGGAAACCATTTGCTAAATGTTAGGAAGTAGAGAGAGTGACATGACTGCAAATCCCAATAGGCCCTATAACTCTAACTCCAAACACCAGCACAGCGGCAACAAATACCCTTGTTTGTCAAATATCAAATAAAGTATGCTCACCTGGTACTGATCAAGCACAGATCATGCCTAAATCACAGACGCATCTGTCAACATTGCTCCATCTTGACTTGCTTACACAAAATGAAATATTGGAGGACAGGAATGACACATTAAACACTGTGCATAACAAGTGTTCATAAGGCCTCAAGATTCATCACCACATTGATATTGGCAACAGACACATTCACATTGCACTGTGCACATGATGACCCCAGTCACATATACAACAAAATCCGGGGTCTGCCGGTATCACACTCAGCTAAGCCTCCTAATGGGCAAAGCCACATCTTGCCAAGCCACTGTTTTGCCTGCATTGGTGGCAAGATTACATTTTTTAGGCCATCCTCCCTAGTGCGAATGAACAGTCACATTTCAGCACCAGTTTGAGTCAAAATGAATTGGCATGCTTCACGCATGGCATGTCAAAACACCCAATACCATGCTTACTTGCCATAATATGATTAACTGCAACTTGACTTTGTACAAGGTCTCTGCTTACTGTAACTCTAAACCATTGAAGGTAGATGTGACAATAGAACCAATAACATTGTATGTTTTACATCAACAGGTGGATGTGCCGCTGGGCACACAGAGGCCACAGAACAGACTGCCACTACCTCCTGAATGCAGCCCTCAGTGAAGAAGATACTCCAGGACGGTGGTGGACGGTTCTGGCCCATCTGGGTAACTTGGTAGGACGACAACAGTGAGTTTCACTGTGGCCACTACATCACCTCCCAGTCTGGTTGCCTCTTCATCACAGGCAACCATTTGCCCCCTACAACCTGTGTCCCGAGAAAAGTGTCTACCATCTCATGCCCCCAGTCCTGGATCCTGAGTTGCAGTGCAACACGTTTGACAATGATGGTCCAGGAACAAGTTGGAGAGGGCATCCTGTGGCAAGGACACAGGCCCATGGGGTAGGGTGTGTGGGAAGGATGCTGCGGGCCGGTGTTGTGAGGCCACTGGGGCTGATCTTGGACAGGACAGCGTCAGCCACGTCTTGGAGGTTTATCAGGACTCCCAAGGCGTGATGGGCCAGGTCTTGACTGAACTCTGGGAAATCAAGCAGCTACAGAGGAACATGCAAAGAGACATGCGGGAACAGATGGAAGCCCCCAATACAAACATGGCCTCCTAACAGTGGTGCTGAGGGACATTCACACCACCCTGAGCAAGGCTTTTCAACAACAGTCTACCTCTTCCTTTGGCTCATAAACACCAGTCACATCAGCATCAGTGCCAGCCACTGGAAGGGAGGCTCTGCCAGAGGAAGAACCAGACACACCTGCTTCTGTAGCAGCAGATCGCCCTCTCCCGCAAGTGGGGACATCCAACAAAGAATCCAGGAGGTGCACTTGGCAACTACCCACCACTGCCAGCAAGTAACCTCTTCCCAAAAGTCCTCCCTTGTGTGCCACACATTCCCTCTGTTGACTGACCCTCAGCCACCTACCATTTCCAATGGGAGGAGTACTCTGGACTTTAGACTCCCAATGGTGTGACATCTACCCTAATGATTTCATTCACCATGACTGACCCCTTCACTTTACATCTTTTGTTTCTTTCTGTCTAAATTTCATTTTCAGAATTAGCATTGTAATAAATTCACAAATCACAAACTCATTGTCTGCTAGCTTAATTTTCACATTTCGCTATGTGGAGATGTAAGACCATGTGAACCATATGATGAAGACACAAGCTACAAGGTTTGTTACAGGTACACAGTGTCCAGCTCAGGTTTACATACATTACACACCAACATATCAGTACAAGTGTCTGGTCAAACCAAACAGTTTATTCCAGTGTACAGCAAATAGGCTGCCAATATGTCTGGACTCTTAGGAACAAGAATGTATAGCTCACACTGAGTAAAAGTACATATTTCAAGGTACAGACCTCCAGACCACGAAAGGAAGGAATTTGTCGGACATTGTCCTATAGCATAGGCAAACATTGAAGAGGTTGATGTCAGGAGCTTGAGCCTTCTCACATACCACACCAAAGTGATCCAACATCACATAATTCAAGATACAGACAGATGGCAGTATAGCAGTCAATGATCACAGGCTCATCATAATCCAGTTACCATGCATCTGGTGGTATTACTGAAACATATGTCAGTGTTGTGGCACAGGCATTCTGGCCTGCAATGATGAAACACATTTATAGCTCTATACAGGTCATACATAAAGAGTGTCTAGCCAATGTGAAGGACAGATGACTTGATCAAAAACTAGGACTACATATTTTCAGACCACATGATGACACAAATGATGCATCAGGCCCACCACAAAGCACAAAACAAGTACTATGTGCACCTCTGTACCTCTACCCAAACACTGTGCTAACTGTTTTGGTACAGGTCTCATACATCTAAACTCTGCGACCTGCATTCCCTGGAACAGGCCATGCCTACTTTGTATGTCAGAACAGCATCAGATACCTGCCAATGTCACAACCCTAAAATACCCACATGAAGATGCCATGGTCAAGGTACCTGTACAAAGAACAAAACAAGGAGTATAGGTTTGAAACCATACCAATGACACAAGTCACATGGAAAATGAAGTACATTGAAAGGGAACTGACACAAACATTGCAACATCATTGAGGTGGGTGTGTGCCAAAAGCTATCTTATCAGGCAGCCTCTGGATGAATATTGCAGAGTACTGGCTCCTTAGCTGTTTCTAAAACACTCAACTCCACATATTCTCACAACTACAGTTCATAGCAAAGTCACAGTCATTACATCACATGACATACTTATACTCATGAAAAGAAGTTGTTGATGAGATATTCCAGCAAGTCTGCTGCTTCTGCTTCACCACTGTCATCCTCACTTAGCATTTCTGGATTCTCACCTGGCGGCACTGCAGGCTCCCACTTCTCTGGGATGTACGGGATATTCCTCTTCAGGGTGATGTTGTAGAGTATTCAGCATGCCACAGTGTTCTGATCCACTTTCCCGGGTGAGTAGAGGAGGGCTCACCAGTCCGGTCCAGACAGCCAAATCTGACCTTCAGGAGCCCAAAAGCACGCTCCAAGGGCCGCTGTGTTCTTCCATGGACCTCCACCAATCCAGATATCGGAATTTGGCCTTCAGAAGCCTAAAACCCCGGTCCACTGGCCGCTGTGTTCTTCCATGGGCCTCTTTGAAGACACAGTTAGGACAGATGTGACCTACCAACCAGCCAGGCCCTCTCTGGGTGCAGTTGTGACATCAGCTTGGGTATGGTGCTGTTCCACATTATGAAGGAATCATGGGATGAAACCGGATAATGGGCACCGACATGTGATATGTAGAGATCCGCCAAACAGACAACTTGCACACTGATGGAATGGGAGATCTTTTGGTTGCAATAGATTTGTTCAGTGGCCTGCAGTGGCACCAAGCCAACATGTGTGCCATCCATTGCCCCCACCACATGTGGGAGGCAGCTAAAACCATAAAAGTCAGCCTTCACATTGGCTAAATCCTTGCGTCTGAGGAACCTGATTTAGCTGTCAATGCGTTTCAACATTGCTGAGAGGAAATCCTTCAACACCAGACTGAACATAGGTTGGGAAATTCCAGCAGATAAGACCACTGTATGTTCGAAGGACCCTGTGGCTAGGAAGTGGAATACTGGCATGGCTTGTACAATGGGTGGTATGCTGGTTGGATACCTAATAGTGGGCATCATATTTGGCTTCAACTGACTGCATAAGTCCACTATTGTTTGCCTATTCAGAAGGTAGAGTAATGTAGGTGGTGTTCTTCCAGGGTCTGAAGGTCTGGCATTGGACATTAGACAGGAGGTTGTCACATCCTCCCTCTCTCAGGTACCTATGTGTGACAAGACATGTCAGCATTAGTCAGTCTGTCCCCAGCAACATACATGATGCATGCCAACAATATCATGTGATAAAGCATTTCTGACTAGATAGACATGATGCACAGTACACATCCCAGCTGGCAACTACACAAGCGTCACCCGTGACCCCCATGGTTTTCAAGACATATGTCCACAATATGGATATGGATGGAAGTCAAAGATGTGCTACTCAGTTGCCCCTTGATTGTGACTGTATATTCCGACCGTCAAAAAGATCATCAGTGGTGTTGGCCTGTGCACCACTGTTAAATGCCATCTGTGCCCTGCAAGACACTACAATGGTGGTTGAGTTGAAGGACCTACATGACAAGACAGAATAATGATGTTTGTGATGCAACTAAACATATAATGTAGGCGTGATGCCGTTTATAAAGCCAAATACACCATTTCAGGCCGCTAAAATGCGGATGCCTGAGCTGCTCCACCTGACATTAGGAACCACCTGCAACTTCCGGCGGAAATCGTCAGGGCTGTAGATGGTTGCTACCACAGCAGACACAGCCATAGTCTAACGTTGTTGGCTGTGGCGGTCGCGGCCCAATGGGTGTGTCCACCACCGATGACGACTGGTATGTGGTGGATGTGACCACCATGTTGGACAGGTTCACTCAATTGACTACTGACACTGCTGCCAGCAACACCTCCATGACCTGAGCTGCTGTGTGCCGTCTCTGGGAGCAATCATGCCACATCCAGCAGGTGATAGTGCCCCTGCCTTCTCTCCAGAGCAGCTGGAGAGGCTTTTAAATGTGATCCTACCCCTGTATGAACAGCTCTATGGCTCACCAGAGTAGCAGGTAAGAATCTCATAGGCACAATTAATACTGTTCAACACCATCCTTTCCCTCCTCACAGGCTACAGTGTGCCCCAGAGTGCCAGTTAGACTTCTTGTGTGCCTGTTGTTGCAGTATGTGTGGCATCAATGGGATGTACATGGTGCAGGTATTGGTGGCCAGTAACATATGGTAAGTTCAGCTACATTGCGTTGTGTGAGGTTTTTGGGGTCCTAGATCCTCATTGTACTGGATGCACATAACTAGTTAAGGAGATTTTACTGCCATCCAATGACATATTTTTCTTTACAATGTTTGTAAATGTTAGACAACATGTGTGTGCATGACAGCATGAGCTGTGTATACATTTTGCATGAATAATTTGAGGATCTTGTAAGCAATGTGCATAGTACCACAGATCTTTCACTCTACACCTGGCCTTGCCAAACCCTATTATGGAAGACATATCCTGACTTACTCTGCCCCTCAGCTTGCCACACACACACCACATGCCAAATTGCTGATGGCCACATGATGGACTGTCATGCATCGAAGTGATGGAAATGGGGTGTCATGGAGTTTCTCAATGCTCAGTCTGCAGAGACCAGGTCCTTTGAAATGTATGTCCCAGTATGAGACCTAGTCCTGACTGTGGTAGAGGCACTGTGGCTATGTCAATGTAGCACCTAGTCCCTATGTACATTTAGCATCATTGTTAATGTGTGTCTTTGACTCATCACAGGTCCCTTACTCCCACAGCTCTGTTGTCACCATCACATAAGTCATATTTTTCTTGTACAGGCTTATTGCACTGATGACAGTCCGATGGTGCAGACAGTGCTTGGGAGACCATGAAATGTGGGAGGCCATGATTCCTGGGAAGCCATGAAATGTGACTCAGTAGTTTGGTCGCATAGCAGAAATTGTACAATGCATACTTTTGCATGTTGTATACCATCTCTGTGGGATAGACAAATATGTCCAAAGGAGTGTTCTGTGGTACAAGAACATACCTCAGTGCCCTCCCCATGAAGTGGCATGATTTTGCATTTGGTAGGCCACATGTCCACACATGCCCAAGGAAGACACTTTCTGTACCCCCCATGCCAGCCCCATCATCGTCACTCAAATGTAAGGGTGAAGTCTATACAATGGCAGTTGTGTATTGGGACTGTAAGCAGTTAGTCAATCTCACAGAGTGTGAATGTGTTGGTCCAGTAAGGCCTCATGAGTTTAGCCTTCAGAAGCCACATGTGTGTAGTGTTTCATTGTGGCTCACATCACAGTACATGCTGCTGGAGCATGGGCTACCTGATGTCAGTAGGCCTGCATAGTCAGTGAAGACCATGAGCAGGGTAGTGGGTTAGTCTGCAGATGGATACAAAAGTGTGTAGTCATGTCCCTGTACTTATTGGCTTGAGTACTCTACATTTGTGGTGTGTTCACAAATTGAAAAATTCTAGCTTGGTTTTTCTGACGTGTGTGACTCAACCATTTGTGTGAAAACTTGTAGTTGTAATCTCTTTATTTTTCTTTTGCATCTATGCAGGTCAACGCCCATCCGAAGAAGGAGATATGGAAAGCCACATCCTGGAAGGGGCGGACCCTGGCGGTCCAGAGCCGGCAGAGCACTCACTGTCACAAGAGGGAGGAGGACCTGAGGATGATCGTGGAGATCCAGCTGGGGCTGTCCTCCCAATGTGGACGAGACGCACGTTGGACCATGACCTCCCTAATGTCACTCATCCTGGCCGTAGCATACCCAGACCTTGATGGGTGAGTACAGGGCATACTCTTGCCTGTTACATTGCCATGTTAATATGTTAGATTCTGACACCTCCCCCTGACGATTATGGATGTGCCATGTGTGACACAGTGGATGAGTGGCTGTTTGTGTAGATATGTAAGGTAGTGCATACTGATGTGCTTTGCCTATTGGCCCCAGGGACCTAGGACATAGCTGTGTACAATAGATAATTTGGTCCCCAGTGGCAACAAATAGCTGTGTACATTGATCAATCAAGGTCTGTTTGTTGTTGTTGTGGTTGTATATTCTATGCATCAGACCCCTACTTCTCAGTATTACAGGCCAAAATAAACGAAGTAATGGATAACTGTCCTCAGCCATGTGTCTGGTTAAGTGAGTATATTGGCATCTGCCAACCAGGGGCTACTTGTCTTCAGCATGTGACAGGCGCTGGTGCCTCACTACTGTCTGTAATGTGAAGTTGGACATCATACTTGTGATTGACTATACATTTATCTTTGGTTGCAGCTACAGATCAATACTTTTCCTCGGTAAGTGGGAAATGGCCATGGACATGATTTGTGTGCCATCACTGTTGCCAACATTCCTTGTGCCTACATGTTAGAATGTGTCCCTTTCTCTTTTGACAATATGTGTACACTGCTATTTCATGCATGGTCTACCTGTGTTCATGGTATGATTCTTGTATTCCCTCACATATATGTGCATTCCAACCTGTGTTAGGAATAGGGCATTTGCAATGAGAGTACATTTCATATGGTGCCACAGACAGGACTGTGCCACCATTGATTGTTACCCTCAGCCACCACTGCTTGTCATTTGGCATGTACAACTGCAGTAGCAATGAGGGACAAGACATGTATGACTAGATTTATAAGGCACAATGTACATGTCCAGGCCATTGACGTGGCATCATGTGTCGAAGTGCACTACACATGTGTAATGGATAAGGTTTTTTACATGACTGTTGGAATGCATCATGAAATGCCTTACAGTTATGTTGAAATCACATGTGTTTCGTTACAACCATTCATCCACAGACTTCTGGGTTTGCAGGGCCAAAATAGAGACAGTGATGCAGCTTCCCATTAGGCACCATGCTGAGGGCCTTCTAAGGGTACTTGCAAATCGTTGTCTCTCCAAATACAAAGGACTAATGACTTCTACTGATGCTTTCAGAGCATGGCATTGTAGGGGGTGATAGACATTAGTGGTGATTCCCCTGGGGATTGCTGATTCATTGTGCTGTGGATTTTAGGGACATAGCTCCCTGCCAATTTGCACATGATGTCTACAGTGTACATTTCCATGCCAAATGTGTGGCCTATCAGGGCAACGTTAGTACAACCTCCATGACTCCAGTGGGACAAATTTCACTTGGTAAGTGCGCATTGTGGATATGTTTCCAGTGTGACATGAATATTTCCCATGTCACTTTCTCTTGACTACTGTACTGTTGTCACCAACATGGCATGTCCTGGGAACATCATTACTTATTATTGTGTTATTGTGTATGTGACACATACATGTCTGCAAGGGCTTGTGTGGAGTCCATGGAATGAAGTTGGCATTGGCCTACTATTGTATGACAACAGGTAAGTGATGTATGCTCCATGAGGCAAAGCATTAAAGTGATGTGGTCTCCTACTTTTTCAATGGTTACTGTGATTACACGTATTCAGCCATGCAATTGTAGTTATATGAGATCCTGATTTTCCTTTGGACAACTGTTAGACCTGGCAGCTCTTGGCATGGTTTCCCTGTACTTTTGTTTGCTTCTATCCCCCTGTTTTTGGATCCTGTGCTATAATTAGTTTTTGCTGGTTTTGATAATCTGGGCACTTTACCCCTGCTAACCAGTGCTAAAGTGCAACTGCTCTCTGTTTAAAAGATATTGGTAATTGGGTTTCCATAATTGGCACATTTTATTTACTGGTAAGTCCCCAGTAAAGGTCACTAGGCATGCCCAGGGCCTGTAAATCAAATACTACTAGTGGGCCTGCAGCACTGATTGTGCCACCCACATGAGTAGCACTATAAACATGTCTCAGACCTGCCACTGCAGTGTCTGTGTGTGCAGTATTGCTCTGCCAATACTACCTGGCAAGTGTACCCACTTGCCAGGCCCAAACCTTTCCCTTTACTACATGTAAGTCACCCCTAAGGTAGCTCCATGGGCAGGGTGCAGTGTATTTAAAAGGCAGGACATGCACTGGTGTGTTTTACATGTCCTGATAGTGAAATACTGCTAAATTCAGTTTTCACTATTGCAAGGCCTTTCTCTCCCATATGTTAACATGGGGATTGCCTTTAAATATCTTTTAAGTGCAGTTTCCCATTGGGAGCAGATTATTGATCTGGAGTTTGGGGTCTCTGAACTCACAATTTAAAAATACATCTTTTGGTGGAGTTGGTTTTTAGATTGTCTATTTGAAATGCCACTTTTAGAAAGTGGGCATTTTCTTGCTTAACTTGTAGAATATACGTCTGGGTCAGACTGACAGTTGGGCTGTTTGAGAATTCCCTCTAGACAGTGACAGAAAGGGAGCTGAGGAGTGTCCAGCATATCCTGATGAGGCTCCTGGGATAGAGTGGGGAGGGAGGAGCTGATACACCTGAAAGGGCTGTGTCTGTCCTCACACAATACAGTCTCTACCCCCCTGGTGTGTGTCTGGGGCCAGGCCTGGGCGAGGCAGGATCTTGTGAACAACAGAGGCTTTCCTTTGAAGTCTGACAACTTCAAAAGCACAAAGGGGTATAAGTAATGAACCCAAAACCCCAGACTTTAGATCACTTTTGGAATCAAGAGGAACTTCTGCCCAGGAGGAGAGCTGAAGAGCTGAGGGGAAGGGCTACCCTGGCCTGTGACTGTGCTTTGTTGGGCTATCCTGCAGTTGCTGCTTCTGCCTGTGAAAGGGGACAAAGACTGGGGTTTGTTTGCATTTCTGCTTGAAGAAGAATCTCCAGGGGCTTGGAGTAGAGCTTGCCTTCTGTTTTGAAGCCTCAAGGACTGCAAAGGCTGCTATCCAGTTTTGAGTCTGCATGCTGTGAATTCTAGCTTGCCTGAGGGTGCCATTCCAGTTCCTGGACCCCTGGAACTAAATTTCGGGAGACAAACCTGTCCAATGACGGCGAAGGATGCAGTGCCATTTCGCTAAGGACGCCGCTGCACGGAAACCACGACGCTGCCTGCCCCGAAGCCGTGGTCCTCGCAGAAGCGCGAAGACCCCAACAACTCCGTGTGCCTCACATCGCTGCAGCCGATGATCCTGCATAACCTCGCTGAGAACGGAGTGTCATAAGTCCGACGCCCGTGACTTCTGACGCCATCGCAGCGCTTGAGGCCCTGTGATGTCCTCGTGACCCCATGCAGTAAGGACCTGATGCCTCTTCCCGACACCTCTGCTCCTCTGCTCCTCTGCCCCTAGCACCGGAACCGATGCTTCATCGGATCCTGACTCCATGCACTTGCCTGTTTTCTACTTGTTTTACTAAGGTACTGTACCTGGGGGTCCATACGACTCCATAAAACGTCACCGTAGCATCGCATTATAGGAAAAGACTCTGGGTGTCAAACCGCCGCCCGCCAAACTTCCCCCGTCGAAAGACCGCGGGGGCCATTTCGACTTTCCCGCTGGGCCGGTGGGAGACCGCCAAAAGAGCGCCCGCCGGCCCAGCGGGAAAGGCCCTGCAACATTGAAGCCGGCTCCGAATGGAGCCGGCGGTGTTGCAGGGGTGCGACGGGTGCAGTTGCACCCGTCGCGATTTTCACTATCTACAAAGCAGACAGTGAAAATCCTGCTGGGGCCCTGTTAGGGGGCCCCTGCACTGCCCATGCCAGTGGCATGGGCAGTGCAGGGGCCCCCAGGGGCCCCACGACACCCGTTCCCGCCATCCTGTTTCTGGTGGTGAAAATCGCCAGAAACAGGCTGGCGGGAAGGAGGTCGGAATCCCAATGGCGGCGCTGCAAGCAGCGCCGCCATGGAGGATTCTCCCAGGCGGGGGAAATCCGGCGGGAAACCGCCGGACCCGGCTGGGCGACCGCGGCTTTATAGCCGCGGTCGGAATAGCAAAGAAAGCACCACCAGCCTGTTGGCGGTGCTTCCGTGGTCGTCGACCCTGACGGTCGATGACCGCCAGGGTCAGAATGACCCCCTCTGTCACAACATCGCTTAACATCAAATTGCAGCCTTTGTGCCTCTAGGCACTATTTTTCAGTTTTTCAGTGCTAAGATCACATTTCTCATGGTGTATTGTGGAATTTGATCGTATTTGGTCTTGTTTAATTAGATAAAATATTTACTATTTTTCTAAACATGTGTTGTGTCATTTTGTAGTGGTTCACTGTATTACTGTTGGTGCTGGTACAAATACTTAACACATTGGCCCTCATTATGACATTGGCATGGCGGTGGAGGCCCGCCAATACCATACCACCATCAGGCCGCCTGTGCGGCCTGAACCCTGCCGGCCCTATTATGTTTTCCCCTCCGGCCCAGTGGGGAACAGGGCCTTAACATTGCAGCCGGCTCCTAATGGAGCTCCTAATGGAGCCGGCTGCAATGTGGCTGTGCAGTGGGTGCAGCAGCACCTGTCGTGCATTCCACTGCCCGCAATTCGGGCAGTGGAATGCTCAATGAAGTTGTGCATTGGGGCCCCACACTGCCCATGCCAAGTGCATGGGCAGAGCAGGGGCCTCCAGGGGCCCCTTGAGTCCGCCATTCCGCCAGCCTTTCCAGGGCGGTGTTTACCGCCATGGACAGGCTGGTGGATGGGGATTCGTAATCCCCAGGGTGTCGGCGGTTGGCCCATGGTGGCTCCACCACGGTCATAATAAGGTGGTCGGACTGCCACGACTGTGGCGGTCCGACCGCCACCGTGACCCTGGCGGTCATAATGACCCCCATTGTCTCTGAGTTAAGCCTGCTTGCTTGTGCCAAGCTACCAAGGGGGTGAGTGGGGGTTAACTGAGTGTGATTCTCCTTTACCCTGAATTAAGTGAGGGTCCTTGCGTGGACAAGGGGCAACCTGACAGCCAACCAAAGAACCCATTTCTAACACTGTTCAACGCTTCACTGCATTAGAGCTGAATGAAGCCACAGCTGTGGCATTGCCTTTGTTTTTCTGTTTTCTTCTGTGTCACTCTGACCGGGAATATTTGAATAACATTATTTATCTTAAGATGGATCACCAGTTATGAATAAGCAGGCCTTTGACCTTGTTGGTGTTAGCGCTCCTGACCTTAATAAGTAAACTTACAAGGGAACTCGAATAGGTCAATGAACCTTTTGACTCGCAATTAAGATGTTCTTACCATAGCTCCAGTATATAATCAATAATCAATACACAATAATCAATAATCATTAGTAATCAATAAATTAATAATCAATGGAGTCAGTAATTGTCACGCACCACAACCTTTCAGTCACGAATAACCACACCTTTAGTAAAAGTTTAGAATATTTATTTCCCTAGATTAACAATGCCAATGTCATGTAGATTAATCTCAAAATCAAATGAAAAACATACAGAAACAACACTGGTTGTCCAAAGCAGAAGAAGAAATGCAATCTAATCAAAGCTTGAACTACAACACATTCTAGAGTTATGGTGCAAATAAATAACAAAGTCAACTGCCTCAATGAAATGAAGTACATGAAGTTAAGCAGAGAAATTAATCAAGCATTAGTCCCTGTTATCATGATTCATTAGTGAGCGTCATTAACTAACCTCAGATTAGCATCAGCATGTTAGGCTTCATGCAAAACAATTTAGTAACACAAATTTGGAAAAACATCTAACTATGGTTCTATCAAAATAGCGCAGTTGGTACCTAGAAAGAAAAAGCAAATAGGCATGGTAATCACAATTCGGAATATACCTATCCTCAGGGTGGATCAGCAAAGCAGAATCACTCTTCGTCTTCAGGACATCAGTCGATCACCAAAGCATCAGGCTTCAGCATCAGAATTTTAAAAGGGCAAAGTCATTAAGCATTAAAGTTAAACATGTATCTAGTAATGACGCATAAGAAAGCAATAACCTTTCGGTCAAGATAATATGGGCCGAAAGCTGTCTTCTCTCAGAGTGAGTGACGCTCTTCTCTTTCTGCGGCATTGTTATATTAAAGTTGCCTAAACTATCCTCAAATTCCCTATTGGTCAGTTAATCGTATGTTCACACTCTGTCCAATAAAACTATTATCCCAAATCTATGAATTCTAATATTTCTCCGTTCTCATATTGTTGATTGATTCATCTTGCTATGTCCTCATCATCCGGCTTGTCAGGTAACAATATTGTTGCAGCTTTTACTCTAGTCAGTATCTTCATTGTTTTTGCCCTGTGAAAGTCAATCACACACACATTACACATAAAATGTTGCATTAGCAAGAACATAATCTTTTAGCAGTCAGTTCACATGAAAAGCTTCCGTTATGAGCACATTTAAACAATACAAGAGACATTTCACAGTTTAATTCTGGTGGTCAGCATTTGTATTAAACGCTAAGAAATACAGCTTCTACAGGGGCCTGGCAAGTAGGCCAAGACACTTGCTAAGTTAAGGCCTACAAATAATAAAACTAAAGCTTAATTCATAATCTTCAGTATGATATATTACTACATTAATCTAATATATGTTCAACATTTCATACTTTTTAATCATTCATTAGTACACTTTGTTAACATTGGTAGCCATTCTTCGTGATCACATTTTCAAATGCGTGCATTCATTTTCTACGTTATTTCATTTTCTACATAAACATATTATTCAACATAGATAAACACTCATTAAGAATTTTTATTAAGACATCTGAGCTAGCACTGGTCATGAACAGACAATGGAATTGACGGGATGAGATTGTGTATATCAACCACTGATTTGAATTCAAAATGTAATTCAAACTCACTTGAACTCTGTTAACTTGGACTGTTTCTTGCCAGTTTTATTCTTGATTTCTTTTTATTCTCTGAGCATGCACTCTGAAGACAATATGTCCCTTTTAATTTTCACTAACATTGAGTGGAAAACACAAAAATAATCAAAGAACATAAAAGAAAAAAAAGAAAGTACCTCTACTGAAGAGCTGATGATGTATGATTCAGAAATGGGTGGGTAGTCCGCCCAGTTATAATTCTCTCCTTAGCCCTTAAGAAAGAATAAGCATTGGCAAAGACAATACCTCTCACCTCTATGAGAGCTAATGACTTAGTCAATGTATTTTAGTCATGTTGTACAACAGCTGTTGCTGTGCAGCATGGCTGAAAGTTCCAAAACAAAAGGTTCTGTGGCGCAGTCAGCACTAGCTGTGTCATAGCTTTTTTATTTCTGGCATGTGGCAGGGCATAACAACAACGTAGGATGGTTAAATTAACAACAGGGCAAGCAACAACAGATGGGGGTGAAAGGAACTGAGTAAACCAACAAAAGTGCAAGGAACAATGAAAGAGATGGATGGTAGTACCAAGTCAAACCAACAATGCAGGAGGGGAACGGGAGCAAAGCAAGAAACCTGGAGCGGAATAGGAGTATGAGGCAAAGTAATGGCTGAGCAAGCAACAACATAGTAGGGTGCAGGAGGGATGGGGCAAAGCAATGACACGGCAAGAGAGGACTCGGCATGCAACAATGCAGGGTGTGCAGGAGGGATAGGGTAAGCAGCGATGATGGTGTAACCAACAATGCAGGGGGCAGCCAGTTACAAACACATGCACTTTTATGCATTGTTGCAACTAAAGGGAAAAATAGTAGTTTGGATTTTGCAAATAGGTGAGTTGGAAGAAGGCGAGAAGCCATAGTTCCAGCGTCAGAATTCCCTGTGATTCTGTGGACACCCATAAACGTGAATGTTTAAGGATATTGACCAAGTCCTCCCCAACACTGGAAAAAGACGGAAGGAAGGCAAATTTACAAACGCTCAGCAGATTTTTGCACAAGTAAATATACAATGCCAGTAAGTGTAATATGAAAAGAAGTAACTATTAATAATACTTGGTGTAGGAAATTGGGTTTTTGACTGAGGGGAGTGAAGCCTCTTCTCAAGCAACAACCACAATCTCTGTCAGGGTGAGTCACAAAAGTCACCAAATTAACCTGTGTGTAACCTTCGGGTAGCTTGTCACAAAAGCAGACTGGCTTAACTTGCAGACAAAGTGTAAAGTATTGATGCAACAGACAAAAAGTAATAAAGTTGAAACACAACACAAAAAAAAACCACACAATTAAAAAATTAGAGTACATTTGAATAATATCGATGATACCAGAATTACAAGGATCCTATCATTAGAACTGGACCTGTGGAATTTCAAGGTTTTAGGCCAGTAACCCGCCTTAAAAATACAAAATCCCACTTGCAGTCATCTGGTTGTGCTACACAGGCGAGAATGCGGTAAGTTGAGGCTAGCCAAGATAGGGCATGGGTCAAATAGATGGACCAGGTCAGTCCTGCTGAAAAGGTTACCCTCTGAAGTCCGGCGCAAAGAGTTCTGTTCACGGTGGAGGAAACTGCGAGGGGTGAGGACAGCGTTGTGGACAGTCATCACTGAAGCGTGACGAGCAGGCCTGGTGTGGCAGATGGTCATCACCGTAGTGTGAACATCCGGTCAAGCATTTCAGCTGGTCATTGCTTGAGATTTGTGTTGGTGGGTCCTGCATACTATCGCTGTTGGAGTGCGATTTGCAAATCTCATGTTGCTTGTCGACGCTGGCATCTGCTGTAGCGCAAAGAGTCAGGTTCATTGGAGTTTTGTGTTGATGGTCATTGCAGGTGGAAGGGTCTCGTTCATGAAGAGCCCAAAATTTCAGGATTTCAGTTTCTTGGCAGAAGATTGTACTCTGACACCAGCCAAGGGGGGGCCAAGATGTGGTGGGGAACCTCTTAGGTATCAGAGATGCGCCGGGCAGGTCCAGTTGCACCACATTCGGCAGTTGCAGGAAGGCCTCTAAAGCTTGTTGTGTCTCTGTAGCTCAGAACAGGAGGCTGATTGCAGCTAGCCCTTGTAGTCACTCTGCTGGTCCTGGTCACTAAGAACAGGTCCAGGCTTCCTTTCTTCGGCAGCTGGGCAGTCCTTCCAGCAACAGGGCAGCAGAACATTCCTTCTTCGGAGTCTTCCACAGGTCCAGAAGTAATCTGATTAATGGTTTAGGAGGTCCAATATTTATACCTAGTGCTAGCCTTTGAATTGGGAGGAACTGCCTATACTACCCCCACATCTTGTTTTAGAAATTTGCTTTCTTCCCCAGTCCAGGCTTCAAGTAGTCAGTGCTGACAAAAGGCTTGTGTCACATTTCTTTGGGTATGCGGCATGCAGCCCTTTGAAACATAAGTGGGCTAGGGAGTAGCTCCGCCTCAACCATTCTGGCGAATGGCCAATTCTGCCAACAACTAGTCCCTTTTTTGACTCACCGTCTGGGAGGAATATACAAAGGCCAACTGCCAACTATTCACAGTCAAGTGACCCAAGACACAGGCATCAGGCACCAAAAGGACAGGACAGGGAAATACCAACTTTCTAAAAATGGCATTTTCAGAACTGTGACTTAAATTCCTACTTTACCATTTAAGGACGGTTTTAAATTACAGTTCATTTGAGTGTAAACATCATTTTCCTATCTGCTCAAAAACGTAGGTAATCACTAGTTATCTATAACAGTGTTATCTTGTGAGAGAGAGTCCCTGCAATAGTGAAAAACGTCTTCATTAGTTTTTCACCACCAGGACATGTGAAACCCAAACCCACATGTTCTACTTTTCAAATACAATACACCTTGCCCTATGAGCTTTAGGGCCTACCATAGGGTGAAAGCACTAGCAGCTGCAGTGACAGGCCTGATCCATGTTTTAAAAGGCTACTTTGGTGGATGGCAAAATAAGTGCTGCAGGCCCACCAGTAGCATTTAATTTACAGGTCGAGGGTACATGAGATACCATTAACCTGGGACTTACAAGTAAACTAAATGTGCCAATTCAGTGAAAGCATCGGTGTAGGCCAGTTGTACCAGTTGTAATAGAGAGAGTACAGGCATGTTAGCACTGGCTAGCAGTGGTAAAGAGCACAGTCCTAAGGCCACCAAAAATTAATTCAGCAAAACAGGCAGGATGACGGCAAAAGGTTTGATGTACTACCACTCAAGGGTGTCAGGTCTAACATTTGGGATTAGTCGTACTTTGACTATAATGCAATACTCTTGTCTCATTTCATGAAAAGGATGATTCTGTCCTTGCTAGCTTTTGTTACCAATTCTAAATATGTTTAAAGTAGGAACATCGATTATCTTCCGAACAAACTATCACAATTTTTTTATTTTCTTTCCACAGACCTCACAAAATTAGCTCCATTCCATTAACAGTTTTCTTATGGCCACTATCACATTATGAAAAATACAAATAAAATCCATAATTTTCACCATTTCCAAAGGTGAACTCAGTTTCTCTTTTTGTGTGATGCAAATGCCTTCAAAATGGCTTCCTCAAATCTATTTGCAACCTGCCTCTCCCTCCTGTAATTATTTTGTTCCATATAGTCAATAGTTACCATCCCAAATGTACATGTATTCTTCGATTGTGTCATTGTCTTGTTGTATTGTAATTCCATTTATATCCCTCAACATTTTCAGCATCTCTAACAAAGATCTACTATGCCCCTCATCTTTCTTCCCATAAATGTGAGAATGGTCCTGAAAAAACACTTACACGTTTACCCCTATCAACAATATTATCTTGCATTAAAAACTAGAAGCAGTCGATACCAGGTTTAATGACATCTTTCTAACCCCATTTCGTATTGCAAATGGTATTGAGTCATAGCTTGAAGGATGCATCTCAACCTGATGGTATGCTGAGGTGTGATCCATGAAAGAAAAATACTTAGGGCCCCATTTAGATTATGGTGGGTGGCACTCAGTTCATCAGGGTGGCAAAGGTAAATACGTCCACCACCCTGACCAGACCTCTGTTCACCATATGTCCACCAGCCCTGGAAAAATCCCACCATGGTTCATGCTGCTGCTCAGCTAAGGTGTTTTGTTTTTCAAAAACAAGCTCCCAAAGCTGGAGTTTACTTCTGAAAAAACAAAAACTATTGATCCTGTGAGTTTCCTCCTCGAGTGTGGTGGTCATTTTAATGTTTTTCTGATTGGACTACCAGGGTCTCTGATGGTGATGAACTGAAAAAATGTACATCAGACTGGCCGCTCTCAATAGTGTGGATGGTCTGATGCACCTACACCTACGACCTCCAACTCTGTCAGGCCATCGCTGTTGAGTTACGAGTGACAAAGTCAGTGGGGGCACCACTGACGAAAATATGGTGCTCTACTGTAGTACCGGCGCGACAAGTGAAGAAGTAAGTCCTCCAAAGCGCCGGTTGTAGAAGAAGAGATTTATTGAAACCTTAGAAGAAAAGACTAAATAGTAAGAGCCACGGCTACAGCAGCCACCCGGTGAGAGGTTCAGAATAACTGCCTCTCAGCAGAAAACTAAAAGCAAACATTCGAACAGAATGTGGAATGAGATCGCATCAGGGAGAGAGAACTCTCCGATGCAATCTCATTCCACGCTGCACAAAGACACACACTACATCATCTCCCTTTCCTTACAAAATTAACTAAGATCATAGTCTAACAACTTTACAGGCAATTTGGAGACCCTTTTTGTAGCAACAAAACCCTCTGGAAGAAGACAAGAAGTGTTATCAGCGTTTACATAATTGTTGTAAGAAATGTTTTCTGATACTGTAGACAAAGCAGGATCTAGTGCAGCAGGACACTTATGTGAAATGGGAACGGTATTTTGTTCAAAACTCCTTTCTTTCTCTGTTATGAAAATTATAGAATCATCCTTAGGTATAACACATGCTTGGTTGTAAATCTCCATCTGTGCATCAGAGATATGTACTAACCTACTCTTATTCCACCAACACTTACCTGTCAGCAAAACGGCACTATTGGAGACCCCGCTCAATTCTAAAGGGAGAGGAAAACTGAGATATTCCTTTACTGACCTTGTGAGGTTTTTTGATAAGTACCCATTGACCTACAACAAAATGTTTCCCATGTACTTGTTTATGAGAATCAAAATATTGTTTCTGTTTAGCCTGTTTCATCCGCACTCTTTCCTGAACAAACAGTTGAGAAGGACTAGGGCATTTATGTGCACACTCTAACCAATTGGGAAAAACCCTAGACACACATTTCCTCCCCCTCAATAACTCAAAAGGGGAGACACCATTAGTAGAATGAGGAGTAGAGTGATAGGCATTAACTTTGTTTCGCAAAATAATCAAGACATCTGTGCCAGAAGAAAGCGCGGATTGGATACTCTCTTTGAGAAAATGGTTAAGTCTCTCAACTAAACCATTCGCTGAAGGACTGTACAAGGCTACATTCAGATGTTTAATATCATGTTTAGTGAGGAAAGATCTAATTTCGCCGGAAACAAAGTGTGTACCATTACCCGTGACTATTTCTTTAGGGACCTCTTCAACAGAAAAGACATTCTCAAGAAAATGAATAACAAATTTGGTATTAGGTGACTCTATGAAAGAATAGTAAATCCACTTTGAAAAGTAGTCAACAAGAACAATCAAGAACTTGTTATTCGAGGCGTGTAGGCTAAATGGACCCATGAAGTCCAAAGCTACTTTCTTCCATGGTTGATCAGGGAATGGGACAGGGAAAAGGGGTTTAACAGCTGTTTTCTAATGTTTATCAGAAACAATGCATTGTGGGCACTCATTAATGAAAGAGGAAACTTGGCTGTTAAAACCAGGCCACAAATAGTGTTCTTTGATGTTTCTGCATGTAGCAGTAATCCCTAAGTGACCCTCATGTGCCAAAGTGATCAATTTGTTTCTAAAACCAGAAGGTGGAATAAAACACTCCCCTCTAATGCAGATGCCATTTTCACACAATAGCTTTGCAGAAATCTCAGCGAAAGGTTTCAATGCAGCATCAATACTACGAATAGGAGGCCAACCTTTTTGTTTGAATGCCATAACTTTTAATAATACGTCTTCATGAGACATGGTTTCCAACCATTCCCTTTCAGAAATAGCACCATGGAGCTCTGACACTGCATCCATGGTAGCAACAACACATTCAATCTCTTCATCAGTATCAGTAACATCTGGTAGCGATAATCGTGAAAGGCAATCTGCACTAAAGTTCCTCCCACCTTGTATGTAATGGATGGAAAAATTGTACTCATGCAGCTTAGACAGTAAGCGTACCAGGCGAGCAGACGCTTTGCCTAGACTATCCCCTGGAAGTAAATAGACTAGGGGTTTATGACTGTATATAATTCAAACGAATTACCCCATAAATAGGTCTTGAATTTCTGAACTGCCCAGACACAGGCAAAGGCCTCTCTTTCTATTGTGCTGTAATTTTTCTCAGAGACAGTGAGACTCCTGGATGCAAAAGCAGTAGTGGTTTGCTTGCTGTTAATGAACTGACCAAATACAGCTCCCAGACCTTTCAAGCTAGCACCCACATTGATGAAACACTTCTGCCATGAACAAAAGGGCTCAAAGTGGGAGCCTTGAGCACTAGATCCTTGGTGGAAGAAAAAGCCTCATCAATATCAGTGGACCATGTAAACTTGGCACCCTTTTTAAGGAAATTCCTCATTGGTTGTACAATGGAAGCATAATTGGGAACAAACCGTGCATTGTATTCGCATAAGCCCAAAAATGATTTTAGAGAATCTTTATCAGTGGGTGCAGTAGCTTTGAATATGGCTTCAACATTGCAAAATTTGGGTTTGATACCCTCCGGGGATATGGAATGGCCAAGAAACTCAATTTGTTCTGCCAAAAATGTGCATTTTTCTGGCCTGACAGTGATTTCCCCTATCATTGAGAATACTGAGCACCCTCTCGAGAACAACAAGATCCCTATTCTTTGTGAATACCAGTATGTCATTCTGGAATGCTTGTACATTTTGTAGATCCTTAAACAGGAAATCCATAAGTCTCTGAAAGACACTAGCTGCTGATGCCAGACCAAAAGGCAACCTCAGATACTTGTATGCCCCAAAAGGTGTGACAAATGTAGTGAGGTCCTGCGACTCAACATTCAAAGTAATCTGATGGTAGGCAGCATGTAAATCAATAACAGAAAAGTATTTAGAGTCTCCTATATTGGCTAACATTTCATGTATCCGAGGCAAAGGGTGACAATCTACAAGAATGTTATTGTTGAGGGACCTGAGGTCTACGCACAAACGAAGTTCTCCTGATTTTTTCTTAGCTAGAACAATGGGAGAAACCCATTCCGATGACTCAGTGGGAGTTATAATACCTTCTTACTCCAGATTTTCAAGCAATGTTTTCAAATCTGCCCTAACACTGATGGGTACTGGCCTAACCTTGTGCGAAATAGGCTTGGCATTGGGTTTCAATTTGATTTTGTGCTGAAAGCCCAACACAGTACCGATCTCAGACCTGAAAACACCTGGAAATCTGGAAAATATAGCAGGCAAAACATCAGAATTGGTTTCCACAGATAATACAGGTAGTTCACCCAACACTATTGGATCAACTTGCTCAGGTCTGAGATGAATACCTAACCTGGCCAAATCCATCCAGCCAACAATGTTTCTCCCATTAACAGCTATGTAGATTTTGGTCCAAATGCTCCTGCCAAGAATTTGTAAAGAAGCACAGAAAAACCCAAGCAATTCAATCTCTTTGTCGCCAAATGCCTTGGGGTTGATATCAGGATTTTCCAGTGTAAAGGTAGTCGGCCAAAGAGGGTGAAAAGTACTGTCAGCCAAAATAGTGATGGGAGCGCCTGAGTCAGCCATGACTGTAAGTGATCTACCATCAATCAGAGCTGGGTCCCTTAATGTTAACATGAGGATGATCACTATCAATGGTAAGAATCACATTAGCAAATCGGTCCAAAAAATTTTGAACTTGTGAATTGTAGGCATCAGTAAAATCTTGAGGAGAGCAAACCTCAACATTGTGTATTCTAACATTCGCATTTGAAGGTAGCGATTTACAAACTGCTTGGAAATGTCCCTCTTTTTTGCACCTCATACATTTTTTGCCTATCGCTGGACACGAAGAATGGTTACCAAGATGATTGCGTGAGCCACATCTGTAACAAATAGTTTTCCTCCTTTCTTTCACATTCCTTACAGTTGCAGTAGTGGAGTCGCCATCTGTAATACAAGGGATAGGTGAGCGACCCTCTTGGCTATTAAGAGCTTGCATAGGCAATGTCCATGGTTTCAGAAAGAGAAGGATTTCTGCAGGTAAGTAATCTTTCTTGTATTTAAAAAAAAAAGCAGTTGAGTACAAACTGCTCTCTGATATATGTGTCAACAGAATTCTCAAACTTGCAAGGTGCTGCTAAAATGCACAAAGCTGCAACATATTCCTCCACAGACTCGTCGCTAGATTGCTTGTGTTTGAAGAAACTGTGCCTTTCCAACAATACACTAGACTCTTCAGCAAACTGTTTCTTTAACCTCTCAATGGCCTCAATATATACATTCCAGACACTGTCCTCGCTGGGAGTAGGTATTTGGGGAAGGTTGTCAAAAACATTTTGACCCGCTTCTCCTAGATGATTAAATAGTAGTGCGAACTTCCTGGATAAATTGTATGAAAGTCCATCTATGGCTGGTAGATAGTTTTCAAATATATGTTTCCAACGTTTCCACTGTATCTCAGGTTTGCCGGGTCTTGACAGAGAAGGAGGAGGGTTAATAGCATTTTGCGGTGATGCCATAGTTAAAAAATAAAGAATAAAAAAAAAAAAAGACTTTTTTTTTTTTTTTTTTTAGAATGAACGACGTGAAATAACTATGCAAGCTTGGAAGAAACTCTTTATGGAAATGATCAATGTCAGCAAGACACGCCTTTGATCAAAACAAAGATGAAGGCAAAAGTCTTAAAGGCCTATTGAAATATGTGAAAATATCCTTCCAAGATGGCAGTCAGACATCCAACGACGTAAAACGTCTGTTCAGGAGAAATGTACTGCGCGCGTGAATCCCAGTGCACAACAGAGTTGTCAACAGGAGGAACGTGCTGTGCGCATGTAGTCAAGCGCAACAGGATCTCCAGCACGAGCAGGAAAACCAACGCTATGAGGAACGTGCTGTGCGCGTGTGTCCAAGCGCACAACAGAATCATCAGTACTAGTAAAAGGCCAACGGTAGGTGGCAACAGCAACAGAAAAACAAACAAAGTCTTGAAAAACAAGCCCACACCACGCACCTGAAGTAATGTGGCAAAATAGGTCCGATGAAACAGCCAAACGCCTGTGGCTCTTGAAGGCGACACTACAATACAAACAATTACCGTGGTGCCCCACTCCTGGTACCAAAATGTAGTACCGGCGCGACAAGTGAAGAAGTAAGTCCTCCAAAACTCCGGTTGTAGAAGAAGAGGTTTATTGAAACCTTAGAAGAAAAGACCAAATAGTAAGAGCCACGGCTACAGCAGCCACCCGGAGAGAGGTTCAGAATAACTGCCTCTCACCGGAAAACTAAAAGCAAACATTCGAACAGAATGTGGAATGAGATTGCATCAGGGAGAGAGAACTCTCCGATGCAATCTCATTCCATGCTGCACAAAGACACACACTACATCTACCCACTCTAAATTGAGCGGGTGGATAAGATAGTCTGTCAAACGTTTTCATCAAACTTTAAATCAGGCTTTTAGCTCATGAATCAGAAATGCTTTTTCTAGGAGTAGCTGTGTTTTACACATGCCTTAAATATGAATTAGTGCTGAACATCCACACCTAATTTATCATTTTCTGTGAGTAGTGGTGTCTTACTTAAGACATAGATGTGCCTTAATGGTGAATTTCAAGATGAAGATACTGTTACTCAAGGAATTGTTAGGAAAATATTTTGTACATGAGTAAGCATGACCAGCTCCTGCATATTCTTGTCTATGTCACATGTGAGACGGGAGTAAAACATAGCTACTTACATGTAATGCTTTGTGAACTAGATCTGGAACCTGAGGGGTAATTCATAGCTCAGACAGGAGTAAGCCACAACTGTTCAATGAAAAACTTAGTGAATTTGGCCCTTTGGCTTAGCTAAAATTGCAACCTGCTCCAGATTTGTTAGTGAAATCAAATCTATGAATACCCACATCTCTCCGTAAGTTGGTGTATTACTTCTTTACTTCAGGAATCACCCTGATGTCCTTCTTTAACATGGCAGTACTTAATACAATGGATAAAATCTAGAACAAGAATGATTAATGTGAGTTTGAGTGGATTGATAGTTGCCATGTTGATAGTTGTATGTTTAAAACTGTATGTTAAATTTTCTGTCAATGTAATTAATGCATATGTGCATCAATAGATGTGGATCGATCTCATCCTGTCAGAAAACAGAAATTCGGTAAATTGTTCAACAATCCTCAAGAGCATCCTTGTAGCTGTAACCTTCTGTATATCTAAGCATTCACCCTTATTGTGTAAACAGATTGAGATATCTGATAGAGGGAATCATTTAATAAATATATAATTATTTTCATCAGAACATAATAGAGAGGGGTCTTTAACATAACCATTATACAACCCTTCTGGTTCTTTAGCAAGAGATACTAATAGAAGAAATAAACTTTGTTCATTGAACATAGGTGATAGCTAAACATTTCTAGCAGTATTTGGGGCTTTGTCTAAGAATATTTGGATTTCTGAACCGGGCTTCTCCAATAGTAGCTCATGGGCTACTGGTAGTTCTTAAGCTACCTTTCAGTAGCTCTCCTGTGTGCACCCCAGCCCTCTAAGTTAGAAGGTTTATCTTGGCCGAATTAACATATGTGTGCCAAAATTGACAAGTGTGAATGCGAGACGAAAATGTGTGTATTTTCAGAACTCATGAGCTGATGCTTGGAGAAAAATTGTTGAGTTTCCAAAATATATTTAAAGCTGATATATGAGTGATAAATCGGGCAGTGTTGAGAAAATGTGTTACTAATATTTCCTTGGTGCCAGAGTTATCACAGCTATGGCTGATATATATTACCCATGATGCACTAAGATGAAAACTGGTGGTAATCTTGCCTATGGTGGCCACCACTCTTGTTTGATGTGATCACGATTACAGCACTAATATTATTGGTAACTCGGGATGATTCTCACAGACTATAAGTAGCTGTTAATACAGAAAAGGGCGGTGACTCCAATCTGAACATTTTATCCATTTTATTACAGTAAATTAGATCTGTAATCCAATACCCCTTGTACAGCGAGATCACCCTCATTTATTTTAACAAATGTATAACGCTGAGCGATTAGAAAAGCCAAGCACTACTGGCAGTTTGAAATCATATGCAATAAAATTGCTTAAAGAATTGAGTGCCACCGTTCTGGCTAGAATATTACCCTGTGTGAGTACCACTTTCCAAAAGACAGCGGTTTCCTGACCTAGCTAGAGTATTTGTTGTATATATGAATATATCAACAAATACTGGCATGGAGAGAGTGATACGTAAGCACTTGAACTGTAAAAGTCGATTCACAGTATATGTGATTGAATGTCCTTGTGGGTTGAAATATGTTGGCAGTACCATATGTGAGACTAAAAAGCAAATTTTAGAACATATTCGAGCAACTATCAATATAGATAGGAGCTATGCAACAGCGAGACATATGGAACAGAAACATGATAGCAAGTGGGAACTCATGACATTCTATGTAATTGATCAGGTGCTAAAATCAGAACGTGGTGGTGACAGAGAAAAGAAATTGCGTCAACTAGAATCCAGACATATATTTGATATTCGATCTCTCCACCCACTAGGTTTAAATCAGGATGAGGAGTTATTTGTACACCTATAAGTGTTGCCATAGCTCATAAGATGTTGCCATTCATTTATTTTATGTCATTTCCACCAATTGATAAGATGCTTTCTTTCCTGTTGTCATTTGTCAGATAGACATACAATTTTGGCGCTATCAATATAAATTGACTGAAGGAATAATACCCAAACATTAATTTTCTCACATCAGAGGTGCAGGATTTAGTGAGGGCCTTGTTTAAAAGAAACTTTGGGGATTGTGCTATTTTAGGTAACATGCAATACATGAATATGAATCCAATGTGAATATAAATTAAAAACTAATGAGGGCCCCTATATTTTGTTAACACACCTCAGAAATTGTTTTGAAGTCTCCATTAGTCGCTGAAACAAGATTTTATGACATATATTTAAAAATAATTTGATTCAATGAAATGCTATAAACTACATATACCAGAATGCAATGTGGAACTTAGTGAAAAACACCTTGGATTGTAGTTAAAATACTGTTACAATTTGGTACATATGTATATAGAAAAACGTTTAATTTTTCTTTGTTAAAGTGTACATATTTAGTGATGTTATGGAGTAACCCTTGATAAGTGGTGTAACTTGAGTACTTTTTCTGTTACTTTGGAGTACTTTATTTAAAGCGCCAAAATTAGCACACAGGAAACACCTGTGAACAAGGTCCGGTGAGACCGAAACGCGTCAGGGGATTCCTGTTTGTTTGTTTATGATCTCACTATTGTATTAAAAGTTAAGGTATTTTTGGCACAACGACAGAGTGCGGTTTTCTCTTGCTAAAACAGAAAGAGAATCTTGTTTTCTGAAAATATGGTTGTCCTGCCTCAAACCAGCACCACCGGAGAATTAAGTGCTTCGTAACACGCAGATCAGGACATCTTTTCTTTCATGAATATATATATATGTATGTATATAAATGTATTTTGTCATTGGACCAATGGAGACTATAGCAACGCACAAGATAGAGGGCAGAGGGAGTACAAGCAGATTGAAAGGCACTGAGGACCAAAAGGTTGGAGCAAGAAGTGGTTTTAAGTTCGTGAAATGAAGTGCAGAAGGCTCGCCTGAATTTCACCACATTCTGGACAGCTAAAATCTTTTGTGTCCCAGTCTTCATTAGGACAAAAGCAGGCAGACAATACTCTTTGTCAGAGCCTTATATTGTATCGAATTGCGTCTAATTTTATATAGAAGTATTTATGAAAGTGGCTTGCCCCTCTTGTAGGTGGGTGTGTTGTGTACTCTGCTTGCTGTAGTTTGGCTAAGACCAGGTAACAATTTACTCATCCAAGCACTTGTGATTTTCAGGAACTCTTGGAAATGTATGAAATTCGACTTCGCTGTTAAAATGGTAGCGTATTTTAAAGGGGCTCTAACATGCTCTCACAACATTTCTTTCCAGGTTATATACACATCTTTAGGAAATACATTGTCCGGGGTCTCCCACCTTGTTCTTTAGATTCTATAGACGAGCTCATCCTTAGAATCTCTGTCACCAGTGCACTTCCCCAGAGGCCACTCAAGACTTAAATACTGAGTTGAGCTTAAGTGCCTTTCAACATGCGTGTGTAGAGCAGTCCATTGGGACCTGCCCTTTGGCCGAGGAGGAGATGTGTGACGCTAGGTCAAAAATTACCTTTGTCTCGCCATTCCAGCATGTGCTCCTTTATTTTCTAGGGATGTAGGATAAATGCTAATTGGAATTGAACAGCGAGGAACCACGAGGAATCATATCTATCTATCTATCTATCTATCTATCTATCTATCTATCTATCTATCTATCTATCTATCTATCTATCTATCTATCTATCTATCTACCTATCTATCTATCTATCTATCTATCTATCTATCTATCTATCTATCTATCTATCTATCTATCTATCTATCTATCTATCTATCTATCTATCTATCTATCTATCTATCTATCTATCCATATATAGATATATACAGATAGATAGATAGATAGATAGATAGATAGATAGATAGATAGATAGATAGATAGATAGATAGATAGATAGATAGATAGATAGATAGATAGATAGACATCTGTCACTCCCAATTCACACAAGCAAGTAAAAGAAGATAATGCAGTTCTCAGATGTTGGTGTGCTCGTATTTATTTTGTAATCACAATTGCGTATCACAAAGAATCAGAGGTAGTACAATCACCTTTACTAGATCCATTCTTCTCCTCTTGTACTAAAGTGTTTTGTCATCGTGGTTATATGTCAGAAAACCCTCAGGTGATCTGTAAATAACAATCCCTACCTTTAATTTTGACATTTGCCACAATGACGAGATCTAAACAGCAAAGGAAGAAATAATGATCTCTCATAGCTATACAAGAACCTCTCAGAGATCCTGAGATGTCGCCCTTCCCCCGAATTCCATGCTTCAAATAATGTGCATCATCCTGTGCTGGTTGCGCATCCTTAAACCACTCTATTCCCTAATAGCCATCCCTATAATTTTGAATTATCACTCCTGAATTAAACTCTTATAACACATGCCATGGCTGGTAATATAATGTTCATTACTAGGGGTCCATTTGTGTCACTCTTCGGTGGACTCATCTAGACTCCCTTGAAATGGAAGTATTCCTGATCTGTCCATATTTGTTTGAACAGTGCTACACGATTAAAGTGCAACTTCCTATACTACTAACATTAGATTTAATCTGGTTAAAGCTTACTTGAACTGAAATGTGCTTGGGCAGCCATGTTCGGTTGTCAACAGTGCCACTAACGTGAAGAGTAATCAGCAGTAGTGCCAGCACTACAAATCCTCTCTTTTCGCCTCAGGCCATGCCTGTTTGGGTGGTGCCACTCCTTGTCAGTCATCTCTATGAAATGCTGCCATTTCTGGAATGACTCTGATACCAGATAAAATGACTGGGCATGCAATGCTTATTAGTATGAGTCAAGCCATGCTTAAGAGGATTGATAGCTATACTTTACGTGGACCTCAGTGTTTGCCACTCTGTTTTGTTATGCTACGTTCTCTAGTGCTTTTCTAGAGCCTCAGCTGTGGATCTTTGACACCTCCCGGCACTAAGGCTCAGCCAAAGTGCCAACTTTAAACAGAGAACCAGTTGAATTGCAAACAGTGCACAATCTTATGAGCAATGTTTGTGTGATAGACTCAGGTAGTTCTGCTTTGTGACGATCATGGTATTGGTACAGCATGACGAACAATGGGGCAGGATTGAAGAAGGGTAGGATAGGTACCACTGAATAAACAGGTACCATACAAAGACCTCTTTCAGTGGGTATTCCTCAGCCTGGTAGAAGTCTCAATAAGCAATGACTAAAGTTCACCAATTAAAATGCTTATATTTTTATAGAGTATTCTCCTCAGTTTCATAGCGGATCAAAGCTGATACTTAAAGAACTGAGGGGGTCATTCCGACCCTGGCGGCCGGCGGTATGTTGGTGGTAACACCGCCAACAGGCTGGCGGTGTTCCGACAGCAATTCTGACCGTGGCGGAAAAACCACGGTCATACCGCCGGCCCCTCCACTTTCCCGCCAGGCACCGCTGCCCTGGGGATTATGAGTCCCCGACTGCCAGCCTGTCCGTGGCGGTAAACACCGCCATTGAAAGGCTGGTGGTAACGGGACTGGGGGTGCCCCTGGGGGCCCCTGCACTGCCCATGCACTTGTCATGGGCAGTGCAGGGGCCCCCAGGCATAGCCCCATCGCGCATTTCACTGCCCGAATTTCGGGCAGTGAAATGCGCGACGGGTGCTACTGCACCCGCTGCACATCAACATTGCCGCCGGCTCTATTACGAGCCGGCGACAATGTTGATGTGCCATTTCCGCTGGGCCACCAGACGGTAATGCTGTTACCGTCCGCTGGGCCAGCGGAAATGTCAGAATAGGGAGGCATGAATACCACCGGCAATGGCGGTATTCTGTCTCCCCCGGCCTCGGCGGTCTGGAACAAAGACCGCCGAGGTAGGAATGATCACCTGAATCGTAATGTTATTTTACCTAATAGGTTTTATAATGTATTGCATATTGTTGTGTGAAAGGTAAACCATGAATTCCAAATCCATTGGATTTTTTTTAATTCTTGGAGTTTAGAGTAAATACAGTGGAACTGGTGTGACTGGTAGTCACACTATGTGGCATTGCCTGCAGTGGCCTCTTTAAAATACTTGTGCCCTGTAATTTAAAGCTTTATAAATTAAGTAACACTGCTATTACTTCAGCTGCTACTGTGCATATAACACAATTTAAAAGTGAACATTTGGTATAATAGACTAGTAAGGGCCTGATAACGAGTTTGGCTGTCTTATGAAGGCCAAACTCGCGGAGACGGTCGGACCACTGCACTCATAGCGGTCCGACCACCAGATTACAACCCTGGAGGTTGGACTGCTGCCACCGCTGGGATCACGGATTCTGAAGGGTGGTGGCGGTCAGAGTTGTGGTCAGCCATGGTGATGCCCATGGCAGCACTGCTGTGCTTATTACGAGTGCACTTTCTGCCAGCCATTCCATGGCGGAAAGGCTGATGGAAAGCCAGAGCTGAGGGCACAGGGGGCCTCCTGCACTGCCCATGTGATGGGCACTGCAGGGGCCCCACTCCAGCACCCTCTGCATGCACAGTGTCTGTGATGCTTTGCAGACACTGCGCATGCCGAGGGTGATATTGTGCGATGGCACTGGCTTTGTCTCCCTTAACGGAACCGAGGCCAATGCCGTGGCACTGTTTCTGCCAGGCTGACTGGGGGAAACTTCGTAATACGATGTTTCCACCAGTCAGCCCGGTGGAAACATCGTAAGATGACTGGGGGTGAGGCCGCCGGTATGATGGCAGCCTTACCCCCGCGAGTTTGGCAGTTCAACGTCGGACCAGCAAACTCACAATGAGGCCAAACTTATAATGAGGCCCGGCAGGAACAGTGCCATGGCATTGGCCTCGGCTCACCCTGTGGCCCCCAGCACTGGCTTCCCACCTGCCTTTCTACCGGCTCTTCCATGGCAGTGAAACCGCCACGGAACTGCTGGCAGAAAGTGGACTCATGATCAGCATCACAGTGCTGCCATGGGCACCGTCGTGGTTGACCATGACTCTGACCACCACTACCTCGTCCGGATCCGTCGGACTACCTGACACCATGAGTTTGGCGGTCGTAAAATCGCCAATCTCATAATGAGGCCCTAAGTCTTTTTGCAGATATATGACCCTTTTGTTTGCGTACTTGTAATATCACAACTTGCAGGTCAATAAAATCCTAGCAGAAAAAAATGATTAAACAAAAAATAATTACAGAAAGTACATCAAACGTTTTATGGTGTTCCTCAAGGTCACTGCAGGTCAAACTGTACCTGACTGAAGGAAGAAAATATGTATAATATTTGATGCCTGATGCATGGTGTGCTGGGACAATGCGCCAAGGTTTTTGTAATCACTGTTTAATCATCTGTGGAAATGACCTGCTAACTAAACACAATAGATTGCTTTGTCGTTGTTTTGTTTCGTTGATTGGCGTTTTCATATTGCTGTTCTCCTGAAGGAGCTCCCAAGGTGGCCTTAAAACTTTATTATTTCAAGACTGTGAACTTTTTATTCTCCTTTAAGTGTTTAGAAAAGGTACCACTTTATTTTTGAGACATTAATTGTTAATACTTTGTATATGCAGCATATTACAGCCAAGATTGTCAAGCTTTGCAGACAAGCAACATTCTGGCGTCTCACAGATATAAACGCCCTCGGCTGGATGAGGTGGAGGGTCCTTCCTGGTTAGGAGCATTTTGAGAAGATGTGTGGGATCACTGATGTGTTTGAAGTCCAGTATCTCATACAGATTTGTTGAGTTTGGTTGTAAGAAAAAAATTATTCCCATTTTGCAGGATCTTCATACTTGCTTGTACAATTCTTCTAGATTTTGAAGAAAAGAAGTTAGATGACCTATGTCGCACGCTGAGGGATTGTTGAGGATCCGTATGGCAGTAAACACATTACCAAAGGTGTTTTTGTCTTGCTTTGTCTAATTTCCTTTAGCGGGTTTCTTTAATAGATTCCTTAAACTGCACCTCTCCGCAGTCTGATCGAGTGTGTTGTGGATTTCCAGGTGGGAACGAGAACCTTGCTTTAAGGAATGGTCAGAAATGGGGATACTGTTACAGTGTTTAGGCACCAAGACTAGAAGTAGCTCCGAGAATGTCCCTTAACTGAAATAAAAGTTAGGTTGTGTGGAAGACGATTGTAGGAGGCTGGCCTGGTTTGTAGTGGGTACCAAGGGGTACTTACACTCTGCACCAGGTCCAGGTATCCCTTATTAATGTAGAAGAGGTGTCTAGCAGCTTAGGCTGATAGAAAAGGTAGCTTAGCAGAGCAGCTTAGGCTGAACTAGGAGACATGCAAAGCTCCCACTATACCACTGGTGTCATATGCACAATATCATAATAAAACACAATACACAGATATACTAAAAATAAAGGTACTTTATTTTTATGACAATATGCCAAAAGTATCTCAGTGAGTACCCTCAGTATGAGGATAGCAAATATACACAAGATATATGTACACAATACCAAAACTATGCAGTAATAGCAATAGAAAGCAATGCAAGCAATGTACAGTCACAATAGATTGCAATGAGAGCACATAGGTATAGGGGCAACACAAACCATATACTCCAAAAGTGGAATGCGAACCACGAATGGACCCCAAACCTATGTGAGCTTGTAGAGGGTCGCTGGGACTGTAAGAAAACAGTTAGGGTTAGAAAAATAGCCCACCCCAAGACCCTTAAAAGTAGGTGTAAAGTGCACCTAAGTTTCCCAGAGAGCACATAAGTTGTGATAGGGGAATTCTGCAAGGAAGACCAACACCAGCAATGCAACAACAATGGTAGGTGCAGGTCAGGGGAGTGGTCACTCCCCTTTCCTTTGTCCAGTTTTGCACCAGAGCAGGGCTGGGGGATCCCTGAACCGGTGTAGACTGGCTGATGCAGAGATGGGCACCATCTGTGCCCATCAAAGCATTTCCAGAGGCTGGGGAGGCTATGCCTCCCAGCCCTGACACCTTTTTCCAAAGGGAGAGGGTGTAACACCCTCTCTCTGAGGAAGTCCTTTGTTCTGCCTTCCTGGGCCAAGCCTGGCTGGACCCCAGGAGGGCAGAAACCTGTCTGAGGGGTTGGCAGCAGCAGCAGCTGCAGTGAAACCCCGGGAAAGGTAGTTTGGCAGTACCCAGGTCTGTGCTAGAGACTCGGGGGATCATGGAATTGTCTCCCCAATGCCAGAATGATCTTAGACATGTTACATGGCCATGTTCGGAGTTACCATTGTGACGCTATACATAGGTAGTGACCTATGTATAGTGCACGCGTGTAATGGTGTCCTCGCACTCACAAAGTCTGGGGAATTTGCCCTGAACAATGTGGGGGCACCTTGGCTAGTGCCAGGGTGCCCACACACTAAGTAACTTACCACCCAACCTTTACCAGGTAAAGGTTAGACATATAGGTGACTTATAAGTTACTTAAGTGCAGTGGTAAATGGCTGTGAAATAATGTGGACGTTATTTCACTCAGGCTGCAGTGGCAGGCCTGTGTAAGAATTGTCAGAGCTCCCTATGGGTGGCAAAAGAAATGCTGCAGCCCATAGGGATCTCCTGGAACCCCAATACCCTGGGTACCTCAGTACCATATACTAGGGAATTATAAGGGTGTTCCAGTATGCCAATGTGAATTGGTGAAATTGGTCACTAGCCTGTTAGTGACAATTTGGAAAGCAAAGAGAGAGCATAACCACTGAGGTTCTGGTTAGCAGAGCCTCAGTGAGACAGTTAGTCATCACACAGGGAACACATACAGGGCACTGACACATACAAATAAAACAACATATATACAGTGAAATATGGGGGTAACATGCCAGGCAAGATGGTATTTTCCTACAACGATTGTCTAAATATTGAAGAATGGATCCCTTTCCATAGAAGAAAGTATTGTCTGGCTGAATGAGTTTCATGTTCTGTCACTGTGAGGACTACTTGGCCTGCTTGAATGTATGTGCTGAAGAAGCTTGCCATTTCTCCAAGAAAGGTAGTCATACAGTAGTTGTGTCAATATAATATGATAGGTGAAAAGCTGTAGGTTTTCTGTTTTATTTAACTTTTAATCTATCGACCTGTGTAGCCCCAGAACCTAGAGAGTTGTCCTAAGGCGAAATGGCCAGGCTGAATTAAGATACCACATGAGCCAATGGTGAAGAGCATAACTAGGACCGAAGACTGGTCAAGAGTGTTTCAAAGTACTGCAAAAAAGCTTCCCAGATGTACTCTGATAGATATGTGGAATATCTGAAATAAAGAGAGTACTATCATGGTACTTTTATGGAATGACAAAATCTCTCCAATCTGTGAAGAATGGTAGTCTATGGCCCTTGTGTGTCAAAGGATTTGACATTACCTTTCATACACGAGGAACCAGATGAGGTCGAACACTAATGCATTTTTCGGTGAAGTGAGATGGAGGCTAATGCCTGAAGGTGCACTTCTCAAAAGTGTTTGGGAGACTAATTTCAATGACAACTGACAGGGAGATGGAATTCCATGTTATGGGAATTCTTTGGATGTAGAGGTCGGAGTGATGGACCAGGAGTAGGAAGCCCATAGGTCATTTATTTTCTTCTTCTAGTTTCCTGATACAGCCACTGTGATAGGAGGTGCAAAGGACTGCACATGGATCAGCCCTGCAACATTTAGAAAACTACAGCTGGTAGAGTGCCAGCTGATTGAGAAGCCATCTTCTACTTCAGCTCAAGCTGCTTTTCTCATAAAGTGTACACCTCCACTAATCTTTCATGCAGCCTAACTGGGATTCTTGGTTGTAAACAAGCCCTTCTCTTTGTTATATTTCTCCACCAGCAGAACGCAGCCTCTAAAACCACAACATGTTTCATATAGCACGCTGTGCCGTTTTTATCCTTGTCCATATCTCCTGCATCCTAGGGAATGACTCTTATGCTTAGTCCTCACATTAAGGCCCAGATTTATACTTTTTACTGCAAAACTGCGCAAATGCAGTTTGGTTGCGAAACACACTATTTTGCGGCAAAACGTATAGTGCCGGCGTGCGCCATTCCACATTGCAGGCCGGGCAACATATTAAAGGAATATTGAAAGCCGGCGCTAAACTTGGGCTAGCATCTTAAAAAAAGACACTAGCTGGGTGGGCGTGGGGGTGGCGGTAGGGAAGGAGGGAGTTGTGCATCAAAAAATGACGCTAGCCTGGTTAGAGGCAAAAAGAATGCCTCTAACCAGACTAGCGCCATTTTCTGGTGCACAACCACCAAAAACATGACTCCTGTCTTACAAAAGACAGGAGTCATGATCACCACCAAAGGGTTTGGGGAGGGTACCTGTGGACCCATTTCCTTGGTGTTTAACCAAGGAAATGGGTCCACAGGTCCCCTAACGCCTGGTCTGACGCAAGCTATGCACCATTATTTAGCCCCGTCTCCCGCCTGTGCGTAATTTTAGGACAGGATGATACATTTGGGACTATGGGGATAGCACCATTTTTTAGATGGGAACGCCTACCTTGCATCTCATTGACGCAAGGTAGGTGCACGCATCCAAAAAATGGTGCAAACTCCTATATTTTGACGCTAGACATGTCTAACGTCAAAATATAAATATGGAGTTGGCTTTGCACCAAATTTGCATCAAAAAAATGATGCAACTTCGGTGCAACCGAAGTATAAATATGGCCCTAAGTGAGTGAAAACCATCCTTGGACATCTCTTTCACAGTGCACCACTTCTTGTCCACACGAGACAACAGCGCCCCACAATGGACACATGACCACTGCACTGCACTTTCACCTTATTAAAAATCACCTTTTACATGAGAAGCACCTGTCCTATAGGCCTCAATACTCTATAGAAGACAACATCCCCTATTGTGCCATCAATTTGTATTAGGGATGTCTCCTTTCCAGCGCTTCTTTCACCTTCACCACAAAACGCCACACCTCGTACCAAATAGAACTTGACTACTTTATATTAGAACACAGCTCCTTCCTTCTATCTTTATGACAATGGGCCTGATTCCATCTTTGGAGGAGGTGTTAATCCGTCCCAAAAGTGACGGTAAAGTGACGGATATACCACCAGCCGTATTACGAGTCCATTATATCCTATGGAACTCATAATACGGCTGGTGGTATATCCGTCACTTTACCGTCACTTTTGGGACGGTTTAACACCTCCTCCAAAGTTGTAATCAGGCCCAATATCCCGACTATACTTTTCCAGATCCCCTTAATGTTAGGCAATATTTCCATAGTAGACATGGTGCATTGCAGTAGATAACAAAGGTTCATGATTACATTAACTTGTTCCTTCTTAGCACTGAACAACCACGTTTGGAGGTGACCTAAGGAAGAGGTGCTACTGTTTTTATTGATTTTATTTTGAGTCTATTTATTGGTTTGTCAATATAGGTGGTGTCCTAGGTTCTGCCAATTTGAGAGTCATTGACGAATAAGACATATGCCTCCTGCAAGAGGGCAACATACATTTTGTGCCAATCAATTAAATTCAAAGGTATTAATCAAGCGCATGGCTACCCAATGAACTTCCCAGTGCTGAGCGGTCTACCAGGCTTAATACAATGATCTTTAGCAGATAAGTCTTGCGTAGTTTCCTGAAGCTGAGTAAGTTAACATTCAGCCTAAGAATTTAGGGGTAAGGCATTTCACGTTTTGGCGGCAAGGTAGGCAAAAGAGCACCCACTGCACCTAGCTTTCTTCACCCTATGGATGGAAAGAAGACCCATGTTGCTAGATCTTGGCTCTCTTTTTGGGCGGTAAGGGCTGACCAGATGATGGAGGATACGAGTCTCCTTCATGTGCCTTGTGCAATAAACAATGCAGAGCGCGTAAAACTGAATCCTCTTGTGTATAGGTAACCGGTGTAAAGTGACAAGTGCAGGGAAGGCAGTCTGAATTTTGGGAATGCCCAGAAGGATTCGTGCTGCAGCATTCTGTATTACCTGAAGTTTTTAGTAACTGAGAGTGAACTTCACAGATAGAGTTCCCGTAATCAAGGCAGGATAATATCAGGCCCAGATCCAACACTCTCTGGACAGCAACTGGTAGCCAATGAAGCACTTTCCTGAAGTCTCTTAAAACAGCTGGATGACAGCTTTTTGGCCTGAGCTCTCATAGTGTGTTTGCTGTACAGTGTAACACCCAAGTTTTCACTTCTAACTTGGGGGATGGACAATCTCCCAAGGAGTGGGGGCAATTTAGCTGATTCTAAAGTGATGGATTGTTGCCTACCACCAGAATCTCAGTTTTGTTGCCATTTAACTTCAGGCAATTTGCAAGATATGCTAGCATATATTTGGCCATATAATCTTTGTTCAGACGATGAGCGTTCCAAGTTAAGAGGAGGATAAGGAGCCTGTTGGCAGTGTCAGCCATGTACATACCATTCTTTAATCCATATCCTAGTGTGAAAAGGCTAAGGAAAGATGCCAGGATCGATACTTTCTATAAACTATGCTGTAGTGGAAAAAAAGACATATTACACAAGAAACAGCATGTACACAAACAAGGAAACTAACCTCTTATCAAGAACATGTAAACCAAACATAGGAAGTGAACATAACTTTTCCATACAGCAAAAAGGTGTTAGGATACCTGTGCAGTACATTTTCCCCAGGTGTAGTGCCTAACATCAAACCTAGTAATTTAAATATGCATTTACTAATAGGTATCTGATAATTATTGATTGTATTTGTTGTGATAAAGAACTCTCAATGATTAACCCTTTGTAAGTAGAAGGGCTCCTATTAAAGCTGCAGCACAGTGCAACCAACATTATTGTTTCCATGAGAGGCGGGCAGTCTCAGATGTCTGGAAATACAAGTAACGCATACAGAAGAGAAATGGCACTCGCCTAACACACTAAAATCATGGAAAGTTGAGGAAAATCACTTGCATTCTTCCATACTCTTCTGATGTCAGTCCCAAGGTGTGTAGCTTTCACCAAAATGCTAGTGTTACCTAGGTGTTTACATTTATTTCATGGTTGTACACTTCTAATTCCTACTCATATCATATATTTGAAGAACTAAACAGCGTAGTTACAACACCAGTGAAGGGGGGCCGTAAATAGAACATGAATATATACACTCAAGAAGCAGTACATTGTTTAGTGAACTGCACTTTGCAGATATAGAAAGTTATTATATTGCTGATCAGTTCCAATTTTAGAAAGGGAGGTTTAGTTTGGGGGAGTAAAATGAAATGCCGACACGTTAATTGGCCCCTTGACACACATAAACCTACAAAAATGACTATTCATCAGGAAACCACAGACAACTTTCCCTCACCTCGAATACACGACAAGGCCACAATGCAATAGGTTATTAAGAGTATAGAAAACAAAATGCCATGTGCGCTATGATGGCCTCTTCCGGAATTCCAGCAAGGTTATAGAGGACATATATATGTCGGCTTGTTGGACAGGAAGATGTGCGACATCGGGGCATCTGTTTTCAGTGGACAATTGCACCTGTTTGAAGGATGTTCAAAATAATTTCGATATAGGAGGAAGACAATTCCTTGACTATAGTAGGATATGTAAAATTTTGAAGGCCGCATAGCAGATAATAAAACAGATTAAATGATCCGAGACATAGCTGTCAATTCGTTCATTGTAATTTCTGACACAATTAGTTCTATTTTTTTTTTCCAACAGCACTTTGTACATTTTGACTGTAGAATCGATACTTTCCATCAGTGTAATTAAGGGTGCAGCTTATTATTTGTATTCTAGAATATCTCTGGCCTTTCCAAGTCTTCCTAGACGTCATCCTGTTCTTCATCTTCCTCCTGGCTTTTGTCCTCCTTCTGGTCATCCTCTTCATGATCAATGTGACTTTTCTCTTTTTCCAGACCCTGGCCCTCGTCATACAAGGTAATTCATCCTAGGTCCTATACTCTTTGGGCCATATTTATACTTTTTGACGCAAAACTGCACTAACGCAGTTTTGCGTCAAAAAAATTAGCGCCGGCTAACGCCATTCTGAAGCACCATGCGGGCGCCGTATTTAATCAATGACGTTAGCCGGCGTTAGCCGCCGGCGCTGCCTGGTGTGCGTGGAAAAAAACGACGTACACCAGGCAGTGCCGGCGTAGGGGGATATGGAGCTTGGGCGCCAAAAAATGGGGCAAGTCAGGCTGAGGCAAATTTTTCGCCTCAACCCGATTTGCGCCATTTTTTTCGACTCCCAACCCCCATAGAAATTACTCCTGTCTTAGCAAAGACAGGAGTCATGCCCCCTTGCCCAATGGCCATGCCCAGGGGACTTATGTCCCCTGGGCATGGTCATTGGGCATAGTGGAATGTAGGGGGGCACAAATCAGGCCCCCCTATGCCACAAAAAAAAATAAAAAAAATAAAAAAAATACTTACCTGAACTTACCTTAATGTCCCTGGGATGGGTCCCTCCAGCCTTGGGTGTCCTCCTGGGGTGGGCAAGGGTGACAGGGGGTGTCCCTGGGGGCATGAGAGGGCACCCCTGGGCTCCTTCCGAGCCCACAGGTCCCTTAACGCCTGCCTTGTCCAGGCGCTAAAAAATGGCGCAAAAGCGGCCGTACGTCATTTTTTTTGACCCGCCCACTCCCGGGCGTGAATTTTGCCCGGGAGTGTAAATACGGCGCACATGCCTCGGAGTAAATTTTTTAGACGGGAACCTTGCATCTCATTAACGCAAAGTAGGTGTCCACGCTAAAAAATGACGCAAACTCCATGGACTTTGGCGCTAGACGCGTCTAACGCCAAAGTATAAATATGGAGTTAGTTTTGCGTCGGAATTGCGTAAAAAAAAACGACGCAATTCCGGCACAAAGAGAGTATAAGGGCCATATTTATACTTTTTGACGCAAAACTGCGCTAACGCAGTTTTGCGTCAAAAAAATTAGCGCCGGCTAACGCCATTCTGAAGCGCCATGCGGGCGCCGTATTTAATCAATGACGTTAGCCGGCGCTAGCCGCCGGCGGCGCTGCCTGGTGTGCGTGGAAAAAAACGACGTACACCAGGCAGCGCCGGCGTAGGGGTATATGGAGCTTGGGCGCCAAAAAATGGGGTAAGTCAGGCTGAGGCAAATTTTTCGCCTCAACCCGATTTGCGCCATTTTTTGCGACTCCCAACCCCCATAGAAATGACTCCTGTCTTATCAAAGACAGGAGTCATGCCCCCTTGCCCAATGGCCATGCCCAGGGGACTTATGTCCCCTGGGCATGGTCATTGGGCATAGTGGCATGTAGGGGGGCACAAATCAGGCCCCCCTATGCCACAAAAAAAATTAAAAAAAATACTTACCTGAACTTACCTTAATGTCCCTGGGATGGGTCCCTCCAGCCTTGGGTGTCCTCCTGGGGTGGGCAAGGGTGACAGGGGGTGTCCCTGGGGGCATGGGAGGGCACCTCTGGGCTCCTTCCGAGCCCACAGGTCCCTTAACGCCTGCCTTGTCCAGGCGCTAAAAAACGGCGCAAAAGCGTCCGTATGTCATTTTTTTTGACCCGCCCACTCCCGGGCGTGAATTTTGCCCGGGAGTGTAAATACGGCGCACATGCCTCGGAGTCAATTTTTTAGACGGGAACGCCTACCTTGCATCTCATTAACGCATAGTAGGTGTCCACGCTAAAAAATGACGCAAACTCCATGGACTTTGGCACTAGACGCGTCTAACGCCAAAGTATAAATATGGAGTTAGTTTTGCGTCGGAATTGCGTAAAAAAAACGACGCAATTCCGGCACAAACAGAATATAAATATGCCCCTAAATATGCCCCTTTGTTTGGCCCTTCATAGTCCTGGTCCTCCTAAAACTGTCTTGTCTGATCACGATTCTAGTGGTCATTTTTTGTCCTGGGCCTGGTCCTCCTGGCCCTTCTTCCACTGGCTCCGGTCTACTGATCCTCCTAGTTACCCTGGTCCTTATAAAACTGGTCCAGCTGGTCTTATTGCTTTGGTTCCAGGTCCTCATCTCCTTGGTTTTTGTATTCGTTGTCATTGTCCTCATGAATCTCTTGGTCTGATCCGACAGTGCCTGACCCTGGTACTCCTCTTAGTCTTTCTCCACCTCCGACTAAGAATACCACCACCTCACCCCAGCAGAGCTCAGTCAGGCACGACCTCTATATCTATCACTCCTCCTTCTAATCTGTTTATGACTCATCCTCGTCCTGCCCCTGGTCATGATGGTCTTTCTGATCCTGCTGTTGGTCCACCTGGTCCTTTTTGTGTATTATGCTTCTTTGTTTAGTTCTCATGAGTCTAATCCTCCTGGCTCTTGTTATTCTTGGTCCGAGTTCTTCTGGCCCTAGTAATCCATGCCATGGTATGGTTCTCCAGGCCCTACTCTTCCTGGACCTCCTTTCCCCTAGTCATGGTGCTCCCAGTCCTAGTCTTTGCCCTTTATTCTGTTTCCATTGGTCTAGGTTGTTCTAGACCTGTTGGTCCTGCTGCACCTGGTCCTGCCCTCCAAGTCCTTCTTTTCCTTATCATCCTAGTGCTTACTACTCCACATGATCCTCCTCTTTTTTTCTACTCACCCACCATGAGTTGAATCAGGTGGGGTATCCATTGCATCACAGCTTTTCCTGGTCCTCTTCCACATCATCCTTATCCTCCTTCTTGCCTTAGTCTTCCTCTTGGTCCTCTTTCTGTCTACTTTCTCTTTATTATACTTACCTCCTGCCCCTACAGGTCCTTCCTTTACTGGCCAACCTGTCTTGTCCTCCTGTGTCTAGTTCTCCTTGGTTTGCTCAATCCTGGGCTTTCTGGTCCTCTTAGCACGCTTTCACTTTGTCCTGGTGTTAGTGCATCTAGTCCATTCGGGCTCTGGTACCCCTAATTCTCTTAGGGGCATATTTATACTCTGTTTGCGCTGGAATTGCGTAGTTTTTTTTTAACGCAATTTAGACGCAAAACTAACTCCATATTTATACTTTGGCGTTAGACGCGTCTAGCGCCAAAGTCCATGGAGTTAGCGTCATTTTTTAGCGTGGACACCTACTTTGCGTTAATTATATGCAAGGTAGGCGTTCCCGTCTAAAAAATCGACTCCGAGGCATGTGCGTCGGATTTATACTCCCGGGCAAAATTCACGCCCGGGAGTGGGCGGGTCAAAAAAAATGACGTACGCCCGCTTTTGCGCCGTTTTTTTTAGCGCCTGCAAAAGGCAGGCGTTAAGGGACCTGTGGGCTCTGAAGGAGCCCAGAGGTGCCCTCCCATGCCCCCAGGGACACCCCCGTCACCCTTGCCCACCCCAGGAGGACACCCAAGGCTGGAGGGACCCAAGGGTAGGTCGCTCCCCCTGCCGCTGCAGCTCCTCCAAGTTCCCGAGTTCCTGTGTTCCTGAGACCCACCTAACTGTAAGTACCCCCCTCCTCCCAGCCCCTCGCCCTGCCCCGCGCCACTCACCTTCTCTCCTGCTCCTGCTTCTTTTCCTCCTCTCTGTCTCTTCCTCCTCGCTCCCCCTCTGCAATCTTCTTCTGTGTTCTTCTGTTCTTCTCTTCTGTTCTTCTGTTCTTCCCTTCTGTTCTTCTGTGTTCTTCCGGTCTTCTGTGTTCTTCTTCTCTGTTCTTCTCGGTGCTTCTGTGTTCTTCTTCTCGGTTCTTCTGTGTTCTTCTCTGTTCTTCTCTGTTCTTCTCTGTTCTTCTGCTCTTCCGATCTTCTGTTCTTCTGTCCTTCTGTTCTTCTGTTCTTCTGTCTTCTGCTCTTCCGGTCTTCTGTTCTTCTGTCTTCTGTTCTCCTGTCTTCGGCTCTTCTACCTCCTCCGTCTTCTTCCCCCGAGCCTGCCCTCCTGCTCCTTCCTCATCCCCCTCCCTCACTCGCCTCCCCCTCTCTCACCCCTAGCTAACCCGTTCGCTATCTACCTCCCTCACTCCTCCTATCTTCCTATCTCTCTAGCTCCCTATCTCACTATCTAACTCCCCCACTCTCCACCTCCTCCTACCTACCTATCTGTCTATCTATCTATTTCCCTATCTATCGACTTCTCTATCTATTTTCTCTATCTATTTCTCTATCTCTCCCCCCCTCCCGCCACCCCCTCTACTACCTATCTCCCTATCCTCTCACTCTACCTCTCTCCCTCACCCACCTCTACAACCCCCCCTCCCCTATCTTCACAACCCTACTCCTATCTCTCTCCCTAATCTCCAAACCTCCTAACACTCACCCTCCTCCACCCTAAACCCCCTCCCCCAGCTCCTCTCACTCTACCTGTCCCCCCCCTCCCTCGCGCTTTCCCGCCGCGACCTCCTGCACGCCCCCGCCCCCCAGCTCCCATTCGCCCCCAGCTGACCCCTCCCCCCCCTCCTACCTCTTATGGCGGCCGCTGCGCGACTGCGCAGCGGGCACGCCGCTGGCGCGCCAGAGGCGCGCCAGAGGCAAGCCCGTCTGCGCCCGTCCGCGCCTGGCCCGCGCCCAGCGCCACGACCCCTGGTCCCCAGCTCCCCCAAGCCCCGCTGATCCGCTACGACCCCACCACCCTCCACGCCCTCAACCCAGGGCGCTCCAAAACCTGCTTCCTAGCTCACCCCAAACGCACCCATGGACCCTTCGCCTGCAACTCCTGCAAACGCATCTTCCACCACGCAACTACCACGACCACAAGCCCACGCGCCATCAACCACCTCAAGTGCATCCTGATCAACGCTCGTTCCGTCCACAAGCACGCCGTTGAACTTTGGGACCTCCTGGACTCCACAGCCCCGGACGTCGCCTTCATCACGGAGACATGGATGAACGCCTCCTCTGCTCCAGACATCGCTACCCGCCATCCCCGAAGGCTACAAGATCTCCAGAAAAGACCGCACCAACCAAGTAGGAGGAGGTGTCGCCATCATCTTCAAAGACTCCATCAGCGTCACCACCTCCACCGAAGACGCCCCCCTCGCCGCTGAACACCTGCATTTTCAGATTCGCACCGACCCAAGGACCACCCTCAGAGGATCCCTCGTCTACCGTCCTCCCGGACCTCGCGCCTCTTTCAGCGACGCCATCGCCGACTTCATCTCCCCGCACGCCCTCGCCTCACCGGACTACATCCTCCTAGGCGACCTCAACTTCCATCTGGAACAAAACAACGACCCCAACACCACCACCCTGCTCGACAACCTCGCCAACCTCGGCCTCAAACAACTGGTGAACACCGCCACCCACATCGCCGGACACACGCTCGACCCTATCTTCTCCGCCAGCAAACACGTCTTCTTCAGCCACACCTCTGCCCTACACTGGACCGACCACAGCTGCGTCCACTTCACATTCCGACGCGAGACCTCCCACCTCCGCACTCAACCCATCCCTCATCGACAGTGGAACAAGATCCCTGAAGAGCAACTCTTCTCCGCTCTCGCCGCCAACCAACCCACCCTCACCACCGACCCCAACGACGCAGCTCTCAACCTCACAAACTGGATCTCCAACTGCGCTGACAACCTTGCTCCCCTCAAACGCACGCATCGACAGACCAACACCAAAAAACCTCTCTGGTTCTCTGACACCCTCAAAGAATCAAAGAAAACTTGTCGTGCCCTTGAGAAGGCCTGGCGCAAGGACCACACCGCTGACAACATGACCGCCCTCAAGAACGCTACACGCGAACACCACCACCTGATCCGCACTGCCAAAAGGAACTTTTTCACCGACAGACTAGACAAAAACAGCCACAACAGCAGAGAACTCTTCAGCATCGTCAAAGAGTTCTCCAACCCCAGCGCCAGCGCCAACGCCGTCACGCCCTCACAGGATTTGTGCGAATCCCTCGCCACTTTCTTCCATCGCAAGATCAGCGACCTCCTCGACAGCTTCGGACACCAGACCCAACCATACACCACTGAACCCGCTTCCCCGGACATCACCCTCAACAACTGGACCCACATCAACACGGAAGAAACCAAATCCATCATGAACTCTATCCACTCCGGCGCCCCTTCGGACCCCTGCCCGCACTTCATCTTTAACAAAGCCGACGACATCATCGCCCCGCACCTCCAGACCGTCATCAACTCTTCTTTTTCTTCTGCTACCTTCCCCGAATGCTGGAAGCACGCTGAAGTCAACGCCCTACTAAAGAAACCTACGGCTGACCCAAGCGACCTGAAAAACTTCCGCCCCATCTCTCTTCTACCTTTCCCAGCCAAGGTAATAGAAAAGACCGTCAACAAACAGCTGACCACCTTCCTGGAAGACAACAACCTGCTCGACCCTTCACAAACCGGATTCCGAACCAACCACAGCACGGAAACCGCCCTCATCTCAGTCACAGACGACATCAGAACCCTGATGGACAACGGTGAAACAGTCGCCCTCATTCTCCTCGACCTCTCGGCTGCCTTTGACACCGTCTGTCACCGCACCCTAATCACCCGCCTACGCTCCACCGGGATCCAAGGCCAGGCCCTGGACTGGATCGCCTCCTTCCTCGCTAACCGCTCCCAAAGAGTTTACCTCCCTCCGTTTCGCTCAGAACCCACCAAGATCATCTGCGGCGTACCTCAAGGCTCATCGCTCAGCCCGACACTCTTCAATGTCTACATGAGCCCCCTCGCCGACATCGTACGCAAGCACGACATCATCATCACCTCCTACGCCGACGACACCCAACTTGTACTCTCCCTCACCAAGGACCCCGCCAGCGCCAAGACCAACCTACAGGAGGGTATGAAGGACGTCGCAGATTGGATGAGGCTCAGCCGCCTAAAGCTGAACTCTGAAAAAACGGAAGTCCTCATCCTCGGCAACACCCCGTCCGCCTGGGACGACTCCTGGTGGCCCACGGCCCTCGGCACCGCACCGACCCCCGCAGACCACGCCCGCAACCTCGGCTTCATCTTGGACCCTCTTCTCACCATGACCAAGCAAGTCAACGCTGTGTCCTCCGCCTGCTTCCTCACTCTCCGCATGCTCTGCAAGATCTTCCGCTGGATCCCCGCCGACACCAGAAAAACCGTGACCCACGCCCTTGTCACGAGTCGCCTGGACTACGGCAACACCCTCTACGCCGGGACCACCGCCAAACTCCAAAACCGCCTGCAACGCATCCAAAACGCCTCGGCCCGCCTCATCCTCGACGTACCCCGCAACAGCCACATCTCCGCACACCTGAGACACCTGCATTGGCTCCCAGTCAGCAAAAGGATCACCTTCCGTCTTCTCACCCACGCACACAAAGCCCTCCACAACAAGGGACCGGAATACCTCAACAGACGCCTCAGCTTCTACGTCCCCACCCGCCCCCTCCGCTCCGCTGGCCTCGCACTTGCTGCCGTCCCTCGCACCCGCCGCTCCACGGCGGGTGGGAGATCTTTCTCCTTCCTGGCAGCCAAGACCTGGAACTCCCTCCCCACCAGCCTCAGGACCACCCAGGACCACTCCGCTTTCCGGAGACTCCTAAAGACTTGGCTGTTCGAGCAGCGATAACCCCCCCTTTTCCCCCCTAGCGCCTTGAGACCCGCACGGGTGAGTAGCGCGCTTTATAAATGTTAATGATTTGATTTGATTTGATTTGATTTGATCCCAGGGACATTTAGGTAAGTTCAGGTAAGTGTTTTTTTTCATTTATTTTTGTGGCATAGGGGCGCCTGATTTGTGCCCCCCTACATGCCACTATGCCCAATGACCATGCCCAGGGGACATAAGTCCCCTGGGCATGGCCATTGGGCAAGGGGGCATGACTCCTGTCTTTGCTAAGACAGGAGTCATTTCTATGGGGGTTGGGAGTCGAAAAAAATGGCGCAAATCGGGTTGAGGCGAAAAAATTGCCTCAACCTGACTTGCCCCATTTCTTGACGCCAAAGCCCCATATCCCCCTACGCCGGCGCTGCCTGGTGTACGTCGTTTTTTTCCACGCACACCAGGCAGCGCCGGCGGCTAACGCCGGCTAACGTCATTGATTAAATACGGCGCCCACATGGCGCTTCAGAATGGCGTTAGCCGGCGCTAATTTTTTTGACGCAAAACTGCGTTAGCGCAGTTTTGCGTCAAAAAGTATAAATATGGCCCTTAGTCTACTGGGTCCTTCTCAGCATTGCTCCTGTAGTCGTCCTGTGCCTGTGCTTCAGGTTCTGGCACTTGCCCCTTCATCCTGGTCCCTCAGATTCTCACATTCTGTGCCATGTTGGTGCTCTTGGCCCACTGAATGTCTTTTTCATTTTTCACCTAACCATTGAACTCCCCATCCTTGTCCTCCTTCTCTTCCCCCTTCTAGCCCCTTGAAGTCAATCACTTTTGACCTCCATGTCAGACACTCTTCATCCTTGTTGTCGCCCTCCCATTCTTCCTTCAGGACCTGTTTTTCATTGTCTTAGACCCCCTGCACCTTCTCTTAGCACTGACCATCTTTGCCTGGGTCACCCAGGATCTTGATGCACCTGGATGTTGTGTTCCTCAACCTGGTCCTCCTGGGAGTAATACGTCATGGTCCATCTTATCCTCCCTGTCCTCCTGTCTCCTCTTCTTCTTGGTCCCCAATGGTCCCATTCACTACTGCAGTGAGCTTCTTTATCCTAGTTCCTCTGATGTTCTTAGTTCCACTGGCTATTATCACTTTCTTCCTGCGTATCCTCGTCTCTCTGGTCCTGGAGCTTCAGCCCATGGTCCTAATCTCAGGTACTGATTTTCTCAGTCCTTGACCCCTGATCCTCTTAGTCCTGGTTCTCTTGATCCCTCTGGTGGTCCTCCTCCTGGTCTTTCACATCCAATTCTGTTATCCCTTTCCCCTCACCGCTCACCCCCTACCCTGTGTCCCCCACCTTCCTAGGTCAGCCAGGTATGTCCTCCAGTCCTGTGATTCAAGTTTTCTTTTGTACTTCGGGTTTTTATGTGGAGAGGAAGCTATTTAGGACATAAATGATGTAGATGTCCTTCTCAGCACTACTTTTGGCACCAGCAGTACTTTGTCGTCTTTGCTAAAAGAGAAACTACAAGTCACAGGATATATGGTGCGGTTGATAAAAATGCCAGGTCTGACTGAAAGTTTCACAGATGATATGTCACCATTTGTCAGCTGTGCAGAAGACCCACTCTTTTGCCATCAGAGCCCCCAAGACTTAATGATTCTCAAAAAAACTCTCCATCAACTCTTTGAACCCTCATTTCACTTTATTAGCCCTGAAGTTCAGCGAGTATTCATCCCAGCCAGCACTCAAAAGATATATGTTGGCGATGGAACAGAGTCCTTTTACCAGGCTTGAGAGTCCACTCAACCTTCGCTGCCATTCCTGCATCTTTTTTGCAGTGTCCCAGATCGATGGGCCATCTGTCAGACAAATAGTCCTAAACTGCTGTCTCTCACAGACCATCAGCTGACCCTCAGTTTCATACACCTGACCTCTCACCCTACAGCCTAACAATGTCGCATTTCACAAATACAGGTAGGGTTGCCACTTTGATGGCATTACAGATTTGAGGCCGGTAATGCCTAACTACCAGCAACATATTTGAGTTTTGGTTTATTCCACATCTACTCTTCCACTAAAGTGATTGCATATAGCCTGCGCTGCATGCAACATGTTTGTATGGTGAGCAACTAACACTTTAGGGTGTACTGAGAGAGATACAATACCCAGGTTTGGAATTTAAATCGGCAAACTATACTTGCGTTTTACATATTTACATATTAGGTAGGGGAAATTTGCCAGAGATCACACATTTATCAGTGAAGTGTCAAGCCCTTATCCAAACCCAATTTTAGAGGTACAGGATCAAAGCCCCACTTTAGCAAGTAGTCCATCTTGTCTGAGTATACTGGGCTTTAGCTACTGCACATGAAGTAGCAGCAGCAATTTTAAAAAGCTATTGTCAGCCTAGTACTTATTCTTCATTTAAGCCATTTCAGTGACTTTGCTTCTGGTACAGTCTATAGAATCTCTAAGTGTGACCAGTGTCACCCTCCCTCCCCGCCAGCAGCAGCAGCTGCAAATATTTGACCAAAAAAGGATAATAAACTATACTTTTTACTTTTTTGGTAAAAGGGGTGGGGCCAAAGGCTGTGTCGAGCAATGAGGGGTACAGCACTCCCCCTCACTGCACAGGTATGTTTGGCCGGCCGGCGCTGGCCAGCCAAACACGCTGGCTGGCCAAACACACATGCGCAGTAGGTTCTCTCCAGCCCAGAACTGTACTGCCGGGCTGGAGAGAGCAGGCACAGGCTCCCTGTCTGCCTGGGAGCACCCACAGCCAATCCTAACGCTGCTCTGAGCAGTGTCAGGATTGGCCGCAGGTCAGGCTGGGAGCCTGTGCCTGCAGCCTGTCTATAGCCTAGGAGAAGAGCAGTGTGGTGGTGATGGCGGTGGCACATGTACGTTTTTTTATTTTTATTTATTCCCAACCCCCCCCCCATACCACCCCGCCCATGGCCCACCCAGTTTACCACTGTGAGCCGCTCCTCAGCGTGACCGGAGAAAGAAGCAAATGAGTGTAGGCCCGTTTGCGACTCGCTAAACGCATTTCCCTATGCAGAAATGCATATTGCGAGTCGGGACCGACTCGCAATATGCATTTCAGAATCACAAATAGGAAGGGGTGTTCCCTTCCTATTTGCGATTCGGAGTGGAATGCAATACCATTTGCGACCGCATATGCGGTCGCAAAGGGTATCGCAGTTACCATCCACTTCAAGTGGATGGTAACCCACTCGCAAATTGGAAGGGGTCCCCATGGGACCCCTTCCACTTTGTGAATGGACCCAAAATTATTTTTTCAGGGCAGGTAGTGGTCCAAGGTTTCGTTTTTTTTTTTAAGTGCAGCTCGTTTTCCTTTAAGGAAAACGGGCTACACTTTAAAAAAAAAACTGCTTTATTGATAAAGCAGTCACGAACATGGAGGTCTGCTGACGACAGCAGGCCTCCATGTTTGCGAGTGCCTAGACTCGCTATAGGGCCGCAATTTGCGACCCACCTCATTAATATTAATGAGGTGGGTCATTGCGACCCCATAGCGAGTCGCAGACGGTGTCTGAGACACCGTTCTGCATTGGAAATTGCGACTTGCAAATTGCGAGTCGCTCCGGCTCGCAAATTGCAAGTCACAATTTCCAAATTTTCTATATCTGGCCCAATATTCCTTCTGACTGGCGACGGGGAAGCAATCTTCAAATCTCCCCCACAGCCCTTCCCACTGTGCATCCCTCTGACAGTTGTTCCTGAAACGCTGATTCAATGATTCCGCTCTAACCTTTTCCAAACTTTTGAAAGATTCTGCACTGGAAGAGGAGTCAATTACAGTGCACATTATAGGCCCCCCAAAAAGTTGAAGTTGGTTCGTGTTGTGTTCTTTACACATTAATTTTATTATATATTCTGCTGTGGTTTGAAGTAGTATTACTTTCTCCCTATTGTGCTAGATCAGTAATGGGATTTCTTAAGACACCCTAACTTGAAGTGTTTCGTTTTCGCTTTTTTAAGAGTGTGCTTCCTTCTGTGCACGAGCATACATTAATCTGTTTTTCTGCTGCAAATTGGTTCTGTTTCATCTATTGTGTCATATTTTTCCTTTTGTCACATAATTCATAATACCTAAAAGTGTTGGCATTTTACGTAGACAAAAATTTTCTAAACCAATTTTACGTCTTACCTGATGACAGCGCACATGCGCTCTTGCTACGAGATCTGTTGTAAACAACAAACAGACTTAAAAAGGTCTTTGATCCCACCCGTTACTTACCATTGGTTGGCTTCAGGGTCACTCTCATTTCCTTGTATTTGATTGGTCAGTGCCGACTGCTTTCAGTTTCTCTTTGTATGTCTTGCTGTTCCCTGGACCAAATACTTGTGGTCAATGGAACAGCTTGTGTCCTTCCTTTGGGCCATGTGCCTCTCCAGGTGCTTTTTCAAACTTTAGTAATAGCCTTCCCAAAGAGTGCATGTGTTTGAAGTCTGTGTCCTCGCTGTTGCTTGGTCCCTTCCTCTCCTAATGTCCTGAAGTTTCTTGCTCCCTCCCACCTCATTGGGGCTCACCCCATCCCCCTCCCACCCTTTTTCTGCCATCTGTGTTTAGTTTTTTCACTAACGGGTTGGTTGTGTGGAGGTGACGCTGGCAGATATTAGTGATCTACAGACATGCTGAATCTTTTCATATTTATTGCTACTACTGAGTTTGCAGGCTTGGGTGGGGCTGTGGGGGCAGGCGGGAGGTGGGACCTGGCTGCCAAAGAAGATGGCTGCCTGATTCTGGAGCTCTGTTGCACTGGAATGCCCGGGGAGCAAAATGCTGACAAGCAATCAATCAGTCAGTCATTTTTAGAGCGTGCTACCCACCCATAGGGTCTCAAGGTGCTGTTCACCATGTCACCCCTGCTTGGACCCAACCATATGCAAATCAGTCTTGACCCTGTTGCCCATGGGAACACCCCAGCCCGATCTGCCAAGCCAGGTCCTCCCTGGATCGGAAACAAGCATCCTGGGACCGGTTTCAGGGCATCACCCTTTATTAGCCAGGCTAGCTTGAATCCAGTGGCGCAGGGAGCAGGGGACCCACTTCTAGGCATACCATTCCCACTTAGGACAACAAATGCAAATAGAACAGTTGATGAATGGAATGCTGAACTATGAGAACATTCACCCCTCAGTCACGAAGATCTGGGTTTAATCCACTGTTTTTTTGCTCACTATGCCACCCCAGTTTGGACCCAGCCATATGCAAATCAGTCTTGACCCTGTCCCCCATTGGAACAGTCCAGCTCGAACTGCCAAGCCAGGTCCTCCCTGGACTGGAAACAAGCATCCTAGGACCGGTTTCAGGGTATTACCCTTCATCAGCCAGGCTAGCTTCATCAGCTGTCATCAGTCATCAGGCTAGTTGGTAAAAGATCCTCCCGAGTGAGGACTATAGAGAACTCGCCCTGGGGGTACTGTACATACCTCATAAAGCTCCGGCTGCATCACAGAGTCACATGCCTTGTTGTCACAAGGACCCTGATCTGATCATTTTCTAGTCAGGCCTGCACAAGCAGTGTTTTCAGTACTGTGGACAGCATCTCTCAACCGCTCTTAACCTCTGTAATTCCTCTGTTGGGCTGCAGATGTTAGCAGTGCTCTTGCCATTTTATTAATGAAAATGGTAAATGGGAAAATGGTAAATGGAAAATGAACACGCCTGACAATTGAAGCTACACGTGTAAGAAAGCAACATTGAAACGTAGTCACAGAGCCTGATCTGTGCTGAAGGACATGGAGCTTATTAGTACTATGGACAGCTGCTTTTAGCCTCAGTAACCCCTTAAACTCCTTCAAATCCTGGAGGGCTAGAGTGTTTTTACTGCTTATCTTTGTATCTCTTGACAGCTGAAAGCAGTATTGGAATTACAGTGTAACAGGCTTTATGTGGCGCAGTACAATTCCACAAGGGGCCTTGTAATTTTGTCAGTCTGTAATCCAAAGACACAGGAAACATTACATGAGGTGAAACTTTAATATAAGAACTAACTATAACATTATAAAGACAGGAAATTATGGGCCAGATGTATCAAGACATCTTGCATTCACAAATGGTGCGAATTGCAAGATTCCATTGTTTGCGAATGCAAATTCGCCTTTCACGATGTATGGAAGGTGTTGCAGTGCAGGGGGGGATACCGACCACAAAATGCATAGAAGTCATCATATACATGGAGTGGCATGGGTAAAGGGGTATGGCATGGGGGCATGGCCTGTACAGAGAGAAGCTGGGGCACACAATTACACTACACCAACAACAGTCCCATGTGGGCATGCTGCCATGCCAATAATGGAGCAAAGGTAAAGGCACGCCAGGAGGGAAGGGCACAACGTCAAACTGACATCCCGGCACACATCAGCCACTATACCCCCTACATTAACTAAGGCCCAATTAACAACCTCTAGACATACCGACAACTGGAATGTAAAAGTGACAACAGTTGCCACTACCACCTCCACTCTGTGTGCAGCTCAAGTTGCCAATGGCAGTAACGTCCCCATGGATCATACACACCTAAATTAGTGGGTTGAGGATGACAACTTTAACAATCCCCTGAAACAAGACAAAGGCTCCAGTCCTGTGAATGCCCATAGTTGCCACAAACATCAGCCAATGTCATCAACTGTAGGAGCTACACTGCACTAAGGACATACCCATGCTGCATGTGCCTGGGTCACAATGCAACATCCCAAATGTCATACTGCTCAGAAAAAAGCATTGAGGGGGAGGACACATGTAACTGGTCACTGACATACACCTGCACAGTCAGAGGAGGAAATAGGACACTGCTACGACTATCAGGGCAATCCAATGTACCACACATTCCCCAACATCAGCTGTACACATTACCAATGCTAACATCCACATCGTGCCATAACAATGCTATAGATAGGATACGCTACATGTCAACTACATATAAGTGGATGTGAAAGATCAGAGACTGGTGCAGGTCCAAATTGTTAAGTGTGCTGCTAGTGCCATCAGAACACCCACAGCCAGTGAAAGTTCTCGCCATTAGAATGGATGTAGACGGAGGCTTGAGTAGGACAAGAAGGTGGCAATTCACTATTTGGCCTAAAACAACACTAGAGGAGATGATGCCGACAAGTCTAATAACTTTATACAATACATATGACATGCAGGTGGGCCATAGGCCTGGGAGAATGCCCATCTGAAAGACTAGAGCAATGAACAGGAAACAAGATCACAATGTGAAAACATCACAAGGCAGGCATGTCACATCACCAATGCCACAACACAGGCACATTAATTGTACCCTATTTCATTGCAGAGGATGATGGATCTCCTGCGGATATGCCTGTCCAGGAATACCCTGATGACATGGATGACGAGCTGACAAACATCAGCCACCAGACCCTCCAAGATGTCCTTGGAACCCTCCAGACCCCACCTTTGTGACAAGGAGGAGCTCAGAACAAGCAGCCAACACAGAGGACCCACCCACAACACCAATTGTAAGACCTGCCAGCTCCAATACAGCTGAGGACTCAGATGACATAGGCACCAGCTTTGAGAGAACTGTAGTCAGAGTACAGCGGGAGCTGGCCAAGGAGGTGCGGGTGGGGATGCAAACTATGGCAGCCAGCCTAGAGGGGGTGCGTTCTTGCATGATGTCATCTGCAGATCAGGCAGCAGCCATGCATGCGCTAACATCCATCCTGCAAGGACTACAACAAATTGTCAAGGAATTCACCACTGCAGTAAGGGAGTTGCCACAACACCCCGCACCCCAAACCTTCCACTGCATGCACGAATGCAATCATGACCCCCTCAGGGCAGTCCTGGCTGCCTACCATTGTGATGTGGGTGCTATTCTTAAGAATCAGCAGATCCTCCTTGCAGCAGTACTGCCCTTAAGACCTTCACATATAGCAGCGACCGGGATGTCTGACTCCACGTCTTCTAACACTGAGGTGTGTGTTGCCCCTTCACAACCACCACCACCAAGGACAGAGGAGGCAACACACACATCAGAAGAAGAAGACATGGAACAGATCACCTTCACACGGAAAAGTACCCGGAAGCACTAGTCACTGCCACATGGCCAACTATTACCGAGGACCAGCGCTTTGTAACATGCCAGTCTTACAACAACTGCACTCAATGACTGTTCTGCAAACCACTGTTTATCTTGTCATCCTGCCCAGTGATTGTCTCTCACTTACTCATTGGCAAATCCTGTCCCTCTGCACTGTCTGACATATCACCCCAGCATGTCAAATGCATTTTCCTTTACCACCTGTGTAGGATCACAATGGAAGATGTCACTATAATGGAGTCACAATCATGGACAATGTACATATATCACTACAGCACTTTTGAATAAATAGCACTTACACAACCACTTTGTCTCTGTGTAATGTGACACATCAACTGTGCAGTAGATAACTGAAATGTGCCCACTGTCAAATTATGTAGCTTGTCAATACAACTGTCCTGAAATTATGTAGTCTGATAACTAAGCACAGTGGCCTGGATTGCACCATACTCTGCCCTTCCTGAGGGTAATATCTGATGAAAAGAGAAACCATACACCATCATGCTGTGTTGGACAGAATAATGCTTCCACAAGGGATATCTAAGCCATCAAATAGTGGCAGCAAAATGTTGTCACCATGCAATACTAACACATATAACAGTGCCCAAAAATCTAAGCAAACAGTCAAAAAACTACATGAATGAAGGTGTCTGAGTTAACATCCAAATAAGTAATCATGCTGAACAGTGTCACAAATGATGTCTGTGAGTCATGAAGGTGATCCTACAAGAGTGCTTACGACCACTCACCTTATAAGGCTTTCCTTGAACATCACACTGCAGTCAGACATAAAACAGTTCCCCAGTACCAAATCTGGAAGCACTGTTTGTGACTTTGAAAACATACGTAATGAAAAAAACACGTTGGGATCCATAGTAACTGTGATTGGTGGTTGTAATTAATGGTGGAATCTTTGCAAGGTAGCTCTGGGGTAGCTGCCAATATTACAACTCAGTTGGGATTTGTTCGTAGCATAGGACACAAATGTAATAGAACAAAATTCATGTACACTTATGCCAAGGCCCTGATCAACAAGCATTTAACACATACTGTAAATGGTTCACTATATATTTATTAAACGTTAATAACAGAAGAGGAAACTCTGGGAAAAGTCTTACCTACCCTAATCTACCCTAACTACTCATTACCCACAACTGTCCCTAACTAACCTAAGCTAAACTTACTTATCACATGTAACGAAACGTTCTAAACATCAACCCCCCTTATGAGACGGGACACATGGAGGACAACAGATACTAACCTAAACACATACTATCCTATACTAAACAAATATATATATATATATATATATATATATATATATATATATATATATATATATATATATATATATATATATATATATATATTTTTTTTTCTAAACACACAAGAACCCCAACATAGCCCCCCACCCACCCATCCACACAATCAAAAAGAAAAAATAGCAATAATCAGGACCCCCACCCACTAACACTAACTAAACTAACAGCCTATACTAACCTAACACTAAGCCCCCTAAGCCCACTGAGTATAAGAACAAGGAAAGAGGAGGGAGGGGAGGGAATCATGTCCATTAACAAAGTCTAGAGGTTGGCCCTCCGGAGGGTCCGCTTAATGGACTGCACATGCCTGTTCATATGGCGAACATTCTGGCTCAGGTAACTAATTTTACGGAGGACACGGTCCATTTTGCGCTGCATGTCCTGAAAAGCTTCAGGGTCAATTGTAGCAGCTGGGGCAGTCTGGGTACCAGCTGAGGATGTGTGTGGGCGTGTATTGTCAATGTCTGTGGGCTGCCCTGAAGGTGGTTGTAAGGAAATGCCTCCTTGGCATGGTTACCCCCTGACTTTTTGCCTTTGCTGATGCTATGTTTTGAATTGAAAGTGTGCTGAGGCCTGCTAACCAGGCCCCAGCGCCAGTGTTCTTTCCCTAACCTGTACTTTTGATTCCACAATTGGCACACCCTGGCATCCAGGTAAGTCCCTTGTAACTGGTACCCCTGGTACCAAGGGCCCTGATGCCAGGGAAGGTCTCTAAGGGCTGCAGCATATCTTATGCCACCCTGGGGACCCCTCACTCAGCACAGACACACTGCTTGCCAGCTTGTTTGTGCTGGTGAGAACAAAACGAGTAAGTCGACATGGCACTCCCCTCAGGGTGCCATGCCAACCTCACACTGCCCATGCAGTATAGATAAGTCACCCCTCTAGTAGGCCTTACAGCCCTAAGGCAGGGTGCACTATACCATAGGTGAGGGCACCAGTACATGAGTACTGTGCCCCTACAGTGTCTAAGCCAAACCTTGGACATTGTAAGTGCAGGGTAGCCATAAGAGTACAGGGAGTGCAGAATTATTAGGCAAGTTGTATTTTTGAGGATTAATTTTATTATTGAACAACAACCATGTTCTCAATGAACCCAAAAAACTCATTAATATCAAAGCTGAATATTTTTGGAAGTAGTTTTTAGTTTGTTTTTAGTTTTAGCTATGTTAGGGGGATATCTGTGTGTGCAGGTGACTATTACTGTGCATAATTATTAGGCAACTCAACAAAAAAAAATATATACCCATTTCAATTATTTATTATTACCAGTGAAACCAATATAACATCTCAACATTCACAAATATAAATTTCTGACATTCAAAAACAAAACAAAAAAAAATCAGTGACCAATATAGCCACCTTTCTTTGCAAGGACACTCAAAAGCCTGCCATCCATGGATTCTGTCAGTGTTTTGATCTGTTCACCATCAACATTGCGTGCAGCAGCAACCACAGCCTCCCAGACACTGTTCAGAGAGGTGTACTGTTTTCCCTCCTTGTAAATCTCACATTTGATGATGGACCACAGGTTCTCAATGGGTTTCAGATCAGGTGAACAAGGAGGCCATGTCATTAGATTTCCTTCTTTTATACCCTTTCTTGCCAGCCACGCTGTGGAGTACTTGGACGCGTGTGATGGAGCATTGTCCTGCATGAAAATCATGTTTTTCTTGAAGGATGCAGACTTCTTCCTGTACCACTGCTTGAAGAAGGTGTCTTCCAGGAACTGGCAGTAGGACTGGGAGTTGAGCTTGACTCCATCCTCAACCCGAAAAGGCCCCACAAGCTCATCTTTGATGATACCAGCCCAAACCAGTACTCCACCTCCACCTTGCTGGCGTCTGAGTCGGACTGGAGCTCTCTGCCCTTTACCAATCCAGCCACGGGCCCATCCATCTGGCCCATCAAGACTCACTCTCATTTCATCAGTCCATAAAACCTTAGAAAAATCAGTCTTGAGATATTTCTTGGCCCAGTCTTGACGTTTCAGCTTGTGTGTCTTGTTCAGTGGTGGTCGTCTTTCAGCCTTTCTTACCTTGGCCATGTCTCTGAGTATTGCACACCTTGTGCTTTTGGGCACTCCAGTGATGTCGCAGCTCTGAAATATGGCCAAACTGGTGGCAAGTGGCATCGTGGCAGCTGCACGCTTGACTTTTCTCAGTTCATGGGCAGTTATTTTGCGCCTTGGTTTTTCCACACGCTTCTTGCGACCCTGTTGACTATTTTGAATGAAACGCTTGATTGTTCGATGATCACGCTTCAGAAGCTTTGCAATTTTAAGAGTGCTGCATCCCTCTGCAAGATATCTCACTATTTTTGACTTTTCTGAGCCTGTCAAGTCCTTCTTTTGACCCATTTTGCCAAAGGAAAGGAAGTTGCCTAATAATTATGCACACCTGATATAGGGTGTTGATGTCATTAGACCACACCCCTTCTCATTACAGAGATGCACATCACCTAATATGCTTAATTGGTAGAAGGCTTTCGAGCCTATACAGCTTGGAGTAAGACAACATGCATAAAGAGGATGATGTGGTCAAAATACTCATTTGCCTAATAATTCTGCACTCCCTGTATATGATCTGAGAGTCTGTCAAACACGGACTCCACAGCACCATAATGGCTACACTGAAAACTGGGAAGTTTGGTATCAAACTTCTCAGCACAATAAATGCACACTGATACCAGTGTACATTTTATTGTGAAATACACCCCAGAGGGCACCTTAGAGGTGCCCCCTGAAACCTTAACCGACTATCTGTGTAGGCTGACTGGTTCCAGCAGCCTGCCACAACCGAGACATGTTGCTGGCCCCATGGGGAGAGTGCCTTTGTCACTCTGAGGCCAGTAACAAAGCCTGCACTGGGTGGAGATGCTATCACCTCCCCCAGGCAGGAGCTGTAACACCTAGCGGTGAGCCTCAAAGGCTTACCCCCTTTGTTCCAGCACCGCAGGGCACTCCAGCTAGTGGAGTTGCCCGCCCCCTCCGGCCACGGCCCCACTTTTGGCGGCAAGGCCGGAGGAGATAATGAGAATAACAAGGAGGAGTCACTGGCCAGTCAGGACAGCCCCTAAGGTGTCCTGAGCTGAAGTGACTCTAACTTTTAGAAATCCTCCATCTTGCAGATGGAGGATTCCCCAATAGGATTAGGGATGTGACCCCCTCCCCTTGGGAGGAGGCACAAAGAGGGTGTACCCACCCTCAGGGCTAGTAGCCATTGGCTACTAACCCCCCAGACCTAAACACGCCCTTAAATTTAGTATTTAAGGGCTTCCCTGAACCTAAGAATTTAGATTCCTGCAACTTACAAGAAGAAGAGGACTGCTGAGCTGAAAGACCCCTGCAGAGGAAGAAAAGAAGACACCAACTGCTTTGGCCCCAGACCTACCGGCCTGTCTCCTGCCTTCCAAAGAAACCTGCTCCAGCGACGCTTTCCCAAGGACCAGCGAGCTCTGAATCCTCAGAGGACTGCCCTGCTTCAAGAAAGACAAGAAACTCCCGAGCACAGCGGCACTGCTCCAAAAGAACTGCAACTTTGTTACAGAGGAGCAGATTTAAAGACCCCTGCAATCCCCGCAAGAAGCGTGAGACTTGCAACACTGCACCCGGCGACCCCGACTCGACTGGTGGAGAAACAACACCTCAGGGAGGACCCTCCGGCGACTCCGAGACCGTGAGTAACCAAAGTTGTCCCCCCTGAGCCCCCACAGCGACGCCTGCAGAGGGAATCCCGAGGCTCCCCCTGACCGCGACTGCCTGTACCTAAAGTCCCGACGGCTGGAAAAGACCCTGCACCCGCAGCCCCCAGCACCTGAAGGAACGGAACTTCTGTGCAGGAGTGACCCCCAGGAGGCCCTCTCCCTTGCCCAGGTGGTGGCTACCCCGAGGAGCCCCCCCCTTGCCTGCCTGCACCGCTGAAGAGACCCCTTGGTCTCCCATTGAAACCTACAGAGAACCCGACGCTTGTTTACACACTGCACCCGGCCGCCCCCGCGCTGCTGAGGGTGTACTATTTGTGCTGACTTGTGTCCCCCCCGGTGCCCTACAAAACCCCCCTGGTCTGCCCTCCGAAGACGCGGGTACTTACTTGCTGGCAGACTGGAACCGGGGCACCCCCTTCTCTCCATTGAAGCCTATGTGTTTTGGGCACCTCTTTGACCTCTGCACCTGACTGGCCCTGAGCTGCTGGTGTGGTAACTTTGGGGTTGCTCTGAATCCCCAACGGTGGGCTACCTTGGACCCAAACCTGAGACTTGTAAGTGATTTACTTACCTGCTAAAACTAACAATAACTTACCTCCCCCAGGAACTGTGAAAATTGCACTGTGTCCACTTTTAAAACAGCTATTTGTGTTTTATGTGAAAAGTATATATGCTACTGTAATTATTCAAAGTTCCTAAAGTACTTACCTGCAATACCTTTCAAATGAGATATTACATGTAGAATTTGAACCTGTGGTTCTTAAAATAAACTAAGAAAATATATTTTTCTATAACAAAACCTATTGGCTGGATTTGTCTCTGAGTGTGTGTTCCTCATTTATTGCATGTGTGTATGTACAACAAATGCTTAGCACTACTCCTTTGATAAGCCTACTGCTCGACCACACTACCACAAAATAGAGCATTGGTATTATCTCTTTTTGCCACTATCTTACCTCTAAGGGGAACCCTTGGACTCTGTGCATACTATTCCTTACTTTGAAATAGTGCATACAGAGCCAACTTCCTACAGTGGTCCACTGCTAGGGCCTGGAGCACTTGCAGACGTTGTTGGGACAACAGTCCCAGCTGTGGGTGGTGCCACCTGGGTGGAAGTGGTGGTCATGCTGGTGGTGGCTGTGGTGGGCAAAGTAGGGCCACCCTGAGGGAAAGCCCTCCAGGCTCCGGAGGCACGTTCGGTCCGTCTGTAACCCAACTCTACCAGTGTGATATGCTGGTAACGCATTGCCCGCCTCTGGAACTCATGGACCTAGATGGGTGTCATGTTAGCAGCTGTGAAGACAAAGGCAAAAAATTACATTAGGAACTGCATTGTGTGAAATGGCACAAGAAGTAAATCAGACAGTACATCTACTGTACTTGTAACAGCTCCTATCATCATACAGATCATTGAATGTCCCTGAGGAAGTACATGGCAGGCCAGCCTACAAAGGTCATATCACACATAGCACATCCAAACCCGACAAGATGGGTAACAACTGGCATTCATTTGGCATCAGAGTTCTGACAGTTGTCAGCTAACAATCATGCAGCACATCCTCCGCCAATGCCAGGGCTGCAAATGTCAGTGTATGGGATGGAAATCTAGGGCCACATGATCTGCAAGTTGTAAATGGACTTGCTAGTATAGTACTCATGTGCTATACCTGAGTGTGTATACTAGGTTCCGACCTAAGATTCACTGATTTACATGTCTGTGTAACATACTTGTATCATCAGTCCTAAGTACACTATTCATAAACCCATGGCTGTGTTTGAGGGTGGGGGGGGGTGGAGAAACAACTAACAATTTCAAACAACATGGACACCCCGGAAGCTTAGGAAAGCTGGACATGTGTTTGGCTCTACACACACACCACAGGTAAGGTGTATCTACAAATAGGAGAGGGCAAACCCTTGACCAATCCCAGCACCACACATGTCTGGAAATGCAGACCTTTGTCCACATCATATACTTCCAGTAAGGCATGACTTACAACAGACACAGAGTTGCAAGAACACCCCTGGCCATGATTTGCATGCACATCTAGGCCATTGCACTCAAGTGCCACATACTTGTAGCACTACATGTGGAGCTACATGCTGCCAGGAAGTTCACCCTACAGTTTCATAAGTACATTAGTGAATAGGGAAGCAGAAGTCTGTGGGTAAGCATGTTGCAGCCCCATTCTGGGAGAATGTGGGCCTGACAGGCAGACGAAATCTGAGATTAGGTCCAGTGCGACTCTTGTTGATACAAGTGTTATCACCCCAGTTCACATTGCGGGGCCTACAGGAATGACCTAGAATCCCTAGATAAGACAATAGGATAAGCATTGGCAAACTCCTAAATGCTTAGAAAATGAAATCCCACTCATGGAACAAGATAAATGATGGGCCAGCGCATCACACATTGCTATGTGTTCAACACACAGGAGTCCATCACACATCACCAGCAAACACAACACATAACAGACATATCAACACTTACTGGAGTTGTTGGGGTCCTCAAATGAAGCCACCTCGCCCACAGTGTAGGGTGCCGGTCCACCTGTAAGGCATGGAAGGAAGAAATGTGCTCAAAATCTGTGCACTGACCAACAATTCTAAAAACTATGTGTAAGATGACATAAGTAAGTAAAGCCACTCAGACATGATGATACTGCATCCGATATAGCACGGCTAACATGTACATAGCAAGGGTCTCCTGTGACAATTACACACATATCTGCACACATGCAGTGGCCCTAACTATCATGTGGTGGCAAACATGCTCCTTCATTAGTGAGCAGACATAATAATGGTGTGTATTCGTCTCATCATCTGCATCCAAGAGAGACATCCAAAGCCTGTTTACTTGAGGAGTGCATTACCAGTCAAACAGCCATTGTGCCCATGACACATTTATGACACATAGGTACAATGTACAGAGGGGCAAGGACATTTGTAGCCCTCATGTTGTTACAGTTTCTTCATTTGATGTGGCCCAGCTATGGTGATTTGCACCAACCATAGAGATATGAACCCATGTGCATACCTTTGGTCTGCCATCCCTAAATGAAAGGTGGAGCACCAAACACCAAATTCCAGTGTAAGATGTTAGCTGAGGGCACCTTACACTTTTTCCCTATGTTTCCAAATCCAGATCTGGCATGTATCCAACATGATGAAGGACCACAATAATCCCTAACATTCATAGAACTTCTGTGAACGCTTTCCTTACACACTCACCAGACACACATGAGATTTATGTCTGGGCCACATTGCTATCATCAATTGACGTGAAGCCTGCGCTCAATTTCTGCATCATGTAGTGTTTCTAAAGTTAGTCTAGCTGTTGCGTCAACAAAGGTTGCCAATATTTTGGAAAATCTATACTTCACTGGCAAATGTGACCTATATAGACATGATTGGCTCCTAATTTGTGTTGCTCTCTGACACAAAGGCGACACCAAATTACATTAAGCAAAAGTATTCAGTAAGTTTTCAGAGCACTTGCTTCCTGACAGCTAGAAATTGTGGTCCTTCACATAGTCCATCAATGACCCTGTATGTTTCCGAAGCATTACACACACTCAACAACTTAGCCGGCAGATATTGTACAAATCATCTGATGTCACTACAGAGCTTTTAATTGTGCACATTTACATGATTTGTACTCACCGACAGGGCCACCAATCACTATTCCCAGGTGGTCCAGCAGATCTTGCTCCCCGGTGATGAGGTCAGTCCAGCGGTGCTTCAGTTGGTGGTCATTCCTCTGGCTCTGATACACGCGCTGCAAGTGATGCAGGACCTTTCCCCACCGGATTCAGCGTTCCTCTGTGTGATACCCCTGTATCACCCTGCCTCAATCATCCTTGGGAGGAAATGGCACACCAGCCATATAAACCCCCCAAGGTCCTCCTCACCCATCTTGCCAAGATGTGGCTTACCCAAAATCTTAGCACAGAAAAGGGGAGTAGGGGATAAAGAAGAACAAAGGAGAAAAGGGGGAAAGTAGAATAACAAAAAAGTAAACTTAACAACTAAAAGAGCCCAACTATCCCCAAACTAGCACTACCCACAACAGACTCCCACAAAAAACAAAGACAATACAATACTGGACAACAGTACACAATAAACACTCAGACAGTATACAACAACAATTTTAAATAACAAACTAACAAGTAATGGAGCACACAGGAGACAAAAGCACAATTTCACTGGACAAAACTCAGAACACAGCCATACAGTCAGGAAGAATCACAGACTGCAAAGTGAAAGTGAAAGTACCCCCACTGTACATATTCTGTAAACAGAATATCCTATGACATCACTTCCTGCATAAAATGGCTGCCGTTTTTATCGTAATGTGTCATAATTTTTGACGCATACAGTATGTGCGTCATTTTTTTCGACGTACAGGAGTAAAAATTAGGCTGCATCCATATATTTGGAAATAGTCTTAACAGTTAACCAATTTTAAGGACATAATGCGTCGTTTTTCAGGCATGAGCGTCATTTTTTGTCGCTTGTGCGTCATTTTTTGACGCGTGTGCGCCACAATTTCAGGGCAGTAACTGGGTTTGGGTAATTTTGCCATTTTAATTTAATTTTACATTTGTGACACAACTGAGATAGGCTGATTGCACCCACTTTGATGTTGACGGTGTGTGGGCACATGTGAGACATCATACTGCTGCGGACCATGATCCGCTACTTCCTTAACATGATTCTCACGCTTGGCTGACACACTAGATGGCCATATGTGTGGCCTACATATATGTATTGCACAAATTGGGCATGTTTAGTGTCAGGAGAGGATAGCAAGGTGACGCACATAAGTACAATACCTCATTGCCTATGGCTCAATGTGTGTGCATTGGCCTCTAATGTAGTTGTTTTTTTAGGGGTGTATGCTGTCACAGTTACGTCCAGGTCTCATCATGAGTCAGTTGCGCCTATTCCTTGATCTACTGAGTATCCTTCTGAGATCAATGGAAGTAAAGTCGATGAGGATATAAGAACCTACATGGGGATGGTCCCACCCTGTCACTGCAGACGTGTTATGAGACTGTCAACAGGGCAACCTTGGTGTGCTGAGTGAGATCATATGTCAGGAGTCATGTTCCGGCAGGTGTCATTACAACATTTGTACAGAGGGTGGCCTGTAAGTTTCCCACTGCATCTGGGAACATCATAGCCTCTGTGTTGATTAATCTTGCAGCTATTCACCACGCACAGCCCATCAATATGTTGTGAGCAATGTGATTCTGCATGTGAACTGTCGGGGTCCTAACATGTGTGGACTTTTCATGCACATTATCTGAGGCTGCTGGTTCTGCTGATGGCACCATACCCAATCTCTGCATACAGCCCTGGTATACTGTCACACCTTGTCGTTCATGCATACATGAGACCCAGACAAGGGATAGGCCACGATGTTGGTATTCAAAGACAATTTTACTAATATGGTACAATTAAAAAGCAGATGATGCTGTACAATGTATTTGGGTATGCAATGAGGAAGCACCTGACAAAATACCCCCTGAGGAATGTGAGGTTTGGTAATGCAAGTGTGGTACATATGTAGCCACAAGGGACCTTTAGGGTAACGCACAGACAGGTGCCAGTCAGGCTGACAGGATGCAGGGTCAATCAGGATTCTGCAATTTCACAAGGTACATACCCAGTGGTCTGACTAAGAATGGTCAGAGGAAGAACAAGACAGTTGACAAGGAAAACTGTGTTTGTCCTGTGTTTTTGAAGGTGACACATAAACCCACGGGCTGTGTTATACGGCTTAAATACTAGCAAGCATAACAGTATTTGACAAAATGGCAAATTCTATGATGTTCCAATCATCTGCATGGGCAGTGCATGTTGAAATGGGTGGTGTGCCTTGAGGTGATCACAGGTGTGTGCTGCATCAGTTTATCACAAGTCCTGTAGGTGAGATCCGAGTTCAAATGGCCAACAGTACCTTTCACACGGGAAGCAATCTACAGGTGATAACAGGGCATAGAAACTACAAGCCAGTGTCTTAATTGACCTGACGTGAAAAGGTGTAGCACACTGGATGGCTATTGTTAGTCTATGTGTGTAGAGGAGGGAATATCGGGGTACACATATTACCATTCCAGGGACCTCTTCAGACAGGTGGGTTGAGACCAGGGGCATGGGTGTGTCAGGAGTTAGGAAATGGGCTGACATGTACATGGAATGTCATGTGCGCAATGCCTGTCATAAGTGTGGCACTTGTGCTGTCTATGTTCTGCTTCTATGGAACTCTAGTCACAGATAGTCCTTGCAAAGATAGGTGCTGTACGACTTACTGCTGTGAAGGGCCTGGTCATACATTCCTGTTACCAATGCAATACCACATCCACTGCGTCATGTATGAGGCATTTTTTCCCTTTGTGACTGATGGTGTCTTAGTTGTGTGCCATATGCTGCGATGAACCATGTTGGCAACATGTATGTGTGAAACAGGTGTGGTCCTCTGCTATTGCCCTTCAAAGGTGAAACGTACAGGATATATGTCATTTACATTGTGTGTATATGTGACTGTTGTATGATACGCATCACAATTGCTCAGGAAATTTCTGTGTCATGATCGGTATATCAGCAATGCTCCATGAGGCTACACTATTATTCTGATAGTTTGAGATAAAGGTGAGCAAAAATGATTAGCCAGACCATGATATGGTGATTATTATCGGTGTTTATTTACATTAGTTAATACAGTGGTGATGGTGAGTTGGTTTAAAATAAATTGTTCACAATATGTTGGCGCCTACGCACTCCAGCAGCTGTGTTTTGTTGCTCCCCCTCATGTTGCAGGCCAGCATCCTCCTCTTCCTCGTCTTCAGGCATGTGTGGCTCTGGTTCTAAGAGGGGAATGTTCCTTCGTATGCAAATGTTGTGAAGGATGGCACATGTGAGAATGATTTTACAGACCAGTTCTGGGGAATAGAGGAGGCTGCACCAGTGATGTCGAGGCACCTGAATCTCGACTTCAGGATGCCGAAGGTCCTCTCGACTATGCTGCGTGTCCTCCTATGTGTGTCATTGTAGGCACGCTCTTCTGCAGTGCTCGGGTTGCCAAATGGTGTCATAATCCATGGCTAGATCCCATACCCCTGATCAGCTTAAAAAGAAAATGAATGGGATCATGTTGATGTAGCTTGCCCCATTGATATCAGCTTGCATGGCAGTAGTTGTCTTGTGTTGTCTGTGACTCTTTTGTGTTATTGTGTTGATTCCTAGGCTTCTAGGATGTACCATCTGTATTGGGTTGTTTCCTTGGCTGAACAAGTGTTTGCCTGCTGACCAGCTGTCAGCAGCATGTTTTGGGATTTGCAGTACAGTGTGCACTTCCTAGCATGGTGACTTGTGATACAGGTGTTCCTGTGTCTTCACTGGGGGTGAGATGATAGTTCCATACACAGATTCAAATTGACAGTGGTGGTAACACGTTAGCATCTATGTACCCTGGGCATCCCATACCTTTAGATTTATGCAATGGATTAATTTAAACATCTGTGAGCCGCTTACATTTTGCAAGGTGGCAATTGGCCAAACCTCTCCATACATTGTGATCGTTGACGGCTTAACATTAGACTGTACACTAATTTCAGATGTGTGACAGGTTCACTTCAGACCTATGAAACATGGCTAGTGATGTCACGGCCTCAGTTTGTTCCTGTCCACATGTTGCTGTCATGGTGTATGTGTTGTGTGTCCTAGAGGGTTGCTGTGCAGTGTGTATATAAGTAGGTTTCTGTACTTACCAACAAGTAGTCCATTGCCATATCGTCCATCCTGGAAGTGTTGATTGATGGTACAGTGACGGAAGATGAAGGAGTCATGTACACTCCCAGGATACTTTGCCACGATGTTGGTGAACAATCCTTGGTGATCAACAATGGCCTGCACATTGATGGAATGTGTGTGCTTCCTGTTGCGGTAGAGGTGTTCAGTTGCAGCAGGTGGCACAAGGCGTACATGTGTGCAGTCGATGGCACCAAGGACGTGTGGGAAGCCACTAATGAGGTAAAACCCCTGTTTTGTCTCCTGATGCTTCTACAGTGTGTTTGGGAAGCAGATGTGGTGGGGTGTGAGTCCAATGATGACCTCCAGTATTTTGGGCAAGAAGGCAGAAAATGATGGCTGTGATATTCCGGCAACCAGGGAGCCAGTGCTTTGAAAGGAGCCACTTGCCAGCATGTAAAGTACAGCTAGCAGCTTGGTTTCTGTTGGGATGGTGCGGGGTGTCAGCAAGGTGGGTGCCAACTGTGGCTCTATGTTGCGCAGCAGCTGCTGAATGGCCTGCCAGTTCAACCTGTACCTCTGGATGATGTCATGTTCCCTGAGGCCATGAAGGGTTGTTCTGGTGCAGAATATTCTCTCCTGCCTTCTGCACTGCCTTTGGGGTCCCTGCTGGTGTTGTGGTAGCTGCTGTTGTTGTTGCTTGTCTCTGCGTCTGCGTGCACGCTGGATGAGAAGCACCTCCATGTTTCCTTTTTGCTGCTCTGCTGTTGCTTCTGTGTGTTCTGATTAAATACAAGTGTGTTTGTCCCTTTTTAACGCCTGCCCTGACCCAGGCGTTAAGTTTTGACGCAAATCGGGCTGTGCGCCATTTTCCGTCTCCGCCTCCTGGACGTGAGGCATTTTTGCCCAGAAGCATAAATACGACGCACGGCCGTTTAAGTCGTTTTTTGGACGGGAACGCCTACCTTGCATATGATTAACGCAAGGCGGGTTCCCGCATCCAAAAAATGACGCACACAGCGTGATTTTGACATCCGCTGGCTCGGGCGTCAAAGTTTAAATATGGGACAAGGTTTGTGCTGAATGTGCGTCAAAATGTTTGACGGACATTCGGCACAGACAGAGTATAAATATGCCCCTGTGGGTCCTGTCTTCACATAAATTGCTCTTCCACTCAATATGGTCTGCTTCCCAGCAACCTCGTTGTAGGAAAGTACCCTCTTTTTGGCATGTTACCCCCATTTTCTGCCTGCCTGTGTGTTTGACTGTGTTTACTGGGATCCTGTTAACCAGGACCCCAGTGATTATTATGCTCTCTCGCCTCTAAATTTTGTCACTGCATACTGGTAACCCAGTATTTCATCCAGAATTGGCATACCGGTCCCCCCTTATAAGTCTCTAGTATATGGTACCTTGGTACCCAGGGCATTGGGGTTCCAGGGGATCCCTATGGGCTCCAGCATTTCTTTTGCCACCCATAGGGAGCCCATGCAAAGGCTTCTACAGAACTGCCATTGCAGCCTGTGTGAAATTGTTCATGCAACCTTTGACTGCGATTTACACTGCACCAGGTCACTTATAAGTCACCCCTGAAGGCAGGTTGCAGAGTATCTGTGTGTGAGGGCACCCCTGCACCAGCAGAGGTTGCCCCACAACTTTCAGGACTATTTTCGCGGACTTCATGAGTGTGAGGACGCCATGTTACACGTACACTGGACATAGGTCCCCACCTATGTCCAGCTTCACAATGGTAACTTCGAATATGGCCATATTTGGTATCAAGCATGTTGGAGTTATACCCCAAGGCGTTTGCAAGCATTGGTTGTATGATTCCATGCACTCTGGGGGCTCCTTAGAGGACTCCCAGTATTGCCATTACAGCCTTCTGAGGTTTTCCAGGCAGCCCGCTCTGCTGCCACCGCACAGACAGGTTTCTGCCCTCCTGTTGCGCAAGCAGCTTGAGCCTAGGAAGGCGGAACAAAGAATTTCCTTTGGGAGTGGGGAGTTACACCCTCTCCTTTTGGAAATAGGTGCTACAGGCATAAGAGGGGTAGCATCCCAGAGCCTCTGGAAATGCTTTGAAGGGCACATATGGTGCCCTCCTTGTATAATCCAGTCTACACCGGTTCAGGGACCCCCAGTCCCTGGCTGGCATGAAACTGGACAAAGGACAGGAGAGTGACCACTCCCCTGTCCATCTACATCCCAGAGATCCTCCAGAGGGTCCCTGGGTTTTGCCATCTTGGATTCCAAGTTGGCAGGGAACTCTGAGAGCATCTGAGTGGCCAGTGCCAACAGGTGACGTCAGAGCCCTCCCCTGATAGGTGCTTACCTGTCTTACTGACCAATCCCCATTTCAGTGCTATTTAGGGTCTGTTTCTTGGGTGGTTCTTCAGATTTGGTTTGCAAGACTCCGGCAGGAATCCTCTTCATCTTTTACTTCACCTTCTTACAGAAGAAACTGCATCTGGACCCTCCAGGAACTCTACAACTGCAACAAAGAAGTAAAGACGACTTCTGCAACATTGTATCTTCACCTCCCGCCAGCAACTGCAACTGTTTCTCGGTCGTGTATCCTCAGAGGACAGCCATTCTTCAGCCTGCACCAGAATAACAAAGGAATATTCCTTGAAGTGAAGGAGTCACTTCCCTGCTTCAGCAGGCATCCCTCTGCAGCGACGACTGGTGGCTTGGGTCCCCTCCCCTGATGAAGTGCATGGATCCAGCATCACGGGTGGGGGACTCAAATGGTCCCAATGGTCCTGATGTCCAACTGTCCAACTTTGGTGCAGGTAAGAGCTTGCCTCCCCACGCACGACAGTACCCCCATGCACTGTGTTTTGTGCAGTTGCGAAGGCTTGTTGGCATCCTTTCACAAACTTCTTCATGCACTGTGCAGCTCCGGCCCCCAGCACTCCTTCCTGCGATGCACAGCTTCCTGCGTGTCTCTCCGGCTGCGTGAGATCCCTCTGTGTAGTGCTGCATGGGCCTACTTTTGCACCTTCTTTGTCCCCGTGCTGTGGGACTCCTGTGCACGCTGCCTGGTCTTCTGAGGGCTCTCTGAGTTACTGAGAGCCCCCCCCCTCACCCACATCCTGGGTAGAGTCCACCAGGTCCCTCCTGGTCCCAGGCAGCGCCATTTTCCGCTTATCGCGAGGTTTGCATGTGCAAAGTCTTATTGGCTGAATCCAGCAACGCAAACCAGACTGCAATCATCCATCCGGCGTGGGACATTTTCTGCACCAACCAGGGACCCGCATCTGTCTTCTTGGGTGCAGTACTGACTGTTCTTCTTTTTGGTCGTTCTTCTTTTGCACCTTCATCCGGGTTAGCAGGGGCTCCTCTTCTCCCTGGGCTCTTCAGTGCTTCTTGGACTTGGTCTCCTTCTTCCACAGGTCTTCAGGTTGAGGAATCCATTTTTTGTGTTTTGCGAATTCTTCTGGTTCTTGCATAATCTTGTTTCTTGTGTGTTTTAGGAAAACTACTGTGATTTACTCCTGCTTTCCTGGGCTCTGGGGTGGGTTCTATTACTTACCTTTGGTGTTTTCTAATACTCCCAGCGCCCCTCTATACACTACACTTGCCTAGGTAGGAAACCAACTTTCACATTCCACTTTCTTAGTATATGGTGTGTGTTCTCCCTGGGTCCATTTCTAACTATTGTGATTTTCACCATTTGCACGGTTTTCTAACTGTTTTTACAGCTCTTTCTCCATACTAGTGTACATAATTTGTGTATTGCTTACCTTCTAAGGGAGTATAGTCTCTATGGTATTTTTGGCATTTGTGTCACCAAAAAAAGTACCTTTATTTTTGTAACACAGAGTATTTTCTTTCATGTACTGCATGACTACAGTGGTATTGCATGAGCTTTGCCCGTCGCCTAGTTAGGCCTTGGCTGCCCATCCAAATACCCCTAGAGACCCTGGCTTCTAGACACTGTCTACATTTCACTAATAAGGGATAACTGGACCTGTATAATGTGTAAGTACCTTACGTACCCACTTCAGACCAGGCCAGCCTCCTACACTTGTTTCCTCTCGATCACTGGGCTCCGGGGCCTCCCAGATGCGATGGTCCCTCAGATGTAGACCAGCAGACTACAGTTGATAGGGCACGTAGTGCAGCATGCTTGTTTGAATGGTTGTTTTTTGGGTTCACATAGTATTGTGTTACTTTGTGCATTGCTCTTTTCTTGTTTTTCCACCCTTCTTTTTTTTTTTTTCTTATTCTCTTTCCCCTTTTTCCTCTCTTGTTGTTTCTCTATCTCCCCCCCTTTTATTTTATTCCCTCCTGTCTGATCTCGTCTGTCCCTTCAACATCCTGTAGACTGCTAGTAGGACCTTACTAACCTCCCTGCCCACCCAGTATAATTTTAATCCTTAAACTGACCCGTTGGTTCTCGCAAATGTCTTGTCTGTGCACACCCTTGCATATTTTTTTCTGCAATGTTAATGGTTTTAAGCAATATATCAAGCAAAAAAAATGCTCTTCTATCTCAATTCCAAATGCACAGATATAGCTCTCCTTCAGAAGATGCATCTCACTGGGGCAGAAGCAGAGAAGCTGCGGCGAGTTTGGTTGGGAAAAGAGATACACATTTGCTGTCCTCCGCGAGTAGCAGATTGCAAACAACGTCCCGGAAATGTGGTGTGGCCATTTTGATTCAGAAAACATTGGCCCATGTTCTACTTAAAACCTGGGTTGATCCGGAGGGTTGGTCTGTATACGCCAAATTAAAGATGAACAGGAAAGTATTATGCATAGGTTCAGTGTACGCACCCACGAGTCCATAGCGCGACTTCCTTCTTCTACTCACCTGTGTATTGTCGGAAATAGATACAGCAAACATCCCAATAGGCGCCGATTGGAACTTGGCCAGGGATGCGGTCTTGGACCATACTGGTCCAATTCACATATCCAATAATGCGGACAGAGAATTCTTAGAGATTTTGGGGCTAATCGTGGCCTTCGCGACATATGGCGTCTCTTACATCCAATAGACTGGGAATACACATACTTGTCCTTGGTTCATTGCACACAATCATGTTTGGATTTTTTCTTGATGGCACACCCCTTGCTTTCCCTTCTTTGTAAGACCAAGAAAGCACTCTCGGACCACTCCCCTATTGCCCTGAAGGTTAATATGGTCTGTCACGGCCAATTCGTAAGCCCTAGTGTCTCAATTTGTCCCACTACAACCACTGGTGGGCAAGAACTAGCTTCAGACCCACATGCATACTTACAAGGAGATCAATGATGGTTTGTTTGGCTCTGCTTGGACATTATGGGCGGTGGTGAAGGTGACCATCAGGGAGCAGCTAATGAGGGATGGAGTTCTGTCCAACAGGCAGAGGGTGGAGTGTGAGAGGGCACTGGAAGTGGATACAGTCCACCTCACGCATGCTTACATGGCCCACCCTTTCACTATCGCTAGGTGCAGTCTAGAGAAGGCACGTATGGACCTCAATGCTCTTTTTACTTGCAAAGCTGAGTATGTGCTCCAGAGGTTGAAATACCAGTAATACAAACAGGGAGAGAAGGCGCAAAGACTACTGACGGTGCAGCTAAGGCAGAAGGAAGCAGGCATGGCCATTCCCTGTCTCATCACTGACTCGGGGGCATTTGTCACCAAGCCGCAGGACATTGCAGATGCATTCACATCCTACTATAGAGCCCTCTACTCCCTTGAAATTGTCCAGGGATCAGTGCAAATGAATGCCTTCTTGGATGGTATTCACTTACTGTGCCTCTCAGAGGAAGGTAGGCAACTGCTTCAGGGCGCGATCACCAAAAAGGGGACTGAGCAGGCAATCTTGGATCTAAACTATTATAAAGTTTCAGGCGAAGACAGCTTCCCGGCAGTGTTCTACAACTGGACCAAATCGGAGGTGGTGGATCTTCTCCATGAGGCCTTCACTAAGACTGATCGCACGGGATCCTTGGGTTTAATGTCCAACAGGGTACTGATTTCGTTCCATCACAAACCAGGAAAAAACACCCTCTTTTTTGCAGCAGTTATCACCCCATATCCCTGCTTAATGGAAATGCGAAGATACTGGTCAGTTTTCTTGCTGTCCGCCACAAGCAGGTCCTCCCCTCTCTTATTCACCATTTTCACGTATGGTTTGTCCCAGGCCGCTCATCTTTGTAACCATCTTCGCACGTTAGCTCCTGTGGTCTGGCTAGCAGTGGATCTTCCGGGTGAGGTATTGGCACTGTCCTTGGATGCTGAGAAGGCCTTCGACAAGATAGAATGGGACTACATGTTTGTAGCACTCTGCAGATTTGGCCATGGTGATGACTACATCTCCAGAGTGAGATGGCTCTACCATTCCCCCTCAGCGCAGGTCAATTGTGTGGGCTTTCTTTGTGATTCTTTCCTGGTCTGCAGAGGTAACCGTCAGGGTTGCCCACTGTCCCCCCTGCTATTTCTCCTCACGATAGAGTCTTTAGTGGCTTCCCTATGCCAATCAGACCAGATCATAGGTATCCCCATGCCCGGAGGCCCCTCGACACTGTATTTGTAAGTAGATTACATTTTACTCACCCATCAGCCTTACCATCCTCCATTCCCACAGTGCTAGTCACTACATGTACCACCATTCCTGGTTGTTCTTTCCAGTGGAAGAATTCCTGCCTTAGGTACTTGGACATTCTAGTTAACAGAGGCTTGGAGCGCATGGTGGTGGATAACCTGGACCCACTTATGGAGCAAAATGCGATTGGACTTCGCAAAGTATTCCTGCTTGAATCTCTCTCCCTGGGACAGACTCAAGTCGTGGAAATGGTTACCCTACCCCGAATCACGTACATGTTGGGCTTGCTTCCCCAACTAATACCCCTATCAACCCTCTGACAGATAGACAAGACCATTAAGGCCTTCATCTGGGGTTCAGCAAGACTTTGCCTGGCAATCCAGAAGCTTATCACCCAACAGGAGGATTGGCTCTGTGGAGCATTATTGTCTAGCCTTACACTTGGCACAAATGGTGTACATGCACCCTTGGGTCCAAGAACCCCCATTATGGGTTACGATTAAACGCAGATCCAAGAGGCCTCGTTGGGACTACAGGCCCTTATCTTACTGGCCCAGCTGCTGCCAGATCTCCAAACCCTATGCTGAAAGCCAGGTAGGCCACCTGGATATGGAATGACAAGCACTTTCCAGTTGATGCATATCTCCATGACAAGGCTCCCCTTTGGAACAATACTAATATTCACATGGGGAGCCATGCTTGACTGGGGTCTCTGGCACAGAGCTGGAATTCTAAACCTCACACACCTGATTTCTGGTGGCAAACTCAAGTCCTTTAAGATGATACAGGATGAAATTGGCCTGCTGCATACTCAACATTGGCGCTATACACAAATACATCATTGTCTACTGAGTAAACTGGGCCCCCAACCGTGGACCTTTCCCTTTCCCCTGGTGTTCTCTTACCTTAACACTTGGGGTCAGTTTAAAAGTGTGATGTCCAGGTTCTACAATCTTCTGATTTGCCACCTATTCTCCCAGCCTCAACTGGCTAGCCTCAGGATGACTTGGCATGCTCGGCTACGGGAGGAATATAATGAGGAGGACTGGGAAAAACTCTTGGAAACTATGGAATGGGAAGTACAGATGAAGTTCAGTCTATTTAAGAATCTTCAGGGTTGGAAGTGGATGCAAACACAGCTTCAGATCGCAGGGTTGCTCCCTCACTGTGCCTGCTGGTGATGCGATCACGCACCCTGTGATGTAGTTCACATATTACTGGATTGTTCTGCCATTCATCCCTTCTAGACAGCAGTGGGGTGTATGCTTCGGGGATCCATGGATTTGCCCTCACCACTTCTGGACCCAGTAATTCTCCTCTGTGACTTATCAGTCCTTTCCGAGCTGACCCGCCATGCCCGTCGTCTGCTTGTCACTGCCCTTACAGCTGTCAAGATCTGTATTCTGATGGATACAACTACCTGTGGATTCCTCACCTAATGAATACTCCCATGGCGCCAGCATTCGACGGAAATCTTCTTACTAGTCTCTGCACGTCGACGAGGACGTCACTCTAGCCCACGCGACGCCGTCTGACGTCATACAGGCAATAAGAGGTCCTCGACGACGTGCGGACGTCAGTTCCCTTTTTTCCGTGCATTCGAAACGGTTATCTTCGAGGGAGCAACTGTTACTTTTTTGGTTACAGTGTATTTTTGCTGCGTAGTCTTTCGCTGTGGTAATAATGTCGCAGAGAAAGTCTGGATTTAAGCCTTGTCGTGAGTGTGGAGGCAAGATGTCGGTGATGGATCCTCATTCCGATTGCCTTTGGTGTTTGAGCTCCGACCACGACGTCTCGACTTGTGATTCATGCCAGCACATGAATCCAAAGGCCCTCAAGGAACGTGAGGCGAAGCTGTTTATGGCTAAATCGAAGGAGAAGCATCACAAGAAGTCTTCTTCTCCAAGACATCGGCGTCATCGAGACTCCCGGCGCCGTAGAGAATCTCGGCGTCATTCGAAGGAGACTCGTTCCAGGTCTTCGGATCGGCGCCGAAGGACATGGGAGATCAGTCCTACGGTTACGCCGCATCCTTCGACGCCGTTGCCCTCTCCGGCGTCTCCGACTTCACCTGGACAGGCGTCGGTGATTGAGGTATTGGAGCCTCAGGTGTTTTCTCCGGCGCAGACGCCGAGGCCGGCGTCGGGGTCGCCTCCGAGACAGGCACCTCAGTATCCGGCTTTTCCCACCCCTGGAGCCGATAGTTCCGCATTCTTGAATGCGATGTATGCCATCTTCCAACAGATGGCTCCAGGGGGTGCTCCGGCTGGGCCTTTGGCCTTTTCTTTGGGTGATCCTGCGCCTCTTCGGCCGGCACCCTTTATGCCCTTTCTCCCTTTTGGGAACGTGGGCTCGGCGCCAGTGTCAGCGCCGGTGGCCGCTCCGGTGGCTTCAGAAGGATTGGCCCCGGGGATTTCCATCCCGTCGACGTCGAAGTCGGGATTTCGGCCTGTGACTCCGGTGGGTCCATCTGCTTCAGCTGCTCTTTTGTCGGCGCTGAAGTTACCTGTGGCGCCGGACGCGGCGTCGGTGGCTACTGAAGATCGGCGCCGATCTTCGACTTCGGCGGAGGCATTGTCGACTCCGCGTATTGAACAGCGACTTCATTCCAGGAGACGTGCTCGCCGTGTATTAGAAGAGCAGGAGTACCAACGAGCCCTGGAGGAAGGAGAGCTAGAGGACTCGGGTGATGGGCTGCGTGGACTGGAGTCGGCCAGTGGGCTGGACACTTCCCCTGAGTGGGATCTTTCGTCCCCGGGGGAGTATACTGAGGAGGCTGCTTCCTTTCATGCAGTGGTACGGAAGGCAGCTAGTTTTTTGGACCTGCCTTTGCCGGTGGTGGAGGCTAAACAAAACCTTTTAACAGAGGTGCTACATCCGGCCTCAGCTGCGGCGGAGCCTCTGTTGCCATTTAATGACGCTCTGCTGGATCCGGTGATAGAGGTGTGGAAGAGGCCGGCATCTTCCCCAGCAGTTCACAGAGCCGTGGCCAGGAGGTATCGGGCGGCTCCGACTGACCCTGGGTTTCTATCTAGGCACCCTACGCCGGAGAGCTTGGTGGTGCAGGCCTCCTGTTCAGCCAAGTCAGCGCCTGGTTCTTTCCCGACGGTGCCTGGGGACAGAGATTCAAAGAAGCTAGAGGCGCAGGCGAAGAATTTTTTTTCGTCCTGCAGTCTGCCGTTAAAAGCCACCAATGCAACCTGTATCCTGGGGAGGTATATTCATGCTCTGATGGATGACATTTCCTCATCGTTTACAGAGCTTCCCCAGGGTCTTTTGGATCTTGTCTCAAATGCCCAGGCTGCTGCGACCCAGATTATCCAGACGGGACTGGATACCACCGACTCGGTAGCCAGAGCAATGGGCACAACTGTGGTGGCAAGGAGACAGGCCTGGCTCCGTAACTCGGGCTTTTCTGCAGATGTACAGTCCACATTGTTGGATCTCCCGTTTGATGGGGACAAACTGTTTGGAGCCAAGGCTGATTCGGCCTTGGAACGTTTTAAGGAAAGCAGGGCCACGGCTAAGTCGTTAGGGCTCCAAGCTCCTTCTTCCACGGCCTCTTCCAGATTTTTCAGGAGGTTTCGTGGATTTGGGCGTGGCTCTTCCTCCTCTTCCTTTCGGGGAAGATATCAGCAACCTGCCTCTTCCCATCCCTATAGATCTTTCAGGGGGAGAGGTAGGGTCCGCACCAGAGGAGCCTCTCAGCAGCACTCTGCCTCTTCCTCATCCTCTGGCGGGGTGCAGCAGGGGAAGCAGCCTTAGGCTTCCACCATTTCCCACTCACTCCTCTCCTGTAGGGGGAAGATTACAGCATTTTCTCACCAAATGGAAGACTGTTACAACGGACACTTGGGTTCTCAGTATTGTGGGAAAAGGCTACACCCTTCCCTTTCGGGAGTTCCCGCCCCTCATCCCGCCCCGCCCTTCTTATTGTTCAGAAGAACACCTCCTGTTGCTAGAACAGGAGGTACAAGCCCTCCTTTTCAAGGGCGCGGTGGAGTTGGTCCCAGAGCAGGAAAGGGGTCGAGGATGTTACTCAAGGTATTTCCTGATTCCCAAGGAGGATGGTCGTTTGAGACCAATTCTGGACCTGAGGATCTTGAATTGGTTCCTCAAGCAGGAAAAATTCAAGATGCTGACCCTAGCACAGGTGCTTTTGGCGTTGAACAAGGAAGACTGGATGGTGTCTGTCGACTTGCAGGATGCATACTTTCATATCCCGATACTCAAGTCACACAGGAAGTATCTCCGGTTTGTGGTGGGATCGCAACACTATCAGTTTGCGGTCCTTCCGTTTGGTCTTACTTCAGCACCTCGAGTCTTCACGAAGGTGATGTCGGTGGTTGCGGCAGAACTCAGAAGGAAGGGGATAGCAGTATTCCCTTACTTGGACGACTGGTTGATCAAAGCCAAGTCCCCGGAGCTTGTGTCGCATCATCTGCAGTCAACAACCCAGTTGTTGTTCGACCTGGGTTTTTCGGTGAACGAGCCCAAATCTCACCTAGAGCCCTCTCAGCGCCTCCTGTTCATAGGGGCAGTACTGGATACAACATTGGGTCGGGCCTTTCCTCCGCCTCAGCGGATTCAAGATATTCAGGATTTGGTTCCAATGTTTCGAAATGGAGCGGTAGTTCCAGTCCTCAAGGTCCTTCGTCTGCTCGGTCTGTTTGCCTCCTGCATTCTGTTGGTCACGCATGCTCGCTGGCACATGAGGGCTCTTCAGTGGTGCCTCCGAAGGCAGTGGTCTCAACACAAAGGGGATCTAGAGAGTACTGTCAAGATCTCCAGAGATGCTGCTGTGGATTTGAAGTGGTGGATTGCGAGCAACAATCTTTCACAAGGAAAGCCGTTTCAGCAGTCGCCACCAGTGGCCACAGTCATAACGGATGCTTCCACTCTAGGGTGGGGAGCTCATCTGGGGGATCTGGAGATCAAAGGTCTTTGGTCTCCAGAGGAACAGATGTTTCACATCAATCTGTTAGAGTTACGGGCTGTACGTCTGGCTCTCAAGGCCTTCCTCCCTTCCCTTCGTGGTCAGTCGGTACAGGTCCTAACAGACAATACTACCACGATGTGGTACATAAACAAGCAGGGAGGAGTGGGGTCGTACCTTCTCTGCAGAGAAGCTCTTCGACTATGGTCCTGGTCAAAGAACCATCAGATTTGCTTGATAGCAAACCATCTGGCCGGAGTCTTGAACGTGCGTGCGGACAGTCTCAGTCGCCAATTCTCGGCAGACCACGAGTGGCGTTTCCATCCGGATCAAGTCCGTTTAATCTTCCAGAGGTGGGGGTTTCCTCGGGTAGATCTGTTTGCCACTCGAGAGAACGCGCATTGTCCGTTATTCTGCAGCCTCCAGTATCCGATGCAGGGAGCGTTGGGGGACGCGTTTCAAAAAACCTGGTGCGGCAAGTTGCTTTACGCGTTTCCTCCCATACCCTTGATTCCTCGAGTATTGAGGAAGATTCGCCAGGACCGGGCTCTAGTCATCCTAATAGCTCCGGATTGGCCAAGGAGGGTATGGTACTCCGACATTCTCCAACTCTCAATGTGCCCTCCGCTCCGTCTCCCTTTCAGGGCAGACCTCCTCTCGCAGTCGCAGGGGCAGGTTCTACACCCCAACCTCCAGAGTCTGCACCTACATGCCTGGAGATTGAACGGGGCAACCTGAGTTCCTTCTCTCTCCCGCCTGAGGTAGTGGATGTTATATTAGCGGCCAGGCGACACTCCACTAAATCTATCTACGCTAATAGATGGTCTAAATTTGTTGCGTGGTGTGGAGAGAGGCAGATTGATCCTTTGCATGCTCATCTATCGGACGTTTTGTCTTTTGCTCTGTCTCTAGCGCAGAAAGGTTGTGCAGTGGCTACCATTAAGGGTTATTTATCGGCCTTGTCAGCCTTCATATGTCTTCCAGACCAACCATCTTTATTTAAATCCCCTATTGTTATCAGATTCCTGAAAGGTCTTCTAAATAAATATCCTCCAAAACCATTCGTTATGCCGCAATGGGATTTGTCCTTGGTCCTGACTTTCCTTATGGGGTCCCCTTTTGAACCTATGCATTCTTGCCCCTCAAGGTATTTGGTTTTTAAAACAGTCTTCCTGATAGCTATAACATCAGCAAGGAGAGTGAGTGAGTTGCAGGCCTTATCAGTAAAGCCCCCTTATACAACTTTTTATGGGGATAAGGTGGTGTTGAGGACCAAGGCTGCTTTCCTCCCGAAGGTTGTTTCACCCTTCCATTTGGCTCAGGCAATTACTTTGTCCACGTTCTATCCTCCGCCTCATCCTTCCAAAGAGGAAGAAAGACTGCATCGTCTGGACCCAAAGAGAGCGTTGAGCTTCTTTATTGATAGAACAAAGGATTTCAGGCTGGAGGATCAGCTTTTTATTGGATACGTGGGCAAGAGGAGAGGAAAGGCAGTCCACAAGAGAACACTATCCAGGTGGGTTGTTCTTTCCATTAAAATCTGTTACTCTTTGGCAAAGAAGGATCCTCCTGAGGGCATTAGAGCTCATTCCACCAGAGCTAAGTCGGCCACTTCGGCCTTGGCCAGGGGTGTTCCTGTGGTTGACATCTGCAAGGCCGCAACTTGGTCGTCCCTTCACACTTTTGCAAAACATTACTGTTTGGATTCTGAGGTTAGAAGAGACGGCCATTTTGCACGGTCAGTGCTGCAGGATTTCTTGGTTTGACCATTTAGGCACCCACCGCCGGGCGTGGTACTGCTTTGGGACTCTATTCATTAGGTGAGGAATCCACAGGTAGTTGTATCCATCAGAAGAACCAGTTACTTACCTTCAGTAACGACTTTTCTGGTGGATACATTAGCTACCTGTGGATTCCTCACGGTCCCACCCGCCTCCCCGTTGCCTTTCTGGTCTTTCCAAGTAATCCTTGAGTGCGCTCCTCTTGGTCTTTGAGGGTGCAATAGATGTTGTATATAATATATTTATATATATGTATATATGTATATATCTTTGTGTATATACTTGATGTGTGTATATATTTTTAAAAAAAGAGAGAGTTATATATATAAAAGATTTACAGTTATTCATGCAATGTTGTGTATTTTTACAATATAATGGGATGTTGCCTTGCTCTTTCATTGCATTGCCTGGTTGTTCTCATGCACGTAAAAAATGATTGGTACTGACGTCCGCACGTCGTCGAGGACCTCTTATTGCCTGTATGACGTCAGACGGCGTCGCGTGGGCTAGAGTGACGTCCTCGTCGACGTGCAGAGACTAGTAAGAAGATTTCCGTCGAATGCTGGCGCCATGGGAGTATTCATTAGGTGAGGAATCCACAGGTAGCTAATGTATCCACCAGAAAAGTCGTTACCGAAGGTAAGTAACTCGTTCTTCTATGACATTGGCATTCTCCACTTCTGCCGTCGCATGTGGAATGGCTTGCAGAAATGTAAAAAACTGCTTCCTACGAAAAGGTGATTTACAATTTAATGGACACAGCAGATATTTTTCTTATCACGTGGTCTCCCTTTCTGCAGAATGCCCCCCAATTCACCATGACTCTTAGGGCCAGATGCAGGAAACGTTTAGCGAGTCGCAAACGGCAGAAAGTGCCGTTTGCGACTCGCTAAATGCATTTCCCTATGCAGAAATGCATATTGCGAGTCGGGACCGACTCGCAATATGCATTTCAGAATCGCAAATAGGAAGGGGTGTTCCCTTCCTATTTGCGATTCGGAGTGGAATGCAATACCATTTGCGACCGCATATGCGGTCGCAAAGGGTATCGCAGTTACCATCCACTTAGATGGTAACCCACTCGCAAATTGGAAGGGGTCCCCATGGGACCCCTTCCACTTTGTGAATGGACCCAAAATTATTTTTTCAGGGCAGGTAGTGGTCCAAGGGACCACTACCTGCCCTGAAAAAATACCGAAACTAAAGGTTTCGTTTTTTTTTTTAAGTGCAGCTCGTTTTCCTTTAAGGAAAACGATCTACACTTAAAAAAAAACAACTGCTTTATTGATAAAACAGTCACGAACATGGAGGTCTGCTGACGACAGCAGGCCTCCATGTTTGCGAGTGCCTAGACTCGCTATGGGGCCGCAATTTGCGACCCACCTCATTAATATTAATGAGGTGGGTCATTGCGACCCCATAGCGAGTCGCAGACGGTGTCTGAGACACCGTTCTGCATTGGAAATTGCGACTTGCAATTTGCGAGTCGCTCCGACTCGCAAATTGCAAGCCGCAATTTCCAAATTTGCTACATCTGGCCCTTAGTTCTATCTTGTTATTGTCACAGCACCCCTCCACGCCAGCATTTCTATACTTGGGCTTCACCTGAATGATCCATCTCCTTGCCCTCTCTCACCTGCTTTGTAGTTTCGTCTTCACTCCCTTCTTTTTCCTCCTGTCATTTTTCCTTTCTTTTCTTCACTTCATCTGTAGTTTGTTTTCTCACTCCTATCCATCTATTTTCTTCCTTTCTTTAATTTTAGTAACGTTTGGTATTGATGCATGAATTGCTAACAGTATTTGTATCTTACTATGGATTTATGCTGGACTTGCATGTCTTTGCATTTGCTGTAATTTATGCCAATAAAATAATCGATACACAAAAAAAAGAAATTTGCAGGCTCAACTTTGTAGCTCTAAGGAGGGTATCAGCCCGGCCAAGCAAAATCCTTTTCTGCGGTCCCTCTTGCTGTCTATCAGCAGTCACCCTCAATGTTTTTACCCAACTTGGAAACAAGAGTGGCTGTATGGCTGAGTAAAGCCATCCCTGTGGATGCTGATGCCCACAAAAGAAGGCGTGGAAACAATTCATCACTTCAAATTTCAACAGCAACATCTGCAGAGGCACGCAGGAGAGAGCTCAACACATACTGGTGACTTGAGTACGCGATGGGTTGCCATAGCTTTGTGTAAGATGACCAGAACTGATTCACTCCAGTTTCAGGCAGCTTCAGCTCCTATTTAACAATGCAGACACTGAGATCCCGTGAGGGCTGTCCTTCCTCCATTGCATCCACAGGCAGAGCACCTTGCAAAGGTGCAACCATCATGCAGTAAGAATTCAGAACAGCAGAGTTTCTGACTTTGGAGATAGGGAACTGGTTTCGAGTCTCTGCATGAGTTCAATATCCTGGGGCTCTGAGCATATCACCTAGTCTTCATGTTCCTGAAACATCAAAAAATGAATGTGACCTTGTGTAATATAACTGGTGCTCATGTAAAGCTCTCCAATACCTTTGAGCTGAGTTTGCTCTCTATAAAAGTGCAACAAATATACATAAAAAATAAAATCACTAGTATGGGTACAATGTTAGGGACGATTTTTGTTTCATAGTCATGTTTCATCTTGTGGGCGAAACATTGATGACATCACAATGCAGAATAAGTATTGCTTTTCTGGATTTGTATTTGTATTTGTATTTACATTAGTGCAATGTAAAATGTTTAGGAAGGACACTGCCTGTTATAGAGTTCTGCAGTCTCTTATTGACAACATCATCTATGGGGACATGACTCAGCTGAGACCCAACAGGAGGTATTTGAGAATTTACAGGATATGAAAAGATGTATTGAGGTAGGATACAAAATGACAAATCTGAAGATAGCTGAATAGAGGATTTTTTAGGTCATAAGAAAGGACACCTTGAGCAAAATGTCTCATCATAAGAACAAGAAATCTAGGGGCATATTTATACTCTGTTTGCGCCGAATGTGTGTAAAAATGTTTGCCGCACAATCGGCGCAAACCCTGCCCCATATTTATACTCTGAGGTCCGACCCCGCGGGCGTCAAAGTTCCACCATGTGCGTAATTTTTTGGAAGGGGGAACCAGCCTTGCGTTAATTATATGCAAGGTAGGTGTTCCCTTCCAAAAAATGAGTTTAAGGCCTGTGCCCCATATTTATACTCTGATGTCATTTTGATGCACAGGAGGGTGCAGGCCTTAAAAAACGGCGCACAGCCTGATGGGCGCCGTTTTTTAACGCCTGGGTCAGGGCAGGCGTTAAGGGACCTGTGGGCTCAGAAGGAACCCAGAGGTGCCCTCCCATGCCCCCAGGGACACCCCCTGCCACCCTTGCCCACCCCAGGAGGACACCCAAGGATGGAGGGACCCATCCCAGGGAAGTTGAGGTAAGTTGGGGTGAGTATTTTTTTTCGTTCTTTTTTTGTGGCTTAGGGGGGCCTGATTTGGGCCCCCCCACATGCCACTATGCCCAATGACCATGCCCAGGGGACATAAGTCCCCTGGGCATGGCCATTGGGCAAGGGGGCATGACTCCTGTCTTTGCTAAGACAGGAGTCATGTCAATGGAGGTTGGGCGTCAAAACAAATGGCGCAAATTGGGTTGAGGCCTGAATTTTGCCTCAGACCTGACTTGCCCCATTTTTTGGCGCACAACCCCCATTTTCCCATACGCCGGCGCTGCCTGGTGTGAGTCATTTTTTTGTACGCACACCAGTCCGCAGCACCGGCTAACGTCATACAATAAATAAGGCGCCCGCATGGCTCGTTGAAATGGCGTTAGCCGGCGGTAAAATATTTGACGCACAACTGCGTTGCCGCAGTTGTGCGTCAAAAAGTATAAATATGGGCCCTAATCACTTAGGTGGTCATTCTGACCTCGGCGGTAAAAGGCGCCTACCGCCGGTCAGAAATCCTCCATAATCCCGCCGCGGTCGCGGAAACCCGCCACGGTCATTCTGACCCGCAGAAGGCAAACCTCCGAAAATCCGACCGCCACAACAGACCGCCAGACCAGCGGTCGGCGGAAAAGTGGAGGTGACAAAACCTCCACCGTCACGCCAACAGAAATACGCCCATGCCATTACGACCCACGAATCCACGCGGCGGTCTTTCAAACACGGTATTCCATTGGCGGGACACACCGCCGCGGTCAGAATACACACAAACGAACAAAACTCAGCCACATTGGACGATTTGAATCCCACACACCTGATACACATACACACACCACTCCCACACACACAATACAATATAAAACACACACCCACATCACCCACAAACCCCTACGCTAAAAAATTCTGAAAGAAGGCCAGAGCGAGACACCAGCATCCACAAACTAACAGCCACAGCCACTCAACACCATCACCCACACACTATCCACACACAAAACAACACACACCACCACACTCAACTCACTTAAATACACATACTCCCACCCCACACATCATACACACCACCCCATGGCACCCCAAAGACAACCCCGCTTCACAGACGAAGAACTCAGGGTCATGGTGGAGGAAATCGTTCGGGTAGAGCCCCAGCTGTTCGGCACACAGATACAATACACCAGCATTGCCCGGAGGACGGAGCTATGGCAGAGGATTGTCGACAGGGTCAACGCAGTGGGACAGCACCCCAGAAATCGGGAAGACATCAGGAAGCGATGGAACGACCTACGGGGGAAGGTGCGTTCCATGGTATCCAGGCACAACATCGCCGTGCAGAAGACTGGCGGAGGACCCCCACCTCAACCCCCACAATTCACATCATGGGAGGAGGAAGTCTTGAACATCCTGCATCCTGACGGCCTCGCAGGAGTCGGCGGAGGAATGGATACTGGTAAGTTGAAGCTTCACTACTGCTTCCCCCCCACCTGCATGCCAAATCATACCCCAACCCTCACCCCCATCCTCGAACCCCACCCTCACCCCCACCCCCATCCTCACCCCCACCCTCACCCCCACCACCATCCTCACCCCCACCACCATCCTCACCCCCACCCCCAGCACACCTATTCCCCGCCAATGTCTCACCATCACAACCCACACATCCCAAAACCTAGGCCTGCATGCGTCCACTAAGCATGGACACCCATCACCAAAGCATGCCCAATGCATATACACATCCCCCCCACAAGCCACCCTCACCAAAGCCCCCACACACGAATGCCAGCACTTGGGGACACGAGAACCCATAGATACACCCATATGCCACACATTGAAACTATAACCATACCTCTATACCCCTGCAGGACCCGACCGTCAACACACCGCGGCGGAGGGGCCAGAATTCTCCACACCCCCCACCCAAGAGGCCGTCAGCGATGACAGCAGCTCTGTCGACCTGGACACCGATGACCAGCCCGGACCATCGGGGACCTCTGGACAGTCGGTTCCCCTCACACAGGCACAGGCCACTACAGACCCAAACCCCTCTGGGAACACCAGCACAGCTCCCACCCAGCGGGCCCATGCCTCTGTCTCCAGGGCGCGTCAATCTGCGGTGTGTCTACCACTACAGGGCACCCAGGATAACCCACCACCCCAACAACAACAGGGACCTGGGGGCAGTGGTAGTGGGTACACCGGCCAGGGGGCAGAGGCCCAGGGAAACAGGGGAACTCGGAGGGCAGCTGTGCGACAGGGGGGGGAGGAGAGGCCCAGGGAACCCACTCTCCACGAGGTCCTCACCACCATCATGGGAGCATACAACCGCTCCCAGGAGACGATGGCGACGGTACTGGCCCGGTTCCAGGAGATCCAGGTACTGCAGGAGGAACACTATCGGGGGTACAGGGAGGACATCAGAGCCATCAACACCACCCTGGTTACCATGGTAGGGCTGCTGCAGGACCTCGTCAACACCAGGGCGGGCACTGAACAACACCCAAGGGCCCCTGCCACTAGCCTGGACCAAGAACAGCCAACCACCTCCGCCGGCGCTAGTGGACAGGAGGCCCCCGCACAGCAGCAGCCCACCAGACCCCCACCTCCTGCAGGAGAAGAACCACCCCGCAAGAGGGCCCTGAGATCTCGCAAGAAGACAGAGTAGGATGTCAAGACCCCCGCCAGCAATGGATACCACCTGATGTCATCCCACTGTCCCACATTGTCACCCTGTCCATCCTTGAACTGCCCATGCTCCATCTCTCCACAGGCCTCTGGACAATGCACCTGTGTGACTGTTACTCTGGACTCTGCCATGGACATTCCTTCACCATAGCCCCCACCCACTTGAAACCACCCATCCCATTTTGAGCACTTAAATAAACACCTATTTTGCACCAAAATATCTGGAGTCTGGCTGTGATTTCAATATATTGTAATTGACATGACAGTGCAAATATGTCCTTGTACATGGTGAAGTCAACAAACAGCTGCCACAAAGCTGTAGTCCATGGGGAAACGAAGCACAGGACCCCAGATCTGAAATAGGGAGGGAAAAGCCAAAACTCAGTCATCATACACTGGGGCAAATAGACAGGCAGCAGAGATGCAGGAGAGTAGTTAACATTTACTAAATTATCTTTGAAATGTTACCTGTGTCCTATTGGAAGTACTGTTCAATGATTCTGTCCCTGTTGTCTGTTTCAGCCCCGTCGTCTTCCTCCTCGTCACTCTCCTCAGGTTCCACCGCTGCCACAACACCACCGTCTCGACCATCCTCCTGCAGGAAAGGCACCTGGCGGCGCAAAGCCAGGTTGTGAAGCATGCAGCAGGCCACGATGATGTGACACACCTTCTTAGGTGAGTACATTAGGGATCCACCTGTCATATGCAGGCACCTAAACCTGGCCTTTAGGAGGCCAAAGGTGCGTTCGATCACCCTCCTAGTACGCCCATGGGCCTCATTGTACCGTTCCTCTGCCCTGGTCCGGGAATCCTTACTGGGGTCAGTAGCCACGACAGGTTGGGGTACCCAGAGTCCCCCACTAGCCATACACGGTGTCTCTGTAGCTGTTCCATCACGTAAGGGATGCTGCTATTCCTGAGGATGTAGGCGTCATGCACTGACCCTGGGAATTTGGCATTTACATGCGAGATGTACTGGTCAGCCAAACACACCACCTGGATGTTCATTGAATGGTAATTTTTTCTGTTCCTGTACACCTGCTCCCTGTCTCTTGGGGGAACCAAAGCCACATGGGTCCCATCAATGGCACCAATTACGTTGGGAATATGTCCAAGGGCGTAGAAATCACCCTTCACTGTAGCCAATTCGCCCACCTCAGGGAAAATGATGTAGCTCCTCACGGATTTCATCAGGGCAGACAACACTCTGGATAACACCTTCGAAAACATGGGCTGAGACATCCCAGAAGCAATTCCCACGGTTGTCTGAAATGACCCACTTGCCAAGAAATGGAGTACTGACATGACCTGCACCAGAGGGGGAATCCCTGTGGGTTGGCGGATGGGGGACATCAGGTCGGGCTCCAGCTGGGCACACAGTTCATGGATAGTGGCACGGTTAAGACGGTAGGTCAGGATAATGTGGCGTTCTTCCATTGTCGACAGGTCCACCAGCGGTCGGTACACGGGAGGATTCATCCATCTCCTCGCCCAACCCAGCGGACGGTGCCTAGGAAGGACAACATGGAGCACACAGTCAAGCAACCCACAGGTACGTACTCACAGCTAGCACAGTAAACGATTCTCTATGCAGTGAATGGCGTGTCTGAGTGGCTATGCAAGGCCTAGGCCTGTGTGACGCAGTTGAAATTGAGCCATGTGGGCCCTGGAAATGGCGGCTGCTTGACCTGTGAAGTGTGACAATGGGATGTGAGGTCAATGCGCTGGCGTGGCACACCGCGGCGGGCGGCGGGCGAAGACGGCGGCGCCAAGCCGCATTGGTTAACATTGAAGCCTATGGGTTTCAGGAGCCAATGGCGAAGGGCGCCGGCGGTGGCGGGACGCACCGCCGCGGTACGCACCGCCGCGGACGTGACCGCCATTTTCTATCTACTTATCCACTTGCGACTTGAACTTTCACAGGAGAGGACCTATACTGCAAGTGTTGCTGTGACCTCGGTCTGGAAGGGACAATGGCTGCTGCGCCTGGGGAAAGGGCCCCTGCCTTCACTGGAGAGGAGTTGGAGAAACTTGTGGATGGGGTCCTCCCCCAGTATGCGCTACTCTACGGTCCTCCAGACCAACAAGTGAGTTTAATTCAATCTGGATTTGGGGCCACTGGCTGGCTTGGGGGCCTGGCGGGGGGCCTGGCGGCGATGGGGGGCATGTTGGGCCTGGCGGGGGGCATGGCGGGGGGGCTGGGGGGATGGGGGGCATGTTGGGCCTGGCGGGGGGCATGGCGGGGGGCCTGGCGGGGATGGGGGGCATGTTGGGCCTGGCGGGGGGCCTGGCGGGGATGGGGGGCATGTTGGGCCTGGCGGGGGGCCTGGCGGGGGGCCTGGCGGGGATGGGGGGCATGTTGGGCCTGGCGGGGGGCCTGGCGGGGATGGGGGGCATGTTGGGCCTGGCGGGGGGCATGGCGGGGGGCATGGCGGGGGGCCTGGCGGGGATGGGGGGCATGTTGGGCCTGGCGGGGGGCATGGCGGGGGGCCTGGCGGGGATGGGGGGCATGTTGGGCCTGGCGGGGGGCATGGCGGGGGGCCTGGCGGGGATGGGGGGCATGTTGGGCATGGCGGGGGGCATGGCGGGATGGGGGGCATGTTGGGCCTGGCGGGGGGCATGGCGGGGGGCCCGGCGGGGATGGGGGGCATGTTGGGCCTGGCGGGGGGCATGGCGGGGGGCCTGGCGGGGATGGGGGGCATGTTGGGCCTGGCGGGGGCATGGCGGGGGGCCTGGCGGGGATGGGGGGCATGTTGGGCATGGCGGGGGGCATGGCGAGGATGGGGGGCATGTTGGGCCTGGCGGGGGGCATGGCGGGGGGCCTGGCGGGGGGCCTGGCGGGGATGGGGGGCGTTGGGCCACTGGCAAGGAAAATGCTGACAAACTTGAACGTGGTATTTCTCCCTCCCTGTACGTGTCACATAGGTCCGCGCCCATGAGAAGATCGGGATTTGGCGTGCCATCGCCAAGGAAGTCCGGACCCTGGGGGTCCACCATCGACGGGGCACCCACTGCCGCAAGAGGTGGGAGGACATCCGCCGCGGGACCAAGAAGACCGCCGAGTCTCTGCTGGGGATGGCCTCCCAACGTAGGCGGGGTGCCTGCCGTCAACTGAGCCCCCTGATGTTCCGGATCCTGGCGGTGGCCTACCCTGATTTGGATGGGCGCGTGAGGGCAGCACAGCAGACACAAGGGGGTGAGTACAAGCATTATCTACTCTGTTGTCGCGCAGTGGAGGTGTCTGGGTGGGGGAGGAGGGCTGGGGGTCCCCCTAGGCCAGGGCGATATCTGTAGGCTGGGCACCCCCGTAAGCCCCTGTGTCCCCAGCCACCACCCTCAGTAGTTTGTCAGTACAGCCATCCCTGGGCCGTGTCATCCATGGGTGCAGTTGTCAACTCTAGGTGTGTAGGGCATGTTCCACGGAATGCGTAGCGGACCCCAAGTGCGCAACTTAGTGCAGGGGGCATCTGTGTCTGTCATGTCCGCTAACTGTACCGGAGATCCATGTAATCAATATCCCTTTATTTCTCTCTCCCCCCCCCTTTTTGTTTGTCTTTCTGTGCTTGTGTGCATCAGCATCATCAGGCGGAGGAGAAGTGGCATCGGGGCAGGGGGGAGCTGCATCTCACATGGCCCAGGAGGGCCATGCCACAGAGTCAGACTGGACCAGTGAGACGGAGGGCGAGGGGAGCTCCACGACGGGGACGACTGGACCCTGCAGCGACACGGACACGTCCTCGGAAGGGGGCTCCCTTGCGGGGGTGGCACCATCCGTGCCCCCCGCCATTACAGGTACAGCCGCCACCCAGCGCACCATCTCCGCCCTCCCAGCAGCCCCTCAGCGTTCGCCCCGTGCCCGCTCTGCCAGGAAGCCGGGCATCTCCTTCGCCCCAGGCACCTCAGGCCCTGCCCCTGTTACCCCCGCTGCCCTCAGTGAGGAGGTCATTGACCTCCTCCGAACGCTCATTGTTGGGCAGACTACCCTTTTGAATGCCATCCAGGGGGTGGAGAGGGAGGTTCATCGCAGCAATGCGTACCTGGAGGGCATTCATTCGGGTCAGGCTGCCCATCAGCGATCGTTCCAGGCTCTGGCCTCAGCACTGACGGCAGCTATTGTCCCTGTCTCCTGCCTGCCTCTACTAACTCCCTCCTCCCAGTCTCCTGTTCCTCTGCCTGTCCCACCCACACCATCAGACCAGCCTGCACACACCTCAACACCCAAGAGAAGCTCATCCAAACATAAGCACCACAGATCACGCAGACATTCACACACGCAACATTCCGATGCAGACATGCCAACAGTCACTACCACCTCTGTGACCCCCACCTCCTCGTCTCCCTCCTCCCTCCCTGTGACGTCTACACTCACACCTCCATTCACCTCACCATCAGCCAGTGTTTCCATCACCAGCACACCCTCCACTCCAGTCCGCACACGTGCAGTCACCACCCCCACTGCCATTTACACGTCCCCTGTGTCCTCTCCCACTGTGTCTGTCACCCCCTCTTCCACACCACACAAACGCAGCCACCCACCCACCCAACAGCCATCCACCTCACGACAGCCTATCCCTCCTGCACCTGCACCCAAAGACAGCAAACGTGACTCACCTACAACCACATCCTCTCCCTCCACTCCCATTCCCACTGTACCTACCACTCTCCATTGTCCCAAGAAGCTCTTCCTCGCCACTACTAACTTCTTTCCTGACCCTGAGCCCCCCCCTCCTTCTCGTCGGGGTAAGAAGAGCACCTCAGCCACCACCAGCCCTGCAGCCCCCTTGACAAGGGTGCAGGGGTATTGGAGCCCGCCAGCCCGCATGTCTGGATCTTCGCCCAGCAGCAAGGGGACAGCCAGCCCACCCCCAGGGAAGAGGAGCAGAAGGCGGAAGGGGCGCCGCAGGAGCCCGCCTTCTACATCCCCCCCGGACACCACCCAGAGACAGTCACCAGCCACAGCTCCAAAGGGAGGAAAGGGCCACAGGCCCACGACTAAGGAGGGCAAGGGCAGCAAGTCGGAGAGGTCAGGCAGCAGGCCTGCTGCCCAGGAGGAGCCCACAACCCCCATAGCCGCTGCCCCGGGAGGAACCGGCACAGCTGCCCCGGGAGAGCCCACCACCCCCATAGCCGCTGCCCAGGGAGGACCCAGCCCAGCTGGCCAGGAGGGCCCCACCACCCACAGCCCAGGTGGGCATTGAAGGAGCACCATCCCCGCTGCCCAGGAGGGCACCACCAGGCAATTAGCAGTTGGACATAGACCGGCCGCCGTCTCCAGAACCGCTGAACTGGGCCCCGGCGTCTCAAGCACCGCTCCGCTGGGCCCCGCCGTCTCAAGAACCGCTGAACTGGGCCCCGCTGTCTCAAGCACCGCTCCGCTGGGCCCCGCCGTCTCAAGAACCGCTGAACTGGGCCCTTCAAGGCAAGGAGCGCTGAACTGGGCCCCGCCGTCTCAAGCACCGCTCCGCTGGGCCCCGCCGTCTCAAGAACCGCTGAACTGGGCCCTTCAAGGCAAGGAGCGCTGAACTGGGCCCCGCCGTCTCAAGCACCGCTCCGCTGGGCCCCGCCGTCTCCAGAACCGCTGAACTGGGCCCCGCCGTCTCAAGAACCGCTGAACTGGGCCCTTCAAGGCAAGGAGCGCTGAACTGGGCCCCGCCGTCTCAAGCAACGCTCTGCTGGGCCCCGCCGTCTCAAGAACCGCTGAACTGGGCCCCGCCGTCTCAAGCACCGCTCCGCTGGGCCCCGCCGTCTCAAGAACCGCTGAACTGGGCCCCGCCGTCTCAAGAACCGCTGAACTGGGCCCTTCAAGGCAAGGAGCGCTGAACTGGGCCCCGCCGTCTCAAGCACCGCTCCGCTGGGCCCCGCCGTCTCAAGAACCGCTGAACTGGGCCCCGCCGTCTCAAGCACCGCTCCGCTGGGCCCCGCCGTCTCAAGAACCGCTGAACTGGGCCCGCCGTCTCAAGAACCGCTGAACTGGGCCCTTCAAGGCAAGGAGCGCTGAACTGGGCCCCGCCGTCTCAAGCACCGCTCCGCTGGGCCCCGCCGTCTCAAGAACCGCTGAACTGGGCCCCGCCGTCTCAAGCACCGCTCCGCTGGGCCCCGCCGTCTCAAGAACCGCTGAACTGGGCCCCGCCGTCTCAAGAACCGCTGAACTGGGCCCTTCAAGGCAAGGAGCGCTGAACTGGGCCCCGCCGTCTCAAGCACCGCTCCGCTGGGCCCCGCCGTCTCAGGAACCGCTGAACTGGGCCCTTCAAGGCAAGAACCGCTGGCCCTTTGGCAGACGTGGCAGGGCAGGATCTATCTCGGGCAGGGCTGCAGGATGTCCTTTGGCCAACTTGCCTCCTCCAGTGGCAGTGGGGTCTGTTATGGACTGTATGGACTGTGGCTTTGCTCTCCCCAGGATGGCCCAGTGGGCAGGCCACCCACTGTATGGACTGTATGGACTGTGGCTTTGCTCTCCCCAGGATGGCCCAGTGGGCAGGCCACCCACTGTATGGACTGTATGGACTGTGGCTTTGCTCTCCCCAGGATGGCCCAGTGGGCAGGCCACCCACTGTATGGACTGTTTGGACTGTGGCTTTGCTCTCCCCAGGATGGGCCAGTGGGCAGGCCACCCACTGTATGGACTGTTTGGACTGTGGCTTTGCTCTCCCCAGGATGGCCCAGTGGGCAGGCCACCCACTGTATGGACTGTTTGGACTGTGGCTTTGCTCTCCCCAGGATGGGCCAGTGGTCATGGAGTCCCCTCGTGGATCTGGCGTCGTGTACTCAAGTGGCTGAGGTGCCCCCCCTTCCCTTCCCCCTGAGGTGCCTGTCCTATTTTCTTTCTGATGCCCCTGCAGTGTTCTCTCCGTGGAGTTCTTGTCGTGGGACTGGGCCTTGCCCCTTTGCACAGGACCCCTGTGATCCACGGACAGTGGTTGGACTACATTTAGTAGCTGTATATATTTTGTACATAGTTTATTTATTTATTGGGATTACTGGTGTACATATTTCAATATATCTGCCCGTTTGTGATCTCTTCTTTTGGTCTTTGCATTATTTCGGTGGGGGGTGGTTTGTGGGTTGTGACAGTGATCTGTGGGAATGCATTGATGTGTGTGTTGTAGTGGGTGTGGGTGGGTGGGTGTGTGCCGGTAATCTTTTCCCTCCCCTGTGTCGTAGGTGCAGTACTCACCGATGTCTTCCGCGCCGCCGGGCGTGCTCCTGGTATATGAGCAGGTATAGGAGTGCGGGGATAACCTGCAACTCTGGTTCCATACTGCCGGAATCTCGCGTGGAGTGCGTAGAGGTGAGCGTTTTCCCGTTCGTAGTCTGTTTCCGCCGTGTTCTTATCGGCGGTGCTCCCGCCCCGGAAAAGGTGGCGGATTGGTGGGTCATAATAGGGTGGGCGGTACATTGTCTGCCGCCTGGCTGTTGGCGGGAACCGCCGCGCTGTTTGTTTGTACCGCCGTGGCGGGCGGAGTGTTAATACGGCGGACTGTGTTGGCGGTTCCCGCCAGGGTCAGAATTGCATATTTTAGACCGCCGGCCTGTTGGCGGCTTGGCCGCCGCTTTATCACCGACCGCCAGGGTCAGAATGAGGGCCTTAGTGTTGGTCACTAAGTACACAATGTATAGTGAAAAGATCTATGGGATCTTTAAATAGCATTGGCCATTACTCCTAGAAGAATTTGGGATTAAGGATGATATTTCAATTACGCCTAAAATGACCTTTTGGAAGGAAAACACACTAAGGAACTTACTTTGTCCTAACAGCTTCACACAGATACAATAATCCAAAGAATGGTTGCCAGAAGAAAAACACACGGTTTTATCATATGTAATGGCTGTAATATTTGTAAATTTGGTGAGAACAAATTGAAAAATGTCAAATATAATACTGAGAAGGAATATGAAATACGACATTACATCAACTGTAATATGTTATTTGTTGTGTATATCGAGTGAGATTGTAATTCGGTGTATATAGGGAGTACACCACATATGTTGAAATTCTTTATTCAAGAACATGCTCGGTCTAGTTGTTTTATGATGCACGCAGCATAGCACACGCCATATATGTGTACCTTCCACCAGGCGTTTCATTCTTCGCGATGCGACAATCAGGAGCTGTTGTTCATAAGTGGATGAGACATGGTTTTTGGCCATAGAGCCTTCTTTTTGAGGTAAGAAAACCTCTTATCCCTTCCAGCGGTTCCCTGTAAGTGAGATTTTATTGGCTAACCCTTGTTTGCAGTGAATTTGTATTCTTGCAACCTTGTCCTTTGGCAATCGTGATTTACATGAATACTTGGTTTCTGTGGACGGAGGCATTTTTATATCTTTATATGTTTATCTTGTTGTGGATTTAATCCATGAATCAAGGGTCTCCTGGGAAGTACTTTTATGTCGATGCTCCTCACATTCACTGGCGCCCGCCAGATGTTCCCTGGAGAGCGCCTCCTTAAGCATTTTGATATTTCCATCTAAAGGAGTGCAACTTTTAGTGTTATGACATTCTTGTGCTAATTAGGATCACACACCTATTGATCCACCTCAGACCCATTTGATAAGGGATAAAGTCATTTCTCTTAATTTGTTTTCTTCACTTATACTGTAGGGGTTTTCTTAAACTGTTTGATGAATTTGCTGAGAGTTGTCAATTGAAAATTTTCTTTGACGACCCAGGATTGGTATTTTCTTTTTTTAGTAAGCAGTGGCAAGTTTACAAATATGAAGTGATTGTTCTACTTTAGTTTGGAAAATATCAAATATGGCCCCTTGGTGACACATTCCACATGGGAACCAGAATGGTGCATGCATCACACAGATTTCCCATTCACCGTTTCCTTGTACTCACCCCATTTCTCTGTGTGATGTAGACATTTTTAGTCTACACTGGACAATTGAATACCTCCACTAAGAAGAGTATGACATGTTTTCATCTTTTGCACAGTTTTCGGGATAAGCATGGCATTGACCACCATAAATATAGCCCACGGTGTTGCTTTTCAGAACATCATCTGAAGATGCAGAAGTTATAGAGGGGAACATGGCAGCCAACTGAGTGGAGCCAGTCTGAGCTCGACTCTGGATGCTGGTGAGAGGTGAGGCCTCCCCCCTGGCCTGCAACTCCTTCCGGGGCATTCTAGGAAGCAGCAGTACCTGCAGGAGGAACAACCGTGAACTGTGTGGCCGTGAACTGTGTGGAGGAAACTGAGACCAGCTGGGAAGTGCCCGAACAGAGGAAAAGAGTGGCGAGGGAGTGCAGTGAAGGACCATTCTGAGCGGCGCATAACTCCCACAAGAGGTCCTGGGCAAGGTAGGAAAAACATATATACATCGTAGCACCAGTTAAGGCATAATTTGGCCACATCAGTTGGGGGACAAGCTGCAGTTGTGTCAAAGCTAAGGGTAGAAGCAGGGAGACACGCTAACACTGAACTGCCACTCAAAAAATACTTGTTAAGGAGTCAAGCGGTGAGGACCAATGCGAGATATTCAGGAAGCAAATTCCCCTCAGTGAAAACTACTAACCTTCATTCCTTAAGGGGCAGTGGGGAGTGTTTGGGTCAGAGTACTACATCAAGAAAAAAGGACATGGGCACTAACTAAAAAGGAGACAGAAGTTCAGAAAGAACTAAGATTAAGATTACACCTTCATGAAGGTCTTTCTTTAAAGTGCAGGTAAAGGGGGGAAGGAAGAAGGTAAATAAAATGCAGGCCAGCTGCAGCACTAGTCCTCCCATTGAATTTGGGACTTTCGAGTCGGTAAATAGATTTCAAACACTGGCCCACAATACTTTTGTGACCCAAGGCACTCATGATATTGCCGAGTCCCAAACAGTCTGCCCCATCCCCTCAGTGCAGGAAGAATAAGCTAGTTTACAACATTTGCTCATGAAACTAACAGAAGAGATTAGAGAGAAATTAGCAGTTTTGGAAAAAAACAAGGAGTTGTCTGAGGCTATGGACACAAAAATGAATGCCCTGACAGACAGGATTGGAGAAATGGAGATGAAGGTGGGAGAACTGAACAGAGTGGTGGAGTTGAATTGTAAAGAATTACAAGACCTAAAAATGGGTGAGAAGGAAATGCGTGATAAACATAAGACTCTAGAGAAAAATATGAGGAGAAATAATTTGAGACTGTTAAATGTACCAGTAAATTTGGAAGGGGAAAACATTAAGAATTTTGTGATAGGTCTGATAAAAGAGTTTATTAGATACATAGACCATTCAGTATTAGCGAAGGATATTCAAAGGGCTCATAGAGACCCATTTAAGAAGAACGAAGGCAGGAAAAATCTTAGTAGAATACTAATAAACTTTAAAACCTAAACCATAAAGGAAAAAATACTAATAGAGGCACTTAAAGTAGATAAATTCTCAAAGGGGGAATTGGTCATTTCGTTTTAGATCAGATATATCTAGAGCTACACAGGATAGGCAATGGGAGCTGGGAAAGTTCATCCAGGATCTTCACTCATTAGGAACTACAGCACAGATGTGATTTCTGGCTACCCTCAGAGTGATGTGGAAAAACAAGATGTATAACCTTCTGGATCCTAGTGAGCTGGGTGCCATAGTGGAGTAAATTAAGGCCAGTAAGAGTTTGAGTTGAGTCCATGCAGGGATAAAGAGCTCATAAAGGTGAAATCAGCAGTTTTCATATAATGATTAGGGGGCATTCCCCAGGGTGGGGAGAGGGGAATGGGGAACACTGTGAATTTTATATTTTCCTTTGTAAATCACAGGGTGTGGGAGCATATGGGAGAAAATGGGAAAAAGTAGGTCCTCATTTGTTGTTTTAGGTATGGAAAACCTATTTGGGAGCCTGGAGCTGCACAGCCCTCTTATAATGAATTATGGCCACATCAATCCCCTTAAGGGTTCTCTCATGGAGTGTAAATGGCCTGATGATGCAAAGTAGGAGGCTGAAAATATTTGAATATCTGATGCTAATTAGTGAGGAAGTGATCCTCTTACAGGAGACTAACTTATTAAAGGCGGAGTTGGGGGATATTATGAAAAAACTAAACTGGATTGACCAATACGCCTGTATGGACCAATTATGTTTCAATAAGGGGATCGCGATTCTCTTTAATAAACCTGTAAGAGCCACATTGGGTGACTTGATAATTTACCCTAAGGGAAGGTGGCTAATCTTAAAAGCAAGACTCAATGGTGCTTGGATGGTGTTAGAAATGGGTCTTTGGTTGGCAGTCAGGTTACCCCATGTCCAAGCAAGGACCCTCACTCTAGTCAGGGTAAGTCACACACAATCCAAATTATCCTGTGCCCACCCTCGGGTAGATTGGCACTGAGCAGTCAGGCTTAACTTAGAGGTCAATGTGTAAAGTATTTGTGCAATAAATCATACCATAACACCATATAGCACCACAAAAATACACCACACAGTGATTAGAAAAAAATATAATATTTATCTGAATAAATGCAGGTCAAAACGATTAAAGATGCAATAAGTAAATGTAGAGATATCACTGAAAAGTGATATAAAGTGTCTTAAGTCTTTTGAAAGCAAACAAAGTTGCTTTCAAGCACAAAGTACCTGGTTCGCGTGAAAATTCTCCGCAAAGAACCGCAGAGGAGGAGAAGCGTGGAAGCAAAGTGGTGTGCGTCGATTTCTCGGGCCGCACAGAGTGGTGCGTCATTTAGTTTTCGTGCAGGGACGGCTTTGCGTCAATTTCCGGTGCTCAGTCATGGATCCTCTTCGGGTTGCAGGGTGTTCAGATTCCCCGGGAGGGTGCCTGGATTTCCTGCACTGGCAGGACGAAGTCACAGGAGCTGCGTTGATCCGGTGGGCATTGTATCAAATTTTGTACCGCACGGCAGGCGCTGTGTCAATTCCTCTCTGGAAGTTGGGCTGTGACTTTCCGGCTCGGCTGTGCGGCGATCCAGTTGGCCGTGCGTCAAATTTGCAGTCGCTATGTTGGTGCTGCATCGATCTTCTCGTTGCGAAGTCGGGCTGCGTCGTTCCAGTTCGGCTTGCGGTGCAATTTTCACCACGGTGCAGGCTGTGCATAGTTTCTGGCAGGCTGTGCATCGAATTTCGCAGCACAAGGAGTCCTTCTTGAAGAGATGAAGTCTTTTTGGTCCTGAGACTTCACGGAACAGAAGGCAAACTCTATCCAAGCCCTTGGAGAGCACTTCTTCATCTCAGCCAGAGAGCAGCAAGGCTGCAGGGCAACAGCAAGGCAGCAGTCCTACACAAAAAGCAGTCAGGTGAGTCCTTTGGGCAGCCAGGCAGTTCTTCTTGGCAGGACGCAGGTTCTGGTTTCAAGTTTCTTCTCCAGGAAGTGTATGAGTTGGTAGGGGCAGAGGCCATGTTTATATACCCAAATTTGCCTTTGAAGAGGGGTAGACTTCAAAGAGTGGCTTAGAGGTGCACCAGGTCCCCTTTCAGTTCAATCCTGTCTGCCAGGGTCCCAGTGGAGGGTGTGGCAGTTCTTTGTGTGAGAGCAGGCCCTCCACCCTCCCAGCCCAGGAAGACCCATTCAAAATGCAGATGTATGCAAGTGAGGCTGAGTATCCTGTGTTTGGGGTGTGTCTGAGTGAATGCACAAGGAGCTGTCAACTAAACCCAGCCAGACGTGGATAGTAGGGCACAGAAAGATTTAAGTACAGAGAAATGCTCACTTTCTAAAAGTGGAATTTCTAAAATAGTAATATTAAATCCAATTTCAACAGTAAGCAGGATTGTATATCACCATTCTGGCCATACTAATTATGACCTTCCTACTCCTTTCAGATTAGCGGCTACCACTCAAACAATATATGAGGGCAGCCCCAGTGTTAGCCTATGAAGGGAGCAGGCCTCACAGCAGTGTAAAAATGAATTTAGGAGTTTTACACTACCAGGACATGTAAACTACATAGGTACATGTTCTGCCATTTGCCTACACAGCACCCTGCCCTATGAGTTACCTAGGGCATACCTTGGGGTGTCTTATATGTAGAAAACGTGGGGGTTTAGGCTTGGCAAGTACTTTTAAATTCCAGGTCAAATTGGCAGTGAAACTGCACACACAGGCCTTTCAATAGCAGGCCTTAGACAAGGTTAAGGCGCTACTTAAGAGGGTGGCACAATCAGTGCTGCAGGCCCACTAGTAGCATTTACTTCAGACCCTGGGCACATATAGTGCACTCTACTAGAGACGTATAAGTAAATTAAATAGTCCAATTGGGTATGATCCAATGTTACCATGTTTAAAGGGAGAGAGCATATGCACTTTAGCACTGGTTAGCATTGGTAAAGTGCGCAGAGTCTGAAAACCAGCAAAAACAGTGTCTAAAAAGTGGAGGGAGGCAGGCAAAAAGTTAGGGGTGACCAACCTAAGGCTGTCAGGTCTAACAGATGGCTTTTGTGGGATATTATGGCCCCAATTTAGATGACGCAACCCCATTACAAGATCTATATATCCATCTGCTAGAGGTAAATCTTCCAATTATCTTACAGGGGGATTTTAATGTATCAATCAATCCAGTTTTCCATAAGTCATCGAGAAGACCCACCGTAAACTCCCCCAAAATGAGACTCTGGGTGAGTCAGTTAATGACTGATAACGGTTTGACATCTGGAGATTAAAAGGAGGGGTGGGCCCGAGGTTTTATTTTCATAACAAAAAGTATGGGCACTCCTCACGGATTGGCTACTTCTTCATAGCCAAGACACTCAAAGGGAATGTGGTTATAGTGGAACATATGTCTGAAAACCTCTCTGACCACTTCGCAATAAGGTTAAACCTCAATTTAAATAAACTTCAGGTTCACATTAGGATAACAGTCAATTGTGTACTCCTGCAGGAACACCAAGTTATAGATAGCATGATACTAAGGAATACTTCCAATTAAATCAAGGGATGGCCCCTATACATGTGGTGTGGGATTCTTATGAGGCTTTTATTAGAGGTAGGCTAATTAGCCCTGTGGCGTACCACAGAAAGGCAGAGAATGAAATAATTTGACATTTTTGACACAACAAAGGCCGTCGATAGAGTCAATTGGCCCTTTCTGCATAGCGTAATTCAGTGATGCAATGTGGGGGAGGTTTTCTCCAGAGCAATTAGAGGTATCTATAACAAAACAAGTTGCTAGGTTCCTGGTTAATGAGAGGCTGTATGAACAGTTAAAGATTACAAAAGTAACCCATCAGGGATACCCACTTTCCCCTTTGCTTTTCATTCTCTACATAGAGCCACTGGCCAATAAAATCAGGTCCAATCAGGGCATTATTCCTTTTGAGTACAGACGGTGGGAGAAGAAGGTGGCCTTTTATGCTGATGATTTGATGATCTACACTAAAGACCTGCAAACTTCACTACCAATGGTTCTTAGCACACTAGATGATTTTGGGAGACTGACAGGTTATAGTGTCAACCAACAAAAGACAGAAATCATGCTGTGGAATATTAGATACAGTAGCCCCCTGGTGAAACAAGAGATTAGGTATTTGTGGGTCCAAGAGACGGAGGACCTGGATAAATCAGCAATAACGAATTTAAAAAACGTGGCAACTGCGTCTAGAAAATTGCTTAAGGTGTGGGGTGGATTACTACTTTCTTTCTTGGGCAGATTCAATATTTTGAAAATGTCAATCTTCCCAAAATATACCTTCCTGTTTAATACAATACCCATAGAAATTAAAGCAGTCTGAATGAAGAAGTTTAAGGGGGAACTAGGCAGTTTTATTTGGGCTCAAAGATGGGCAAGGATTGCACAGCGGAAGCTTCACAGGAAAAGAATGCAGAGAAGAATCACGAGTCCTGACATGTACAGATATTGTTTGGTTTTCAACTAAAAAACATAACAGTTCTTCTTCTAAACAGGTTCACCATCACCCCCCTCTTCAGAGCTTTGACAAAACATTCATCTAAGGAGGCAAACCATTTTCTATACAAATTTGGCTATCTAAAGTATGTTAAAAAGGTTAAACTCAAACGTTTAGAAGCTGCGTGCAAAAACTTGTATTGTGTCAGTGGAATACTGGGAATATCTTACAATAGTAATTTCACCCCTGTTTGGGATGCTCCTGTAACCCTGGAGTGTCTCGAAGATATGTTAGCTATTCTATTGAGGTAAAAGGGGTTTAACAACTGGGGATGAATCAGATCGGGCAGTGTTTTATGTCTGTGGTTTTTCTTCCTAACTAGAACTATGGAAGCTTTATTCAAATTCAAATATTATCTGTTGGTGAGTTGGATAAAGGTTTATTTTAAACACGAGAAGGATCTCAGTATCATGGAAGAGAAGTTACACAAAAGCACTTCTAGACCCAAAGAGGTTTCACTGTAGTATGGAATTCTGGTAGACCCAGGAGAGGAAGAGTCCAGCTGGCTGATGGAGATCTGGGGAAGGGACTTGCTGTTAGGGGATGTTACAACTTTATGGCAATGTATCAATGTCTATGCTTTGGAAAGTATGCAAATCTGCACCCCTAAGAAGAAATCATTTTTTTTACAATACATAGAGCATATTGGATACCAAAACGATTGGCAAATTTGAGTGGGCAAGAAGTGAGGAGGTGCCCAAGTGCGATGAAGAAGGAACAGATGGTATACATATGTTCTGGCAGTGTCCCATGATCCAGCTCTTTTGGCAAGAGGTTGGTAAAACGATTACAGATGTCATAGGATTATAAGTGGAGGTAAGCCTTCCTGTGACTGTCTTTGGTGTCAAGGAGGTGGATGAGCTTACACTAAAAATGCACAAGTCACAGAAATACCTACTTTTCATACTAATTCTGTTAGCACGATGGGAAATATGCATGAGGTAGGTGCTCCCTTCCTCCCCAACATTAACACAGTGGACTAGCTCTGTTGTAAGGATAAATCAATTAGACAGGAACACCTCTTTAAAAAAAAAAAAACATTCTGGGAACCATGAGAAAGAAGGTATGGCCCATAATGAGATAGGAGATAGTCCTATAAATAAGTATCTATACCAACAGCTCTGCTAATGGTAGACTGAGCAGAGGCTCTTAAGGAAGGTCTCTCCTTTTCTGCCTTTGCTGGTTGGGTTGAGAGTAACTTGTGCACTGTGCAGAGGAAGGTGGAGATGGTATGTCCCCTTTTGGGGGGAGCCCCCCCCCGCTCTCAATTGTGCTCAGTGCTCCCATAGCTTACGGACAACTCAAATGAGGACCCAAAAAAAAAACCATGTGAGGATGCAACTTTTCCTTATGCCGGTTGGTTTCAATGAATTCCTCTCATGAAATCTCCTTGCGTTTTCTTTCGTGCCAAAGGTTTTTTTTCCTCATGATTTATGGTATGGGTTTCATTAATTTTTTGTTTTCTTTAGATAGGAAGATTTACAAAATTAAAGAATTGCTAAGACTGCGGAAATTACCCCTGATTTATCAGGTTTGGTAAGATTATTTGAACCTTCTTATTTCAATCACTCAGTCAATTGTAGGGAAGGATCAGTACTAATCTATTGTATATCTTATCCTACAGATGACTACCATTTGTTTGTCCTGAGGAAGATCCCGGATGAGTTATCTATTCAAGGGGTTGAAACGTCGACTTTTTTTGGGTCTACCCAGATCTTTTAATGCTGGATATTCAAACTCAAATGATTCTTACATTGTGTTTGTTATTGTTCCATCCTTGGGTATTGGCCCTTGTGTATAGATTGTAAATATTTGTGTATTCTTTTCATTTAGGTGTCTATTACACACTGATTTTCACTTCTCACTGCGCCATCACTTGGAGCACCTTGTTGGATATTAGGTCAGTCCCTTGAAATGCTTTGTTATAAATATGTAGCTACATGGGAAAATGCAAAATTTGAATGACTTATGCTACGTGGTGGATTTGTTCTGAAGGGTGGTTAAACCCTACTATTTTTTTAAAACCTATATCCATATCTGCTTTCTATTTGCACAAATAGAGACCCACGTAGAACAAGTATTCATCTGTAGCTTTATTACTCTTGTTCTAGGGATTACAGGATGACCCATTTTTATGTGATCTGATAAAATGTGTCCATTTAAGTGAACTCTCAAATTTAATTTAATTTTTGATTAGGCTCAAGTAGCAGATTATATTTTATGCATTAAAAAAAATATTTTTATTGCAAATCTTGGATGTTATTGCGTTAATTGTGTCAGATCCAAGAATTACTTTTTTTTCTTTCTGCAGTGCTTTATGCCCTGGACTATTTAAAACAAGGATGATCGATCAAAGATGGTGACCATGTGTTTTTGGGATAATTGGTGCAGTTTCTCCCTCTCTTCCCTTCTTTTTCTTGTGTTTTTTTTTCTAGCAAACCATTGAGGAATTGGGAGAGAATTAACTGGAATCAACAGACACCTGCTGTTGGGCAGTTTATTAGTGAAACCATGGTTAGTGTAAGACTATACTTTGATTGGTATCAGCGTTTTTAGTACGTTTGTATGTCATGAATGTAGAAACCTGAGCCAAGATTGAGGCTGTAACTTAGTGCATTGCCAGCCATTTGTAGTGTCTTTCATTTAAAAACATTGAGAATTTATGTTGTTTAGCTTTATTGATAATGGCTGAGTTGGTGCTCCTTCCCTGATCATTTATGCCTTGAATGGAGATGGCACATATATGTCGTTGATAATATCTCTTTGTTAAGTATGGGCAACCGACCACGATGGTTAGGCTTTAGCAGATTGTCGAAGGCTTTCTTTGGTCTCAATTGTTTGTTTCAATGCCCGGGGTGGCTTGTTGAGCTTCACAGTAAGGAGCTATATAAAGGAGAGAAAAGGATGCTGTTTATTTGTAAGACGCTAATACTGACACGTGGCATGCTGACACAGGCTCAGGTAAGCCTTCATGTTTTGAATCGCTCATTCTCACTGTACTTGTACCTATGTTAACAATTGGGAAACACATTTCAATTTTGTGTACTACATTGAAGGTCATTTATTTCATAAAAGAATGTGGCACAGACTATTTTCTGACTATTTTATATTTCTGTATGGTTGACAACATAGAAGAAAATTATTGTTTTCATGATTACACTGTTGAAGTGACCCATTAGTTAGGCAATAAGTTCATGAGACATTGTTGAGGCAACTGTGGGATCTAATGTACATACCCACACCTTTTGGTTGTCACACAGTTATTCTGTAATCATGCTAAAATGGTGGCCTCTTGCAAATAAGAGATCTTGTATTTGTTTGTAAATTGTTTTGATTTTGATACTGATTATGATATTGGCATTGACAGGTTTATGTTGGTTTACACACATCATAATCCTTGATGTTTTTGAATTTTTGTTCAGGTGTTGACATCTGCTTTGACTACTACACTCTGAATACTGTGCATTAAATGGGAGAATTGTACATTTCCAAATTAATATTTGATGGGACTCAACCAACTAAGACTAAGTTACAAGATTAATGATGTGAGTTATTACTTTTTTATTTTTACTTGTGACTACAATTGTGTTTTTTTCCAGTGTCTTTTCTGCATTATTTACTCTACCCTTCTTATTTGGTCTTCTCACTAAATGGAATATTACTAGTTTCCGGAATTTAAGGAACAACAATTTTAATATATTAAATATATCAACAGGTTGTTATATATGGGACACAATGAGAGTTTTCAATTAGTGCACAACATACCTTGCTGGTTTGATTAATGGTGTTTTTTTAGGTTTAAGAACTTTGAATGGACTATGATGTTTTTAATATGTGCTTGTATGTTTATCTATCTATCTATCTATCTATCTATCTATCAATCTATCTATCGATCTATTATTTACAACCCTGAAGAAGTTCTCTTGAATGAAACATATTCACCGTATTGCTTTTCATGGTCAATAAAGAAGTCTTTTGTGTAATAAATATATGTTGGTCTCCTTAAACGAGTGCTCCTTGAATTATATTTTTGACTTTTTCTGTTTAGGCAGCAGTTACGTGAGCATCTGGTACTGTTTAGGGTTGCCCCAATTTAAATGGTGGGGACAGATTTGGATGTGCTGTATGTCTTTGCCTAGATTCTTTTGTAATGTGTTGAATACTTCTTTCTGTCAAAGCACTCATGACAGTTGATATTTGAGTCCTCTTTTAATGAGGGAGGCTGGCTGCTCTTCTTTTGGTCACAGGATCACAATAAGAGACCTACTTTGCTATCCAGTCCGAGGGGTAGGTGCCTATAAATTGGCAAAATCTGGTCACTCGTAGTGTGGAAAGCCAGTCGGCGAAGTAGACTGACCCATTGCCCTATCCTGTATTCTGTGGTGGGTGGAAACAAAATGTGAATGACTCTACAACAGACTAATGTATAAAGAGGACTTGCTGAATAGTTCGTTATTTATAATATGTAAGTATTTTTAAGAATTTTATTTGGAAAAACAAAGTCTTGACTAATTCCAGACCTAAAAAATGTGTTTCTTTAACATCAGTGCACTATTTTAAATACATCCGTGTATTAAATGTTAAATTAAGTTGAAGCAAGAAGATTTTCTATAACGTGGTGGTTGAGGTAAGAGGGCGGGTAGCAGAGACCACATAAAGGCTCAGTGTGTTTTTGGTTTGCAGTTTCACAAGGGCCTCGAGCTGAGCTAGAGCCAGGCATCGCACTTTAGCTGGTTTCAGCTTTCTGTCACCCTTCCAACTCTAAAACATATGTAGCTAAACTGCATGGTGGGAAAACAAAGAGTAGCTCAGAATGAGGTATGTACCAACATTGTGCACCTCAAATAAAATATTTCTCAGCAGCACACTCTAATTGTGCACCAATGACGTATACAGATCATCAGTACACCACAAGTGTGTTGTACTGCAGTTGCTTTTATATAGCGCTTCATATCCCTGATAAGGTGCCAAAACATATTTGCCAACAGGGATTACAACAATCCAATGGAGTGCTTTCAGGGAAGAGTCTGAGTCTTTCATAAGGCCAATTTGAGAAGTTGTGTGTGTGGAAACAATGTATAGCTCGGCTGTGTATCATAAGGCGTGTGCAAAGTATAGGTTACTTTATTTATTATTATAAATTATATATTCATAAATACCAAGTGGACCTTTCCTTTTGTTATACCTTCAGCCACTTCTGGCTCTCTGTGACTTGAATTATAAGAAGTGGCTTAAAATCCCAGGCTACAAAGTGATGTTGGCTTAAAAGGCAAAGCCAACAGAAGGAATCACATGTAAGGCCTGCTGCAGGTTCGTAACACAGGTCCCTGCAGGCCCTGTGGTGCAAGAGCACCCCAAACCCTTCACAGTGCCTTCAACCCTTCAAGGAGGGATCAATTAATATCTATGAGATATAGGAGACTCAGGGTCCCCTCATTGCATTCTGCAGGGGGTGCCATCATTTTGTGGTACACTACTGGCCTGCTGTGGACCCCAGGTTTGCACAAACACTGTATATGGCAACAGTTCCCTCCTAGGGCAGTACAATGTTTTACCATGCAGTACATCTTCTCCTCCCTTTTGAAAACAAACTGTCCACCCAAAACAGCACCCCTCTGTGCCAATGTTAGTGTGTAAAAACACCCAGTGGGGATATGAAATGTAAGTAAAATAAAATTCACACTGGTGAGGAGGTAGTAGAAATTTTAGTACTGTCCCTCGTGTCACAGTGATCATCTTTACATGAAAGTTTATGCATCATGCTGAAAAAAGTACTAATAGTTGAGTACAAAGTGATGCACTGAGAAGTTATTTTAGTGTGCATTTACTGTAGGCTAATCACTGAAACCTAGGTGGTATTGAGTGTAAATTATTTTTGAAACATTAATATGCCATTATGTTGTATTTTAGAGTCTGAACTAGTGGTTTGCGCTGAAACAATATTGAATTCTTGATAAGAAGTGTTTTTAATTCATATGCGAAACATAGAGAAATGCAGTTCTGCCCCACACGAATAGGAATGTATTGACAAACTTATTTTGTTTTAAAGTTACTGTAACATGAATGCTAATAACGATTTATTAAGGCTGAAATCATAGTCTTCATATTAAAATGTGTTGTATTTGAATGTACTGTTTTAGTTCACTCGCATTGTGGCATTGCTAGGCCCTGTATTCGTGACAGTGCAGAAGATGTCAAGTCATCTTGCTAATGTATACCTATCTTTCCCACTTCATTCCCATGGGAATGCTAGCTTAGTAATAATGTCCTTGAGTAAAGAACATCCTGGACTGTGGATTTACAAATTGTATCATTGTTTCAATCTTGTATGGAAGTGTACAGATGGACACCATTCTCATGGCAAACCTGGGAAACCATGTGAATGTTTCAAGTTGGATTTGCATGATCGAGTTTTATTGGATGTTGCCCTTTCAATGTCAGGTGGACTGTTGCATTGATGAATCAGTTTGTCCTATGAACTTTAAAATATTGATGCTCAGCTGGACTTTGGTCAGAATCCCTGGAGCTCCAAAAAGAATCCTTTTGCCCCTTATCCTGCCTTTGCATGCTGAACCTCTTGGATTCTCAGAGGTTTTTCCCTCTCTGCTCTTGGCTCTTTGAAATGCTTTGCTGAGTCTTAGTGATGTCTCCCTAACACCAAGAAGAAGACTCTTGACCGAGCTTCTGACGTGCTGACATTTTCCGTTTTTACTTTTTGCCCATTTTAGTTAGTGATTTGTTGTTTGAGATTACCTTTTTCCAAATTCTTTTTTGCCCTTTTTTGTCCTTTTTGTCTTTTGCCCACATGGATTTCCCTTGCCCAAATTGGCTGTACCTTGATGGTTTGAATTGCCTTAATGCTTAGTAAAACTAAGCAAAGCTTGTCTTCCATACACCAGATCATTTTACTAATGTTCTGTGTTGTCTTTATTGAATGTTAATGTTAGATCACCTGAACTTATTTCATCGCCTTAGCCAACCCTTGGTGATACTGTATCTCTATAACTTCGTCTTGAGAACTGTCTATACGACTTTGAGCTTAAGTCTGTAATAAAACCCCTTAACTTTATTTCCAACTGGAGTTTTCCTTGTATGGCCACATGGGTCATACTTTGTAGTGTGATTGGTTTGTATTGAAATTCTGCTGTTTGGTTCTACCACACCCTTATGCAGAGTCCAAAGATCTGTTGACATCATCAGCATTGATTCCTGCGAAGGAAGGAAATGCTCCTTCAGTGGTGACATTGTAGGCAGACAATTTATTGAATAAAACACACATGGTCTAAGTAACTAAATAAATGCTCATTTTATTATTTTGTTATCTTGCCTAGATAAGTGTCATATTAACATACACAAATAGTTTTTAAAAAAGAGGGTTGCTGCTTCCTCTTCACATGTAAAAATACAGACAACCTTGGAACTATACATAAATGTTCTGATGTAGCTCAGCCACATAGCAATAAATGGGATGCTTCGCGAATTTGCATGTCATCCTTGTGCAGGGGTCATGCTAATCTTCTACTGGTTGTGTGAAGTGATATATAAAAGATAATATTAAGAACATTACTTACTAAGGGCGCCTACCTCAAAATAGAAATTTAGGTCATCACACTTGTGATAGATTCTCTTCAGTATTAGTTTTGTCTTCTTAAAAGGAACACTTTAATGTGGAAAAAATGCATCATATCAATTGCAACATATACACAATATGGTTATGCAAATTTTGAAAATTACTTCACCCACCCAGGCTGCTTTTACTGTACTGCTGGCAAAATACGTGGGCCAACAAGACACAGAGAAAGAAATATGTAGGAGGCAAACTTCAGTTTAATTTGAAATGGAAATGTCTGTTTCCTATACGAGAAATGGTAATTAGGAATATCTAACAGCTACAAATATTTGCAAGATACAAGGAGCAAGAAAAGCTGCCCCAGGTTTCTCGTGGCGGAACAAAGGCACTGAGTGCACTGTTAAGGATACGTGCTCCTGGCGTGAAACAACTCAGGGAACTTGTCATGCCCCTTCTCTAAGGAATCAGTAACACAGTCTGATTTAAAAATCCCAGCAATCAGGTGCTGCTTGCCAGCAGTGATGGCTGATGAACTTTAAAAGTGGTGGGACGTAATCCTTGGCTCGAAATCCAGAGATTTTTCTTGAAAAGGTCTCTCACGTACTCTGGCCCACTCTGTCTCACTCTGTCCCATGCATTCTCACTCATTCTGCATAACTGTCTCACTGTGTCTCACAAACAATAACAGTGTTACACTCACTGTCATTTTCCCTCACTCACATTCATTCTCACACATACTAGTCCTTACTGTCACTAATTCTCACTCACTCTGACTCATACCTTCATGTCTCTCTCCCACTTTAATTCACACACATAGTCACACAGCCATGCTCACAGTGCTGGGATTTCACCAGCTCTGGACTCTATCTCTGAAGGCTGGCACAGGCACCTTCATGCACCTGTGTCAGCAATAAAACAATGTCACTGGCTGCCCCAGTTTGTTTCTGGACCCAAAGTGGGCCTGCATTTTATTTTTATTACATAAAGAGTGAATAATTATTATTCACTCGTGATAGATTAAAAATGGATTACAAAACAAAGGAGTGTTTAATGTAGCCCTGGAGTCCATAAAGGAGAGCCACCACTGGGCCAGGGACACTGATTCATCAAACCAATCCATCCACTCAATCATCCAACCTTTCACTGATCCAAGTTAATTATGAGCCTTTGTCTGCAGCTGCAGACAGAAGAAGACCATCAAGAACCCCACACCACTATAGCTGCTAAAGGTGGGGGTTTTGGCGGGGGAGGGACTAAGCACCTGATGCAGGCAGCAACATAACTTCACACTTACCTCTTAGTCCACTAGTGAAATTGCTGTCAGCAGCTGGTTACTTCCATCTCTTGGGCCTCTATGGTGGAGATAAGGAGCACTCTGTCGTGCCCAGCTCCATAATGTTATTTTCAAAGTGAAACCAAATGCAGTACTAAGCACGTGTTACTTCCAGGAGAGCACTCCCCGCTCCCTCCTACATCCTGCCCCTCTGTGATTACCAACAAATGAGAAAACCTGGCTCAGCTGGTGCTTGTGCAGTAGAACATCTGCAAAGTTCATTAGAGTTCACCTAGGAGATTCAGCACACTGCCTCACAACAATGATTTATTTTCAGCTGCTCTGTGTTAATGCCCCTGTTCTTGCCTCTCCCCAGAGGGTGGCAGGGCAATGCACTTTTTGCCCATGAACACCAGTCGCCCCTGCTTGCCAGCTGTGTAAAAAGGAAGTCTAGGATTGTAATGTGATGTGGAGTCACATTGTGGGGTTCCCGCCTCGCAGAAATTAATGTGTTGTAAAGTGGTGCTCATGAAGGGACCCACAGGGTGTGAAGAAGGTTTCAACAGTGGTGTGCCTCAGCAAACCATTCTGCAACTGACAGAGCTCATACTGTAGAAGAAGAGCTGACAAGGAATGCACTGTAGTAGCAAAAACAATAGCAGAGCAGAATCAGAGCTGGCCTATGGCCAGGCCCTGCAGCTGGCCCCCTATACTACCCAACCCAGTGCATTCGTGGCAGCGGTTGGCTGAGGGGCCTATGTCTCTCCGGGTGTGAGAATAGGTGTGAAAGGATGTCTGTGGGTGTGAGAGGGGGTGTGACAGTGACTGGGTGTGAGAGTGGGTGAAAGAGGGTCTATGTGGATGTAGGAGTGGGTGTGAGAGTAGGTGTGAGAGGGAGTCTGTGTGAGGGAGTCTGTGTGGGCGAGTGGGTGTGAGTGTGTGTCTGTGTGGGTCTGTGAGTAGGTGTGTGAGAGTCTTTGTGAGTCTGTGAGTGGGAGCATGATTGTCTGAATGGGTCTGTGAATTAGTGCATGGGTGTCTAAGTGGGTCTGTGAGTGAGTGCATGAGTCTCTGAATGTGTCTGTGAGTTGGTCCATGAGTATCTGAGTGGGTCTATGAGTGGGTGTGTGAGACTGAGTGGGTCTGTGAGTAGGTGCATGAATATCTGAATGGATCTGTGAGTGGGTGCATGAATGTCTAAGTGGGTCTGTGAGTAGATCTGTGAGTGTCTGAGTGGGTCTGTGAGTGAGTACATGAGTCTGTGAGTGAGTCTGTGAGTGGGTGCATGAGTGTCTGAGTGAGTGTCTCAGTGCATCTGTGAGTGGGTGGGTGAGTATCTGTGTGGGTGTGTCAGTAGCCATGTGAGTGACTCGGAGACAAAGGGATCTCACCTGCCCTTTTATCCAACAAGAGTCCAAAGCTTTGCACAAAATATCTATACAGCTGCAGTTCTTTCGGCCTCTTTGGGTAAATGTCCAATGTGTATTCTACACTACAGCTGTGTAATGGACCATGAGGCTATGTCACCAGTGACTTTGTGTGCATTTGGCAATGTGATTGTTCCTTGTGTGTCTTTCTCCGGAATTCTGTGATAACATGAATCCTCCTATAGAGAGACCAACAAGACTACAAAGACGTAAATCTCTGCAAAACCAGGGTCCTTCCTGTTATCTAAATGACGTAAGTGCTTCTTTGTTTTTGTGGAGATGTCCTCATATTCCTCAGCATCAAGAATCAGCCACCAAAATTGTGGGTAACGCACTGGGAGTCCCGTTGGTAAGCTGTCCATCATCCTGGCAAAATGTGTGAAGACCTTTGCATACTACTAAGGTGGACAGTGCGAGGCCAAGCGGGTGCAGCTTCCAGGTGATTTGCACATTTGCATACTCATAGCATTTGAAAGGGGGAACCATGGACTCTGCTCTCACCAGGAGAGGACAAGAAATAACCCACTCATCACAGTCACATACAGATTGCGCTCCAATAGATCAAAGATGCAGTCACCTCCATGCAGGCTTTCAGATTTTATTAGGGGAGGGGACCCCTCTCCCTGGATCTATTTCAGCCCTGGCGACCCAATCCCCAGAGCCAGGCCATGTCACCTGGGTGTCTCCCAGGACTTCCAGTCACCACTGTTGGGGACCGTGGGGGAAGCTTGAATGCCCGTATGGTCCCAGCCAGCTACCTGCCTCCTGCAGGAGCCAGCATTGCTGTCACAGACAGGAAGCTGCTAAAAGTGCCACAACTAAGGAGTGAGGGTGTCCCTACCCTTTCCCCTTTTCTTATATTTTAGCTTTATTTCGGGAACTCAGCTGAAGTTGAGCCCCAAGATGGCAGTCAACACTTCCTTGTTAAACTGTTGGCAGACAATCAAACCTCAGCACGAGATCTGGAGGGTCTGCGGACCTTTCGTGTCCTGATATATTCAAATTTAAATTTTCTTTAATATCTCAAAAAATACTGAACGGATTTACACCAAATAACAAAAAGGGCACTTTCAGTACCAAGAGCTACCTTTCTGCCAAATTTGGCGTAATTCCTTCCTGCAGTTTGGGCTGTAGTCCTCTTCACAAACAGCAAGGAAAAAATGCATGGGGAAAATGCATTGTGGGAGCCCCTCTTTTTCTCAGCCCCTGCTTGACAGATCACCCTGAAACTTTGCAGACAGCAGCTGAGCGTCGTATTTTTTGGGGAAAATTTCATTGAAATTCATCAACCGGTGCCAAAGATATAGGCAAGTCAAAAAGTTTCTATAGAAACTAGGTCCTAACTATAACTACCTTGTGACAACATAGATATATGTGTATATACACACATATATATATATATATATATATATATATATATATATATATATATATATATATATATATATATATATATATGTATATATATATATATATATACACAAACACACACAAACTTGTCAAGGAAAAGCTGCTGGACTCCAATCTTTCAGTGAATTCACACAAATGTATGTCATATCATCAGCTCATCCGTGACTGCTTGATTACCCTGTAGGCCATTACAACCCTGTCCTTCACGCAATGACGACTTGGCTTGTACAGACTGTCTTTATGCCACGTAGACATTGCTTTATCCTTCACTGCACTTTACCAACGTACTCCTTTGGCCACCTCTTTTATGCCTTGCTCTATCCACTTGCGTATTGATCCAGCCATGCTCTCACTTGTTGTCTTTCAACCATTGACTCATTATTACTTTAGGTCATTCACCCATCCCCACAACAACTCCTGTTAACTTGCCAATCATTAAAGAAGCACTTTTCACTACGCCAGACTAATTGGCTTTACTAGTGTTTTTGTTGAAGGCAATAGTCAGGCACTTATAACGGTAAACAATTATAGAGTATGCAAAAAATATTTAGAGATGACCGCCCATCGGTGTACTATCATGGGCGGTCATATTTTTTGCTTTTTCCACACTTTATTAGTAAAGAATGGGAACCCCCATTTTAAAATGGACACCTCTGCGAGCTTATCACTGGCAAAGCCCATAGCTATGCGGGCCACCATTAAAGCCAGGCAAATTAGCTTTACCAATACTTGTTACTAAAATGGATAGGAAGGGAGAGCTCTGTTGCACTGACAGGACCGCGGAAGGTTGAGGCGCTCCTTTGACTGGATACATATTATTTGGATCTACAGAGACTACTGCAGTTGTATTTTTCTGACATAACCTTGTTTCACCTGCCTGAACTCTGCAGGTGTCTTTGAACTGTGTGCACTCACAGCAGATGGATTAGGCCACGTTGCCTCATTATTTACTACTAATGCTTGGGCAGGTATTTTTTTCAGACAAAGGTGGCAACCCTATCTATGCCCCAAACGCCGTTAAGCTCCCACCCCTCTGGTCCTAGTGGGCAATCTGATTGCAGACATTTTAAGGCGGACATTTATACACATGGTGTGAGGATATCATCTCGCCCAAAAACACGTTCGCAGTTCGTTTGGCCAGCAAAGAAACAGTAAGTGGTGGGAGGTGATAAGTAAATTCTATGCACAATGGAAAATTCCAGAAACCAAAATGTCTCTAAAATATATTTTGGAAGTCTCCCCTGTATGTTGCGTGTTTAGTAACACTAGAACCATATTTCCAGTAACACAGTCGCTTGCTGCTTATTCAAGCTATCTTGTAGTCATCGAGATGTCGCATTTGTAGGCAGATTGTAAGCAATTTACAAGTTTATTTTCAAAAAAACATTTTTTACAACTATTCACCGTAAAAATCCATGTGAATCCCCGCTCTTAAAATATCCCTGCCCTGAGACTACCCAGGTCGCCATCACCCAGAGAAGACGACATGTCCGGGTGGTCAGACCTCGTTGAGTTAACAAAAAAATGCCCTCTCTGCCCTGGTTTGCCATTCTTTCTATCCCACAGAGGCTTTTTGGTCCTATAGAGTTGTAAAAATATCTGCGGCAAAACGATTTATGTAAATGAATAAATAATAAGACAACGATTATGAATGCTAATGCAGTTTTAGTACCCACCCGCCGCCATTCAGACAGGGTGAGGAAAGACAGTTAAGATTAATATGCGCATTAATGAAATTAGATTTTTTGAGTGCTGGCGATTACAAAGAAGGGATCATTAAACTACACTGAAACAACCTTCTAATCAAGTTAAAGTACCACAATCCTGGAGCTGGCGCACGCCCAAGATCTGCGCTAGTTGCTTCTCTCCAGGAGTCTCTGGTGCTCACAGCCTTAGGCTCTCTTTGCTTAAGAGGTCAACAAGCCAGTGGAGGAAAGACGCGATTGGCGTGAGTGTCCCTACGAGGAGTGACGCATGCGTGCGTGCAAAATACTGCATGTCAGCGTATGTTGATGGAGGTTCATATTTGTAGATGAGTCAATGTGTGAGAGCTAAGTGGGTTGGTGGACGCGGCGTTATGTGCCTGATTGGTTGTTGGGGGAGTGAAAGCGAATGGTGGTTTTGTGTTGTTAAAGTATTAGAGCAAAGTAGGTGGACAGTTGGATCTGCAGGGTAGTGGTAGAAAACAAGATCATGATGGATTAAGAGGAAAACCCTGGAGCGAGGATCACTTTGTGACAAGGAAGAGTCTGCAGTGTGCTTATTTACTAGAGGCGCATTAACTATATTAACAAAACTGTTTGGGCATAGGCAGCCATAATGTATTGGTCACAACCTGAGGCAAAGTATGGGCACTGTACCGTAATGAAAAAGGTTGCTGGCAAGAAACTCTTGGGTGAATAAGCACAAGCACTGGTGGAAACCATCTTGCAGCGTCAAAATGTGCATGTTCCAAAATACCTTGAAGGAATAAAATAGTAGGTAGAACAAACCACAAACCAGGCTTTAACGACAGATAGCCTGTATGAGTGAATAGATCATGGGCATGAGCACAGGCATAAGCATAAGTGCCAAGAAGTAGAACTAGCCTCTGTGCAGAAGCGTGTGTAAGCAGTAAGTGGAGGGCAAAAATGCAGGCACATACATAGGGGCAGATTTAATAGCCCCTAGCACCACCGGAGCATCACTTTTTGTGACACTTCGGTGGTGCTAACCACTGCTCCATATTTACAAGGAGGTGTAACACCACTTTTTGTGATGTTACACCTACTTGTGAATATGGGCCCCTCTGATGCAGTTTTCTATTTCAGAGGGGCGTGCAATGGGTGTTGCAGTAGGCGTTCCATAGCAGCACTCATTGCTTTTGATGCTGCCCCAGATTTATGAGAAATCGTAAATCTGTGGCACCGCCAAAAACTAACGCCACCCAAAGGGTGGCGTTAGCATGGCAAAACGGGGAGGAATGCTTTGATTCCTCCTCGTTTTTTGCATTTTCTATGTGTGCTGCATTCCGCAGCACACATAGAAGGAGCAAAATGCCATTGATAAGTATTTATGTGCAGGAAGTAATATGCAGATATTAATATGTATGCCATTTTCTTCCTCTGGTACCATGAATGATCATGAAACAGTGTTTTGGCCAAATGGCAATTACAAGTCACTGTTCCTATTTTGCATGAGATTATCCAAGGCAGGAGCTCTAAAGTGGTCCCAGAGAACCTACCTCGATAACAGAAAGACATTCAGATAAAAGATCACAATGTTACCAAAGGGGTGAACATTTCTTATCTCAAACATTTTGGAAGCCACCTGTTACCTCAAGTGTACAAAAGCAGAAGCAATGGACCTTAGTTTATCCTCAACATTTCTCCTGTACATTTTGACGATGCTGGAGAATACAACTGCAGCTTCAAGAAAGCTAGCATTGGGAGTTCATTTCAGGTTGTACGGGTGAAAGGTATTGTTAGACCTGGTATCCGTGGAATGGTTTCCCCTGTCTTTTTGCCTCTGCTTCCTGTATTTTTGACTGTGTGCTGGATTTCGTTTTTGCTGGCTTTGGTACTCTGGGCACTTTACCACTGCTGACCAGTGCTAAAGTGCAAGTGTTCTCTGTGTAAATTGTATTTGTAATTGGCTTTTCCCTGATTTACATATTTGATTTACTAGTAAGTCCATAGTAAAGTGCACTAAAGGTGCCCAGGGCTTTTAAATCAAATACTGCAAGTGGGCCTGCAGCACTGGTTGTGCCACCCACATGAGTGGCCCTGTAAATATGGCTCAGACCTGCCACTGCAGTGTCTGTGTGTGCAGTTTTAAACTGCCAATTCGACTTGGCAAGTGTACCCACTTGCCAGGCCCAAACCTTCCCTTTTTGTACATGTAAGCCACCACTAAAGGTAGGCCCTAGGTAGCCCCATGGACAGGGTGCAGTGTATTTAACCCGTCGCTGCCAGGCCTTTCCACTTTAGGTGCCAGGCCCTGTTTTGTCTATTTGTGGCAGTTCGTGCATAGGCCCTCAAAACGTTTTGTAAACATAAGCTACCCATGCCAAATTTGCGTCCTTTTTTAACAGCAACCTACCGATTCTAGAGGTACCCAGAGTTTGTGGGTTCTCCTGAAGGGGACCAAGAAATTAGTAAAAATACAGCGAATATTTTGTTTTTATTTAACAAAATGGGAAAAAAGGGCTGCAGAAGGAGGGTTCAGTTTTTTTCCCTGAAAATGGCATTAACAAAGGATTTACGGTGCTAAAATCACCATCTTCCCAGCTTTCAGGAACAGGCAGACTTGAATCAGAAAGCCACATTTTTCAACACAATTTTGGCATTTTACTGGGGAATACCCCATTTTTACTATTTTTTGTGCTTTCAGCCTCCTTCCAGTAAGTGACAGAAATGGTCTAAAAACAATGCTGAATCCTAGAGCTAAACATTTCTGAAAAGTAGACACAATTCTGAATTCAGCAGGGGGTCATTTGTGTAGATCTTACAAGGGGTCCCTACAGAAATATTGAAATTGAGGTAAAAACAGCAATTTTTCTCCATGTTTTACTCTGTAACTTTTTCCTGCGATGTCAGATTTTTGAAAGCAATATACCGTTACGTTTGCTGGACATTTCTGGTTGTGGGGATATATAGGGCTTGTAGGTTTATCAAGAACCCTAGGTACCCAGGACCAATAAATGAGCTGCACCTTGCAATGGGTTTTCATTCTATTCCGGGCAAACAGCAATTCATTTGGTGAAATATAAAGAGGGAATAATAGGTATCAAGGAAACCTTCCTATTTCCAAAATGGGCACAAGATAATGTGTTGAGAAGCAGTGGTTATTTGCACATCTCTGAATTCCGGGGTGCCCATACTAGCATATGAATAACAGGACATTTCTCAAATAGACGTCTTTTTTACACACTGTCTTACATTTGGAAGGAAAAAATGTAGAGAAAGACAAAAGAGCAATAACACTTGTTCTTCTATTCTGTGTTCCCCTAGGTCTCCCGATAAAAATGATACCTCACTTGTGTGGGTAGGCCTAATGCCCACGACAGGAAACGCAACATGGACACATCAAATCTTTACAATTAAATCTGACATGTTTTTTGCAAAGTGCCTAGCTGTGGATTTTGGCCTCTAGCTCTGCCCCCACCTAAGGAAACCCACCAAAGCTGTGCATTTTTTAAAACTAGACACCTAGAGAAACCCAGGATGGGGTAACTTGTGGGGCCATCACCAGGTTCTGTTACACAGAATCCTTTGCAAACCTAAAAATTTGGCCAAAAAACACTTTTTCCTCACATTTCGGTGACAGAAAGTTCTGGAGTGTGATAGGAGCCACAAATTTCCTTCCACCCAGCTTTCCCCCTTAGTCTCCCGACAAAGATGGTACCTCACTTGTGTGGATAGGCCTAGTGTATGCAAAAGGAAATGCCCCAAAACACTATGTGGACACATCAAAATTATCAAATCGAAAACTACCTGTTTTTACCGGGGGGTGGCGGGTACATGCGTTTTTGGTCCTGGGCTGGGCTGAGCAGCCATACAGGGAAACCTACCAAACCCAGACATTTCTGAAAACTAGACACCCAAAGGAGTCAAGGGAGGTGTGACTTGCGTGGATCCCACAGTGTTTTCTTACCCAGAATCCTCAGCAAACGTCAAATTTAGCTGACAAATGACATTTTCCTCAGATTTCTGTGTGGGACAAATTTCCTACCACCCAATGTTCCCCTCAGTAAAAATTATACCTCACTTGTGTAAGTGTACCAAGTGACTGTGACAGGGAAGAGACAAAAACATGTTGAAATTGAGGGGGGAACCAAAGTGGGTCCAAAGGGGCAGTTTGAAAAAAAACATTTTTAGGCTGACAAGTGGGGCAAATTGTTATCAGTATAGATGAGACAATGATGGGTGGTAGGAATTTTGTGTATTCCTGTGGATTCTGGAAGGCTCCATCACAAAAATGTGGGACAAAATGTGTGATTTCCAGCAAAGTTGGAGGTTTGCAGGGCATTATGGGTAAAAAATGGTGCGGGTGAAGCACACCACCCTGGACTCACCCAGATGTTTTGTTTTCAGATGTGTCTAGGTCTTGTGGATTTTTCTACATGACTGGGTCCCACAGTCCAAAAAGTGCAGCCCTCACCATTCCAAGAGGAACGATTTTGAGAGTTAGCCAACCTCTCATGGCCCAAGTGTAAAACCAAAACCCAAAATAATCAATTGTCCTCTTGCTTGCCATGGGATAAGATGTTTTAGTGTGAGAGCTGAAAGACTGTTACCCCCTTTAGTTGGGGTGGGGCATAACCATGCCCATACTGGTTGGTAGCCACCATCACACTATTTTTCTTTTTAATTCCCTGGCATCTACTAGACTTTCTGCCCCCCAGAGGTGTGGATCAGGGGTAATTGCCCCATCTGCCCACTGGTGGGCAGAACAACTTTGGCCCCATTTATTTAGGGAGGGTGTATGGCTATACCCCTAACCTCTTATTTTGAAAAGAAAATTTTCCCTGGTCTCTGGTGGGCTTTCTGTTCCCCTTGGAGGCAGATGGGCATTCCAAAAATAGGCTGAACTGCCCCCAAGTGGGGCAGATGTGGCCAACAGTATTGTGTCCCCCCATGGGGAGAGACCCTTGCCCAAAGGGCTGCCCACCCAAACAAAACACAAACATACACACACACCAATCCCTGGTGCCTAAGTGGTTTCTTCCCCACATCTGCCTAATAGAAATAGGCTGATCTGCCCCCAAAGGGAGCAGAAATGGCCTAAAATATATTTGCCCCCCCAGGGGAGCGACCCTTGTCTAAGGGGTCGCTCCCCTTGCGTGAAATTGGTGCAAAAACAAAAATCCCCAGTGCCTAGTGGTTTATGCCACCCTTGGGGGCAGCAATGGACGAAAAATAATTTCCCCCCCCCCCTGGGGAGCGGCCCTTGCCCAAGGGGCCGCTCCCTTTATACATACAAATAAAAAAAAACTCCCTGATGTCTAGTGGGCATTTCTGCTGCCTGATCCGAAATGCTGAGAAAGACATCAAAGGAAAGGAAAGGCCTTTCCTTTCCTTTGATGCCTTTCTCGGCTCCTACATGTGATCGGAGGAGAAATGCAAAAGCATGTCTCCTCCTATCGGCGCTGGAAGCTGAGCTACCGGCGCGGAGGGGCACGCCTCTGATGAGGTCAGTACGCAATTGGGTGCTGACATCATCAGGTGCCACGGGGTGGTCTGGGGGGTGCGGGGTGGAAGGGGAAGCAATTCCCCTTCTATCCCTGCCCAGGGGAGGGGAGTGCGAGTCCCCTGGGGTGGAGTGCTAGCGCTTCCCCCGAGGGCCCCTACTTGGACGTAACGGTTACGTCCTGGGCACCCGAGAGGTGCTGCCTTGGACGTAACCATTGCGTCCAAGGCACCCGAGGGGTTAAAAGATAGGACATGTACTGGTGTGTTTTACATGTCCTGATAGTGAAATACTGCCAAATTTGTTTTTGACTATTGTGAGGCCTAGCTCTCCCATAGGTTAACATGAGGCCTGCCTTTAAAAATCTTTTAAGTGCAGTTTGCTGTTGGGATCATATAGAGATATGGAGTTTGAGGTCTCCGAACTCACAATTTAAAAATATATATTTTGCTAAAGTTGGTTTTCAGATTGTCAGTTTAAAAATGCCACTTTTAGAAAGTGGGCATTTTTCTGCTTAACCATTCTGTGGTTTCGCCTGTCTGTGTAATCCATGTCTGGGTCAGACTGACAGTTGGGCTATTTGTGAATTCCCTCTAGAAATGACACAAAGGGAGCTAGGGTATAGCCTGCATATCCTGATGAGTCTCCTGGGCTAGAGTGGGGAAGGAGGAGCTGACACTTACACCTGAAAGGGCTATGCCTGTCCTCACACAATGCAGTCTGCAACCCCCTTGTGTGTGTCTGGGCCAGGCATGGGCAAGGCAGGATCTTATGACCAACAGAGTCTTTCCTTTGAAGTTTGCCTACCTCAAAGGCAGAAATTAGTATAAGTAGTGGACCCAAAACCCCAGAATTTTATATTATTTCTGAATCAAGAGGAACCTCTGCCAAGGATAAGAGCTGAAGAGCTGGAGGAGGAGTACTGCCCCTTTGCCTGTGAGCATGCTGTGCTGGGTTGGTCTGCAGTGGCTGCTTCAGCCTTAGAGAGGACAAAGACTGGAAGTTGCTGTGTTTTCCTGCTGCAGTCCAAGGGCTTGGACTGAGCTTGCCCCTTGTTCTGAAGTCTCAGGACCAGCACCTGGACTCTCTTGCTGAGACTCCTACCCTGCCAAGTGGTGCCCAACCCAGTCCCTGGGCCCTTGAGAGGAGAAGCTGGTGGAACCAAGGCTGAAATCCACTCACCGGAGCCGAGCGGGAGAAAAATAGACGCAGCACCTGCTTCACGGCTGAAAAATCAACGCACCACATGCATCACACCTAGAAAATTGATGCAACAATCAACGCATCGCCCAAGCAGCGTGGCTCTTCACCATCATGCATCAAGATTTTGCACACATTATCGCTGGGTTTCAAAACCATGGTGAATCTGCACGGATCCAAGGCTGCTCGTCCGGAAGTCGATGCATCACTCTTCTGCAGGAGAGTAAAACGACGCATCTCGTACCCAACCAGAGAAGTATCGACACACAGTCTCACTTTTGATTCAGGAATCGATGCATCGCTTACTTTTTCCGAAACACGCTCTCCATTGAGGCTTTATTTTTGACACATACGAGGTACTTTGTATTAAAACAACACATATATTAATTTCTTTGAATTAAGACTCTTTTTAATTAAAAAATTAATATGTTTGCTTGTGTATGTTGGATGTTTGTAGTTTTGGTCTTGTTTGATTTAGATAAATATTGGCTATTTGTCTAAACTGCAGTGATGTCCCTTTTGTAGTGCTTTCACTGTATTACTTTGTGTGTTGGTACAAATAATTTACACATTGCCTCTGAGATAAGCCTGACTGCTTGTGCCAAGCCACCAAGGGGGTAAGCATGGGTTGTCTAGAGAGTGTAACTCCCTTACCCTGACTAGAGTGAGGGTCCCTGCTTGGACAGAGTGCAAACTGACTGCCAACCAGATACCCTATTTCTAACAGGTATAATCAAACTTCTAAAAGCATGGTTGTTGTTAGGCCTGACATCCTTAGGGTGGTCATCTCCCAACTTTTTGCCTGCCTCCCTTTATTTTTCTGACCCATTCTTTGCTGGCTTTAGGACTCTGTGCACTTTACCACTGCTGACCAGTGCTAAAGTGCATATGCTCTCTCCCCTAAACACAGTAACAATTGTTCCTACCCAATTGGTAAATTTAATTTACCTGTAAATCCCTAGTAAAGTGCACTGCATGTTCCCAGAGCCCGTAATTGAAATGCTACTAGTGAGCCTGCAGCACTGATTGTGCCACACACTTAATTAGCCCTTTAACTATGACTCAGGCCTGCCATTGCAAGGCCTGTGTGTACAGTTTCACTGCCACTTCGATTGGCATTTAAAACTACTTGTCAAGCCTTAAACTCCCCTTTTCCAATATATATAAGTCACCCCTAAGGTAGGCCCTGGGTAACCCATAGGACAGGATGCTATGTAAGTAAAAGGCAGGATATGTACCTATGTGTTTTTCAAATCCTGGGAGTGAAAAACTCACAAATTTGTTTTCCACTACTGTGAGACTCGCTCCTCTCATAGATTAGCATTAGAGCTGTCCTTATATATTTTTAAGTGGTAGATTCGTAACTGGAAGAATTGGCCCTATGATGTTTAGTATGGCCAGAATTGTATGAGAAAACCCTGCTTATTGGTGAAGTTGGATTTAATATTACTATTTTAAAAATGGCACTTTTAGAAAGTGAGCATTTCTCTGTACTTATTGTCATCTGTGCCTTACAGCCTGTCTCCAATCCACGTCTGGTCTGTGCTGGGTGACAGCTCCCCTTGTGCATTCCACCCAGTCAGCCATAACACAGGGCACTCAGTCACATCTGCACTCTGAATGGGTCTCCCTAGGCAGGAAGGGTGGAGGGGCATTCTCTTACACCTTATAGGCCAGTGGCCTGCCCTCGCACAAAGGACTGATGACCCCCCAGAGGGATCCTCGCAGACAGGACTGGGCTGAAAGGGGAACTTGTGCACTTCAACACCACTCTTTGAAGTTTCCCTCACTTCAAAGCCTTTTTTGGGTAGATAAACTGGGTCTCTGACCCCACCAAATCTGACACTTCTGGATCTACACCTGAACTCTGTCAGAGGACCTGGTGGCTGCCCAAAGAACTCACCTGGACTGCACTGATGAGAAGGACTGCTGCCCTGCTTGTTGCCCTACTGTCTGCATGCATCTGACTTTGCTGGAAGGACTCTACCTTCCCCAAAAGTGCTCCCCAAGTGCTTGTATTGAGCTTGCCTCCTGTTATGAAGTCTCAGGGCCAACAAAGGCTTCACTTCCTAGCTTCCAACTAGTTTACTGACTTCAGTGACCTGAGGTCTGACTTCAGTGACTCCAGAACACGCACCGCTGCCCAATGCCACACCGCTGCCAGCTTGGGCTCCCTGGTCCTTGCTGCAAGCAACGACTGGCCTGCAACGCAAGACTGATGTCGCTGTGACAGCGACAGGTTTCAGGAGGAGCTGGTGCGGTGTCAAAGGCGAGGTGTTGGTTCCTTATGACCTGGTGGGATTGATGGATCCGGTTGGTCAAGGCGTGATGTTTTGACGTCAGCTGTGATGACCAGAACTTTGGTGGGGATCTTTACCCATGTAGGGTTCCTGTTAGAAATGGGGTTTCTGGTTGGCTAGGGTATGCACCTCAGCCAGGCAGAACCTACCCACTCTAGTCAGGGCTTGGTGGTTACACATCCAAGATAACCCCTGCTCTCACACCCTTGGTAGCTTGGCACAAGCAGTCAGGCTTAACATGGAGGCAATGTGTAAAGCGTTTGCACAACACACAACACACGTGACGCAAAATATACTCCACAAAGTAAACACAACACTGAGCTATGTAAAAATAATCTGTATTGCACAAAACATAATTAGACCAACATTACACATGAATAATACCCTGCTACCTTTGCAGTTGTCAGAATGTTACAAAAGTTACTAATACCCTGCAGGAATATGCAGTGGTCACATTACAATACGTAAGTACTCAGGATTCTGCAACATAAGCAGTAGTCAGGAATTATAGTAAAAGGTATATGCACTTGTCATGAACAATTCCTAAACACCCATAAAAGGAACATTAGAGAATATACCACAAGTCATATAAATACATATTAACTAGACATGCCCATAAAAGGAACATTAGCACACATATGTATTACCAGTAAACAGGGAGGAAACCTAAAACATTATAAGTCTGTATTAGGCTCCTAAAGCCTAGATTTCCAACAGAGTACCTGTTTCCAGTTGATTTGGGCACTTCCAGTGCCTAAAGGTGGATGTAGAGGGCCCCCGGCGCTCCGGCATGCAAAAACGGGGGCTGCACGAGGTTTTGAAGGGAAGAGGGGCGGTTGGCACCCTCTCCTTATGAACGGGCCCCTCTGGGGGTCTCAGTTCGGGGTGGGGGCCTGCCTCGGCCTACGCACTCCCTGTTCGTGGGGTGGGGGTCTGGCGCGGCCCACTAAACAATGCTGGGGCCAAAGTGGGAAGGGACCTCCGTCAAGGTCTCCCTTCTTGATTCTTGCCGAAAAGAAATGCCGCCGTAAAAGGAAAGGAGCGTCCCGCTCCTGACGCAGCGACCGGGGAAAGGGGCGCTCCCTGCCCCTTCCCCGAGTCCTGCCTTACGTGAGGAATGACTTTCGGACCCCTCCGGGGGCCCGAGGAAACACTCGCCCGCACCCAATGTGGTGCGCGAGTGAGGGAAGCCTCTCCCGAGCCACCAGGAGGCTTCCTGTGAAATGGAAGGTGGCTGGTGCCCCTGGGCCGCTCCCGGAAGCGGGAGGTCCTCGGGTGCGCCGAGAGGAACACGCTTGCTCCGATTCTTTTGTTAATGTGCCCCGTGGGCACTAGAAACAGCGCGGACCCGGCGCTGAAGGCAAATCAAAAGCCCGGGTTGCGGCGGTGATCTCGGAGAGCAGAGCACAGTGCTTTTTACAGCGCTAAAGGCAAACTTGCAGCCTGGGCTGCGGCGGTGATCTTTTCCAGCAATTTTAAGAGAAGAGTGCTTTTCCAAAGCGCTTAAGCAAACGCTGGAGAGATCAGTGCAGGGGTCAGGGGCACAGCACCCTGCCCCTGGGAGTAATCAGGAGTCAAAGGAAGCACAGGGCTGGAGGGCCCAACTACAGACCAGCACAAGGGATGCAGATGGTAGCAGTTCCTCCTAGTGACCAGGCAGGTCACAGGTTAGCACTACAGCAGCAGTCCAAGGTGGTTTCCTGGTGAGTCCATTCATCAGCGTTCTGTGTCCAGTTTCCAGTTCCAAGAATGTTCAAATTGTGGGGAAAATTCCCCTGTACTTATAGTCAGTTCTTACAGTGTTTCACAATGGTAGGGAGAGGAGGTTCCAGCCAGTTACAACTGGTTCTGGGAGTGCCCCCGCTCTCCTTTCAGCACAAGCTCCAAACATCAGTGGGGGGTTAACGACCCTATTGTGTGAGGCCAGGGCACAGTCTTTACAAATGCAGGTGTGCCCCGCCTCTCCCTTCTCTCCGCCCAGGAAGACTTTACAATATGTAGATGCACCTCTGTGTCACCTCCACCCTCCCTGTGTTCAGGCTGTCTGAGAAGTATGCACAAAGCCCCAACTGTCAGTCTGCCCAGACGTTGATTGGAGACAAGCTGCAAAAATATCAAAGTTATAAGCACAGATAAATGCGCACTTTCTAGAAGTGGCATTTCTGTAATAGTAATAAAAAATACACCTACACCAGTAAGCAGCATTTCTTACCACTGTCACAAACATACCAAACATGCCTACGCTACCCCTCATAAATCAGACAATACCCCTTACACATAAGGCAGGGCATTTCCAATGCAATCCTATGAGAGGGCAGCACTCACAGCAGTGAGACACCAAGTTAGGCTGTTTGTCACTACCAGGACAGGCCACGCAACTTGGCACATGTCCTGCCTTCTACATACATGGCACCCTGCCCAAAGGGCTAGCTGGGGCGTACCTTAGGGGTGACTTACATGTAGTAAAAGGGGAGTTCTGGGCCTGGCAATTAAATTTAGATGCTAGGTCCCTGTGGCAGAAAACTGTGCACACAGGCTCTGCGCTAGCAGGCCTTAGATAGGTTTGACAGGCTGCTTCAGTGGGTGGCACAAGAAGCACTGCAGGCCCACTAGTAGCATTTAATTTACAGGCCCTGGGTACATGGATACCACTTTATAAGGGACTTCTAGGTAAATTAAATATGCCAATCAGGTATAATCCAATCATACTAAATTTGTAAGAGAGAGCACATGCACTTTAGCACTGGTTAGCAGTGAAAAAGTGCTCGGAGTCAAAACGTCAGCCAACAAAGGTCAGAAAAATAAGGAGGCAAAAATCAAAGTCTGGGGAATGACCCTGTAAAAGGGCCAGGTCCAACATGACCCCCTACCAGCCCAAAGCCTGGGGAGAACAATCAATACCTTGATGGACTTCCCTGATTAGGGCGATAGAACCAGGACCCTGGCCCGAAACTGCAGGGACATGATCCAGTTCTACGCCAATCTGAACCCAGTTGAATTTCTCTGTCTATGCTCACAAGACAATCTAAGCTAACCCAGGGAGGCGTCCTAGTTGTCTGTGGCCAGAGCCAGGTCCCAGGAAGCCCGAGGCCACTGGCCTCTGAAACCTCTCAGAGTGGGGGGCGGGAGCCCCAGGTGCATAGCATCCTGTTTCCACTCTCATTCCCACCAGTTCAGGAGTTACCCCCTGCCACTGGTCTTCTAGCCTAGGGACTGTTCCCATAGCCTGAATAGGGCCCAGGGGAGAATCTCTCCTCTTGCCCCTCCTTCTAGGGTTGGGCCCCCTTCAAGGAGGAGTTGTACCCCCAGAATCCAGAACTGCCAGGGCGCTTGTTACAGTCGTCCTGGTCAGCTCACCCACCAGTTCAGAGGATCCCCCCTGTAACTGGTCTCCCAACCCAGGGTCCTTCTCCTCTGGCTGAGCTGTGGTCAGGAAAGAGCCTTTCCTCCTCCTGCCCCTCCTTCTAGAGTTCAGCACCCTCCCATCAGGAGTGATACCCCCAGAAATAATGGTAGAGAGACTGGGGACAGCCTTCTCCACCTCCAGGTCAAGGGAGCTACCCTGGACCTGGTTTTCCAACCTAGGGACGATACACTTGGGCTGGATCTCCAACCTAGGGTCGGTACCCTTGGGCTGGCTTTGAGTTAGGGGAGCATCCTCCCTCAAACTCTCCCTTACAGGAACTGAATCCCTAGGGCATGCATCTTCCAACCTAGGGACGTTACCCTTTTGCTGGACAGGAGTCAAGGAAGTGTCTTCCCGTGAATCCCCTCTTGAAGGAACTGAGGGGCATATTTATACTCCGTTTGCGCCGAATTTGCGTCGTTTTTTTTACACAAATTCGACGCAAATTCGATACAAAACGAACTCCATATTTATACTTTGGTGTTAGACGCGTCTAGCGCCAAAGTTCATGGAGTTAGCGTCATTTTTTTGCGTGAAAACCTTCCTTGCGTTAATGATATGCAAGGTAGGCGTTCCCGTCTTAAAAAATGACTCCGATGCATATGCGTCGTATTTATACTCCCGGGCAAAAATTATGCCCGGGAGTGGGCGGGTCTAAAAAACCAGCATTAGCGCCGGATTTTAGCGCCTTGGTCAGGGCAGGCGTTAAGGGACCTGTGGGCTCAGAATGAGCCCAGAGGTGCCCTCCCCTGCCCCCAGGGACACCCCCTGCCACCCTTGCCCACCCCAGGAGGACACCCAAGGATGGAGGGACCCACCCCAGGGACATTAAGGTAAGTCCAGGTAAGTATTTTTTTTCTTTTTTTTTTGTGGCATAGGGGGGCCTGATTTGTGCCCCCCTACATGCCACTATGCCCAATGACCATGCCCAGGGGACAGAAGTCCCCTGGGCATGGCCATTGGGCAAGGGGGCATGACTCCTGTCTTTGCTAAGACAGGAGTCATTTCAATGGGGGATGGGCGTCGTAAAAAAATGGCGCAAATCGGGTTGTGGCGATTTTTTTGCCTCAGCCTGACTTGCACCATTTGTGGACGCCCATACGCCATTTTCCCCCTACGCCGGCGCTGCCTGGTGTACGTCGTTTTTTTCAACGCACACCAGACAGCGCCGGCGGCTAACGCTGGCTAACGTCATTGCATAAATACGGCGCCCGCATGGCGCTTCAGAATGGCGTTAGCCGGCGCTAATTATTTTGGCGCAAAACTGCGTTAGCGCAGTTTTGCGTCAAAAAGTATAAATATGGCCCTGAATCCCTAGAGCATGCATCAGTAGAGATGCTGGTTACAGCAGTCTCTATTTTCAGATCTCGGGGGTTGCCCATGATCTGGTCTTCCAACCTAGGGACGATACCCTTTTGCTGGACAGGAGTCAGGGGAGTGCCTTCCCTCAAACTCTCCCTTACAGGAACTGAATCCCTAGGGCATGCATCTTACAACCTAGGGACGTTACCCTTTTGCTGGACAGGAGTCAGGGAAGTGTCTTCCCGTGAATCCCCTCTTGAAGGAACTGAATCCCTAGAGAATGCATCAGTAGAGATGCTGGTTACAGCAGTCTCTATTTTCAGATCTCGGGGGTTGCCTATGATCTGGTCTTCCAGCCTAGGGACGATACCCTTTTGCTGGACAGGGGTCAGGGGAGTGTCCTCCCTCAAACCCTCAAAAGGGAGCACCTACACCCCCCTCTGCGGGTTGGTGCTGCTGATCTCCAGAGTTGGAGCAACCCTGTTCCCAGGTGTCCCCCCTTCACCTTCAGACTTTAGGGCATCCTTGTTACAGGATTGGCCTTTGGTAACGACTACCCTCTCGTCTTGGGGCCCCTCTCCGGTACCTTCCAAGACCTGCGGAGGAGGACAGATCCCTTTGGATCCTGCACACTCCCCGCTCAGAACGTTGTCGGGGTTGCTTAAATTCTCGCCTCGGTGTACCGATAAGGAGCCCTCTAAGGCATACGTAAGAGGATAGGTCCTTAACAATCCTACTTCCTCCCCGCTGAAAACTTTACCTATGATTACCCAGAACCCTTCCAGGGGTGAACCTAAGACAGCCCTTGGTGTCTGACTAGCTCCCCTGGGCCTAAGCCAGAGGTCAGCCTCCTTTGCAAGCTCCCTGGGGTCAGAGAACTTAAAGTAAGACAAGTGTTGGCGTAGCTCTGAAAAACAGCAACGGAACATGTGTTCTCTTAGAATGAGACTAAACAGCCCTTCATAAGTGGTTGCTCTGCTACCCTCCACCCATCCTCTGAGTGCTTTGCAACAAGCCCCCATAAAATCCTCCCAAGACTGGTAAGGCAGCTTCCTGCTGCCTCTGAATCCTCAACCTGTAGTCTTCAGGGGTGAGACCATACTCTTCTATCAGGGCCTTTCTGATGTGGGGATACCCATGCCTGTCACTCCCTTCTGGGGCCAGTAGGACATCCCTTTGCACCTCAGGAATATAGCTCTCTAGGACAGTTCCCCAATCTTTCTCAGGAATCCTGCGCGCAACTAGAGCTTCTTCATACCCCTTAAGTCACTGACGTATGTCATCTCCCTCCTTGAACCCAAGTACCAAATCTGTGGGTAGGTAAGGATTGTGCCTAACACAAAAAATGCTGCCACCACTGGGCTCCACCTGCATTACTGGTGAGTCCAGATTTGTAAGACTGCGCTCTAGAGCGAGCCTTTCTTTGGAAAAGGCTCTTTCAGCCTCTGCCATCCTCTCCTGGGCTAAGGTTTTTTCAACCTCAGCCTGTCTCTCTTCTACAGCCAGCCTAGCTAGCTTCAGCTTCAGGTCCCTCTCTTCCCGCCTATCTCTGAGCTCTTCAGGTGACAGGAAATGGGAGGTGGCGCTGCTGCTACGGAAGGACCCAGTAAGGGACTCCCTATCTATGGGGTCCTCTCTCTCTACTCGCGTCCCTGGCCAGTCATTTTCTCCCTCAGAACCCTCCCTCTCTTGGGCCTCTTTTTGTGCTATGTAGTCTGCCTCCTCAAAATTACACAGGGCTCTCCTGAGGGTCCCTTCATGGGCTTCAGCCTCTATAAAAGGTATACCTCTTTCCCTGCAGAATCCCCTTAACTCTTCTAGAGTGTAATACAACATATCATTCATGTCAAAGGTGGACTCCATTTTGTTAAGAGCACAACACTAGCATAAACACAAGAGTCAAAAGTGTGAGTATACAACACAGGAGTAAAAATAAAATGACTAGTTTGAGAGAACAGGAGAATAATTTAAAAAGAGAATTAAAACATGTAATGGTCTAAGTGCAATTTGCGGTACAAAAATGAGTCAAAACGTACTGTGCAAGTCCTATCCTCACCGCTGACAACCAATGTTAGAAATGTGGATTCTGGTTGGCTAGGGTATGTACCTCAGCCAGGCAGAACGTACCCACTCTAGTCAGGGCTTGGGGGTTACACGTCCAAGATAACCCCTGCTCACCCCCTTGGTAGCTTGGCACGAGCAAACAGGCTTAACCTGGAGGCAATGTGTAAAGCGTTTGCACAACACACAACACAAGTGACGCAAAATATACACCACAAAGTAAACACAACACTGAGCTATGTAAAAATAATCTGTATTTCACAAAACATAATTAGACCAACATTACACGTGAATAATACCCTGCTACCTTAGCAGTTGTCAGAATGTTACACAAGTTACTAATACCCTGCAGGAATATGCAGTGGTCACATCAGAATACGTAAGTACTCAGGATTCTGCAACATAAGCAGTAGTCAGGAATTATAGTAAAAGGTATATGCTCTTGTCATGAACAATTCCTAAACACCCATAAAAGGAACATTAGAGAATATACCACAAGTCATATAAATACATATTAACTAGACATGCCCATAAAAGGAACATTAGCACACATATGTATTACCAGTAAACAGGGAGGAAACCTAAAACATTATAAGTCTGTATTAGGCTCCTAAAGCCTAGATTTCCTACAGAGTACCTGTTTCCAGTTGATTTGGGCACTTCCAGTGCCTAAAGGTGGTTGTAGAGGGCCCCCGGTGCTCCGGCGTGCAAAAAACGCTCTAGCCACTAGAAACAGCGCGGACCCGGCGCTGAAGGCAAATCAAAAGCCCGGGTTGCGGCGGTGATGTCGGGGAGCAGAGCACAGCCTTTTTACAGCGCTAAATGCAAACTTGCAGCCTGGGCTGTGGCGGTGATCTTTTCCAGCAACTTTAAGGGAAGATCGCTTTTTCAAAGCGCTTAAGCAAACGCTGGAGAGATCAGTGCAGGGGTCAGGGGCACAGCACCCTGCCCCTGGGAGCAATCAAGAGTCAAAGGAAGCACAGGGCTGGAGGGCCCAACTACAGACCAGCACAAGGGATGCAGATGGTGGCAGTTCCTCCTAGTGACCAGGCAGGTCACAGGTCAGCACTACAGCAGCAGTCCAAGGTGGTTTCCTGGTGAGTCCATTCATCAGCGTTCTGTGTCCAGTTTCCAGTTCCAAGAAGGTTCAAATTGTGGGGAAAATTCCCCTGTACCTATAGTCAGTTCTTACAGTGTTTCACAATGGTAGGGAGAGGAGGTTCCAGTCAGTTACAACTGGTTCTGGGAGTGCCCCCACTCTCTTTTCAGCACAGGCTCCAAACATCAGTGGGGGGTTAACGACCCTATTGTGTGAGGCCAGGGCACAGTCTTTACAAATGCAGGTGTGCCCCGCCTCTCCCTTCTCTCCGCCCAGGAAGGCTTTACAATATGTAGATGCACCTCGGTGTCACCTCCACCCTCCCTGTGTTCAGGCTGTCTGAGAAGTATGCACTAAGCCCCAACTGTCAGTCTGCCCAGACGTTGATTGGAGACAAGCTGCAAAACACCAAAGTTATAAGCACGGATAAATGCGCACTTTCTAAAAGTGGCATTTCTGTTATAGTAATAAAAAATACACCTACACCAGTAAGCAGCATTTCTTACCACTGTCACAACCATACCAAACATGCCTACGCTACCCCTCATAATTCAGACAATACCCCTTACACATAAGGTAGGGCATTTCCAATGCAATCCTATGAGAGGGCAGCACTCACAACAGTGAGACACCAAGTTAGGCTGTTTGTCACTACCAGGACAGGCCACGCAACATGGCACATGTCCTGCCTTCTACATACATGGCACCCTGCCCAAAGGGCTAGCTAGGGCGTACCTTAGGGGTGACTTACATGTAGTAAAAGGGGAGTTCTGGGCCTGGCAATTAAATTTAGATGCCAGGTCCCTGTGGCAGAAAACTGCACACACAGGCTCTGCGCTAGCAGGCCTTAGATAGGTTTGACAGGCTATTTCAGTGGGTGGCGCAAGAAGCGCTGCAGGCCCACTAGTAGCATTTAATTTACAGGCCTTGGGTATAGGGATACCACTTTATAAGGGACTTATAGGTAAATTAAATATGCCAATCAGGTATAATCCAATCATACCAAATTTGTAAGAGAGAGCACATGCACTATAGCACTGTTTAGCAGTGAAAAAGTGCTCAGAGTCAAAACGTCAGCCAACAAAGGTCAGAAAAATAAGGAGGCAAAAAGTCTGGGGAATGACCCTGTAAAAGGGCCAGGTCCAACAGTTACCCAAAGAGATACTGTCTGACAGAGGCACTAACTTCATGTCTGCAGACATGAAGTCCATGTGGGATGCGTGTGGTGAAACCTACAAGTTCACCACACCATATCACATTCAATCCAACAATCTAGTTGAGAGATTCAACAAGACCTCGAAGGGCATGATTGCAGGCCTACCTAAGGCCATGAGGCATAAGTGGGATGTCCTCTTGCCATGCCTTCTCTTTGCTTACAGAGGAGTGCCCCATAAAGGGGTAGGATTTAGCCCCTTTGAGCTTCTCTATGGTTGGCCTGTAAGGGGGCCTTCAAGCATTGTCAGGGAGGGGTGGGAGAAAGCTCCCAGACTCCTCCCTCCCCCAAGGATGTAGTCAGCTACATGTTGGCCTTCCACAGCTAGATGAACCGCTTCTTGAAAAAGGCCAAAATCAACCTTGAGGCCGGTCAAGAGGTAATGAAACGCTGGTATGATTAGAAGGCCACTCTGGTGGAGTTTAAACCTGGCGACAAAGTATCGGTCACTCTTTTAATGGACCTCCAGACCCCTAGAAACCCCATAAGGGTGCTCCATGTAAACAGACTAAAGTATCACTGTAGGAAGTTGGCTATGTATATACTATTTCAAAGTAAGAAATAGTGTGCACAGAGTCCAAGGGTTCCCCTTAGAGGTTAGATAGTGGCAAAAGTAGATAATTCTAATGCTCTATTTTGTGGTAGTGTGGTCGAGCAGGAGGCTTATCAGAGGGTAGTGTTAAGCATTTGTTGTACACACACAGGCAATAAATGGGGAACACACACTCAAAGACCTACTCCAGGCCAATAGGTTTTTATATTGAAAAATATATTTTTTTAGTTTATTTTAAGAACCACAGGTTCAAGATTTACAGTAAATACTTTAAATATAAGGTACTTCACTTAGATAATTTAGGAACTTTGAATGGAAACAATATCATGTACAGTTTATAAAAATGGCAATAAGCTATTTTCAAAGTGGACACAGTGCAAAAATCATAGTTCCTGGGGGAGCTAAGTAAATGTTAGATTAGGAGGTAAGTAAAACACTTACAAGTCTCAGTCCTGGGGCATAGGCAGCCCACCGTCTGGGGTTCAGGGCAACCCTAAAGTTACCACACCAGCAGCTCAGGGCCGGTCAGGTGCAGAGGTCAAAGCGGTGCCCAAAACACATAGGCGCCTGTGGAGAACAGGGGTGCTCTGGTTCCAGTCTGCAAGCAGGTAAGTACCTGCGTCCTTGGGGGCAGACCAGGGGGGTTTTGTAGAGCTCTGGGGGGGACACAAGTAGGCACACAAAACACCCTCAGCGGCACAGGTGCGGCCGAGTGCAGTGTGCAAAGCAGGCGTCGGGTTTTTAATAGGTTTCAATGGAGGGACCCGGTGGTCACTGTAGCGGTGCAGGCAGGCACAGGGGGGGCTTCTTGGGACAGCCACCACCTGGGCTAGGCAGAGGGTCACCTGGGGGTCACTCCTGCATCGAAGTTCGGTTCCTTCAGGTCCTGGGGGCTGCAGGTGCAGTGTTGGTTCCAGGCGTCGGGTCCCTTGTTACAGGCAGTCGCGGTCAGGGGGAGCCTCTGGATTCTCTCTGCAGGCGTCGCTGTGGGAGGTCACGGGGGTTGGCTCTGGTTACTCACGGGCTCGCATTCGCCAGGGAGTCCTCCCTGAGGTGTTGGTTTTTCTGCAGGTTGAGCCGGGGGCGTCGGGTGCAGAGTGTAGAGTCTCACGCTTCCAGCGGGAAACGTGAAGTCTTTGGAAGTTGCTTCTTTGTTGCAAATAAGTAGCTGGTTTTGAACAGGGCCGCTGTTCATGGGAGTTTCTTAGTCCTGTAGTCCAGGGCAGTCCTCTGAGGCTTCAGAGGTCCCTGGTCCCTGTCGGATGCGTCGCTGGAGCAGGTTTTCGAAGGTGGAGACAGGCCGGTAGGGCTGGGGCCAAATCAGTTGTCGTCTTCCTCCTTCTCTGCAGGCTTGTAGGTCAGCAGTCCTTCTTCTTTCTTCAGGTTGCAGGAATCTGATTTCCTGGGATTCTGGAGAGCCCCTAAAAACTGAATTTACGGGTGTGTTTGGGTCTGGGAGGGCAGTAGCCAATGGCTACTGTCCTTGAGGGGGGCTACACCCTCTTTGTGCCTCCTCCCTGTGGGGAGGGGGGCACATCCCTAATTCTATTGGGGGAATCCTCCAAACTCAAGATGGAGGATTTCTCAAGGCAGGGGTCACCTCAGCTCAGGACACCTTAGGGGCTGTCCTGACTGGTAGGTGACTCCTCCTTGTTTTTCTCATTATCTCCTCCAGCCTTGCTGCCAAAAGTGGGGGTAGTGGCCGGAGGGGCAGGCATCTCCACTAGCTGGGATGCCCTGGGGCGCTGTAACAAAAGGGGTGAGCCTTTGAGGTTTACGCCCGGTGTTACAGTTCCTGCAGGGGGAGGTGAGAAGCACCTCCACCCAGTACAGGTTTTGTTCCTGGCCACGGAGTGACAAAGGCACTCTCCCCATGTGGCCAGCAACATGTCTGGAGTGTGGCAGGCTGGCAGGAACTGGTCAGCCTACACTAGAAGTCGGGTAGGTATTCAGGGGGCTTCTCTAAGATGTCCTCTGGGTATATGTTACAATAAATTGCACACTGGCATCAGTGTGCATTGATTGTGCTGAGAAGTTTGATACCAAGCTTCCCAGTTTTCAGTTTAGCCATTGTGAAACAGTGGAGTTCGTGTTTGACAAACTCCCAGACCATATACCCTTATGGCTACCCTGCACTTACAATGTCTAAGGTTTTGCTTAGACGCTGTAGAGGCATAGTGCTTATGCACTTATGCCCTCACCTGTGGTATAGTGCACCCTGCCTTAGGGCTGTAAGGCCTGCTAGAGGGGTGACTTACCTATGCCACAGGCAGAGTGAGGTTGGCATGGCACTCTGAGGGGAGTGCCATGTTGACTTAGTCATTTTCTCCCCACCAGCACACACAAGCTGTGAGGCTGTGTGCATGTGCTAAGTGAGGGGTCCACAGGGTGGCATAAGACATGCTGCAGCCCTTAGAGACCTTCCCTGGCATCTGGGCCCTTGGTACCAGGGGTACCAGTTAGAAGGACTTACCTGAGTGCCAGGGTTGTGCCAGTTGTGGAGACAAAGGTACATTTTAGGGAAAGTACAGGCTGGGGCCTGGTTAGCAGGGTCCCAGCACACTTTCAAATCACAACTTAGCATCAGCAAAGGCAAAACGTTAGGGGGGAAACCATGCCAAGGAGGCATTTCCTTTCAATCAGTTCGAAAGGCCTGAAGTAAGCATGCTCCTGGTGACAGATGAGGGTTTGGAGGAGGAGAGTAAACCTCTCCCTGACCTCCTCTCTGCAAAAGAAACCTGTCAACCTCTCTGACTCACTGACCCTAGACCAGCGAGGTGACTGTTACCAGTAACTGGGACAGTTCTCCTCCCTGTTTTTCCTCACCTATGGATTCTCACATCTGTGCGTCCATGACATTGACACGGGAGACAGTCCCCCTGTAAATAGCAAAATCTACAGGTTGTCAGACAGGGTGAAGGCCAGCATCAAGGAGGAAGATGCTAGCTTTAGGGGTGATTGAATCATCTAACCGTCCCTGGTCTAGTCCAGTGGTATTGGTACCGAAGGCTGCCCCACTGGGCACCAAATCAGAACTTCAGTTCTCTGTGGACTACAGAGGTTTCAATTCCATCTCCAAGACCATACCTGTTTGGGACTCACTTCCGGGTTCAGACAGGCCCCTCAGATGGCTCATGCAGATGATGGGTGAAAATCCTAAACTCTTGAGGTGGTCCATCTCCCTACACGGTATGAACTTTATGGTGGAGTATCACCCAGGGACTGACCACGCCAGTGCTGATGGTCTCTCCAGATTCTTTTGCCTTAGTGATGAGGACTCCCAAGGGGTTGGGTAGATCTCGCCACTTTCAGCAGGGGGGGGAACACATGTTAGACCTGACAGCCTTTGGGTGGTCATTCCCCAACTTTTTGCCTCCCTTCATTCATTTGTCTGATCCTGTTTTGTTGGCTTTAGGACTCTGTGCAATTTACTACTGCTGACCAGTGATAAAGTGCATATGCTCTCTCCCCTAAACATGGTAACATTGGTTCCTACCCAATTGGCATATTTAATTTACCTGAAAGTCCCTAGTAAAATGCACTTCATGTGCCCTGGGCCTGTAAATTAAATGCTACTAGTGGCCCTACAGCACTGATTGTGCCACCTACATAAGTAGCTCCTTAACCATGACTCAGGCCTGCCATTGCAAGGCTTGTGTGTGCAGTTTCATTGCCACTTCGACTTGGCATTTAAAACTACTTGCCAAGCCTTAAACTCCCCTTTTGCTATATATTTGTCACCCATAAGGTAGGCTATAGTTAACCCATAGGGCAGGCTGCTATGTAGGTAAAAGGCAGGACATGTGCTTATGTGTTTTACATGTCCTTGTAGTGAAAAACTCACAAATTTGTTTTCCACTACTGTGAGACCTGCTCCTCTCATAGACTAGCATCAGAGCTGCACTTATATACTTTAAAGTGATAGATTCTGATTTTGGAAGGAGTGGCCCTGTCATGGTTAGTATGACCAAAATGGTAATAGAAAATCCTGCTTACTGGTGAAGTTGGATTTAAAATTACTATTTTAGAAATGCCACTTTTAGAAAGTGGGAATTTCTCTGCAATTACTGCCATCTGTGCCTTACAGCCTGTCTCCAATCCATGTCTGGTCTGTGCTTGTTGACAGCTCCCATTGCACACTTCACCCAGAAAGCCATAGACACAGGACACTCAGTCACATCTGCATTGATCTACATACTGAATGGGTCCCCCTGGGCAGGAAAGGTAGAGGGCCTCTCTATTACACTTCAAATGCCAGTGGCCTTCCCTCACACAAAGGACTGATAACACCCAACAGGGATCCTAGCAGACAGGACTGGGCTGAAAGGAGAACTTGTGTACTTCAAAACCGCTCTTTGAACTTTCCCCCACTTCATAGGTATTTTGGGGTATATAAACTGGTTCTCTGACCCCACCAAATTAGACACTTCTGGATCTACACCTGAACTTTGTCAGAGGAACTGACTTACCTGGACTGCTTTGATGAGAAGGGCTGCTGCTGGGCTTGGTGACTTTCTGTCTGCTGGCTTCTGACTTTGTTTGAAGGACTCTGCCTTCCCCAGAAGTGTTCTCCAAGGGCTTAGATTGAGCTTGCCTCCTGTTCTGAAGTCTCAGGGCCAACAAAGACTTCACCTCTTAGCTTTTAGCTAGTTTATCGACTTCGGCAACTCCAGGACTGACTTCAATGACTCCAGCACAGACACCGCTGCCCAACACCACACCACACCGCTTCCTGCTCTGGCTCCATGGTCTCGCTGCATGCAATGACGGCGGCCTGCAACGCAAGTCTTATGTTGATGGGATGCCACAGACGTCCCACAGTCGCCGGATCAGTCAGCCCCGCCGGGTCACAAGGAACCAACGCTTTGCCTCCGACGCCACACCAGCTCCCCTTACAACCGATGGAACCGACGCCTCACCTCCCCTGCCGTACAGTGTGGAAGTGACACATCACCTCCCTGGATGCTGTAAGGGACTAACGCCGAACTAGCTCCAGCGACTCATCACCTCCACGACTCCGTGCGACGTCCTTGTTTCTTTGTTTTCACAGGTACGGTACCTGGGGGTCCGTGCAACTCCATGACCAGCGCCTGTGGCGTTGGACTATTGGAAACAAGTCCGTCATCAATGCTGTGATAGCCCCCAGTTGGAGCTATTGTTTTTCTAAGTGGGATTTAATCTTTAAAAGTCATAACTTTGCTTGTGTACATTAGATTTTCATAATCTTGACCTTATTTTATTCAGATAAATATTATCCATGTTTCTAAACCTGTGTGGTGTATTTTTGTGGTGTTTTCACTGTGTTACTGTGTGAGTTATTGTACACATACTTTACAAATTGCTTTGTAAGTTAAGCCTGCCTGCTCTGTGCCAAGCTAATGGAGGGTGAGCACAGGATAATTTGGGCTGTGGTGTGACTTACCTGATTTAGGATTGTGGTCCCTACTTGGACAAGGGTATATACCTCTGCCAACTAAAGATCTAATTTCTAACAGTTGTCAGTGTTACCTATATACTACTGGGTCTTTTTTTAGTTATAGGAAAAATCTAAATGAAATGTATGGTATAGTTTTTGAGCCCAAAGAATGTATTTTCAGAGAGGGTAAAAGAGCTTTTTAATAGGTTGCAATGATGACAAGAGTTTGTAAAGTCAATATTTCTCACCTTCTCACTTTCTTAATGCAGACCTATTGGATTTGCGTACACACAAAACAAAAGATAATTGCTGATGCTGAACACTATTGGCAAATAAAACACTATTTGCATTCAGTGGTTACTGTGGAGACCGCTTAGACTGTACCCATGAGAGAAAGTCTTTTGGCACTCTTTATGCAAAAGTCTAGATATGGCTGTCTGATTCTTTATGAAAGGGGCCACTGGAACAGGGTAAGGCTTTGGCGAGGCTGGCGTATCAGGGGTCAGTACTTGCACTCGCTCCATCTCTTTTAGTAGGGACTTTGTCCCCCTTTTTTGTGTTCTGTCCAGTTGCACAACACCTTTGTTTCTGTGCAGTTGTTAGGTAGTGCAAACAGCACCTCTGCTGATGTTCAGCAGGGCAGCTGGAAATGATGTGGACTCCACAGCCCAGGGAGTTTGGAGGGTAGTGACTTTGCCTTTGTCCAACTTTCTGTGGTGAGAGCGGCACCTATGGTTCAGGCGAAATGAAGTGGGTAAGCAGAAGCAGCACTAGCATTGGTTGTGGTGGCTGCAATGGAGCCCCTGTGTGTGAAGAGTGGTGGATTATGGTGCTTGGTTTCTTTCTTGGACCCAATCATACAACCCACCACGGAATGAAGCTACTTGCCTATGCTACGTTGTAATAGTGAGAGTATGTAGGTCCTGGTGCAGGCTCCTTTACTGCAGTTTTAAGATGTTTTCCTTCATGGAGCAGGACTGTAGGCAGGAATATTTGTTTCGGGGGCATGCCCCCTAGTGATAACATACATAAGGAAGGTTCGGAGAAGGGAAGTGCTATCTCAATAACACTTTTTATATAATGCTGAAGCACTTAGAAGTTTTTCAGGCATACAGTGCATTTTGTCGTTTTTAAACTACAGTACTGTTCTCCACCAATGACCTTTGGGAAACATCTGTGAAAAAATGTGCACTTCAAAGCGCGTAAGTCAAATCAAAATACTTTGAAAACAATTAACCAGGAGAGCAGTCTCTCCAAGAATTTGTTAGGAAAACGTTGGTCCTTTGTTATGTGTAAAGCATACGACCATGTTTGTGACAAATGGAAGATGTGTATTGAAACCTCTACTTGTGGGTTGTGTGTTCTCCATCAAAAGAGGTTTTTTTTCAAATATTGTGGCAAATACTGCATCAAAAGTACATTGGACCTATAACATTTGTGAATACTGAATTGAAAGTTAATAAAAGTTTTTAGGAGATTTGGGAATTATATCTAAAGAAAGGTTTGAGAGAATTAGTGGGAAATGGTCAGTAGCTTAGGTACACAGTTGATAAACATCTAGGAGATTCAGAGGTTCAGCTGTGCATTAGCAAGTGAGTCAGTACATTCAGTGGGTGCTCCAAAGACATCACCCGTAGGAGGAATAGTTTAGATGTACTTCAGTCACATGGCCGATAATGCTGTGAGTTTAGGAATGCACCTAAGAATAAGAAAATAGTGTACAGTATTTAAGTGTTAGCTTAAGACATGAATAAAAATATCTGGTATATAAGTGTTAACTGACACTTGGGGTATTGGGACTTGAGGTTAATGTCAACAGAGAAGTTGGCTAATTATGTAAAATGTGTAAGTGTGGATTTCCTTCACAGTTTCTGGAGTTTACTACAGCTTCCGCCAATGCAGTTATGAGTGTAGATGAGCAAACGAGGCACACTGAAAACCAGCATGGGATTTTGCATGTGTTACACACCTCTCCAATGTGTGTGTTCTGAAGAAATGGACAATTACATTAAGGATTGAGGGGCATGCTAAAAACGTGCCTATATAATTTGAAATTTGCACCTTGAAAATCTGGTGAGGTATCCTGAGAGGAACAGATATTCAGATGTAATATATACTTGCTATTTATCAGCTTCTTGATGAAATTGCTGGTTTTGTCCAGCTCTGTCTCATAGGCTTTGATACACTCTTTATACTTCAGGATGTCCAACCTGCAGCCACAGGTCCAAAGTCAATAACCACATAGTGCAGAACTCTAGGTCACCGCACAGTATCACCAGAAAAAGATACCAGTGATAGATCCATTGGAAGGCGCCATTTGGTAGCAGCGATGAGGAGGGTTGACTGAGTTGACTGGCAAGCACCACAAGGGGCCGGTATCATTAATAGAATGATCCACTTTTTGCTACCCATCATGCTGACCAAAACCACAGACAAATACCAATTCTAAGCACACTTACTTTTACCACTGAAGGACCGTTTCATTGCATGACATAACCACAGAAAATTGCATTGAGTATCAGTGTTGGACAGTTCCACCAACCATACTGCAAGGAACTAATTAAGAAAGGGTTTGATACTTGACAGACCTTTATAATGGTAAAGACTTGGCAGGAAATTTTTCTAAGTTACTAACACAGGATAAGTTCACAAAACTCACCTCACGATAATCTCTTCAAACTAGCAGTGCTGGAGAGGTCCACTGCACTAAACACTACTCAGTACACTGCTTGTCAACAGCAAATGCAAATCCAGCTCAATCTACTGCACTGATTCCAGGGTGGCAGCTATGAGCTACCACACCCACAGCAATGCTTCTCTGCTGAAACTCTATAGCTTTGAGAGGTCAATCTGAGTCGTCGTCTGCCCTTGGGAAAACGGTGGATTCAATCTGTTAGATCAAAGCTAACCCTAAGCATGAAGAAATTACCAAAAATTGCTCTCAATGTTATAGTGATCTGAAATGCTTGCCTCATTAAGCTAATAGCCACTAACCAACCATACAACACTCCACAGATCTATTTGATGATGGCCTGAAACATACTGGTAACCTTCATTACTACAAGTTCAACATCCTCATTCCAGTCCTTGTTCTATTAGTGCGAGTCTCACCCTTGAGACAGGCAACAATTTTCTACCCCCCAAAAAAATATAACATTTTGCTCTGTCTTTTCTTCCCTGGATACAAATCCCTTCCACCTCGTGTGCATTAGCAAGCCAGACACGGCATAAAGGAATGCCAAGGGGATGGGCAGGAGGAGTGGACGACTGGGATCAGGACAACTATGACCTAGGGTAAATTGAAGACTGCCTGTGCATAATTGGGCCATCATTTCCTTGCCCTTCTTCCTTGACCTAGTCCTTACTCTGTGAGAATGTAACAAGCACTATCACCCCTCTTCCCCCCACCAAAGACAAGAGGATTCACTAGAACAATCAATGCATCACCAAAAGCAACAGAATGATTACAATATTCCACAAAATGTATCAGAAATACGGAACAGGACGTAGGATATCAATGTCCTTTCCTACGCCAGTGACACTCAACTCATTCACTTCCTCATGGACAATATGCCCAGTATTAAGATCAAGTTCGATGCCTGCATGACTGAGTTTGCCCACTGAATGAAGAACAACTGTCTAAAGCTGAACATGAACAAGACCGAAATTGTGATCTTTGGGAATAGTACATCACAGTTGGACTTACCTGGTGGCCAACAGAGCTAGGACCAACATCCACGCCAAGAACAGCATGATCATCACTGATAGCAAACTTAACATGACAGCCCAGGTCAATGCACTCACCACCTCGTGCTTCCATACCTTGAAGAAGCTGTGGAAAATGGCTCCCAATCAGCACTTGGAAAGCCCTCAAGCACACACTGGTTACAAGCAATCTGGAGTGGAGGAACACCCTCTATGTTGGGATCAACAAAAAACTCATCAGAAGGCTGCAGACCATTTAGGACTCGACAGCAAGAATCACTCTTAACCTCCCATGCCATACTCACATCAAACCACATCTGAAGGACCTCCACTGCTCCCCATTCACAAACAAGACAATTCATACTCCTCATTCTCACTTTCAAGACACTGGCATAGAATACCCCAACAACCGCATCTGCTTTCACAAACCTTCCAGGTACCTCCGCTCATCTGGACTCCTACTTGCACAAATCCTACGCATATGGAAAACCATAACCAGTAGTCAAGCCTTCTCCTACATCACTTTTAAAGAGTTGAATATCCTGTCACTATACATAAGAGCTCCTCCTCCCTTGAATTCTGCAAGATGCTGAAGACCTGGCTTTTTGAGTAGTCTTACTAGGTCCTAGGTGTGCCTCACATCGGCTCAGCGCCAGGATAGCCTCTTAATGGTGGTATGCTCTACAAATCTGCATAACATAGCATAACCAAACCACACAGGCCAAGAAAATCTGAGAGGGAGCCCACAAAAATAACAGACTCCAAAGAACCCAGGAGCAAAGGAACAGAAACTAGCCAACAGGAGAAAAATGCAGCGGGTGTCAACAGCAAGGACAAATTAGGCACAATGCCAAAGAGAGATGCGGTAGCCCAGTACCAACATGCCACTATGTGCAAGGGGTCAGAACAGCAAAAAGAGCAGTCATGGACTGTGAAGGCTAAGAGGCCAAATTAGATCACTACAGGTCCAAAAAAGCTAGAGTCTGAACAACTCATAATACCCTGTAGGATGCACTGATTGGGTTGGCACCATGAATTATCAGGCAGGCAAGCAGACACCTCCAGAAAATTAAATGAAGGATCTGAACTAGTAGCAAGCATATGCATGTTCGGTACCAGAAAAATCCACTGGCTTATGGAAAAGACATACACAGTTAAGGACATGAGCCCAGCGCCGGCCTTTGCACTGATGGCACCCTGTGCGACAATGTTTGTTGGCAACCCCCCCAATGACCTCCTCCACCGTGGATTCCCACACTACCACCCTTTGGCAGTGCCCTTCAAGTCTCCATAATCACTCTCTCTCTTAGATGAATTTAATTAGTCTTGAAGTGCCACTCATTCCAGTGTCTGGTGTCAGAGCACTTTACTTCGTGCACACATTACACATAGGCAATCAATCATAAGTGTGTAAATCGGTGTATAAGAAATGTGACATAAGACAGAGGACTACAAGGTGTAGGGGTCACATGACATCCACACTGGTAGGCTGTACAGTTTAAGAGTATTTGGTCAGGAGAAGCACCCACTCAGAATTTAAAATGTAACTCCATGGTTGGGGTTCTCTTTAAAACTAGGAATTGATTTATACCCAAATAAACCCATTTTGCAACATTAGGAATTTGAAAGACTGGGGAAAAGTAATTATAATGCTCTCATCTATACCTTGCAGAAGGGAGGCATTTCTTTAATAACAGTTAATAGTTTACTGCTCTATATTAGGATTTTAACTTATAAACTGTAGGTAACAAAATTACCTTTTTGACAAAAGCAGTAATCCACTGACCTATTTGCATTATATACACTTTGTGATCTGCATGGTACATGTTCTATGCAGGAGGCAGGCATATTAACCCCCTGCGCTACCTTAAAACTGCCACAAGAGAAAACTCTGAACTCTCTCCAGGCATTACTCACCAGAGTTATCTTGACATTTGTATTGTTGCCTGAAAATTGCTGGAGGGAAGGAACGAGGCAGTAGGCGCTTTTAAAACTATAATATACTTGCAAACACGGTGCACCCTCCCAAAGTCATCACCCAGTGCAGCAGCACTGGTCACACTGCCCTATAGCCGGTCCTGCAACAGCCTCTGAAGCCAACAACACATGAATCCAAGGACACAAAACAAACTGCAAAACAAAAGTCACAAGTAAAACAACCACTAAGAACAGGATGAACAGAGACCTACAAATGTAAACCTTAGAGAAGAAAGACACCCAGACGCACAAAAGAATCCCTCACTTAGAAAGAACAGGTTATGATCAAGCACTGGTCGCTCACAGGATTGAACATCTAAACAGGGCCACAACCACAATGTGATTGAGCAAAAAAAGAGGCCATGAGAGATCCTGAGGACAAATGTTACAATGTAATTGATAGAACATTATCAGCCATTGAGCAAAAGCACAAAATGAAAAGGGAAACAGAATACAAATAATAACAGTGACCACCCATGAAGGACAGGAGACCAAGATAATCGGTCTCAGTACCCTATGAGCACCAAACATTACCAGGGCAAGTCACTGAAATCAGGCACCACAGCATGGCTACCAAACAGAAGGGACCCAAAAGGGAATATAACCTGCTAAAGCTGGGTAAAAAACGCAAACCATGAACAAACAGATGGACTAGAGTACAGAACAGTAGGACAGAACACTTGCAAAATGTCAACTGTAGCCAATGCAGGGAAAATATGCCCACAAAGTGTTAGGTGTGCAAGGAGGCGCCACTCACTTGAACACTTAAAATTGCAGACTGCTTAGAAATACAAGCTCAAGAGCAATTAAAGTGAGGCCAAATCCCTCAGAAAGTGGGGCTCAAACACTAGAGCCAAGGTGGCGATGCCAAAGCCACTGTAGCAGGCATGATGGTGTATTGCCTGCCTTATATTTCAGACACCTGCATTATGACTAACTGGTGTGGAATCAACATCGGGGTCTGTCTAGGCAATGACCAGCAGCAGTCCAGCCAGGCCAATCAAACGAGCCCAAAAAACTGCACAAAAGTACCAGCCAGGAGACCACCAAACCAAGCCAGAGAGAGGTGTGTAGATAAGCCTCAGGGATTGCCACAAACCCAATGCTGCATGCTTGGAACAGAAGCCGGGAAGTAAAATTAAAAGGGCTTACAAGGACTCTAATCTGCCAATTGAGAGCCCTAGTAGTGTAGAAAACGCTGAAGATAGTGAAACACAAACACCATGCTCCAAAGATTAGTTAGGCAACAAACCCATAACATCCAGGCCTAAAGTAAGTGGCAAACTGTTTTTCCAACACCCAAGGAAGGAATCATAGGTGCCGAAGCCCAAGGAAGAAAGCAGCTAGGCTGCTCCAAGTACACACAAAGAGGGGGGCCTTGAGCACAGACACACATGGAAAACATCTGCCATAACCACTGTAAAATTACCAGCACACTGTTTGTAAAGAGAGACAACCAAGCAGAGCACTTCTCTCCCTCCAGGGAGAGAGATGGATCGGAAGCCCCAGGAAAAAGAAGAAAGGCCTAGCTCAAAATGAGAGCCATGGAACTAAAGCAAGAAGTCAAAAGAGGCACTCCCGGAGAAAAAGACAAATCCCGGAGAAGAGGGCAGGCATGAAAGTAGAGAAACATACCCAGGTCGCTGCCGCAGAGACGAAAGGAACCGTTTCTCCATCCACCCCAAACAACACTAAGGACAGTCAAGTGGTCATGTGCAGAGGAAGCCAAAGGTGTGAGATGTTAAGGCAGACCTCAAAGAACAAGCCCTAAGCAAACAGAAACTGAACTCTTTGTCAATCTGAAAGGCCCGGTGATATCGAGGCACTCAGAGAGTGTGCCACCAGCCATCCAGAGAGAGCCTTGCACAAAAACAAATGGATAGAGCTTGTACCCAGTGGAGCTTTGCCGTTCTAAGGCCAGGGGACCTCTCCAGTATAGCCCTACATGACAGAACTCACAATTCAGGCAACAGGCTCCTTATTTTTGTAGTTAAAAACTTAACTTAAAACTTACTGTTTTTTAATCAGAGTCTATAGGAAATTAACGTTCCCTGATTGTGTTTTCTAAGTTTCATCTTATCTATCTCTAAATGTTTGCATGTAAAGTGCTGGAGAGCAGCTAAGCACCAGCTAAAGCTAAGCCCAGCCAGAGGCGCAACATACATGTCTGCTGAAGGACAGTAATAATTTTTAAAAAACGGCTAACAAGCAGCCTGGAAAGAAACAACCCATCTCTTGATGGGGACAGAAAGAACGGGATGTGAATAGGCGGGCAGTCCTTATGCAACTGTAAAATAAATATATTTTTAAGGGGTAGCAAATTACTTACATGGCTCCAAGGTAAGACTCAAACTCAGAGTAAGGACTGGGATGACAAAAATAGACCGGAGATAATAAAGAAGGGCATTAGTCCGTGTAAGGCTGGAGAGAGTGTAAAAAACGTCACTCGTTTATGCCATTAAGTATTTTTCATGATATCATCTGGGTCAGAAGCTATGGGATAATTTCCTCTGATTTTGGTATGTGATTTGATTTTCTGTGATGTTTACACTCCCTGCCTTCTGCTCTCACTGCTCCCCTTCATGCTTGCCCACTGCCCTACTCTCCCTAGCCTTTACCCTGGCCTCCCAGTACCCGATCATTCTGCCTGCTGTCTATGCTTCTGGTACTCTTCTTTGAATACATTCTACACTTGTTTCACTCTGCCTCTCATGTTCACCTCCCTTTCTACCCTTTACTATTTTTCCCGTTTACCCTGTTGCTGACAACCCTGCTTTCCCTTTACAATTGATACTCACTACCACCGAGCTAACCAACTGTTCTGTGTGATAATGTACTCGCATCTACTCTTCCACCCTCTTCCTTGCCTTCCCTCTACCATTTCTACCCCCATCTTACCTTCCGTTCTGCTGCCTAACCCACTGCCTTCTTCTTGTTCCCACAACTGGCTCCTGCTAACTAAATGCCATTTTTAGGTAGCAGCCTACTGGGCAGTGCAGCGTCTGGTGTGCTAAGGACTCTTGGGAACATTCAGAAAGCTGACCTAGGAATATTTTCTGCCTGTTGCTTGCCATTGGCTTTGTGGTTTGTAACTCACTTTTCTTGCTCTCCATTTGCTGGATTTTTTTTTTTAGGCTCTCCAGCTTGAGTTCATATCTTCCTTGCCCAAATCTTGTTTATAGTATCCTTCCAAGTGCTTCTTTTCTGTTAACAGGCATGTAAATCTTGTTCTTGTCTCGTCACATTACTATGCATTCAAAGACCGAGGTCAAATGTCAGACGCTGTCTTCGGAGGGTGCAAGTTTACTTTTCTTTCTCTGACTTCAAAGTGGCAATCTTGCTGGATACCATGGGTAGGAAATAGATTTTTTTGTAGCACATGACAACATTTAAATGAACTGTCTAAGTATTTCAGAAAATATCAGAATTAGGAACACAAATGAAGCACATTTTTTGTTATTTCTAAAGTGTGTTAGAAACACATACTTTAATATCTACTCTAATATGATCAAAACAAATCATTACAATAGGCAATTTCCACACATTTTCGTCTGTGAACTATATAGTTTTATTAGTAAAACTGTATGTCTATGCCAGTGTAATGGCCATTTCAATTGAAAACTTGTTGGCTGTAATGGCAGTGTGCTACCATACCGTGAATACTCCACTTTACGCCACTCCACTCCACTCTACTGTGCAGCACTCCAGACCACTTCACTCTACTCTGCACCACTCCACTTTACACCAATCCATGCAACTGCACTCTGCACCACTCCTCTTTACGCCATTGCACTTTACTCCACTTCACGTTCCGTCTCTGTACTCTACCCTGTACCACTGTACCATATGCCAATGCACTCTTCACTACTCTACACCATTGCACTCTTAGCCACTGCACTATACACCACTCCGGTCTAGGCTACACTAATCTCCTATGCACAACTCCACTATACGGCACCATATTCTATGCCACTCTGCAACACTGCACTCTACTCCACTGCCCTGCATGCCAATACACTCTACGGCAATGCACTTTACCCTGTAATACTCAACTCTATACCCCTGCACTCTACACCCCTTTACTCTATGCCAGGCCAATCTATGCCACTCTACGCAACTGCACTCTACCCTTCTCTACTCCACTCTATGCCACTTCACTCTACTCTGAAACAATGTACTCTATGCCACTGCACTCTACCCCACTCCACTCCACTCTGCACCACTCTATGCCATGCACTCTATGCCACTCTACTCTCAATCACTGCCCTCTACACCGATGCAGTCTACACAACTGCTCTCTATTTCATTGCACTCTTTGCCACTGCCCTCTACTCTGCATCACTGTACTCTACACCACTGCACTCTACTCCACTCACAGCACTGCACTCTGAAACTCCAGTCTGCAACACTGCACTCTCTGTCACTGAACTTTACCTCACTATACTCTGCACTACAATCTGTGCTACTCCACTCTACGCCGTGGCACTCTGTGCCACTGCACTCTATGTCACTATACTCTACTCTGCACCACTCTATGTTACTCTACTCTGTTCCACTCTATGTCACGGCACTCTATGCCACTCAGCTGTACTCTGCACAGTACGCCACTGCACTCTATGCCATTTGGCTCGACTCTGTGCCACTACCCTCTGCATCATTCAACTGTACGCCACTCAACTCTGCACCACTCTACCCCTCTCTAATCTATGTCATTGCACTCTACACCACTGCACTCTACACCACTGTACTCTACTCTGTGCCAATCTACTCTGTGCCATCCACTCTGCACCAATCCACTCTGGGCCTCTCCACTCTAGGCCACTACACTCTGTGCCACTGCACTCTGCACCACTGCACTCTCCTACTATGCACCACTCTAATCTACACCACTGTTTTCCACAACCCCGCATTGTGTGACACTGAATTTATTGGCACTGCACTCAATGCCACTGCACTCTTCACCACTATACTCTGTAACACTCTACACCAATGCACTCTACACCAGTCCACTCTACTGTATGGCACACCAGTGTATTCAACTCTACATGACTGCACACTGCCACTCCACTCTACAACACTCTACTCTACTCTTCACCATTCCACTCTATGATACTCCATGCCACTTTCCTCTACGTGTCCAACATGACTAAAACGCATTGGCAAAGCCATTAGCTCTTGCATAGGTGAGACCTATTGACTTCGACAATTCTTGTTAATTATTTATTGGTAATTTCTATTACTCTGATTCTCCTTTCCCTGACCTACTACATACTATTTGAGATTGATCTGCCCCTCGTGGCAGTCACCTCCCTTCCTATAGTTAGTAAACAAACACACCCTGAGGGTCTTCTGAGACTTTTACTCTTGGTGGTAGCCATTAAAATAGGGCCATAATTCTCCTGTGGTACTATCAACTCCTATTTGTTTGAAGCAAGCAAGATCCTTGGGAGAGATAAGGTAATCTGTTAGAAAAATGCCAAGGGCCTTAGATCAAGCAATTAAATTAGCCTCCCATACCACTAGCTGTTCAATCAAATGCAAAAATATTATTGGTTTCACTGGGCACCTCAAGCCGCAAGGACTGGTGTCACTGCAGCTGCTTCGCCCTAAATGGCCATGCCCCGGTAATGTAATTTCCACAGACCACACCATTACACTAATCATTCATTGAAAACATGAAAAATCCTACTTCTTTCTGGTTATAAAATGTTTGCACAGTATGTGCATGCACTGAAGCAGAGAAGCAGAATCGCTGCACCCACTGCAGGACAGCATCAAAGGCATAGTCAACAGAAGATGACTGTCAACAGGGGCAGTGCAGGCCCTGATATTCATGGACTCCTTTATGCACAATGCACAAGGTTAGATGGTAGCACGTGCTGCAGCAGGCATATGGTGAAACGTGCTGCAGGGTCTGTCACACTCATTTGTTGTGCACTGCCAAACAGTGAACAATATCCCACCTACGCCTTGGTACCAGGATCTGAGATACTGTCTCTGCTGCGCATCGGTGGTAAAAAAATGTGTACAATTTATGACTATCTCTCTCTACATCAGTGGTCTCCAAACCTTTTAATACTGCACCGCCCAGTTGAAAAATTAAAATCATTGGCCCCCCCTTTCAGAATTTTTCACAATTATTTTATAAAGATGTCAATGTTTAAATATGTCTAGACCTATTTAAACATTGCAGTTAAGTACTGTTACCTTTTTAAAAATGCAATAACTGCTTTTGCTTTAAACAAAAGCCTGTTACCTGTATAATGCTACTTTTGGCCACAATCTGGCACCACCCCTGGGACCACCTGAGGCCCCCTTAGGAGGCCCGCCCCCTGTTTGAAGACCTCTACTCTACAGGATGCAGATGCAGAGTTAGTCAGAGATGTGCCTGCATCAGTGGCATAACGAAACCTGAGGGCCCGCCTCTAACTCACTCAGGAGCTCTCAGGCCAGGGTACTGTGCTGAGGAGGCTACCTAAACACCACCACCCCACACCGTGGGTGCTGCGGGGACCTTTGTTATGCCACTGGCCTTCATAGCTCCTCAACCTGGCCTCCTTCCTGACTGTTTCTTTTTCACAGAAGATGGAGGAACGCCATTCCTATTTGTCTAACTAACCCCCTTGCCACTGCACCCTGCACCACTGCACTCTCCTACTATGTACCACTCTAATCTACACCACTGTTTTCCACAACCCGCATTGTGTGACACTGAATTTATTGGCACTGCACTCAATGCCACTGCACTCTTCACCACTATACTCTGTAACACTCTACACCAAACTGTTCCTTGTTATCGTTGTTCCTTATGACTTTCAGCACAGCCTGCAGCAACACAGTTAGTGTACACTTTAAGTGTTGTACAGGAATATAAAAGTATAAAACTGAGGCTCAGGATTTTGAGAAGAGGGGCACAGAAAAATATGGACTGGTCTGGCCCCTTCAGGCCTCCACATGGCTACAGCCCTGCCATAAGGACTTCAGATAGAGGTCTGGTTTCTTTTAGCACCTCAAGATTTCTTGGTGCTCGGCTTTCACAATGGAACTAAGACAGACTTGAGTTCCTCAATACCCTCTTTTCACTGGGGGTATGTGTTGGGACGTGTCCCTCGCGCACTTCCGCGCGACTGGACAAGGGAATGTTGAGTGAGTAGAATTAGGAATGTTGAGATGGATTTGAGGGTTACGGAGCAGTTGAGACCTGGTGGCTGAAGTGGGAGGACAGAGGTTGAAGCTGTTTAACCTGCATATTATAGTAAATAAATACTGCTTCAAATTCCGTGTGCGGCGATTGCAGTACCTTTCAGTGGTGACGAGGGTCAAAGTGACGAGGGTCATCTTTCCTACAGCAACGCGAAGAATCCTTCAGCAAAGCGAAGAATCCTTCTCAGCTTCTTCTTCCGTGCATAGACCTTCCCATTTCCGAAGATGCCCACACATTGAAATCACTGCTATCTTCTCTTGCCTTTTTGCCGCGACGTTGCCAAGAGTAACATTTCCTGAAACCTCCTTTCATCTGTATGTAAGTACGTCATCGTGCGATCTAGTGCCCGCATCTACCGACGGCCATATTGAAGTAAGGAACAGCGTGTCACAGTGACACGCACACCTACGGCGGCCATTTTGAAGTCACTCTGGCAACGAGCTAGCGCGCGCATCTACCAACGGCCATATTGTAGTAAGGAACGGCGTGTCACGGTGACACGCACACCTTCACCGGCCATTTTGAAATCACACTAGCAAACTGGTGCGCGTATTTACCCGGCGGCATTTTGAGATTAAAGCTTGCGTGTCACGGTGACATGCACACCTACCACTGCTGTATTCAGCCAAATTTCAAGTGGACTCGCGTGTCCAACGGTGATACGCACACCAAATTCCTTGACTTATAATAACACCAAAGTCATGTGCACGCCATTTTTAAATAAACTTCAATTGGAATTGCGTGTCCCACGGTGATACGCACACCAAAAAACTTATTTACTTATAAATGAACAAATTTTTGTTAACACTAAACCATGATGACAAGCACACCTTATTGTATTAATAGATCCTGTAAGCGGCACACCTTGTCAGTAAGTTAGGGTGAATATTTTCAGTGTGTATGGTGTCACGCACACATTTGTTTTTGCTTTTCAGGTTGTTTTCGGTGCACATTTCATTTTATTATTTGTTGTGATTATTTGCATTAGTAATTTTTTCCCCAATGCAGCACTCCATCTCTCCTCCGCCTCCTTTTGTTCCCAATCCGGCCTTGCCTGATGCAGATTGGGAACAATTGAAAGAGGCATTTGAGGCATATTTAGACCCTCTTGAGGGAGAAACTTTCACCCACAAGAGAAAATTTGCAATTCTAAGGCATTGTTTAGGTAATAAAGGGCGGAAAAGTTTGAAATATATTCCTAAGGTAACTGTATTAACTATTGAGGGTGAAGGTGACGGTGTTGAAGATGAGTATGGAACTGCTATTAAGTCTCTGGACGCAAGATTCAAGAAGTGCAGAAACGTCACCCTAGAAAGGCATACATTTTACAAAAGAGACCAAGCTGAAGGAGAATCTGTGTCCAGTTATGTAGGAGCTTTGAGGCTTTTGGCAGTTTCGTGTGAGTACAAGGAATTTGAAGAGGAAATGATTAAGGATCAGCTAGTGATAAAAACAAATAACAAGAAGGCTTTATTATCTACGCCCAATTTAACTTTACAAAAGGCATTGGAGCTTGCCACCAGAATTGAAAGCACTGTTTCGTTCATGGAACAAATGTCAGTTTCTGACAACAGAAGTCAACCTCTACGACCTGACGTATTTGCTGTAAAAACTAGGGCCCATATTTACACTTTTTAGAGCCGCATTTGCGTTGTTTTTTGATGCACAATCGGCGCAAACTTACAAAATACAATTGCATTTTGTAAGTTTGCGCCGTTTTAGCATAAAAAAGCGGCGCAAAGGCGGCGCTAGAAAAGTATAAATACGCGCCCAAATACAAAAAAGGTAACAAGAAGAGTGAGAGTACACTACAATCTACAGGAGGCAAAACCGAGATCAAACTTTAGAATGTTATAGGTGTGGTAGCACTTCCCATTTGGGCAATGCTAAATATTGTCCGGTCATTGACAAAATGTGTGCCAAGTGTTATAAAAAAGGTAATTTTGCGAGAGTGTGAAAAATCAAATAAGGTTAATAATGCTGACAGATCCATTTCCAACCGTGTCAACAGTGTCGTTGCTAATAATTGCACTTCTTCTAGTAGCGATGAGGGGGAAGTATTTGTGGTGCATGAGAACGAGATAAAGACTTCTTACAAGAAAAGATCGTTTTGCTCTGTAGAAATAAATGGTGTTCAGGTTCAGATGATGGCTGATTCTGGGTCACCGTTTACACTTTTGAGTGAAACTAAGTGGAACGAATTGTTTAAAGGTCAAGGGGCTACTTTAAATCAGTCACGTATTCAGCCAATTGGATATGGAGGTAATTCAATTGATGTGTTGGGGGAATTTCAAGCCGAGCTCAGGTTTAAGAGTAATGTCATACTAGCAACTATATACGTAGCCAAAGATGACGCATTCCTTTTAGGATGGTTCGATCAGGGCATATTAGAATTAGTATTGGACCCGAATAACCCTGAACAAGTCATACTGCGAAATGAGTTCATGCAGGTATCTAGTGTCATGTGTGATAAATGGGAAGCGCGTTATCCTGAAGTTTTTAAAGGCGGTGTGGGTTTATTCAAGGGATTTGCTCATTAGATCAAGATTAATAAGAATGCTCAACCTAAAGTTCACAAGGTACAGAAAGTTCCCCCCACCTTGAGAGATGATTTTAAGAAAGAACTGGATAATTTGTGTTCTCAGGATATAATAGAACAGATTGAATCCTCAGGTTGGGTGGCACCTGTAGTCTTGGCTCACAAGGCAAATGGACTGTTACAAATGTGTGTGGATTTACGCGACCTTAATGATCAGATTTGGGTGGATCAATTTCCTCTACCGAACATATCAGAAATGCTATCTTCTGTTAAGGGTGCTAAAGTATTTTCCTTGCTTGACATGACATCTGCGTACCACCAAGTTAGTCTACACCCTAATTCAAGACACTACACAGCCTTTATTACACCTTTTGGCCTATTTCAGTTTAAACGTATGCCGTTTGGGTTGGCGTCTGCATCTGTAGTTTTCCAGAGAACGGTAGAAAGTATGTTTAAGGAGTGGAAAGGTGTGAAAGCATTTCAGGACGACATTTTGGTTTACGGGAAGGATATGTGTGAACATGATGGGAGATTGGGTTGTGTATTAGACATGTTGAAATTGAAAGGCGTAACCCTAAGCCCTACTAAGTGTCGTTTTGGCGTATCTGCTGTCAACTATTTAGGCTTTGAATTGTCGGCCGATGGCATCAAACCCAAAGCAAATATAGTAAAAGACATTCAAGATTTTGGGAGTCCAGAGAACAAAGATCAGTTGAGGTCTTTCATGGGTTTAGTAGAGTTTTATGCCAGATTTGTACCAAATTGTTTGGAAAAAATGTACAATTAAAGGGATCTTCTAAAGAAGAATGTTAAGTTTGTGTGGGACGAGAGCTGCAACTGTGAGTTTGAAAGTATTAAACATGAAATAGCTCAGGCAATTCCCCTGAAATCATTTGACACCAGGGATCATACCATCATTATAACTGATGCCAGCCAGAAAGTTTTGGGAGCGGTGTTATTGCAAAGAAGGGAAGGCAAAGAAGGAGTAGTTGCGTTTGCGTCAAGGAGCCTGAAGGGAGCCGAAGCGACGTATTCGGTGATTGAACGTGAAACCCTAACATGTTGGTGGAGCATTAATCACTTTAAACAATTTGTGTGGGGCACTAGGTTTCCTGTGAGGATAGATCACAAACCATTGGTTCAACTGTTCACAGCCAAGGGGGCAGAGAAAGCCACTCCTAGAATTGCCAAGTGGCAATATAAATTGTGTGAACACAATTTTATGTTGGAATATGTACCGGGTAAGAAAAATGTTCTGGCTGATTGCCTGTCTAGATTGTCTGGCACTGATCCTTTAGAAGAGTCATCTACTGATAGTAGCCCTAAAGATGAAGATGGCGATATTGTTGTATGTTCGGTAAATGAACAACTGGATGGTGCGCTGAGTGAACAGGAATGGAGGAGAGCTTTTGAAGAAGATCATGATATGAGATCGGTCATGAATGCAGTGGTCATGGGATGGTCACAATGGTCCTTTGAAAGTGAACTAAGAAATAAGTATAAACATGTTTTTGACGAGTTGTCGGTAATTAAGGGATTATTATTTAGGTCCAAGCACATAGTAGTACCGAGTGGTATGAGAAATAAAGTTTTATGTTTGGCGCATGAAGGTCACATCGGGATGAGGGCCATGAAGAGGAGGATCAGAGAAGGTTTTTGGTGGCCCAGGGTTGATAAATGCATAGAACATTTCGTAAGAGATTGCATATATTGCGCTACCAGTGACAAGTTCCAGGTTACAGTACCAAGCCCGATAGAAGCAGTAAGTGTTCCAGACAAACCTTGGAATAAACTTGCTATTGACAATGTAGAGCCATTGAAGCTGTCTTACGGATCCCGAGGATATGGGTTAGTGCTTATTGATTATTACAGCAGATGGCCAGAAGTGAAATTTCTGAAAGTCCCTGACACTAGCAATGTGATCCATTGGTTGGAAGGTATTTTCGCTAGGGAAGGCATTCCTGATGAGATTTTGACCGATAATGGTTCTCAATTTACTTCAGGACAATTTGAAAAGTTTGTGCAGTTTTTGGGCATCAAACACTCAAAAACCTCGTTGTACCATCCAAGGAGTAATGGTCTTGTGGAAAGGTTCAATAGGGTCCTCAAGGATAATATGTAGTTGTCCAAGGCGAGTGGCCTGAATTGCAAGTCCGAATTAGCAAAATTGTTGTGGGCAGTGCGCACAACGAATAATTCTGATACACATGTTCACCGTTTGTTCTTTTACGTGGTCGCATTCCATCCTCAAAACTATCTAGAGAGTGGATGGATCGTTTTAGTGTACCATGGCATAAAGTTGATGGTGTGGTGGAAAAACGAACGCCCGTACAACAGAAATATGCATCAAATTCACAGAAGGCGTGCAGCCGCAGGGTTGAGTGGAAGGAAGGCGATTTTGTGAGAGTTAAATCGCCGAGAGCCATGATTAAGGGCCGTCTAAATTCAGTGGTTGGAGGAGAATGGTTCAGGTGGGTGACAGTGCTGTTAAACTGGACGACGGCAAATGGTGGAGCAAGTGTAAAATATCTTCATTGAGGGTTGTGAGTAGGGAAGGTGAGCGGAGTGCGAATGCTGGTAAGCAAGACGTGTGTGATGACAATCGTGCTTCCGGTACAATTAATCCACCTGCACACCATTGCGTACGTCCCTCCAGAATTGTCAAACCACCCAAAAAATGTAATGACTATGTATTGATGTAACGTTAATTGTGATGATTTGCATTTAGGTGTTCCATGATGTTATTGACATGTTTAGAAGACAAAAGTTATTTATGTATTGTGTATAATTTTTTATTGTAAGTTATGTTATTGTCGTTTTGTGGAAATTTTTGTAAGGGAAGAGATGTGTTGGGACGTGTCCATCGCGTGCTTCCGCGTGACTGGACAAGGGAATGTTGAGTGAATAGAATTAGGAATGTTGAGCTGGATTTGAGGGTTACGGGGCAGTTGAGACGTGGTGGCTGAAGGGGGAGGACGGAGGTTGAAGCAGTTTAACCTGCATCTTATAATAAATAAATACTGCTTCAAATTCCGTGTGCGGCGATTGCAGTACCTTTCAGTATGCTGTTCTGCTCATACCGTGAAGACACCATGGGATGTTTGGGCCTCACTCACATAGGGACCTTTTAGTGAGAGAGATGTCGTCTCTCCATCAGTTCACATTTCACCATGGCGCACCTAAGAAAACTAGAAGCTCTGGCCAGTATGTGGGTTGTTGATCTCTTAAAGCTATGAGGCATGCAACGCTTCCCTTTTCACAGCAGGTGGACTTTGTGAACTGCTTCCAGACTTCTCTAAACTGAACATCCTCTATGGAATCGGAGACCTCGAATGCAAGCATTGAAAACTGATATTTGTCTGTCTCCAAAGTTCAATGAAACTGGGGACCAAGATCATGAAGCAGTAAGGGAGTACCTTATATATATAGATATTGCAAGGTTAGATAGCTCGAACCCGACTGAAAGATATTGGAGGACTTTACATGAGAAACAGTTACATTACACAATGACATATTAACTTTTTTTGTTCTTAGGTATGGGGAGATTAACTGATTTGACCGGAATCACAGAATGTTGAACCGATGCCGAGACTGGAACCCGGTTCCCCAGTTCTACAGTCGGCAACCCTTACCCTTTACGATAATTCCTATAATTTTCTTCATAATGGAGACTGAATGGCTGAAAGCCATTGAATTATATATTAAAGCCAATTACTTTTTACTACTTCTAAATCAAAACATATAACAAAACAAGCTTTGCAAAGGAAATAGATCTTGTTTTTTTTAACCGATGCAGATCTCTCAGTTTTGGCAATGTTTTTTCTGATGCTGCTTAGCATCAGCAAAAAAACATGGCTACCGCAGTACTGCCGGAACTGAACAGCACTCTCAAAAGTTTTTAAAAAACCACAAAGAGCTAGGCACTTACATACGTCATGACGCTAGAGAGGCCTTAGCTTCACCGTACCAGTTCACACATCTGTCACCACGCAAACATACTTGCATAACGTGTGTGGCAACCATTTTGTTTATTTCTTAATTTAACATTGCAAGGTGGCAGAGACAGTTTTTGGAATGTTGCGAACATAGAAAGTGCGGAAAAAAGCATTTTTATTCATTCATTTATTTTATTATTTTGTTTTTACAAGAGTGGCCAGCAGCAAATTGCATTTACCAGACTCTTTAAAAATGGAAAAAATGCCTTTGTTTTTTAAAGAATATCACATAAAGAATACAAATGTCACACAGGAAGGGGTGGGGGTACGGCAAAAGAGAAAGTGCTACAGGGAAGAAATTTCAGGGTGCCAGCAGCACCCAGGGGAGAGTGCAAAAAAACGCATGCTCTCCCATTGGGTGCTGGAATAAAAAGTTGTTCCCTGAATGCAAGCAGTGGAAGGAATCAGATCATCCAATCAAAAGGATGGTAAAGGAACCTTGCTCCAAGGAAAGGAACAAATCTCATGTAACTTCTTAAATCAAAAGAAAACAGATATGGAGAGCTATCTGTTGAGGGGATCATTTTCAATGTTCATATATGATAAAAGGCAAATTCTTCCTTTAATTAGCATATGAAATTTCAGTTTTAGATGCAAATTTTAAGCTTCATGTTATGAAGTTTCTAACAAAGCAATCAGAGAAAGAGGAATGTTCTAATTAACCGATTTCAAATTACAACTAATGTATACGTTTTAGGTCACACTGATATTAACATACCTTACAGGTTTCACTATACAATAGAGTTTCCATTGCCATACCTTAGAAGTAGAGTTTAGTGAAATTATTCTTGAATGTTTTGAGTTGCAAAGCAATGTGTTGGGTTCAGTTTGAACGATCACATGAATTTATTAGAAATGTTCACCTGAATTTCAGTTTGAAATAATTTGGGCATCATCCCGTAAAAAGGGGTCAAATAATTGTCTACCAATTGTGGTGATGAGATAAAATGCGTTATTGGTCTAAACACGTTGGAGCTGTTACATACAAAGTGTGCTAGAGTTTCCATTTTAGTGTATAAGTGTTTTCAAAAGTTCAAATTAGTTAACGTCTGTTTTTTGTGTATACTAAAAACTAAATAATTCTAATGATTATTTCAAAAAGTTAGAATTAGGCAAATACTAACAATCTGACATTTAATTAAAACGTTCTATAATACATTTATCTCTTGTTTACAACTTTGGAAAAATACAAAACAGATTATTAGAATGTTTTACAAGTTCTAAACATTAAGGGGCGTATTTATTAGCCCCTAGCACCTCCTTGCGCCGCATTAGTGTCATTCATTTTTACGCTAATGTGGCCCAACAAGGCCAAAATCCTTGCTCCATATTTACAAAGTGGCACAATTCATGCACTGCACCACTTTGTAACCCTTTGCACTAGATTATGCCTGCACCAGGCATAATGCATGCAAAGTGGGCATTCCCCAGTTAGGGGGTGGGGTGAAAAAATGGTGCAAAGCTATCCAAGAGATTTCTTTGCGTCATTTTTTACGGCACTTTTAATGCCTGCTCAAAGCAGAAGTTAAAAGTTAAAAGGAGGCACACCATTGGATACAGTGGGCCTGAATGAGCTTGGCAAGATTAGCATCAAAAGTTTTTACACTAATCCTGAAAAGCTCCGGACTAGTGATGAAGTGTGATTAACATCTAATAATTAACATGAGAAGCTTGCAATATAATGTTTAGTGAAATCGCATAGAAAATGTAAACGTTAACGCATGTGTATGAAATGTGCCCACGGGGAGTGGCCACCAATGTATACGATGATTAATGAAACTGACTAATAATGAGATATTAATGTACTAATGGATGATTTTGTATTTAGTATTAAGAGTTATATGTTAAGGTTCTGCTAATTAATCACTAGGCCTTAGTCAGCATGAGTCGGGCCTAGCTGCCCGGTTTCAAATTAAATGTGTTTTTCTAACGTGCAGTGTGCTGACTTGCTGAAGGACATGAAGCTGTACTTTTCCAGAAGTTAGAGATGTGTGTGTAACTGTAGTAAATCTTCTCATGAGAACCCGACTTGCTCAAGGAGACATTCTTGTGGAGCGCAACAGTGTAATTCACAACAGGTACAAGGTCATTTAGACTAGGGAAGACAATGGGACTACTGACTTGAGTAACAAATGTCACTTATTCCTCACCTGACTTTCTACCTGTTGGAGACGTCAATTACAGGAGCCAATAAACTACGTGAGAACTGTTATGGGGTGACAATCGTAATGAGAACAAGTAAACCATTGGATGGAGATGATGGTGCGCCAAAACTTGCCCAATTGGAAATTAGGGGACAGTACAACAAGATAGATATAAAATTCTTGGACACGAGGAGAAATCAGCCATTATATGCCATTAAAAGCCATTGCGTGCCTTTTGCTATTGCCCAGCCACTTTGTTACTCTGCCCAAAGACTTTGCTGTTTGAACTTTGCAAACCATCCTCATTTACTTTGCCTTGCCCAATTCATACTTTTCCTCCTAATGAGGGAGGTATTCCCTTTTGCCCGGTCTTACTGAACTTTGCTGTGTTTCCTGGCTGATGGCGAATCAACTGATGTCCTGAGGACGAAGACTGACTCTGTATGCTGACCCATTACGGAGGGTAACTATATGATGATGAAATTGTAATTGTCTGTTTGCCTTTTTTTTCTAGGTACCAACGGCTTCTTTTGATAGAGACCATAGACAGATGTTTTCTAAATTGATGTTGTTAAATTGTTTTGCATGAAGCCCAACATGCTAATGCTGATTCGAGGTTAGTTAAGAAATTCACTAAACGGACAAAAATAGACAAAAATGACTGAATCTATGCTTTGTTGAATAATGCGTTAATGATAATCTGCCAAAGTTAACCCATGTTGACGTCGTGCTATGTTCTAATGTTTATGATCTTTGCTTTGATGAAATCCTATTTGAGTTGCCATATTATGACAATGTTGATGTGTTTTCTGGTTTTGAGACTAATAAACTTGCTAGTAGAATTGTAATCAATAGGGAATAAATATCATAAACCTTACTAAATTTTGGGTGGTTATTCATGACTGAAAGGTCATGGTGGTTTTGAATCTTATTGATGCCATTGATTATTTTGATTGACCTGCTATTGTGAATATTTATGAGGTTATTGAATTATTGATTGACATGTTGATTAGTTATCTCGTCTTAAGGAGACTTCAATCAGGGTCAAAAGATTAATCGGCCTATAACAAGTCCCAGGGGGAATAGATTATCTAGATTGGGACGCGTTATCAGTTCTGGTAGCAGAGGACGGTTTGGCCCTTTGGGGCCCTAGGACGACACTGTTTGGAACTGTTTTTGAAATAATGCAAATTGGAGGTATGATGTGCCCCTTAGTCCCAAATGACTTTCCCGGAATCTCGGAGCTTGTCGAAGTGAGTTGGGTATGTTCTCGGTGTTCTAGTGATAGTATGAGTGAAGTAGAATTTGCGATTGCCCAGCTTATACATATCGCAGGTGAATTGTGAGGTTTGTGAGAATTTAGGCCAGGTAATGTTTTAGTAGGAGTGGGCGTACTCCGCAGTATGAGAGTAGGGAAGTCAGCGAACTTCATGTGAGTGTGGCGCTTTGTGCTCATTAATTGTCCACGTGGTTGTTGGTGATGTACGGACCCGGACTGGTCTAAGACTCCGGAGTATATTGATAAGTGTATGAGACACTTGGGGGCATATTTATAATCCGTTTGCGCCGAATTTGCGTCGTTTTTTTCGACGCAAATTCAACGCAAAACTAACTCCATATTTATACTTTGGCGTTAGACGCGTCTAGCGCCAAAGTTCATGGAGTTAGCATCATTTTTTTGCGTGAACACCTTCCTTGCGTTAATGATATGCAAGGTAGGTGTTCCCGTCTAAAAAAATGACTGCGATGCTATTGCGTCGGATTTATACTCCCGGGCAAAAATGACGCCCGGGAGCGGGCGGGACTAAAAAACCCGCATTTGCGCCGGATTTTAGCGCCTGGGTCAGGGCAGGCGTTAAGGGACCTGTGGGCTCAGAATGAGCCCAGAGATGCCCTCCCAAGCCCCCAGGGACACCCCCTGCCACCCTTGCCCACCCCAGGAGGACACCCAAGGATGGAGGGACCCACCCCAGGGAAGAGAAGGTAAGTTGTGGTAAGTATTTTTTTTTTTTTTTTTTGTGGCATAGGGGGGCCTGATTTGTGCCCCCCTACATGCCACTATGCCCAATGACCATGCCCAGGGGACAGAAGTCCCCTGGGCATGGCCATTGGGCAAGGGGGCATGACTCCTGTCTTTGCTAACACAGGAGTCATTTCAATGGGGGATGGGCGTCGTAAAAAAATGGCGCAAAATCGGGTTAAGACGTTTTTTTTGCCTCAGCCTGACTTGCCCCATTTTTAGACACCCAAACGCCATTTTTCCCTACGCCGGTGCTGCCTGGTGTACGTGGTTTGTTTTCACGCACACCAGGCAGCGCCGGTCGGCTAACGCCGGCTAACGCCATTCAATAAATACGGCGCCCGCATGGTGCTTCAGAATGGCGTTAGCCGGCGCTAATTTATTTGGCGCAAAACTGCGTTAGCGCAGTTTTGCGTCAAAAAGTATAAATATGGGCCTTGGTTTATGTTGTAATTTGTGCGGTTTAATAGGTCAATCGGGCGTGGTTGACGAGTTGGGTTTGAGTCAAAGTGTGTGAGTGAAACCTTCGATGGAGATTTGGCAAGTTCTAAAGTGCACTAGAACGAACCATTGACAAGTCGAGAGTAGAATTAGCAGTTCGAAATCTGCTTGCGAGTGCGGCCGATGCTCCAAGTGAAATCTCTGTAAAGTTCTGAAGCGATTGTGTTACCCTTCCTGTAGTAAACCGGCAGATTTGGGTTTTGTTGTTAAAGTGCTTGCAATATATTACATTAGTTTTTGTCTGAATAGAGAGTAAGGAAGACAAGCCGCAAGACTTTGTCAGCCGCAGAGTGTGTGAGTGTGACATCATTGGAGCCGCGCTGGGATAGGTCAGTTGCCGAGAGGGGTCGCGCACGGATTGGCAGCCGTCCGTGAGAGTGTAGGAAAGTACCATCTTGCCTGGCATGTTACCCCCATATTTCACTGTATATATGTTGTTTTAGTTGTATGTGTCACTGGGACCCTGCCAGCCAGGGCCCCAGTGCTCATAAGTGTGCCCTGTATGTGTTACCTGTGTTATGACTAACTGTCTCACTGAGGCTCTGCTAATCAGAACCTCAGTGGTTATGCTCTCTCATTTCTTTCCAAATTGTCACTAACAGGCTAGTGACCAATTTTACCAATTTACATTGGCATACTGGAACACCCTTATAACTCCCTAGTATATGGTACTGAGGTACCCAGGGTATTGGGGTTCCAGGAGATCCCTATGGGCTGCAGCATTTCTTTTGCCACCCTTAGGGAGCTCTGACAATTCTTACACAGGCCTGCCACTGCAGCCTGAGTGAAATAACGTCCACGTTATTTCACAGCCATTTTACACTGCACTTAAGTAACTTATAAGTCACCTATATGTCTAACCTTTACCTGGTAAAGGTTGGGTGCTAAGTTACTTAGTGTGTGGGCACCCTGGCACTAGCCAAGGTGCCCCCACATTGTTCAGGGCCAATTCCCCGGACTTTGTGAGTGCGGGGACACCATTACACGCGTGCACTATACATAGGTCACTACCTATGTATAGCTTCACAATGGTAACTCCGAATATGGCCATGTAACATGTCTATGATCATGGAATTGCCCCCACAATGCCATCCTGGCATTGGTATGACAATCCCATGATCCCCTGGGTCTCTAGCACAGACCTGGGTACTGCCAAACTGCCTTTCCCGGGGTTTCACTGCAGCTGCCGCTGCTGCCAACCCCTCAGACAGGTTTCTGCCCTCCTGGGGTCCAGCCAGGCTTGGCCCAGGAAGGCAGAACAAAGGACTTCCTCAGAGAGAGGGTGTTACACCCTCTCCCTTTGGAATAAGGTGTCAGGGCTGGGGAGGAGTAGCCTCCCCCAGCCTCTGGAAATGCTTTGATGGGCACAGATGGTGCCCATCTCTGCATAAGCCAGTCTACACCGGTTCAGGGATCCCTCAGCCCTGCTCTGGCGCAAAACTGGACAAAGAAAAGGGGAGTGACCACTCCCCTGACCTGCACCTCCCCTGGGAGGTGCCCAGAGCTCCTCCAGTGTGCTCCAGACCTCTGCCATCTTGGAAACAGAGGTGCTGCTGGCACACTGGACTGCTCTGAGTGGCCAGGGCCAGCAGGTGACATCAGAGACTCCTTCTGATAGGCTCCTTCAGGTGTTGCTAGCCTATCCTCTCTCCTAGGTAGCCAAACCTCCTTTTCTGGCTATTTAGTGTCTCTGCTTTGGGGAATTCCTTAGATAACGAATGCAAGAGCTCATCAGAGTTCCTCTGCATCTCTCTCTTCACCTTCTGCCAAGGAATCGACTGCTGACCACGCTGGAAGCCTGCAAAACTGCAACAAAGTAGCAAAGACGACTACTGCGACCTTGTAACGCTGATCCTGCCGCCTTCTCGACTGTTTTCCTGGTGGTGCATGTTGTGGGGGTAGTCTGCCTCCTCTCTGCACTAGAAGCTCCGAAGAAATCTCCCGTGGGTCGACGGAATCTTCCCCCTGCAACTGCAGGCACCAAAGAACTGCATCACCGGTCCTCTGGGTCTCTTCTCAGCACAACGAGCGAGGTCCCTTGAACTCAGCAACTCTGTCCATGTGACTCCCACAGACCAGTGACTCTTCAGTCCAAGTTTGGTGGAGGTAAGTCCTTGCCTCCCCACGCTAGACTACATTGCTGGGAACCGCGTGTTTTGCAGCTACTCTGGCTCCTGTGCACTGTTCCAGGATTTCCTTTGTGCACAGCCAAGTCTGGGTCCCCGGCACTCTAACCTGCAGTGCACGACCTCCTGAGTTGTCCTCCGGCGTCGTGGGACCCTCTTTCGTGACTTCGGGTGAGCTCCGGTTCACTCCAATTTGTAGTGCCTGTTCCGGCACTTCTGCAGGTGCTGCTTGCTTCTGAGTGGACTCTTTGTCTTGCTGGACGCCCCCTCTGTCTCCTCACGCAATTGGTGACATCCTGGTCCCTCCTGGGCCACAGCAGCATCCAAAAACCCTAACCGCGACCCTTGCAGGTAGCAAGGCTTGTTTGTGGTCTTTCTGCACGGAAACACTTCTGCACGACTCTTCACGACGTGGGACATCCATCCTCCAAAGGGGAAGTTTCTAGCCCTTGTCGTTCTTGCAGAATCCACAGCTTCTACCATCCGGTGGCAGCTTCTTTGCACCCACAGCTGGCATTTCCTGGGCATCTGCCCACTCCCAACTTGATCGTGACTCTTGGACTTGGTCCCCTTGTTCCACAGGTACCCTCGTCAGGAAATCCATCGATGTTGCATTGCTGGTGTTGCTGTTTCTTGCAGAATTCCCCTATCACGACTTCTGTGCTCTTTGGGGAACTTAGGTGCACTTTGCACCCACTTTTCAGGGTCTTGGGGTGGGCTATTTTTCTAACCCTCACTGTTTTCTTACAGTACCAGCGACCCTCTACAAGGTCACATAGGTCTGGGGTCCATTTGTGGTTCGCATTCCACTTCTAGAGTATATGGTTTGTGTTGCCCCTATCCCTATGTGCCCCCATTGCATTCTCTTGTGACTGTACATTGTTTGCACTGTTGTCTATTACTATTATTGCATATTTTGGTATTGTGTACATATATCTTGTGTATATTTGCTTTCCTCATACTGAGGGTACTCACTGAGATACTTTTGGCATATTGTCATAAAAATAAAGTGCCTTTATTTTTAGTATATCTGTGTATTGTGTTTTCTTATGATATTGTGCAAGTGACACTAGTGGTACTGTAGGAGCTTCACTCGTCTCCTAGTTCAGCCTAAGCTGCTCTGCTAAGCTACCTTTTCTATCAGCCTAAGCTGCTAGACACCCCTCTACACTAATAAGGGATACCTGGGCCTGGTGCAAGGTGTAAGTACCCCTTGGTACTCACTACAAGCCAGTCTAGCCTCCTACATTGGTTGTGCAGCGGTGGGATAAGTACTTGCAACTACTTACCACTTTGTCATATTGTACTTTTCATAAGAGAAAAATATACAAAACAAGTTCAGTGTATGTACACCTAACCAAAAAGTTTTGCTTTTCTCCTCTCACTTCTTTGCTAAGTGCTGAAAAGTACCTTTGAAACTTTCAAAAAGTTCTTAAAAAGTTTTAAAACGTTTTTTTCTGTTCTTTAAAAAGTTCTGAAAATTTTCTTTCTTTTTCTGTCCCTTAAACCTTCTCTATTACGTCTGGTACAGGTCAAACTCTGGATCTGTCCAAGACTGCTTATGACCACCTTAGCTGGAAGGCAGCAAGTAGTCTCTGTGTAGAAAGAGGTTTAGGGGTAGGGAAGAATCCCTCTAGAGAACTATTAGTTAGCATGCTCGTTGAACAAGATAAGTCCTTTGTTGGCACTTCTGGTGAGAAATTAGCTGATGGTTCCCACTCTGATTCTGGGGCACCCCTAGTAAGAGAGTCAGAAGGAAACTTTCCCAACCTGCCCCTTTGCAGGCCACCTAGCATAGCTGGTACTAATGTGACTTCTCATCACAGTAAGAATGTGACTTCTATAGGCCAGAATGTTAGAGTGCCATCTGTTAGGGACAGGTCTCCCACTGTTCATTCACACCATTCTTCTGTGTCAAGGCATGCCCAACCCACCCTCCCTGAAGACATAATGTTAGAAAGGGAACTCAATAGATTGAGAATGGAAGAGTCCAGGCTGAAGCTTAAAAAGCAACAGCTGGATCTAGACAGGGAAGCATTTGATTTAGAAAAAGAAAGACAGAGGTTGGGGTTTGGACCCCATGGTGGCAGCAGCAGTATTCCCAATAGTCATCCTGTAAAAGAGCATGATTCTAGGAATCTGCACAAGATAGTTCCCCCTTACAAGGAGGGGGATGACATTAACAAGTGGTTTGCTGCACTTGAGAGGGTCTGTGTTGTACAGGAGGTCCCTCAAAGGCAGTGGGCTGCTATCCTATGGCTATCATCTTTCAGTGGAAAGGGTAGGGATAGGCTCCTTACTGTTAAGGAAAGTGATGCCAATAATTTTACAGTTCTTAAGAATGCACCCCTAGATGGTTATGGCTTAACCACTGAACAGTACAGGATGAAGTTCAGAGAAACCAAAAAGGAGTCTTCACAAGACTGGGTAGACTTTGTTGACCATTCAGTGAAGGCCTTGGAGGGGTGGTTACATGGCAGTAAAGTTTCTGACTATGAAAGCCTGTATAACTTAATCCTGAGAGAGCATATACTTAATAATTGCGTGTCTGATTTGTTGCACCAGTACCTGGCAGACTCTGATCTGACCTCTCCCCAAGAATTGGGAAAGAAGGCAGACAAATGGGTCAGAACAAGGGTGAACAGAAAAGTTCATACAGGGGGTGACAAGGATGGCAAGAAGAAGGATGGTAAGTCTTCTGACAAGGGTGGGGACAAATCTAAAAATGAGTCTTCATCAGGCCCACAAAAACACTCTGGTGGGGGTGGTGGGCCCAAATCCTCTTCAAATCAAAACAAAGAAAAGAAACCATGGTGCTATTTATGTAAAATAAAAGGCCATTGGACAACTGACCCCAGTTGCCCAAAGAAAAGCACCAAGCCTCCTACCACTACAACCCCTGCTGCTACACCTAGTGCCCCTAGTAATAGCAGTGGTGGTGGGAGAAAACCTACTAATAGCCAATCCAAGGGAGTAGCTGGGCTCACTTTTGGTAATTTAGTTGGGGTTGGTCTTGTTAGGGAGACCACAGAGGCCGTGTTAGTCTCTGAGGGGGCCATTGATTTGGCCACCTTGGTTGCTTGTCCCCTTAATATGGATAAGTACAAGCAACTTCCCCTAATAAATGGTGTTGAGGTTCAGGCCTACAGGGACACAGGTGCCAGTGTTACCATGGTAATAGAGAAACTGGTCTACCCTGAACAACACCTACTTGGTCACCAGTACCAAGTGACTGATGCTCATAACAACACACTTAGCCACCCCATGGCTGTTGTAAATCTCAACTGGGGGGGGGTTACTGGTCCAAAGAAAGTTGTGGTTGCCTCATATTTACCTGTAGACTGTCTACTAGGGAACGATTTAGAGACATCAGCTTGGTCAGATGTGGAGTTGGAGGCTCATGCAGCAATGCTGGGCATTCCAGGGCATATTTTTGCTTTAACCAGGGCTCAGGCCAAAAAGCAAAAAGGACAGGGTGACTTGGATCCTGGAAGAATGGACCAAGTGCTCCCTAAAGCTAGGGTTAGTAAAGGTAAAACACTACCTACTATCCCTCCCTCTACAGTGGATTCTACTTCTGAGGAAGAAGAATTTCCACCCTGTGCAGAACCTACACCAGAGGAGCTGGAAGCAGACACTGCTGAGCTTTTGGGTGAAGGGGGGCCTGCCAGAGAGGAGCTGAGTGTGGCAAAGCATACCTGTCCCACACTAGAGGGTCTAAGGCAGCAAGCTGTCAAACAAGAAATGGGGATGTCAGTGACTCTCACAGAGTTTACTGGGAGGACAACCTTTTGTATACTGAAGCAAGGGATCCAAAACCTGGAGCTGCCAGGAGATTGGTGATTCCTCAGGAATACAGAAAGTTCCTCCTAACTCTAGCCCACGACATTCCCTTAGCTGGACATTTGGGGCAAATGAAAACTTGGGACAAGCTTGTCCCCTTGTTTCATTGGCCTAGAATGTCAGAGGACACAAAGGAATTTTGTAAGTCCTCTGAAACCTGTCAAGCCAGTGGCAAGACAGGTGGCACTCCAAAGGCACCCCTTATTCCACTGCCTGTGGTTGGGGTTCCCTTTGAAGGGGTAGGGGTTGACATAGTTGGCCCCCTTGACCCTCCTACTGCTTCAGGCAATAGGTTTATTTTAGTGGTAGTGGACCATGCCACCAGATATCCTGAAGCAATTCCTCTAAGGACCACTACAGCTCCTGCAGTGGCAAAGGCCCTCCTGGGAATCTTTTCCAGGGTGGGCTTCCCAAAAGAGGTGGTATCAGACAGGGGAAGCAATTTCATGTCTGCTTACTTAAAGGCCATGTGGAAGGAATGTGGTGTTACATACAAGTTCACCACACCCTATCATCCACAAACAAATGGACTGGTTGAGAGGTTTAATAAAACTCTCAAAGGAATGATAATGGGACTCCCTGAAAAACTCCGCAGGAGATGGGATATCCTGTTACCTTGCCTCCTTTTTGCTTACAGGGAGGTACCCCAAAAGGGAGTGGGCTTCAGCCCCTTTGAACTCCTATTTGGACACCCTGTGAGAGGTCCTCTAACACTTGTGAAGGAGGGTTGGGAACAACCTTTAAAAGCTCCTAAGCAAGACATAGTGGACTATATACTTGGCCTAAGATCTAGAATGGCTGAGTACATGAAAAAGGCCAGTAAAAACCTTCAGGCCAGCCAAGAGCTCCAAAAGCAATGGCATGACCAGAAGGCTGTTTTGGTTCAGTACCAACCAGGGCAGAAAGTGTGGGTCTTGGAGTCTGTAGCCCCAAGAGCACTCCAAGACAAATGGAGTGGACCCCACATTATTGTTGAGAAAAAGGGTGAAGTCACCTACTTAGTTGACTTAGGCACTGCCAGGAGTCCCCTTAGGGTGCTCCATGTCAATCGCCTGAAACCCTACTATGACAGGGCTGATCTCACCCTGCTCATGGCAACAGATGAGGGACAGGAAGAAGAGAGTGACCCTCTCCCTGATCTCTTCTCTTCCACAGAACAAGATGCTCTAGTGGAAGGTGTAGTTTTGGCAGATTGTCTTACTGCTGAGCAGAAAGACCACTGCATAAATCTCCTTGGTCAGTTTTCTGAACTCTTCTCTACTGTGCCAGGCACCACTTCTTGGTATGAGCACACTATAGATACTGGAGACAGCTTGCCTGTCAAAAGTAAGATCTATAGGCAGCCTGACCATGTCAGAGACTGCATAAAACAAGAGGTGCAGAAAATGCTAGAACTGGGAGTGGTTGAGCACTCTGAAAGTCCATGGGCCTCTCCTGTGGTACTTGTACCAAAACCTCATTCCAAAGATGGAAAGAAGGAAATGCGGTTTTGTGTAGATTATAGAGGTCTCAACCAGGTAACCAAAACTGATGCTCACCCTATACCCAGGGCAGATGAGCTAATAGATACACTGGCATCTGCCAAGTATCTAAGCACCTTTGATTTGACTGCAGGGTATTGGCAGATCAAGTTATCAGAGGATGCAAAAGCAAAAACTGCATTTTCAACCATTGGAGGGCACTACCAATTCACAGTAATGCCTTTTGGGTTGAAAAATGCACCTGCCACTTTTCAGAGGTTGGTGAATACAATCCTGCAATTGCTGGAGGCTTTCAGTGCAGCATATCTAGATGATATAGCTGTCTTTAGCTCCAGCTGGGATGATCACCTGGTCCACCTATGGAAAGTTCTGGAGGCCCTGCAAAAGGCAGGCCTCACTATCAAGGCTTCAAAGTGCCAGATAGGGCAGGGGAAAGTGGTTTATCTGGGACACCTGGTAGGTGGTGAACAGATTGCACCACTTCAGGGGAAAATCCAAACTATTATAGATTGGGTTCCCCCTACAACTCAGACCGAGGTGAGAGCCCTCTTAGGCCTCACTGGGTATTACAGGAGGTTCATAAAGAACTATGGCTCCATTGCAGCCCCTCTTAATGACCTCACATCTAAGAAAATGCCTAAAAAGGTATTGTGGATAGCTAGCTGTCAGAAAGCTTTTGAGGAGCTGAAGCAGGCCATGTGCTCTGCACCTGTCCTGAAAAGCCCCTGTTACTCCAACAAATTAATTGTCCAAACTGATGCATCTGAATTAGGAGTAGGGGCAGTCTTATCACAACTTAATTCTGAGGGCCAGGATCAACCTGTTGCTTTTATCAGCAGGAGGTTGACCCCTAGAGAAAAGCGTTGGTCTGCCATAGAGAGGGAGGCCTTTGCTGTGGTCTGGGCACTGAAGAAGTTGAGGCCATACCTGTTTGGCACTCACTTCATTGTTCAGACAGACCACAAACCTCTACTTTGGCTAAAACAAATGAAAGGTGAAAACCCTAAATTATTGAGGTGGTCCATATCTCTGCAGGGGATGGACTATACAGTGGAACATAGACCTGGGAGTACCCACTCCAATGTAGATGGACTCTCCAGATATTTCCACTTAGACAATGAAGACTCATCAGGCCATGGCTAGTCTTATTGTCCTTCGTTTTGGGGGGGGTTGTGTAGGAAAGTACCATCTTGCCTGGCATGTTACCCCCATATTTCACTGTATATATGTTGTTTTAGTTGTATGTGTCACTGGGACCCTGCCAACCAGGGCCCCAGTGCTCATAAGTGTGTCCTGTATGTGTTACCTGTGTTATGACTAACTGTCTCACTGAGGCTCTGCTAATCAGAACCTCAGTGGTTATGCTCTCTCATTTCTTTCCAAATTGTCACTAACAGGCTAGTGACCAATTTTACCAATTTACATTGGCATACTGGAACACCCTTATAATTCCCTAGTATATGGTACTGAGGTACCCAGGGTATTGGGGTTCCAGGAGATCCCTATGGGCTGCAGCATTTCTTTTGCCACCCATAGGGAGCTCTGACAATTCTTACACAGGCCTGCCACTGCAGCCTGAGTGAAATAACGTCCACGTTTTTTCACAGCCATTTTACACTGCACTTAAGTAACTTATAAGTCACCTCTATGTCTAACCTTTACCTGGTAAAGGTTGGGTGCTAAGTTACTTAGTGTGTGGGCACCCTGGCACTAGCCAAGGTGCCCCCACATTGTTCAGGGCCAATTCCCCGGACTTTGTGAGTGCGGGGACACCATTACACGCGTGCACTATACATAGGTCACTACCTATGTATAGCTTCACAATGGTAACTCCGAATATGGCCATGTAACATGTCTATGATCATGGAATTGCCCCCACAATGCCATCCTGGCATTGGTATGACAATCCCATGATCCCCTGGGACTCTAGCACAGACCCGGGTACTGCCAAACTGCCTTTCCCGGGGTTTCACTGCAGCTGCTGCTGGTTCCAACCCCTCAGACAGGTTTCTGCCCTCCTGGGGTCCAGCCAGGCTTGGCCCAGGAAGGCAGAACAAAGGACTTCCTCAGAGAGAGGGTGTTACACCCTCTCCCTTTGGAATAAGGTGTCAGGGCTGGGGAGGAGTAGCCTCCCCCAGCCTCTGGAAATGCTTTGATGGGCACAGATGGTGCCCATCTCTGCATAAGCCAGTCTACACCGGTTCAGGGATCCCTCAGCCCTGCTCTGGCGCAAAACTGGACAAAGGAAAGGGGAGTGACCACTCCCCTGACCTGCACCTCCCCTGGGAGGTGCCCAGAGCTCCTCCAGTGTGCTCCAGACCTCTGCCATCTTGGAAACAGAGGTGCTGCTGGCACACTGGACTGCTCTGAGTGGCCAGGGCCAGCAGGTGACGTCAGAGACTCCTTCTGATAGGCTCCTTCAGGTGTTGCTAGCCTATCCTCTCTCCTAGGTAGCCAAACCTCCTTTTCTGGCTATTTAGGGTCTCTGCTTTGGGGAATTCCTTAGATAACGAATGCAAGAGCTCATCAGAGTTCCTCTGCATCTCTCTCTTCACCTTCTGCCAAGGAATCGACTGCTGACCGCGCTGGAAGCCTGCAAAACTGCAACAAAGTAGCAAAGACGACTACTGCGACCTTGTAACGCTGATCCTGCCGCCTTCTCAACTGTTTTCCTGGTGGTGCATGCTGTGGGGGTAGTCTGCCTCCTCTCTGCACTAGAAGCTCCGAAGAAATCTCCCGTGGGTCGACGGAATCTTCCCCCTGCAACCGCAGGCACCAAAGAACTGCATCATTGGTCCTCTGGGTCTCCTCTCAGCACAACGAGCGAGGTCCCTTGAACTCAGCAACTCTGTCCAAGTGACTCCCACAGTCCAGTGACTCTTCAGTCCAAGTTTGGTGGAGGTAAGTCCTTGCCTCCCCACGCTAGACTACATTGCTGGGAACCACGTGTTTTGCAGCTACTCCGGCTCCTGTGCACTCTTCCAGGATTTCCTTTGTGCACAGCCAAGCCTGCATCCCGGGCACTCTAACCTGCAGTGCACGACCTCCTGAGTTGTCGTCCGGTGTCGTGGGACCCTCTTTCGTGACTTCGGGTGAGCTCCGGTTCACTCCACTTTGTAGTGCATGTTCCGGCACTTCTGCGGATGCTGCTTGCTTCTTAGTGGGCTCTTTGTCTTGCTGGACGCCCCCTCTGTCTCCTCACGCAATTGGTGACATCCTGGTCCCTCCTGGGCCACAGCAGCATCCAAAAACCCTAACCGCGACCCTTGCAGCTAGCAAGGCTTGTTTGCAGTCCTTTTGCACGGAAACACTTCTGCACGACTCTTCACGACGTGGGACATCCATCCTTCAAAGGGAAAGTTTCTAGCCCTTGTCGTTCTTGCAGAATCCACAGCTTCTACCATCCAGTGGCAGCTTCTTTGCACCCACAGCTGGCATTTCCTGGGCATCTGCCCACTCCCGACTTGATCGTGACTCTTGGACTTGGTCCCCTTGTTCCACAGGTACCCTCGTCAGGAAATCCATTGTTGTTGCATTGCTGGTGTTGCTGTTTCTTGCAGAATTCCCCTATCACGACTTCTGTGCTCTTTGTGGAACTTAGGTGCACTTTGCACCCACTTTTCAGGGTCATGGGATGGGCTATTTTTCTAACCCTCACTGTTTTCTTACAGTCCCAGCGACCCTCCTCAAGGTCACATAGGTCTGGGGTCCATTTGTGGTTCGCATTCCACTTCTAGAGTATATGGTTTGTGTTGCCCCTATCCCTATGTGCCCCCATTGCATTCTATTGTGACTATACATTGTTTGCACTGTTTTCTATTACTATTACTGCATATTTTGGTATTGTGTACATATATCTTGTGTATATTTGCTATCCTCATACTGAGGGTACTCACTGAGATACTTTTGGCATATTGTCATAAAAATAAAGTACCTTTATTTTTAGTATATCTGTGTATTGTGTTTTCTTATGATATTGTGCAAGTGACACTGGTGGTACTGTAGGAGCTTCACTCGTCTCTTAGTTCAGCCTAAGCTGCTCTGCTAAGCTACCTTTTCTATCAGCCTAAGCTGCTAGACACCCCTCTACCCTAATAAGGGATACCTGGGCCTGGTGCAAGGTGTAAGTACCCCTTGGTACTCACTACAAGCCAGTCCAGCCTCCTACAGAGAGGCAATTGGTTGAGAAGGTAGGCGAAGAGTGTTCTGGGAATTAAAGTCACTTCCTGATTAGATTAAATTCTAAACAAAATAAAAGACTCAAAAATGAAGTTTTTTGAGGCTTTAAGGAGTGCTTTGAGGGGCGATACATATTTTACGGCGAGTGTGGGGGAGCCTACACCGCCAGAGGATACTCTGGCTCATGCCGTAATGGAGGAGAAGGGAGTAGCGCCATGCCTTTGGCTAAAGCAATGGTGCAAATTGACAGAAAAGGAAGGATGCTTGGCGTTTCCGGAGCACAGAACGTTCAATATAAGGATTCTGGAAAATTTGCGGAGGGTGTTAGAAGCCGCCCCCGAGACCAGCTTAGTTTGAGGTGTTAGCAATTTGGGAACTGGCGGCAATTCAGAAACAGCAGCAGAAATTTGAGAGGAGAATGAGGAAAGCAGAGAAGACTCTAGCGGAGGCTAGATGGGATAGTGAGACCAGGATGTGGAGAAGGGAAATAATGGACGGAGTTAGGATGTTTCCGGCAATAACTTAAGAAGCCGAAACACAGGGGAGAAATGCAACTTGCAAAACAAAGAAGGGGTCTAGTAAGCCAAAGGAGACTCAGAAGTCTTGGGCAGATGCAGATGATTCTGACGATAATGAGTTTCTAAATCAGTTGTTACATGATCGACCGCCACCACATGCCATAAATGACAATAGACCGAGTACTAGTGCAGGTCCTGTAAATCCGACACAAAATCAGTGAACCACAAGCGCAGTACAGGCAAATATTGTTATCACATCAGCTCTGACACAGAATGGTGCTAGTGTATCTACCGCACCAGACATGCAGATACAGTTGCAGCCACCACCAATTCAAAGGCTCTACCCAGATGTCCCAGTATTAGAGACGACTACGAGTTTGATGGTGCCGCCTGATCCAGTATACACGAGATCAAAGTTATTGCAGATTGAGCCAACTCCACAATTGCTGCGCCAGCCGCAGCAACAGATGGTCCCGAATTACACTTCGGTCGCAGGACCGCAGTCAGTTACAGCACCTATGATGAATCAAGGTATGGGAATTAATGCTACACAGGGATTGGGAAACGGACAGGCACCAGCTGCTATATAATTGCCGATTACTGTTGGCCCGCCAGTACCGTTATATGCGCAGGCAAAGCCTAGTGTATGCGATCAAGGAGTAATGACTCAAGAGGTGATAAGAGGAGGGTTCACCGGAAATCCCCAAAGGACGACACCGGGAGAACAGACAGTCGAGGGATCTAGGTCTTTGTTGGACTTCCGTCCAATGGGGGTTCCTCTAGAGACAATGAGACAAGCAGGTTTGGGTCTACTGACACCACAGGTAATGAGTGCCAATACATCACAGACACCGACGGTGCAGGCTGGAAATATCTTGTTGCAAGGCTTAACCGTGCAACAGTTGACTGAGTGGTTAGGCAAGCTTAGCACTCCGCAGACTACTCCTGTGACAGCAGAGCGATCAGAGAGAGAGGAATACCTGAACTTTATAAGGGTGTGTGTGGAAGCAGCAGAATTAGTTGAGGGAACTATGGGAGTGAACAGATTAGAATCATACACTGAAGCGGAATTGAGGTTTCTGTGCCCAAAAATAACCAAGGAAGTGAGTAAGGTGCACCAGAGGTTAGCGAATGTGGCAGACAAATACGGCATAGACTTAGACAATACTAAGCATCTGAAGAGGAGTTATAGGTTAGACTTCGAACCTAAAGATTTTGACCATATGAGGTCTACTGGGATGAAGGCATACCTCAAAGAGATACTACAGAGTGCTTAAGTTTGGGGAGCATTAGAGAAGTGGGAAGGCAGATTGGCAAAGAAAAGAGATAAGGGGAAAGGTGACTGCCCGGAACCGCAACAGGCGAAAGCTGCACCAGACACGGGAACAATAGATGTTACCAATGACAGAAACAGCTGGAGGGGTTCTAGTCCATGTACCGTGGTCTAGAGGTGATATTTTGTCATTTACGAATGACTATCCCAGATTGAGGGAAATGCCGATAGAGTGGTATCAGCAGATGGACAGGTTTGTGAAGCTTGCTAAATGTCTTTGGGAAGACTTGAATACACTGTTTGAGATTATAGCTCCAGCTGATTTGTGGCTTGAGTGCAAGAGGGGTGTGGATTGGCCGACAGAGGAACCGGCAAGGGATAAGATTACTGGAGCACCGTCTCCTGACATGATGAGATATTACCATAAGGTGATTGAGTACTTGAAGCAGAAGGTGTCACCGCAAAATATTGATTGGCAGAAAATTTATCGAACAGCACAAGACGGCAAAGAGTCGATACATGCTTACAATGAGAAGTTGTTAAAGGTGTTCAAACATTACAGTGGCACGGAGGTCATAGAACAGAAAGACATGAACCATCTGGTGTTCAGGTTCGTTGAAGGACTGAGGCCAGAGATTAGCCAGATGATTAAGAATCATTTGATCTGTTGGCAAGCGAAGCGGATTGATGAGGTGTTGCAGTATGCAAAATACTGTAGCGATGAGATTGAATTGAAACAGAGAAAGCTGAAGGAGAAGATGATGCAAATTAAGGCAGCTCAGGCAGGGATGCAGGGAAATGGAGTACAGCAGGTGGTACAACAACAACCTCAAGGAAACTGAATGTTTCAGACGCAACAAAGAGGCAGAGGTTGGGGAGATTTTGTGAACCATGGTCCAGACTTGAATACGGTTGTGGTTCAAAATGATGTGCAAGGGGTAAAAAGATGTTACCATGTCATGCGTGCGGGGGTGTGGGACACTGGAAGCGGGAGTGCCCAATGATGGTGCAGGATGGCGTTGTTCAACAAAGCAATGATGTCTGTACATTTAAAAATGTGAGGGGTCCAAGAATGAGGGGTCAAAATCCGAACTTTCAGATTAATATGGTTCAGATGCAGGGACTCCAGCCTATGCAACAAATGCAGATGCCACACGTTCAACAAGCACGGTTGCAGCAAATACAACAGCAGATTCGCCTGGTACCTAGACAGCAAATGCAGTTGCCTTTAGCTCCGATGGGACAGCAACAGGTGATGCTTCCTCAACAGGTCACAGGCCAAACAATGAGTCAGAATAATACAGTACAACAGTTCCCATTGCGTGGTGAGAATGGAATAAACGATGAATGGTCGGATGATTGTTCAGATAGTGAAGAGTGCAGGCTTGCAGCGTTCCTAAAAGTAGATCAGAGGGGACCTTACGTGCAGGGGATGGTGATAGGTCACAAGGTTTCGTTCCTGGTTGACACAGGAGCTACACGCTCTACAGTCAGAAGTGCAGAGGTTCCGAAATTGCCGCTTTCAGGGCGTACCATAAGGGTGGTAGGAGTAGCAAATCAGCTCCTGACAAATCCGATTACAGATCCGGTCCAAGTTGGGATTGGTACCTTCCAGGGATTACATAGGTTTGTAGTCTGTGATTCAAGTCCCGTGTCCTTACTGGGAAGAGACTTACTGTGTAAAAAGAGGTGTTCGATCACCTGTTCTAATGAAGGGATTGAGGTGCAGACAAACAGTGATGACGAAGGAGATGATGGTCAGATCTCAGAGCCTGAGACGGAGACCACAGATGAGGAATACCCTTTGATAAGCTTCTTCCTGATGTTCACAGTGACTGATTTGCCAACAGAATTACAGGGAACAGTGACGGAGAAGGTGTGGGACTTGACAGGAAAAGAAGTGGGACTGATAGAAGGAGTAGAACCAGTCAAAGTAGATGTGAAGCCAAATGCCGTGTTTCCCCTGGTACCGCAGTACCACATGGCACAATACGTCCTTATACAGGTGACTCAGATAATTGCAGACTTTGTGAAGCATGGGGTCTTGAAAGAAGTTTTGAGCAGCCCATGTGATTCGCCAATAATGGGACTGAGAAAGCCTTGTGGGAAAGTTCGAATTGTCCAAGATCTGAGAAAAATTAATGAGATAGTGGTAAAATGTTGCCCTGTAGTGCCAAATCCAGCCGTGATCATGTTTCAGGTTCCATGTGACGCAGAGTGGTTCACAGCTGTGGACTTGTCTCAAGCATTCTTTTCTGTGCCTCTTCATGAGGACAGCCAATTTCTCTTCAGTTTCAAATTCTTGGACAAGGTTTACAGATGGTGTCAAATTCCTCAAGGGTTTTCAGAATCGCCTTCCATCTTCAATCAGATATTGAAGAAGGATTTGGAATTATTAGAACTGCCTTTTAATTCGACTCTAGTGCAGTACATTGATGACTTATTGATTGTGTCCAAAACGAAAGATGACTGCAGGTATGACACAATTTCCTTACTGAATCATTTGGGAAAGAACGGACATAAGGTGTCCCCAAAGAAGCTACAGTACTGTCAGAAAGAAGTGAAGTACTTAGGCCATCTAATTGAGAAAGGATCAAGGAAAATCTCTAAAGAAAGAGTGACAGCCATATTGCAGATGAATCCCCTGACATCCACGAGAGACGTGAGGATATTTTTGGGAATGGTGGGTTACTGTCGTCAGTGGATTCCCAACTTCTCGACTATCTCTAAGCCTTTGGTAAGGTTGACTGTCAAGGAGATTAAGGATGGCCCGGGTACCCTGACTATGTCTGAGAAAGAAATGGAGGCATTCATTGAACTGAGAGAGAGCATGTGCAGGGCTCCAGCTTTAGGTATGCCTGACTACACAAAGCCTTTTGTACTGTTTTGTCATGAACGTGATGCTTGTTCTCTGTCTGTCTTGACACAGGTCCATGGAGGTGCAAACCGCCCAGTAGCATATTTTTCAGCTACTTTGGACCCAGTCGCAGCAGCCTTACCGGGTTGTTTGCATGCAGTTGCAGCAGTTGGTCAAAGCCTTACTCAGTGTGAAGGCATAGTGATGGGACATCTTTTAACAATAATGGTCCCACATTCAGTTGAAATACTACTCACCTGGACTAAAATGCAGCATATGACAAATGCCCGCCTGGCTAAATATGAAACCATTATACTGGTGTCACCTAATGTGTCTTTGAAAAGATGTACTGTGTTAAACCCGGCAACTTTGCTTCCTATTGAAAATACAGATATTGATGACGCTGAGGAAGTAGAACATGATTGTCTTGATGCAACCGAACTGTGCACCAAACCAAGACCTGATATCAAAGATACCCAGTTGGAGGAAAATTATTACATTATATTTGTTGATGGCTCGTGTCTAAGAGACTCAGTGGGAATACTAAGAGCTGGATACTCCGTGTGTACAATCACTGGTATCCTGGAAGCATCTTGGCTCAAACGAGTATATTCTGCTCAAGTGGCTGAATTAATTGCCCTTACTAGGGCATGCCATGCAGCTGAGAACCTAAAAGTGACTATCTATACTGACAGCAGATACGGATTTGGTATTGTCCATGATTTTGGCCAATTATGGTCCCAGAGGGGTTTTCTAACCTCTTCTGGTTCTCCAGTCAAAAATGGTGAAAGAATTAAGGAATTGTTTTACGCGACTCAGTTACCCCTTGAAATTGAAGTGGTGAAATGCAATGCTCATGTGAAATCGCAGGACTTTGTGTCAATGGGAAACGGATATGCAGATCAAGTTGCAAGGTTTTGTGCATTGAACTGTATATCGTTCAAAGATCAGTGGGAATTGTTATATGAAACTGAAAATGAGACATGCACAGGTTATGCATTGAGGGTGGTTGACACAATAGAAGAGTTAAAATTATTGCAGGGACGTGCCAGCAAAGTAGAGAAACGTTCTTGGCTTAAATTGCAATGTGTACAAAGACCTGATGATTTGTGGGTTTCTGATAAGGGGAAAATGGTTTGGCCAAACAGTCTTTTGTCACAGTTTGCGAGGTTTTACCATGGTCAAGCACATATTCGGAGAGTCGCCATGATTAGGCTGCTCAAAATTGACTGGTTTAACCCGAAGTTCAGACAAGCCGCAGAAGTGATTTGTCACAGGTGCATCATCTGTCAGCAGATGAATGTGGGGAAAGGGACCGTGGTGAATTTGAGCCACATTGGGAGAGCAGGAGGTCCATTTAGCATGATGCAGATGGATTTTATTGAGATGCCTGTGTGTGGAGGTTTGAGATACGTGTTGGTGATTATGTGCATCTTTAGTCACTGGATTGAAGCTTACCCTACACGTAGGAATGACAGTCTCACAGTAGCGAAGTTGCTGCTTAAGGAGTTGATACCATATTTTGGGTTTCCGATCTCTTCAGAATCAGATAGGGGAAGTCACTTCAGCAACGAGGTGGTTAAGCTCTTGTGTGCCGCACTGAACATTGAACAGAAGTTGCATTGTAGCTACCGTCCCGAAGCATCAAGTCTAGTGGAACAGATGAATGGTACCTTGAAGTCGAGAATGGCAAAGATGTGTGCAGCTACAAACTTGAAATGGCCTGATGCGTTGCCCTTAGTGCTGATGTCAATGAGAAATACACGCAACAAGAAAACAGGACTGTCTCCTCACGAAATTCTCATGGGCCGAGCTATGAGATTGCCCACAGTGCCTGCAAATGCTCTTGTGAATATCACGGATGATATGGTGTTGGACTACTGTAAGGGTCTGGCTGATGTGGTCCGCTCTTTCTCTCACCAGGTGGAAGCCACCACACTGCCACCGATAACTGATCCAGGTCACAATCTGAAAGCCGGTGACCGGGTTGTTGTCAAGAAACTTGTGAGGAAGTCGTGTTTGGAGCCACGTTGGAAGGGGCCGTATCAAGGGATACTGACAACTACTACTGCTGTGAAATGTGCGGGAGTTCCAAACTGGATCCATCCCAGTCACACCAAGAAGGTGACGTGTCCAACTGATGAGGAAATTGAGTTGTCGAAAATAACAGCTACAGAAAAGGAAGTCTCAGGGCTGGAGAGGAATCAAAGGGGAACTGAGACTGAAGGAGAGCCCGTTGAGGACGGCCTGGTCACTCAAACCGCAAAACAGATCCAGAGGGGTGACGGTGAGCCTATCTCAACTGAGGCACCAGGAGGACCGGCGCAAAAAGAGGTTCTCCCAGAAGTAGACGGATACAGGTTTGAAGTTGAGCCCCTGACAGACCCGGAAGGTGAAGGAGGTGAAATAGAAAGAAGTCAGAGTATTCGGACTCCTCCTGAGCCGCTTGCAGAGCCATCAAGAGAAAACACCATAGCACAAGAGGAGGGCATTGACCAGCAACAAGAAAAGCTGACAGTACAAGGACACTGAAAGGAGATAAATGGCCAGAGCCACAAGCTGCAAAAGAGAAAGTGGTAATGGACGAAACAATAGAGGAAGAAATGGATACCACAAGGATGGAGGATCTGAGTGAAGGAGAATTGCAGGGTGATCGCAAGCTGAAAAGAAAGCGAGTTGCAAACAGGAGGTACGCAGGTCCTGAATGGGCGTACGCAACATCAGCTGAGTGGCAACAAGAATTCTTGGCATTTTGTTTTGATCAAGAGATTCCAGGTCAATACTACAGCACCTGAATTCGACCACAGAGAAGAGACATTGTGTTAAATTAAAAAGAAAGCTGGAAAGCTGAGAGAAAAAGAGACTGATAAATTACCGGGTGTGACACTGTTAACCTGAATTGACTCTTGAAAAACAGATTTTGACAAACTGCTAACCTGATTTGACAAGGATCCTGGGAGTGAGTGAAACGCTGTAAATACTTGCTAAAGAAAGACTTTGCTTGAGAAAAAAAAAAAGAGCTTTAGACCTTCCTCAGTTGATTGTTTGCCTTTATATTGTTATGCTTCCTGATTCTTTACAGATCATGATTAACACTATAGATAACAATAATAGGAGTAGGATTCGTAGATGGTTGAGTATTATTTTGGGTGTTGTGTATGCGATAGTAATAATAGCTGTGATTGTGGGAATGCCATTAGTGGATAAGAGTGAGACTAACAATGCTTCAATTCCTGAGACTACTACACTAACACCATGGGAGAGATTTGAGCAAGATACGAAATATTTGCATGAGGGGATTAACACAAAAGGGGAACTATCTACTAATGTTTTCTATCGCTTGTTGAATGAGTATGTTGAAACAATGGATGCAAAGAATTGTTATGTGTGCACAAAGATTCTTTCGTCAGTACAAGAAGGGGTTACCTATCATAGTTTGCCACTAACTTATGGGATAAGTTGTAGTTTGCTATTAACAAGGCTTTACGATCAAGAATATATACAGTACTTCTATTCTAATCTAGATGTAGTGTTTTCTTTGTGCCTATAAATGAATATTGGAGTAAGATAGCTAGAGAGCATGGTATAAAAATAGTTAGGGGTTTCTTTGAACCCACACTGACATTTGGTATAGCTTATGCGCATCGCAATAATCTAACCTGCTTACTAACATCTGTAGAGAAGAGCTTTTTAGATCACACTGATTATAGAAGGAAAGTGTTAAAAGAAAACCTAGCAAAGGGATTAGAGAAACTAACGTTTGCAAATGATTATGCTTATAGTGCAATAAAGACACAAGGCAAATTAGCTATAGATGCATTACACGTAGGAAAGCTTTGTATATATAGGCCAAAATCTGATCATGACACTTTGTTTGTGGGAACGAGTGAGTGCAGACATGTGTTTTTGTTTCAGAGTAAGTGGACGCTCATGTTAAATGCACAGGATCCAGCGATCCCAGGGATCTATTACATATGTGGACTTAATGCTTATTACCGTCTTCCAAAGGGATGGTATGGGACATGTTATTTGGGAATAGTTTATCCAAAGATTTACCAATTTGATGACTTAAAGAAGTTTCCTAAATTGTCTTAATTACATCATACTAGACAGAAAAGAGAGACAGCGGCTGCTGTCATGGGTGATATATTTGGAGCAATAATTCCTTCAGTTGGAGTTATTTTGAATTCCATAAAGATTAGAAAGTTGTCTACTATTGTGGATAGCATGCTGACAAACTTCACAGGGGCTATACTCCTGATGGATACTGAACTTGCAGCGGAGAGGGCTATGACTCTTCAAAACCGGCTTGCTTTAGACATTATTTTAGAGAAAAGTGGCGGAGTCTGTAGGGTTCTTAATGAGCGCCACTGTTGTGTTTATATTCCAGATAATAGTAATAAGATTAGAAGTATGCTTACTAACCTAACAAGAGATAGTACAGATTTGAAGGAGCTGAAGGAACCTGGAGTTTGGGAAAAGGTTGGAAAGGGACTTGCTAAAGTGGGAAGTTGGTTTAGTAATATTTGGCATGGGATACTTGCAAACATAATAGGGGGAATATTGATTGTTTTAGCTTGTTTATTTGGACTATGGTTATCATGTAAAATTAGTAAAAGAATTAGAGAAAAATTGGCAAAACGCAATATGAGGAGGGAAGAAAAGAAAAGAGAGAGAAAATATTCAAAACAAAATACGAAAAGTAAAAAATGGGGGAAGACATTGAAATGAAGGAATTAAGAAAGTGAAATGTTGTGAAGGGAATGGATTTGTGTGATGACAAGAGTTATCAGAGGAGGGATTGATGGAGTGTGATTAAAATCTAATAATTAACATGAGAAGCTTGCAATATAATGTTTAGTGAAATTGCATAGAAAATGTAAACGTTAACGCATGTGTATGAAATGTGCCCACGGGGAGTGGCCATCAATTTATACGATGATTAATGAAACTGACTAATAATGAGATATTAATGTACTAATGTATGATTTGGTATTTAGTATTAAGAGTTATATGTTAAGGTTCTGCTAATTAATCACTAGGCCTTAGTTAGCATGAGTCGGGCCTAGCTGCCCGGTTTCATATTAAATGTGTTTTTCTAACGTGCAGTGTGCTGACTTGCTGAAGGACATGAAGCCGTACTTTTCCAGAAATTAGAGATGTGTGTGTAACTGTAGTAAATCTTCTCATGAGAACCCGACATGCTCAAGGAGACATTCTTATAGAGCGCAACAGTGTAATTCGCAACAGGTACAAGGTCATTTAGACTAGAGAAAACAATGGGACTACTGACTTGAGTAACAAATGTCACTTATTCCTCACCTGACTTTCTACCCGTTGGAGACGTCAATTACAGGAGCCAATAAACTACGTGAGAATTGTTATGGGGTGACAATCGTAATGAGACGACAAGTAAACCATTGGATGGAGATGATGGTGCGCCAAAACTTGCCCAATTGGAAATTAGGGGACTGTACAACAAGATCGATATAAAATTCTTGGACACGAGAAATCAGCCATTATATGCCATTACAAGCCATTGCGTGCCTTTTGCTATTGCCCAGCCACTTTGTTACTCTGCCCAAAGACTTTGCTGTTTGAACTTTGCAAACCATCCTCTCTTACTTTGCCTTGCCCAATTCATACTTTTCCTCCTTATGAGGGAGGTATTTCCTTTTGCCCGGTCTTATTGAACTTTGCTGTGTTTCCTGGCTGATGGCGAATCAACTGATGTCCTGAGGACGAAGACTGACTCTGTATGCTGACCCATTATGGAGGGTAACTATATGATGATGAAATTGTAATTGTCTGTTTGCCTTTTCTTTCTAGGTACCAACTGCTTCTTTTGATAGAGACCATAGACAGATGTTTTCTAAATTGATGTTGTTAAATTGTTTTGCATGAAGCCCAACATGCTAATGCTGATGCAAGGTTAGTTAAGGAATTCACTAAACGTACAAATAGACAAAAATGACTGAATCTATGCTTTGTTGAATAATGCGCTAATGATAATCTGCCAAAGTTAACCCATGTTGACGTCGTGCTATGTTCTAATGTTTATGATCTTTGCTTTGATGAAATCCTATTTGAGTTGCCATATTATGACAATGTTGATGTGTTTTCTGGTTTTGAGACTAATAAACTTGCTAGTAGAATTGTAATCAATAGGGAATAAATATCATAAACCTTACTAAATTTTCTGTGTTTATTCATGACTGAAAGGTCATGGTGGTTTCCGAGTCTTATTGAGCCATTGATTATTTTGATTGATTTGCTATTGTGAATATTGATGAGGTTATTGAATTATTGATTGACATGTTGATTAGTTATCTCGTCTTAAGGAGACTTCAATCAGGGTCAAAAGATTCATCGGCCTATAACGAGTCCCAGGGGGAATAGATTATCTAGATTGGGACGCGTTATCACTAGCATCAAACATTCTGACGCTTGTCCCCAAACTACCACCATGGTGCGCCATATTTTAAATATGGCGCACACATGGTGGCATTATGGGGGCGCTAAGGGGTGCAAGAAAAGTGGTGCTTCCCTGTGTGCATAGCCACTTTCCTTAAATACCCCTAATTATGTTGACTGAAGTAAAAGGCTGGAATTTAAGCCCGTTTAAATTGTTAGATGCATTTGAAGTAGTTTAATATGATTTGTTACAAAAATCGTCATTGTTATTTAGTTTTAAAATAATTTTAGGATACGATGAAATTGTTAGTTGAGTAACAATAAATAAATCAAACCCTGTTTTAGGGTTTCTCTAAAAGTTAGGATTGTTTGAATGATTGCCTATACTTAGGTATAAAGTTGAAATATCTTAATACAGATAAAAGTTGTCAGTATATAAATTCGCATAAATATTTTGGGGTTGTAAACATACCTAGATTCAATAATGTGATTTCTATAGAAGCAGTTCGGCAGTGAAAGATTAGGTATGCATGTTATAAAAATAAGTGAAGGACCATTGAGAATATATTTTTCTTGTCAGTCCACTCTGACTGTACTGAACCGGTGGCTTTTGTTTCCATCTCTTGCTCCATCTCATATGCTCCAGGAAATATTTCCCTATTTTGGGTACGAAACAAGCAATCACATATGGAGACGTTGAATTGTCTAAACATGTCAACCACTGGGAACATAAAAATAAATAAACAGTAAATGTAAAAAATGGCGATGAAATAAACTTGATATGTCTGGTTTTTCATCAAGATTCCCTTGTGGCCTTCTTTCAATTGCCCTTGGGATTTAGGACTTCGGCAGCAGTCAGCCCTGCATCTGAGGAAATTACTTCTTTCAGCACAATTGCAAGGACCAATACAGGTATGCGGATTTGGAATTTGTTGCCACTGTGTGCAGCAGAATATGACAGTGCCTTGGTGATGTGTCTATGTGATGTCCTTGGACAACATCATGTTTTGGAAGATGGTCATACCGATCTTTAGATAACCCCACACATAGTCATTCCTTGTGACCTTCTAACCACACCTTAATCCATTTAGGCTTTTTCCTGTTGATTTTACCAGTCACTAAAGGCTCTCACAACGAATGCAGACAGGCAAGTGTTCAATGAAGGGCACCCACTGCATTGAACATATGCGTATCTGAATATTCAGCTTTGATTCTTATTTTGGGAAAAACGTTCTTGGGAACTTGAGATTAATAAGAGAACGTGTAGTGTGTGAATGAATGTCCAAGGGTTGTTTAGATCCTCCTGCACAGTATCATTTTCCCTAACATTTGTATTAATCATAATGATTAAAATAATTCTGGTTGCAACCACCTATCATATGTAATTTTTTTCAACCACTTAAACACTGATTTCAGGGATAAATGCCTCTGGCACACTATCTACATGCCATCTTTCCAGCAGCGTCTCCTCCGTTAGGGCGGAGGAGCGTCGCCCCTCTGCCAGCAGCAGAAGCTGCAAAACCTTTAACAAATGGTACAATAATAAACTATGGGCTTGATTTATGAAAAGTTAGCACTGCCTTTGTATCATTTTTTGATGCAAAATCGGCACAAACTTACATAATATAATTCTAATTATATTTTGTAAGTGTGCGCCGCTTTTGCATCAAAAAGTGACGCAAAGGCGGCGCTAACTTTTCATAAATCAGGCCCTATGTTTATTATTGTTTCGTTTGTTAAAGGGGCGGGCCACGGGGGTGACGAGCAGTGAGGGGAGTGCATTTTTCTATTGTGAGTGCTGGCTTCACAATCTCATGAACATTTTGCTTACAAGTGAATATCTTGCTTTGATTTTTCCTCAAGTGTCAACCACAATCCTAATGTTCATGTGAAAGTCATGTTGTCATAGAGTTTCTCACACTTATTGTATTTTTGTACGTTTGGGGAAATATACCTGCAGTACGTAAGAAAAGGTGAAATACTTTTAATACTTTTAAACTCCCACACCCTATTGAGTACTGGATATATCTTGGATACAGAGGTTTAAGAAAGTGGATCTCCCCTCACATGGATGAATACCACCTCCTTGAAACCAAGTACTTACATCCCAAAGTGCCTTTGTTGTAGGAATGACTTCACAGGAACTCTCTGAAGTGCACAAGGATCCCTTTCAAACCAGCCCTGTCTGTCAGTCTAGCTATGGGGGTAAATCAGCTCTTTGTGTTGGGCAGGACACTACCCTTTGAAGTGTACATGATCCATCAGTATACAGATGAATTCAGATGCAATTGAGTGTCCTGTATTGTGGCGGTCTACATGGAATGCACAAATCCAGCTGTCACTCAGCCTAGACGTGCATTGGAGAAAGGCTGTCAGGCACACAGATCAGTAAGTGCAGAGAAATGCCCATCTTCTAAAAGAGGCATTTCTAAAATAGTAATGTTAAATCTGATTTAACCAGTAAGGAGGATATATCATTACCATTCTAAAGATATCAAGCACGATAAAGCTACTCTTTCCTGATCAGGATTTACAGCTTAAAATTATAGTAAAAGTATGTTAAGGAATTCCCAATGCTAGCCTATGAAAGGATTAGGCCTTAAAGTAATGAAAAATGACATAGGTGGTTTGTTACTACCTGGACATGTAAAACCTAAAGGTATATGTCCTACCTTTTACTTACATAGCACCCTGCCCTTAGGGTTACTTAACAGGGGAATTTAAGGCTTGGCAAGTAGTTTTAAATGCCCTGCAATGGCAGCCCTGAGATGGGCTTGAAAGACTACCTATGTGGCTGACATAAAGTGCTGCAGACCCCCCAGTATTATTTGAAGTACAAGCCCTGGGTATCTGGTATACCATTTTACAAGGGACTTACTAGTAATTCAAATATGCGAGCCAGGTGTACAGCAATGCCATCAAATTTGTGGTAGAAGCACATGTACATACACTGGTCAGCTGTGGTAAAGTGCTCAGAGTCCTAGGGCCAACAAAAAGAATCAGCAAAAACGAGAGGCAAAAGGCAAAACGTTTGGGGTGACCCTTTAATGAGGGCAGTTTTCCAACAGTGTTACTTTTTGCTTTTAGTGATGCATACTTTCAAACTCTTGTGCTTTTCTGAAACTATCCTTTGCTTGTGATAGCATGCCAAATGACTTGCTTTCTCCTAACCTCGTTATGTGCTATTTTTTGCTTTTGGCTATATTCTGTGGTAGCTTAAAATCTCTAGATTTTTATACAATGTCATTATTTTTCAAATGTCAACAAAGCTCAAACAAATGAGGCCTCAGGACCACCTTTTCTAGCACTATTTTATATCTGCAAAGGTCATATTTGTGCTACCTCGACATTTCTTCAAATGCAAGCCAGGTTTGTAGTCCCTGTCTTATTTCCAGCGCCAGCACTGTGTTCTACCTTTTATTATGTGCTGGGTGAATTGTCTTTTTCACAATATGCAAAACAGATCTGCCATATTTAAGTCTATCCTGGAACACCTTGCCAGTTTTTACACAATAATCACAAATAATACACAGCAGGCCTCATTCATTGGTCAGATAAATTGACATTCACATTTTGCCTCCGACCACCACAGCAGATTGACGACATGGGTCAGCCCACTTTACCTATATGCTGCCTTCACTTTGAGAGACTGCACTAAGCCTGCACATATTGTTCACATCCACCTAATAGTAGTTCCTTTCTATTTTGTGACAACCAGTAGTTCAAAGTGTGTTTAATCTCAGTAAATTATTCTAACTTTAAATACCAGCTATTTATTTTGCCTATCCTTAGATGCGCAGTTTGGTAGTGATTTGTTTTCTGTCTTTTTACTGTTATAAAGTGTTTTACATTAAGTGACGTTGTAACATTGTACCTACGTGCAGTTTGAGTGCTTGATCAAACAGTGATATAGTTTTGTCTCCTTCACAAACACTAATAATAAAAAGTATGAAACAACTGAAAGGTTATTATTTAAAAAAACTCACTTTACTGAATAATTTTTAATTCAAAATGTATTATTGCAAACATATGCCGCATTTATGTGGCTGCATGCTTTATTTCTAGTTGTAGCATGTGCGTGCAATAAATAACAAATAAAAAAAGAATAAATAAATAAATAATCATTGCACTAGAATGCCAAGGCCAAACCCGTTAGCTTTACTTTGCTAATGCTGTTTTACTTTTGATCATGTTGAAAGCAGGCTAGCAGTGACTGGTTCTTCCTCACTTTTGTTTGAAGGCTATTGCATTGAAAAGCTGTGCTTTGTTTCTGAAATCCCTGGGATGTTGAACGATGTTAAAACCCAAGGTTTCTCTAATGAGGGCTGCTCTAAAGAACCCTAATGAAGATTGTTCATCGTTCATCATTGTGTACAAGCAACAATCCATGTGGCCCTTGATAATGACATTGATGCACTGATGAGGCGTTTGCCTAAGCAAGGGCACCACTGCCGCATTCTGATCAGCTTCTTCCTTGACATGACAATATATCAAAGTATTGCGCGACCGGGTAATCAGCTTTGTGCACTGCTAAGTGCTAAGGCTCCACGGATAATCGCAGCGTTGTCCCACTAGCCATCCTATAACGGCAATCATATTGTGCCTTCGGTTTACGATAATGTCAGGCAAACCAGAAGCCTATGTGCTGGGGCATTTCTAAATCAGGCTTGTTTGTGATGACCTAAATTCATTATGAACTTCGGTGCCCCTGTTCTTCCAAACTCTGTAAAATGGGAACACTTAACAGTTTGTGTATGGTGGGCAAATATCAAAAGTAAAGAAGCTAAGGAGTGTACCACTGTGTAGAGTCAGGCTGGACTCATACTAGTATTTCTACAATGACGTGTTTCCACCAGCCACTCCATGAGGGATGGCTTCCACACTCCCCCCACACCCATCCATCACAGGTGTCACCAGCCAGGTGACCCTGATGACGCAGAAAAAGAAGGTCCGACATATATTCATGTATAACGTGTAATCGATATGTATATTGAAATGTGATTTTAATTAAAGAAATAATGTACGAGGGAAAATGTGCCCTCGGGGTAGTTCGCCATCATTATAAACGAGCTTTATTAATCACGAAGTATTAAAATTATAGTAATCCGTTATAATCGCAAATGTATGCCATGATTTCTTGTTTGAAAACTGTTTTGCTTAGCTTAAATTTAGTACAGGCTTTGGCCTAGTTGCTTGGTTTCAAATTCTAACTGCGTGATTTTTTTCCTTGAACTAATGAAACATATATTCTTGCTTGAAGTTGTATTTTTCCAGTAGAAACTGGCTGGTACACTTATCTCCAAGGTTTCGTGCTAGGCCGGTTACATCCCCTTTGATACAAGGTCAGTCTCTGCAGGTGCGGACAATGAAGGTACAGATAGTAAAATAATTGGCAAACCATGATACAATTTGTGTTCCAAGGCTCCAAGGACAGTGTATGCATAAATGGGCGCTAGTAAAAGACAATTTTTGATTGGACAATTTGAAGCCAACCTATGAACCCTCCAATGGAAGACCCTACAGAATTTGGAATGTTTCTTACTTAAACCCACCGGACAAAGAGCAGTCAGCCATTTTTTCCTCGATGCCAGTTTGAAGCCTGATGCCAGACTCCATTTTGGACGACACCCTGATGCCCTTTTCTCTATCTGAGAGAAAGAGACTTTAAGAATTCTCACCCTAGAGACTTTAACATTAATTTGCCCCCGTCTTGCCCATGCAGTAAGTTTGCCCCATTCTCCTTGCCGTTGCAAGGAAGCTTGCCCTTAACTTTGCCCCCTTTGAAATTTGCCCCATGCTGATCAACCGGTACCTGAAGGACGAAGACTTTTCTTGAATGCTGATTGTATTTGGTAAATATGAAAGGATAAATGTATTATGCATTGTGTTTTTTTCCTTTTAGGTACCAACTGCTATTTTGATAGGGTCCTAGCTAGAAGTTTTCCAAATTTGTGTTGACTAAATTCGTTTTGCATGAAGTCCCACATGCCAATGCTAATTAGAGGTTAGTCGAGGTATTCATTCAATGTATCATGAAGAATTGAAATCTTGTTATGCTGACCGAATGTATGCAATTAGTCAAATACAGTTAGTCACATTGGTGATTTGCATTGCTATAACAGAGTGTATCATCATTCAGATTTTACGTAGATTGCGTTTCTTCCGCCGTTATGGACAGCTAGTAATGTTCATATACATATATCAATTGGTTTTGAGACATATATACATCGTGCTAGCTTTGTTAATATAGGGAAATAAATTCACTAACTTTTAATAAACTGGTGTGGTTATTCATGACTGAAAGGTCATGGTGCGCCGAAATACCAACTGTTATTGATTTCTGATGTGTTATATTGATCTATTAATTGAGTACTGATTACCGATTACAACAGTTATTGATCTGAGTGTCTCGACTATTGAGGATGAGGAGAGCCCGACTCGGTTAAAAGATTCACCGACCTCCAACGTGTCCAGATACAGGTAATTTATAAAGACTGGACGCGTTATCAGTAGATGGTAGCAGAGATTGATGGTTTAGCCCTTTGGGACCCCATCCGAACAATAGACAGAGTCAGGTTAGAATTTTCTTTGATAAAACAAGTTGGAGAGATGATGATGCCCTAAGTCCCCAATGACTTTCCCGGGATCTCGGAGCTTGCGAATGAGGAACATGAAGGTATGAGAATGGTCTCAGCGTTTCTAGTGACGGTATGAGTGAAGTTAGGGTTTCGCGCTTGCACAGCTTATCGCCGCAGATTAATTGAGAAGTCTGTGAGGATTTAAGGAGTTAAAAGATATTAGAGGAGTGTTCCTCCAAAGGTGTGAGAGTAGGGAAGTCGTCGAACTTCACGTGTGTGTAGCGCTTTGAGCAGAAAAATTGTCCACGTGGTTGTTGATGTTGAGACGGGCCCTGCGAGGTCAAGAGACTCCGGAGTATGTTGAAAAGTGTATGTGACACTTGTTTGATGTTGTGATCTGGTCGGTTTAATAGGTTGATCGGGCGTGGTCAACAAGTCGGTATGAATGTTGCAGAGTGAAAGAAAACTTCGACTTTGAGATTTGACGAATTCTAAAGTGCACTAGAATAGTTCATTGATCAGTTGAGAGTAAAGTTTGCGGGTCAAATTTTGCTTGCGAAAGTGGGAAACCGAGAAAGATGGAATAACTGCTAGTGAAAAATCCCTAAGGTTTCTGAAGCGATTGTATTACCTTTCCCGTAGTAAACCGACAGATCTGTTTTATTCTTTTGGTTAAGTGCTCGCGTTATATTGCAGAAATTAGTTTATGAGTGAAGCCGAATGAAAAGAGGACAAGCCGCGGGACTTTGTCAGCCGCAGTGTGTGAGTGTGACGTCACTAGGAGCCGCGCTGGGATAGGTCGGTTGGTGAGAAGGGTCGCGCATGGATTGGACGCAGTCCGTGAAGCGCAATCGGAAGGGGAAAGGCAAGTGAAGAGTATTCCGGGAATTAAAGTCACTTATTGATTACATATTTTAGAAAAACAAAAGACGGAAAGATGAAATTTTTCAAAGCATTTAAGAGTGCCATGAGGGGAGATGTTTATATTAAAGCAAATGTAGGAGAAGAAACACCGCCTGAGGGTACACCAGCTTACATCGTCATTGAAGAAAAGGGTGTAGCGCCATGTCTATGGTTAAAACAATGGTGCAAATTAACAGAGAAACACGGAAGTGTAGCGTTCCCTATCCACGGGTCGTTTAATTTAAGGGTTTTAGAAAATCTGAGATTTGCGCTATACGACATGAAAGTACCCCCAAGGCCAGCACAGTTTGAGGCATTAGCAATTTGGGAACTAATAGCTAGAAACCAACAACAAAAGAAATTTGAGACAAGAATAAGAAAAGTAGAAAAGACACTAGCGGATGCTAGATGGGACAGCACACAAAAGGTTTGGAGATCAGACGTATTGCAGGGGATTAAATTGTTTCCAGCGATTACCGAGGAAGCGGAGACGGAAGGAAGGAAAGCCACCTGTAAGACAAACAGGAGTCAGTCCAGAGAAGGAGAGAGCAATAGAAACTCGAAAAGGGGAGACGAGTCAGATGATGAGGAGTTCATTATACAATTGCTGAATGATCGCCCACCAGCATACGTGGAAAACGAAAAAGGCTCAAGCATTAGTACTGCCCCTCCTGAACCAATACAGGGTAATGTAACACCAAATTTGAGAGTATCTCAGAGACCGAGCAGCTCTGACATGCCTTTCTCACCACGAATACCACGGATTCAGAGAATGTACCCAGACGTGCCAACATTGAAACCTGCTGATAACTATCAGCCACAGGTTCAAAGGCACTATTGCGATGAGCATAATGTGGGAATGACTTCCGATTCAATGGCGCAGGGAGGACAAAACTATCAGAGACCGACATTGATTCAAGCTGAATCAACACAGTTCTCGATGCCCCAAAAGCAGACACCAGAAGTGCGAGTGGTAGAAAGCCAGTCAGGTATGCCAGCAATGATGAACCACAATGTGGGGATTAACATGCCACAGAATTCGGGGAACAGACAGAATCCAGATGCAATATCTCTACCTATCACTGTAGGTCCACCAGTACCACTGTACATACAGGCAAATTCAAGCACCAGCGACCAAGGGTTAATGATACAGAATGGGACAGGGAGGAGATGCATAGAAACAACTCCAGAGACAACTCCGATAGCGGCACTGCCAAATGGATCTGGGTCCTTGTCGGAATTCAGTCCAATTCCAATTTGTGCTCCGTCAACCGTGGTAAGGTCACATCCACCACTATTAGTACCGCTAACTTCACAGACTGAAACATTACAGAAGCCGTCAGTGGCAGTTGATGTAACTGCTACACTGATGGGACTGAACGCGCAACAGTTAACACAATGGTTCAACAGCCTGAATTCCCCACAGAGTACATCTAGTGGGAAGGGAGAAGAATACCTGAATAAGATAAGGTTGGGTATGGAGGCAGATGAACTGGTAGAGGGAACAATGGGTTTGAACCGATTAGAATCATACACAGAGGAAGAACTAAGATACATGTGCCCTAGGATTACAAGAGAAGTGAGCAACATACATAAGAAGTTACAAGAAATTGCAGACAGAAACGAAATCGATATAGGTAAGACCAAACACCTGAGCAGAAGTTACAGGTTAGACTTCGAGACAAAAGATTTTGAACACATGAGATCCGCAGGGATGAAAACACACCTTAAAAAGATACTGCAGAGTGCACAGGTTTGGAGATGTTTAGACAAGTGGGAAAGCAGGTGGGTCAAGAAAAAGGATAAAAAGAAGGAAAACACTTCAGAACGAAGTGTGAAAAAACAACAGAATGACGATCTGATAACCATGCTACCAATGAGAGAGACAGCAGGGGGAAAACTTGTGCATGTACCATGGCACAGGTGCGATATTCAATCCTTTACGGATGACTTTCCCAAATTAAGAGAGAAGCCGATTGAGTGGTATCAACAAACGGATAGATTTGTGAAACTCGCGAAGTGTCTCTGGGAAGACCTGAATACCTTATTTGAAATTGTGGTTCCGGCTGATTTGTGGGAAGATTGTAAAAGGGCTGTAGGTTGGCCGACGAGTGAACCAGAGAGAGATAGGGACACAGGTGCGCCATCACCTATGGTAATGAGTTTGTACCACAAGGTGATCGAGCACTTGAAAACCAAGGTTGCGTCGAAAAATGTGGATTGGCAAAGGATTGACAGGACCGCTCAAGAGGTTAAAGAATCTATACACGCGTATTATGAGAGGTTGTTGAAAGCGTTTAAAAATTACAGTGGCACGGAAACGATTGAGCCAAAAGACATGCTCCATTTTGTGTTCAGGTTTGTGGAAGGGCTGAGACCCGAAACTAGCCAGATGATGAAATCGCATTTGATTTGCTGGCAGTCAAAGTCGATCGATGAAGTGTTGAATTATGCAAAATACTGCAGTGATGAGATTGAGACGAAGCAGAAAAGATTGAAAGAAAAGGTGATGGTGATGCAGCTCAGAGCAGCTCAGACAGGTTTACAAGGTTTGCAAGGTTTTCAACAACAGATGCCGCAGCAGCAGCAACAGGGAAATGTTATGTTTCAGCCGCAGATGAGAGGCAGAGGTCGAGGAGGTTTTGTGAATAATGGTCCTGATTTGAATACCGTTATGATTCCAAATGGTATACAGGCACTGAAGAAGGTGATGCCATGTCACACGTGTGGAATCGTCGGGCATTGAAAACGGGAGTGCCCAATGATGGTGCAGGAAGGTGTAGGTCAGCAAAACAATGATGTCAATGCATTTCAGACTATGAGAGGACCGAAACTGAGAGGTCCGAACCCAAATTTTCAAAACAATATGAACCAGATGCAGGGTCTACAACCCATGCAACCGCAACAGGTGCAAATGCCTCGTGTGCAAATGACACAATTGCAGCCAATGCAACAGCAGTTTCCTATGGTACCTAATCAGCAAATGCAAATCCCCTTAGCACCAATGAATCAGCAGCAAGCAATGCTTCCTCAACAGGTCACGGGTCAGGGAATGAGTCAAAATGACACAGTACACCAATTCCCAACAACATAGCGAGAATGGAATAAACGATGCATGGGAAAGTGAAAGTTCAGATGAGGAGGGAAATTGTGTGCTTGCAGCATCTTTGGAAGTTGATCAAAAGGGTCCGTATGTGGAGGGAAGAGTTATGGGTCATCGCGTTTCATTCTTGGTTGACACAGGAGCTACACGTTCCACTGTTAGGAGCATTGAAGTGCCAAATTTGCCGCTTTCAGGGAGAACGGTTCAAGTAGTGGGAGTAGCAAATAGGTTCCTGACGAACCCAATCACAGATCCAGTACAAGTCAGAATTGGTAACTATCAAGGGACACATAATTTTGTGGTATGTGACTCAAGCCCGATATCACTGTTAGGGAGAGACCTATTGTGCAAATTGGGATGTTCGATTATGTGTTCAAACGATGGAATTAAAATTCAGACGAGCAGTGATGGGGAAGAAGAGGACAGTGTAGAAGGGGACGAAGTAGAAACTGTCGATGAAGAATATCCCCTGATTACCCTTTACCCAATGATTACTGAAGCAGATATTCCTGCTGAGTTACAAGAAACAGTCGGAAAAGAAGTGTGGGATATGACAGGAAAAGAGGTGGGATTGGTGAAAGGAGTGGAACCAGTGAAAGTGGCTGTAAAACCCAAAGTAACCTTTCCCCAGACCCCGCAGTACCATATGGCACAAGACACCCTCATGAAAGTCGCCCAACTCATTGACGAGTTTGTAAAACAGGGAGTACTGAAAGAAGTGTTAAGCAGTCCATGTAACTCACCAATCATGGGACTAATAAAGCCAAGTGGAAAGGTCCGAATTGTGCAGGACTTGAGGAAAATAAATGACATCATAATTAAATGCTGCCCTGTAGTACCAAATCCAGCTGTGATAATGTTTCAAGTCCCTTGTGATGCCGAGTGGTTCTCAGTCATCGACTTGTCACAAGCATTCTTTTCGGTGCCTCTTCATGAGGACAGCCAATTTCTCTTTTGTTTCAAATTTTTAGACGGAGTCTACAGTTGGTGTCGAATTCCTCAAGGGTTTTCGGAGTCACTGTCAATTTTCAATCAGATTCTAAAGAAAGACTTGGAAGCGTTAGAATTGCCATTCGAGTCAACCCTAGTACAGTACATTGACGACTTACTGATTGCATCCAAGACAGAAAGTGACTGCACAGCCGACACCATTGCTCTATTGAACCATTTGGGAAGGAACGGACACAAGGTGTCTCCTTCAAAATTACAATTCTGCCAGAAGAAAGTGAAATATTTGGGTCACCAAATAGAGAAAGGGTCACGAAAAATTATGAAGGAAAGAATAACAAGTGTACTTCAAATGAGTCCCCCAAAGACGAGGAGGGAGGTGAGGAAGTTTTTGGGAATGGTGAGCTACTGTCGCCAATGGATTCCCAACTTCTCAACCCTAGCAAAACCTTTACTGAAACTGACCCAGAAGGATGCATTGGATAAAAATTGAACTGAAAGGAGAAGAGATGGATGCTTTTATTGAATTGAAAGAATGCATGTGCAGGGCTCCAGCTTTAGGTATGCCTGACTACACAAAGCCTTTCACATTGTTTTGTCATGAACGTGATGCATGTTCCTTGTCTGTCTTGACCCAAGCCCATGTTGGCGTAAACAGACCAGTAGCATATTTTTCAGCTACTTTGGATCCGGTCGCAGCAGCACTGCCAGGGTGCTTGCGCGCCGTAGCCGCAGTTGGTATCAGCCTCACTCAGAGTGAAGGAATAGTGATGGGACACCCTTTAACAGTCATGGTCCCTCACTCAGTTGAGATACTTTTGACACGTTCCCGAACACAGCACATGACTGGTGCTAGACTCACAAGGTACGAAACAATAATTCTGGGATCACCTAATGTGCAGCTGAAAAGGTGCACTACGTTGAATCCAGCAACCTTGTTTCCCAGTGAAAATGCTGAAATTGAGAACGCTGAAGACATCGAGCACGACTGTCTTTAGGTGACTGAATTTTGCACCAAACCAAGACCTGATATCAAAGATACCCGATTGGAAGAAAATGATCAAATTATTTTTGTCGATGGTTCATGTTTAAGAGATGCACTGGGTGTATTGAAAGCAGGGTACGCTATATGCACAGTAACAGGTGTTTTGGAAGCATCTTGGCTTCAAGGAGTTTACTCTGCACAGGTAGCAGAATTGGTAGCCCTTACTAGAGCTTGCCAACTCTCTGCATTGATGAAAGTTACCATTTACACTGACAGCCAGTACGGGTTTGGAATAGTGCATGATTTCGGACAATTGTGGTCACAGAGAGGCTTCATGACCTCTTCAGGATCGCCAGTGAAAAATGGCGAAAGAATAAAAGAATTGTTACATGCCATCCAACTACCAGGAGAAGTGGCAGTGGTAAAATGCAGTGCACATTCGAAGGGACAAGATTATGTTTCTCTGGGAAATGGATATGCGGATCAAGTCGCAAGGTTTTGCGCATTGAACTGTATATTGCTTAGGGATGAATGGAATTTGATAAGTGAACCAGAACTCGAACCATGCGAAATATTCGCTCTAAAGGTGATAGATACAATGGACGAATTGAAATCCTTACAGAATGATGTCAGTGAGGATGAGAAACTCTCGTGGACCAAATCACAATGTGTAAAGAGACTAGATTAATTATGGGTTTCAAGTGAAGGGAAATTCGTTCTTCCAAATAGCCTTTTGACACAGATAGCCAGGTTTTACCATGGACAAGCTCATCTTGGGAGGGAAGCCATGATTAGGTTGTTCAAAACTGATTGGTTTAACCCTAAATTCCGTCAAGTTGCTGAAGCAGTTTGCCACCGTTGCGTCATTTGCCAACAGATGAACGCAGGGAAGGGAACAGTAGTAAATTTGAGCCACATTGGAAGAGCAGGGGGTCCATTCAGCAGGATGCAAATGGACTTCATTGAGATGCCTGTGCATGGAGGCTTGAAGTATGTGTTGGTGGTTGTGTGCATTTTTAGTCACTGGATTGAAGCATACCCTACACGCAGAAATGACAGTCTCACAGTTGCAAAACTACTCTTGAGGGAATTAATACCACGTTTCGGATTCCCGATCTCTTTAGAATCAGATAGGGGAAGTCACTTCAATAATGAAGTAATAAAATTGCTTTGTGCAGCACTGAACATTAAGCAAAAGCTGCATTGTAGCTACCGCCCTGAAGCATCAGGTCTAGTGGAGCAAATGAATGGCACATTGAAATCAAGAATGGCGAAAATATGCGCATCAACAAACTTGAAATGGCCTGACGCATTGCCTTTGGTACTAATGTCAATGAGAAACACCCCTGACAGAAAGACTGGACTATCCCCACACGAGATTCACATGGGCAGGGCTATGAGACTTCCAGCAGTTCCTGCAAATGCGCTTTTGAATATTACAGATGATATGGTGTTAGACTACTGCAAAGGTCTAGCTGATGTGGTTCGATCTTTCTCTCACCAGGTGGAGGCAACCACCTTGCCACCGATCCAAGGTCCAGGACACGCCCTGAAAGCAGGTGACTGGGTCGTGACAAAGAAGCACGTGAGGAAGTCGTGTTTGGAACCCCGTTGGAAAGGACCTTTCCAAGTGATTTTGACGACTACCACCGCTGTGAAGTGTGCGGGAGTTCCCAACTGGATTCACGCCAGTCACACAAAGAGGGTGTTGTGTCCCACAGATGAGGAAGTTGAAGCGCTGAAGTTACCAGTACCTGATAACAAAGTACCAAGCGCTGAGGCAGAGCGAAACAGAACTAGAAGCGAACAGGCAGAAATAGAGGAGGGAGAAATATTCTCTGAGGACGAAGCAACTGATTCACTTGGGGAAGGCCAAGGAGGAGCCTCAGACAGTGACGAAGCAGCTGAAGGTAACAAAGAGCCTGAAGCAGCTGAAAGTGACAAAGAGCCTGAAGAAAGTAACAGTGACAAAGGGCTCGAAACAGGTGAAGAAGCAGGAGAGCCTGATCAGAGGAGGGCTTTCCCAGAAGCAGACGATACCGAAAAAGAAAAGGAAAACCTGATTGACTCCCCAGAAGGAGGGGACAAGGCAGAACAGAACGAAACTGCTCAAATTCCTTCAGAAGAGATTGCAGGTCCATCAAGTGGACACAGTGCAAAAAGAAGACCAAGCATATCGCCAGTAAAACTAAGAACTAGAGAAACGTTGAACGACAGTGAAGGGCCAAGAGTGAAAGAGAAAAGAAAGGAAGTGTCTGTTGTAGTACCAACATCAAGTGAAGAAAAGGACTTGGCCAAAGAGGAAAGTACCAGTGAGAAAGAATCAAAGAGAGATGCAAAATTGAAAAGAAAAAGGATACCAAGCAGGAGGTATTCCGGTCCGGAGTGGGCATACGTAGCCAATAACGATTGGTCAGACGAATTCGTATCCCTCAGTCTTGAGAACGAGGAGGCAGAACTTCATTTTGGAAGTAAAAACTTTATGGACTCTGTTGATTGAAACCATTGATCACTTGATTGATTTTTCAACCGGCTAAGACATTGCTAACTTGATTGACTTTGAAACCGATTTTGAGACAACGCTGCTAACCGATAAGAGACTAAGCTGCTAAAGAAAACTGTGTGAACATTGAACTCGTTCAGCTTTGTAAATACCTGCAAATACGCTTTGATAAAGTGTCTTCGACTTTCTGATTCTATACAGATCATGACTAGCTTCACTACACAGGGGCGTAAAATGAAGTATTGTAAATACATGTGTATAGGCTTAATAACCGCATGCGTACTAATAATTGTAGCAATAGTTCTTGGAATGCATGGTAAAAGTGAGTGAGACGAATGATGCTTCTACTTCTAAACCTATTATCGTTACTGAACTAACAGCTCTGAAGAGACTCAAGCAAGACGAGAGACACTTGCATGATAAGAAGGAACTTTCATCTAACGTTTTCTATCGCTTACTGAGTGAGTATGTTGAGACCATGGATGCGAAAGATTGTTATGTGTGTACACAAATACCTACCTCAGTAGTGGAAGGGGTAACGTATCACAGCATGCCTCTTACGTATGGAATTACATGTAGTATAGTAGCTTCCAGATTTTATGCTCAAAAAGACATTCATTATTTCTATACTAATTACGATGTTACTTTTGCATATGTCCCCATAATAGGGCACCTAAGTAAGATAGCTCGAGATTATTATGCCAAATTAATGAGGGAATTCTTCGAACCGATGTCACCTTTTCACACAGCTCACGCACATAGAGAGAACCTTACATGCTTGCTTTCACCAGTAGAAATAGAATTTTTAGACCGCACTGATGATAGGAAGAATGAAATGAAGGAGAAATTAGAGAGGGAATTACACGAAAGGACGTCTGTAGATAATTATGCTTTTGCTGCAATAAAGACACAAGGGAAAATAGCTTTAGATACATTGCATGTAGGAAGATTTTGTATACATAGATTTCCATCATATTATGACACAGTTTTTGTTGGAACGAGTGAATGTAAACATACATATGCATTTCAATCTAAGTGGACGTTCATGCTGAATGGGCAAGATCCAGTTATTCCTGGAGTATATTATATTTGTGGACTCAACGCCTATTATCGTCTTCCTAAAGGATGGTATGGGAGGTGTTATTTGGGGATAGTGTTCCCAAAGGTTTACCAACTAGACGACTTAAAGAAGTTTCCAAGGCTGTCGGAATCACATCGTGTTCAGAAAAGGGAGACAGCTGCTGGTGTGGTAGGAGATATATTTGGAGCTTTGATTCCTTCAGTAGGAGTCATATTGAATTCAATCAAAATACGAAAGTTGTCTACTATTGTGGATAACATGCTGACAAAGTTTTCAGGAGCTATAATCCTGATGGATGCTGAACGCGCTGCAGAAAGAGCTATGACTCTTCAAAATCGGCTTGCCTTAGACATTCTTTTAGCAAAGGATGGCGGCGTTTGCAAAATGCTTGGCACGCGTCACTGTTGTACATATATACCCGACAACAGTGGAAAAATTAGAACGATGCTTACAAATTTAACTAAAGAAAGTGTAGATTTAAAGGAATTGAAAGAACCCGGAGTTTGGGAGAAAGTTGGAAAAGGATTTGCTTCTGTGGGAAATTGGCTCAGCAACGTTTGGAACGGATTGTTACTAAAAATAGTAAAGGGAATATTAATAATATTAATTTGTTTATTAGGCTCTTGGGGAACATGGAAAGCTTTCAAAATCTTAAAAGAAAGGAACAAAAGAAAAAGAGAAGAGAAAATAGAGAACAAAATGGTAGAAATATATAGGGAGAAGTCAAAAGGGACTAAAAGAAAAAGGGAATTGACTGAAGTGCCAAATGACTATACAGAATTTTAAATGGAATAAAATTTGTGGATAGATTTGATGTGATGACATAATTAGTCATCAGAGGAGGGATTGATGACGCAGAAAAAGAAGGTCCGACATATATTCATGTATACCGTGTAATCGATATGTATATTGAAATGTGATTTTAATTAAAGAAATAATGTACGAGGGAAAATGTGCCCTCGGGGTAGTTCGCCATCATTATAAACGAGCTTTATTAATCACGAAGTATTAAAATTATAGTAATCCGTTATAATCGCAAATGTATGCCATGATTTCTTGTTTGAAAACAGTTTTGCTTAGCTTAAATTTAGTACAGGCTTTGGCCTAGTTGCTTGGTTTCAAATTCTAACAGCGTGATTTTTTTCCTTGAACTAATGAAACATATATTCTTGCTTGAAGTTGTATTTTTCCAGTAGAAACTGGCTGGTACACTTATCTCCAAGGTTTCGTGCTAGGCCGGTTACATCCCCTTTGATACAAGGTCAGTCTCTGCAGGTGCGGACAATGAAGGTACAGATAGTAAAATAATTGGCAAACCATGATACAATTTGTGTTCCAAGGCTCCAAGGACAGTGTATGCATAAATGGGCGCTAGTAAAAGACAATTTTTGATTGGACAATTTGAAGCCAACCTATGAACCCTCCAATGGAAGACCCTACAGAATTTGGAATGTTTCTTACTTAAACCCACCGGACAAAGAGCAGTCAGCCATTTTTTCCTCGATGCCAGTTTGAAGCCTGATGCCAGACTCCATTTTGGACGACACCCTGATGCCCTTTTCTCTATCTGAGAGAAAGAGACTTTAAGAATTCTCACCCTAGAGACTTTAACATTAATTTGCCCCCGTCTTGCCCATGCAGTAACTTTGCCCCATTCTCCTTGCCGTTGCAAGGAAGCTTGCCCTTAACTTTGCCCCCTTTGAAATTTGCCCCATGCTGATCAACCGGTACCTGAAGGACGAAGACTTTTCTTGAATGCTGATTGTATTTGGTAAATATGAAAGGATAAATGTATTATGCATTGTGTTTTTTTCCTTTTAGGTACCAACTGCTATTTTGATAGGGTCCTAGCTAGAAGTTTTCCAAATTTGTGTTGACTAAATTCGTTTTGCATGAAGTCCCACATGCCAATGCTAATTAGAGGTTAGTCGAGGTATTCATTCAATGTATCATGAAGAATTGAAATCTTGTTATGCTGACCGAATGTATGCAATTAGTCAAATACAGTTAGTCACATTGGTGATTTGCATTGCTATAACAAAGTGTATCATCATTCAGATTTTACGTAGATTGCGTTTCTTCCGCCGTTATGGACAGCTAGTAATGTTCATATACATATATCAATTGGTTTTGAGACATATATACATCGTGCTAGCTTTGTTAATATAGGGAAATAAATTCACTAACTTTTAATAAACTGGTGTGGTTATTCATGACTGAAAGGTCATGGTGCGCCGAAATACCAACTGTTATTGATTTCTGATGTGTTATATTGATCTATTAATTGAGTACTGATTACCGATTACAACAGTTATTGATTATTGATCTGAGTGTCTCGACTATTGAGGATGAGGAGAGCCCGACTCGGTTAAAAGATTCACCGACCTCCAACGTGTCCAGATACAGGTAATTTATAAAGACTGGACGCGTTATCAACCCTGCTAATAGAAGGGGCCAGGCACACGTGCCCTGGGCCAGTTCTAGTGACAATAATTATGTGTCTGTGTTGTTCCTGACAGCATGAAGGCCTAGGGCTCCACTACAATGGCGGCGAGTGGGTTGGACCTGCGTGTGTGCATGCAGCAGCCCTGAAGGTGGATGAGGGGAAAATGTAGTGTGCGTTGAAGGTACCCCTGCCAACAAGCGGCACACGGTGGGCGAGTAAGATGATGTCTGCCTGAGCACTATCCTGCTGAAGCCGCCTGCTGTGACCCAGCGCCAGCACACCGACTGGTTTTGTCCCAGAAGTGAAGAGGCAAGGAGACTCAATGAATGGGCATACTGGCCTAGTGCTGCAATGCCAGTAAAGCCGTGGCAGAGCGGGAAGAGTACCCACTTACTCGCCATGCTTGAGCAAAGCCCGGGGGATTTGAATAAAGTGAAGCTGGGCGGGAAGCTGAGCCGAAAAACGTGATGGAGTGCTGCAAGATCCACCGGGTGCCCACAACATTTAGTGCTGCGCTAACACCCAGAACAAACGCCCCCCCTCGTGAAGTGCCTGCATGGGCGGAGAGATGGCACCCATAGCGAGGCGGCCGAAGTGCCAGTGGGAATGGCCTCCCCCGCCGTTTCAATAATGCCTGCAGCCACCGACCAGCTGAAATGAAAGTCGAAAGCCAGGCCGGCAGAGAGGCAGCGGAATGGTGAGAAACGTGCAGCCAGGTGCAATGAATGCCAGGCAACGCTTTGCCCGCAGGTGACAGGACTGTGGATTGGCCCGTGGCTGCATCCAGAGCAAGTCTTTCTCTCCCCCTGACTTAAGTCGAGCAGAGCCAGCAGGAAATAAGAGGGACTCACTCACTGTATCAAGCATCACTATAGCAACCACAGCATGGGCCCTGAAACAGACTGAAGCTATCACAGGCAGAAGGAGAGGGGAGAGCTTGATAGATGCGTATCCCTACACCCAGTGAGCTACTCCAAGTCTCCTACACCACAAGAGGAGACTAGCCAGGAGAGCTCCACATGCACATCGTGACTTTCTGTTGCTTTGGAGGGGAGAGACTGCTAACCCCACAAAGATCCCCACAAGAAGCCCAAAGCTGCCACAGCCAAGGGAGCTGCTAAGGGGTCAGTGAAAGGAGAATGTGCGTTGTGCTCCTGCCACCCCTCTGTCACTTAAGACACCACTCCAACACTGGATGGCCACCCTTGGCCCATCATTGAGCATGTCACGTGGAGTGACCGACCCTGCCAAGCAATCCTGAATGGAGGCAGGAGCAAGCTCCGCAATGGCGCAGTCTCAAGGTGCAAGCGCTATGCCCTCGACTAAAAGCAAGAAGAAGGAAAAGAGGTGACTCTCCAATCACGGAGCCGATCACCAAGAAGTTCCCGGAGTAAAGGACAGGACCTGTGAGAGGTCCACTAGGAGAAAACCAAGTCCTGCTGACAGGACAAAGCCTGCAAAAGGCTGCAACGGAAGACAATACACCATCCTAGGAGCAGGACACAACCAACAAGAAGTTCATGTGAAGCAACATGCGACCCGTGGCGCAATGCCACCTCACACAAGAATATGGAAAGTAGAACAGAGAGGAGCATGCCACGACGCCACATCGTGAAGAAAGTTTAAAGAAGAAAAGTGTGCAACAGACCTGTCACAGGTGTGCAAAAGAAAAGAGAGAAAAGCGATAAGACTGAGGACTCAGACCAACATCGGAGAGGGCATCCATGAACACAAGCATGCCACCGGGGTGCACAGACGTCACTGGAGACAGCTCTGTGGGTGGACCAACTTTGAGCCGCCAACAAGTGCAAACCTTGTCCAGGCCCCACGCTTCACAGTGTGACCGTCCAGACACCTGTTGCCTGCTGCCTGACATAGATGGCATCACTGCTGGGAAAAGCACATGCCAAACAAGAACGGCAAGTGGCTACGAAGTCCCTCTGGTCATCCTTTCTCCAAGCGCGACATCGTCACCTGTCCATCAAGTTAGATGGTAAGACTGTTATCATTATCAGGTGCATCACCAAAACCACCTAAGGAGCATTGCATCACCAGTTTGGAGCCTCACATTTGCGAAACAACCAGAGGTTAACAAGGCATCCCTAGCCACCCAGATGTCTTCTGCGAGCCCCGTGAACCTGTGGCCTGCTGAGTGAGCACACTCGACGATTGAACCATCCACCCTTGGGGTTACACGAGGCTTGGATGTGGCCCTGTTGGGAGTTCTGCAGCAACCCCTTGGCGAGGCCTATGGTAGGCTCGAACAGCCCAAATGGTCCCGTGGCAATCCAGGGGGAAGGGCCTCTAGGGAGTTCTGCTGAGAGGGGAAGTCTGACAAAAGAGAGATGTGTCAGAAACAGCTCCACAACAGACACCAGGAAGCATGGAGGTCGCGGACGAAGGCCCGTCCACCTAAGTCCTGATGGCCAGAGCACACAGACCCTGAGAGAACCACCCTTTGTGGCCGCAAGCGTGTCTTGGATGTGGTCCTGTTGGCAGTTCCTCAGCGATCCCTTCGCTCAGACTACGATAGGCCCCGCACAGTTCACACGGTCCAGTGGCAGCTCGGCAAAAGGGCCTCAAGGAGACTTCTGTGCTAGGCAGTCCTGGTATGAGAGGGACATCTGAAGCTGCTCTACCAGCGGACGTTGGGAAGCATCATGGCCTTCAAGGAAGATGCCCATTCATCCATGTTGACTTCTGTTTTTGCAGTTTTGCCGTTCATGGACCCTGAACGTCTTCAAAGAGATCTCCGCTGTGGACTCCCCCCTCCACTCCTGATGCACCCACTTTGAACTATGTAAATAGACTCCACCACTGCCCATGATGCAACATCACAGTGGACATTGTAGGTAAACTCCAACACCGTGAAACCAGGAGGGACAGGACCAACAGTGCCCAGGTGAACTGTAACGTCATGGACAGGTGACTGAGAGATCCAGACTTTATCACCACTGCCATTCGTGCCCAGAGGAGTCTGGTTAAACGACAGAGGCATGTCATGATGCCGGGTGCCCCTAGCTGCACCTGTCCACTCATGTCCGGTGGACTGCCTGAAGAGACTCAGTGGTGTTTGTTTTGTTGTTCATTCTTTCCCACAGGTTGGACTTGTCGGTCTCTTTTTAATAAAGTTTGGGAGGGATGTAGAGTCCGGCTAGACTCATAGTAGTATTTCTACAATGACGTGTTTCCACCAGTCACTTCTTGAGGGCTGGCTTCCACACTCAGCCCACACCTATTCATCACAGGTGTCACTGGTCAGGTGACCCTGCTAAAAAAGGGGCCCAGGCGCACGTGCCTTGGGCCAGTTCTAGGGGCCATAATAACGTGTCTGTGTTGTTCCTGACTTAGCATGAGACCTAGGTCCCCCAACACTACACTCTGGACATTGCCTGAGCGACTACATTCTTTATCAGGACATTTATGTTACACTGACTGTTTCAAAAGCAAGTTATTAGGATAACTTACAGTATTGCCTACCAACCACGTTCACCCAGAAATTCGACGTCTTTCCTGGAAAACCGAAACGTAATCCAGACTAAAATTTAAATCTGAATACTACTATGTTTAAAGCTCCCCATGCCACCCAACTAAATAGGACCCTATTTCTGTCCTTCTAAAAGACCTCTCTCTCCTTTTGTTTGATTCCCATTTCCAGTCGCGTAACGAAACTTAAGGGGGCCCCCTGCAAAGTCCCTGCAGGGAGCCCCCTTACCTATGGACCCAATCAGGGGACTGCCAACCCCGCACAATGTACTGTGCTGAGGGGCCCCCATGGAGCCAGGCCCCTCGACCCCACACACGGGGGCCGTGGGGGCCTTTGGTAGGTGACTGCCTGTTCCATTCACACCCCGTCCTATATCCGAGAACTGCAAATTCAGACTTTGGCATTTGAGCCTTCCGTCTTACCAGCCAGTCCCGTTCTGTTTTCTTGTTCGCTTGTTTTCAAAAAAACCTTTTATCTCTAAGTTGTTCTGTCTGAAGCACACTGGAACAAGTCTCATGGAGAGTAGGTCTCATTTAATTTTGTGTTTATAAACAATTCTTACAGTTTGAATAACAGTCTTATATGGTATATAGGCTCTGTGGCAGACACCCAAAATAAATAAATAAATAAAAAAATAGTCTGACAGAAAATATTTGTTTATGTTTCATCTATTAGTTAGGGATGTTGAATAATTGTTTTTAAAGTTATGTCAAATAACTGTTTTAAAACTTACACTCACCATTTTTGTTTCTTATTATAAAACAATAAAAAATGTCATAGTTTGCGGTTCTTTCATGAAACGTAGAGCTTACTTTCTGCAGGTCGTACTGACCTCAAACAGTTAATCCAAAGGGTTATTAGAGGCTCACTTTACATCAGTTCACTATGTTTAATGTCATTCGACATAGAATAAAATACAGGTCAAATTGAATGGTTTTTTAAAAGATAATTGAAGTATATTTAAAATTGCTGATGAAGGCTAAAATTATGGGGAAATGGCTTCCAACTAATTTTGAACATTTGCATTAGGAAATTCTCATGGAAAGGGGCCTCAAATTAAATAGGAACCTTATAAATTACTATGGGCCTGGTATAGATCTTGACGGTGTTACCGCCAAGCCGCGTTAGTGGTGGACCCGAAAAGACCATCAAGTCGATGGTGTTCCACCCTCCATATTTAGATATATTGCAGCTGAGCCAAAGACTGCTATGACGGAGCACCCTTCTTAGCCGCCAAGCAGGTGGGTTCCCGCTGCCCGTATTTAGATGTTACAGTTGGATAGGCAGTGTACTGCCGGCGGTTTGCTGACAGAGGTAGGACAACGCTGGACACAATGGACAACGGACAATGCCAGTGGCTGCGGAATACAGGTATGTCACACACACTCTACCCTTCACATATGCGTCCCCCTGCATCACACATGACACAACACACCACATACGCACCCCTATTCATTGCTGTTCTACCACAACACAACACCTACATGCCGCAAACACACATATATGTACATCCATCATACACACACTATTGGCACTACACCCACACACAACCACAACAAACAGCAAAACTGGCACCATTGTCCAAGAAGGGACCACAATCCTAGTCACGGTAAGTCACACACAATCCAAATTATCCTGTGCCCACCCTGTGGTATCTTGGCACTGAGCAGTCAGGTTTAACTTAGAAGGTAATGTATAAAGGATTTGTGCAAGAAATCATACAGTATCACAAAGAAAACACCACAGAAATACACCACACTTGTATAGAAAAATAGATAATATTTATCTGAATAAAATAAGGTCAAAACAACTAATATCCAATAAGCACAAGCACAAGTTGAAATATCACTTATGAAAGCTTTAAAAGAGTCTTAATCCTTAGAAATAAAAGTTGTCTCTTTGTTACACACAGTACATGCTATGCGTCAAATATACTGATGCACGGAGACCGCAGTGGAGGAGATGCGTGGAAAAATAGGATGTTGTGTCAAATTATTTGATGCAGCACAGACGATGCGTCGTTTTGTTCCACGCTGCAAGAAGTTTGCGTTGTTTTTTGACACATAGGGGGTCATTCCGACATTGGCGGGCGGCGGGCGCTGCCCGCCAAGCGGGAACCGCCAATTGGCCGCTCCGAGGTCAAAAGACCGCGGAGGCCATTCAGACTTTCCCGCTGGGCCGGGCGCCCGCCGGCCCAGCGGGAAAGGCCCTGCAACATTGAAGCCGGCTCCGAATGGAGCCGGCGGTGTTGCAGGGGTGTGACGGGTGCAGTAGCACCCGTCGCGATTTTCACTGTCTGCTATGCAGACAGTGAAAATCATGCTGGGGCCCTGTTAGGGGGCCCCTGCACTGCCCACGCCAGTGACATGGGCAGTGCAGGGGCCCCCAGGGGCCCCACGACACCCGTTCCCGCCATCCTGTTTCTGGCGGTGAAAACCGCCAGAAACAGGCTGGCGGAAAGGGGGTCAGAATCCCCATGGCGGCGCTGCTTGCAGCGCCGCCATGGAGGATTCTCCCAGCCGGGGATAATCCGGCGGGAAACCGCCGGACCCGGCTGGGCGACCGCGGCTGTAAAGCCAGATGAAGCACCGCCAGCCTGTTGGCGGTGCTTCCGGCGACCTCCACCCTGGCGGTCATAGACCGCCAGGGTTGGAATGAGGGCCATAGTCTTGGTTCCTCACTATGGTATGGGGATATTTTGACACCCAGAGACGATGTGGGGAAAATCCTTGATGCGCTGGAAGAAGGCACGGGCACTGCGTAGATCCGGTAGGCGATGAGTCTAATTTTCCGTCGCAAGGCAGGCGCTGTGTAGAATTTCCAGTTGGGAAGTAGGGGCTGCATCATTCCAGTTGGCTGTGTGGTGATTTCTTGGTCCCAATACAGGCTTCGCGTCAACTTCGGCAGGGTGTGCGTCAATTTTCAACGCACAAGGAGTTTCCTGAAGAGAATAAGTCTTTTTGGCCCTGAGACTTCAGAAAACAGGAGGCAAGCTCAATCCAAGCCCTTCGAGAACACTTTTGGGGAAAGCAGAGTCCTTCTCAGCAAAGTCAGAGGCCAGCAGGGCAGCAGTCCTTCTCAGCAAAGCAGTCCAGATGAGTCCTTTGGGCAGCCAGGCAGCTCCTCTGACAGGGTGCAGGTGTAGGTCCGGAAGTGTTTGGTTTGGTGGTGGCAGAGACCCAGTTTATATACCCAAAAGTGCCTTTGAAGTGGTGTAGACTTCAAAGAGTGTCTTTGAAGTGCACAAGTTCCCCTCTCAGTTCAGTCCTGTCTGCCAGGGGCCTGGGGGGGAGGTGTTAGCAGTCCATTGTGTGCGGGCAGGCCACTGTCCTTTGAAATGTAAGTGTCAGGCCCTCAACCCTTCCAGCCCAGGAAGACCCATTCAATATACAGATGAATGCAGGTGTGACTGAGTCTCCTTTGTTTGTGGTTGTCTGGGTGAAATGCACAAGGGAGCTGTCATCCAGCACAGATCAGATGTTGATTAGAGACAGGTTGTAAGGCACCTATAGTTTTAAGTGCAGAGAAATGCTCACTTTTTAAAATTGGCATTTCTAAGATAGTAATATAAAATCGAACCTCAGCAATAAGCAGGATTTTCTATTACCATTCAGGCCATACTAAATATGACCTATTTACCCCTTTCAGATCAGAATCTACCACTCGAAAACTATATGGGGGCAGTCCTAATGCTAGTCTATGAAAGTAGCAGACCTCACAGTAGTGGAAAACGAATTTAGGAGTTTTTCAGTACCAGGATATATAAAACACATGTTCTGCCTTTTGCCTACATGGCACCCTGTCCTGTGGGTTACCTAGGGCCTACCTTAGGGGTGACATATGTAGAAAAAGTGTAGTTTAGGGCTTGGCAAGTACTTTTAAATACCAAGTCGAAGTGTCAGTGAAACTGCACACACAGGCCCTGCAATGGTAGGCCTGAGACATGGTTAAGGAGCTACTTATGTGAATGGCACAATCAGTGCTGCAGGCCCACTAGTAGTCTTTAATTTACAGGCCCTAGGCACATGTAGTGCACCTTATTAGGGACTTATAAGTAAATTAAATATGCCAATTGAGGATGAACCAATGTTACCTAGTTTAAGGGAGAGTACATATGCCCTTTAGCACTGGTTAGCAGTGGTGAAGTGCGCAGAGACCTAAAACCAGCAAAAACAGTGTCAGAAAAGTGGACGGAGGCAGGCAAAAAAGTTGGTGGATGACCACCCTAAGGGTGTCAGGTCTAACACTCACACACAAGAACAACTACAGACTTCGCAACAGCCACACAACAAAACGCACCTGAATGTTGCACTTAGCAACACAACACACAGCACAACATACAGAACAACATTCACACCATATGCAAGTGGCACACATGCTGACACAACCACATCACCCACTACACCTCCCTCAGCCTCATCCAGCCAATCACATTGCACACACACATACATGTACTGACTCACGCACACAACTCAAAACATGACAGGTACAGGTTTCCTTGCAAGGTGCACACATTAGCAAAGTTGTAAAGTGTGAATGTACCGTCACTGTGGTTCCAGCTTTCATTTGGCAATAAATACTAGTACCATAATGACTGTTGTGTATATGTTCGATATGTGTTTTGTACGAGAGTGTACCCATCTGTGTCTGACCCACCTGTGTCCCCTACATATGCATGATACAGTAAATTGAAAAAATACTCTGACGTGTTTGTCTGCAGTGGTCCTGTGTCCACGTGCAGTGACCCCCACAATGTACACAGTCATTATGGTTGCCTACCTCCGTACCCAGCAATGGAAAGATCATGTTTTCTCTGCGGTCCTGTGGCAACAGTGAGGCAGAGTCCTGTCCATTCGTGTCCAGCTGGAATCAGAAGTGGAATTGGGAGAAAAGGTGAGTTTTCACACTCTTTACCCAATCTGCCAAGTCAGAAGTGGAGGTCAGACTGCCACTTTTTATTGGGGGTAAGGCACATCCAAATCTACCAGGCGGGAAGTGTGGCTGGAGTCCCGCTGTCAGCTACCATTTCATATGGCACTGTTGTGGTGTATAAGAATACTTGGCGGAGTCGGCGGCACTCGCGAGGGTTAAAGTCTATAGGACTGCCAACATCTAAATACAGCAGGTAGACTGTCACTGCGGCAGATGGGTTTTCAGACAAAAACGCAATGGCAGAACCGTTAGCGCCAACATCTAAATCAGGTTCTATGACTGAATATGGCCTATGGCAAGACCAGTGCTCAACCTTCCATGAACACCACTGCCAGCTGTGTGCAGAAAGGCTTGGATGCGGGGCTTATCTTTGGCCATGCCCAACCCCGCAACTTACTTAATGGCCAACATTGAAGCACAGCAGGTATTGGCTCCATGCTGCATGGCCAATCCCTGTGGCACTGTTACTGGCATGTATGTGTGTGGCCATTCTTTGATAACTCTGGCCATAAACCAGCCCTAGCGCCTCTGAACCAGACTGTAGAAGTGCACAATTTGCTCGAGGCAGCAGGCGTAGATGAAGGTAGGGCCTTTACCAGCCTCTATGACACAGAACCAGCTGTGCATGACCTTTGACTGTGCATGGTGAATCAGTTGTGCACAGCCTTTGGGCATGCACTTGATGAACTGGGTAAAGGGCAAGGCCATGAGCTAGTCCTAGGATCAAAAGCACCTACTATGCATGTCTCTGCAATGCATATTTATTGGACTGTGACATTTTTATTTGAAATTATTCCTGGATTTGTTTGTGTTAAAATAAAAAAGGTGTGTACATTTTCAAAACATTTGTGGATCTACCTATGCACTTGCATACTCGTGGACCTGAAATTGTTTTTGGTAATCCCATGAGAAAAACAGGGGTTTCTTTTTGCTTTTGGTTTCAGAATCTGACATTTCTTTGCAGAGCAGAGCCTCCTGTGGCCTGCACCCTGTAATGACCTCTGCAACAATATTTTTGTCTCTGCCAGCCAATTAGATTGCCTGAATATTGTCCCTGAATGCTATAATAATTGTTAAAAATTGGGTTTCTGTTTGGCAGAGGTGTGCACCCTGTCCAAGCAGGAACCTCAATCGTAGTCAGGGTAAGTCAGATACACACCATTAATTAACCTGTGCTCGCCCTCTGATAGCTTAGCACAGAGCAGGTAGGCTTAACTTAAGAGGCAATGGTAAAGTATTTGTGCAACACTTCAAAGAGTAACACAGTGAAAACACCACAAGAAAGTAGCACCCCAAGTTGGAAAAATAGATTATATTTTTGTAAATAAAATAAGACCAAAATGACAAAAATCTAAAAAGTAGAAGTCAAGTTAGGAATTTTTAAAGAATACACTTAGTTGTAGTGCTCAGAAGCATAGCGCACCAACCGGGGCTATTTGGTCGTGCTGGACAAGGTAAAATCTGCAAAGTAAATCTGACCACGATGGAGCGGGGGTGGGTTACAGGGACCAGCCTTAGTCTGCTGAAACAGTACCCTGGTTCAGAGATGAGTTGACGTCAAGAACAAGAAGCGAGGAACAAGGGAGGCGATGCATTGTTGCCAATCCCAAAGATGTAGGTGATGCGTTGGTGCTGAGCCACGCCAACTCAGTGATGCATCTGGAATGGAGGTGATGCATAACACAGCTGGCAATGCGGTGCTCCTGATCCTCACAGCAGCAGTGACACTCAAGTGTCGGCGGTGATGCGTTGTCCTCAATCCTCTCAGCAGGATGTGTTGCGTTGCGATGCATCAGTGGAGATGTGCAGGCTCCGGTCACTGCAATGGCATTCATGCGCAGGTTATGGCAATTGCAACACTTTATACCCTCTTCCAATGACCCAGGACCGGATTGACACCACTTGGCAGGGCAAGACTTGCAGCAAGCAAAATCCAGGTGTTGTTGATGATGAGTTGAAAGTCTTTTCTGTCCCAGAGACTTGAAGAACAGGAGGCAAGCCAGCAAACCCTTAGAGTCAGTCTGGGTTCAAGTGAGTTGGATTCAGTGCTTCCTGAGCAGGGCAGAGGACAGCATACAGCAGAAAAGCACAGCAGAAAAGCAGTTCTCCAGCGTACCAAGTTAATGGGTCAGAGGTCCAGTACTTACACCCAGTTATGCCTTTGAAGTGGGTGGTGGTGTGCACTAAGGTTCTTTCTCCCTGCCCTACCTCTAGACTCACTACAGGGGGTATGCAGCTCTTTGTGTTGAAGCAGGACACTGCCTATTCAGGTGTGTCAGCTGCTCCCTGCCATTCTGACCAGGATGTCCCATCAGGATGTTGATGGCCCATCAGTGACACATAAGTTCCCACTTTGTAGCTGTCTAGAGGGAATGCACAAAGTCCAGCTGTCATCTAGCCCAGATGTGTATTGGAGACAGGCTACAGGCACACAGGGCTAAAAGGAGGAAAATGCCAACTTTCTAAAAATAGCATTTTCAAAATTGTCACAATGAAACCAACTTTACCATTAAAGAGGATTGCTTATTACCAATCTATACATACTAAAAACATTAGATATCTACACCTTCTCAATTAGGAATCACAGGTTATTAAATGAAATAAGGAATCCCCAATTGTAACCTATGAGAGGGGTAGGCTTCACAGTAGTAAACAAGCATTTGCAATGCAACGGGTCTCGCATTTCTCCAAGTTAGAGCTATTAGCAATTGTAAACTCCCAACCTGACTTTTCTTGCCTCATTAAATGGAAAAAAAGAGCGCGATTGCGCTGCTACAGTTCACTCGTAGTGAAACCTATCGGCAAAAGTGCAACTAACTATGTAACAGGGTCGATGTCATGCAAAGTGCTTGACTCCTGCCAAGCGAGATTGCGCTGCGCAAAAAGAGAAAACCGGATGGAAAACAGCGAGCCTCATATGTTTTCAGTACTTGGTCGCTGCGCTTGAGGAGGGCTAACCACCGGAAAAGGCATGACATATGCATGCCTTCCACTAATGAAAGCAAGCAGATTTTAAAAAGCAAGCCCACAAACCAATGAAAGACACTGATGTGATATGGACGGGGCTCCGAGCACTTTTCTAACTACTACAGCGTCTCGCAAGTGATACGCATGCGCAAGCGCATGCTAGCGCAGGCTCGACCCTAAAAACAAATTTGGGAGTTTTTCACTACCAGGACATTTAAAACATAAAGGTACATGCCCTATCTTTTTTAAATGCCAAGCCGACATGGCAGTGTAAAACTGCACACACAGGCCCTGCAGTAGCAGCCTGAGACATGGTTAAAGGGCTACTAAGTGGGTGGCACAATCAGTGCTGTAGACCACTTAGTAACATTTAGGGGCATATTTATACTCTGTTTTCACCGAATTAGCGTAATTTTTTTTACTCTAATTCGGTGCAAAACTAACTCCAAATTTATTCTTTGGTGCTTGACCCGTCTAGCGCCAAATTTATGGAGTTAAAGTCATTTTCTGGAAGTGGAGACCTACCTTGCCTTAATGAGATACAAGGTAGGCGTTCTCATGCAAAAAATGACTCTATGGCCTTAACGCCTTGTTTATAGGCATATTTATACTCTGCGGCATATTTATATTCTGTTTGCACCAATCTAGTGTCATTTTTTTTACTCTAATTCGGTGCAAAACTAACTCCATATTTATACTTTGGTGTTAGACCCGTCTAGCACCAAGGCCCTGATTTATACTTTTTTTGCGCCGCATTAACATTATTTTTTTATGCAAAAGTGGCGCAAACATACAAAATACTGGCTCTTATTTACACTTTTTGCTGCAAAACTGCACTAACTCAGTTTTGCACCAAAATGTTTAGCACCGGCTAGCACCATTTCTGTGCACCAGCCGGGCACCATATTTATGGAATGGTGCAAGCCGGTGCAAAGGGTAGGCTAGAGTAAAAAAAAAAATGACTTTAGTCGGGTGGGACTGGCAGTATAGAAGAAGAGGGTTTAGCACCAAAAAATGACTTTAGGCAGGTTAGAGTAAAAAAATTACTCTAACCAGATTAGAGCCATTTTATGGTGCTAAACCTGCCATTCCACATGACTCCTGCTTTAGAAAAGGCAGGAGTCACGCCCACCACCCCAATGGCCAGCACAGAGGACAAGGGTCCCCTGGGCATGGCCATTGCACCCTGTGCCATGTATGGGGCCCATTTCAGGGCCCCATATGGCACTTTCAAAAATAAAATGCAATCTTACCAGTACTTACCTGGGATGGGGTCCTCCATCCTCCGCAGTCCCTCTGGTGTGGGTGGGGGTGCCCCTGGGGCCTGGGGAGGGCACTATGGAAATAGGCCTAGAGGTCCCCTAATGCCTGCCCTGACCCAGGCTTTAAAAAATGGGGCAACACCATAAAATACAGAACTCTGTGTGGGAGAGTGGCTGATCTTAAGGATAAGCTGCAGAGTGCTCCTTTAGTCCATACATTGGGCCACCAACGAGTAGGTGTACACATTATTGGAAACACTTTGGCTAATGAAGTGGCCAAATCCGCAGTAGCTATGGCTTCTGTTGCTGCAGTGACTCATTCTCAGATGAGATTAGATAATGAAATTTTGGCTGCCGTGAAAGCCTCAGCTGAAGGCAAGCCTCTCCCAAAGGCATACCCTACAAAATACTCATACCACATCAGTGCACAGAATGTTGCCTATGCAACTCTTCCTGGGGTTGGAGATTGGGTGATTCCCAACCAAGACCAGAGATTAGATAACATCAAAGCAGCGCATGAGGGTGTTGCCTCTGCACATGCTGGTGTTGTGGCCACAATAACACCCTTACAGAAATGCTTCTGGTGGCCAGGTCTATACAAACAGACCTGGCAATATGTCCTTTGTTGTAACATTTGCCAACAGATGAAGGGTTGAAACATCAAATGCCCACCGCAGACATCCCTCTTAATGTCCAATAGGCCACTACAATGTGTGTATCTGGACCACTGCGGTCCTCTACAACCTGATGGTGCATACAAATACATCTTAGTCGCTGTAGATTCTTGTCCAAGATTCCTGTGGGTGTGGCCACTGCCGTCGGCTCACAGTAAGAGTTGCTGAATGCCAGAGTTGCTAAACAGCAATGCTGCCTATTGTTGATTCCACCTTATGCTTCACTCTTCCGCCACAATACCCTTCATTTCTCTGTCACTCTAGCCAATCCTTTTTCATACCAGACTTTTCCCTTTGTCACTATTACCTATCAGTCTCTTCCTGCTTGTTGCTCCTTTTTCTACCTTCTTATTTGTGTTGGATTAAATTCTGATAATAATACCTAAGCCCCACTGCCTAAAAATGAGTGCTGTATGTCACTGCATAAATTAAGCACTGCCTAGCAGCAGATGTTTTTGAAGTGTCTGCAATTTCAAGAATGCAGTTCTGCATGGGGCACACAAACAGCAGAATCCAGTTAAGTGGCTAGTTTAAAAAGCTTACTCATAGGTTAAATCAAATGTAGCATCAGGAAAGGGATGAGGGATAAAACAAACCATAGCTGGATTCAGAGAACCAGAAATGGGCCAAACGTAGTAGGAAAATAGTAAGGAATTAATTCACAGGAATTCCCTTGCAGCCTCACTCGGACTGGCTGTGGGCACCAGTAACTGGGTCATGTCACTTACTACATGGTGGTCTCCAGTTCTGCCTGGGTGTATTGGAAAGTGACAGTCATTCCAACTCAAATCTCAAATGCATGAACTCAACTGCAAGCACTGCCCTTCTGGGGCGGTGGTGGTCAGGCTCTGTGAGTTGCCTGATTGCAGACCCTTGGGTATATCCTACCATGCTGTTAGCCTGGATGGCTAAGAAGCAGAGAATCTAAACCTGTGTCTGTCATTGTGGGCATGCAGGCACTTGCTTTGCACTCAGTCTACACCTCTCACTTTAGCCAGTTTGATTTCCTGTCTTAAGGGAGCTTCCTGCATACCTGCGCTCCAAGCTAACTTGACAAGCATATCATCACACCATGACCTGGCCACTTGGCAGCCTGCCACAGCTGGAAGTAGAGCTAGATTGGGAACTAAAAGCACCCCGGGTAAAAATGTGTATGTCAGCTGTACCCTGTGTAGAGCGAGTGAGCTCAGCGAGTACATCCAATGCTGTCCAGGGTATTTGGGGGATCACCTCTATCAGTGGTGGCTGGTGATTTTTCAAGTGTTGGGGGACAAATATCAATCCTGAATAGGACTGACTGAGCGAGCAAGCACGCCTGACTTCCACTGGACTGCACGAGGATGACAAAACCCAATTGATCCGGTTCCACCAATACCGGGATGACCCTGTTTAATCTCATCACCAAGGGCATTGTGAAACCCTCTCTTTAGCAGCTACAGAGGGAGTGGAGTTCTTGATCGGCCTTTTTTTGTATGCGGCTAGGCAGACAAAGGCTCATAGGGTGGGTGGGTAAGTGAGTGAAAGGATGGATGATGGATGGATCGAATGGTGGATGGAAAAATGGCTAGATAAAAGAATGAAAGGATGGATGTAATGATGAATGAGTGAAAGGATGGGTGGTTGGGTGAAAGGGTAGATGGATGAGTTAAAGGATGGATGGCTGAGTGAAAGGGTGGGTGGATGTGTGGATGATTGAGTGAAAGGGTGGATGGATAAGTGACAGGATGGATGGATGAGTGCAAGGGTGAATAGCTGGATGAAAGGATGGATAGAGAGGTGAAAGGGTGGATGAGTGGGTGGATGAATGGATGAATGGGTGGAAGGATGGATGTGTGGGTCGTTGAGTTACAGGATGTTGGATGCGTGAAAGGATGGATAGATGGAGTAGTCAGAGGGAGAATGATGGATGGATGGAGTGGAAGTGTGGATGGATGTGTGAACAAATGGATGTGGGATCGATAAGTGAAAGGGTGGATGGATGGATGCGTAGGTTGGATGGATATGTTTGGAAATGGATGGACATGTTTGGGAAGGGACATTATGAACCTCCCAACTTTAGCAGCTACAGTGGTGGTAGAGATCTTGGTGGGCCTCTTCTGTCTGAATTGTGGCAGATAAAAGCTCATAAAGATTGGGTTGGTGAGTAAGTGAAAGGATGGATGGATAGGTGTGAGTGTGAAAGAGTGGATGGATGGGTGAGTGAAAGAGTGGATGGATAGATGAATGGATAAATAAGTGAAAAGATGGGTGTAAGTATGAATGAGTGAAAGAGTGGGTAGATAAGCGCAACGGATAGTGGATGTATGGACTGATGAGTGAAAGGGTGAATAGATGGATGAAGGAGTGGATGGATGATGAGTGAATGAAAGGACAGATGGATAAGTGAAAACGTAAATTGGTGGACGGATCGGGAGATGAATGGATGCATGGATGGAAGGGTGGATGATAAGTGAAAGGGTAAATGGATGAGTGAAAGGATGGATGACCGTGAAAGGGTGGATAGATGAGTGAAAGGGAGGGAGAATGGATGAATGGCTGATGGGGTGAAAAGGTAGGTGGATCGATGGATGGGTGGTGGGGCTGAGGGATGGATGACTGAAAGGATGGATGGGTGGATAGACAGATGGATAGCTTTGAGGATGGTTGTTTAGGTTTGGATATGGGTGGGTGACTGGATGGATGGACAGACAGAATGGTGAAATACTGAAGCACGGATGAAAGAATGAATGGATCAGAAAATGTGGATATCAGTGGGTGAATGGAAGAATGAAAGGATAAATGGATAGATGCTTTGATGCAAAAGATAAGAGAGTTCTTCTGGGGAGGGTTGTGATGACTTGCTTCGCTTGCTTGGTGGCATAAGAGCTTTGGTTCAAAGTGGGGAGTATTTTTATTTTCTGGCTACTCCCTTGCTCAACACCAGGATTTTGGTGAAGATTGTATTGGCGGTGATAAATGAGTTCTCTTGGTATGTAAGAGGAGCACATTCACCTCAGCCTCCTGCATGGCGCATGTAATGCTGAGATGTTCATGAAATTAAACACCGTAGTGATGGGGCCCACAAGGAGAGGTGCAAAATCCCTATAAGAAGCAATCTCGTCCTGGGCTTTATCGGCTGCTTTAATTTAATGGCTTGAAAGCTTTTTGTTGATATAGATTTATCTAGTTCTCCTTGGCATTCGGGGGGGGGGGTAGTCATAAATAGGACCCTATCCAGAAAATCCTGTATAGCTCTCGTTTTTTAATTCCCTGCTGAATACAGGATTGATAGACTTCTAGAAAAAAGGACCCTCTTCACTTCCTTTTTGATATCTCTTTCCCTTCTGAGAATCTCAAACCTATACACGTTCTTTTATTCTCTTGGTTTTAGGATTACTAGGCAGCAGTTTATTCGCTTTGTTGCCCTTTTCATAGAATAGTTGTTTCACCATGAGTAGGGTTCTCTCCTCTTCACTGGTTTAAAAGGACACACAGTAGGCCCTGTATGTGCGATATTTCTCAATCTCTGCACCTGTTGTGGTTAAATGTATGCAACCTTTCTTTTTTCGCATTCTGTTTTTATTCTTTTCATAGAGTAACAAGGTATACATTGGCTATTATGGGTGCACAGGATTAAATGAATCATGTGAGATGCAACCATTCTGGAATCAAAGAACATTATTAACATATTCCGGACTATAACCAAGGTTGTGCATAATAATGGCTCAAAGTCTTATAGAAAAAGATGAGGGATGGGGGTTAGGGGCGCATAGGCATTCTGTACTATACTCAATAGTCAAAAACCACAAACTCCACATAGCAATGACATCAAGGAGAAGTAGACATTTGTGCAGTAGGTGTCAGAACAATAAAAGCTCAAAAAGCAACCCCATTAATATCCTGCCAAGGTAGAGCTCTTCTATAGACTCCTTTTCTATGTCTACCAGTAATACTCTCCATATATTAGTATATGCTGCTCGATTGGCATTGAGAGTGTATGTAACCTTTTTGTGTAGGACAATCCTATGGAACTCTTTCAGCCATTCCATGCATGTTGGGGGTCTCGGGTTACCTCCAATGTGGAAATATACAAATTGTTGCTGTAGCCAGGGCAGTGTCTATCCATCGCTGCTTGTGCAAACTAGTATTTGGGATTGATAAAACATCTTTGAGGATGGTCAACTGGGGTGAGGGGGTTATCCGGAAGGGACTATAACATTTCATGTGAGTACAGCTATCCTTAGATATCAAGTACATCACAGTTCTGGGAAGCACATCTCCAGGATTGGTCATGTGGCAGGATTTCCGCCTTTCTGAACTTTTGGCTTGTCCAATACCAGTCATTGATTATTTTTGATAACAAGAATTTTAGTCAGGAGTCACTGAGGGCTTTGTCGTGCTTGTGAAGCACTGTTGTCTACTTTTGTGGTGTATAAAATAGTTTGCCACGTAAGTTGGGAATGGGTCACATCGTTATTGAGGGGGCAGATTTATGGCGCATACTGTAAAGACCTAATAATAGACCTCTGTATCTTCTCCAGATCCTGAGATACTACAAAGTCGGGGATTCGCTGGGTCAATGGGCCACTGCTGCTCTTATGCAATGAAGACAGTTGTTGGCATCCCCAGTGATCTCCCCTGTTCTGGGCATACACTCTCTGAAGTGTCTGTGGTGATTTATTGTTATAATTGACCACTAGGTGTTCCACCCTCCGGAGGCCTGCTGCCCACCACTTGGGTCATACAATTGGAGTCCCCACACACAGATGCCTGTATCATGCCTTACCGGGGCTCGTAGGTGAAGGAATGGGTGAACTCAATTCCATTTATGTGCCTCACACTAGCCAGCTAGTGTAGCTTGCACTATTGTGTTCCCTGATCTGGTCCTTAGGGACATTTCAGAGTAAATTGGTGGTATCTTGCTTGCATCTTTGCAAAAGCTTCTCTTCAAGGCAAGCCCAAAGTGAGGCTTCAGCTGGGGGTAGATGGTAGCATGCCAACTGTGAGAGGTGAAATGCCAGACAGTAAAGGGATTTAATAAGGAGCCTTAGTCCTCCTGATATTCTCTCCATCCATGCATGCAAAGTGCAATGTCTTGGTCTATGGCCACTCTATAGATCTGATGTCTGTCTTCTTTTTGGTGAGTAATTGTTTCAGGACTTTAAGGGGGGCATACTTAGTAAGCAAATATACAGCAAGTCTGTGGTCATTTTAATAGTCTGTACTTTCTCCCACAGTGAAAGATTGAGGTGGGACCACTTCAAAAAGCCACATTTGGATTTTTCTATTAGGGGAGGCAGATTATCTTCTATAATATGTGCAGGTCACCTGCTGATGGGGATCCCTGTATATTTAAGACCTGCTGAGGGCAATGTCATTTGATGTCCTTGGATACAGGCTATGGCTGTGGCTGCTGACATAGGCAATGCCTCATTCTTGGACCAATAGACTTCATAGCTGGATAGTTAGGAAAACATTTGGATAATTGCAATGGCAGTTGCAATTGAAGTGTATGGCTGTGTGAGGAGGAGAAGGATATCATCTGCATTGAACATAGCTTTCACCTTGCCTGCTGATCTAGGAATGCCATTGATCTCACCCTATAAGCACAGTGCCTATGCCAGAGTCTCAAGAGCCAACAGGACAAAGATTGGTGAGAGAGGATATCCCTGGTGAGTGCCTCTGCCACTTAGTTGACCTTTCTGCTACCTCAGGTTCTTTCATCAGTTTGTGCTCCCTTAGATATCCATCTCAACGCTGCCTCGCCATCATAGCGATGGTCTTCCCCTGAAGATGGCTTTGAGCATGTTCAAATTATTCTTTAGGAATGTGCCAGGTGTGACGTGCATATGTGAGAAAAAGGAATAGTCACGGCTTTTTGGACGAAAGTATCTCAGGTATGTACAAGACCCTGGTCAGCAAGTTTTGCAATTAAACTTTTGGCAAGAGCATCGACTGAATGGGCTGTACATGGTGTCCTGTCCCTGTTGGCATCGTAGACCAGATCATATTTAATTCCCTTCCACAATCACCCCTTCTCCTGTAATTCCCACCAGATGGTCTACTGCCCTGGACAGAAATTACTCCAAGAGTGTAAGGGGAGTATATATTTATAAGAGTCTATCTAGTCTCTTGTTCCTGTATGTTGGCCTGGATTTTGAGGTAATGACTTTCTGGGTCTCAAATTATTTCTCATACTTGTATGTTGATGTTCCTCTTAATGAGGACCTTTACCCTTGCTGTTTTTGTTTTCAGCCCATATCTGAGTAGGGTATTATTTATTTTTCATTCTAAATTGGTACCTGAGAAAGAGGTGGGTTCCCTGAAAGAATATTGTAACAAATTGAATTACTGTCTGAAGGGACTGAAACTATACTCAAGCAAGACCACAATCCTTCCCAGGTTGAAGGCACAAGTAAACCACAAATTATCATGTGCTCAACCCTCTGGTAGCTTGGCACAGATCAGTCAGGCTTAACTTTGAGGCAATGATCAAAGCATTTATACAGCACTTCAAATGGTAATAAAGTAAAAACACAACACAGGAAAAATCCCACATCAATTTAGAAATATAGAGCAAAATTGAATAAATAAATCAAGACCCAAATAACAAAAAGCCAATCAGTAGAACTGAAGATATGCAATTCTAAATATGTAAGTGAAAATAGCACGAAAATTCCCAAAGTGCCACTCAAGTTTATGTGGTTGTGCAAAACTGGAAGAAAGTCACAAGTTCAAGCTGACCACGATGGAGCACTGGTTGGATACAGGAACCAGGTTAGTTACTCTGAAAAGTTACCTTCTCAGTCCAGTTCAAAGAGTTCTGGTCTAGGTGCAGGGAACCGCAAAGAGCAGAGAAGCGTTGCGGACGGTTGTCGATGTAGCACCAACAGCAGGCGTTGCATTATGGACAGTTGTCGCTGTAGCGCAAAAAATCTTGTCATCACAAACAGTTGGACTGGAGCCTCTCGATGGTGCTCCCCATGAGAGGTCAATGCTGTAGCACGAAGGCTCTGGCTGATGGAACTTTACGTTGGTGGGCAGTGTAAGCACCTGGTGCCAGTGGGACCATTTGGGGTCAGGGGCTTACTCCAGCTATAATTGGCTGCTAGTTCAGGTGGTGGAAAGCCTATTATGTCCCTGTGGCTCTGACCAGGGGGCCAGCCGCCTAGCATTTAGAGTCACTCATGGAGTCCTGGGATAAGGAGCAGATCCTCTGACTTAGGCAGGGGGGCAGCAGGGCAGCTGGGCACCAGTCCAGTAGGTGTAGGTCAGTGGTCCACCAGAGCAGTAGTCTAGCAGAGTGGCAGCCCCTTCAGCAACACAGTAATCCTTTTTCCTAGCGCTCTCCACAGGTCCAGACATGTACTGAAGAGTTGTTGTCTAAAGTCTAATATCATTACCACTGTCTCCTTTGAAGTGGGAGAGGCTTGTAAAGGTTTCCACCCTCCTGGGGTGTCAGTCATCCCCTTCCTTCCTGTCCTGGCCCCAACTTGTTGGGGGTCACAATACACCAGTGTCAAACCCTTTGTAAGAGTGCTCGGTCACAGCCTTTGTGATGTGCAAATGTGGTAGGCGGCAGTTCCTCCCCCTTATTAACTGAGAGTGCCCCATCCTGCCAATACCTACCTTCCCTTTGTCTCACTGTCTTGGAGTAATACTCAAAGAACAACTGCCAGCTACACCTAGTCATTTGACCCATGGATCAGGCTGCAGACACCAAGGACCAGATGTATCAAGAATCCATTTTGCGATTCGGTAATAGCGATTTCTTAAAAATCACAAATGCTATTACCGAATCGCAAATGGCGATTCTGACCCTATTCGCACCTATGGGCCTTTAGCATTTCCCAAACTGCAAATTCCTAACTGGAATTCGCAATTTTGGAAATGCAAACCCCAGGGTGCTGGGGGCCTAAGGCCCCCTCTGCTGCACCCCCAAAAATTATTTTAGGACATGTAAGGTGCACACATGCCAAAGGGGCATGTGTGCATTACATGTCAATTTTAAGAATGCATTTTTAATGCATTTTTTAAATTTGCACATGGTTACCACCAAATTGTATATGGTGGTAATTGCGATTCCTTAATGCCCAATTCGCATTAAAGAAAAGCTTGATACATGTGCTTACGAAATCACAAAGAAAGGATTCCTTATTTGAGATTTCTTATTTGGAGAATCGCAATTTGTGATTCTCTAAATGGGGTCGCAATTTTAAGGAATCGCTATTTTAGAGATTCCTTAAAATTGCATAGCGAATGCCTTTCATGCATACTGAAAGGCATTTTTGCATTCCAAATGGCTGTTCGCTCTGTTTGCGAATGCAAAAAGCTTTGATACATCTGGCCCCAAATGCTTAGGACAAGAACATGCAAACTTTCTAAAAGTGTCATTTTCTGAATTGTGATTAAAAATCAGATTTTACTATTAAAGAGGGATTTTAATTACAATTCTTTATAAATCAAATTGGACTTGTCTGCTTGCTCTCAATTGGAAGTTACTTGTTTACCTGCTCCAACTGGAAGTTAAGTATAATAATAAGGTAACTCAGTGTTTCCTAAAGTGTGCGTTGTGGCACCCCGGTGCGCCATCAGAACTCTCCAGGGGCACCGTGCACTGCTAGGGAACATTGAAATGCTTTCTCTTTCATACTACCATACGGCTCAATTCTAAAAGCACATTAGATTTAGAATGGAGCTGGACAGTAGCATGAAAAAGAACAAATCACAGTGCAAATAAATCGAACTTGTTATGTTTTTGCAATGTTATGTTGTAAATTGTAAAACCCATTAAGTTTGATTTGCTTCCACTGCGAGTCTTTCTCTTTCATACTACCACACAGCTAAAAAAGCTGCACTGTAGTATGAAATTGAAAGACTTGCAGTGGAAACATATCAAACTTGATGGGTTTTACAACATACATTGTAAGATTGCAAAAATCTAACAAGTTTGATTTATTTGAACTGTGATTCTTTCTCTTTCATACTATCGTACGGCCCCATTCGAAAGGCAAGTTACGTTTAGAACGGAGCCATACAATAGTATGAAAAAGGAAGAATCACAGTGAAAATAAATCAAACTTGTTATGCTTTTGCAATGGTATGTTGTAAGTTGTAAAACATCTCATGTTGGATTTGTTTCCACTGCGAGTCTCTCTTTCATACTACAATAGAGCTAACAAAGCTGCATGGTAACATGAAAAAGAAAGGCTGATTTGTTTGATTTGCTTCCACTCACTGCTTAATTTGTAAATAAAAATGCACCTGTGCTGAAAGCTCTCCTCTGAAACACTCGGCTGCTGCACAGAACACTGAGGCAGCGCTAACCCTAAAGCCATCTCAAGACGTTTTAATCCATTTACAGCCACTCCCTGCCCCTTCATCTCACTCTTGCAACTTTCTGCTTTCTCCCGATGTAGAGCTTTTCCGTCCTTCTCTTCCTTTGTCTTTCACATATATCTTTTGCTCACAGTAAATGCCTGGAGCAGAAAACTAAGTGCCAGTCTTTTAAAAAAAGTGCTGGTGCCCCCCACTGGAAACACAGTGCTTAATTTGTAAATAAAAGTGTGCAATGCTCAAATCTCTCTTTTGAAACAAGCGGATGCTGCATTTAAATGTGCAAGCAATCTCGGACCTCTTTAAACCATTTACAGCCATTCCCTACTCCTTCAGTTCACTCATGCAGCTTTCTACTTTTTCCATTTGTGACTCTTTTTCCTTTTTCTCTTCCTCCACGTTTCCTATGTGTCTTTTGCTCACACTAAGGGCCTGATTTTAAAAAGTTTGTGCCGCCTTTGCGTAATTTTTTGACACGAAAGTGGCGCAAATTTACAAAATATAATTGTATTTTGTAAGTTTGTGCTGCTTTTGCATCAAAAATCTGACACAAAAGCAGCAAGAACGTTTCATTAATCAGGTCCTAAATGTCTGATGCAGAAAACTAAATGTCGGCCCTCAAATATAAGTGCCACTGCCCAACAGTGGAAACCACCGGCTCAAATTAAGCACTGTTTGTACTGCAATGCTTTCTCTTTCATACTACCATTAGGATCCATCCTAAAGACGTTACGTTTAGAACAGAGCTGTATGGTAGTATGAAAAATAAAGAATCACAGTGCAAATAAATCAAACTTGTTAGGATTTTGTAATGAGCCTTTGTGGCCCTGAATAACCCATGTGGGAATGCCATATGGGGAGTTTTGGAAGCCACAGCTGTCAGCATCTGGAATAGTTTGGACCAGCGGGTCTATTGTCATGTGTGGGACTTTCAAGTGTGGTGCTGCAGGATCCATTATCAAAAATGCTAATGTGCTTTTTTTTTTTGTTAACTTGCCAGGAGAAAGCGCTTTGGCAGGCAAAAAGAGTGTGACAAATATGCTGTGCACTGGCCTGCAGCAGCAGATGATTGGCAGTGCATACTTCAAGTTGCTCAAGACAAGTCCCTGTCGCAGAAGCCCTTTATCGGCTTCATCCCAATTATTTTTAGGAATTAAAACTGAAGTGCTCCCGAGTCCTGGCTTACATCGCCCCACCCATCAAAAAAAAGTGACATAACAGGGAGCTGCGGCCAATGGCCAATAGGTCGAGGGAGTCGTGGGTCGAAAATGTTTGGGAACCACTGAAGTAACTCCTATGTTATCCTCTGGGAGAGTTAGGCCTTGCAGTAGTGAGAAAAGACTCTAGGAGTTTTTCACTACCAGGACATGTAAAACTTAAAGGTACATGTCCTACTTTTTAAATACACTGCACCCTGCCCTCTGGGCTGTTCGGGCCTGCCCTAGTGGTGACATATGTATTAAAGGAAGGTTTAGGCTTGGCAAAAGGTTTATTTTGGCAGGTCGAAATAGCAGTTTAAAACTGCACACAGTCTGCAATGGCAGACCTGAGACATGTTTAAAGGGCTTCTTAATTGGGTGGCACAATAAATGCAGCAGGCTCACTAGTAACATTTAATTTACTAGCCTTGGGTAAGTGAAGTATAACTTTACTAGGGACTTACAAGTCAATTAAATAGGTCAATTGGGTGTAGGTCAATTCTACAATGTTTAGAGAAGACAGCTCAAGCACCTTAGCACTGGTTAGCAGTGGTAAAGTGTTTAGCATGTAGAGTACTAAAGGCCACCAAAAACACAGTTCCGAAAATAGGAGAGTGAAGGCAAAATGTTTGAGGATGATCCTGCAGAGAGGGCCAAGTCCAAAACATATTGTACCTGCCTCTTGGCTTCTAGTGTATTTCTAGGCCATGCATCTCTTCGTGGGGGAATTAACAGGCATATTTATACTTTTTGACGCAAAACTGCCCTGGCTTTCGCCATTTTTTAACACCACCCAAGCGTCCTATTTATACTATGATGCTGAAAACTGGTTAGACTCAAAAATGTTTACGTTAACCATTGTGCCTTGTCACAAGGCAAAATGACGTTAATGCCACAAAATGACTCTAACCTGTTTTATGACACGTAAACATGTCGAAAAACAGATATGCATTAGCGTCAAGTTCAGATGCTAATGCAGAAAACAGTGCAAAGGAGAGGCAAAATGGACCCAGAAAGCCAGGAAAGGCCCCAGGGTGACCCCAGACAGCCAGGAACCAGCCAGGAGGACACACACAAGTCCCAGGGGAGGGAGAAGAAAAAGCGCAAGTGTTGTTTTAGTGCAGAGGAGCATGAAATCCTTGTGAGAGAGGTAACAGAGCACCAGCAGCAACTATTCATCACCTCCAAATTGCCAATTAGCAGGAGAGAGGCAATCTGGCAGCAGATAGTTGACAAGATCAACAGTGTGGCAGAGGTGAGGAGAACTGTAACTGAGTGCAATAAATGCTGGCATGATTGCAAGCGAAGATCAAAGGAGAAAATGGCAAGGAACAGGAAGGCAGCACTGCAAACTGGAGGTGGAAGTCCAGCACCACAAAAGGACCTGGAGGAGATGGCTGCAGTGGTCATCCCGGAGGAACTGGTCACTGTTATCGCAGGACAGGACAGCGCAGACTATCAGGAAAAACTACAAATGCAGAGTAAGTTGCATGGGGGAAAGAATTGCTAAATTGTCAAGTGCAAGAAGGGCAAGGCACATAGGACACACTCAATGCATGTCAAAGGAGCACTGAAGGACACACTGCACCTGAAGCACGTTGCACTATTCAAACGTAGGCAACACATGTACATACGCCTTGGTAGCGCCATGCAGCACACACATACACAACCTGGATATATGTTAATCACCGGGGCTAAATAACTACATGTACATATGCAGCACATAGGATGGGAGGCATGTGTAATGACTGTGCCCCTGGTTGTGCCATCACAACATCCCTTGAATATAGTCAAACAAACCCTACCAACACGACATCAGAGACTACCATTCCTGAGGTTACGTCATGGTGGTGTCCCTTGGTGGTGTCCCTTGCAGAAACACCTTGCAACTGCCTTGTCTCATTGCCAAAACACGTGTGCTGCATCTTACAGCACACAATACATAGAAACCTTTCCCAACAGTACCCAGACATGTGCCGAAAGCACCACCAGCCTACACCTAAAAAACACATCCTCATAAGGCAGCCACTACTCCATCATGCAATAAGAATGCCTCTCTGGGCAGGTGCTGCGGGAATAGCAGGGTGGTCCTGTATCACAGGAAACATGCCACTACCCAGTGTAACTAAACTGGTTTAGTGTGGACCCAAGCATTTCAACGCTGATCAGAACTGTGCCACTAGATAAAATATGTACTACACATTGCAATCTGTAGGTCACAACAAATACAGGCTGACCCCACAACTACTCTGATACAACTATGTGAGACATATAGGAATGAGGAAATAACCACACAAATACAACACATGCTGTACATCTGTGAACATACTAATGTACAATATCACGTTGATGGGTGGGGGATGGTGCATGGGCAAGTCTGGTGTTGGTAAGACTGCTAGTGCTGTGTTCTCTTTGCGGTTGGCAGTATGAGTTAGACGTTGGGATGGTGGGTGGAAGTCTGTATCCTCATGGTAGTTCTGTGGGGCAGTTACCACTACATTGTTGATGGACCAAATAGAGTCAGTGCCAGTCTTTGGGTGCACTGGGTGTGACAGGACATGCTGCTCTTAACTCTGCAAATCAAGCAGTGGAAAACGCAAAGGGGCTCGGCATGGGACCACCTCCACTGCCCAAGCCTGGTGCATGGGCTGTGCAGGGGCACCCAGAGACACACCACACCACGTCACCACCAACCTTTGCATGAGGGTTTCCCTACCATGCAAAGGTTGGTGGAAAAGCAGGAACATAACTCCAAAAGAAAGTCAGAGACATGACATGTCATCTGCCACAACAATGAAAGATTGATTGTACACCGTCTCATTGCAGAGGATGATGGTCTCCTGCTGATCTGCATGTCCTGGTGTTCCCCGATGACATGGTTGACCAGCTGTGAACCATCAGCCAAGAGACCCTCCAAGAAGTCCTGGTATCGCTCCAGACACCACCTCCAGTTGCAAGGAGGACAAGTAATGCAGCAGCCATCCCAGATGCCCTACCCAACACCCCAATAGTACAATCTTCCACCACCTACACAGGTAGGGACTCCAAGGTCACAGGGACCAGCTTTGAGAGGACAGTGGTAGGAGTCCAACCGGAGCTGGCTTTGCAGGTGCGGGTGGGGATGGAGACTGTGGCAGCCGGCCTAGATGGAATGCGCAAGACCCCACAGCATCACAATACATCAGAACCACAATGAAAGGTTGAAAAAGGCTCGAGGGCCCCAAACTAGACAACAGGCACCCCAAAGATTTCAGCAAGTTAACCCGGCTAATAGACACGTTGGTGACGGTGACAGACAACCCTTACGAACTGGTTTTATTCAAAGCAGCCTTTTCCACAGCATTCTTCGGGGCTTTCCGCCTAAGCGAGTTAGTCGCCTCAGCAAAAAGTTTAGAGGGCGATAACTGCCTCCAGGCAGACAACTGCAAGTTTGAGCCGACAAGGTACACATCTTATTGAGGCGTTCAAAACGTATCAGCAGGGCAAGGGCGCACGGGTAGATATCAACTGCATAACTCAAACAAAGTACTGCCCGGTTTGCATCCTTAAAGAATACGTAGCTGTGCGCCCCGGGCTGTCTGGCCCCCTGTTCAGGCACCACAACAGGGAATACTTGAGCAAATACCAGTTCACGGCAGTCATGGGAAAATCACTGAAGGAAGGAGGCCTGGCCCCAGCAGAGTTTGGTTCCACTTGTTTCGAATAGGGGCTGCAACAACAGCAGCTGCTTCAGGCTTAGACGAAAGCACCATCTAAGCAGTAGGCAGGTGGCGATCCAATGCTTATAAAAGGTATATATGCCCGCATTTGATGTAGTGGAAATTGTTTGTGATTATATTGACAGGTACACCCAGGTCTATATGGGTGATTGGGCACTCTTTCGTATCCAGGCTTCAAACATGGTGGAAGCGGAACATCCACAACAAAGGGAGAGAAAGATCAACCAAGACAATCAGATGGTGTGGTTTCCCGGGTATGAAGTCGGCACAGCTTGAGCAAACAATACATAGCTTATTAGAAGCTGCGCTAAGACCCCCCGACATGATAATTATACACCTTGGCGGTAATGACCTGACCACGGTGGGGTGAAAGGTCCTACTAAGTGAAATCAAACAATTTATTATTCATTACAAGACGGTGCGGGAACACCACTATTGTCTGGTCAGAAATTATCCCCAGAATCATGTGGCGGGGGCCACATCAAACAAGGCAATTGAGAACTCCAGAAGAAAACTGAATATAACAGTCGCCAAGTATTGCAAGGTAAACGGGCTGGAGAGCTGTTCGTGCAAATGTGATTGATTATCAAACTCACTTTAGATATACTGATGTATTGATCTCGATTTATGATTAAGCGCGTTGATAGCTTTGTCTGAAATGCGAATTAAAAGTGCAATATTTTAGTAAATTGAATCCTCGCCGAACCAAAGATTTGAAAATGTAATTTCTCACAGGCAGTTACCCAGTGGTGAAATCAATAAAAGCGGCCATTTTATATCCACTGCTATAACAGCACCACGTTGTGTGTTTTTGTGAGTATGCCGCTATGTTTAAATATTTTCCAAAGGGCAATAATTCTGGAGTGGGAGAAGTGCGACTGTTATCCCCGAAGCAAATGCATCTCCCTTACATACAAATCCTCCTTGGGGCCGAAGGTGCGGCATGCCTCTGTGCCCGCCAAGGCTGCGGCCTTCAGTGTGGATAGACCGGCCTCACAGAGTTCTCTGTTTAGTTCTCCTTCATATATTAATGTTAGTATGAGCTTGTCTAAATATGAGAGGGACCTTGTTGTGGCAAAGGCTTTAAGAGCTACATGTGCGAGCAATATTTTACCTGGTGTTTCCCGCTGCGGCCAGTTTCTCGTGTTTTACGCCATTGCCAGGGCCAGTTGGTCTCTAGTCTCTACCGTGCCACAGACCCAAAACTGAGCCCAGAGTGTCCCATTCTTCTGGCATGAGGTGCCCCCACCCCTCTGCTTCCACTCCTTATCAACACGTCTGTCACCCGGCCCATCCAGGAAGCTCTGTGGCAGCACCATGCAGAGGACCATGCAGTGGGCCACAAAAGCTGGAAGTGTCAATCACTCCAAATCAGCCCTTATTAGTGTACATGAATGCTTGAGCAAATATTTTGAAATAGGTCAGCAGCATTAAAAAAATCCATAGACAAATACACGTCAATTGAAAAAACACTTTCTTTTTAACTCCCACTAATTTTAGCGATGGGTCCTCTTCATTACCACCATGGACACAGTAGCATCTGTCCCAACTGAATGCAGGGTTGATATTCCCCTTACAAATGTTACTTACTACCTGCTAACTCACAATTTTCTCAGTTCTCACCTACAAGAAATCAGTGTGGAATGCGGCCCTGAGTAATTCTAGTAGATAAGATTAATTGAGGGACTCTACCCTCCATTTCTTTATTAGGATTCTCTATGTGTGACAGGTATGCCTAGAGGAACCTCGTTTGCACTTAGACATAGGTAAGACATATCTATTGAGGCGCAACAAGGCAGAAAACCGTCCTTGTTGCTTATGTCATGTTTTAGAGGACACCTGAGTGACCTCTGACCTTGCTGAGCGACCTCTGACCCTGCTTCTTGCAGGCAGGTCGCTTCCTTCCCACCACTGCTCCACTCAGGTGACAAGCTATTTTGGGTCTTTTTCCCTGTTTTCGGACACGCCGCTGCGTCCCCGGGGCCCCGCCCCCCTCCCTCCACCGCGACCCTCCATTTCCTTTTTTGCCGCCCAGAGGCTTGCTGCCCCGCCCCCCCTGCACTCCCATTGGACGATCCCTCCCTCCTCCCAGCTGCTACTACCTCCCACCTCCCCTCTTATGCCGGCCGCAGTGCGGATGCACCGCTGGCGTGCCGAAAAGCTCGTCTGCGCCCATCACGCCAAGACCGTGCCCAGCGCCAGACCCCCTGGCCATCACGCCCCCCGTACCACCAATCACCACTACACTGCCGACGACCTCCACGGCCTCAATCCAGGACGCTCCTCTATCTGCTTTCAGTCCACACCGACGCGCACCAAAGGACCCTTCTCCTGCAAAGCCTGCAATTTCACCTGCAACCTAACCTCCAAGCTCCAACTCAAAGCCTCAGACAGCCGCCTACGATGCATCCTGCTTAACACTCGCTCCGTCCACAAGCACGCAATCGAACTCTGGGACCTACTGACCACATCCTCGCCTGACGTCGCATTCCTCACCGAAACTTGGATGAATTCGGCCTCTGAACCAGACATAGCCATAGCCATACCAGAAAACTACAAGATCACCAGAAGAGACCGCAGCAACAAACCAGGAGGAGGAATCGCCATAGTCCACAAAAACACCATAAGAGTCTCCACCAGCTCCCACGACACCATCAAATCCGCCGAGCATCTCCATTTCAAAATCCACATCAACGCCAACACCACCCTCAGAGAAACACTGGTCTATAGACCCCCAGGCCCAAGACCGCAGTTCTGCAACGACATCGCGGACGCCATCAGCTCCCAAGCCCTCACCTCAACAGACTACATCATCCTCGGCAACCTGAACTTCCACCTAGAAAACAACAACAATATCAACACCACCAACCTAATTGACAACCTCGCCAACCTTGGCCTCAAGCAACTCGTCACGTCACCCACCCGCACTGCAGGACACACACTCGACCCCATCTTCTCAGCCAGCAACCACGTCTCCTTCAGCCACACCACCGAACTCCTATGGACCGGCCATCGCTGCATCCATTTCTCCTTTCAGAAGCCGATGACTCACCACCTCAACACTAGACCCCCCCCACCGCTACTGGAACAGAATCTCAACAGAACAGCTGATGTCCACCCTCACCCAGGCACCCCCTCCCTCCGGGACCCCAGCACTGCCACCACCTACCTGCATAAATGGCTAGAAGACTGCACCAACACCCTCGCACCACTCAAACAACCCTCAGACTCCCACCACAGACCTAAGGCCAGCTGGTTCACCCCGACTTGCAGGCCTCCAAACAGGAATGTCGAAGAATGGAGAAGACCTGGCGCCTTGCACCCACCGAACCCAACCACACCGCCCTCAAGACTGCCATCCGCAAACATCACCAGCTGATCCGCACTACCAAAAGAACAACTACAAAAGCCGAATAGGCACCAATGCCCACAACAAAAAAGAGCTCTTCGGCATCATCAAAGAACTCTCCAACCCCAGGTCCTGCTCCCACGAACCCTCGCCATCACAGGAACTCTGCAACTCCCTCGCCACTCACTTCCGTCGAAAGATCAAAGACATCCACAACAGCTTCGAACCCCTGACCCATCAGCCAACCACAGACAATCACACCCAACTCATCAAACAACACCAACCATCTATGCTCCTGGACCCACGTCAACAATGAAGACACCATCAACACCATGGCCTCCATCTACTCCGGCTCCCCCTCGGACCCCTGCCCCCACCAGATCTTCAACAAAGCCAGCAACATCATTGCACCCCACCTCTGCGCAATCATCAACAGCTCTTTCGAGATAGCCACCTACCCGGAGAAATGGAAACACACTGACGTCAACTCCCTGTTGAAGAAACCCAAAGTAGATCCAGATGACCCCATTAACTACCGACCTATCTCCCTCCTCACCTTCCCAGCGAAGGCCATTGAAAAAATCATGAACAGACAACTTTCCCGCTACCTGGAAGACAGCAAAGCGCTCAATACCTCCCAATCCGGATTTCACAAGAACGACAGCACGGAGACTGCACTTATTGCTGCCACAGATGACATCAGGACCATGCTCGACAAAGGCGAAACCGTAGCACTCATCCTCTTGGACCTTTCCGCAGCTTTTGACACTGTCTGTCACCACACCCTTCGAACACGCTTCCACAACACCGAAATCCGTGACAAGGCCCTCGATTGGATCTCCTCCTTCCTCTCCGGCAGAACCCAGAGAGTCCGCCTTCCGCCCTACCTGTCCGAATCCTCCAAAACCATCTGCGGCGACACTCAAGGATCCTCCCTCAGCCCAACACTTTTCAACGTTTACATGGCTCCCCTCACCAACATCGCACAATCCCACCACATCAACATAATATCCTGGGCAGACGACACCCAGCTGATCATCTCCCTAATGAAAGACCCCACAACAGCAAGAAACAACCTCCAAAAGGGACTTCACGCTATCGCCGACTGGATGGATTGGAGCCGCCTCAAGGTAAACACAGACAAAACAGAGGTCCTCATCCTCGGCAGCAACCTCGCCGTCTGGAACGACTCCTGGTGGCCTACCTACCTTGGAGCCGCACCCACCCCACCACCCAAGTACAGGACCTGGGCATCATCCTTGACTCAGCAATCAGCATGACTCAGCAGGTCAACGCAGTCTTCTCTTTCTGCTACAACACCCTCTGCATGCTCTGCAAGATCTTCAAGTCGATTCCTGTCGAAACCAGAAAAACAGTCACCCACACCCTAGTCAGCAGCCGACTGGACTTCGGCAATGCGCTTTATGCAGGAACCACAGGCAAACTACAAAGGAAAATGCAACGTATCCAAAACGCCTCAGCCCGACTCATCCATGATGTCCCACGCCTCAACCACATCTCTGCCCACCTCAGAGAGCTACACTGGCTACCCGTAGTGAAAAGGATTACCTTCAAGCTACTCACCCACGCACACAAAGCCCTCCACAACACAGGTCCGGCCTACCTCAACGACAGACTCACCTTCCACACCCCGGCCCGCCAGCTCCGCTCCGCCAGCCTCGTCCTCGCCTCCGTCCCCCGCATTCACGGCACCACCACCAGAGGAAGATCCTTCTCTTACCTCGCCGCCAAGACCTGGAACTCCCTACCGCTCCAACTACGCCAGACCCATGACCTCCTGGCCTTCAGAAAACGCCTCAAGACTTGGCTTTTCGACCAATAGCTCCCTCCTCACCCCTCCCCCTCTCCAGTGCCTTGAGACCCTGACGTGTGAGTAGCACGCTTTATATAAATTGATTGATTGATTGATTGATTGACACAGCAGTTTTGACTGGTCTGCACCTATTGGAGTAAGAACAAGTCTAACTTTCAAATGACTGATCTTTGTCAGGAGTGGCTTGGGGGGAAAATACCTGTATTAACAGTTGCTAAGACTAATTGAATGATTCCGCTTGTTGGACCTGGCCCTTTTTGCAGGGCCAACTCCAATTCTTTTGCATCCTTCCTCCTATTTGTCTGACCTGTTTTTGTTGTCTTTAGGACTCTGGGCACTTTACCCCTGCTGACCGATGCTAAAGTGCACATGCTCTCTGTCTAAATTGCATTGGTGATTGTCTTCTTCATGATTGGCATATCTGATTTACTAGTAGGTCCCTAGTATAGTGCAAAATGGTGTGCCAAGGGCCTGTAAATCAAATGCTACCAGTGGGCATGCCGCACTGATTGTGCCAGCTGCATAAGTAGCCCTGTAAATATGTCTCAGACCTGCCACTGCAGTGTCTGTGTGTGCAGTTTTGAACTGCCAGTTCGACCTGGCAAGAGTAAACACTTGTCAGACCTAAACCATCCCTTGTAATACTTGTAAGTCACCCCCCTAAGGTAGGCCCCAGGCAGCCCCATGGGCAGGGTGCAGTGTATTTTAATAGTAGGACATGTACTGGTGTGTTTTACATGTCCTTATAGTGAAATACTGCTAAATTCTGTTTTCACTATTTCAAGGCCTATCTCTCCCATAGGTTAACATGGGGATTGCCTTAAAATATCTTTTAAGTGTAATTTCCTATTAGGAGCAGATAGAGATATGGAGTTTGGGGATTCTGAACTCACAATTTAAAAATACATTTTTTGGTGAAGTTGGTTTTTAGATTGTAAGTTTGAAAATGCCACCTTCAGAAAGTAGGCATTTTCTTGCTTAACCATTCTGTGCCTCTGCCTGGCTGTGGGTACATGTCTGGGTCAGGATGACAGTTAGGCTGTTTGTGAATTCACTCTAGACAGGCACACAAAGGGAGCTGAGGAGTGAACTGCATATTCTGATGGGTATTCCTGGGCTAGAGTGGAGGAGAAGCTGACACTTGCACCTGAATAGGACTGTTCCTGTACTTACTCAAAGCAGTTTCTAGCCCCATGGAGTGTGTCTGGGGCCAGGACTGGGAGAGGCAAGGTCTTGTGCACTACAAAGACTTTCCTTTGAAGTTTCCACACTTCAAAGGCAGGAATACATATAAGTATTGGGCCTCTGAGACCACAACTTCAGAACGCTTCTGGACTGAGGACATTCTGCCATGAAGAAGAGCTGGATGCTGTAGGACGAACTGCCACTCTACCTGTTGCTTTGTGGTGCTGGCCTGCTGCTTCTGTCCTGGGAGTGAAAGAACTGGACTTTGCTTTCTACATCCTGCTTTCCAAGATTCTCCAAAGGCTTGAACTGAGCTTTCCCCCTGTTAAGAAGTCTCAGGGACATCAAAGACTTCATCTGCCAGTGCCTGGACTCTTCTGCTAAGAGTCCTGACCTGCCAAGTGGTTTCAAATCCAGTCCCTGGGACCTTGTAAGTGGAGACTGGGGTTCTGAAGAAGAAAATCCATGCACTGGATTGTCGCAAATTATAATCGACACATCGCTGGGCTTGCAGCTGAAGAATTGATGCAGCACCTATTGGACTGACGCAGCGCCTGTTCCAGTGTGGCTCTAGAAGCGACGCATCAACTCCCCTGCCAGTAAGGAACCAACACATCACCTCTCATGCCAGTAAGGAACTGGAGCATTACCTCTCATGTGAGGAGAGAATTGACGCATCATCCTACCTGTCAGTAAGGAACCAACGCATCACCTCTCCTGTGCAGTTAGGAACCGATGCATCGCTATGTTTTCCGGCACCTCACTTCCCCTGCGGCCCGCATAGTCCTTGTTTTTGACCCAATCTCTGGTACTGTGTGTTAAAAAGAGACAACCATTGATTCCTCCGGATTAAGACTCTTTTCAATGTTTTAAAAGTGATATCGTTGCTTGTGTATGTTAAATTTTTGTTGTTTTGGTCTTGTTTAACTCAGTTAAATGTGGGCTATTATTCTAAACTGGTGTTGAATACTTTTGTGGTGTTTTCACCATGTTACTCTGTGTTTGTACAAATACTTTTCACATTGCCTCTGAGATGAGCCTGTCTGTGGGAGCCAAGCTACCAATGGGGTGAGCAGGGGTGATCTTAGGTATGTGATTCTCTTACCCTGACTAGAGTAAGGGTCCCTACTTGGACAGGGTGTAAACTGCCTGCCAAGTAGAGACCCCATTTCTAACACTACTCATCACTTTTTTTATTTTTTTATAAGTGAGACAACATAAGTGCAACTGGTATGCCCAGTCCTGGGTCCTGCACTCACTGTGCCATGGGACTCAAGTTGCACCACACTGAAAAGACCCAACAAGTTATGAACCAGTCTGAAGCTATGTGCAGTCCTCTCTAGAATAATCTGGCCTGACGGTATGGGCTGGACTGTTCCTACTGGGGCAGGTGCATGTTTGATTTGTGTATTGCTGCCATCTGTCTGAGTGGGATAGTGGGCAAAACATGAATGACTGGAGTTCAGACCTGAGTAGTTATAAGTAGTTGGATTAATGCAACCGTTCTACCTTCTCTCTTTTTTTTACTTTGCATGTGATGGGCCTAAGTGTGACGGGTATGTCTAGACATGGATCCCATTTTCACTTTGCCTTGGAACTCAAGTGCACCTCACTAATGCAGCCTAACAATGTAAGAAGCAGTCTTGGGTTAACATAAAAAAATATAACCTAACAATGTTTAACCCAGATAAATTAATGTATGATTTGAGGTCAATGATTTAGCGTCTAGAAGGAGCAATTGTTTTGTTTCTGTTACCGCTGAATGATGATGCACTCATTTGCATTAAGAAAGATTAAACTAGAGAGAAAAGATCTTGTACTTGATTGAATCAAAATACTTGATTATGTATGTCATGCTTGCATATGTTATACTTGCAAGAAGGTAGTACTTTCAAAGGATAGAAACAACTTTTTAGGTTAATTTTAGGAGTCTTCTAAATATGACACTGCTCTTCTATTCATTTTGAATGTACAGCAGAGATCTCAACTTATTCCATACCAGGAGTTAGTAGCTTATCAAGGCCTAGGTTTAATCAGGAACAGAAGGATCAACTGAAAGTCAATTCTAGTTTTAAACTTAGCAGTAGATTATACAATCTACTCTAAGGCTCTGCCTCAAGTGGTAAAGAGAATTTTACGAGTAGATCGTATAATCTCCCAAACCGACAGCTGGGGAGCCAACTACAGTTGCCAAAAAAAATTGCAGGTCAAAATTGGAAAGACTTGGGACCAACACACTGGTGATATGGGGAAACCTACTGTTAAATGAAAAAGGAAAAAAATACATGTGAGCCTTAATAAAGAGGGTTACCTCAAAAGAGGTGTCAGCTGTTTGGGTACTGGACTGTTTGGATATTAAAATATAAGGATCATTTGGCAATAACAATGAATAAAAACATTTTTTTTTAAATCACCAGAGTGCAATCCATTTTTCATCTTGAATGACTAGTCGAAGTATACTTCCTATAAGGCATTTCAGAAACTGAAGTATTAGTTGAATGGGGTGAGAACCCATGTCAAGTAATAATCACAATACTTAACAGAGTGAACCACTCAAGCCATTACTCTTGTGTGATATAAAATTATAGTCTATGAAAGTAGTCTTCCTTGTTGCCCTTGCCACTTCAAGGAGAATCCATGAGCAGAAAGCAGTGGAGGAACCTTTAGTTTAGGTACACAAAGATAGTGGTATGAGAACTAGCCCAAATTTACTTCCAAAAGTGATTTCTCTATTTCCATGTAAAGCTGACATTTGACTTCAAACACTCAGACACTATGGTAGAGAGAGCATTGTATATGCTTGATGTCAAGCATACCTTCTATACTGACAGACCTAATTGCATCTGCCAAATGAAACAACTGTTTGTTGTTTTTGCAAAACATCACTTTTCTAAGGTTGGTCTTGCTAGATGGATTGTTATATGTATACATGCATATTATCACAAGGCTAGGTGTATGTTACATATAGAAGGCACTTATAGCGTATTACATTCAAACAAAGGCAACTACTATGGTCTTCATAGAGAATATTCCTGTGAAAGACATGTATAGGGATGCGAACTGGTCAACAGCACACATGTTCAGCTAACACTACTCTACAGCCTTCTTTCTGCACTACCCTGCATCAAAAGAAAAGGACACGAATGCGCAGTATCTTCAAGATATGGCATTTATCTGCTTTGTTCCCCTTTGCTGGTGCACAATGGGCTGCCATGCACCAAAGCAGGAACCTTTGCATCATGGTGCAAGGGTGTCTGCTTTGCAGGGATAATGGTTTTTGTGCATGAAGGGACACCTTCCTGCACAAAAACAATCATGATGCATTGCCTTATTCCATATCTGGAAGGCCATGTAAAGCCAGGGAAAGTGGCTTTGCATGGCCTTGTAGATATGGGCATGCAGACTGCGCCAATGGTGCATCAAAAAAAGTGATGCGCCGGCGGCACAAGCTGCTTGTAAATATGGCCCTTTGTTTCAGATATCACCACGTCTGCTTGCTAGCCACAGCATAGTGCGGCATGCTTTAAAGTCAATGCAGAACATGTTTATGTATGCCACACATACTGCACAAGCTACAAATGATAAATGTCACTTACCCGTTAACCATCTGTTCGCACCTTGCAGCAGTAGCTTAACATGAGCTCTCCATCATCCCCAGAAGAGTGCCATGATCCAAGACGTTTTTTCCATTTCAACTTTCACAATGAAAAGTACATACATCTCTCTGCCTTCATTACAATCCACAAACATTTGTCACCCGCTGGGAGAATCCACTCTGATGGTGGAGTCTTTATCCTGTTGCTTTGTGAGCTAAAGGACGAGTCGTGAAACGACTTACAAACATCTGTGCTGAGCACGAAGTGGCAGGAGTAAGCAGAGCATGCAAATCTGCACCTCTACAAGCTTCGAAAAGAAGGTTGCTGGGAAACATTTTCCTTCTGGCTCAAAAGGCCTTGATTTCACACATAAAAGATGTAGGTTTTCAAAACCAAATGGACCACCAGTGCAGTGTTGTATTTCAACAAATGGCGGAATAAAATCCTATGCACTCTCAAAAGTAGACTAGGAATTAAGGACGTGGGCTACCAAAGAAAAAACTATGGTTATTGGCAGTAGATTTACCAGGAGAGGTAAAGAGAGGGAAACAAGAGGGAGGATCTCACAAATGGGAACTAAACTAAGAAGCAGGAGACGAGATCTTCGAAACACGGGGAATACTAGACAGACCTCAACAAAAGAAAAAGCGAAATGTCCAAACTTCAGACTCAGCTATCCACATCCTCAAAGAGATGTCACTTTTGATAAATTGGTATGGAGCATTTGCTAACGCTTTTCTACTAGTATCTGTAATACAACGTGTAATCGAGTCCAGATAACAATCTGACTATGATCCTTCCTGCGCCTCAGTGAGCACCCCAAACATTCTCTCATTTGTTTGTCACAGTGATACATAAACAGATAATACAAATCCCAAGCATAGGCCTATTTACAAAACAGCAGGGGGGAATCCCATCTCAATGCTGCCAGCCTCAGCCTGAGAGTATACAGTAGTATAGAATTTGGTCATCTGCACATTCCTACAGGAATGCGAGGATGAACTAGGGAGGCAAGGAAACCTATCACTTTCAAACGATGTGATGCAAAGCTTAAGAGGTTTATGATGTGGTTCAACAGAGAAAATATCCATGAAATTAAGTTGTCATTGCTTGAGACCTAATGTACATCAATCAGAATGCCACATGCCACACTAAGAATACACTTGCCTTCAGTAGTAGCACACCCTCAGGTAACACTTTAATCAAAAGGATCTTAGAAGCAAACAACGTAAGCCCAACTAGAGCAATACCACCTCCAATGTGAAATCTCAACCTGGTACCTCCTGGATTGATGAAACCACCTTTTAAACCAACTTAGGAGGCTTCTTAAAACACCCCACACTATAGATAACCTTTCTCATAGCAATCTCCTCCCTTCACTGCATGAGCAATATTCACGCATAAACTATTTAAGAGTGATACATGTTCATAAAAGTGAAGTGATGCTTCTCACTGCAGGTAGCACTTTGCCTGGCTCAAGACAGTTGTACATATAACATGAGCACACTGAAGTGTAAGATCTCTGCATCTGGCTCCCATTAACCTTTCTGAATCAGCAGTAAGGGACCAGCAAACGGTGGGCCCGGCCTAGAAACATTCTCACCTTGAGCAACAAAAGCTACAGTTTAACCCTTCCATTCTACCATCTACCAAATATCAGAGCTAATGAAGAATTAATCAGCACCTCCTTGATAACAAAGTTAATGGAATTGCTAAATGGTGTAGTGTCTTGGTCTCAACCCTCCAAAGAAATGAGTGTAATACACTTCCCTCTTTTGCCCAACCCACCAGTCAGACGCATCCAAAACGGATCCCACTTCACTTTTCTATTTAATACTGTGAGCCATACCTTCCGCTTGAACATCTTAAGACATCTACTCCAGTATTTGGAGAATTTCCTTGCCAATGCTTGCATTATTTACCATGCCTACCTCTCTCAAGTTATGATAATGCGTTTACTGCTTTCTTTGAGTGCAGCCTAAAACTCTTGGAGCTAGACTTCAGAAAAGTGGCGCTACATTGCATGTAGCGCCACTTTTCCTGTGGCCTCTTGCACCACTCTACTGCCACCATGCATGCACATGCGCCATATTTAAAATACCGCGCACCATGGCGCAGGGTAGGGGGCAACAGCATCAGAATTTCTGACGCTATTGATGTACTGTCGAACGGTTAAAAATGGCATAAAAAATGGTGCAAAGAAATCTCTTAGATTTAATTGTGCCATTTTTTCAGCACCCAAAACCGGGGAAGGCCCCCTTGCCTACATTATGCTGGTACAGGCATAATGTGGCGCATGGGGTTACAAAGTGGTGCAATGCATGCATTGTGCCACTTTGTAAATATGACACAGTTAATTTGGCCATCTAATGCCACATTAGCTTAAACAAAATGACACTAATGTGTAGTTGGATGGCGCTAAGCCCTCTTAAATCTGGGCCTCGGTGCTTTCCCATGTATGCTTACAGCCATTAGTGGGGTTGTAGCTGTCAACCTTCAGGGAATAGACTGGATGTCACAGTTTAGTGCTTATCAAAACTATTTACCATAGCACTAGCTCACATGCAAATAATGTTTCTTGCTATGGTTTTGCACCCTATGATTATACGCAACCTAAAAAATGTCTGTATTCTTGTGAAAACTGACCTTGTCTTAAAACTTCCTATTGGTGCCTCTCATTTTTTCTTTCAAATGAACCTCCCCTTGCTTTTCATCCTCTGCCTGTCTCCCCTCTCTGAGTACGCCTTACTCTGCGTCACAAGCATATGCACTCTAATCCCTGTTATTGTATTTCTGCGTATTACACACAACTCTTCTCAAATATCACAACCTCTCCTTTAAAAGTCAAACCCAGTCATCCTAACAATACCTACTCTTCTGTAGCTTGTCTTTTAATACACCCAACCATTTGCAAGAATTCACTCCCCTCCCTTACAAGACCATACCAAACTCCTATTAATTGAATCTATCACATAGAAATGTAAGAAAATGCACACTTTGGTTTCCTACAGAGCACAACAACCACTAAAAAACCCACTAACCGTTGATTTTAGAGCAACTGTCTGCACAAACTAAATTGCTTAAATGCCTCATCAGAGTAGCAAGCACTACAAAAACACAGTCAGAATACAATGCAATATAAAACCCTCCTGGGCCACACTAATACTAATACCATAAAACTCAGTGGTTGAACAGAAGATTGTAGTTCATACAGACTGTATAATAATTTCCTTATCCTCATGTAAGACTAAACAGCAACCAGCAGTATAGCAATCCACAGCAACAACCCACCCATCACCATCTGAACAGGCATGGGATAACTGAAGAGATCTGCCACATGCTGCTGGTCAATTCTAACTTCAATGTAATCCACCACTGCAGGTCCCAACAAGCTACATACTACGATTGTTTCTTGCCATGTCACAGTGGCAATTAAATATGGGATGATATTACCAAAGTCCATCTCAGCAGATCTGTTGAGTAGGTCTTCCTTCATGACTGCTCAGTACCATATACTTTTTGCAATGTATCTCAGAATGGAGAAGGTCTTGGGGCTGTACCCGGCTAGGTGGACTATGAACATAAGTACCATAAAGGGACCTGCAAAGCTGTTCAAGGCATCCGGTTTACTGAAAACCATAAACTTTGTGCATTTGTCTCATGCTTCTGCATCCACTGTTAAGTGCTGAGTCCCATAACACAATAACTGCACTCTCTGAATAAATAATTTTAAATTCTCTTTTTATTACTGAACCCTGGGCAATAGATGTTAGAGGTGTGTATGAACAGGGAGAAGCTGCAAATCAAAACTTTAATAATTCTCAATGTATGAATTACATTTTTATAGGAGTCACTGATGAGAGTTGAAAGGAAGTTTAAGTATTTTTATTATCAATTTTCCTAGTTTTTCATCTTTATTGTCAGAAGCAAATTTTATAATAACAAATCAATAAAATTAAACTTAAACAGAACAATGCATAACATGCGTTCCATAACATTAATTTCCATATCTAATCTAAAGGATGGTTTTGTAAAGGGAAATGAATCATCAACTAATTAGAACAACCAACCCATAAAGAGTTTATAATTTCAGAGATGTGAAAGGGTTGTGGAAGCAGTAAAGTTTTAAAGCAAAATAAGGGTCAGACAAAGAGTCTCAGAATGAATCTTAGTATTAAGTTTAAATCAGCTCAAAGTGAGTCTGAGAAATATCTTAGAGAGAGTCTGCAAGAGGTCTAGTCAGAAGTTTGAAGTCAGGGAAAATGTAAATCTCTCCACCTAATCTAGGAACACACATTTTATAACAATTCAGTACTGCAACTTCTTTCCTTGTCTTCACCACTGATTCAGCCAATAAGGTGTTGATGACTTTATGAGAACAGGACAGCTTCCATCAACTAATCTATCTAAACAAAGCAGACATGAAACATTTTATCATGTCCTAACACTGCAACTAAACTATCTACTGGATGCCGGTTCACGCCATTGTAAGGAATAGAAGAGTAAAAGTTCATTGGTAGTATAATGCATATTTGCACAAGACATTTCCTTTCCCATACACCTATTTCTATTGAGCTTGTTCATAAAGAAACAGATTTTGTGATTTTAAACTAAACATTTCATTCATTCAATTAACTTATGAATGTGTGAAAGTTAAAAGAATAAACTTTACAACAGGGACCATTGCCAAATAGTCTAAACCAGTTTTAAGAGTTATTCATAATACATTACTGACCTAGGTTACTAATGACAATCAAGAAAAATATGTGCTCGATGGTGCATTCTTGAATTAAATCCTATAGATATTGTTCCCTTGTGCTTTTTTAATTGCTAAGAAAGCACAGAAAGGAAACATAAAGGCATTTCTTTCTCATTTTCAGGCATATATGTTAGTTCTACACGTTTAATTCTGCACCCAATGTTTTGTTAATAAAAAAAACACCCTCCCAATTCCCCCATCTAATGATTTGGAACCATCACAAAATCACATTCACTGATGAGTTCACTCTCATCTTCTGCTCAATCTCTCCTCTTCCTATCAGATTTCCTCTCTCTTAGTCTATTTTATTCTTTATCAAAATGCTCACTTAATTCTAAATCTTTCTTAAATCTTCTATTCATTTCTTCACATTTCTCCTTTATTTATTTATTTGTATTTTTTTTGTTGAATTTTCAGACAGAGATACAGAGCACATAGGACAACTCGTAGTGGGTGCACTAAACTTCAAGCTTCTAATATGAACTGATCATACAGTGTCATTGTAGCCCCATGATGCCCATACCACATTTCAACGATGTGGGTGAGGTGGTAGAAAGTAGTGGAAACCACCTAGTAGGCCACAAAAAGGAGGAGCAGGGCCCGAACCGGGTCTCCCCTCGCTCTTCCATGAATAGGTGCAACACACAATGGAGTCAGACCACAATGGTGGGTGCCACACTAGAGACTATGGAATGTGATACTGAATCATCTCTAGACTCATTGACAGGATTGTCATCCAACCGTTCCTCACCTCTAACACTCAAACACATCTCTAAGGGGTGCCAGATATTTTTTAGGTGGGACCTCACCAATATCAACTCCCAGTAAGTAATTAGGTGTTCTTGGCAATATGCTGCATCCCTCAGCCAGTCAGCCTTCCGTAGCACCCCAATGCATCGCCACCTGTCACTTAGCGAGCAATAACAGGAGTTCAGTCAACTTTCGCGTCTCAAGGAGACCCTCCCTGACAGATCCCAGCAGCACATCCCTGGGTGAACACTCCAGTATTAGCCTTGTGATCCCATCAACATTATCAAAGATTGTGTGCCAAAAGTGTCCCACCCCAGAGCAGTCCCAGGCTAAGTGCAGAAAGTCAGCAATGCTGTGGAGCATCCTGTGCAATGGGCATCCTCTTGTAGGCCCAGTTTGTGCAGGTACTGTGGAGTATAGAAGAGTCTATGAAGATACTTAGGCCTTGATTTAAGAAAAGTGGTGCTAACCCAGAGCAGCGCCACTTTTCTTGCGCCCTTTAGCGCCCCCCTAACGCCACCATGTGTGCGCTGTATTTAATATACGGCGCAGCATGGGGGTAGTTAGGGAACTAGTGTCAGAATTTTTTACGCTAGCTCGGAGCTTTGCAGGATTAGCATAAAAATTGTCGACGCTAATCCTATTGAGGCCCAAAGAAAACAACTTCAATGGGCCTCAATAGGATTAGCCTCCTAACACCTGCTCTGAGCAGGTGTTAAAAGTGCTGAAAAAAATTATGGAAAGAAATCTCTTAAATTCCTTTGCACCATTTTTTTCAGCTCCTCCTAATGGGGGAACGCCCCCTTTGCATACATTATGCCTTGTGCCGGCAGCCAGTACTCAATGCAGGACCATGTGGCTCGGGCAGTTACTGTGCATGTTCCCTCTTCATTGACATCATGTGGGCCCTCCAGATATCAGCGAGGTCATTGTCTTCTGTTATATGTTATGGAGCACAGCAGCCTGTGGGTGGGGCCATCTGGAGTCGCTAGATATGTCCGTCACAGGGTCCGAAACCACACTGAAATGTCCAGTACATGTTCCTTGTGTCTCACTTGTCTCTGAACTGTCGCCCTCAACAGTCGACGAACAACGTTCAATCGGATGATGCGTTCATCCTGCTTGCCCACCTTTTCAAATCTATTCATCGCTGTCAGACTGTGCTTGAGGTCCAAATACATGGCACGTATGTTATGACCCTGCGAGGGCCTTCGCGGCTCACTTTGCTTCGTGGCACTTCATCATCAAGCGATTGCGACAGGCGCTTGTGCTGGTCAAAAGAGAGCTTGGATTGTTTAGTGTCAGATTTACCCATCTCTTTGGTGAAAAGGGAAGCCCAGCAAGCCATGCCCACGTGCAGGTGGCCGTTGCTAGTCAGTCAAATGTTAGTATGTTTCTTGTCTAGGTCCTGCCACACCCCAGGAACCGCACACAATGGGGGACGAGCAGGCCTAATACTTAAGGTACTGCTTTCAGTACATCTGTAAGGCAGGCCAGAGGGGGGGATCACATAGCCCATGGTGAGGGAGGGATCTCTTAACAGGTGGGTATCAGAAGGCCCTGCCCTGCCACTCCCCAGCAGAACCCTGTCAGGGGGGGTAAGAGCAGGCCAATGTCACCATCCGGATTACTGCATTTAGTGTGACACTGGGAGTTTTTCCCACACCATGTGCAGGCCAGAGACAATGTGGTGTCCAGCCCCCCTGGTCCCTGGGAGAAATCACCAGCACACAGAATCTACCGGTGGCAAGACAGGGCTGCGACCGGCCAACTTCAAGCAAAAAAACACCCAGTTCACCCAGGAGTGCTATCGCAGGTCAGCAAGTGTAACGGGATGCAGCTTCCTTGTTGGCACCCCCACTGCCCTCCAGGCAACAAGAAGCGGGCTCCCGGACAAAGTTCCTCCTGCAGGGGCATGTACCTGCATCCACACAGTCGGCCACTGCTCTCAGTTCCTCATGGCACATACTGGGCCACGGGTGGCTGGATAGGAGTGCGCCCAGCACTGGCCCCCAGACTGCGGGCTGTGCCCACTCAGAACCAGTGGGACAACTGCACCCCTGCCGACCGCCATCGTTCTAAGGCGTAGGGGCCCTCTTCCATCTGCCCCCGTGCCTCCTGGGGATCTCCGCCCCAAACAGAGAGAAAACAGAAAAGTACCGGCCATGGGTTATTCTCCTCTGGGAGGCGTAGTGTTTCCAGGTTCCAGGCCTTAGGTGTTCCAAGCCCCCACAGGCCGCTTAGCCGTATCCTCTCTGCTCCACAGTTGGGCTCTAGGCATCCGTCCATCGCCTCTCAGCTCGGAGGAACCCCACTTCACAGCTCAGCAGATCTCTTCTTGCCCTGGGTCCCCTCTGCTTCATCCTCACAGGGAGCTGCAAGCTAGGCCTTACCTTTATCAACTTGTTTATAGCAGGGCCTCATGCAGTACCATTTAGGCAAATGTTGACACAGATTCCATCTACACTGTCAATGAAGGGCTTTTCTAAGAGGGCAGGCCTTGGCCCCGACCGCCGAGCTCAGAAGCCGCTGTCAAAATCATATAAGTGTAGGATAAGGGTCTCTGCCCGGCAGAGCCTCACAGAGTGGCGGCCATCTTGCAGCCAGGCTCTTGAGCACCCCACACTTTTCTTTTTTATTAAAATCATTTTTAATGCCTTGTAGGGTAGATAGAAAGCAAACAACTATTATTAGTACAGGAACTAAGATAGCCCTAAGGATTACTCTTTCTACTGCTTTTATCCAGTTGCTGAAATTCCTTTAGTAAAGCTTTGTAGTATGCTAATGGTTTGTAAAGGTTCTAAATCAATCTTTAAGTCAGAAATTATGTTTGCATAGTCTATAATTTTCGTACTCTCATCTGGGATATAGATGCAACAATTTTCAGTCTTCAGCATCTTGCAGACTACGCATTTTTCTGAGAGTAAAATATCTAAAGCATAGTGATTTTAACATACCATTGATCTAATTGCTACTAATTCTGAGTTTTCAACTAATAAGGCTCCAAATGTACTAGTTGCCAGTTTGTCCACCACTGTTGAAAGTGTTTTAATTTTTTCATCATTTAATACTACTCCTCCTGCTGGTATGATAGTTCTAAATTTGTTTCCATTAATTGTGTTCTCTCATTCATTCACAGTTAGTGCATCTAGACTCTGTAAATGATACGTCTTTGGAAAAAAGCTAACCTAAATAGCAAACTCTTTCCCAACCAAATGGCAATTTAAAAGAAACATTCTGTCCATAGATAAAATGTACTCCAGGTATAGTTGGATCATCGTCCTTCAAAACTTGCCACGTTCCTCCTAATAATTCAAAAACATGCTCACAATTACTATTCCCTACTGGTGTCTTTTTCCCATCAATTCTTCCTTTAATCACACATATTTTCCCTTTGTTTCTCTTATCTAATTTTAATTTTGGAACTGGCATTTTCTTTCTAAACTCACTCTTTAAGACATTTTCCAATATATATGCATTTTTTGCAAACTGTCCATTTCCCTTTTCTAACAAACATTAAAATGAAAGCCTTTTCTAGTGGATTCATTAAGCAAGTTAGTTTATTTTCATGAGCTTTGACAGTGATTACGGGATGGGAAGGTCTAAAGTGATACCGAGCTATCTCCATTTCCTTAGTTAGCAGATGTAGAACTTTTGAAAAAACCATGTCAAAGTTAGAGACTTTGGTGGTCATTACAACCTTGGCGGTCGGTGTTAAAGCGGCGGTAAGACCGCCAACAGGCCGGCGGTAAAAAATGTGCAATTACGACCGTGGCGGAAACCGCCAACATAGACAGCCCCTTTAACACTCCGACCACCATGGCGGTACAAACAAACAGCGCGGCGGTCACCGCAACAGACAGGCGGAGGACAAAGTACCGCCCACAGTATCACAACAGGCCAATCCGCCACCTTTACCGGAGCGGATTCACCGTGGATAAAAACACGGCGGAAACAGGATTCCGAAGGGAAAATGCTCACCTCTACACACCCCACGACGAACTAGAACACCATGGAGCCAGAACTCCAAATTCTCCTTGCGATAGTCTTTCTGCTCCTCTACCAGGAGCACGAACGCCGGCGGAGAAGACCACAGTGAGTACTGCACCTACGACACAGGGTAGGGTGGAGGGAAAAAACAGGGACACACACACACGCAACACCCCCACCCCCACCCTCACCCACCACAACACACACACTAATCAATATTGATACATCACAGTTACGCCCCCCAACCCCCATGGAAGAATGCAAAGACAAAAGAAAATTAGTGTAACCATTGTAATATATTAAAATCAAGTAGGCAAAAATATATATATACACCATTAACAAAATATACACCAAGCATAGTAGTCGAGGTAGTGCTCCAATTAAGTCCGTGGAACACTGGGCCCACACGGTATGGGCGAGGCCCACACAAGATCCCCGACCATGACGGAGAGAACACTGCAGCGGCATCAGATAGCAAGAAAACAGGCACCTCAGGGGGAGGGAAAGGGGGGGCACCTCAGCCGGTTGAGTGCACGACGCCAAATCCATGAGGGGGCCACATGCCCACTGTTCAATCCTGGGGAGTGCAAAGCCACAGTCTCTCAAGTCTCTACAGTGGGTGGGTTGCCCACTGTTTAATCCTGGGGAGTGCAAAGCCACAGTCTCACAAGTCTCTACAGTGGGTGGGTTGCCCACAGTTCAATCCTGGGGAGTGCAAAGCCACAGTCTCTGAAGTCTCTGCAGTGGGTGGGTTGCCCACTGTTCCATCCTGGGGAGTGCAAAGCCACAGTCTCTCAAGTGAATAACAGTCTCCATTGGTTCTGGAGGGGGCATTGTGCCCAGAATGCTTTATCCTGCTAAGGACAGAGGTAGTGGATGGATCTCTCCACTGGTTCTGGAGGGGGCATGGTGCCCAGAGTGCTTCATCCTTCTAAGGACAGAGGTAGTGGATGTATCTCTCCACTGGTTCTGGAGGGGGCATTGTGTCCAGAGTGCTTCATCCTGCTAAGGACAGAGGTAGTGGATAGATCTCTCCACTGGTTCAGGAGGGGGCATGGTGGCCAGAGTGCTTCATTCTGCCCGTGCCGGACTCAGTAGCATCAGTGCCCTTGGTGCTCATGGGCCAGCATTGCTGGAGACGCCGGTGCCCTGTTCAGCGGTGCTTGAGACGGCGGTGCCCTGTTCAGCGTTGCTTGAGATGGCGGTGCCCTGTTCAGCGTTGCTTGAGACGGCGGTGCCCTGTTCAGTGGTGCTTGAGAGGGCGGTGCCCTGTTCAGCGGTGCATGAGACGGCGGTGCCCTGTTCAGCGGTGCTTGGAGCGGCGGGCTCCTTTGCAGTGACTCAGCTGCTGGCGGTCCTTCATGGCCCAGTGGGGCTTGTGCTGGCGATCCTCTCTAGCCCAGCGGGCTTGTGCTGGTGGTCCTTCATGGCCCAGCGGGGCTTGTGCTGACGGTCCTCTCTAGCCTAGCAGGGCTTGTGCTGGCGGTCCTCTCTAGCCCAGCGGGGCTTGTGCTGGCGGTCCTCTCTAGCCCAGCTGGGCTTGTGCTGGCGGTCTTCTTTAGCCCAGCGGGGCTTGTGCTGGCGGTCCTCTCTGTCCCAGCGGGGATGACGGCTGTGGCCTCCTGGGCAGCTGGGCTGGCGGTGGCCTCCTGGGCAGCAGGGCGGGTGCTTGCGGTGGCCTCCTGGGCAGCAGGGTTGGTGCTGGCGGTGGCCTCCTGGGCAGCGTGGCTGGTGGCGGTGACCTACTGGGCAGCTGGGCTGGTGCTGGCGGTGGCCTGCTGGGCAGCAGGGCTGGTGGCGGTGGCCTCCTGGGCAGCTGGGCTGGTGCTGGCGGTGGCCTCCTGGACAGCTGGGCTGGTGCTGGCGGTGGCCTCCTGGGCAGCAGGGCTGGTGCTGGCCTCCTGGGCAGCAGGGCTGGTGGGCTCCTGGGCAGCAGGGCTGGTGCTGGCAGTGGCCTCCGGGGCAGCAGGGATGATAGCGGTCTTCTCCGCTGTGCTGCTCTTCCCAGACTTGCTGAGTTTCTTGTGCCCCTTCCCCACCTTGGAAGGTGTCGCAGCTGACTCCACACTCCCACCTGTACCCCTGGGAGCGGCTTTGGTGGCTGGAGTCTTCCCCCTCTCCCGCCGGGCACTGGCCAACTTCTGATGCTTCACAGGTGGGGGACTGTCTGTGCTGTGGCTCCGTGCCACACTGGCTGCCCTGGTGGCTGGTGCACTCCAGATTCCGGTGAATACAGGCACCACTGGTCCCGGAGATGTTGTGGCTGAGGTGCTAGTTCGGGACCTAGGAGACGGAAGGGGTGGGGGAGGTGTGGGAAAGAGGTCAAGGTTGGACAGGAAAAGTTTCTTGGAGACACTGGGACGGGTAGCTGGAGGGGGTTTGCGAGCAGAGGAAGAGGTTGTGGTTGTAGGAGGTGTTTGTTTGCTGACTTTGGGTGAAGGTGCATGCGCTGGAGGCTGTCGTGAGGTAGATGGCTGTTGGGTGGGTGTGTGCCTGCGTTTGTGTATCTTGGGAGGGGGCGTCACAGACACACTGGGAGGGGACACAGGGGACGTGTGAATGGTAGTGGGGGTGGTGACTTCACGTGAGCAGGGTGTGGTGGTGGGTGTGCTAGTGATGGTAGTAGTCGCTGTAGAGGTAGTGCATGCAGTCGTGAGTGTAGACGAGACTGGGAGGGAGGAGAGAGGCGAGGAGGAGGGGGACACAGTGGAGGCAGTGGATGTTGGTGTGTCTGCATGTGTGTGATGCTTGCGTGAGTGCCTGTGGGATGTGTGATGCTTATGTTTGCCTGAGCTTCCCTTGTGTGTTGACGTGTGTGCATGCTGGTCTAGAGTTGTGCTTGGGGTAGTCTGGGGTACAGGGGATTTGGTCTGGGTGAAGGAAGTTGGAGGGGGGGAGTCTAGAGACAGGGACAATGGCTACCATCAGTGCTGAGGCCTGAAAAGCTCGCTGAAGGGCCGCCTGACCAGAATGAATGCCCTCCAGGAATGCATTTGTTTGTTGCAACTGCCTTTCTACACCCTGGATGGCATTCAAAATGGTAGACTGCCCAACAGTGAGGGACCTGAGGAGGTCAATGGCCTCCTCACTGAGGGCAGCAGGGTTGACTGGGGCAGGGCCTGAGGTGCCTGGGGCGAAGGTGATGCCCACCCTCCCGGGTGAGCGGGCACGGGGCAAAGGCAGAGGGGATGCTGGGAGGGCAGTGCTGGAAGGGGGGGTGGCGGCTGTACCTGTAGATGGGGGGGCACAGATGGTGCCACCACCACAAGGGAGCTCCCATCTGAGGACGAGTCCGTGTCACTGGTCTCAGCTCCTGTCCCCGCTGGGGAGCTCCCCTCGCCCTCCGTCCCACTGGTGAAGTCCTATTCCGTAGTGTGGCCCTCCATGGTCATGTGGGATGCAGCCCCCTCGTGCTCCGGTGCCACTGCTCCTCCGCCTGATGATGCTAATGCACACAAGAACAGGGAGACCACAAAAAGGGGGGGGTCGACAAAAGAAAGACATGTTGAGTGCATGCATTACTGCTACTGTTGGCGGACACGACAGACACAGAAGCCCCCTGCACTACGCCACGCTCTTGGGCTCCACTGTTCAATCCCTGGGAAATGGCCTACTAGGCTATGGACGACATCTGCACACATGGACGACACAGGGGCATGACTAGGTGTAGTTGGCACTCTACAAAGGTGCGGTGGGGTGCCACATGGCCTGCCTTATGGAGGGACCTTGCCTACGGAACTCGCCCTGGCCTAGGGAAACCCACAGCCCACCTCCCCGACCCAGACCCCTCCACTGCGCGCAAAATCAGCAGAATGAGAGTGTACTCACTCCCTTGTGGCTGCTGTGATGCCCTCAAGCACCCATCCAACTCCGGGTACGCCACCGCCAGGATCCTGAACATCAGGGTGGTCATGGTGCGACGGGCACCCCTCCCACGTTGGGAGGCCATCCCCAGCTGAGCCTCCGCCATCTTCTTGCTCCAGCGGCGAATGTCCCCCCATCTTTTCCGGCAGTGGGTGCTCCGTCTGTGGTAGACCTCCAGGATCCGGACGTCCTTGGCGATGGCATGCCAAATATATTTTTTCTGGTGGTCGCTGACCTACATGATTTGTACAGGGGGAAGAGAAACTTATTACCAACTGCACCGTCACAGTCATTGGCCCCCATCCCTACCCTTGGCATGTGGCACATGCACTCACCGTCGTTTCATGCATGCCGTACTCTCCCCCCTTCCTTCTTACATCCACCCCTCTCCACACAGGCATAGCCCATACAGCATGTTCCCAGTATACTTACCTGTTTGTCTGGAGGACCGTAGAGTAGCGTGTACTGGGGGAGGACCCCATCCATGAGTTTCTCCAACTCCTCCGAAGTGAAGGCAGGGGCCCTTTCCCCAGACACTCGAGCCATTGTCTCTTCCAGACCGAGGTCACAGCAGCACTTGCAGTGGTGGTCCTATCCTGTCGAACATCAGGTATCGAGAGATTGAAGTGATAGAAAATGGAGGTCACGTCCGTGGCGGTGCGTACCGTCACCGCCGGCGTACATCATCATTGGCTCCTAGGACCCCTAGGGCCCAATGTTAACCAATGCAGCATTGCGCCTTGGTCTTCGACCACCTACCGCAACGGTGTACAACGCCACCGCAGTTACATCACATCCCGTTGTCCCACTTTACAGGTCAGGCAGTCGCTATTTCAGGGGCACACATGGCTTCATTTTCAACTGCGTCACACATACCTAGGCCTAGACTCAACACACATACAGGCCACTTTTTAGATTATGATTGGTGTTCTGTGTAACTGGGGGTACGTACCTCTGAGTAGTTTGACTCTTTGCTCGCTGTTGTCCTTCATAGGCACCGTCCGCTGGGACATGTGAGGAGATGGCGGCATCCTCCGGTGTACTGACCGTTGCTGGACCTGTCGACAATGGAGGAAAGACATGTGATCATCACATACAGGCTTGACCGTGCCACAATCCAGGAACTGTACCAAATTGGAGCCAGACCTGATGTCAGCTATCCGCCATCCCACAGGAATCCCCCCTCAAATGCAGGTGCTGTCAGTGCTCCATTTCCTTGCAAGTGGGTCATTTCAAACAACAGTGGCCATAGCATCAGGGATGTCCCAGCCTATGTTTTCCAACGTGTTGTCCAGAGTGTTGTCTGCCCTGCTGAAACACATGCGCAGCTACATCGTTTTCCCTCAGGTGGAGGATTTGCCTACAGTGAAAGGTGATTTCTATGCCCTGGGACATATCCCATCATCATAGGTGCCATTGATGGGACACATGTGGCTTTGGTCCCCCCCCACAGGAGTGAACAGGTGTACAGAAACCGGAAGAGTTATCATTCGATGAATGTACAGATGGTATGTTTGGCCGACCAGTACATCTCCCATGTGAGTGGAAAGTTCCCTGGCTCAGTGCATGACGCCTACATCCTGCGGAATAGCAGCATCCCTTATGTGATGGGTCAACTCCAGAGGCACCGTGTGTGGCTAATAGGTGAGCACCTGGAAGCTAGTCAGTGGGAATGATTGTCTGGGGATATCGCTCCAGGTTAGTGTGTGTCTAACAGTTGTCCCTCGCCATTTGCAGGTGACTCTGGTTACCCCAACCTGTCATGGCTACTGAACCCAGTGAGGAATCCCAGGACAAGGGCAGAGGAACGTTACAATGAGGCCCATGGGCGAACTAGGAGGGTGATCGAGCGGACCTTCGGGCTCCTGAAGGCCAGGTTCAGGTGCCTCCACATGACAGGTGGATCCCTATTCTACTCACCAAAGAAGGTGTGCCAGATCATCGTGGCCTGCTGTATGCTTCACAACTTGGCTTTGCAACGACAGGTGCCGTTTCTGCAGGAGGATGGTCCAGATGGCAGTGTTGTTGCAGCTGTGGAGCCTGTGGACAATGAAGACGAGGAAGCAGAAGAAGAAGACATGGACAACAGGGACTCAGTGATCCAGCAATATTTCCAGTGAAACACAGGTAAGAATACTAACCGGCCTACTACATGTACTTAAACACTACTACCTCTCTACTGTCTGTCGTTTACACCCAGTGTATGGTCACTGAGTTGTCACTCTCCCTTACGATTTCACAGATGTGGGTCCCACTGTGTGACATCTGCTTTGATTCTTCTATGGACTAGAGCTGTGTGACATAGGTATGTTGACATTACAAATGAAAGAGCTTTTTGCCACAGTAATTGCTAATACAGTATTCCGAAATCACAGACTGAATCCAGATTGTTTTGTGCTTTAAGGGTGTTTATTTTAGTGCTCAAAATTGGAGGGGGTAGCAAAATGGTGAGGGGTGATGGCGAAGGAATGCCCATGGCAGAGTCCAGTCTATTAGTCTTACAGGTGCATTGCCCAAATGGGCATTGGAAGTGGAGCTGGGGCAGTTTAAGGATGGACAGGATGACAAAGTGGGACAGTAGGATGACAATCAGGGTGGTCTCATTTCTTGGCGGGGGTCTTGGCATCGTTCTCTGTCTTTGTCCTGGATCTCAGGGACCACTTGCGGGGTGGTTCTCCCTCTGCAGGGGGTGGGGTGCTGGTGTGGTGGTCCTGTGGCGGTGCCTCCTGTCCACTAGCGCCGGAGGAGGTGGTGGGCAGTTCATCGTCCAGGCTAATGTCAGGGGCCCCTTGTAGTGCCACAGTGTCCCTCCTGGTTTTGAGTACTTCCTTCAGCACCCCTACGATGGTGCCCAGGGTGGAATTGATGGATCTGAGTTCCTCCCTGAAGCCCTAATACTGATCCTCCTGCAGGCACTGGGTCTCCTGAAACTTGGCCAGTACCGTTGCTATCGTCTCCTGGGAGTGGTGGTATGCTCCCATGATGTTGGAGAGGGCCTTGTGGAGAGTGGGTTCCCTGGGCCTGTCCGCCCCCTGTCGCACAGCAGTCCCTCCCAGTTCCCCTGTGTTCCTGGGCCTCCGTCCCCTGGACTGTGTGCCCACTACCACTGCTCCCAGGTCCCTGTTGTTGTTGGGGTGGTGGGTTAGCCTGGGTTCCTTATAGTGGTGGACACACTGCTGATTGACGTGTCTTGGGGACGGAGGTATGGGCCCGCTGGGTGGGTGCTGTGCTGGTGTTTCCAGAGGGGGGAAGCTCTGTGGTGGCCTGTGACTGGGTGAGGGGAACCGACTGACCCGAGGTCCCCGATGGGCCGGGCTGGTCATCTAGATCCAGTTGGACAGAGGTGCTGTCATCAATGTGGGCCTCTTCTGTTGGTGGTGTGGACATGTGTGGACCCTCATGTCCGGTGATGTTGGGTAGGGGTCCTGCAGGGGTATAAAAGGATGTTTATTACATCTGTGTGTGCCATGGTGTGCAATGGGTGGGTGACCATGTACCCCAGTGCTTGCATTCCTGTGTGGGACCTTGTGTGATGATGGTTTAGGGGGGTGTATAGGTATGTGCAGTGGCCATGCTTTAGTGATGGGTGTCCATGCTTTGTTGTTGCATGCAGGGCTTGGGGTTAGGATGTGTGGTTTGTGATACTGGGACATTTGTGAGGCGTTAGAGTGATGGGGGTGAGGGTGATGGTGGGGGTATGTGCTGGCATGCAGGTAGGGTGGGGGATGTAATAGTTAAGATTTGACTTACCAGAGTCCATTCCTCCACCTACTCCTGCGAGGCCCTCAGGATGCAGAATCGCCAAGACTTGCTCCTCCCATGGACCCTCTGGGTCCGCCGCGAGTCCGCTGAACCGCAAGGTGGTGTCTTGAGACCACGGAACGCACCTTCCCCCGTAGGTCGTTCCACCTCTTCCTGATGTCCTCCCGATTTCTTGGGTGCTGTCCCACTGCGTTGACCCTGTCCACTATTCTTCGCCATAGCTCCATCTTCCTTGCAATTGAGGTGTGCTGCAACTGTGATCCGAATAGCTGTGGCTCTGCCCGGACGATTTCCTCCACCTTGACCCTGAGCTCCTCCTCCGAGAACCTGGGGTGTCTTTGCCGTGCCATGGGGTGGTGTAGGTGATGTGTGGGGTGGTGTGTGGGGTGATAAGTGTGCTGATATGTAGTGGTGTGTAGTGTAAGGTGCGTGGAAGTTATGTGGGTGATGGTGTTGTGTGCCTGTGGATGCTAGTATTGTTGATGGTGGTGTCTCTCTCTGGCCTTCGTTCGTGATTTTTGGTAGTAAGGGTTTGTGGGTGATGTGGGTGTGTGTTTTATATTGTATTGGGTGTGTGGGAGTGGTGTGTGTATGTGTATCTGGTGTGTGTATTTCGAATTGTCCAATGTGGTAGTGTTTTGTATATATGTGTGTATTTTGAGCGCGGCGGTGTGTACCGCCAATGGAATACCGCGGTTGAAAGACCGCCGCGTGGTTTCGTGTGTCGTGATAGTGTGCGCGTATTTCTGTTGGTGTGACGGTGGAGGTTTTGTTTTCGCCAGTTTATCACTGACCTTTGGTGTGGCGGACTTGTGTGGGTGTCTGAATTTTGGCGGATTCCGTGCTGTGGGTCATAATAGATGTGGCGGTTTTCCACGGCCGCGGCGGTGTGTTGCCGGTCTTCTGCACGGCGGTAAACGGGTTTTACTGCCAATGTTGTAATGACCGCCTTAGTTCCTCAAAGTGTTTCTGCCTATGTACTAAACTAAGCAATATATTGAATGATATAGCATGGGAAAGTGGAATACGATGGTAAATAACTTGTTCATCAGATGAAGAAGGCACGTGAGTGCATACATAGCAGTTGTTTGCATCAATGGCTTTCGTATATTATTGCACTAGTCTAGAATAAACATTTATCGAGTTATCTCCCTTCATGTAATCTACAAAAGAAGCCTTCAGCTCATCTTCATTAATACCTGGACTAGATGTTGTGTTAGTGAATGTAGCTACAGATTTTCCTGTTTCTGGTGTTAAGTGTATTAGTAATAAAATATGTCAGCTGCCAACAAAATGTTGGTGTATATAAAATGCCTATAATAATCTTACATTTATTTTTAGCTAAGGTATATATGTTTATCTAAAGTAAGATCTTACAAAGCAATATGTGTGTAAAAGCGACGTTATCTCAGTCTATAAATTTCTTCATTATCTTCTCATTATTAGTTTCTTGTAACTTTATTTACAGCAATCTTAGTATAATCTTCATTAAGCCTACTCCATGTTCTTTTAAAGTGTTATTCCTACTCTTCTTCTGCTGCCTCGGGCCTAAGCACTCTTCTTATCTTCTTTTAATAACTTTACTAAAGTCTCATATTAAACAGTTCACTTAATGCATTTGCTCATCCCTGAATTTCTTTTGATTATTTGAAGGAGGTTCAGGCAACTCCTTATTCCAGTCAAGCAAGCCTGGGATGTTTAGAACTTGGCTCATGTAATATGTCCATTCTGGAGCTGAATATCTTCAACAGGGAGTATTGGTTGATTCTCCTTCTGTGTCCCTTATACCACTTGATTCTTATTCTTTATCAATTGTTGGCTGTCTGGATTCAACTGACACACTTGATTGTAGCTTATTTCGATTGCAAGGCTTTGGCCGTTTAGCTTTGTGGGCATCTTTTGTTGTTCTTGACCAGCAGCTTGTTCCTTTTCTTGGACCTTCTTGTTGTTCTTCAGGTATTTCAACTGTCATTTCATTTAGAGTTTCTGTTTCTCCTCTTTCTATGTCAAGAGCTCTAATGCTACTCTATGAGATGTCCATGAATTGGATGTTTTCACCTGTCTGCAGAGCTTCACCCCTTTCATCTTGCTAGCTCTGATCATAAACTTCTTTTCTCTATATGAGGCTGTACAATTTGGGGTGGTACATTCACTAGTATGAGAGGCAAGTACCCAGTCTGGCACTCCAGCATACTTGACGGCTGTATTCATGACCAGAATGACTTAACAGGAGCCTTTCCATCTTGGCTACAGAAGGACTTTCTCACGTGCTTCTTGACAAGGACCTAGTCTCCTGGACTAAGGTCATAGCAATGCTCTTGATGTGGATTTACAGTGACAGCTTCAATCTGTCAAGAGACAGACTGCACCACATCAGCTAGTCCTTTGCAATAATTGAATACTATGTCATCTGTTAAGTTAACAAGTGCATTTGCAGGAACAACAGGTAATCTTATCGCTCCCCCCATGAGTATCTCATGTGGGAATAAACCAGACTTTCTACAGTATATGATGTACTTTGCATGTCCATTAATACTAGTAGCAATGCATCATGCCATTTCAGTGGGGTTGAAACACAAACGTTAGCCAATCTGGATTTAATGGTTGCGTTGATCTGCTCAACAATTCTGAATGCTTCAAAGCAATAACTGCAGTGTAGCTTCTGCTCAATTTGCAATGCTGCACACATCTTAACGATCTCACTGTTGAAGTGTGTTCCTTGGTCTGACTCCCCAAAAACATGCATACCGTACCTATGGACTAATTCTCTCAACTGAACTCTGGCTAGAGTGAGACTGTAATTTCTCCTTATTGGGTAGGCTTCCATCTACCTAGAGAAAATGCACACAATAACCAAGACATATCTCAGTCTGTGGCATCTTGATAAAATCCATATGCATTCTGTTGAAATTACCTCTTGACCTATCTAAGTGGGTCAATCTAATTGGTGTTTGTTTCCCAACATTAATTTTTTGACATGTTTGACATGTTACATATGTGTGACATAATTCTTCTACATGAGCTCTAAATCTGGGAATAAACCATTTCTGTTTGAATGACATAACCATGGTGTCCCTACCTAGATGTGTAGGAAATAGCAGACTATCTGGTAACATTGGTCTTCAATCTACTGAAACCCAAATGTAGTTTTCATCTGCTCCACATCCTGCTCTGATTCATTTCTGTTGTTCTGCTTTAAACACATTTTCCTTCATGGCTTTCAAATCCTCCTGAGTATCAGCTATTGTCATCAGCGTAGAATAAACAGTGTGCTCTTGAGATCCATTTGTGAATGTCCTAATAAATGTATGGGCCACAATTGACAAAAACATTCTACTTCATCTGCATATCTATTGCCGACAGTGACATAACCATTGTCGGTTTTGTGTGCTTAACATTTGACAACAGCAATTTCAGTTGGAAGCTGTAAAGATCACTTGTTCACCATTTCGTATGGGTGAACCAGATTAAGTCATAACCCTTCTTTGTAACCATAACTGACCGAAGTCATGGGCCACACCAAAACCATACTGACTATCTGTAAATATAGTCACTCACTTGGGCTGTCAAGCTGCAAGCTCTGATATGAGCAAATAATTCTGCAACTTGCACAGAGGAAACTTCTTGAAGCCGTGATCTTCTATTTTTTCTTGTATTGTACAGACAGCGTAAGCTGCTCTCAAGGAACCATCATCTTATTTCTTAAACATAAGCCATCAACACATAATCAGGTCTAATTAAAAGCTCATCTTTTATGTCCAGACTTGGCTTGGGGCATAATTCCATGACATCAAAACAGTCATGTTCAAATTCAACACATACATCTCTTTTAAGTTGGGGAGCAGTGTACTAGGATTCAAAACTTGACAATGCTTCAGTGTTATAATATTGGAAGCAAGGATCCACAGCTCATATTTTGACAGTTCAAAATCGGTCATGTATTGGATTTTGGTTCTGGGAAGCAAAACCTCAACTAAGTGAGGGTCCAGAACATTTAAAGGATGTCCCATTACTATGCTTTCACATCTCTCGAGACTAGCACTTACAGTTGCTACCGCTTTAATGCACCCGGCAATGCAACAGCTACAGGATTAAGTGTGACCAAGTGTAGGAAAGTACCCTCTTTTTGGCATGTTGCCCACAGTTTCTGCCTGATGTCAATGTGTTTGACTGTGTTCGCTAGGTTCCTGCAGGACCCCAGTGACTATGCTCTCTCTCTCTCCTCTAAAGTTTGTCACTGCATAATGGTAACCCAGTATTTCACCCGCAATTGGCATACTGGTGCCTCCTTTTAAGTCCCTAGTATATAGTACCAAGGTAACCAGGGTATTGGGGTTCCAGGGGATCCTTATGGGCTGCAGCATTTCTTTTGCCACCATAGGGAGCCCATGCAATTTCTTCTGCAGGACTGCCATTGCAGCCTGCGTGAAAAGGTGCATGCACCCTTTCACTGCCATTTACACTGCACCACGTCACTTATAAGTCACCCCTATTGCAGGCCTTCCAGCCCTGGAGTCAGAGTACAGAGTACCTGTGTGTGAGGGCACCCCTGCACAAGCAGAGGTGCCCCCATGACCTCCAGGACCATTTCCCCAGACTTTGTTAGTGCGGGGATGCCATTTTACACGTGTACTGGACATAGGTCACTACCTATGCTTTGAAGGGCATAGATGGTGCCCTCCTCGCATAATCCAGTCTACACCGGTTCAGGGACCCCCAGTCCCTGCTCTGGTGTGAAACTGGACAAAGAAAAGGGGATTGACCACTCCCCTGTCTATCAACCCAGGGGTGGTGCTAAGAGCTCCTCCAGAGGGTCCCTGGGTTTTGCCATCTTGGATTCCAAGTTGGCAGGGCACTCTAGGAGCATCTGGGTGGCCAGTGCCAGTAGGAGACATCAGAGCCCTCCCGTGATAGGTGCTTACCCGTTAGCTGACCAATCCCCCTTTCAGGGCTATTTAGGGTCTCTCTCTTGGGTGGTTCTTCAGATTCAGATTGCAAGACTCCAGCAGGAATTCTCTGCATCCTTTACTTCACCTTCTTACTGATGAAACTGCATCTGGACCCTCCAGGAACTCTAGAACTGCAAAAAAGAAACAAAGACATCTTCTGCAACATTGTATCTTCAGTAACTTCAACTGTTTCCCGGTCGTGCATACTCAGAGGACAGCCTGTCTTCAGCCTGCACCAGAAGAACAAAGGAATCTCCATTGGAGTGAAGGAGTAATTCCAGTGCTTCAGCAGGCAGCCCTCTGCAGCAACGACCAGTGGCGTGGGTCCCCTCTACTAACGAAGTGCGTGGATTCAGCATCACGGGTGGTGGACTGTAGTGGTCCCGATGGTCCTGACGTCCTACTGTCCAACTTTGGTGGAGGTAAGAGCTTGCCTCCCCACACAATACAGTACCCCCATGCACCAAGGCTTGTTGGCATCCTTCTACAAAGTTCTCCGTGCACCGTGCAGCTCCAGCCCCCCGCACTCTCTCCTGTGATGCACAGCTTCCTGCGTGGTTCTCCAGCGGCGTGGGACCCTCTGTCATAGTGCTGCGTAGGCCTCGTTTTGCACCTTCTTTGTCCTCCTGCTATGGAACTCCTGAGTGCACTGTCTGGTCTTCTGAGGGCTCTTTGAATTTCTGAGAGCCCCCTCTGACTCCCCCTCCTGGGTAGAGTCCACCATGTCCCTCCTGGCCCCAGTCAGCGCCATTTTCTGCTAACCGCAAGCTCTGTGTGTTCCAAGGCTTGTTGGCGGCATCCAGCGACGCAAACCAGACTGCAATCATCCATCTGGTGTGGGACATCATCTGCACCAAACAGAAACCTGCATCTGTCTTCTTGGGTGCAGTACTGACTGTTGTTCTTCACCAGTGGTTCTTCTCTTGCATCTTCATCCGGGTTAGCAGGGGCTCCTGTTTCCCCTGGACACTTCAAGTCTTCTTGGACTTGGTCCCATTCTTCTACAGGTCTTCAGAACCAGGAATCCATCGTTGGTGTCTTGCAGTCTCTTCTGGTTCCTGCAATATCTTCTTTCTCGTGTTCTTGTGTGTTCCAGGAAAGTTACTGTGATTTACTCCTGCTTTCCTGTGCTCTGAGGTGGGTTCTATTATTTACCTTTGTGTTTTCTAATACTCCCAGCGCCCCTCTACACACTACACTTGCCTAGATAGGAAACAAACTTTCGCATTCCACTGTCTTAGTATATGGTTTGTGTTCCCCTTAGACCCATTTCTAAGTTTTGTGATTTTCACTATTTGCACTTTTTTCTAACTGTCTTTATGGTATTTTTGGCATTTGTGTCACCAAAATAAACTACCTTTATTTTTTGAGTATTTTCTTTCATGTGTGTGAGTACTGTGTGACTACATTGGTATTGCATTGCATGAGCTTTGCATGTCTCTTGGTTAGGCCGTGGCTGCTCATTCACACTACCCTTAGAGAGCCTGGCTTCTAGACACTGTCTACATTTCACTAAAAAGGGATAATTGGACCTGGTATAAGGTGTACGTACCTTAGGTACCCACTACAAACCAGGCCAGTCTCCTACATTGGTGGTGCAGCGGTGGGATAAGTACTTGCAATTGCCTTATCAATCTGTCACCGGTGCTTTCCACGGAAAAGAATAATCTATACCTAGAGCTATACACTTATACCTAGTTACAGGGTCCTTGTCTCTTACTTTCCTTTTCAAGAGACTAGAGGGTAGATAGGTTAGGTTTTCCTTACACTACACTACCACACAACTACATCATGTCTATGGCTGGGCCTAGTTCTGAGGTCATGGGTACTCCCTATGAGGGCATGGCCTTCAAAGAATTGAAGGTGTTTTGCTCACAAAGAGCCTAGATGTAGGGAAGAACCCCAACAAGAATTTTCTGTTGAGCTTTCTCCTTCAGGATGATCAGGAACATGCAGATAACCAGGAGGAGGGTGGGGATGGAGATTCTAGCCCCTTAGAATCAGAGAATTATTCTGCAGATTTAGCGGAGGGCTCTTCCAAAGATCTTCCACCTAGCAGACCTACTAGTGTAGCTGGTAGTGGGAGGGGTAGTCATTCAGGTAGGGCTCCCTTCACACCCAGAGGTCAAGTCACAAGGGTCTCCAAAGTTAGGGAAAGATCTACCTCTGCCCATTCCTATATCACCTCAGTTTCTGAGGGATCCCATGGTTCAGCTTCAGGTGATGACTCCATAGATAGGGAGCTCAGGAAACTGAGATTGGAGGAGGAAAGGCTGAGGCTGCAGCAGCAACAGCTAGCCCTAGATAGGGAGGCCTTAGCTGTGGAAGGGGAAAGGCAGGGGTTGGGGTTAGTTCCCCGTGGTGGCAGCAGCAGTTTCAAGAGTTATGCAGTTAGGGAGGACACCTTTGACTCTAGAAACCTGCACAAAATTGTTCCCCCATACAAGGTGGGGGTGATATTTACAAATGGTTTGCTGCACTTGGGAGGGCCTGCAAAGTTCAGAGGGTCCCTCAAAGGCAGTGGGCTGCTATTCTGTGGTTGTACTTTCCTGACAAGGGGAGGGATAGACTTGTCACTGTCAGAGAAGAAGATTCAGAAAACTATGGTATTCTTAAAACTGCACTCTTGCCTGGATTTGGCTTAACCACTGAACAGTACAGAATTAAGTTTAGAGAGACCAGAAAAGAGTCCTCACAGGATTGGATAGACTTTGTGGACTGTTCTGTTAAGGCTTTAGAAGGCTTGTTACATGGCAGTAAAGTGTCTGACTATGAGGGCTTATACAATCTAATTCGGAGAGAGCATATTTTGAATAACTGTGTGTCTGATTTGTTACACCAATACTTGGTAGATTCAGATCTGACCTCTCCCCAAGAATTGGGAAAAAAGGCAGACAAAGGGGTCAGAACAAGAGTGAGCAGAAAAGCTCATTCAGCGGGTGAAAAAACAAGAAGGATGGTAAGTCTAATGACAAAGCTGGGGACAAAGATAAAAACAAGGAGTCTTCATCAGGCCCACAAACATCCTCTGGGGATGGGTCTAAATCCTCTTCTAGCTATCAGAATAAGAAGCCTTGATGTTATATGTATAAGAACAAAGGCCACTGGGCATGTGGCAGTACATGTCCAAAGAAAAACACCAAAGCTCCCACCACCACAACCTCTACTGCTTCAGCTAGTGACCCTAGCAATAGAAGGGGTGGTGGGGAAAAAACACTACAAATAGCCAATCCAAAGGTGTAGGAGGGCTCACTCTGGGAAATGTAGGGGGAATTGGTTTAGTTAGGGAAACCACTGAAGCTGTTTTAGTCTCTGATGGTGGCATTGACCTTGCTACCCTCGTTGCTTGTCCCCTTAATATGGATAATTACAAGCAACAACCCTTAATTTATGGTGTTCAAGTTGAGACCTAAAGGGACACAGGTGCCAGGGTCACAATGGTTATTGAAAAATTGGTGGCCCCTGAGCAATACCTACTTAGTTATCAGTACCAAGTAATAGACGCCTCTAACAACACTGTTAGCCACCCAATGGCTGTTGTTGATCTCAACTTGGGGGGGAGGGGAGGTTTACTGGTCCAGAGAATGTTGTGGTATCAGCAGACCTACCTGTAGAATGTCTACTAGGAAATGCCTTGGAGACTTTAGCTTGGGCTGAGATGGAGTTGGAGGCCCATGCAGCAATGCTGGGCAGTCCTGGGCATATCTTTGCTTTGACAAGGGCTCAGGCCAAGAAGCAAAAAGGACAGGGAGACTTGGATCCTGGAACAATGGACCAAGAGCTTCCCAAAAGCATCCACTATCCCTCCCTCCACTAAAGATTCCCCTTTTGAAGAGTCGGGCCTACTTTCTAGGCAGGACCTACACCAGAGGAGCTTCAGGCTCACACAGCTGAGCTCTTGGGTGCAGGGGGGCCTGCCAGGGAGGAGTTAAGTGTGGCTCAGCAGACCTGTCCCACACTTGGGGGTAGGCCACTGGCTTTTTCACATCACTATGCATGTGTGTAAGCACTGAGAGAGCGCAGCCCTGTCTGTCACTGCAAAATAATGTAAACTTATTTGAATAATAAGGCATTCCCAATGCTGGGCCACAACAGAGATTTTCTCTCTGCTCTAGGAAAGCTTTCATGCATTCATTGCCACAACTAATTGGAACAAGCACATCTCTGTGCTTCAGCCTCCGTAAAGGCTTTGCAAAGAAGGAAAAGTTGGGTATCCACTGTCTACGGTAGCCAACCATTCCCAAAAACATTCTTCCTCTTTACGTCTTTGAAGGGCCCATTCACAAAACGGCTTTCACTCTCTCTCTTGGCACTTTCCTTGTTCCTTTCTCAATTATATGTCCCAAATATTGAACTTCTTTTTGACAGTATTGCAACTTGTTTGGTAACACTTTTTGTCCATTCTCAGCCAAATGATTCAGTAAGGCAATGGTGTCTTGTCCCTGATGCCACGAATAGGTCATCAATGTATTTGACAAGGACTGAGTTACTGTACATGATCAAAGTTTCCCAAAATGTTTTTAATGTGGTTACAAATAGAGGGACTTTTAGTATAGCCTTGTGGGACTCAACACCATGCTAACAGTTTCTCTTAAAACTGCAAAGGAGAATAGGTATTAACTATTCGTGTGAAATGGAATCAAAAAGAAAGATCTACAACTGTGAGCCATTCTGCTGTACAGGGAATCTGGTAAAGTATGATGGCTGGATTCGATACCACAGGACAACATAGGAATACAATATCATTAACCTTTCTCAGGTCTTGCACAATCCTAAACTTATGATCCAACTTTTGTAATCCCATAATCGGTGAGCTGCATAGACTCCTGACTATTTCGTTTAACACGCCTTTATGTATCATGTTCTCAGTTATTAGTGTTATTCCTGCTATTATTTCTGGAGCCATTTGCTAAGATGGTGTTCTTGGAAAATTGGCATTTGGTTTATCAGCTATCTGGACTGGTTGTACACCTTTTATTAGTCTGATATCTTTCCCTCTGATGTTGTATACTTCTTAATTCATGGTCTCTTTGAAATCTGGTGGTAAATCTTCTATGGGCAGCATTGGCTAAAGGCCTACTGTTTCTTGTTGAGCCAATGTAAGCCCAACATTCCCATTTGGTGTACAATAAATTGTATAATTTAGTTTGTACAGTGGGTCCCTTCACAATAGATTACTGGGCTTGAATTGCAAACCGCAAACTGATGATTTTCTTCAAATGAGCTTATTTTTATGGGAACTTCTTTTGAGATTGGATTTGAAATGTGTCTGTTTGTAATGCCTACAAATTGGATCTTCTTTCCTGAGAAGGTAGATCTGGGACTTCTGCTGTTCTCACAGTGGAACGGGTAGCTCCAGTGTCAATCAGAAATTACACTTGGGGGCCATTAACCTTCCACATTCTGTTGAACCATAGGGGCTTGTGGGACTGGTATTCATTGTACTTGATTTTGCATTGGGATTTGCACTCGCTGTGTGGGCACATTTTAAAATTGCATTTGATTTCCTCCCTGTATTTGTTTATTGTTTATTCGATTCTGTAGATTAAGCCTAAACCTATGCTTCCAATGGTCTACCCTGTTATAAAAATGACATTGAGCAGTTTTCTTTATTGTTGCCACATCCGCACCTGTACTCGGATCAATCGGAGCTCCTCGACTTCTACCCCGTGAGACAACCATACCTCCATGAACACCTTACATTCCTGCTTGAAATCCAACTCCTTATACACCACCTTGAACACCAACACATTGTACCACACCATTATTTCTTGGAAACAACTGATTCTGAAAACTTCTCTGTGCCAAATGTTTGTGATCTAAAATGAGCTTCTCTTTAAGCTTCCGTTGTTTCATCTCCTGCTCATCACTGCAATATTTCACATACTTCAGGACCTCGTCTAAAGATTTAGGCCTTCATTATGAACACGGCGGTCGAAACCATCAAACTACCAACCGCCAGCGCCCCCGGATCCCCGCCGGCCGTATGAGGAACATTCCTCTGGGCCGGCCGGCCCAGAGGAATGCCTGGCCGGGACATTGACGGCGGCGCCACATAGAGCCGCCGCCAATGCCTCTGTGCGGCGGGTGCAGCTTCACCCGTCACGCAGATCACTTGCCATGCCAAGTGCATGGGCAGTGCAGGGGCCCCCAGGGGTGCCCCAGGGCACCCCCTTCGCCTACCTTTCCCTGGTGGATTTCACAGTCTGACCAAATTTCTCACTCATAGTCCTTGGGCACCAAAGTCATTGTGAATCGGCGTGGATCCGAGCTGCCCGGTCCAGAAATATACCCGACCGGAGAAGAAACGACACACGGGCTCACTTGAGAGTAAGGAAACAACGCATCACTGACTTGTCTGACGCACACTCGCCCGTGCAACTTTATTTTGGACGCAAACTAGATTACTTTATGTAAAACCAACGTTTCCAGTGTTTTCTATGGAGTAGGACTCTTATTCTTTTGAAAATTCATATCTTGGCTTTTGTATGTTGGATTTTTGTTGTTTTAGTCTTGTTTGATTTAGATAAATATTACCTATTTTTCTACACTGGTGTGGTGTCCATTTTGAAGTGGTTTCACTGTATTACTGTGTGTGTTGGTAGTAATCCTTAACACGTAGCTTTGCAGATAAGTCTTACTGCTTGTGCCAAGCTACCGAGGGGGTAAGCAGGGGTTATCTAAGTGTGTTTCTCCATTGCCCTGACAAGAGTGAGGGTCCCTGCTTGGACAGTGTGCAAACTGACTGCCAACCAGAGACCCCGTTTTTAATAGTCCCTGTTTCAATTGTGCAGTTGACAACGGCAAACGACCTTCAGTTCAAATCATTAACAGGCTAGAATACCATAAACACAACTCTTATTTATTTAACCTGGGATCTTAGCCTACTTCTTCGTCTGATAACCTCTTTACCTTCTTTGACAAAATGGCATAAGCATCAGCAATTCAATTTAAAGTACAAATGCAGAAGCACTTCTGTAATCAATATACAATTCACAAATCAGATTAATCTTCACAGTTATGATGCATAATCCCTGTTGACACCAAACTGGAATTCACCACTCTGCAACCGTTACCTGCAACTGCTTCCGGAACCGCACTCCATTAATCTTTGAACTCGGGTTTTAGGCAATTGGGCATTCATTTACCTTGGGCGTTTACTTTTTGCAGCTTCTCTGTCTCATTACCTAACCTTACCCCTGCTGCCAACTTTGTTAGAGCAGAATCTCGGAATTAATAATTTTAAAATCTCCGCTTACTACTGGACCTGGGCAATAGATCTTGGAGGTGTGTATGAGCAGGGAGAAGCTGCAAATCAAAACATTAAAAATTCTCTATTTATAAATGACATGTTTTAGGAGTCAATAATGAGAGTTGGAAGAAGGTTTATTACTTTTATTGTCAATTTTCTTAGTCTCTCAACTTTATTGTTAGAAGCAAATTTTATAATCAAAGATCAATAAACTCAATATTAAACAGAACAATGCATAAAGCGCATTCCATATAATTAATTTCACTAGTCTAATCTAAAGGATGGTTTTGTTAATGTAAAATAATCATCAAATAATGAGAACAGGGCAGTTTCCACTGACTAATCTATCTAAACAAAGCAGCTATGAACCATTTCATTTGTCATGTTCTAATGTTACAACTAAACTATCTATTGGGTGCTGGTTCATGCCATTGCAAGGAATAAAAAAGAGAAAGTTCATGGTTAGTGTAATACATATTAGCACATCATGTTTTCTTTCCCATGTGCCCTTTCCTATCCAGCTTATTCATACAGAAACGGATTTGGTGATTTCGTTCTAAACATTCTATTCATTCAATGAACTTAGGAATGTGTGAAAGTTAAAACAATATACTTTACAACATCGTCAAATGTTCCAAACAAATTTTAACAGTTATTCATCATGCATTGCAGACCCAGGTCACTAATGGCAATCGAGTAAAATATGTGCTCGATGATGCATTCTTCAATTAAAGCCTGCAGATATTGTCGCCTTGCGCTTTTTCAACTACCAAGAATGCAAAGGAAGGAAAAATAAAGGCGTTTATTTCTTGTTTTCAGGTCTATATGTTATTTCTACACATTTTCTGCACCTAATGCTTTGGTAATTTTAAAAAATGCCCTCCCATTGGTCATCTAGAACGACATGGAAACAGTTTCCACAAAGGATCAAAACAAAATCAATAGCCTCCCAGCCACACACTTTCCACCATATAGCATGCTACCCATGTGAGCAAGCTCTTCACCACCACACATAATGGTACAAAGTGCAATATAACTTTTGCAATGAAATGCGCAAGTTATCCGGTAATCAGACTATAATTACAGTACAAGAAATACCACAAAGGGACCTGCAGAGATGCCGGTGAAGTGAAAACCACAAATTGCACATCTGACTCTCATAATTCATTATCCACCACACTGCTACCTGTTGCCTCCTAAATCGGCACCTTGGTGGTCATCACGCACCACATGGAAACACTTCGCACATAGGATCACCAAGCAAAGACAACACCCTTCTAATCACACATCCTACATAACATAGTGTGCTGCTCATATAGGTAAGCGTTTCAGTAACCCATACAAGAGTAGCTAATATAGAGAGCCACCCGGGCTCTCCTATACTTTGTTGCCCACACTGTGACAAGGGCTTGGTTTCCGGATAAAGGTTATAAAATAACGTGGTGCAGGACCCTCTTGGTCCTTAACCGGTGACCACTAACCCGCCGACTCCATGTCTTTGTTCTAGCATGCTGCTCCCTAACGGTCCTAAAACCAGGCGCTATAAACACTCAACACGCCCCTTGACATTGGCGGCTAGGGGGAGAGCCCTCCATGCCACCCTGTATGCAGCAGAACCACCTCTGGCCTGGGGGCCCATTGGCCTGCCGCAGCTTGTCCACGACACGGCCAGTTCCTCCAGATGACCATCATGCGGTCACGGGCCCCATCAGTGACTTGTAGACACCGGGACCGTGCAATGACATCAGCCTGCACCGGTACACGTGCAACGCGTCCTGCCCTGTGGTCTGCATCATCATCCGAGCCTCACCGTGCACCTCCTCAGCCGCCAACATGCGGTCTTCAGCCGGGAGTAGAGGTGTGCTTCTCCGGTGAGATGGTGTCGGAGCTAGGAAGGTTGAAGGGGAAACAATTCAACCTGCACATTGACCCAGCGATAAGACCCATGGCTCTAAGGCATAGGCGGGTGCCCTTCCACCTGAGATCCCTGGTGGAGCAAGAACTACAGACCCTCGAGGAGCAAGGGGTCATTGAGAAGGTAACCGGTCCAACTCCCTGGGTATCGCCTTTAGTCACCACCCCAAAGCCAAAGCAGCCTAGCGCCATTCACCTATGTGTGGACATGTGGCTACCCAACGGCGCCATTAAGCGGGAACGCCACATAACACCCATCATGGACAATATAATCGCAGACCTCAATGGGGCCCAATGGTTCTCCAAGTTGGACTTAAACTCGGGGTACCACCAGATGGAGATAACCCCGGATAGTCGTAATATCCCCACAATCTCAACCCATGCCGGACTTCAATGCTACAAGTGACTCAGCTTCAGGGTCTCCTAAGCTGCAGAAATATTCCAGAACGCCATGCAAGAGACACTGTCGGGGTTGGTGGGCGTCATCAATCTGAGTGACCACATCCTCATTTTCTCCTACACCTTGCAGGAGCACCACAAACACCTGTGGGCCGTACTTCAGCGATTGTCAGAAGCCGGACTGACCCTGCACAAAAAGTGTGCCTTTTACCGCAACTCGATTGATTTCTTCGGCTACATCTTTTTGAGGGAGGGGCTGAAGGTCGACCCCAAAAAAGCAGACGCCATCAGAGGGGGCGTCTGTACCTTGAAATGCCACTGAGTTCAGGAGTTTTCTTGGTATGGCAATGTACTGTGGGAGATTCATCCCCAATTTGGCCACATTGGCACAACCCCTTCGACGTCTCACAAAAGCCAATATGCCATGGGAGTGGACCCCTGAGGCAGACAATACGTTCCATGTTGTTAAAAAGACACTTTTGGACACAGTGGCCATGGCATACTTCCACCCCCGAAAGAGAACCAAGGTAGTGGTGGACGCCAGCCCCATAAGACTGGGTGCCATGCTGCTACAGGAACGCAGTCACCAGCAGTGGCATACGCAAGCAGGGCTCTCTCAGAAACAGAGGCTAGATATGCGCAGATTGAGCTGGAAGCCCTTGCCATCAGATGGGCCTGCCAACATTTCCCCTTGTACTTGTGTCAACACAAATTTAGGGTAGTCACCGACCACAAATCACTGGTGTCTCCCTTTTTGGGCACCGCCAGACTTTCCCCGCAGTGGGAATTACTCCTCCAGCCCTACCTATTCCAGGTCACCTACTGGCCAGGGGTCAACAATCCTGTGGATTACTTGTCACATCACCCTCCTCAGCCACATCTGCAAGAAGAAGAAGAAGAGGAGGATGAACGGATGGAGAGCTTTGTGAGCATGATAGTGAACATGGCATGCCCCATGGCTCTGACGGTGCTGGAAATTGCTGACACCTTCCCGCTAGGATGTCGTTATCGGCCAAGCCAATGAGACAAACCGTAATGATAGCACTTCCTGCATTTTGCGCAGCATCATTTGATGGTGTTACTTAACACTGGCAAGGTAAGTGCAAGTAACACTTTTAAACGTAGGTATTTATTGTCATACTCCAAATTTTCAATGTACGATTTATTACAAAATAGAAATTCAGCATGTAACTTGTTGTTTGTATTCTGAAGAACTAACCACATTGAACTATCTGGCTTTAGATGCTGAATTTGAAAAGCGTCATGAGAAAATGGTTGAATTGCATCAAGAACTATGACTTTAGCTGAACTATATGTTAAGAAGTTGCTGAATGGAAGTAAATAGCCACTTTTGAAAAAATAAGGTTAAATAGCTTCTGGAAAATAAGAGGTATACATTTTGTGCTGGAAATACTGTATGTAATCAGACTCAAAGTCATGTCCAGGGTCGGATTGGGAAGGAGGGCAGTTGGGCACAGAGAGATTGGCTGATGCATGAGGGTCATTCCTGGGATGTTTTTTGTGCGGTGTGGTGAGCGATTGATCTTCACTTTTTGGCTTAGTCAAAGGCCGTCCTGTGGCCTCAGGCCCACTGCAAAATATAGAGCAGTCTTTCAGTCAAGGGTGGGCGGGGGGATCACGGGTCCTCTTCTTCTGGAAATGAACTGCTTGACGAACGTGTCTTCCTACCCCCCTGCTAGATGGGCACAGGTAGGGTTGGGGAAGGCTGAGCGACCTCCCCAGAGCAGAGTCCGGCTCTTATCACAAAACAGCCCAGGCACATTTTGTCAGACCAGTCCCCATATGGTGAATAGTGAGTGCTTGCAGCGAGCCAGATGAACCTCATTTGCACCTCACAAGTGTAATTTTTGCCTATAAGCAGAACATAAGTATGATCGGTGGGCTGCTCATTCTTATGCTTCTGCTAATGAGTGAATTGCTCCAGGAAACCCTCAAGTGGGTAAGAAGACGGAAATTATATGGCTTAGACTTCAATCTACATTCTTCTTAACAAGTATGAGCAGGGGCATAGGAGACAATACATTTCTGGGGAGGGGGACAGCGACAGCTTTGGGGACTTCTCAATTGACCATATAAAATCGCCCATTGTTTGCAAAATGCAGGCTCCAATAAATGTACACAATCATATAGTTTGGACGTGAAATTGGGAGAAAAGAAGGCATGTTGTCAGTTTGAAAGTATGTTTTATTTTTATTTACATTCACAAAGTATTTAGACCAAATGTGAAAAAACACGTTGATTAACCTTGCATCTTCATGCACTAAGCAAATAAAGGTAGGAGGGAGAAAAGGAATACCATATCCTTAGTGCCCGCACCGATCATGCCTCTCACCTCATGCAAATTGAAACCGCACTAGAGATATCAAAAGCGATCAGGTACAATAATTGTAAACTGTGCTCTGAAACCAAAGTTCCAATAACACTTCTGCTCCTCTGTCGAACCTGGCCAGGTCAGCTCCACATCAGTCAAAACTGGGAGCATTTACACTGAAAAAGCTCTTGGTGTTACATACTTTAATACATGGGATTCTGTGATTACCTGTATAAACAGCAGTCATTAATTTCTATATGATCGGCTACTTCTGATGCATTAAGTCACTGATTATAAGGAAAAGATGTCAGAACTTGATTATTATAAGGTTATTACAGTTCAGTTTTGACTTGCCAGCTGCCAAGGTGAAAGGCAGGTCAGGACATAGAACATAATTAAAGCAGCTGTTTAAAGCAACAAATGGAACGTTGCTTTTCTTTCTTCTGCTCTATTTTCATAGCTTAAAATTACAGAAGCTACGCACTAAGGCAGTGATTCCCAAACTTTTGACTCCTGAGGACCTCCACTGAAGCACTACTGGAAGCCTGGGACCCCCAAGCATTTTGTATAATTTAAATTTCAAACATTAAAACAGTAATTCGCAAAAAATACACAAGCAAGTTCACACTAAACAAATACTTGAATTACTAAAGATCTAATTATTATATATGGAAAAAATATCCAAGAACCGATAAATTTGACTGGGAAGGTTGGTGCTGCATCTCAGGTGACTAACTTTTCCATGTTTGGTCTTATTTAGGAAAGCTGAATCCCCAGGTCAGATTCTACATTTCCAAAGCGATTTCTGTTTTTATTTTTTAGATAAGTAAGATCTGAAAAGGCTTTTTCACATAAATATGTGGTGGGGAGAGGAAATAAACCAAAAGTGCCTCACATCTCTCCATAGCCTCTCTGTCACATATAATTCATTTGTTTAATAACACCTAAACTACTGTTCTTTGCATGATACACATTCTTTACAGAAGGCATGTTAATCATCTGCGCTACCTTAGATGAGTCAAAACTGCCACTAGACAAAACCCCTACCTCTCTCTAACATTAATCACCAGAGTTATCTTGATGCTTTTATTTTTGCCCGAAAGCCTCTGGTGACTGCTAAGAAACGGGATGAAAAATAAAAAAAGAACACTTAATCTGTGCATGGCTGCTGTCTCTCCTCCGTCCTCTTCTCTTCCTGAGTCCCAGCAGCACAAAAGCACACAGATTCCCAGTCTCTCCCCTAAGCAAATCAAAACGCTGCTGTCACCAGCATGACAGCAGCATTGTGACTGGTCTGAGCAGCCTGGTTCAGCACTCAGACAGGGAGTGGTAGCCTGTTCATGTTCTCCACCTAGCTTTGCAATGCAGCCAGGTTAGGAAATACTAAGGCCCATTTTTATACTATTTTGTAAGTTTCCGCCGATTTTGCATAACAAAATGATGCAAATGCGGCGCTAAAACAGTATAAATATGGGACTAGTGCGCATGTCTGTTTTGCCAGCCCAAGATGGCTGGCTAAACTGTCATGCGCACTTACGGTGCACATTCCACTCTTCCTCCATGTGACAGAGCCCAGCCTATCCCGCCCTAACTTAACTCTGCACTGAAAAATAAAATGATAATAACATTGTGTTATTATCTTTTTATTTTTCCTTGTATGCACTGCTCAGAGCATTCGAGGAACGCTCCTTCCCCTTAGTGGAGGAGCCGCTGCTGGATGTATAAGGAACTTTGCAGTGCTCTTAAAACTGCTGCACAAAGGAAGTAATAAACATAAAATCACATGTGTTTCTAGATGCCCCAGCTGGAGACGTGCCTTTCTGCTGGCCCAGGTCTGCAGATTCCCTTGGAATGTGTCACGGACCCTTGGGGAGCCTCAGACCACAGGTTGGGAAGTGCTGCACTAAGGTTTTAAGTGGCTTGTGGGTAAGTTGATGGTGTGGTATTATATGGGATATTGTACCCCTTGGTGTAGATTATAAGGATACTGCAAGTCATCTTGGAGTTCCATACTTTATAAACAAGCATTGGCAAAGCCAATAGCCCTCACCTGTGCAGAGCTATTGGCTTTGATAGCGCGTTTTAGCCATGTTGTAAACTAACATGGCTGCTGTTCAGCGCGGCTATAAGTTATTGGCATAAAGGAGAATGACATGTCATAAAGTGTTGTCGATTGGTGTGGCATATAGTGTTGAGGAGTGAGTAGTGTTGTAGAGTGGTGTTGTGTCAGAGTGGAGTAGAGTGGAGAGGAATAAAGAAGAGTGCGGTGGCATAGAGAGGAGTAAAGTAACGTGGAGTGCCATAGAGAGAGAGTTGAATAGGGTGTCGTTGAGCATAGTACATTGTGGTATAGTGCAGTGGCGTGGATTGTCATAGAGAGGAGTGGAGTACAGTATCATAGACTGAAGTGGAATAGAATGTCATGGAGCGGCATAGAGTGGAGTAGTATGTCATAGAATAGAGTGGAGTAAAGTGGCAGGGAGTGGTGTAGAGGCAATTGTGTATAGAGTAAAGTGTTGTATAGAGGCACAGAGTGGAGTAAAGTTTAATGGAGTAGAGTGTCGGAACGGAGTATTATGAAGTGTAATGTCATAGAATGAAGTGTAGTAGGGTGATATAGAGTGAAGTGGTGCAGAGTACAGTGGTGCAGAGTAGATTGGCATAGAGTCCATTGGTTTTTAGTAAACTGGTGTAGAGTGCACTGGTTTAGAGTAGAGTGCACTACTCTAGTGGGAAAGAGGAGAGCCGCAGAGTGGAGTGGTACAGCATAGATTACAGTGGCAGAGTACAGTTGTGCAGAGCGCTGTGTCTAAGGTGATGTGGAGCATGGTAGGGTGAAGTTCTGCAAGATAGAGTGGCATAGAGTGCAGTGATGCAGCATAGCGGGGTATAGAGTGTAGTGGCATAGAGTGGTGAAGATTGCAGTAGAGTGGCACAGAGTTAAGTGGTGGCGAGTAGAGTGCGGTGGTGCAGAGTACATTGGTGTAGAGTTCAGTGGCAAAGTGTGCAGTGTTGCAAAGTAGAGTGTCATAAAGGGCAGTGGTATAGGATAGAGTGGCATAGAGTGCATTGGGTAGGGTGCATTTGCATAGAGTGGCATAGAGTATAGTGGTGCAGAGTAGAATAGAGTGGCGTAATGTGCAGTGTTCAAGTGCAAAGGGGGTCATAGAGTGCAGTGGTGTAGAGTGATGTAGAGAGCAGTGGTGTTGAGTGCAGCAGTGCAGAGTAAAATAGAGTGGCATAGAGTAGAGTGCTGCAGTAAACTACAGTGGTGTATAGTAGAGTGGTGTAGAGTGCATTGACACAGTCTACAGTGGTGCTGTTGTGTAGCCATTTTAGTTATAGCTCCATGCACGTTATTTTAGCAAACTAGGCCTGCTGCTGTGCACTTTAACCTAGATATATTTTATTCAGCTTAATTTATTATTTTAGCAATAGCCACATTTGCGGTCTTGTTTTATTTCTATCTGTAGGAAGTTGGCTCTGTATGTGCTATTTCAAAGTAAGGAATAGCATGCACAGAGTCCAAGGGTTCCCCTTAGAGGTAAAATAGTGGTAAAAAGAGATAATACTAATGCTCTATTTTGTGGTAGTGTGGTCGAGCAGTAGGCTTATCCAAGGAGTAGTGTTAAGCATTTGTTGTACATACACATAGACAATAAATGAGGTACACACACTCAGAGACAAATCCAGCCAATAGGTTTTTGTATAGAAAAATATCTTTTCTTAGTTTATTTTAAGAACCACAGGTTCAAATTCTACATGTAATATCTCATTCGAAAGGTATTGCAGGTAAGTACTTTAGGAACTTTAAATCATAAAAATTGCATGTATACTTTACAAGTTATTGACAAATAGCTGTTTTAAAAGTGGACACAGTGCAATTTTCGCAGTTCCTGGGGGAGGTAAGTTTTTGTTAGTTTTACCAGGTAAGTAGGACACTTACAGGGTTCAGTTCTTGGTCCAAGGTAGCCCACCGTTGGGGGTTCAGAGCAACCCCAAAGTTATCACACCAGCAGCTCAGGGCCGGTCAGGTGCAGAGTTCAAAGTGGTGCCCAAAACACATAGGCTAGAATGGAGAGAAGGGGGTGCCCCGGTTCCGGTCTGCTTGCAGGTAAGTACCCGCGTCTTCGGAGGGCAGACCAGGGGGGTTTTGTAGGGCACCAGGGGGGACACAAGCCCACACAGAAATTTCACCCTCAGCAGCGCGGGGGCGGCCGGGTGCAGTGTAGGAACAAGCGTCGGGTTCGCAATGTTAGTCTATGAGAGATCTCGGGATCTCTTCAGCGCTGCAGGCAGGCAAGGGGGGGGTTCCTCGGGGAAACCTCCACTTGGGCAAGGGAGAGGGACTCCTGGGGGTCACTTCTCCAGTGAAAGTCCGGTCCTTCAGGTCCTGGGGGCTGCGGGTGCAGGGTCTCTCCCAGGCGTCGGGACTTTTGGATTCAAAGAGTCGCGGTCAGGGGAAGCCTCGGGATTCCCTCTGCAGGCGGCACTGTGGGGGCTCAGGGGGGACAGGTTTTGGTACTCACAGTATCAGAGTAGTCCTGGGGTCCCTCCTGAGGTGTTGGATCTCCACCAGCCGAGTCGGGGTCGCCGGGTGCAGTGTTGCAAGTCTCACGCTTCTTGCGGGGAGCTTGCAGGGTTCTTTCAAGGCTGCTGGAAACAAAGTTGCAGCCTTTCTTGGAGCAGGTCCGCTGTCCTCGGGAGTTTCTTGTCTTTTCGAAGCAGGGGCAGTCCTCAGAGGATGTCGAGGTCGCTGGTCCCTTTGGAAGGCGTCGCTGGAGCAGGATCTTTGGAAGGCAGGAGACAGGCCGGTGAGTTTCTGGAGCCAAGGCAGTAGTCGTCTTCTGGTCTTCCTCTGCAGGGGTTTTCAGCTAGGCAGTCCTTCTTCTTGTAGTTGCAGGAATCTAATTTTCTAGGGTTCAGGGTAGCCCTTAAATACTAAATTTAAGGGCGTGTTTAGGTCTGGGGGGTTAGTAGCCAATGGCTACTAGCCCTGAGGGTGGGTACACCCTCTTTGTGCCTCCTCCCAAGGGGAGGGGGTCACAATCCTAACCCTATTGGGGGAATCCTCCATCTGCAAGATGGAGGATTTCTAAAAGTTAGAGTCACTTCAGCTCAGGACACCTTAGGGGCTGTCCTGACTGGCCAGTGACTCCTCCTTGTTGCTTTATTTGTTCCCTCCAGCCTTGCCGCCAAAAGTGGGGGCCGTGGCCGGAGGGGGCGGGCAACTCCACTAAGCTGGAGTGCCCTGCTGGGCTGTGACAAAGGGGTGAGCCTTTGAGGCTCACCGCCAGGTGTTACAGCTCCTGCCTGGGGGAGGTGTTAGCATCTCCACCCAGTGCAGGCTTTGTTACTGGCCTCAGAGTGACAAAGGCACTCTCCCCATGGGGCCAGCAACATGTCTCTGGTGTGGCAGGCTGCTGGAACTAGTCAGCCTACACAGACAGTCGGTTAAGTTTCAGGGGGCACCTCTAAGGTGCCCTCTGGGGTGTGTTTTGCAATAACATGTACACTGGCATCAGTGTGCATTTATTGTGCTGAGAAGTTTGATACCAAACTTCCCAGTTTTCAGTGTAGCCATTATGGTGCTGTGGAGTTCGTGTAAAACAGACCCCCAGACCATATACTCTTATGGCTACCCTGCACTTACAATGTCTAAGGTTTTGTTTAGACACTGTAGGGGCACAGTGCTCATGCACGGGTACCCTCACCTATGGTATAGTGCACCCTGCCTTAGGGCTGTAAGGCCTGCTAGAGGGGTGTCTTACCTATACTGCATAGGCAGTGAGAGGCTGGCATGGCACCCTGAGGGGAGTGCCATGTCGACTTACTCATTTTGTTCTCACTAGCACACACAGGCTTGTAAGCAGTGTGTCTGTGCTGAGTGAGGGGTCTCTAGGGTGGCATAAGACATGCTGCAGCCCTTAGAGACCTTCCTTGGCATCAGGGCCCTTGGTACTAGAAGTACCAGTTACAAGGGACTTATCTGAATGCCAGGGTGTGCCAATTGTGGATACAATGGTACATTTTAGGGGAAGGAACACTGGTGCTGGGGCCTGGTTAGCAGGGTCCCAGCACTCTTCTCAGTCAAGTCAGCATCAGTATCAGGCAAAAAGTGGGGGGTAACTGCAACAGGGAGCCATTTCTTTACACAAGCCCCCCCCCAGCCCACAGGCCAGGAGACTCAGCCCAAGCTGGGAGAGTCTTCCTAGTCTGTCAGGCGAGGAAGAGTAGGAGAAATAGGCTGGTTAGTTGCAGGGCCTACTCTGCCTTACATCCTTCTGTTCAGGTCATTCCCTTTGGGGAACTGACCTACTTCCACAGTGATAGGACCTAGTCTGAATTGCCTCTTGTCTGCCTCTTCAATGTCTCCACCCATTCTTTCTATTTTGGTCTTAGAGGTATCCACCTCTGCTAACCTTATCTTGGCCAGGGTTACCCCTAGCTTACCCAGAGAGGTTACCCAGAGCTGGAGTAACCCCACCATGACTAATAGGGTCAGGGGGCCTAACTTGCTATTTGGCATGGGGTCAGACCACCATGCTAAGGATAGTGCAGCCATAAAGGCTAACACCCAGCAGAGGCCACTGACAGCTGTCAGTGCCCAGAACCACACCTTTAGCTCTTCACCTAAAAGGGAAGGGGCTAAGTTACAGGCCTCTTTGGGTTCAGGTTGCCTGTCTGCTGTATTAGAGTGGGGGGTTACCACATCTTGTAGTAAACACCCTTCTTCCACTCTTTCTTCTGTTAGCTGAGGAGCCACCCACTCAGGTTTAACAGTTGCCTGACTAGCCAGGACTTCTTGTGGGTCAGGTTGGACTTTATCAGGGCCATTTTTGGAGTTCTCCCCTACTGGAGCAGAATCTCCTTGGCTTGCTGTAACCTTGGCTAAAGGTTGTCCACCCTTCCTACTCTGTTTTCTTTTCTTCTTCTTCTGGGGCCTGCTTGCATTTACTGCAGAGGCAGGACTTCCAGAATCCTTGGGAGAGGACTGGCACTGGACCAGTTCCTCTCTTGGGCTCTGACTAACCTCTGGGTAGTCATTTCCAAGGAGACAATCAAGGGGAGGTCTGTACTGACTACTACCCTTCTCCAGCTAAGAGTGCCACCCACTTCTATGGGCACTAAAGCCACAGGCCTCTTAGTGACCCTGTCTAGGCTAACTCTTACCCTGGCAGTCTCACCTGGGATGTACTGGTTTGAGAGCACCAGCCTGTCATGCACAATAGTGTGACTGGCACAAGTGTCTCTCAGGGCAGTGGTTGGGATTCCATTCACCAGTAGGTGGTGGAAGTGTCTACTTCCCTCTGGAATCTCCAACTCACCTGTTGGGCCCTGTTTCCAGTTGAAGGCTATGAAGACCTCCTCATCTGAGGAGTCATCTCTCATGGCTACACTGGTTACCCCTGGAATTTTGTTCTGGGGTTTGTTTTTGGGACAAGAAGTGTCCTTGGTGTGGTGCCCAGACTGTTTACAGTTGTGGCACCATGCCTTAGTGGCATCCCAGTTCTTACCCTGGTACCCACCTTTGTTTTGGGTTGTGTCTTGGGGCCCACCCACCTGTTCTGGTTTTTGGGGGCCTACAGAGGACTCTTTTTCTTTGTTTCTAGTGTCACCCACTTTCTCCTGGGGAGTTTTTGTAACCCATTTCTTTTGTCACCCCCAGTGGAAGTTTTGGTTACCCTAGTCTTGACCCAGTGGTCTGCCTTCTTTCCCAATTCTTGGGGAGAAATTGGACCTAGGTCTACCAGATACTGATGCAACTTTTCATTGAAGCAGTTACTTAAAATGTGTTCTTTCATAAACAAATTATAAAGCCCAACATAGTCACACACTTCATTTCCAGTTAACCAACCATCTAGTGTTTTTACTGAGTAGTCTACAAAATCAACCCAGGTCTGGCTCGAGGATTTTTGAGCCCCCCTGAATCTAATTCTATACTCCTCAGTGGAGAATCCAAAGCCCTCAATCAGGGTACCCTTCATGAGGTCATAAGATTCTGCATCTTTTCCAGAGAGTGTGAGGAGTCTATCCCTACACTTTCCAGTGAACATTTCCCAAAGGAGAGCACCCCAGTGAGATCTGTTTACTTTTCTGGTTACACAAGCCCTCTCAAAAGCTGTGAACCATTTGGTGATGTCATCACCATCTTCATATTTTGTTACAATCCCTTTGGGGATTTTTAGGATGTCAGGAGAATCTCTGACCCTATTTAAGTTGCTGCCACCATCGATGGGACCTAGGCCCATCTCTTTTCTTTCCCTTTCTATGGCTAGGAGCTGCTTTTCCAAAGCCAATCTTTTGACCATCCTGGCTAACAGGGGGTCATCTTCACTGGAGTTATCCTCAGTGATTTCAGAGGTGTTGGTCTCTCCTGTGAGGGAACCAGCATCTCTGACTATTATTTTTGGAGTCAGGGTTTGAGGGACCCTGTTCTCCCTAGATAGGACTGGTAGGGGGGAATTTTCCTCCAAGTCACTATCCTCTTCCTCTGAGTTGCCACCCTCAGAGGGGTTGGCCTTTTCAAACTCTGCCAAAAGCTCCTGGAGCTGTATTTTGGTAGGTTTGGGGCCCATTGTTATTTTCTTTATTTTACAGAGTGACCTTAGCTCCCTCATCTTAAGATGGAGGTAAGGTGTGGTGTCGAGTTCCACCACAGTCACATCTGTGCTAGACATTTTGCTTCTAAAAGTTGGAATACTTTTTAAGAATCTACAACTGGTTCTAGAATCTAATTCAAACTTTTACAAACTTTTAAACTCTAAAAGAAATGCTAAACAGGATCTAACACAAGGCCCTAGCAGGTCTTTTAAGAATTTAGAAAACTTTTCAAATTGCAAAAATCAATTTCTAATGACAATTTTGGAATTTGTCGTGTGATCAGGTATTGGCTGAGTAGTCCAGCAAATGCAAAGTCTTGTACCCCACCGCTGATCCACCAATGTAGGAAGTTGGCTCTGTATGTGCTATTTCAAAGTAAGGAATAGCATGCACAGAGTCCAAGGGTTCCCCTTAGAGGTAAAATAGTGGTAAAAAGAGATAATACTAATGCTCTATTTTGTGGTAGTGTGGTCGAGCAGTAGGCTTATCCAAGGAGTAGTGTTAAGCATTTGTTGTACATACACATAGACAATAAATGAGGTACACACACTCAGAGACAAATCCAGCCAATAGGTTTTTGTATAGAAAAATATCTTTTCTTAGTTTATTTTAAGAACCACAGGTTCAAATTCTACATGTAATATCTCATTCGAAAGGTATTGCAGGTAAGTACTTTAGGAACTTTAAATCATAAAAATTGCATGTATACTTTACAAGTTATTGACAAATAGCTGTTTTAAAAGTGGACACAGTGCAATTTTCGCAGTTCCTGGGGGAGGTAAGTTTTTGTTAGTTTTACCAGGTAAGTAGGACACTTACAGGGTTCAGTTCTTGGTCCAAGGTAGCCCACCGTTGGGGGTTCAGAGCAACCCCAAAGTTATCACACCAGCAGCTCAGGGCCGGTCAGGTGCAGAGTTCAAAGTGGTGCCCAAAACACATAGGCTAGAATGGAGAGAAGGGGGTGCCCCGGTTCCGGTCTGCTTGCAGGTAAGTACCCGCGTCTTCGGAGGGCAGACCAGGGGGGTTTTGTAGGGCACCAGGGGGGACACAAGCCCACACAGAAATTTCACCCTCAGCAGCGCGGGGGCGGCCGGGTGCAGTGTAGGAACAAGCGTCGGGTTCGCAATGTTAGTCTATGAGAGATCTCGGGATCTCTTCAGCGCTGCAGGCAGGCAAGGGGGGGGTTCCTCGGGGAAACCTCCACTTGGGCAAGGGAGAGGGACTCCTGGGGGTCACTTCTCCAGTGAAAGTCCGGTCCTTCAGGTCCTGGGGGCTGCGGGTGCAGGGTCTCTCCCAGGCGTCGGGACTTTTGGATTCAAAGAGTCGCGGTCAGGGGAAGCCTCGGGATTCCCTCTGCAGGCGGCACTGTGGGGGCTCAGGGGGGACAGGTTTTGGTACTCACAGTATCAGAGTAGTCCTGGGGTCCCTCCTGAGGTGTTGGATCTCCACCAGCCGAGTCGGGGTCGCCGGGTGCAGTGTTGCAAGTCTCACGCTTCTTGCGGGGAGCTTGCAGGGTTCTTTCAAGGCTGCTGGAAACAAAGTTGCAGCCTTTCTTGGAGCAGGTCCGCTGTCCTCGGGAGTTTCTTGTCTTTTCGAAGCAGGGGCAGTCCTCAGAGGATGTCGAGGTCGCTGGTCCCTTTGGAAGGCGTCGCTGGAGCAGGATCTTTGGAAGGCAGGAGACAGGCCGGTGAGTTTCTGGAGCCAAGGCAGTAGTCGTCTTCTGGTCTTCCTCTGCAGGGGTTTTCAGCTAGGCAGTCCTTCTTCTTGTAGTTGCAGGAATCTAATTTTCTAGGGTTCAGGGTAGCCCTTAAATACTAAATTTAAGGGCGTGTTTAGGTCTGGGGGGTTAGTAGCCAATGGCTACTAGCCCTGAGGGTGGGTACACCCTCTTTGTGCCTCCTCCCAAGGGGAGGGGGTCACAATCCTAACCCTATTGGGGGAATCCTCCATCTGCAAGATGGAGGATTTCTAAAAGTTAGAGTCACTTCAGCTCAGGACACCTTAGGGGCTGTCCTGACTGGCCAGTGACTCCTCCTTGTTGCTTTATTTGTTCCCTCCAGCCTTGCCGCCAAAAGTGGGGGCCGTGGCCGGAGGGGGCGGGCAACTCCACTAAGCTGGAGTGCCCTGCTGGGCTGTGACAAAGGGGTGAGCCTTTGAGGCTCACCGCCAGGTGTTACAGCTCCTGCCTGGGGGAGGTGTTAGCATCTCCACCCAGTGCAGGCTTTGTTACTGGCCTCAGAGTGACAAAGGCACTCTCCCCATGGGGCCAGCAACATGTCTCTGGTGTGGCAGGCTGCTGGAACTAGTCAGCCTACACAGACAGTCGGTTAAGTTTCAGGGGGCACCTCTAAGGTGCCCTCTGGGGTGTGTTTTGCAATAACATGTACACTGGCATCAGTGTGCATTTATTGTGCTGAGAAGTTTGATACCAAACTTCCCAGTTTTCAGTGTAGCCATTATGGTGCTGTGGAGTTCGTGTAAAACAGACCCCCAGACCATATACTCTTATGGCTACCCTGCACTTACAATGTCTAAGGTTTTGTTTAGACACTGTAGGGGCACAGTGCTCATGCACGGGTACCCTCACCTATGGTATAGTGCACCCTGCCTTAGGGCTGTAAGGCCTGCTAGAGGGGTGTCTTACCTATACTGCATAGGCAGTGAGAGGCTGGCATGGCACCCTGAGGGGAGTGCCATGTCGACTTACTCATTTTGTTCTCACTAGCACACACAGGCTTGTAAGCAGTGTGTCTGTGCTGAGTGAGGGGTCTCTAGGGTGGCATAAGACATGCTGCAGCCCTTAGAGACCTTCCTTGGCATCAGGGCCCTTGGTACTAGAAGTACCAGTTACAAGGGACTTATCTGAATGCCAGGGTGTGCCAATTGTGGATACAATGGTACATTTTAGGGGAAGGAACACTGGTGCTGGGGCCTGGTTAGCAGGGTCCCAGCACTCTTCTCAGTCAAGTCAGCATCAGTATCAGGCAAAAAGTGGGGGGTAACTGCAACAGGGAGCCATTTCTTTACACAAGCCCCCCCCCAGCCCACAGGCCAGGAGACTCAGCCCAAGCTGGGAGAGTCTTCCTAGTCTGTCAGGCGAGGAAGAGTAGGAGAAATAGGCTGGTTAGTTGCAGGGCCTACTCTGCCTTACATCCTTCTGTTCAGGTCATTCCCTTTGGGGAACTGACCTACTTCCACAGTGATAGGACCTAGTCTGAATTGCCTCTTGTCTGCCTCTTCAATGTCTCCACCCATTCTTTCTATTTTGGTCTTAGAGGTATCCACCTCTGCTAACCTTATCTTGGCCAGGGTTACCCCTAGCTTACCCAGAGAGGTTACCCAGAGCTGGAGTAACCCCACCATGACTAATAGGGTCAGGGGGCCTAACTTGCTATTTGGCATGGGGTCAGACCACCATGCTAAGGATAGTGCAGCCATAAAGGCTAACACCCAGCAGAGGCCACTGACAGCTGTCAGTGCCCAGAACCACACCTTTAGCTCTTCACCTAAAAGGGAAGGGGCTAAGTTACAGGCCTCTTTGGGTTCAGGTTGCCTGTCTGCTGTATTAGAGTGGGGGGTTACCACATCTTGTAGTAAACACCCTTCTTCCACTCTTTCTTCTGTTAGCTGAGGAGCCACCCACTCAGGTTTAACAGTTGCCTGACTAGCCAGGACTTCTTGTGGGTCAGGTTGGACTTTATCAGGGCCATTTTTGGAGTTCTCCCCTACTGGAGCAGAATCTCCTTGGCTTGCTGTAACCTTGGCTAAAGGTTGTCCACCCTTCCTACTCTGTTTTCTTTTCTTCTTCTTCTGGGGCCTGCTTGCATTTACTGCAGAGGCAGGACTTCCAGAATCCTTGGGAGAGGACTGGCACTGGACCAGTTCCTCTCTTGGGCTCTGACTAACCTCTGGGTAGTCATTTCCAAGGAGACAATCAAGGGGAGGTCTGTACTGACTACTACCCTTCTCCAGCTAAGAGTGCCACCCACTTCTATGGGCACTAAAGCCACAGGCCTCTTAGTGACCCTGTCTAGGCTAACTCTTACCCTGGCAGTCTCACCTGGGATGTACTGGTTTGAGAGCACCAGCCTGTCATGCACAATAGTGTGACTGGCACAAGTGTCTCTCAGGGCAGTGGTTGGGATTCCATTCACCAGTAGGTGGTGGAAGTGTCTACTTCCCTCTGGAATCTCCAACTCACCTGTTGGGCCCTGTTTCCAGTTGAAGGCTATGAAGACCTCCTCATCTGAGGAGTCATCTCTCATGGCTACACTGGTTACCCCTGGAATTTTGTTCTGGGGTTTGTTTTTGGGACAAGAAGTGTCCTTGGTGTGGTGCCCAGACTGTTTACAGTTGTGGCACCATGCCTTAGTGGCATCCCAGTTCTTACCCTGGTACCCACCTTTGTTTTGGGTTGTGTCTTGGGGCCCACCCACCTGTTCTGGTTTTTGGGGGCCTACAGAGGACTCTTTTTCTTTGTTTCTAGTGTCACCCACTTTCTCCTGGGGAGTTTTTGTAACCCATTTCTTTTGTCACCCCCAGTGGAAGTTTTGGTTACCCTAGTCTTGACCCAGTGGTCTGCCTTCTTTCCCAATTCTTGGGGAGAAATTGGACCTAGGTCTACCAGATACTGATGCAACTTTTCATTGAAGCAGTTACTTAAAATGTGTTCTTTCATAAACAAATTATAAAGCCCAACATAGTCACACACTTCATTTCCAGTTAACCAACCATCTAGTGTTTTTACTGAGTAGTCTACAAAATCAACCCAGGTCTGGCTCGAGGATTTTTGAGCCCCCCTGAATCTAATTCTATACTCCTCAGTGGAGAATCCAAAGCCCTCAATCAGGGTACCCTTCATGAGGTCATAAGATTCTGCATCTTTTCCAGAGAGTGTGAGGAGTCTATCCCTACACTTTCCAGTGAACATTTCCCAAAGGAGAGCACCCCAGTGAGATCTGTTTACTTTTCTGGTTACACAAGCCCTCTCAAAAGCTGTGAACCATTTGGTGATGTCATCACCATCTTCATATTTTGTTACAATCCCTTTGGGGATTTTTAGGATGTCAGGAGAATCTCTGACCCTATTTAAGTTGCTGCCACCATCGATGGGACCTAGGCCCATCTCTTTTCTTTCCCTTTCTATGGCTAGGAGCTGCTTTTCCAAAGCCAATCTTTTGACCATCCTGGCTAACAGGGGGTCATCTTCACTGGAGTTATCCTCAGTGATTTCAGAGGTGTTGGTCTCTCCTGTGAGGGAACCAGCATCTCTGACTATTATTTTTGGAGTCAGGGTTTGAGGGACCCTGTTCTCCCTAGATAGGACTGGTAGGGGGGAATTTTCCTCCAAGTCACTATCCTCTTCCTCTGAGTTGCCACCCTCAGAGGGGTTGGCCTTTTCAAACTCTGCCAAAAGCTCCTGGAGCTGTATTTTGGTAGGTTTGGGGCCCATTGTTATTTTCTTTATTTTACAGAGTGACCTTAGCTCCCTCATCTTAAGATGGAGGTAAGGTGTGGTGTCGAGTTCCACCACAGTCACATCTGTGCTAGACATTTTGCTTCTAAAAGTTGGAATACTTTTTAAGAATCTACAACTGGTTCTAGAATCTAATTCAAACTTTTACAAACTTTTAAACTCTAAAAGAAATGCTAAACAGGATCTAACACAAGGCCCTAGCAGGTCTTTTAAGAATTTAGAAAACTTTTCAAATTGCAAAAATCAATTTCTAATGACAATTTTGGAATTTGTCGTGTGATCAGGTATTGGCTGAGTAGTCCAGCAAATGCAAAGTCTTGTACCCCACCGCTGATCCACCAATGTAGGAAGTTGGCTCTGTATGTGCTATTTCAAAGTAAGGAATAGCATGCACAGAGTCCAAGGGTTCCCCTTAGAGGTAAAATAGTGGTAAAAAGAGATAATACTAATGCTCTATTTTGTGGTAGTGTGGTCGAGCAGTAGGCTTATCCAAGGAGTAGTGTTAAGCATTTGTTGTACATACACATAGACAATAAATGAGGTACACACACTCAGAGACAAATCCAGCCAATAGGTTTTTGTATAGAAAAATATCTTTTCTTAGTTTATTTTAAGAACCACAGGTTCAAATTCTACATGTAATATCTCATTCGAAAGGTATTGCAGGTAAGTACTTTAGGAACTTTAAATCATAACAATTGCATGTATACTTTACAAGTTATTGACAAATAGCTGTTTTAAAAGTGGACACTTAGTGCAATTTTCGCAGTTCCTGGGGGAGGTAAGTTTTTGTTAGTTTTACCAGGTAAGTAGGACACTTACAGGGTTCAGTTCTTGGTCCAAGGTAGCCCACCGTTGGGGGTTCAGAGCAACCCCAAAGTTATCACACCAGCAGCTCAGGGCCGGTCAGGTGCAGAGTTCAAAGTGGTGCCCAAAACACATAGGCTAGAATGGAGAGAAGGGGGTGCCCCGGTTCCGGTCTGCTTGCAGGTAAGTACCCGCGTCTTCGGAGGGCAGACCAGGGGGGTTTTGTAGGGCACCAGGGGGGACACAAGCCCACACAGAAATTTCACCCTCAGCAGCGCGGGGGAGGCCGGGTGCAGTGTAGGAACAAGCGTCGGGTTCGCAATGTTAGTCTATGAGAGATCTCGGGATCTCTTCAGCGCTGCAGGCAGGCAAGGGGGGGGTTCCTCGGGGAAACCTCCACTTGGGCAAGGGAGAGGGACTCCTGGGGGTCACTTCTCCAGTGAAAGTCCGGTCCTTCAGGTCCTGGGGGCTGCGGGTGCAGGGTCTCTCCCAGGCGTCGGGACTTTTGGATTCAAAGAGTCGCGGTCAGGGGAAGCCTCGGGATTCCCTCTGCAGGCGGCGCTGTGGGGGCTCAGGGGGGACAGGTTTTGGTACTCACAGTATCAGAGTAGTCCTGGGGTCCCTCCTGAGGTGTTGGATCTCCACCAGCCGAGTCGGGGTCGCCGGGTGCAGTGTTGCAAGTCTCACGCTTCTTGCGGGGAGCTTGCAGGGTTCTTTCAAGGCTGCTGGAAACAAAGTTGCAGCCTTTCTTGGAGCAGGTCCGCTGTCCTCGGGAGTTTCTTGTCTTTTCGAAGCAGGGGCAGTCCTCAGAGGATGTCGAGGTCGCTGGTCCCTTTGGAAGGCGTCGCTGGAGCAGGATCTTTGGAAGGCAGGAGACAGGCCGGTGAGTTTCTGGAGCCAAGGCAGTAGTCGTCTTCTGGTCTTCCTCTGCAGGGGTTTTCAGCTAGGCAGTCCTTCTTCTTGTAGTTGCAGGAATCTAATTTTCTAGGGTTCAGGGTAGCCCTTAAATACTAAATTTAAGGGCGTGTTTAGGTCTGGGGGGTTAGTAGCCAATGGCTACTAGCCCTGAGGGTGGGTACACCCTCTTTGTGCCTCCTCCCAAGGGGAGGGGGTCACAATCCTAACCCTATTGGGGGAATCCTCCATCTGCAAGATGGAGGATTTCTAAAAGTTAGAGTCACTTCAGCTCAGGACACCTTAGGGGCTGTCCTGACTGGCCAGTGACTCCTCCTTGTTGCTTTCTTTGTTCCCTCCAGCCTTGCCGCCAAAAGTGGGGGCCATGGCCGGAGGGGGCGGGCAACTCCACTAAGCTGGAGTGCCCTGCTAGGCTGTGACAAAGGGGTGAGCCTTTGAGGCTCACCGCCAGGTGTTACAGCTCCTGCCTGGGGGAGGTGTTAGCATCTCCACCCAGTGCAGGCTTTGTTACTGGCCTCAGAGTGACAAAGGCACTCTCCCCATGGGGCCAGCAACATGTCTCTGGTGTGGCAGGCTGCTGGAACTAGTCAGCCTACACAGACAGTCGGTTAAGTTTCAGGGGGCACCTCTAAGGGGCCCTCTGGGGTGTGTTTTGCAATAAAATGTACACTGGCATCAGTGTGCATTTATTGTGCTGAGAAGTTTGATACCAAACTTCCCAGTTTTCAGTGTAGCCATTATGGTGCTGTGGAGTTCGTGTAAAACAGACCCCCAGACCATATACTCTTATGGCTACCCTGCACTTACAATGTCTAAGGTTTTGTTTAGACACTGTAGGGGCACAGTGCTCATGCACGGGTACCCTCACCTATGGTATAGTGCACCCTGCCTTAGGGCTGTAAGGCCTGCTAGAGGGGTGTCTTACCTATACTGCATAGGCAGTGAGAGGCTGGCATGGCACCCTGAGGGGAGTGCCATGTCGACTTACTCATTTTGTTCTCACTAGCACACACAGGCTTGTAAGCAGTGTGTCTGTGCTGAGTGAGGGGTCTCTAGGGTGGCATAAGACATGCTGCAGCCCTTAGAGACCTTCCTTGGCATCAGGGCCCTTGGTACTAGAAGTACCAGTTACAAGGGACTTATCTGAATGCCAGGGTGTGCCAATTGTGGATACAATGGTACATTTTAGGGGAAGGAACACTGGTGCTGGGGCCTGGTTAGCAGGGTCCCAGCACTCTTCTCAGTCAAGTCAGCATCAGTATCAGGCAAAAAGTGGGGGGTAACTGCAACAGGGAGCCATTTCTTTACACTATCCATCTAGGTGTTCTAGGCCAGCACTCCGTTCTCAAACAAGACATTTCTTTCACTCTGTGCTTTTCTCAAGGCTGCAGTAAGATAGGTTGCCGGTAAACGTGGTAACGTTTTGTCTCTAGTGTTCATAGAAACATACACATCCTTACGTAGGGACATTTTCTCAGAACATCAACTGGTTTATCATAAAAAAAACTTCTCTGTCCCATACATGTTAGAGGGAGATTCCAGCCAGATGTCCACAACTGTATGCTGATTACTGAATGCTTAGCTACAGCTGCTTATGCAGACTTCAGGGCTCTTGCTCGGGTATGAGGGATGATGTCTTCCCAGGGGAACCTGAAGGGCAGACCTAGAGCTTAACATGCTGTGCTCTAATATAGCCTAGGTAGGAATTAGTGTAATGAGTCTAGTGACAACATGGTAGCGTTATTTTTATGCTTTACTAACCTCATCACAATTTTAATCCTGTTATGCTTAATCGTCCTTGTTATTGCAGTACATGCTTTATTATCTAAGATACAGTTGCTTCATTAAAACTTTACTGAAACATATACTGCCTCTGCCTGTCCTTGTATATGTGAGACCAATGTAACTGACAGAAATTGATGCAATCTGAGTGACCACGAGTTCCCCGAAGAGTCAATTGTGTCATGCGCTCAGCTGTCCAATCATCACTGCTCTCGGGTGGAGATGAGGCAATACGAGTTAGCTGGAGCAAAACCCGGATTAGGCCAACAGGTGTCACCTGCAGTAGGTTAGACTCAGTCCCGCACACCGCAGGCGATTCTGCCACTCAAATCCAGTAGTCTCATTAGAATAATGAGAGCCTATGCGACAGTGCAGAGTAGAGTGGAGTGGCCTAGACTAGAGTGGGGTTAAGTGCATTGTCATAGAGTAGAGTGGTACAAAGTAAAGGAGAGAGGGGCAGAATTGAGTGGTGCAGAGTAGATAGCAGTGGCATGGAGTGATCCAGAGTATAGTGGAGTGACATAAAGTGGAGTATGCATAATGTGGTAGCACACTGCATTACAGGCAACATATCTTCAACTGAAATGACCATTACATTTGCAAAGGCATACAGGTTTAGTGATAAAAACATACAGCACACCAATGTTTATGTGTGGAAATGTCATTTCCTAGTGTATTGATTTGTTTCGATCAATATTTGTGTCCACTACATTTATATTCTTAAGTATCTGCAAATTTCATTCACAAACATTTGAGGTTTGTTGTGTTTTAGATAGAAATAGCATCCTAAAGCCTTCCTCCACCACACCCCCAGTAGCTAGCATGATTGCCATATATGTCCTCCCACTATGAAGTCAGAGAAAGAAAGATAAACGCTAAGCTCCATGGGAAGACAGAGCCTGTAATTTGACCTTTGTCTTTGAATGCACAGCAAGTAAGAACAATATTTATAGGCCTGTTTACAGACATCGAACACTGGTGGAAGGATACAGTATACAAGAGATGCTCTTCTAGAGGGACAAACTCAAGCGGACAGCCTAAATTAAATACAGCTAGCAAATAGAAACCAAGCAAATGTAAGTTGCAAAGCCAAAGGTAAGCAATGGGTGGAATACATTCCCAGTGAAGCTTTCCAAATGTCCTCTAAATGACTTAAGTAAACCAGACAGCTTCGATGTAATGAACTCAGCCTTCAGCCTAGTTCCTATTTATTTTTATGGAACTCCTCTGTGACTGCGACAGCCAAACTGTATCTTGCTATTTAGGGCCTTTTACACATGCTCTTATGGGCCAGGACTGCTGTATTGTCCTGTAACATTATCAAATGTGTGCAGATTTATGAAAATGCATTGATACGAACACTGTATTTCTGATACCTCGGATGGCTATCACCAGAGCCACTGGAATTATGCAATTGTCCGCTGCAGTGTTTTTTCCATAGATATGGATTTGCGGTATTTGCCACAAAATCTAACATCTGCGTTATAATCTGCAGATTTAAGTAAAAACAGTTCAAAAGTTACTAAAAGCGCAGCAACACTTGTTGGTGCACAGTGCAGGGCTCCTTTGCAAAAGTTGACTGCTAACCTTTCTTTTGCATGTTGCTATAGTTAGGTGTTAAGCTGGTATTTATGAGGTACAACCTAAGCCCAAAGAGTGCTAACAAGTGTAACAATAACTAAATAATTAAATACTATCACAAAATATGTTATATTCTGTCACATAATTTGCCTCTTCTGTCTACATAACTTAGTTAACACTGCCACATAATTTGGCCCTACCCTACTGCATATTTCTAGTGGCCCTATCACCAATGTATCCTCATGTAAATGTTATTCTTTATTTGCCATTTTTTTCTGTCTCTACTCATAAAAATCGAAAATGAATTAAAAAAATTATAATGCAAGTCAAACAAGAATATTAAATACAGAAAAGATAATATACTTCAATATGCTTAAGTATGTGATAATAACAATAAGATAACTATTAACGCTAGGCAAACTGCCTAAAATGAAAAGTGGCTTCTACCTGTTAGCCACGCTGTAATCCAACCCTGTACTACTTAGATAAAAAACATTTGCCTCGATTCACAAAGGTAAACTTAGACATTTGGTCTAAATATAGACCAAACCTCTAATTTTACAATTTTTGGGAATTCACAAAGGGCATTTACAAGTAGTATCTTTACATCTGCACCTGGCGCAGATCTCAGTTATGTGTAAATGTTAGAAAGAGTTACCCCTCTAAACTGTATAGTGTGAGTAGATAAAATCGCACCTTCCCTGTTTCGCGAAGAGGTGTGATCCTAGGCAACTACAAATACTCAGGGCGCAAGTCCTAAAAAAAAGAAGTGGGAAGGACTAAACAAGTTAGGCAGTATGCAAGTGACATCGCAACTCATGACATCATGGCGTGTGACATTGCACATGGCATCACAACCCATGAACTCAAAGAAGGTGGCATCAGATCTTAACACCTCAAGGCATTTGTTTAGCAGGTCTATCATAAGTAGATTTGAGTGCTTTACTATATTTAACAAATGAGCTTTTGCTTTGGGGTTGGGCCAAAAAAGTTAGATAACCTTGACACAAAATCTGGGCCTCAATTTATACATTTATTTTTTAGATGCTCTGCCACAAAGAAATTGGCATAAGGGAGAAATGTTGCAGTAAATCAGTGCTGCTTATTTGGTGCATTTTAAAATATCTTGTGGGGTTAAGGCATCTGCTGAAGAGATCTTTGTGTGTCCAGTATATCTCAGGGAATGATAATAATGTGTATGATATAAAGCGCTTGGACACCCTGCACTGGATTAAGCAGCGGTATAAAAGAAACAAAATAGTGGTATTTAAATTGTTATTTATATAAACACTGGGGCAGACCAACACATCTGACATTCTTACAGTGCATACCTATCTCTTATATGCAGGGACTGAACAAAGTGAAAACCATGTCTCCCTTAGGTACCTATGAAGTAATAGCAAGCTGTGTGCCATATTTATCTCCATAGCATCTGGGTGGGAGGCTCCAGACAGCTTCCAGATAGAATAGTCAAACACAAGGAGGCCTGATAGCCCCTTAATTTCAACCTTTGTCTTGGGCCAGCAGAAATTTACAATTAGAAAGCCCTCTTTCATGCTGCCCAGACTTCCTATGCCCAAGTGCATGAGGGTGAGGAGTTGAAGCACAGACGGCTTGAAGGGGGCTGCTGGAGGTGGGGGTCTTGGGGTGCAGGTTCTTACCTGACCCAGGGGTCCTGTTGGTCTCCAAATCCCGATTATCCACATCTTCATAGCTGCAAGCGCTGTCCAGAGCCAATCCCTTGGCTCAAGTACTGCTGGCTTGTCACCCCAACCTCCAATTGCTGCTCCAGTGACACCTGCCAGGTGTTGCAGAGTGTTGTGTCCAGCCAACGTATCTTCAACCTCTTGAGTGCACATAAGCAACTTTGTCTGTCTTTTATTTCCATGGCTACAGACGTCATAGGAATGAAAAAGGGACAATAGTGCGTAATTCATTCCGATGTTTGACTCAGACTCCGAATGCTGCCCTCAAGCTAGCACTGATATCATGCAGGTTTCACAAGATGGCAAATACTCCCAGGATGGTGGAAAGTGAATGTTGGCCTGCTGATTTTGTTATGGGGAATTGATTATACAATATTATATAACAAAATCATATTTTATGTGTTGTATCTGCATGGCTTTTAGTAATGACATTTTATACATATTTCTCACATGCTAATATTTTAGGAATATGTGGAACAAGTTGTTTGTTTAGTTAGCCTTTGCACAACACGTAATCCAATCAAAACACTGTACACAATATCCTAGTTCTTGTGTTGCCTGTTTGGGAAACAGCTTCAAGTGTCTAGATACAGAATTGCATCAGGACTCTGCTTCCAACACAGTATGGGTTAGTTATATAAATGGTGAGCTGACCCAGAAAGGGCAGAGGGCACTCCAGCCACGACTGTCCAAGGACGAATGCTGTTTGACATGCTGCTCTACTGGAGCTAATCTACCAGCTCCCGAGAGGATTGCCATCTACACTGGAGGCTGACTCCTGACACTGTCCTCAGTTGTGGGGCTGGGGCTAGTCCCTTAGATCTGGCCAGGCAGAAGGGTACACCATTTGATGGTGTTACTTAACACTTGCAAGTTAAGCGCAAGGAACACTTTTCAAAAGTAGGTATTTACTGGCATACTCCAAATTTTCAATGTACATTTGCAATATAGGGCAGTCTTTCACTCAAGGGAGGGCGGGGGGATCACAAGTCCTCTTCCTCTGGAAATTAACTGCTTGACAAACGTGTCTTCCTACTCCCCGGCCGGATGGGCAAAGGTAGGGATGGGGAAGGCTGAGCGACCTCCCCAGAGCAGGGTCCGACTCTTATCACAAAACAGCCCTGGCACATTTTGTCAGACCAGTCCCCATGTGGTGAATGGTGAGTTTACGCAGTGAGCAAGATGAACCTCATTTGCACCTCACAAGTTTAATTTTTTCCTATAAGCAGAACAAAAGTATGATCGTGGGTTGCTTGTTCTTATGCTTTTGCTTATGAGTGAATTTCTCCAAGAGTGGGTAAGAAGAGGGAAATTACATGGCTTAGGCTTCAATCTTCACTTTTCTTAACATGTATGAGGGTGAGGAGTTGAAGCACAGAAGGCTTGGAGGGAGCTGCTGGAGAAGGGGGTCTTGGGTTGCAGGTTCTTACCTGACCTGAGGGTTCCGCTGATTTCCACATCCCAATGATCCACATCTTCAAAGCTGCCAGCGCTGTCCAGAGCCAATCCCTTGGTTTGAGTACTGCTTGTCACCCCAGCCTCCACTTGCTGCTCCAGTGACACCTGCCAGGTTTTGCACAGAGTGTGGTGTCCAGCAATCGTATCCTCATCCTCTTGAGTATACATAAGCACCTTTGTCTGTCTTTTATTTCCATGGCTACAGACGTCGTAGGAATGAAAGATGGACAATTGTGTGTAGTTCATTCCGATGTCTGACTCAGGCTCGGAATGCTGCCCGCAAGCTAGCACTGATATCATGCAGGTTTCCCAAGATGGCAAATTCTCCCAGGATGCTAGAAAGTGAATGGTAGTCTGCTGATTTTGTTATGGGGGACTGATGATACAACACTGCTGCAAAATCGGCCCTCAGTAACAAAATCATATTTTATGCGTTTTATCTGCATGGCTTTTAGTAATTACATTTTGCACACATTTCTCACATTATATTATTCTAGGAATATGTGGCACAAGTTGCTTGTTTAGTTAGCCTTTGCACAACACATAACCAGTACTTTCTGTTCAAGGCTAGGAACACTGTACGCAATATCATAGTTCTTGTGTTGCCTGTTTGGGAGACAGCTTCAAACATCTAGATACAGCATTGCATTACAACTATGCTTCCAACTCAGTATGGGTTTATTATATAAACAGTGCGCTGACCCAGAAGGGCCAGAGGGCACTCAAGCCACGACCATCCAGGGACGAATGATGTTTGAAATGCAGCTCTACTGGAGCTAATCTACTAGCTCCAGGGAGGATTGCCATCTATACTGAAGGCTGACTCCTGACACTGTCTTCAGGTACGGGGTTGGGGCTAGTCCCTTAGATCGGACCAGGCAGAATGGTACAACCGCTATGCTCTCAGTGTAGTTTTAGGGTTAGGTAGGAACCTCTAGAACCGCTAGTACTTCTAGAACACATTTACCATGATTGGATTATTCATTGTCTTCACCATGTTTATCATGCTGGTTACTTTGCTTTTTTTCAGCTGCCTAGTTATCACACCTCATTTGTTTTACGCGAGATTATGCTTGTTTCAATAAACATATTGAAAACTCAGGCTCTCATTTATGAGGTCTTAGCGGCACACTGCGCCACTGGAGTATCATTTATTTGGACACGTTGGTGGCACAGTGTGCCGGCCCATATTTACAGGGCCATGCAAAGCCACCTTGCGTGGCTTTTCATGGCCTTGTAAATATGGACCCCTTTCACCCATAACACTGCATGAAAGAGAAGCTCCATGGGTGGTGTTGTGGGTGTTTCCATGCAACACCCATGGAATTCTAAGGAATCTGATGCATTCCTGCAGTGCAAGTCTGGGAATATGTCAGATTCCTACAGCATCTCAGGGGTGGCATAAGAGTGAAGCAACTGGGAGAAATATCTTTATTTCTCCCTGTTTTTTTCCTCTTTCTATGTGTGCTGCATTTTGCAGCACACATAGAAAGAGGAACACCTCTTGTGATTGTTTTTGTGCAGGAAGGTGTCCCTTCCTGCACATAAACAATCATCCCCACAATGCAGGCTCCCTTGCACCATGGTGGAAGGGTGCCTGCATTTGCGCATTGCAGAAATGTATGTGCCAACGAGGGGGAGAGGACAAAAATACGCTGTATTTTGTAAATACAGCGCATTTCGGCCCTTTCCCAGTGGTGCAGGGTGGTGCAGCAAGGCACTTGCTGCGCTGCCCTGAGCCACAGGCCTTGTGAATGAGGCCCTCAGTTCGTATATCTTCTTGTGTCTTTGCCTGGGCATGCATGAGTAATAGAACGAAAGGGTGTGATCTGTTTCCACGACTTCACTGGGGACTCTGAGTGTCATGTTCAGGTTGCCATAACTACCTTCCTCCCGAGTGGGTTTAGTGGTTCACGTGAAGCACTGTGAGCTAGCCAGGAATTGGACCAACAGTTTCTGATGGTGTGGATGGACTTAGTCTTCTACATTCTGAAGTTCTGTTGTCCTAAATACGCAGTCCAATTATCTTAGGAGGAACTGTGTAACAGAGCAGACAGAATATGTTTCAAAACTATGCTCCACATCACTTAAGTCTTCTTGAAACACTATAACCTAAGGAGCAAAGTCTGTGGGGGCCCTGGGACCTCTTTGTTTTGTAAATTACGTCATTGCACTCACTGATATGTTGAGCATCTCTTAAAATTGCTTTGTTTCTCAAGCCATTGGGACCAACAGAATAAGGAAAGGCAGGAGATGTTATTTTATGTTAATATTACTGCTGGCTTGGCTGACTTGTGAAAAAGGTAGTTTTCAGGAGAAGCTTAACACCCAAATGACTGCAATTAAATAATTAGCAAAAAGCAAAGAGGTGTAAGAGCCTCCATAGAGTTTGCTCCTTACATTACAACTTTTCAAGAAGATAGTTGCTAGGTGCAGAATTATTTCAGACAGAGATGTTCTGTTACTGTGATTTTGCATTGGGGTTCCATCACTTTGGTTGCAGAATCTTTTTTTACATTTACTAGGGCACGCAATGCCACTTTGCATAGTTTAGTAAATACAGAGTAATGCAAGGAAATGCATAGCACTGCCTTGCTTTACTTTGCGTTCAGTAGACATTACATGGGTGGAGCTTGGGTATTTTTGTTCAGCCACCCACGTAAAATCCAGTGTATTGCATGGGAAAATCCAATGCGACGCCCATGGAACACCCCCCTGATGCAGAGTAAGGCAGTGCAGCAACTTGTGCTGCCTTGCCTCACTCCATATCTATGAGGCCATGAAAAGCCACACAAAGTGGCTTTGCGTGGCCTCAGAGATATGGCCCTGCAGTCTACGCCACCAGAAGGTCTAAATAAGTGATGCCCCAGCATCACACTAAAGCATTGTAAATATGCCCCCAATGTGCTGTGAGCACCACATTCGGCACCAGACCATGAAAATCCTCTAACTGGGGGGTAAGAAGAGAGAGTCAACATTGAAGTACTTGGCACTGACACGAGCCATGTGCAAATTCTTCTACTTGAGTGCACCCTTGTACAGCTGCCCGTACTTGCCCATGCGAACCAACACTGATCTGAGGCCTAATATTGTGAAATGTCTCTTTGTCTGCCCTCCTGAATGTTCAGTACTGGTAAGTGTGCCTGGGTAGAGTAAGTTTTTGAAAGAGTCAGTTTTCAAAGAGAAACATATCATCAGAGTAATCCTTGATATCACTGCCTCAAAGAACAGTTCTATCATAGTCTTTAGTTTTAGGTGACAGAGAACAAGCAGTGTTATAATTTATCGTTTTTCGTTTTTATCTCAACTTCAGCCCCCTGTTGCAGCCCACATTTCACTTCTAATGAATTCCATCAGACACAGTAGGACTGATTGGAACCACAGTGAAACGCGCAGCCTAATCCTCTTCAAACCTCTTTGCATTCTTATCAAGCTGATTTAGTATTTTGCTATTCCAACCAAAATAAAATACATTTATTCATGTTAATTCCTCCCTCTGTCGTATTCGACGATATTAAATCATCGTAAGTACAAGTTTACTGCTTTACTCTGTCAGAACAACTCCAGGGCACACGAGCAGACAGATCATATCTCACCACTCTGTAGGTCGGCTTCGATTTATGGAACGTATTAACTTTGAAAAGCAAACTTCCTCTTTCATGGCTGGAAAGCCACGGCCAATTTTATTAGGATAGTGTCTCAAATGTTCAGGCTGTTTTATCTGCAGCTAGCCTTCTGCTTGCAACACATAGAGCAGCAAAGTAGGGTTCTAAGAAAGATAGCACAAAACAAGGGCCAACATCTACCAAACATAGGGGCATATTTACAAGCCCCTAGCACCACCTTGCGCCGCCTTAGCACAATTTTCTTTTTTACACTAAGGCGGCCTTTCTTTCACGCATATTTACAAAGTGGCGCAGGCATAATGTATGCAAAGGGGGCGTTCCGACGCAGGGAGGCCCGAAAAAATGGTGCAGTGAACTTTACAACATTTCAATACTCAATTTTGTCCATCATTTTTAACGCCTTCTCAGAGCAGGAGTTAAAATGACACACAATTTTAACCAATGGGCCTCCCTGTGCTTTGCTGAACTAAACTTTGTATGCTAATGCAATAAAGTGCCACAATAGCATCAGAAATGTTGATGCTATTGTCCTAACGACTGCCGTGGTGAGCCATTTTGTAAATACGGCGCAACCATGGTGTCGTTAGGTGGGGCAGGGACGAAGCAAGAAAAGTGGGGCATCAGGACTGATGCGCCACTTTCTTTTAAAGAATGCCCCATGGCGCATTTACAAGACACATGGCACAGGTCGGCAGAGCTAGTGCCTTGGTGCGCAACCTTGCGCCTCCAGGAAAGGGCAGAATTGCACCATATCTAGAAGATACTGCGCATTTCTGTCCTCTCCCCCTGCGTTGGTGCACAAATTACAGCAATGCACTAATGCAGGCTCCCTTGCACCATGGTGCAAGAGTGCCTGCATTATTGGGGATGGTTGTTTTTGTGCCGGAAGGGACACCATCCTGCACCAAACCAATCACAAGATGTGTTTTCCTCTTTCTATGTGTGCTGCAGAATACAGTACACATAGATAGAGCTATTTCTCCCCGTTGTGTCACTCTTATGCCACCCCTGACTTGACCTAGGAATCTGATGCATTCCCAGACTTGTAAATCTGGGAATGAGTGAGATTTCTTTGGGTTCCAAGGGTGTTGCGTGGTAACACCCCAAGCAACATCCATGGAATGCCCCTTTCACTCATTTTGCATGAAAGGGGTCCATATTTACAAGGCCATGGAAAGCCATGCAAGGTGGCTTTATAAATATGGGCAGGCAAACTGTGCCACTGGAGTGTCAAAAAATGACAATCTGGTGGCGCAGTGTGCTGATAGGGCCTCGTAAATGAAACCCTCAGTTCCGCAAGCAGTTAAATATAGTACAGTTCTGTTTCTTATGATTTATACACCAATTATATCATCAGCCACGCTTGTGCAAGTTACAGTTTAACATGATGCTAAGGGGTGAGCTGTGGCACAAAGAGAAGCAAACCGTGGCTTATATGAGTTATTTGCAGAAAAACCTTGAGTACAACTGTCTTCAATGTATTTCCACAATTTTCAATCACTCAGCTGTCCGTTACATAAGCATAATTGCTCAGAAATTACATGTATTTTTATGGCAAATCACACAGTTTTATTTCTTGCTAATTTTTTGCCCCTTTTTATGTGGTGCTAGGATTTCAAGTATCACTGTGTTGCACTACTTTAGTTGACCTGAATTTGCACGGAATCCGAGGGGTTTTTGTGCTCTTCGCAAGCCCTCCTGCCTACTCTGCATGAATAATCTCGCGTTTCACGCTACATGATGCAACGCATCAATAGTCAGGGCAAAAAGTATTTTTTGCAAAAGTTTGCACAAGTTTGTGTTGTATCGCGCTTCATTGCGTATCGTCAGTGTCTGCACACAGTTTTATTTAATCTCAGCTGTATAGGTTTTGCGAGATTGGGGAATGTATTGCAATCATGGAGGAGAGGTATTTATATCCATGAACATAAGTATCTATGTCCCTTGATACTATCCTCAAGCAATGGCAAGACAGAAAACCTCTGTTGATTAATGTGCCTGCCATAGCTGACAAGGGAATGTCTCATTTTAGGAGCCGCACATTTTTTTCTAAATTTTATTAATTTCAGTTACTGCTCTTCAGCTGGAGGTGCGCCTAACCTAGCGTGTTTTTATACATTGATTTTTCAGAGACAGACTGTTGCACGCTGCTTTCTGGTAACAATTAGGTATTCGGAAAACGTCTAAAACTTCTAACCTGGCTGGAGATGGCTTGTAAGTGTAGCTGTGAGAAGAGGCCTTCCATATTGCATGGCCTCTTATTCTGCAGGAATGTATTAAATGTTGACCATTTTCGTGACAAGGTTCTTAGCAAGTAAATAATATGCACCATTACTCTTTAAGGGTTCTCACTTTATCAATCCCGCGAGAATGAGTTCTCTTTTCTGTGATTCTTGTCCCGGAGCCCAGAGGCGTAGCTTCATGGGGGTGCTTTGGGTGTTACACCCCCTAATAAATGTATTTGTCTGGTAAATACTTGGGTACAGGTGAGGTGTCTGTCGGATTTCTTTAGGAATTTTTACATACACACAGACAAAAATGCACTCTCTCTGTTTTGAAAGTCTTTGAGAATCTTTATATAAAAAATTGTGTTTTCTTCTCATCTAGTATCCCCACCAGTCTGTATTCTTCTTCCTTTCCACTGCCACTAAGGACACTCTCATGCGCCCGGCTTGTTTATAATGCATTTTAACATTCAATCCAGAGTGTTGGAAAATCTGAAGCTCACACCTTTAATCTTAGGAATTGATTTAGAGTTTGCAATCTGGTGACTGTTCTTCAGGTGTGATTGGCGCCTTTTCCTTACCAGTATGTGAAACTCCCTTTGAAGGTGCCCTAGAGAGCAAAGAATGAGGCCCTCCTTGAAAAGAGTAACAATGGATTTTTACACTTCTACCCGTAAACCAACATTTTCCAAGGGTGGCACAAGTGCTTCTTCTTTGCACCACACGAGTAGCTTGTCCAAAGCCTAAGTAAATAACCATTTTGCTGCTAGGCATCCCTCCACCAGTGCTAAGCGTTTTTTTTGGCTATTTGGGGTAGTTTGCACTTAGACCTCCATGCCTTTTTGTGCACATAAGCTATCCATACAAAGGGCCTGATTTATACTTTTTTAGCGCCGCATTTGTGTCATTTTGTGACGCAAAAGCGGCGCACACTTACTAAATTCAATTATATTTCGTACGTTTGCACCACTTTTGCGTCATAAAAAATGGCGCAAATGCGGCGCTAGAAAAGTATAAATCAGGCCCCAATTTTGCATCTTTTTTTCTCAACATCCTGAGGATTCTAATGATGCCCAGGGTTTGTGTGAAAATAGGCAATGTTGGGTGGTAGAAATTTAGTGGATTCCTGCAGATTCTTGAAGTTTCCATTTCAGAGATGTCGGGAAAATGAGTGACTTCAGGTAAAGTTTGAGGTTTACAGAGAACTGTGGGTAATAAAATGCTGTAGGATGCATTTGAAATACACCACCCTGGACATCCCCAGATGTCTACTTTTCAGAAGTGACTGGGTCTGGTATGTTTTTCCAGGTAGCAGCCTGCCCAAGCCCAAAATGTTCAGCAGTTCACCATTGCAAGTTGGTGCATGTTGAGAATTAGCCAAGCTCTGCTATCCCATATGTAAAATGAACACCCAAAAGAGTCAAATCTCTTTTTGCTTGCCATTGGGATGAGATGCTTTAGTCAGCAGGGGTGGGGGCAGAAAGACTGTGCCCATTCTGGAGGGTGGGTGTATTGCCATGCCCATTCTGGGCAGCCCCCAACCCTGAAAGTTCCTGCTGCCTAGTAGGCATTCTGCCCCTCAGGGGGCAGAAATACTGTGCTCATTGTTTTTAGGGGGAGGGCATTGCCATGCCCGTAGTGGTCAGCACCCACCCCTACACAAATTTAGTCCCAGGTGCCTAGAGGGCTTTCTGCCATCCAGGGGGCAGATTGTGGGCTATTGTCCCCATCAGCTCCCCAAGGGGGGCAGAAAGATTGTGCCTATTTGTTTTTGGGGTGAAGGCATTGACAGGCTCATCATCAGCAGCCCCTCACCCCTACACTACTTACAAAAAATATCTCCCGTGTGCTAGTGGGCTTCCTCACCCATCTGGGCAGATTCTCCCCTTTCCAACAATAACTTTCCTGTCTGGATCAGTGCTCGGGGGCTGAGATAGCTCCACAAGCACCAATGCTTATTTCCCTTTTGGTTTCAGTGAAATTACATCAGTGCACACAGCGTGCTGATCAGCATTTCACTGAAAAGGAAGAACGAGCCTCGGGAGATGAGGAAGCTTTTCCCCATCTCCCGAGGCTGTTTCTTTCAGCAGGAAATCCCTCTGGTGACCAGAAAATGGGCTGTGTTTTCTCCAACCCCAGTTATAGATATGTGGGGTATCAGTAACTCTGGGGGTGAGGAAAACTAGACCCTTTAAAGTTTGGACCCTGAGAGTCCACTAAGAAAAGAGGAATTACCAGAAAAATTGGTAATTCCAAGTTCAGTTTCCCTGGTAATTATTAGTTTCCCCCGAGATTTTCACATGGAGATTTGACCTATTTTCATATGAAAGTAAGCAACTTATTATTTTGGTGGGACTGCTGATTGCTTTTAATGGCCCCATCTGAAATAGGAGGCCACTTACAATGAGGGATTATGTGTCTGCTCATGAGCCTCCAGTTGTGACAAGAACCTTCATTGCATTTGGCTCAATAAGACCACTCAGCTGTGAATAGGCTGGCTGCGAAATGAAGCACATCATTGATTTAAAAAAAACTGTAAATAGTGTGATAACCAATTATTTTCTTTAACTAAAACTTCCTTTTCTAAGCTTAGTGTATAGTATATAGATGACTACCACATTCTGATGGTAGGATGAAGGCTATCTGGACCCAAATGATTCCCTCATAGTGAATCTCATACTTTAAATCGAACTGTTGCCTGGTATCTTAAGAGGGTGGCCATAAATAGACATTAAGTTGGAGAAAATCTAAAAAGATACACACCCACAATTAACCTATAAGGGTTGCTGAGCCGCTCCAGAAATAGATTTCCACTTACAAGATTGCTTACCATCCTCTGCTGCCTGCAGCGGCTTACGTTTGGGGAAAGCAAGCAGTTTGACAAAAAGTGAGATATCTTCAACTCAATCCACAGTCGCTCACATGAACACAACACCATACCCAGGTCACACTCTTTTGTGTAAGTGCTGGGTAGTTTGGACTGCCACTGGCTCCTCCAAAACTTTGATGCTTGCCCATGGCCCCACAGAAACAGTCACCTTTGCAAATACCTCTCTATCACACAAAATAGACTATGTGAATTAATTAAGCCTTTGGCTGAGTGAGTTGCATGCACTTCTCATTTCCTTAATGTCTGAATCCCAGCTCTTTCATTTCCCCTTCATTCATTTTCCAATGTTTGTATATTTACCAATTTGACCAATTTGACCTCTTGCTCATTGTGAGAAATGGGGTTTCTGGTTGGCTAGGGTATGGACCTAAGACAGGCAGAACCCACCACCCTAGTCAGGGCAATTAGGTAACACAACAAAGATAACCTGTACATACACCTTGGTAGCTTGGCACAGAGCGGTCCAGCTTCTCTAAAGAGGCAATGTGTAATGTGTTTGCGCAAGACCCTTACACCAGTGAGACAATAAATACACCACAACAAGACCCCACACAGGATTATGTAAAAATATGTATCTTATATTTATAAGTATACATCATCAAACCAAATTGACATGAATCATAAGTACTGTGCACACTATGCAAATCCTGAAGTAATGCTCATTAACCTGAAATGTCAGGTATCCATAATGTCACACAGAATATCAGAACATGAAATGCAACAGGTTATGAAATAAAAACATGGATCATCATGTGTAAGAACACAAATCAGGTTATGAAAAAGTACATGAATTGCCAAATGCGCTTAAATTTACCATTAAAATAAAAACAAGGAAGCGCTCACCACACACTGCTTTGGGGCACTAAACAGCACCCAACACATACATTACTGGAACCGGGTCAGAAATGACAAATAGAGGGAATCTTTTGTTTTTCTGAGATTCTTTAAGGAACAGGTGGGGTAATCCGACAAGCCCCTGGAGAACACTGAGCACAGGGGAGGGAGCAGCAGACAGGCAGGCCAGCACATAAGATTCTATGTCAGGACCAGAGGCTCAGATTATGCTTCTCTTTCTATGCTTTAACAGCTCAGCAGCCAATAGAAAGATATTTCTAAAAAAAACTACAAATCCCATGAACCCACCATAGTACCAGAACAACCATAGAGTCCAGCCCTATAAAACCTTCCTGACGCAAAGTCTCTTCCTCTTTCTTTGCTGCTCCGCAGCCAGTTAAGTGTATTTTACCTCTGAGCACGATTGTTTGATGTCATTGCTTATAGTATTGTTGTTGTTTTTACATACGCGCGACACGCACACTGCTCGCATCATTGTGATTCATTGTCTGTAGTGTTTGTTCCTTCATTCGAATCGGGCAGCTTGCCGCTTGGTTTTGTGGAGCGAGGCTGCACATTCCTATGTCTATGTTACTACGTGCCGGAGTGCGCGTGTGCCGGTGAACGTGTTTCCCTTTTATTAGGGTTTTCCCCGGCTCGCGACTTATGCATTTTTCTTGCGCTTCTGTACCCACGTGTGTTCTTGGTTCTCTGAACACCGTGTGTCCTGTATCATAATTACATGGGCTCCATCCTCTGTGCTCCCCTGAACGCCCTGCTGAAATTTCTGTTCAGGGTGTAAAGGCTTTGCCTAGAGCTGAATAAGTGCTCCCTCCATGCTTTATTTCAGTTTCTGCAGTTTGGGTCTGAATTACAGCTCCCCATTCCCCCTTTGTCACTGTGGTGATCAGCATTATATATATTACTTATATATATATCTTTTCTGTTTTCTCTGGGTTGCTCCCATCATTCTAACAAACCATGTATGAAGAATATCAAGAGGGGGATGAGAATTACTATTTTGAAGAAACTCACTCCGGGTCCTTCGAACAGGATCTTGTGCAGGCATTTGACGCAGGCGTACGCCAACCGATAATGATGCTTTGGCTAAAGCTATTACCTCGTTAAAAGATCACCTTTACGGGTTTGCTCAACCACAAGGCTGGCTTCCCCCCGCCGGAGGCCTTGGTGAAGAGTCCACGACTTTGCCATCTAAAGAAATCCACTCTGAAGCCTTCAAGAAACTTGCGGCTTCTTTGGCTAATAAGCACCCCTACAGTATGCCTACTGAACCCCCGAAGAATTATCTGTTGACTCCGACGCTTCCTCTTCCTGAGGTTCGTCTAAAACTGATGCACGTCCACCACGCAAGCGTAAGGCAAAAACCCATCATACCCCCAACACTAAACAGGCTAAACTGTTAACTTTTGAACCAGGGGTGAGGCTATACACCCCAAATCTATGGCTTGGATCCCCCCTCCTGAGGTCACTGACTATGTGAAAGTCCACATTGGACAAGAGTTCGACAAGGAGGTTTGCGTACGTTTGCGCTCTGAATGCCCCAGACCTGATCTTCCCGACAAGGTGGCTGAGACTCCCGAGATAGACCCATCCATGGTGACCTACCTAACGGAATTTACTAGGGCCCTAAGAAGGGTATCGATAGAGCTTGGAAATCCTGTCAGGACTGACTAAGATCCTGGAAATTACATTTCAGGCTAAAGAATCCAACACTCCTATAGATACGGATACGCTTATTGGATGGTCTCAAATTGCGATATGTCTTTTGGGGAATACTAATTGTGCCATCTCTAATGAACGCCGTTGTTCTATCATCATGAAGATGGATCCTAAATTGGCTGAGCTAGCTTCCTATGAAGCCGGTCCCCCAGCTCAAGGCCTTTTATTTGGAGCCCCCTTTCTCAAGAAACTCGAAATTCGTTGCCACCTTTTCTAGAATGGACAAGGCTCAAGGCTCCATCAAAAGAGCACCGAGTCATCTTTTTTCCTGGGCCGGACGCTTCAGGGGGCGACCGTTCAGCCGCGGTTATCAAAATCCTTCCAGAGACAGCTTCCAGGGTCACAGAGGCAGAGGTAGGTATCAGGACCAAGCCTCCTCCTTCTATCCTTCCAGATGTTCCTTCAAAGGCCGTTTCCGTAGAGGAAGGTTCAGAGGTTCAACTGCCGTCATCCAGGATTCCTGCTCTGCAGGTGAGAATTATTCCGTGGTAAGAGGTGTCCTTAGGGGGTCGCACTCAATATTTCTATCACAATTGGCAAAAAAATTCAAACGACCCATGGGTACTGGAACCCTTCGGGGATTCAAGATAGAGTTCTTTCAATCTCCTCTTCAACTTCCTTTTCCAAGCACTCTGTATTTTTGCTACTCAGATTGGAGTATCATTCAAGAAGAAATTCTGGCCCTTCTATCGAAAGATGCGATAGGGGAGGCGGAGTTACACCCCTGAGGTTTTGTGAGCCCCATTTTTCTGGTAGACAAGAAGGGTGGTGGTTCAAGATTAGTCCTCAGTCTAAAGGAATTCAACCAGTGGATCCTGTATCGCCATTTCAAAATGGAGGGCATTCATTTATTATGAGACATCCTTTGGACTAGAGATTGGATGGGCCGTCTGGATCTGAAAGATGCTTATCTATCCGTCCCCCTCTTCCCTCCCCACAGACGTTTCCTCCAATTTAGTTGGGTGAGAAAGTTCTACGAATTCAAGGTTCTTCCTTTCGGCCTGTCGTCGGCCCGTGGTGTTTCAGAAAACTGATGAGGCCGGTGGTAGAATACCTGAGAATTATGGGTATTCGCCTGATCATTTATGTGGACGACATTATAATTATGTCCCAATCTCTCCAGACTGTTATGATCCACTTGGAATGGGCGATCGTTCTTCTTCAAGACTTAGGCTTTGTCATCAACGTTCAGAAATCCATTCTAATCCCTTCACAATCTATAGAGTTCCTAGGTTTCCTGGTGGATTCTCCCTTTGCTCAGTTGATTCTTCCTCCAACAAAAGTGAAGAATTTCAAGACAGAATTGAGGTTAGCCTTGTCCAAGACTACTGTATCCTTGAGGTCCCTAGCTCGTCTGGTGGGGTTGCTAGCCTCCTCTATTCATGCGATCTTTCCGGGACCCCCGCATTGCAGGTCCCTTCAACGCCTCAAGATCATGCACCTGAACAAGGGCCTGTTTCACTCCCAGGCAGTCCCTCTTTCGGAGGAGGCGAAGATGGAAATCTCTTGGTGGTTATCCCACATGGAAGCATGGCATCGGAGAGCCATTTTTCCCTGCTCCCCGGACCTGATCATAGAGGCGGATGCCAGTGTGTGGGGTTGGGGGCTTGTTGCGGCCATTTATCTACTGGAGGTCGCTGGTCCCAGCAGGAACTTTCCCTGCATATCAATTGCCTGGAGCTTCTTGCGGGCTCCTTTGCAATTCACTGTTTCACCGCGGGCTTAGCGAAATGTTGCGTTCTTCTCAGGATGGACAATGCTTCAGTGGTTCGTTACGTGAAGAAGCTGGGGGGAACCCTTTCTCCTTTACTGACGGAGATTGCCAAGACTTTTGGCATTATTGTCTTCACAATCACATTTCGGTGACAGCGGAGTACCTCCCAGGTCAACGGAATGTGATCGCGGATTGGTACTCCCATCATTTGACAGATTACTGCGATTGGATGTTACACCCACGAGTCTTCAGGTCTATCATGAGGATGTGGGATCTGTGCACAATCGACCTTTTTGCTTCCCGTCTGAATTCTCAACTCCTGACGTACTTCAGCTGGCGTCTGGATCCTGGAGCGAGGGCAACTGATGCTTTCCTCCAGGATTGGACTCCGTTCCTCTCTTATGACCTAGCTCAGCTTCAGAGACAAGAAGCGGATATGGTTTTGATCTCCCCATATTGGAGAGCCCAGCCTTGGTTTCCCATCATTATGGAACTAGCCTATGCTCCTCCCAGCCTCTCGCCCTGGCGTTGGAACCTCCTTCTGAATCCGGTGGGTTCTCCTCACCTCTTGATCCTATTAGGCCAACTGTCCCTTCTAGCTTGGTGTCTTTCAGGCAAAACTGGAGTCTCCCAGGCCTTTAAAACAAAGCTCAGGAATTCATCAATTAATCCTGGGCCCCAACACACATAAACGTTATGCCTCAGCTTGGAGACGCTGGTGTAGTTGGTGTTCTTCACGGGGTTAAGATCCCTTTAAGGCGGATTGCACTATGATATTGAATTTTCTGGCATCTTTAGCCGTCTTTGGGATGGCTTATAATTCTATCAACAATTTCCGATCAACCATTTCTGCCAGCCATTGTAGGTAGACCTGTTGGCCAGTTACCTGTTGTTTGTAAACTGATTCCGGGCATTAGGTTATTAAACCCCCCTCTACCCAAGCATTCTGAACTTTGGGATGCTAACATTGTTAGGATTTTAGACTCCTGGCCTTCCAATAAATACCTCTCCAGGAACTTTCTGCCAAGCTTACCATCCTGCTTTGTCTCATTTCTTGTAAACATGTTTCTGACGTTAAGGCTTTAGATTTAGCAGCGAGATGTTTTTGTCCTGAAGGTGTTTCATTTGTCATATCTAGAAGGACTAAGTGCAACACCAGGTTGATATCCTACCCAGCTTTTATGGATAATAGCAAACTTTGCGTTGTCCAAAGCCTAAAAGATTGTGAGGTAAGTACTTCTGAATTCCGGTCTGACATGTTTGGCCAGCTGCTTATTTCACTCCAAAAGCCATTTAAACCTGTTTCTTTGGGCATCCTTAAGAAGGGGAGGGGGCTTGGTCAGCTGGGGGGAGGGAGGGCAAGAAGCGCTATGAGGGTGGGGGGGACAGGCCATGGGGCAGCAGCGTCAGGGAGCAGGGAAGCGCAGGAAGCAAGCTAACAGTAAAAGGAGAAAAAGAGTGAAAAGAGAGAAAAAAAGATGAAAAGGGAATAATACAGAAAAGGATGGAACGATAAAAGGGCAGACAGACCTGACACAGATGGCCATTAGGCCACCAGGGATGTGGCACAGGCGGGTGCCTGCGGGTTGAGGTGGGCCTTGAACACAGAGCCTGCAGGCTTTGTCAGCAGCAGTAGTGGCAACGTCAGAGGGAGCAACGGATGCTTGCCAAAAAGGTCTGTGAAGTCACCTCCCACTGCGCAGCGCCCACAATTAAGGAGTGGGGGGCGGGAGGGCGGGAAGCGCTACAAGGGCAGGGCCATGGGGGCAGCAGCTGCATGTAGCGGGGAAGCACGGAAAGTGTGCTAACGGTAAAAGCTGAAAAAAGTGAAAAGAGAGAAAAGAGATAAAAAGGCAAAAATACAGAAAAGGATGGAAAGAGAAAAAAAGAGACAGACCTTACACAGATGACACTAGGCCACCAGGTGAGTGCCTGCTGGTGGAGGCAGTCCTCGAACACTGAGCTGGCTGGCTCCTTCAGCGGCAGCAACAGCAGCAGTAGCCACACGGAAGGGAGCGACGGACGCTACCCAAAAATGTCAGTGAAGTCACCAGTTCCAAAAGTGCTCTAAAATATGGGGTAAGAGGCTCTGTACCTATACGCCAAAATGTCTTTGTATAAAGGGGGGACTTCAAAGGAACCCTTTCATGTGTTACACAACTCCTTTCAACCCAGCCATGGCTCCAGACACCAGTATGGAATAAATCAGTTATTTGTGTGAGGGCAGGACACAGCTTATTGACATGTAAGGTGTGAATGAACTCTCACTCTACTAGCCCAGGAAGACTATCAGTATGCAGATGGATCCAGATGCCTCTCCTGTCATACAGAGCCCCTTCTGTGTTGTGACTGTCTGGAAAGTATGCACAAAGTATAACTGTCACACTGACTTAGACGTGGATTGGAGTCAGGCTGCACAGCATAAAAAGTTATAAGTACAGGGAAATGCCGACGTTTTAAAAGTAAAAAAACACAAATGATCAACAGAATGCAGAATCAATCAAACGTTCACCCCAGTCACAGATTTGGGTTTAATCTATAAATTATTTTGCTGACCATGCCACACAAGTTTGGACCTAGCCATATGCAGATCACTCTTGACTTTGTTCCTCTTAGGAACAATCCAGACCGAACTGCCAGACCATGTCCTCCCTGGACCGGAAAAAAAGCATCTTGGAACCGGTTTCAGGGTATCACCCTTCATCAGCCAGGCTAGCTTGAATCCAGTGGCATAGAAAGCTCGGGACCCACATTTAAGCATACCTTGTGCATTAGGGTGACAAAAGCAAACAAACACAAATGATGGACAGACTGCAGAACCAATAAAACATTCACCCCCAGTCACAGAACTGGATTTAATTGATCAATTCTTTTGCTCACCATGCCACCCCAGTTTGGACTCAGCCATATGCAAATCAGTCTTGACCCTGCCCCCCATGGGAACAGTCCAGCTCGAACTGCCAGACCAGGACCTCCCTGGATCAGAAACAAGCATCGTAGGACCGGTTTCAGGGTATCGCCCTCTATCAGCCAGGCTAGCTTAAATCCAGTGGCACAGTGAGCCCAGGACCCACGTCTATGCATACCAAGCGCACTGAGGGCGACAAAAGCAAACAAACACAAATGATGGATGTCCATCATCTGTGGGTTTTGACTTTCTAAAAGTGGCAATTCTAAAATCCACCTACACTATTAAGCAGGATTTCTCCCTACCACAAACATACCAAACATAGCAATGCTACTCCTTTCAGATCAGAAATTATCACTTTAAAATATATAAGAGAATGCTCAATGCTAACCTATGAGAGGAGCAGCACTCACAGTGGTGAAAAATGAACTAGGCTGTTTGTCACTACTAGGATATGTAAAACATAAACTTACATGTCCTACCTTTTACATACACAGCACCCTGCCCGTAGAGCTACCTAGGGCCTATCTTAGGGGTGACTTAGGTGTATTAAAAGGGAAGTTTAGGCCTTTTCACACAGTTTTGGAATGGCAACTCAATGTGGCAGTAAACTGCGTACACAGGCACTGCAGTGGCATGCCTGAGAAAGGTTTGAAAGGCTACTTCTGTGGGTGGTGTAATCTGCGCTACAGGCCGACTAGTAGCATTTAATTTGCAGGCTTTGGATACATGGTAACCACTTTACAAGGAACTTACAGGTAAATTAAATATGCCAAGCAGGTGTAAGCCAAACATACCAAGATTTAGGAGAGAGAGCACAGGCACTTTAGCACTGATTAGGAGTGGTAAAGTGCCCAGAGTCCTAAAGGTCAGAAAAAGAGAAGGAGGAAGACAATTAGCTTGGCGATAGCCCTGCAGAAAGGACCATTTCCAACACTCATTTTTCCACTTCTTTGATTTCTCCTTGTATTCTCCCCCTACTCTTCCCAATGTATTTTACCCACTCCTGATTGTTTTAATTTTTCCATTCCAAATTTACTCCATCTTAATTTTTCCTCTCTACTCCCCAATATGGAGAGATTAATTACCTGAACTTTACATTTCTTTTTTAATGTTTTATTTATCATGTTAGTCTATTGATTATCTTCTCTACTTAATAGGATTACTACTGTGGCTATTCACGCTTTATGCGCGGGTACACATATATTCGGTCGGGCTTGGTGACCACTTAGCAACACTTGCACCACTTCTGATTGTAGCAGAAAAAAAGAGAATAGGGGTTCTGACGGATAAAAAAGAAATGCTTTTTACTTCTCTTTACTTTTTATAGACCTGTGCAGGCATTACAGCTGTCCTGTGAAGTTTGGATGCAGTGTCAATGTCATATGCCATAGGCTCGTGCTATTGTTGGGTTCTGCTAAGCAAAATATCATTGATCTCACAGCTGCCATTTTTAAATCTGGACCACATTCAGTTTAACACGATTGTATCTAGAACTACACATATGTAGCTGTGTTTTGGTCACAAGCGTCCCGATTTGGTTTGCAACCGAAAAAAGCATTTTCCTATGTACCTATTTTGCAATTCTGTAACCTATTACTACTTATACACTACATGCTTTGATTTCACCCAGGCTCAGCCATAGATGTGTACAGACAGTTCAAAATGGAACATAAAATGGAACATGAAAATGGAATATGATCACACTGTTCTCCTGTAAGAAGTCTCGACCATCCAAAAAAGAAACAATTAGGGCAGACTGTTAGATTGGTCCTAGAATGTCATATTCTACACCTGCATTTCCGTGTCATCTGGAAGCCCCTCACCTCCGACTCCTGTCCTGTCTCCCCAAGGTCGTGCATCTTCATCAAACTCAATATGTGATCTGCTCCCACTGAAGTGAAATTTTGTACAACTCTCTGCCTGAGAATCAAATTAGTGGAAGCCACACCATGGATCTCATGTGGAAAAAAGCTGATTGAGGGGGGTAATAGGCTCTGTGGATCAGACAGTTAAGACCTCAAGAAGTATGGTTGTGCCTACCGCCCTCTAATGACTTTTTACAAAATAGAAACTGAAATTGAGGTCTCTTCATTTTAGTATAGGTGCCACACTGGAGACTTATTCAAATCCTCAAATATCCTAATTTCTTTAATAAGAATAATTCTTTGCCACAAATTAAGTTTACATCACATAAGAAGATGGGCCAACACGTGTTTCGCAACTTCTCATTTCGCTTCATCAGGGCCAAAAATTAAATGACAGACAATATATTGCAAGGAAGATCTTGTTCACAATGGTCAGTTGTCCAGTCAATTACAGCAACACTACAATAAACAATAAATTAATATTTAAAATAATTGTACGCAGGAGAATTAGAATTCAGAATGTGTTTTTTACACGTATATATTCAACATTCATCTGTAGCATGATAACGAAATCAAAATATCCTTGTTGCTGTGCAACTTTAGCAACATTTACGGTGTAACAACACAGAAACGAGAGAGAAATCTTGTGATTTTGAGAACAGCTGGCACTTGCTTAAGAGGCCATCTTCCCCATCCACCACCACAACCCAGTGGGATTCATGGATAGTAAAGGAGTGCACAAATGGAGCACTATCCACCATAACAGACCTTCCTTGGATATCTCGGCACACTTAGCAAGTGCATCACATTCCCGACTCTGTATCTTCACATTCCCCATGCTCCCCCACACCATCCTGAGATGACGATCTTCTATAGTGCCAGTGCTCTCCGCAGAGTATAAGGGAAAAATGGATACCTCTGCATGAACCAGTCCGAGGATGGCTATCGGCCTGAGGTATGGTGAGACCAGCCATAACAAAACACCAGTTCCATGCCTTTATCTTTCCCTTCCCCTGCTTTAGTCTTACTTCTATTCCATTTGCTACTTACCTGGAGCACACTTGGAACCTGATCCTTGAGGCACTGATACTGTTGTTATCTTACTAATAAAGATTTGGAGGTCCAGAGGACAGGAGGTGCTAGCCCAGCCGTAGACAAGCCTGGCCTTCCGGGCGCCTGGCAGGACCCTCATAGGCTATTTACAAAGTTCATATGCAGATATTGCTCTTTCCGTTTTGTACTATTATTGATGGTACGGATTATCAGCTGTTTGCTAACTTGCTTGCTCGTCTGTTTGGTCCCTGGGTATCCTTTATTGGACAACCGCAGGATACCTGTTGGAGGTGGCAGCAGCCTTGAGGGAGGAAAGGTTACGAACCTGCACCCAGCCTTGAGGCATATTTAAGAGCCCCTAAAAACCCCTGTGCCACATAACCATCATTTTTTTACACTAATGTGGCACAATGAGGCCAAAATTGCCATGCCATATTTTCAAAGTGGCACAATGCATGCATTGTGGCACTTTGTAACCCCTTGCGCCACATTATGCCTGCGCCAGCCGAATGGCTGACAAAATAGCACAAAGAAATCGTCATTGTTTTTGCCACTTTTTAAGCCATTGGTTTCAATGGGCCCCTATGTGCTGTTCAGGGTTAGCTCCAAAATGTTGGTCCTAACCCTGGACAGTACATCAGTACATACAGAAATTCGGACGCTATTGCGTGTTCCACAAAGGAAAGAATCCCAATTCTAGGAATGAGGCTGATTAAAGGATGCTAGTCTGAGTAACACATAAAAAGTTCTGAGTAGAGAGAGATTAAAAAGCATAAAGCTTCAGCATCAAATATCAGCTCAGTAATTCAGTGGTTAATCAAAGCAGAACTTTCCAAAAAGAGATGTTCAAGAACCTCAGCAGAGTCTCAGCATGAGCAGCATGCTCTGTGCATGAAAGGGAGTAAGCGAAGGAATGGGACAAGCGGTAACCTACTCTTGAAGCACACATTATTATAGACATCATAATCTAAGCTTTTGCAATGCTACTTCCTCTTTCTTCAGTCAGCTAATCAGCTTCAGATGCCCTCATGGGAACAGTATTTTCTCCCCAGGAATACAATAATCCACAGAAAGCAATGTCGAATGAAACATTTTTATCAAATACCAAGTTTATTCTTATAAACTTTCACAACATTCATTTGCCTTTAGAAAACTGCATCTACCTCATTTAAAGGCAAGTTTCTTATTTATTAGTTAACAGTGTTCTTTGTGTAAGTAAAAACTTTTGCAGAGTTAAATGGAAACATTTTATGCAACTATTATTCATTATGAAAAATATGTCCATGGGAAGGTCAGGAAAAATAACATTTCACATTCTTAAACCAGGTC